>NC_065578.1:44467633-45667633 GCF_024542745.1 Macaca thibetana thibetana
TGAAAATTCTCTTTATCCCTTATAAGGCTGAAATGATTCAGAGGGTTCTGTTGACAGAGACAAAAACAAAGCAGCTGCAGTGGTTGATTACCCTTAAATATTTGGCTTTTTTTTTTTTGAGACGGAGTCTCACTCTGTCCCCCAGGCTGGAGTGCAGTGGCCAGATCTCAGCTCACTGCAAGCTCCGCCTCCTGGGTTTACGCCATTCTCCTGCCTCAGCCTCTGAGTAACTGAGACTACAGGTGCCCGCCACCTCACCCGGCTAGTTTTTTGTATTTTTTAGTAGAGACGGGGTTTCACCGTGTTAGCCAGGATGGTCTCGATCTCCTGACCTCGTGATCCGCCCATCTCGGCCTCCCAAAGTGCTGGGATTACAGGCTTGAGTCACCGCGCCCAGCAAATATTTGACTTTTTTAACCCAAAGAGTACAAACTTTTGGTCAAAGCATGTAATAAAATGTAAATCAACTATTGCCTTAAAGATTGGGTAAAAATCTACATTTAAGATTTAAAAAAAAAAAAAACCTTCCTTGACCAAAATTTCATCGTGATTTCATGATCCATAAGCATTGTGCCTTGTATGCCAACTAATCTCTGGCAGTGGATAGTGGAAGTACATGTATAATTAATCTTTCCTCACACTGAAATCACTCAACCAACACAGTCTTTCAAGGATTAGATATCTGTGCTATCTTGTTTGTGTTTTTACTCCAATTTGTATGGATGAGAAAGTCCATAAAGTACAGAGAAAATGTAAAAGAAACTTTCAGGCACCTGTTGGAATTATTACTAATGTAATTCCTGATTTATTTCTGCTATGGTTTCAATGTGTCCCCCAAAGTTCATGTGTTATAAAATTAATCTTTAAGGCCAGGCACAGTGGCTCATGCCTGTAATCCCAGTGCTTTGGGAGGCCGAGGAGGGAGGATCACCTGAGGTCAGGAGTTTGAGACAAGCCTGACCAATATGATGAAACTATGTCTCTATTAAAAATACAAAAATTAGCTGGGCATGGTGGCAGGCACCTGTAATCCCAGCTACTCGGGAGGCTGAGACAGGAGAATTGCTTGAACCTGGGAGGCAGAGGTCGCAGTGAGCCGAGATCACGCCATTGCACTCCAGCCTGGGCAACAAGAGTAAAACTCTGTCTCAAAAATTAAAAATTAATCTTTAAGGCAACAGTCTTGGGAAGTGGGGCTTGATAAGAGGTGGTTAGGTTCTGAGGGCTCTGCTGTCATCAATGGATTAATGTTGTTATCGCAGGAGCAGGTTAGTTATCATGATAGTGGGTTGTTATAAAAGCAAGTTCTGCCACCTCTTGCTCTCTTGCTCTCACATGCCCTCTCTTGCCTTTCCACTTTTCACCATGAGATGTTGCAGCAAAAAGGCCCTCACCAGAGGCAGACTCTCAATGTTGGACTTCACAGCCTCCAGAACTGTAAGAAATAAATTTCTGTTCTTTTAAAATTACCCAGTCTGGGCATGGTGTCTCACACCTGTAATCCCAGCACTTTGCAAGACTGAGGCTGGTAGATTGCTTGAACCCAGGAGTTCAAGACCAGCCTGGGCAACATGGCAAAACTCCGTCTCTACAAAAAATACAAAAATCAGCCAGGTGTGGTGGTATGTACCTGTGGATCCAGCTACTTGGGAGGCTGAGGTGGGAGGATCACTTGAGCCCAGGAGGTTGAGGCTGCAGTGAGCTGTGATCATGCCACTGTATTCCAGCCTGGGCAACAGAATGAGACCCTGTCTCAAATAAAAATAAAATAAAATAAAATAAAATAAAATAAAATAAAATAATCCAGTCTGTGGTATTCTGTGATAACAACACAAAATGCATGAAGACAATGCCAAACCAAAAGAAAAGAAAAAATTGTTCATGAATATGCTGATTTGTTTATTCAGTATTCATCGCAAAACTAACTATTTTGTGATTAGCTATCCATTGCTACATAATAAATTATCCCAGAACTTAGAGGCTTAAGACAACAATCTTTTTTTTTTTTTTTTTTGAGACGGAGTCTCGCTCTGTCGCCCAGGTTGGAGTGCAGTGGCCGGATCTCAGCTCACTGCAAGCTCCGCCTCCCGGGTTCAGGCCATTCTCCTGCCTCAGCCTCCCGAGTAGCTGGGACTACAGGCGCCCGCCACCATGCCCGGCTAAATTTTTTGTACTTTTAGTAGAGACGGGGTTTCACCATGTTAGCCAGGATGGTCTCAATCTCCTGACCTCGTGATCTGCCCATTTCGGCCTCCCAAAGTGCTGGGATTACAGGCTTGAGCCACCGCGCCCAGCCAACAACAATCATTTATTATCTCTCACAGGATATAAGTTGGTGTGGTGGTCTGGCTGAGAATCCCTTGTGAGGTTACAGTTCAGATGTCAGCCAGAACTGCAGCTATCTGAAAGCTTGACTGGGGCTGGAGGATCCACTTTCAAGGTAGCTTTCTCCCATCACTGGCAAGTGGGTGCTGGCTGTTTGTGGGAGGCCTCAATTCCTCTCCAGGTATCACCTAGAGAGGAATTGAGGCCTCCCACAGAATCTGGCTAATTCTTAGCCAGAGCCACCATACCAAGTTATATGCTGTGAGAGATAGTAAATGATTATCGTTGTTTTAAGCCTCTAAGTTCTGGGGAAATTTGTTATGTAGCAATAGATTAATAATAATACAATAATTTTGCGATGAATGCTGAGTGAATGAATTAGCATATTTATGAGCAATTTTTTGTTTGTTTTCTTTTGGTTTGGCATTGACTTAATCCATTTTGTGTTGCCATGACATAATACCACAGGGGTGTTCTGGTTTTCCTCAGTGACCTCCCAGCATGGTGTGACTTCCCCTGAATGAGTGATCCAAGAGTGAGAAAATGCAGGGAGGAAGCTGTATCTTCTTTAACCTAGCCTCAGAAGTCACACACAGTCACTTCCACCACAGTCTATTTGTTAGAAGGAAGTCACTAAGTCTGGCCTTACATTCACGAGGAGGAGAAACAAAGAGTGTTGGGCCAGGCACAGTGATTCACGCCTGTATCTCAGCACTTTGGGAGGCTGAGGTGGATGGATCATGAGGTCAAGAGTTCGAGACCAGTCTGGCCAACATAGTGAAACCCCATCTCTACTAAAAATACAAAAAAAAAAAAAAAAAATAGCCAGACATGGTGGCAGGCACCTGTAATCCCAGCTACTTGGGAGGCTGAGGCAAGGAGAATCTCCTGAACCCGAGAGGCGGAGGCTGCAGTGAGCCGAGATAGTACCACTGTACTCCAGCCCCAGAGACAGTGCGAGACTCTGTCTCAAACAAAACAAAACAAAACAAAACAAAACAAAACAAGAGTGTTAAAACATTTGTGGACTCTTTTTTTTTTTTTTTTTTTTTTTTTTTTTTGAGACAGGGTCTCACTCTGTTGCCTGGACTGGAGTGCAGTGTGGCACAATACAAAAATTAGCCAGGCCTGGTAGCATGCGCCATGAGGCTCACTGCTGCCTTAACTTCCTGGGCTCAAGTGATTATCCTAACCCAACCTTTTGGGTAGCTGGGACTACAAGCATGCACCACCATACCTGGCTAATTTTTTTATTTTTTTGTAGAGATGAGGGTCTCACTATGTTGCCTAAGCTGGTCTTGCACTCCTAGGCTCAAGCAATCCTCCTGCCTTGGCGTCCCAAAGTGCTGGGATTACAAGTATGGGCCACTGTGCCTGGCCTGTGGACATTTTTTTGCTACCACAACTATTTTGTGTAAGTACTGGGATAAATGCTGGGAGACCCGGTTTATAAAACAGGCATGGTCCTTCTGAAACTTACAGACAAGAAAGAGGAGAGAGGCTTTAATCAAATGAACACACAAATAAATGTAAAGTTACAACTGTGATAAGTTCTTGAAGGAATGATACACAGTGTGATGAGAGAGAATGATGGGGGATCTAGGGTATATCCAAAGAAGTGATGTTTTAGTCAAGATCCGAAGGAAGACTAAGGGCATCCCAAGCAGAAAGACGGGCACGTGCCTCCTATGGTAAGGAAGAACATGGCATGATGGAGGGTCTAAAAGGAGGCTATTGTGTCTGGAGCAGAGTGCAATGAAGACTGGAGAGGGAGGCAGGGACCCCCCACAAACTGGGCCCTGAGTCTGAGTGACCATGTGACCCTGGGACAGATGCTCCAGGCCACCTAACCCCCTCTTTTTATATTGCACCCACATATGAAGCTGCAGGAGCCCAGTACCCTGTTATTACCAAATCACTAGAGAAAGGCTCTCAACCACACTTGGCCTGTGTGTACCTCTTTCACCAAGGAATGCCTAAGATGAATTCCACCCAAAGGTGTCGCCTTACCTTTCTAACTCTCCTTGTAACTCTCTACCTGTTCTATACATCCTTTCAACTGACCCAGCCTCCTTCTTTGCTTTGGTCCCCAATCACTCCTCTGTATCCTCTTGAACTTCCACTCTAAGACCTACAAACTCCCTCAGATACCTATATCACCAAGGTTTTCTTAGAGTGGAACCTGCACTTCTATCTAAACAAAAATCTGGAGATGATTCTGGGCAGTTGGCAGAATAGGAAGAACCAAGAATATATCTCCCCACCTAGACAACAATTGCACTGTTAGATTCTGTCTAAAGTAAGTATTTTGGAACTCCAGGGTCTACTGAAGGCTTGCAACTTCCAGGGGAAGACTTGGTGATAAACTGTAGTTAATTTCAGTAAATTTCAACTGTTAGCACAGGAGCAGCTACCCATCTCCCACCCCCAAGGAGAATGGTACGATGTGTTCCTGGAGCAACCTGCACATAGTTTGTGGGAACCAGGATGGCTCTATTCTCCAAATGTCAGGGATCTGTGCTCTGATTGCTCATTACTGCTTCTGGTCACAGATGTGCAGACAGAGTCACAAGGCCATTGTTGTTGCACCTCCCTCCATTGCCACAAGTCCCTCCTCTACAGTTGAAGTGACTTCCTGGAGATTTAAAGGCCCAGCCAGGATCCTTTTCTTCTCTCTTCCAATTTTTTCTCCTTTTGGGAACCAGACACTGAAGACTAGGACATTAAAAAACAATTGCATATAAATTGGTTTTTATATGTTAAAATATATAAATTAAAATTTAAAAGTGTGCATGCCTAGGAAAAGGTGCAGTTTCAGAAAAGACCTGGGAAGACCTTAAGTTTTCATCTCAGGCTGATCTTTGACACAAAGACTGCCTGCGAAATTAAATAAATAAATAAATAAACAAAAACAATAACAAACCCCAGCAAACCCGGAGGAGAATCTGATTTCCAGAGTTTCCACATCAGATGCAAATGCCCAGTTTTCAACAATAGAATTACAAAACATTTTTGAAAAGCCAGGAAAATATGGCCCAAAGGAAAAAATAAATAAACAGAAACTATCCCTGAAAAAGACTAGATGGGTGATGTACTAGAGAAAGACTTTGTTTTATTTTATTAGAGATAGGGTTTCATGCTCTGTCACCCAGACCAGAGTGCAGTGGCCCTTATTTATTTATTTATTTTTTTATTGTGGAGACAGAGTCTTGCTATGTTGCCCAGGCTGGTCTCAAACTCCTGGCCTCAAGTGATCCTTCTGCCTCAGCTCCCAAGGTGCTAAGATCATAGGCACAAGCCACAGCACCCCACCTGCAGTGGATCTTCACAGTTGTGATCACAATGCGCTACAGCCTTGAACTCCTGGGCTCAAGTGATCCTCCCTTCTCAGCCTCCTGAGTAGCTTGAATTACAAGCATGAGTCACTGTGCTGGCAAGAAAATCTTTAAAACAACAGTTTTAAATATGTTCAAAGAACGAAAGGAAGATGTGGAGAAAGCCAAGAAAACAATGTATGAACAAAATAGTAATATAAATAAAGAGATTTTTAAAAATCTACAAAAAGTAAATTATGAAGCTTAAAAGTGCAATAACCGAAAAGAAAAATTCATTAGAGGGATTCGAAGGCAGATTTAAGCAGGCAGAAGAGTCAGTGAACTGAAGGTGGGACAATGAAAATTAGTGAGTCTAGAGAACAGAAAAAAAAAAGAAAAGTTGAAGGAAAGTGAACAAAGCCTAAGGGACCTTTGGGACACCATGAAGCTGACCAACATACATATTGTGGGATTCTCAGAAGGAGAAGAAGAGAGAGAAAGGGGGAAGGAGAGAATATTTGAATAAATAATGACAAAAAACATTCCAAATTTGATTAAAGATATGAATGTAAACATCCAAGAAGCTCAATGATATCCTAGTAACATGCATTCAAGGAGACCCACACTGAGACATCATAATAAAAATTTCAACAGCCAAATACAAAATGAGAGAAACAGCAAAAAACAGCTCATCACATACAGGGGATCCTCAATAAGGTTATCAGCACATATTTCATCAGAAGCTTCGGAGGCCAGAAGGCAGTGGGCTGGTATATTCAAAGTGCTAAAAGAAAAGAACTGTACACCAAGAATTCTATATCTGTCAAAACTGTCCTTTAGCCAAGTGTGGTGGCTCATGCCTGTAATCTTAACACTTTGGGAGGCTGAGGTGGGCAGATCACCTGAGGTCAGGAGTTCGAGACCAGCATGGCCAACATGGTGAAACCCCATCTCTACTAAAAATACAAAAATTAGCTGCGTGTGGTAGTAGATGCCTATAATACCAGCTACTCTAGAGGCTGAGATGGGAGAATCACTTGAACCTGTGGGGCAGAGGTTGCAGCAAGCTGAAATCATGCCCCTTCACTCCAGCCTGGGCAAAAGAGCAAAACTCCATCTCAAAACAAACAAACAAACAAAATGTCCTTCAAAAGTGAGGGAGAAATTAAGATATTCCTAGATGAACAAAAGCTGAGGGAGTTAATTACCACTAGACCAGCTTTGCAAGAAATGCTTAAGGGAGTCCTGCAAGGTGAAATGAAGAAACACTAGACAATAACTTGAAGGTATATGAAGAAATAAATACCTCATTAAAAGTAAATATGTAGGCAATTATAATAAGTTAGTATTATTATAACAATAGTTCATAAGTCCACTTTTTGTTTTCTTTATTTTATTTTTTAAATTAAAGATAAGGTTTCTCTCTGTTGTCCAGGCTGGAGTGCAGTAGTGTGATCACAGCTCACTGCAGTCTTGACCTCCTAGGTTCAAGTCAACCTCCCATCTCAGCCTTTCAAGTAGCTGAGACTACAGGTATGTGCCATCATGCCCAAACTAATTTTATTTGTTATTTTTTAGTAGAGATAAGGTATCACTATGTTGCCCAGGCTGGTCTCAAACTCCTGGACTCAAGCAATTCTCCCACCTTGGCCTCCCAAAGTACTGGGATTACGGGTGTACGTGACTGCACCTGGCCAAACTTTTTGTTTCCTACACACTTTAAGAAATTAATCCATTAAAAAACAATTAGTCAAGGCCAGGCATGGTGGCTCATGCCTGTAATCCCAGCACTTTGGGAGGCCAAGGTGGGTGGATCACTTGAGGTCAGGAGTTCAAGACCAGCCTGGCCAATATAGTGAAACCCTGTCTCTACTAAAAAAAAAAAATTAGCTGGGCATGGTAGCATATGCCTGTAGTTCCAGCTACTTGGGAGGCTGAGGCAGGAGAATCACTTGAACTTGGGAGGTGGAGGTTGCAGTGAGCAGAGATCATAGCATTGCACTCCAGCCTATGCAACAGAGTGAGACTCCAGCTCAAAAAATAATAATAATAATTAGTCTAAAGGCTAGTATTATTGTAGTTTTGGTTTCTAACTCTACATTTTGTTTTCTACATAATTTAAGAGATAAATGCACTTTTAAAAATGATTAGTTTATGTTTTGTGGCATAAGGATATAAAGATATAATTTTGTGAAATCAGTAACTGAAAAGAGTGGGGAAAAAGCTGTAGAGGAGCAGAGTTTTTGTGTGTTATTGAGGCTAAGCTAGTGCAAAATCAAATTAGAGTGTTATTACATTAAGATGTTAAATATAATCCCCATGGTAAGAAAAAAGTTGTAGAATATACAGAAAAGCAGGCCAGGTATGGTGGCTCATGCTTGTAATCCCAATGACTTGGAAGACCGAGGCAAGAGGATCACTTGAGCCCAGGAGTTTGAGGTTACAGTGAACTATGACCATGCCACTGTTCTCCAGCCTGAGTGACAGAGCAACACTCTGTTTCTAAAACAAAACAAAATAATTTAAAACCACATGATTCAACTATATGCTGTCTACAAGAAACTCACTTTAGATCCAAAGACACACACAAATGGAAAGTGAAAGGATGGAAAAGGTATTCCATGCAAATAGTAACCAAAAGAGACAAAACAAATACCAGACAATATAGACTTTATTATTAATACTATTATTAGTTTGAGACAGTATCTTGCTCTGTCACCTGAGGTTGGAGTACAGTGGCATGATCATAGCTTGCTGTAACCTCAAACTCTAGGTTCAAGTGCTCCTCCCACCTCAGCCTCCCTAATAGCTAGGACAGGTACATGCCACCATGCCTGGCTAAATTTTTAAAAACATTTTGTCTCTACAAAAACAACAACAACAAAAATTAGCCAGGCATGGTAGCATGTGCCTGTAGTTCCAGCTATTTGGGAGGCTGAAGTGGGAGGATGGCTTGAGCCCAGGAAGCAGAGGTTGCAGTGAGCCAAGATGGTGACACTACATTCCAGAGGGGCAACAGAGTGAGACCCTGCCGAAAGAAAGAAAGGAAGGAAGGAAGGAAGGAAGGAAGGAAGGAAGGAAGGAAGGAAGGAAGGAAGGGAGGGAGGGAGGGAGGGAGGGAGGGAGGGAGGGAGGGAGGGAAGGAAAGAAAGGAAGAGAGAAAGAAAAAGAGAAAATCCCTAGATATAATGGCTTCACTGGTTAATTCTACCACACATTTAAAGAAGAACTAATATCAGTGCTTCTCAAACTTTCATTAAAAATTCAGGATGGGCCGGGCGCGGTGGCTCAAGCCTGTAATCCCAGCACTTTGGGAGGCCGAGGCGGGTGGATCACGAGGTCAGGAGATCGAGACCATCCTGGCTAACATGGTGAAACCCCGTCTCTACTAAAAATACAAAAAAAAACTAGCCGGGCGTGGTGGCGGGCGCCTGTAGTCCCAGCTACTCGGAGGCTGAGGCAGGAGAATGGCGTGAACCCGGGAGGCGGAGCTTGCAGTGAGCCGAGATCGCGCCACTGCACTCCAGCCTGGGTGACACAGCGAGACTCCGTCTAAAAAAAAAAAAAAAAAAAAAAAAAAAAAAAAAAAAAAAAATTCAGGATGAAGGAATACTTCCTAACTCATCCTATGAGGCCAGCATTACCCAGATACCAAAATTAAACAAAGACATCACAAACAAAAACAAAAACAAAAACAAAAACCATGGACCAATATCTCATATGAACATTGACACAGAAATTCTCAACAAAATACCAGCAAACCAAATTCAGCCACATATTAAAAGGATGATGTAACACAAACAAATGGAATTTATTCCTGGAATGCTAGGATGGTTCAACATATGAAAATTGAAAAATGTTATATACCACACTAACAGAATGCAAGGAAGTAAAATACATGATCTTCTCAATTGATGCAGAAAAAGAACAGACAAAATTCGATACCCTTTCACAATAAAAAGCACTTGAAAAACTAAGAATAAAGGAAAACTACATCAACATAATAAAAACCATATGTGAAAAACCCACAGGGAACAACATACTCAATGGAAAAAGACTGAAAGCTTTTCCCCTAAGATCAGGAACAAGACAGGATTCCCACTTTTTTTTTTATTTTCCAGATCTGCAGCAGGAAGGGATGCCAACTTTCACCATGTCTGTTTCACCACTTCTGTTCAGCATAATGGTGGAAGTTCTAGCCAGAGCAATTAGGCAAGCAAAAGAAAAGCATACAAATTGGACAAGAGGAATAAAATTATCTGTTTGCAGATCATGTGATTTTATATGTAGAAAACCCTAAAGATTTCACAAAAAAAAACTATTTAATAAATGAATCAGCAAAGTAGCAGGATATACAGTCAATATGCAAAAGCAGTTGCATTTCTTTTTTTGAGACAGAGTTTTGCTCTTGTTGCCCAGGCTGGAGTAAAATGGCACGATCTTGGCTCACTGCAACCTCCACCTCCCAGGTTCAAGCGATTCTCCTGCCTCAATCTCCTGAGTAGCTGGGATTACAGGCGCGTACCACCACACCTGGCTAATTTTTGTATTTTTAGTAGAGACAGGGTTTCACCATGTTGGCCAGGCTGGTCTCAAACTCCTGACCTCAGGTGATCCACCTGCCTCGGCCTCCCAAAGTGCTGGGATTATGGGCGTGAGCCACCGCGCCTGGCAGCAGTTGCATTTCTGTACACTAACAGTGAATAATCTGAAAAGGAAACTGTGAAAACAATTCCATTTACAATGCTTAGGAACTAAGTTAACCAAAGGAGTGAAAGATTTATACAATGAAAACAGCAAAACATTGCTGAAAGAAATTAAAGAAGTTATAAATGGAAACACATCACTTGTTCATGTATTGGAAGACTTCATATTGTTAAAATTACCATACTACCCAAAGCAATCTACAGATTCAATGCAGTCCTTATCAAAATCCCAATGACATTTTTAAATAGAAAAATCCATTTTGAAAGTGATACAGGGGCTGGGTACAGTGGCTCATTCCTGTAATCACAGCACTTTGGAAGGCCAAGCGGGGAGAACCTCTTGAGGTGAGGAATTTGAGACTGCAGTGAGCTATGATTGTGCTGCTGCATTCCAGCCTGGGTGTAGTGGCACAATCGTAGCTTACTACAGTCTCAAAGTGGCACAGCCATTGTATCTAGGGATTTTCTTTCTTCCTTTTCTTTTTTCTTTTCTTTTTTTTTTTTTTTTTTTTTTTTTTGTTGTTGTTGTTGTTGCTGTTGTTGTTTGAGACAGGGTCTTACCCTGTCACACATTCTGGAGTGCAGTGACACCATCCTGGCTCACTGCAACCTCCACTTCCCAGGCTCAAGCCATCCTCCCACGTCTGTCTCTTAAGTAGCTTGCAGCAGAGCAAGACTCTGTCCATGAAAAAATAAATAAATGGCTGGGCACAGTGGCTCACGCCTGTAATCCCAGCACTTTGGGAGGCTGAGGAGGGTGGATCACCTGAGGTCAGGAGTTCAAGACCAGCCTGGCTAATGGGGCGAAACTCCATCTCTACTAAAACTACAAAAATTAGCCAGGTGTGGTGGTGTGCACCTGTAGTCCCAGCTACTCAGGAGGCTGAAACAGGAGAATCGCTGAACCCAGGAGGCGGAGGTTGCAGTGAGCCAAAATCATGCCACTGCATCCCAGCCTGGGTGACAGAGTAAGACTCAGCCTCCAAAAAAAAAAAATTAAATTAAATAAATAAATAAAAATTTTTTTAAATTCAGGCCATAAGTGATGGCTTACACCTGTAATCCCAGCACTTTGGGAAGCTGAGGTGGGAGGATCACTGGAGGCCAGGAATTCAAGACCAGACTGGGCAATATAATGAGACCCTATCTCCACAAAAAAACAAATACAAAATTAGCTGCACGTGGTGGTGGGGGTCTGTAGTCCCAGCTACTCTGGAGGTTGAAGTAGGAGGATCACTTGAGCCCAGGAGTTTGAGACTGCAGTGAGCCATGATCATGCTACTGCACTCCTGCTTGTGTGACAAAGCGAGACACAGTGACAAAAAAAAAAAAAAAAAAAAAAGAAAAAAAATTACTCAAGCCCTGTCCCACACAATGTGGAAGTCTGTGCCAAAAAACTTTGTGTTTTGTATATTCCTTGGAAAAATCTCATGTACCCCTTATCTCTGCTTCTCCTGTTCTCCAGCTCATAATGACTTCTCTATTTGGCTCAAGGTTCTTCCTTGGACCTTCCCATCTTCTCATTTACTCTCCTCACTGACCCACTCTCTCCAACTTTCTCAGTACTATTCCCCCAGGCTACCCCAAACTCCAAATTCCTCTCACTTCTTACTTTCTTGAGCAGAGCAATTCTGCTCACTTTATCTCATACCTCCCCCTCCATTCCTCACCCCTCCCAAGAATCATCGGCTGTTTCCTCAATAAAAAGAACCACCTGGCTGGGCGCGGTGGCTCACGCCTGTAATCCCAACACTTTGGGAGGCTGAGGTGGGTGGATCACTTGAGGTCAGGAGTTCAAGATCAGCCTGACCAATATGGTGAAACTCCATCTCTACTAAAAATACAAAATTATCTGGGCGTGGTGGCGCATGCCTGTAATCCCAGCTACTCGGGAGGCTGAGGCAGGAGAATAGCTTGAACCCTGGAGGCGGAGGTTGCATTGAGCTGAGATCATGCCAGGCTAAAGCCTGGGCAACAAGAGCGAAAAAGCAAGCAAAAAAAGAACCACCTATCTGTGCCATTAATGTTGTCCCTTCCCTGGAAGTGATAATAAGCCAGGAATTATCTTTCTGAAAAGCAACGTTTTTCCTTCCCACTATTAAATAGAGAAAATCATTCCTTTACCATCATCTGCCCCTCCTCTGTGCCTCTGCATATACTGTTCCCTCTGCCTGGAACACCCCACACACTCCCCAACACCCTCGCTTGGCCCATCCATCCTACAAAACTTCAAGTCTCACTGAAACATTACCATCCCCAACACCTCTTACATTTGCCAACTGAATAAATACATTATGTGTTCTCGACTCTCAAATACAAACAGCATTCATCTCTGCAAAAAATCTTCAGCAAAAATAAAGCAAAATTGGCTCAAATTTAATCTCATGGGCCTCAAATTCTGAGCTACCATTACAGTAGTTTCTCCTCCTGCTGCTTTATTTCTAGAATTGTTATTAGCTCCTCTAAGGTGAAAGTTAGCCAAGACTGGATCATACTTCCCTTTCCTTCCACATGTTCATTAACTCCTTTAATTCCTGTATTTCCAGGATGGAGCACGCTGCTTGTCAGAAACCCAGCTGTTTTCCTGTGGTCTCTGTACCATTTTGTAAGACCTTTTTGGCATTTTGGCATTTGCTCAACATTTGTGGGTTTGCTTTCCTTCCTCTGCAAGTGAAATAGCTTCAAGAGTAGCTAATAGCTAACAACACAATTCTTCTGATTTCTTAAAATTCTCCTCTAGATCATTTGGAAAAGAGCTGCTTTTACCTAAAGTAGCAAATTTAGGGAAAGGAATGCTCACATTTATCGAGATTCGGTTTTAAGGTAAAAACAGGTAACTATACACTATGGCACTAATACTTTAATAATTACTTGTGTTGTTGACTCTACTGCTAGTTTCCCATAGCATTCCCATATACATTGCAGGTTAGCAAAGCAAATATTTCATCAGCCCCAATCTTCCAGAAAATGTCATATATTTAACCCCTAACATATTGGTCATTTTTGTTGTTTCCTTTTCAGTACTTTATTAAAAACATTTTGAGCCGGGCGCGGTGGCTCAAGCCTGTAATCCCAGCACTTTGGGAGGCCGAGACAGGCGGATCACGAGGTCAGGAGATCGAGACCATCCTGGCTAACACGGTGAAACCCCGTCTCTACTAAAAATACAAAAAACTAGCCGTGCGAGGTGGCCGGCACCTGTAGTCCCAGCTACTCGGGAGGCTGAGGTAGGAGAATGGCGTAAACCTGGGAGGCGGAGCTTGCAGTGAGCTGAGATCCAGTCACTGCACTCCAGCCTGGGCGATAGAGCGAGACTCCGTCTCAAAAAAAAAAAAAAAACATTTTGAAGTGTTTTCACAAAGTTTATGGTTTCCTTTTTCTTTTCTTTCTTTCTCTCCCTTTCTTTTTTCTTTCTTTCTTTCTTCTTTCTTTCTCCTTCCTTCCTTTTTCTTTCTTCTTTCTTTCTTTTTTTTTCTTTCTTTTCTTTCTTTCTTTCTTTCTTTTATTTCTTTTCTTTCTTTCTTCTTTCTCTTTCTTTCTGTTTTTGCTTTTGAGACAGGGTTTCCCTCTGTTACCCAAGCTAGAGTGCAGTGATCATAGCTCACTGCAACCTCGAACTCCTGGGCTCTAGTGATCCTCCTGCCTCACTCTCTTGAGTAGTTAGGACTACAGGCACATGCCACCACGTCTGACTAATTTTAAAAATTTTTTGTAGAGGCCAGGCACGGTGGCTCACGCCTGTAATCACAACACTTTGGGAGGCCTATGCAGGCAGATCATTTGAGGTCAGGAGTTTGAGACCAGCCTGGCCAACGTGGTAAAACCCTGTCTCTACTAAAAATACAAAAATTAGCTGGGCGTGGTAGTGTATGCCTGTAATCCCAGCTGTATGGGAGGCTGAGGCAGGAGAATCGCTTGAATCTGGAAGGTGGAGGTTGTAGTGAGCTGAGATGGCGCCACTGCACTCCAGCCTCGGCAACAGAGCTAGACTGCATCTAAAAAAAAAAAGAATGGTTTTTATAGAGACAGGGTCTCACTATGTTGCCCAAGCTGGTCTCAAACTCCTGGCTTCAAGCGATCTTCCCACCTCAGCCTCCTAAAGTTCTGGGACTATAGGCAAGAGCCACTGTGCCGAGACTCCTTTGCCCATTTTTAAATTTAGTTATTTGTTTTCTCACTATTAAGTTGTACGAGTAGGCCGGGCGCGGTGGCTCAAGCCTGTAATCCCAGCACTTTGGGAGGCCGAGACAGGCGGATCACGAGGTCAGGAGATCAAGACCATCCTGGCTAACACGGTGAAACCCCGTCTCTACTAAAAAAATACAAAAAACTAGCCAGGCGAGGTGGCGGGCGCCTGTAGTCCCAGCTACTCGGGAGGCTGAGGCAGGAGAATGGCGTGAACCCAGGCGGCGGAGCTTGCAGTGAGCCGAGATCCGGCCACTGCACTCCAGCCTGGGCAACAGAGCCAGATTCTGTCTCAAAAAAAAGCAAGCATGCTTTATTTAGAGATATCAAAGTGTAATGCACAAAAGTACAGGTTGTAATTAAGTCAAGAACTACCCCTACTTCTCTTTTGACAATCTTTTTTAAAGTTAATGACACTAATAGTTTTTTGCAACAATTGTTCACCCGAGGATATTAAATGGAAAGTTCTTTTTAATGATGCGGATGTGAGGGAGCTAAAGACACGTCTGGGCCCAGAATGTTCGGAATAGCTTCCTTAAGGGAAATCCATGTTGCTGAGCCCATGCAGTCTTCATCCTCACAATAGCCACTTTGTTCATGAGTCCATTAAACAAACATTGGAGTGGCTGATGAAAGGGCATAGATTTGCTCCGAAATCTTAGAAGTCTATACTGTGATTCTCCTACTGGTGCTTACCAAAGGTTTTTTTGTTTGTTTGGTTTTTGTTTTTGTTTTTGTTTTTTTCACTTTTATTTTAGGTTCAAGGGTACATGTGCAGGTTTGTTATATCGGTAAACTCATGTCACAGAGGCTTGTTGTACAGATTATTTTGTCACCCAGGTACTAAGCCCAATACCCAATAGTTATTTTTTCTGATCCTCTCCCTCCTCCCACCCTTCACCCCCAAGTGGACCCCAGTGTCTTGTTCCCCTCCAAGTGTCCATGTGTTCTCATCATTTAGCTCCCACTTGTAAGTGAGAACATGTGGTATTTGGTTTTCTGTTCCACTTTAGTTTGTTAAGGATAATCGCCTCCAACTCTATGCACATTCCCACAAAAGACATGATCTCATTATTTTCTATGGCTGCATAGTATTCCATGTTGTATATGTACCACATTTTCTTTATCTAATATCATTGATGGGCATTTAGACTGATTCCAGGTATTTGCTGTTGTGAATAGTGCTGCAATGAACATTCGAGTGCATGTGTCTTTATGGTAGAACGATTTATATTCCTTTGGGTATATACCCAGTAATGGGATTGCTGGGTCAAATAGTTGTTCTGTTTTTAGCTTTCAGAGGAACCATCACACAACTTTCCACAACGGTTGACCTAATTTACACTCCCACCAACAGTGTATAAGCATTCTCTTTTCTCCACAACCTCGTCAGCATCTGTTATTTTTGACTTTTTTTTCTCTCTTTTGAGACTGAGTCTCACTCTGTTGCCTGGCTGAAGTGCAGTGGCACTATTTCAGCTCACTGTAACCTGTGCCTCCCAGGTTCAAGTGATTCTCCTGCCTCAGCCTCCTGAATAGCTGGGACTACAGGTGCACGCCACCACACCCAGCTAATTTTCGTATTTTTAGTAGAGACAGGGTTTCACCATGTTGGCCAGGATGGTCTCGATCTCTTGACCTCATGATCCACCCACCTCGGCCTCCCAAAGTGCTGGGATTACAAGCATGAGCCACCACACCCGGTTATTTGTTGACTTTAATAGTAGCCATTCTGACTGGTATGAGATGGTATCTCATTGTGGTTTTGATTTGCACTTCTCTAATGATCAATGATATTGAGCTTTTTTTCATATGTTTGTTGGCCGCATATATGTCTTCTTTTGAAAAGTGTCTGTTCATGTCCTTTGCTCACTATTTAATAGCATTGTTTGTTTTTTCCTTGTAAATTTGTTTAAGTTCCTTATAGATGCTGAATATTAGACCTTTGTCAGGTGCATAGTTTGCAAATATCCCATTCTGTATGTTGTCTGTTTACTCTGTTGATAGTTTATGCTGTTGTGCAAAAGCTCTTAAGTTCAATTCGATCCCATTTGTCAATTTTTGCTTTTCTTGTGATTGCTTTTGGCATCTTCAGCATGAAATCTTTGCCCATTCCTATGTCCAGAATGATATTGCCTAGGTTGTCTTCCAGGGTTTTTATAGTTTGGTGTTTTATATTTAAGTCTTTAATCCATCTTGAATTGATTTTTGTATATGGTGTAAGGAAGGGGTCCAGTTTCAATCTTCTGCATAGGGCTAGCCAGTTATTCCAGTACCATTTATTGAATAGGGAGCCCTTTCCCCATTGCCTGTTTTTGTCAGCTTTGTCAAAGATCAGATGGTTGTAGTTGTGTGGCCTTATTTCTGGGCTCTCTATTCTGTTCCATTGATTTGTGTGTCTGTTTTTATACCAATACCATGCTGTTTTGGTTATTGTAGTCCTATAGCATAGTTTGGAGTTGGATAATGTGATGCCTCCAGCTTTGTTCTTTTTGCTTAGGATTACCTTGGTTATTTTTCAGGCTCTTTTTTGGTTCCATATGAGTGTGTGTGTGTGTGTGTGTGTGTGTGTGTGTGTGTGTGTTTTGAGTGGAGTACAGTGGAATAATATTGGCTCACTGTAACCTCTGCCACCCAAGTTCAGGTGAATCTCGTGCCTCAGCCACCTGAGTAGCCAAGACTACGGATGTGTGCCCACCATGCCCTGCTAATTTTTGTATTTTTAATAGAGAATTTTTGTATTTTTAATAGAGACAGGGTTTTTCCATGTTGGTCAGGCTGGTCTCAAATTCCTGGCCTCAAGTGATCCGCCTGCCTCAGCCTCCCAAATTTCTGGGATTATAGGCATGAGCTGCTATGCCTGGCCCCATATGAATTTGTAAATAGTTTTTTCTAGTTGTGTGAAGAATGTTATTGGTAGTTTGATAGGAATAGTATTGAATCTGTGAATTGCTTTGGGCAGTATGGCCATTTTAATCTTCCTATCCATGAGTATGGAATGTTTTTCCATTTGTTTGTGTTATCTTTAATTTCTTTGAGCAGTGTTTTGTAATTCTCATTGTAGAGATCTTTCACCTCCCTGGTTAACTGTATTCCTAGGTATTTTATTCTTTTTGTGGCAATTGTGAATGAGATTGCATTCCTGATTTGGCCCTCAGCTTGGTTGTTGGTGGATAAGAATGCTAGTGATTTTTGTACATTGATTTTGTTTCCTGAAATCTTGCTGAAGTTGTTTATCAGTTGAAGGAGCTTTTGGGTGAGACTATGGGGTTTTCTCGATATAGAATCATGTCTGCAAACAGGATTGAATATTCTTTATTTCTTTCTCTTGCCTGATTGCTCTGGCTAGGACTTCCAATCCTATGTTGAATAGGAGTGGCAAGAGAGGGCATCCTTGTCTTGTGCTGGTTTTCAAGGGGAATGCTTCCAGCTTTTCCCTATTCAGTATGATGTTTTGCCAAAGGTTTTATTGACCATCCACATTTGATACACACTCTTGAGTATCGCTGGATCTGCTGGATCATAAGGACCAAGTAGAATAGCATCTTACTCTATAGCCTAGACATATTACAGAGCCTTTTCTTGCTCTGATCCCCATTTGAAATTAGCAGCCTTATGTGTGACTCCTTAGAAGGTCCAAGCTAAAAATGTGTTTGCCTCCAAAATCCAACATTGTCTACCAAGTGTTTAATCATGGTAGATGGTGCATCAACTTCTGTCACTTTAGAAAGGTTATCTTAACAAGGGCCAGACCACTGAATCCTCAGAAATTTCTCTGAGGTGGCTGAGACGGCAGGCCCCTCAGGCTTATCTCACATTCTCTGGTTTGCTTATATGTTACTAAGACTTCCAAATTGATTGCTACTTTCTGTTCATCAGATCTAGCAAGCATAAGGTCAATGTAATGGACAGGAGTCATGTTTTATGTAATGTCAAGACAATCAGGATTTCTGCTCACTGTAATATGGCAGAGAGCTTGAGAGCTGATACAGAAGCATCGAGACAGGACAGTGAAGGTGTACTGTTGACCTTGCTAGGTAAAAATAAACTGCTTCTGTTAGTCCTTGCAACTTGGTATTGAGAGAAAAGCATTAGTCAGATCAACAGCTGCATAACAAATGCTACAGGTTCTGCTGATTTGCTTTAGTAAAGATACTAATTTATAATAGAAGTTGCAATTGGAGTCACACCTGAACTAAGTTTTCTGAAATCCACAACCATTTCCCAATATCCATTCTGCTTTTGCCCAAGCCGAATAGGGGAATTAAATGGGTATATGATAGATATTCCCATGTTTCAAGTCTTTGATGTGATGACACTATTCTCTGTAATTCCCCTAGGAATGCAGCATTGCTTCTGGTTTGCTATGTTGGTAAGAAGGGGAAAGTTCCAGGCGGACTTCCTTTTAACTCTTTCTGCCATAATGACCCTGATCCCATGGATTTAGAGAGCCAGTGCAGGAATTCTGCCTCTGGTAGAATGTCTGTTCCAATTATTCTTTCAGGAACTGCGGAAATAACTACAGGATAAGCCCATAGACCAACTGGTTCCATATTTGGTAGGCCACAGTGGCATTTTTGGGCCCCCAAGAGTTATATCAATCCAGACATAGTGTCTAGTCACCTCCCAAAGGCCTGGATCTCTAGTTAATGGCATTAGGTCTCATTAAAGAAGACTCAGAGGGACATTTAATCATATATTGTAGCAATTCTGCAGGCTTGTGTTTTGTTTTGCTTTGTTTTGTTTTGTTTTGTTTTGTGGCAGGGTCTCACTGTTGCCAAAGCTAGAGAGCAGTGGGGTGATCATGGCTCACGGCGGCCTTGACCTCCCCGGGCTCAGGTGATCCTCCCACCTCAACTTCTCAAGTACCTGGGACTACAAGCATGCTCCACCACACCCAGCTAATTTTTCTGCTTTATGTAGAGATGGGTTTTCGCCATGTTGTCCAGGCTTACAGGGTTGTTTTTTAAAGGGACTCAGCCTCCCCTTGAATCTAGGGGCTTTGGGTCTGAAAACTGGCTTACTTCTGGAAACTGGGTGAATGTCCATGATTCTTTACTCTGTTGACTCAAGTTAGAATTTTGTCTCCCAGTCCTACCATCCAGTATGACAAAGCAGGGCAAAAAATGATGACTCTAGAGCTATGAAGCAATACATTAATATTTGGCACTTTCTTCTTCTTCTTCAATATTTTGATTAAGCATCCATCCATTCATCTGTTCATTTTTTTACCCAGCATTTATTGAGTAATGGGCCAAGAATGACGTAGGCACTGGGGATATAAAGTGGAATAGAAAGTAATCTTTGGGCCAGGCTTGGTGACTCACACCTGTAATCCCAGGACTTTGGGAGGCTGAGGCAGATGACGACTTGAGGTCAGGAGTCTCAAGACCAGCCTGGCCAACACAGCAAAACCCTGTCTCTACTAAAAATACAGATATTAGCCAGGAGTGGTGGTGCATAAGGAGCTACTGGGTGACAGAGCAAGACTCCACCTCAAAAAAAAAAAAAAAAAAAAAAAAAAAAAAAGGAAAGTATGATGGCTCACACCTGTAATCCTAGCACTTTGGGTGGCCAAGGCAGGCAGATCACTTGAACCTAGGAGTTCAAGACCAGCCTGGGCAACATGGTAAAACCCAGTCTCTACAAAAAAACACAAAAATGTTCCGGGCATGGTGGCAAGCTTCTGTAGTCCCAGCTACTTGGGAGACAGAGGCGGAAGGATTGCTTGAACTTGGGAGGTCAAGGCTACGGTGAGCCATGATCATGCCACTGCACTCCAGCCTGGGCAACAGAGAGAGACTCTGTCTCCAAGAAAAAAAGAAAGTGATTTTTGTTCTTACACCATATGGTGTAATAAGCACCTTTTTTCTTCAGGAATGATTGGATGTTCATAGAAATGCCCACTTAAAGTCCTAGAGGCTGGGCGCGGTGGTTCACACCTGTAATCCCAGCACTTTGGGAGACCAAGTCCTGCAGATTACCTGAGGTCAGGAGTCCGAGACCAGGCTGGCCAACATAGTGAAACCTGTCTCTACTAAAAATACAAAAATTAGCCGGGTGTGGTGGTGCACGCCTGTAATCCCAGCTACTTGGGAGGCTGAGGAACGAGAATTGCTTGAACCCAGGAGGCAGATGCTGCAGTGAGCCAAGATTGCAAACTCTACTCCAGCCTGGATGACAGAGCAAGGCTGTGTCTAAAAAAAAAGAAAAAAGAAAAAAAAAAAGTTCCTGGAACTCTAGGCTGAGTAGGCAGAAAGGCGGGGGCATGTTTATTTATTAGGGATTGTAGTTGGTGAGTAGTAATAGAGATTTAACTATGATGGCTTGTACAAATTTATTCTCACACGTAAGAGAATTCCAGAGGCACGCAGTCTAAGACTGGTATGCTCTAGAAAGTCACCTAGGATTCTATTTTTGTGCTTCACCATTCTTTATGCAGCTTCTATCTTCAAGGTTAAAATGTGGCTACTGGCACTCCAGCCATCATATCATAGTTCTGGGCAGGGAGATGAAAGTAAGAGAATTTCAGTGAAAGGGCTTCTCTGGAAGCCCTACTGCTTACAGCTTATTGGCCACCCTATCTAAAAGAGAGGTTAGGATGTAAAATTTTTCCTCTAGACATATGGTCCGTAAATTTTTCCTAACGAAGAAGGGAAAAAATGAATATTAGATACGCAATCTGTAGATCAGAAGAAACAAAACATGGCCTGGCACAGTGTGTGTGTGTGTGTGTATACATATGTGTGTGTGTATATATGTGTATATATATACTGTGTGTGTGTATATACATGTGTATATACACACATGTATATACACAGAGAGAGAGAGAGAGAGAGAGTACAATGAGATGTATTATAAGGAAATGACTCATACAGTTATGGAGGCTGCAAAGTCCTGTGATCTGTTATCTGCAGGCTGGAGACCCAGGAAAGCCAGCGATACAGATTTCAGCTTCAGTCCAAAGGCCTGAGAACCAGAAGCACTGATGGTGTAAGTCCCAGTCTAAGGGCCAGAGAAGACCAACATCTCAGCTCAAGCCATTAGGCAGCCCGAGCAAACTAATATAGCCCCATTTAATCCTCCCACTGACCCTGCAAAGTCAATTCATTAGCTCAATTTTATAGGTAAGAAAACAGACCTTGCCTGCGCCCGCCTGGAGCCAGCGGTTCTCCAAGCACCCAGCATCCAGCGAGACACGTCGCACACCGACAGAGGGGACATGGGCAGAGCAATGGTGACCAGGCTCGGGCTGGGGCTGCTGCTGCTGGGACTGCTCCTACCCACGCAGATTTATTCCAATCAAACAACTGTTGTAACAGTTTCAAGTAACTCCTCCCAGAGTACTTCAACGGCCCCAAATCCAGCTAATGCCACCACCAAGGCGGTTGGTGGTGCCCTGCAGTCAACAGCCAGTCTCTTCGTGGTCTCACTCTCTCTTCTACATCTCTACTGTCAAAAGACTCAGGCCAAGAAACATCTAAACTTCCCCATCTTCTACACCCAATCCACATGGCGTCTGGAAGTCCAATGTGGCAAGGAAAAATAGGCTTCGTCGAATCTACTAATTCCACACCTTTTATTGACACAGAAAATGTTGAGAATCCCAAATTTGATTGGTTTACAGAACATGTGAGAGGTTTGACTAGATGATGGATGCCAATATTAAATCTGCTGGAGTTTCATATGCAAGATGAAGGAGAGGCAACATCAAAATTAGCTAAGACATGATTTCCTTGAATGTGGCTTAAGAAATATGGACACTTAATACTATCTTGAAAATAAGAATAGAAATAAAGGATGTGATTGTGGAATGGAAGAAAAAAAAAAAAAAACTGAAACACAGAGAAGTGACATGACTTTCCTCCTCCTCCAGCTCATAAATGACAGGCTAGGGATGACAGCCCAGGTTTGCTTGACATAGAGACCTCTGGGCTACTCAGAGATTTGACAGAAATGTGGTATACTCCCACTCACCTCCCCTTTCTCCTTGACCTTTGTGAGTTCTCTTGACCTCTTTCTCCGAGTACCCCAGCCCAACCCCAGGCGTTGTCAATGACTCCCTGGCACAATTAGCTCTTTGCTTTCACTCAGTTAACTCAGAAATCTTCTGTGCCCTTGTAGAGATGCCCTTCCCTGAAATCCTCACATTTTAGAACCTATATCACCCCAACATCTCCCGCTAGTGTTAATTGGGTGGGATCTCTCCACCACTGTCCCCCTCTAGAGAGCTAGCCAGGGGCCAGGACAACTAGGCAAGCAGGCACTGCACCAGCTGCCCTCACAGCAGTTCACACGTGACATTCTGTTTAATCCTCACAACAAACCTGTAAGTTAGGCATTATTATATCTTCATTTTACAGATGAGAAAACGGAGGCACCACGCAGTAAAGAAACTTCCCTGTGCCAGGCACAGTGGCTCACACCTGTATTCCCAACACCTTGGGAGGCCAAGGCAGGAGCATCTCTTGAGCCCAGGAGTTCAAGGCTGTAGTGAGTCACGATCGCGTCATTGCACTCCAGCCTAAGCGACAGAGGAAGGCCCCTGTCTCATTAAATAAATAAATAAAAGAAACTTTCCTAATGCCACATAGTTAGTGACACTTGACCTAGACTACGGTCAGAGAAGGCTTCCTTGAGAAGCTTTGAGCTGAAGGAGTAGAAAATAGAAGAATATTGCTATGGTCTGAATGTTTGTGTCCCTTAAGTTTCATATGTTAAAATTTTAACTCCCGAGGTGAAAGGTATTGGGTGGGGGACCTTTGGGAGAGAAACAGATCATGAGGGTTCCTCATGAATGGGATTAGTGCTCATATTAAAGAAGCTCAAGGGAGCTTGTTTGCCCTCCCAGTATGTGAGGACACAGCAAGAAGGCACCATCTGTGAACAGGAAGAGGGCCCTCACCAGACACCAAATTTGCCAGCACCCTGATCTTGGAGTTCCCAGCCTCTAGAACTGTGAGAAATAAAGTTCTTTTGTTCTATAAGCTACCTGGTCTATGGAATTTTGTTATAGCAGCCCAAATGGACTAAGATGAGTATCATGTGCAAAGGTCCTGCACCAGGAGGGAGCCTGTGTGTTTGAGAGAAGATCATGTGGCTGAAGCAGGGTAAGAAGAGAGCTGAGCAAGATGGGGCAGAGGCCAGGCTAGACAAGGCCTTGAAGGCCTCCCTGAAGTTTTAGATCTCTGTTATAAGAGCAACAGGAAGCCATCAGCTGGTTTTAAACAGAGAAATAATGAGGTGAAGCCATCAGTAGGTTTTAAGCAGTTGGAAAAGATTCTTCTGGGACAGTGTAGATAAATGATTGCATGGAGAGTGAAATGCAGGGAGACCACTAGGGTCCATGGTGGTAATCCAAGCAAGAGACGCTGGTAATGCGGATTAGGACAACAGCAGTAGAGATAGAAGTGAAAATGTAAAGAAGTGGATGCTTTCAAGAGCCATGTAAGAGAGAAAATTGGCAGCACTTGGTGACTGGATATGGCTACGGAGTGAGGGAGAGGTTGAGGTCCAGGTTTCTGGCTGGTGCAACTAGCTGGGTAGTACATATTTCACTCAGACAGGGGATGCTGGGCAAAGAAAAGATTTGGGGGAAAGCGTGTTCAGCTTGAGACATGTTGGATTTGAGTAAGACACCAAAGGGGAATTATCCAAAAGACAGTTGGACATGGGAGCTCGAAAGTCAAAACAGAGGTGTGGGCTGGAGGTACGTATTTGGGAGCTGTAACCAGGACCAGCCCATCCACTAGGCACAGTAGAGACATGAGTGCCCCAGTACTTTTAGGGCTGACAAAAATGCTTTAATTCCTGATATGGTTTGGATGTTTGTCCCCACCCAAATCTCATGTCAAATTGCAATCCCCAGTGTTAGAGGTGGGACCTGGTAGCAGGTGATTGGATCATGGGGGTGAACTTCTCATGAATGGTTTGGCACCATCCTCTTGGTGCTGTCCTCACAATAGTGAGTGAGTTCTTGCAAGATCTGGTCATTTAAAGGGGTGTGGCACCTCCCCTGCCCTGCCCCGCCCTCTTGCTTCTGCTTTCCCCATGTGATAGGCCTGCTCTCCCTTCACCTTCCACCATGATTGGAAGCTTCCCGAGGCCTCCCCAGAAGCAGATACCACTACATTTCCTGTACAGCCTGCAGAAACATGAGCCAATTAAACCTCTTCTCTATTTCTGTTTCATTTTTTAAAAATAATTGAGATGGGATCTTGCCATGTTGCCCAGGCTGGTCTCAAACTCCTGGGCTCAAGTGATCCTCTTGCCTCAGCCTCCCAAAGTACTAGGATTACAGGCATGAGCCACTGTGCCCAGCCAAAACTTCTTTCTTATAAATTACCCAGTCTCAGGTATTTCTTTCTTCTTTCTTTCTTTCTTTCTTTTTCTTTTTCTTTTTTTTTTTTTTTTTGAGACAGGATTTTGCTCTGTCACCCAGGCTGGAGTGCAGTGGAACAATCTCAGCTCACTGCAACCTCTGCCTCCTGGGTTCAAGCAATCTTCCCATCTCAGCCTCCCCAGTAGCTGAGACTACAGGCACACACCACCACAAAAATAAAAAATACAAAATTTTTTATTTTTCTGTAATTTTAGGTAGAGATGAGGTTTCTCTATGTTGCCCAGGCTGGAGGAATTTCTTTCTAGCAGTACAAGAACACTCTAATACAATTCCCTTTAAATCAGAAGAAAAAACAAACTTTTTTTTTTTTTTTTTTTTTTTTTTTTTTTTTTTTTTTTTTGAGACGGAGTCTCGCTCTGTCGCCCAGGCTGGAGTGCAGTGGCGCGATCTCGGCTCACTGCAAGCTCCGCCTCCCGGGTTCACGCCATTCTCCTGCCTCAGCCTCCTGAGTAGCTGGGACTACAGGCGCCCACAACCGCGCCCGGCTAATTTTTTGTATTTTTAGTAGAGACAGGGTTTCACCGTGGTCTCGATCTCCTGACCTTGTGATCCGCCCGCCTCGGCCTCCCAAAGCGCTGGGATTACAGGCGTGAGCCACCGCGCCCGGCGAAAAAACAAACTTTTAAGTCAAAGGATTTTTGGCTTGTTTTTGAGACAGAGTCTCGCTCTGTCACCCACGCTGGAGTGCAGTGGCATGATCCTGGCTCACTGCAATCTCCACCTCCTGTATTCAAGCGATTCTCCTGCCTCAGCCTCCCGAGTAGCTGGAATTACAGGTGCACACCATCACACCCAGCTAATTTTTGTATTTTTAGTAGAGACGGGGTTTCACCATGTTGGCCAGGCTGGTCTCGAACTCCTGACCTCAAGTGATCTACCCGCCTCGGCCTCCCAAAGTGCTGGGATTATAGGCGTGAGCCACTGCACACAGCCTGTTTAAGAGACAGAGTTGCTCTGTCGGCCAGGCTGGGGTGCAGTGGCCTGATAGTAGCTCACTGCAGCCTCAAACTCCTGGGCTAGAGTGACCCTCCTGCCTCAGCCTCCCAAGTAGCTGGGACTACAGGCTTGACTGCGCCTGGCAAAGATGTTTTAATAAATAATATTAATATAATTTATTTTGTGCTAATGCAGTCATAAAATATAATGTTAAAAAAACGTTTACAGGCCGGGTGCAGTGGCTCACGCCTGTAATCCCAGCACTTTGAGAGGCCAAGGCGGGAGAATCACGAGGTCAGGAGTTCAAGACCAGTCTGGCCAACATAGTGAAACTCCATCTCTACTAAAAATACAAAAATTAGCCAGGCATGGTAGCGCGTGCCCATAGTCCCAGCTAATCGGGAGGCTGAGGCAGGAGAATCGCTTGAACCCGGGAGGTGGAGGTTGTGGTAAGCAGAGATCATGCCACTGCACTCCAGCCTGGACGACAGAGTGAGACTCTGTCTCTAAAAAAAAAAAAAAAAAAAAAAGTTTACATAGGAAGGGGCCCACAAAAGTCTTAATGCTGCTCTGTTTGTAACAATAAACATGCTTTCTGCTATAACAGAAACCCACTGGCAATGGCTCCAACAGTGACAATGGTTTAATTTCCCTTGTGTAAGGAAGTTCAGCATTAGTGTGGCCTTCAGGGTTGGCAGATCGAGTGCCCTAAAGGTCAAAGACTCCTTCCAGCTCTCCGCTCTGCCATCTTTACAGATGGCTCCATCCTCAGGTGTTAGCAAAACAGCTGCAGCAGTTCCAGGACACCCTCAGACTTGACAACATTCCCAGGAAAAAGAGATACTGCTGTTTACATCGCTCTCACCTAGCAGTGAGGAAACCTTTCCCAGAAGGCCTTCACCAAATGTCCTTGTTATGGAATAAATGTTTGTGTCCTCCAACATTCTTACGTTGAAATCCTAACCCCCATGGTATGTATTAGGAGATGGGGCCTTTGGGGGGCAATTAGGTCAGGTGATTAGGTGTTGGATGCCCTTACAAAAGAGACCCCCAAAGAGCTCTCTTATCATCTTATTTTTATTTTTTTAGAGACAGGGTCTTGCTCTGTCACCCAGGCTGCAGTGCAGTGGCATGATCATAGCTTACTGCTGCCTTGAGCTCCTGGCCTCAAGCGATGGTCTTGCCTCAGCCCCCAAGTAGCTGGACCTACAGGTTCTCACTATGTTGCCCAGGTTGGTCTTGAATTCCTGGCCTCAAGCAATCCTCCTGTGTTGGTCTCCCAAAATGTTGGTATTACAGGTGTGAGCCACAGTGCCCGGCCCCCAGAGAACTCTCTAGCCCTCTTTCTGCCAAGTGAGGTCACAGCAAGAAGACAGTCAATGAACCAGGAAGCAGGCCCTCACCAGACACCGAATCTTCCCATCCTTTGATCTTGGTCCCCACACTTCAGAACTGTAAGAAATACATGTATATTATTTAAATCATCCGGTCGATGGTATTCTGTTATAGCAGCCTGAACTGACTAAGATGGTCCCTCTCATCTCACTGAGCAGGACTGGAACATATCTTCATTCCTAAACCAACTACTGGCTAGAAGGATGGAATGAATGTGATGGGCTGAGATCAATCATGTGGGGTGGAAGAGTGCTTAGGGAGTCAACCCTATGCCTTCTCTAGAAGTCTTCCTCTGGGAGGTGGGAATTGAAGCTGAAAGCATGGATGAGCTCACCCAGAGAGTGTTCAGAGGAAGAAGCACAGAGGACCTAGGAGCTTCAGCATCTCCAGCTCAACTGGAAGGTTACAGAGGCAGAGACTGAATCAGTTACGGCTCCTGCTGCAGAAGGGCTTCCTGTCTGATGGAAGAGACCACCATCAAATACAGTTACAGATGGACCCAAAGTGTAGTTGGGTCAGCCTGTGACAGTAAGCTGGATTGGAGTCTCAGTTGTGTATTAATAACTGTGTGACTTTGGGCAGGTTACTTAAGCTCAATGAATCAGTTTCTTCCTCTGTAAGCACCCTATACATAGTAAATATCAAATACAGTTATTATTGTCCACATGATTATCATATTTAGGTGATGGGAGGCCAATGGATGGGATCTAAGCAGGAAAGCGTCCTGGTTAGCTTTGCGTCTCAATCAGGTAGCTTGGGCAGCCTGTGTTCTGTCCCTGCTCAGAGGTACCTCTTCCCTTCACTGAGTTTCCATCCAGCTTCCCCCAGAACTGAGCCCCACCAGACCCTTTCAGGCCCCAGCAGCATCTCCACAAAATCTCTCTGTTGAATTGAGCTGTGCTTCTGTGCCTCGGAATCAGGATGAGTTACTGTCCCTCATTTCACCTCTGTCCACTTGCATTGTTGCCGCTCCAAGAAATTAATCAGGTTTATTAAGCATGACCTCTCTTTTGTGAGCCCTGCTCCTGGCCTGCTGATCTGTACCTGTCTGCTGCTCTCCTGGCTCAGCTCAATTGGAGAGGCCTCAGCCTTCATTACTGCCTTGGTGGGGGCAGGGATAAGTGGCCGGGTGACCACATCTTTTGTTTGCAGAGACTGACGCACCAGGCTGGATCAGAGACAAAGGCAGGATGCTCTGCTAGAGTGAGCACAAGGCCCTTTGTTGCCATGGCTGTGGAAAAATAGGAACAAAAAGGATAAACGTTGCATCCAAATATGCTAATAATTAACACTTAGCACCATGGATATTAAAAGCACTTAATGCTAAATTATAATGATCATAATAACTAGTCTTTATTCAGCCCTACTCCATATGGTACCATGGCTTGGTAGCTAAGTATGTGTGAGCTGGAGCCTAAGTGCTTGGGTCCAAATCCTGGCTCTGCTATTTACTAGCTCTGTGACCTCGGGCAAGTTACTCAAGCTCTCCCATCTCAATCTTTGCACCTGTAAAGCACAGATAATGAAAGTACACAGCTCATAGGGTATACAAGTTCACATTATGCTTAGAAAGCACTTCAACACGGCCTGCCACATGATAAGCACTCAATGAAGATTTTATTTTTATATACATTTTTATAGACATTGATCAGCAAATTTAGACCTCAAAACAAACTTGTGACATAGATATTATTATTCCTATTTACCAGTTTAGGAACTCAAGACTCGGAGAGGTTGAGTAACTTTCCCGAGGTCACCCACCAAGAAAATAGCAGAACCCAGTTCTGTCTGACTATAAAGTCCTACGCTTTCCACCGCACCAGGTGACTGTCTTCCATGAGCTTCTGGCAAGAAGCCCCAGGTCAGTGTAAGGGTACATTGTTGATGACTGTCTCACAGTTCCCTCTTCCGTTTAGTCACAGTTGGAAGGTACTGGGTGTTTTCAGAATGAAGGACAGAGGAGTCCCGAGTACAAGGCAGCTTCATCAATCATTTCTGTCCACTCCAGCCCTGCATTATGCTCAGCCTGCCCTAGATGTGCAAGGCCTAGTTCTCTGGTAGAAGATGGAAGCTTGAGGACTTGCTCAAGCTCCATCACCTATCCGATGATGTGGCTGGCTGAGTGGAGCCACAGGGCAGAAATTGGCCACAGGGCAACAGGTCACACCAGGCACAGGTGCTGGGTAGGTCTGGGGCCAAGGTGGCCTTGGCAGATTTTTGCACCCTAAGACTCTTGGACAGAGTCAAGGAAATGCAGTGAACCTGCACAGCCTAAAGCCCATTGCATTTGAATAGCAACTCCCTGCCAGGGAACTTAAGATTCCTGAAGGATGTATTTTGTTTTTTAATATGAAGGAATCCCAGAGTCTGGCTTATTACACCTCCTGTGGAGGGGACATCTGGCTGCCAGACCACTGCCCATCACAACAAAAGCAACTTTTGTTCAATATTCAAAAGCAGCTCAATTCCTAAGTGACTGCCTGGGCAAAATAAAACTCAGCCTTACAATGTTCCTGGGAAGGAGAGAAGCCTGGCTATACAATTAACTGCAACCATTCACTGAGCATGACCCTGGTCACAGCCCCCACCCAGCACTTGTCCTTCCAGTTTATGGCTAACTCCTGTGCTCTCCCATGTCCAGACGTCCCTTTGCAATCATATGGGAGTGGGCTAGGTCCATCCTTGACTCTGGGAAACATAGCCCTGGCTCCTCAATTAGGACCCAGCTTGGTGTCAGAATAAGGGCTCATGAAAGAGCCTCCCTGGATGTCCCCAGGCTATGTCCACATTTAGTTCAAGATGTCAGAATAAGGGCTCATGAAAGAGCCTCCCTGGATGTCCCCAGGCTATGTCCACATTTAGTTCAAGGTGGCAGAGCCCACTCATGAAAGGACAAGCAAGCTGTCAATGCCATGTGCCCATCCCCTCCCCCAAGCTCTGATTACAGGCCTCCTTCCTCAACCGCTTCCACCCACACCTGCCTCTTGCTTCCCATTCACATCCCTGGGTTCCCAAACGAAGATCAGAGCAGCAGAAAAATGGCCAGGCTGCAGGTTCAGGGAAAATCGCAGGAGCTGTGTGGTTGGACAGACATGGGTTTGAATTTCACCACTTAACACCTGTGTGACTTGGGCTGGTCACTTAATCTCTGAGTCTCAGTTTTCTCATTTCTAAAAGGGGAGTAATATGTACTCTTAGGATTTCTATAAGGATTAGAAACAGTATGTGTAAGTGTGTTATACCCGGTGGCACTCACTAAATGGTAGCGATTGCCTGACAAAGGTGAGTCTCTTTATATTTATTTACAGTGTAAATACTGTTTCTCTCTTAATTCTTACAATTACCAGGCTGCATGCAGGGTCTGCCCACCACAGATGTTGCTGTGAGGGGCTTGGCTGGGTTGAAGCTAAGCCCTCTTGCTGGGCCTAGACCTTGGTCCAGGGCAGATATGGGAGTTTTGGCTATTTTGTCCGTGGTTGGGTGACCAACTCTCCCAACTGCTTGGGATTATCCCAGCTTTAGCACTGAAAATTCCTTGTCCTTGGAACACTGAAAGTTCAGTCCTGGGAAAACTGGGATGGTTGGTCATCCTATCAAGGCAGCTGGCCAAGACAGATGGAAAGGTATCAGACCTGTGGGAAGAAGCTGGGCTTTTTGACAACCTTCCTGGATGAACACACCAGGCTGGGGACCACTCAGCCTAGACGGAGTTAAGCTGAGGCCAATGATGACATCTACAGGTCATGTGCAAAAACTGCAGCCTAGGATCACCCACTTGGCCCATAAGTGGTTCGTTCATATATTTATTGTGGTTCATATATTCATATATGTATTGTGAATAAACATATTCATATATTTATTGTGCTCTCAACACTGGGCATAAGTCTCGGGGGTGTTGGAAGGCATCCACCGGCAAGTGAAATTTATGCTGAGGCTTGGTGATTCAAAAAGTGTTAGCCAGGTTAAGGTGGGAGGGAAAGAAAGAGTACTCCAGGATGGAGAGAACAGCAAAGAAAAAAGCCCTGAGTGTGAAGGAACAGAAAACCTTCAAAAAACAAATTACAGCATGGGGAAGGGGACAGTGGTAACCAAAAAAAAGCTGGAGAGTTTGTACTAATCAGCCATGGAAAAGTTTCTGTCTTTACCCTAAGAGCAATCAGAACTTATTGAAAGGTTTTAAAAAGCAGGATAGTAACATAATTAGAGCTGCATTTCTCAAAGTTAACTCTGGCTGCAGGGTGGAGGCTGGTTTAAAGAGTAGCAAGCCTATCACTTCAACCCGGGGGGTCAAGGCCACAGTGAACTGAGATCACGCCAGGGCACTCCAGCCTGGGGGACAAAGTGAGACCGTGTCTCAAAAAAGAGAGTAGCAAGCCTAAAGCCAGAGAGGCAACTAGAATATCATTGCAGTGTCCAGGTGGTACAGAAGGTGGTGGGGACAAGGGGAGGAAAAGAAAGGTGACTGTTGGTAAAAAATAATGGAAAACTGGTCGGGTGCGGTAGCTTACACCTATAATCCCAGCACTTTGGGAGGCTGAGGCGGGTGGATCACGAGGTCAGGAGATCGAGACCATCCTGGCTAACACCATGAAACTCCGTCTCTACTAAAAATACAAAAAATCAGCTAGGCGTGGTGGCGGGCGCCTGTAGTCCCAGCTACTCAGGAGGCTGAGGCAAGAGAATGGCGTGAACCCGGGAGGTGGAGCTTGCAGTGAGCCAAGATCACGCCACTGCACTCCAGCCTGGGCAACAGAGCGAGACTCCATCTCAAAAAGAAAAAAAAAAAAAAAGAAAGAATGGAAAATTAGCAAGGCATGGTGGTGTGTGACTGTGGTCCTAGCTTCTCGGGAGGCTAAGGCAGGAGGATCACTTACAGCCGGAGAGGCTGAGGCTGCAGTGAGGCATGATTGCACCACTGCACTCCAGTCTGGGCAAAAGATCGAGAACCTGCCTCAAAAGAAAAAAAAAGGGAAAGAGATTATGGAAATAGAATGGACAGGGCCATGGTGGATTGACGAATAGGGAGGTTCAAAAATGACCTGTAGGTTTCTGGCTAGGAGAGCAGTGGAACAGCTACTGAGATGGGAGCACGAGAAGGGGGAGGATAATGGTGGGTATGATTGATTTGAGGTCCCTGTGGGACATTCAACTCAAGATGACAAATAAGCAGTTGAATAAAGGTTAGCAAGGGAGACTTCACTGTGTGGACCAACTGCATATAGATGGTAACCAAAGCCCTGAGCAGCACTAACATTTCAGTGGGCAGAGGAAACACAACATGGTTAGAGGAAAACCAGGCAAGTGTTCTTCCTCTGGCACAAGAATGTTTCAAAAAGGAGAGAATGGTCAACTGTATAAAGTCTTTTTGAGAAGCAGTGAAATGAGATCTGAAGATTGTCCATAGGACAACATGAAGATCATTGATGACCTTAGAGCCTTTGAAGGTGGAGTGATAGAGAGAAGCCAAATTAGAATGAGTTGTGGAGTGAGTAGGAGGTAAGGCGGTGGAGAAAGTGAGTGCAGACAATTTTAATAAATGTAGCTAAACAAGTCACCAACAGGAGGGTAAATAGGTAAAATCATAAATTAAACACACACATAGCTTTTACCCCAACAATTCTGCTTCCAAGAAATCAGCCTGCAAACATACTCCACATGTGCACAAAGACCCACAGAAAGGATGTTTACTACACCATTTTATAAACAGCTACAATGTTCATCAATAGAGGGCTGGTTAAATTAATATAACACATCCACATAACAGGGTATTATGTGGCCATTAAAAATATCATGGTAGGCTGGGCACAGTGGCTGACACCTGTAATCCCAGCACTTTGGGAGGCCGAGGCAGGCGATCACCTGAGGTCAAGTGTTCGAGAACAGCATGGCCAACATGGCGAAACTCCGTCTCTACTAAAAATACAAAAATTAGCCGGGCATGGTGACGAGTGCCTGTAATCCCAGCTATTCGGGAGGCTGAGCCAGGAGAATCACTTGAACCCCGGAGGCGGAGGTTGCAATGAGCCGAAATCGTGTCACTGCCTGGGCACAGAGTGAGACTTCTGTTTCAGAAAAAAAAAAAAAAATTCATGGTAGGGCTGGGCACAGTGGCTCAGCCTGTAATCTCAGCACTTTGGGAGGCCAAGTGGGGCAGATCACCTGAGGTCAGGAGTTCCAGACCAGCCTGGCCAACATGGCAGAAACCCCCATCTCCACTAAAAATACAAAAATTAGCCCAGCGTGGTGGCGCACGCCTGTAATCCCAGCTACTTGAGTGGCTGAGACATGAGAATCGTTCGAACCCAGTGGTGTGCCATTGCACTCCAGTCTGGGCAACAGAGCCAGACTCCATTAAAAAAAAAAAAAGTACATATGGTAAATATTATGTGTATTTTACCAAAACAATTTTTTATTTTTAAGGCAGTCTTGCCCTGTCGCCCCGTCTGGAGTGCAGTAGTGCGATCACAGCTCACTGCAGCCTTAACCTCCCCCAGCTCAGGAGATCCTCCCACCTCAGCCTCCCGAGTAGCTGGGACCACAGGCCTGCGCCACCACGCCCGGCTAATTTTTGTATTTTTGTAAAGACCATGTTGGCCAGGCGGGTCTCGAACTCGTGATCTCAAGTGATCCGCCCGCCTCGGTCTCCCAAAGCGCTGGGATTACAGGCGTCAGCCACCGTACCTAGCCGAAAAAGAATTTTTTAAAGTCACCATCTCTGCGAGGTTTTTCTGGGCCATCCCCAGGTAAAATGTCAAGCCCTCCACAAGCCGGAAGAGAGTCGGAGTCCTGTGGGGGAGGCAGGGGCGTGTCCAGAAAGGCGGGAGCTTCCGAGCCGCCTCCACGGGAAGAGAAAGGGGCGGGAGCTTGGAGGGGGCGGGTCCAGAACGGCTGGAGCTTCCGGGGCCGCCGCCTCTGGAAGAAAAAGGGGAGGGAGCCTAGAGGGGGCGAGACCAGGAAGGAGAGGGCTTGGGTTTTTGGGGTGTCAGCCTGCGCCCGCTGGGATAGGCAAGCGAGGGAAGGGCCGAGGCTTACGGTTTCGGAGTGAGGGGAGCTGCTCGGCAAGCCGCCGCGCCTGGGTTAAGAGCAGTAGGAGGAACGTGGCTTCACGACTTCGGCTCCTCGGCCATCCACAGCCGGGCCTCCGCCTCTGCTGACCTGGCTGCTGCAGCAGCAGCACCACCCTGCCCCGCGGCCCCGCGCGCCCTCCAGTGGCGTCATCCCGTTCGCTTTGGTCTCGACTGGCGCGCCTATCCTCCGCAGCAGCACCCCTTGGGAGGGCAATCGCGGCCAGGCTCCGAGGACCCATCTTGTGAAAGTTCCCCGTGGTCCTGACTTTAAGGGAAAAGGGGTCGTACGTGGGCCACGGCCGGAAGGGAGACCCAACATCCATGATGACGTCTGCCCGCCAGCCTCCCTCTTCAGAGCCCAGTCTGTGCCTTGCATCAAAGTCAAGCACAGGGCTCTTGTAGGGCACCGAGCCCCAACCAAATCACCCTTTTCTTTCAGATAGCCCCCACTTACGCCCAGAAACCTTACTCCCTCCCTCTGGAGCAGGTGGGAAGTGAAAGGCCGGGGGGCCTGTTTCTGCTCCCTCTGTCTGTACCTGTGGCCCTTGAGTGAAAGCCCCAGCCATTGGACCAAAGACCTGAAGGTTCCAGGATTGCTCACTTGGGACCCTGACTATGAAGGGTCAAGATAGTCCATTCTGCCCCAGCACTCAGAACCTTATTACCAAGGCCCCTGCCCCAGGAATCCACCATCAAAACCAGGGCCCTGCCAGTGCCTTCCCAGTGTTCAGGCCTAGGGAAGAGCAGCCCCATTATGCCTGTTATTCCTGATCCTTCTGCAGTCTCTCTCTTTGTGACCCCATGGCCTTTGCTGCTATGGCTGCCCTGGCTCCACAGAGTGCCAGGTCAGAGCCACCCTGGCCTACATAGGTTCACAGGCTAAAACCTGGGCCTCCTGCCAGGCTGCAACTCCCAGCTGCACACCGCAACCTGAGAAATCTCAGCACAGTCTAAGAAGTAGTAATGGGGTCGCTTCCGACTCGCTGGGGAAGGGAGATGAGGGCCTCTAGCTCTCCATGCCCAGTCTCTCATCATCAAAGTCATTTAAGGCCCCAGCGACCCCAGGGTTCAGCAGCATTCTGTTCATCATGAGCAGAGGGGTGACTGAATAGAATGGGAGGCAGGTGTGGCCTGAGCAGTTCCCAACTTGAATTTTCCCTTGAGCTTAGTGATTTGGGGCGGGGTTGGGGGGGCAGTTTGAGATATTTTCCCTTCACTTGTGGGAAATCTTCGGCCCCACAAATCGCTAAGCTGAAAGGAAAAGTCAAGCTGGGAACTACTCAGGGCAAACCTGCCTCCCATTTGATTCAAAGTCACTCCTCTGCTCACTGAGATAGACACATACCTGATTGCCTCCTTTGGAGAGGCTTATCAGAAAATAAAATAATGCAACCATTTGTCTCTCACTTACCTGCAACCTGGAAGCCCCCTCCCCGGTTGGAGTTGTCCCCGCCTTTCTGGACGGAACCAACGTACCTCTTACGTATGTTGATTAATGTCTCATGTCTCCCTAAAATGTATGAAAACAAACTGTGCCCCGACCGCCTTGGGCACATGGCGTCGGGACTCCCTGAGGCTGTGTCACAGGCACGCATCCTCAACCTTGGCAAAATAAAGTTTCTGAGTTAACTGAGACCTGTCTCAAATTTTCAGAGTTCACATTTTGGTAACCGTTGAGGGATTCTGAGTGGAGATGCCCCTGACTTTTGACAAATCTGTCAGTGCTTGGTACCAGCAGGAGCTAACTTTATGCCAAACCAATAAGACAATTTACTGAGGTCTGAGAGTACCCCCTCCAGAGAATCCCTGATCTCCCAAAATTTGGTCAAGAGCTAAAGTTTATTTTGCTGTACAGCTCCTCTTTTTCTAGAGTTTTACTTGCTTGCAACACAAGGAAGGCAGCTTTTTTCCTGCTTCCATGACAATAGAATGCAAATAACTCCTATGGAGTTTGAGCTTGCTTCTAACAGGGAAGGTGAGTTTGTTTCTTTTTTGTTTTTTGTTTTTTTCCTGCTTCTAGGATGGTAGAAAGCAACCTTCAGCCTGAGACCCATCCCTAGATAAGTAACTGAATTGGGGTTTCTCTTGGATAAAGTTAAGGTTAACAACCAGCTGGTCTTAATTTCTCCTTACCATTAGAGCGCTCGGTGATCTTATTGTTGGTGTTTTGTTGTTATTTTTGTTCCGGTCTGAAGTTGTTGTTTAAGGATCCTAATTCTAGTTCAGAGATGCATTCTAAAGGGTCTTCTCTATTGCTTTTTCTCCCAAATTTAAACTTAATTCGGTTTGTCTGTGTGTATTTGCGTGGAGAAGTGAACTGTTGTTTTCATAAGTTAATGACAGTTTTCTCAGCTCCAAAGAGAAAGGGCATTTACTCCTCCCAGCTGGAAGCGCCCCTGGGTGACTGGAGGCCTCATGGGAGTCTCTGGGGGGTTGACCCCTTGCGACAGGCAGCGCCCTGGAGGGAAATCCCTAATAAAAATTATTTTTTAAAATGGCTCATCCAGGAAACGCATATAAGGGCTGATCACCCAGCCTTCTGAGCCCTCTCTGAGGTCATAAACCTCTGGAGAGAGAAACCCAGACATGTAAGAGGGTGGAAACGACTCAGCGATGACACACCGTAGCGTCCTGCCCACAAGCAGCACATATCAATCCACCACAAAAAAAAAAACCTGGGCCACAGCTCAGTTCCTCCTATTAAGACAAAAAAAAAAAAAAGTTGGAACCAATCTAAGAATGAGGAGGAAACAAGGAGAATGACCCCCTTTCGAGCACTCCATAGAGTTGATGGCACCTCTGCTTGCCAAAGTTTATGAAAATGGAAATAATATGGCCTTTGTGCACATTTACATTAAGGAAAAAGAGCCTTAAGATCGACCTGCAAATTATAGAGTTCCTAAGTGCTCTTTTTCTCTATTTTTTTCTTTTCTGCCTGCTCTAAATCTGCTGTTATTTTTCTATTAAGATAAAAAGCACTGTATCCAACAAGTTCTTTTTGCAGGCTAGTGAATTTGTGTTTATCTCATGGCTAAAAGTTCTGAAGTAAAAGCTATAGGATATTTGTTTATGTGTGTGTCTATGTGTGTGTATATATATATTTAAAAGACCTTTATAATTTCTACAATTTTATGCTTAATTGGCAATTAAATCTGTTTTAATTTCCCTCTAGCACACCAAACATTTTCTGTCCGACCTTATAATGTAAATTTTGCTATTTGACTTTCACCTGAGTTGTTTCTTTAATATGCAAATTTAAAGCTATTTACCTGAAAATTCCCCAGGGTTATGAAATAGGTCATTAAGAATCTGAAAGTCTGGCCAGGCCCGGTGGCTCAAGCCTGTAATCCCAGCACTTTGGGAGGCCGAGACGGCGGATCATGAGGTCAGGAGATCGAGACCATCCTGGCTAACACGGTGAAACCCTGTCTCTACTAAAAAATACAAAAAAAAAAAAAAAAAAAAAAAAAAAAAAAACTAGCCGGGCAAGGTGGCGGGTGCCTGTAGTCCTAGCTACTCGGGAAGCTGAGGCAGGAGAATGGCGTAAACCCGGGAGGCGGAGCTTGCAGTGAGCTGAGATCTGGCCACTGCACTCCAGCCTGGGTGACAGAGCGAGACTCCGTCTCAAAAAAAAAAAAAAAAGGTTTTAAGAATTGCCCACCTACATTTTTCTTTGCATGTATTAATGAAGCAATTTCATACTCATCCCTGCCAAATACTAAAAGGTGTCAAATTTGGCATAGGGGTTACAAAACTATAAACGCAGCCCGAGACAGAATGATCTTGCTTGTGTAACCTTTAACAAATAAGATATTGATATTAGTTTAATGAACATAGTTAAATCTTGAATTATTTAGTAAAATTACCGTAACTTCTAATCTTGTGTTTTTAGGCAGTCTAATCCACAGACGATAAGTAGGTTTGTTTTGGGAAAGGACTGTTACCATTTTTGTTTCAAAGCTAAACTATGAACTAAGTTTCTCCCAAAGTCCAGGAATGAACAACGACAGCTTGGAGTTTAGAAGCAAGATGGGCCGGGCGCGGTGGCTCAAGCCTGTAATCCCAGCACTTTGGGAGGCCGAGACGGGCGGATCACGAGGTCGGGAGATCAAGACCATCCTGGCTAACACGGTGAAACCCCATCTCTACTAAAAAAAAAATACAAAAAAAGTAGCCGGGCGAGGTGGCTGGCGCCTGTAGTCCCAGCTACTTGGGAGGCTGAGGCAGGAGAATGGCGTAAACGCGGGAGGCGGAGCTTGCAGTGAGCTGAGATCTGGCCACTGCACTCCAGCCTGGGCGACAGAGCAAGACTCCGTCTCAAAAAAAAAAAAAAAAAAAAAAAAAAAAAAGAAGCAAGATGGAGTCAGTTAGGTCGTATCTTCCTCACTGTCTCAGTTGTAATTTTGCAATGGCAGTTTCATAACTTTATTTTATTTTATTTTATTTTATTTTGGAGATGGCGTCTCACTCTGTCACCCAGACTGGAGTGCAGTGGCACAATCTCGGCTCATTACAACCTCCACCTCCCGGGTTCAAGGGATTCTCTTGCCTCAGCCTCCCTAGTAGCTAGCATTACAGGCATCCGCCACCACACCCAGCTAATTTTTGTATTTTTAGGAGATATGGGGTTTCACCATGTTGGCCAGACTGCTCTTGAACTCCTTAGCTCAGGTGATCTGCCCACTTCGGCCTCCCAACGTGCTGGATTACAGGCGTGAGCCACCACGCCCAGCGGTTTCATAACTTTAAATCATGACTTTTGGGCCTGGGCGCAGTAGCTCACGCTTATAATCCCAGCACTTTGGGAGACCGAGGCAGGCAGATCACCTGAGGTGGAGAGTTCGAGACCAGCCTGACCACCATAGAGAAACCTGTCTCTACTAAAAATACAAAATTAGCTAGCTATAGTGGCACGTGCCTATAATCCCAGCTACTCGGGAGGCTAAGGCAGGAGAATCACTTGAACCCGGGAGGCAGAGGTTTCAGTGAGCTGAGATCACGCCATTGCACTCCAGCCTGGGCAACAAGAACAAAATTCCATCTCAAAAAAAAAAAATCATGACTTGTGGTTTTCATAATCTAGGTAAACCATTAATATAAAAATATTAGGTAAATATAATGGGATAAATACTTGTAGACAAACTTGTCTTAATTTATAATATAAAGTTAAATTAATAGATATTTCATTATTTGGGTATTTTCCAATAAAAGATATAATACAGGAAAACATTCTTGATTTTAGAAAGTATGAACTTTCTTTTTTTTTTTTTTTTTTTTTGAGACGGAGTCTCGCTCTGTCACCCAGGCTGGAGTGCAGTGGCCGGATCTCAGCTCACTGCAAGCTCCGCCTCCCGGATTCACGCCATTCTCCTGCCTCAGCCTCCCGAGTAGCTGGGACTACAGGTGCCTGCCACCTCGCCCGGCTAAGTTTTTGTATTTTTAGTAGAGACGGGGTTTCACTGTGTTACCCAGGATGGTCTCGATCTCCTGACCTCGTGATCCGCCCGTCTCGGCCTCCCAAAGTGCTGGGATTACAGGCTTGAGCCACCGCGCCCGGCCAAACTTTCTTAAAAAAGGTGAACAAGTTTGTCTAATTCAAAGATTATTTTAAGGTTGTGAATAAAACAAGGTAAAAGAAACCAGGAAATAAAAAGAGAGATAAAGATAGAAAAAAAAAAAGGTTTTTTGTGGTAAGAAAGCTTAAACAGAAGTAATTTTATACAAGAAAGAATCTTGTATGATGGCTGGGAGCAGTGGCTTATGCCTGTAATCCCAGCACTTTGGGTGGCCAAATTGGGTGGATCACCTGAAGTAAAGAGTTCTGGACCAGCCTGACCAAAATGGTGAAACCCCATCTCTATTAAAAACACGAAAATTAGCCAGGCATGGCAGCATGCGCCTGTAGTCCCAGCTACTCAGGAAGCTGAGACAGATAATTGCTTGAATCCAGGAGGTAGAGATTGCAGGAGCCGAGATTTCGCCACTGTACTCTAGCCTGGGCAACAGAGCAAGACTCTGTCTCAAAAAAAAAAAAAAAAAAAATTAAAAAATTAAAGCGCTTATCCAAAAAAAAAAAAATCTTGAATGGTAAATTTAGTCCTAAAATAAAATGACTAATTGCTTAGGAAGGAGTAATGTTCAGCTCCCTGCAACCTCTGCTTCCCAGGTTCAAGCAATTCTCCTGCCTCAGCCTCCTGAGTAGCTGGGATTATAGGCGCACGCCACCACACCCAGCTAATTTTTGTATTATTAGTAGAGACGGGAATTCACGATGTTGCTCAGGCTGGTCTCGAACTCCTGACCTCAAGTGATCCACCTGCCTTGGACTCCCAAAGTGCTGGGATTATAGGCATGAGCCACCAACGCCAGTCCAAAAATTTTTTTAATTGAGGTTATTATATCCGTGTATCTTCTTGTATGCACTTTTAAAGTCCTTGTGACCTTGAGTCACAGGGCTTTGACTCCTGTGTCAAAAAGGACATCAAGTCCTTCTAAATCTTAAACACTGACAGCAATTAAAGCCTCATCAGGCTCCGTAGAAGATGCCAGTCAAAATAAACTGCATTTCTGAGACACAGGACCAAAAATTAAAGCCGTTCAACTCCTTACGGCCCAGGGACTATCATGGAAGAGGTGGGCACGTGAGATTCTAAGGGCTGATTTTGAAAGATAAAGTAAGTTCAGTTTCTCTATACATTAATCACTGATGTCAAAGGCACTTGAATGTGCTGATGAAAGACCAGTATATGGGCCCCTGTGTCAGATTAAAAGCAATTCTCCTGCCTCTTGAAGCATTAACTGACTCCTTAAGAAAGGCTATAAGGTTATAAAAGGCTTATGGAAGCTCTATCTTATGGTCAACATTAAAATTTTATAGATCACTTATAAAATTTTGAAAAACAAATTTAATTGGCTTCATGCTGTTTTTATTAAGGCTCCTTGCTTGGAAAATTAAGTTGCCTCTCTCAAAGAATGAAGGTTTTTTTTAAAAAAAAAATCATTGAGTTATCACTTTGGTTAAATGAATGACTTATTTGACAATGACCTGTGATCCTGTTTTGTGATATCAAGTGTTTTAAACCTTTCATATTTGACAAGCTTTCTAAAACCAAATTGTAAGTTAGGTCTTTTTCTGATATAATTAATCCTTTGGGATATTAGGTTCCCTAAAGTCCAAAAATGACATAATTTGGTTTATTTAGCATAAAAATGATACAGGTAGCATTGTCAAATATGAAATGGTGTCTCTTTTCTTTAGGCTGTATTTCTATAATTATGTTATTCATATGTGTTCCAAAATTATGGGAAACTCCTATAATTCTGATATAACTTAGTGTACATTATCAGTAATAATTATAATTGTTATATTAAATTATTGTATGCCACAGAGGTAAATTTCCTTGTCGATTTTGTCTTTGACTATGGCTGCCCTGAAACCTTTTGTCATCTACAAACAATTGTTGTCTTATTTTGATCCTCTTTAGAAGATGGTTCTATAGTCAGCTATGGAACTCTTTTTTTTTTTTTTTTTTTTTTTTTTTTTTTTTTTTTTTTTTTTTTTTTTTTTTTGAGACTGAGTCTCGCTCTGTAGCCCAGGCTGGAGTGCAGTGGCCGGATCTCAGCTCACTGCAAGCTCCGCCTCCCGGGTTCACGCCATTCTCCGGCCTCAGCCTCCCGAGTAGCTGGGACTACAGGCGCCTGCCACCTCGCCCGGCTAGTTTTTTTTTTGTATTTCTTAGTAGAGACGGGGTTTCACCGTGTTAGCCAGGATGGTCTCGATCTCCTGACCTCGTGATCCGCCCGTCTCAGCCTCCCAAAGTGCTGGGATTACAGGCTTGAGCCACCGCGCCCGGCCAGTCAGCTATGGAACTCTAACAGTTGCTCTTGACTGCAGGTTTCTGATAACTTTGGAAAGTGTGACATCAGAATAGAAGAAAAACTTTCAGGACTCATGGAGAGCTAAAATGTTCATGAGTATTAGGCAGAACAGCAATTAACTGCATGGACTGAACTAATCTTTTTAACTTTTTGCTTAAAATGTTTGCTGAAGGCCGGGCACAGTGGCTCAAGCCTGTAATCCCAGCACTTTGGGAGGCCGAGACGGGCGGATCACGAGGTCATGAGATCGAGACCATCCTGGCTAACACAGTGAAACCCCATCTCTACTAAAAAATACAAAAAACTAGCCAGGCAAAGGTGGCAGGCGCCTGTAGTCCCAGCTACTCAGGAGGCTGAGGCAGGAGAATGGCCTCGGCCTTGCAAAGTTCTAGGATTACAGGTGTGAGCCATTGTGCCTGGCCAAACCTCTTTGTTTTTATAACTTTCTATCTTGTGTCATACACAAACCCAGGAGGCAGAGCTTGCAGTGAGCTGAGATCCGGCCACTGCACTCCAGCCTGGGCGACAGAGTGACTCCGTCTCAAAAAAATAAAAAAATGTTTGCTGAACGTTTGTTTTGTGTTTGAGAGTCTTTTCTTTTGAGCTATTGACAGCTTTTAACAATTTAATATACTCCTATGAAAAACTTTGGAGCATATTTGTTTCTCTCTACCTGATTTCTCCAGAAATTAGAAACTATTTGTGAGTATTCTTAACTCATGGCAAGACAGTTATTTGCAAAGTTCAATAAGAATCTGTTTTTGGCCGCATGTGGAGGCACATGCCTATAATCCCAGCACTTTGGAAGGCCAAGGCGGATGGATCACCTGAGGTCAGGAGCTGGAGACCAGCCTGACCAACATGGAGAAAACCCATCTCAACTAAAAATAGAAAAATTAGCTGGGCATGGTGGCACGTGCCTGTAATCCCAGCTACTTGGGAGGCTGAGGCAGGAGAATCGCTTGAACCCAGGAGGCAAAGGTTGAAGTCAGCTGAGATCATGCCATTGCACTCCAGCCTGGGAGACAGAGCGAGACTCCGTCTAAAAAACCAAAAAAAGAATCCGTTTTCATTTGTAACAGGACACAATTGGAGAAACTGGTTATTTTACCAAGGCTCTGACTGGAACAGTGTGCTTTCCTTTGAGAAATCAAACCTGATTTATGGAGCCAATAAAAGCCTTGGGAAAACTGGCCTCATATTTTGTGTACACAGTCCCTATCACATCAGGGTTTCTGATGTGTGGTAAGTAAATAAAACGTCACATTCTGACAGGCCCAGAGATCCCAGGTTTATCTTGGAACCTCAAGAGGTGAGGAAATTCACCCAAGTCATAGGTATTTCATGGCATGAATCCATGGCTGGGCTCAGCTTTAAAAAAGTCTTATCTGAGATTCCTCCTATGTAACGAAGTTCCATCAAAGCCAATTTAAAAGCCTATGTAGGGTGGACACAGTGGGTCACACCTGTAATCCCAGCACTTTGGGAGGCTGAGGTGGATGGATCACCTGAGGTCAGGAGTTTGAGACCAGCCTAGCCAACTTAGTGAAACCCCATCTCTACCAAAAATACAAAAAAATTAGCCAGGCGTGGTGGTGGCCGCCTATAATCCCAGCTACTCAGGAGGCTGAGGGCGGAGAATCACTTGAACCTGGGAGGCAGATGTTGCAATGAGCTGAGATCCTGCCATTATACTCTAGCTTGGCAACAAGAGCAAAACTCCATCTCAAAAAATAAAATTAAATAAATAAAAGCCTATGTAAAAAATAATTATTCTTGCTGCACTTTATACAAATGATTATGACAAGTATAATAAAGCAAACCAGTCCTACCATGATTTGTGTTTAGTAAAAATGGGAACCTAGAGAGAGAAAAATTATGTTTTGGAACTACAGTATACTTCTTGTTAGATTCTAGTCTTGCCTAATGTTTTTTCAATTTTTATTTTCATTTTTCTTTTTTTTTGAGACAGAGTTTTGCTCTTGTTGCCCATGCTGGGGTACAATGGTGTGATCTCAGCTCACTGAAACCTCTGCCTCCTGGGTTCAAGAGATTCTCCTGGCCGGGCGCGGTGGCTCAAGCCTGTAATCCCAGTCACTTTGGGAGGCCGAGACGGGTGGATCACGAGGTCAGGAGATCGAGACCATCCTGGCTAACACGGTGAAACCCCGTATCTACTAAAAAATACAAAAAAAAACTAGCCGGGCGAGGTGGCGGGCGCCTGTAGTCCCAGCTACTGGGGAGGCTGAGGCAGGAGAATGGCGTGAACCCGGGAGGCGGAGCTTGCAGTGAGCCGAGATCCGGCCACTGCACTCCAGCCTGGGAGACAGAGCGAGACTCCGTCTCAAAAAAAAAAAAAAAAAAAAAAAAAAAGAGATTCTCCTGCCTCAGCCTCCTAAATAGCTGGGATTATAGGTATGCGCCACCACACCTGGCTAATCTTGTATTTTTAGTAGAGATGGGGTTTCTGCATTTTGGTCAGTCTGGTCTCAAACTCCCGACCTCAGGTGATCCTCCTACCTTAACCTCCCAAAGTGCTGGGATTACAGGTGTGAGCCACTGTGCCCAGCCCAATTTTCATTATTTTTTGCAATCTGGACCAAATTCTAATTTTTTTCTTGGCTACAAGTCTTCAAAATGATGTTTTTATTTTTTTCTCCTTCTTTCTTTCCCCCATTTTTCCTAATTTGGAGTCACTGAAAACTAAGCTGTGCTTTCTTAAAGCCCTACGAACTGAAGCTACTCAACTTAAATTTCAGACTCTTCATGACATGCTGGTTTGTCCTGAACATCTCTCCTTCTTAAACAACTAGTCATTTCCTCAAATGAAATTTCTCTTTCTCATATGAAATTACTTCTCCTTAAGCTTCCTGACAACAAAAAAACTATTTATTTATTTTTATTTTATTTATTTTTTTTATTTTTGAGATGGAGTCCTGCTCTGTTGCCCAGGCTGGAGTGCAATGGTGCCATCTTGGCTCACTGCAACCTTCTCCTCCTGGGTTCAAGCGAGTCTCCTGCCTCAGTCTCCCAAGTAGCTGGGATTACAGGTGTGCACCACCACGCCTGGCTAATTTTTGTATTTTTAGTAGAGACGGGGTTTCACCTTGTTGGTCAGGCTGGTCTTGAACTCCCAACTTCAGGTGATCCACACACCTCAGCCTCCTAAAGTGCTAGGATTACAGGCATGAGCCACTGCACCTGGCCTTATTTATTTATTTATTTATTTATTTAGAGACTGCACCTGGCCTTATTTATTTATTTATTTATTTATTTAGAGACAGTGTCTCGCTCAGCCACCCAGGCTGGAGTGCAGTGGCATGATTTTGGCTTACTGCAAACACCATCTCCTGGATTCAAGCGATTCTCCCATCTCAGCCTCCCGAGTAGCTGTGATTACAGGCACCCACCATCATGCCCAGCTAATTTTTGTATTTTAGTAGAGACAGGGTTTCACCATGTTGGCCAGGCTGGTCTTGAACTCCTGACCTCAGGTGATCCACCCGCCTCGGCCTCGCAAAGTTCTAGGATTACAGGCGTGAGCCATTGTGCCTGGCCAAACCTCTTTGTTTTTATAACTTTCTATCTTATGTCATACATAAATAATCTTTGAATTAGACAAAAATGATTCACCTTATTAAAGGTGAATTCACTTTTTTTAAGCAAGAATGTTTTCCTACAATATATATTTTATTTGAAAATACCCCAATAATGAAATATCTATTATTTAATATAACTTTAGATTCTGAATTATGACAAGTTTGTCTGCAAGTATTTATCACATTTCTTTTACCTATTTTATTTTAATCATTTACCTAGACTATTTATGAAAATTGTGATAGTCATCATTTAAAGTTATGAAACTGCCATCCCAAAATTACAACTGAGACAGTGAAAAAGATCTGCCCTAGGCCAGGCGCGGTGGCTCACACCTGTAATCCCAGCTCTTTGGGAGGCCGAGGCGGGCGGATCTCAAGGTCAGGAGATCAAGACCATCCTAGCTAACACAGTGAAACCCCGTCTCTACTAAAAACACAAAAATTAGCCGGGCATGGTGGCGTGTGCCTGTAGTCCCAACTGCTGGGAGGCTGCGGCAGGAGAATGGTGTGAACTCAGCAGGCGGAGCTTGCAGTGAGTTGAGATTTGGCCACTGCACTCCAGCCTGGTCCACAGAGCGGAGACTCCATCTCAAAAAAAAAAGAAAAAGAAAAAGAAAAAGATCTGCCCTGAGTCCATCTTGCTTCTCACCTCCAAGCTGTCCTTGTTCATTCCTGGGCATAGGCTCAACTAACTTTCGGAGGAACATAGTTTATAGGTTAGCTTTGAAACAAAAATGGTAAAAGTCCTTTCCCAAAGCAAATTTCCTTACTAAATTCAATAAAGCTGTTTTCATTAAACAAATATCAATGGTTTATTTACTAAAGATTATATAAGTGGCCGGGCGCGGTGGCTCAAGCCTGTAATCCCAGCACTTTGGGAGGCCGAGACGGGCGGATCACGAGGTCAGGAGATCGAGACCATCCTAGCTAACAGGGCGAAACCCCATCTCTACTAAAAATACAAAAAACTAGCCGGGCGAGGTGGCGGGCACCTGTAGTCTCAGCTACTTGGGAGGCTGAGACAATAGAATGGCGTAAACCCGGGAGGCGGAGCTTGCAGTGAGTTGAGATCCGGCCACTGCACTCCAGCCTGGGCGACAGAGCCAGACTCCGTCTCAAAAAAAAAAAAAAAAAAAAAAAAAAAAAAAAGGATTATATAAGCAAACATCATTCTGTCTTGGGCTGGGTGTATAGTTTTGTAACCCCTATGCCAAATATTGATGCCTTACAGTATTTGGCAGGGACAAGTATGAAATAATTTTAAATGTTTTCTTTGAGTTTTGGTTCTCTCTCCTCAAGTAGTCTCTTGGCTTTTTTCATTTTGAGCTTTACAACTCAATCCAGAGCATCAATCAGTACCACTACCTACAACTCTTAACTCCAGCTATTGTGTTGTGTTGTGTTGCGTTGTCTTGTTTTGTTGTATTGTATTGTATTGTGTTGTATTGTGTTGTGTTGTATTGTATTGTATTGTACTTTATTTTATTTTATTTTATTTTATTTTTGAGATGGAGTCTTGCTCTGTCACCCAGGCTGGAGTACAGTGGCATGATCTCGGCTCACTGCAACCTCCGCCTCCCAGGTTCAAGCGATTCTCCTACCTCGGCTTCCCAAAGTGCTGGGATTACAGGTGCACTCAGCCCAGCTTATTTATTATTTTACTTAAGTCATGTGAACTTGGAAAAGCTTTTGACTACTTGTTTTTCTTTAGTATCTGATTTAAGTGCCTCTTTTTAGCCAATTAATTAGAGCTCTTTTATGTATTTTTAGTAGTGAACCACTATATACACAACACACAAATTCATACACATATTAGGCATCCCAATAGATGTACATCTTATAGTTTCTTAGACTTTCAGATTATTGATAAATTGTTTCATAACCCTAGGCAACTGTCAACTAAATAGCCTCGAAATTTGCAGATTAAAGGAAACAAGTTGGGTAAAAATCAAATGACAAAATTTATATCATAAGCTACAGAGATAAAAAGTCTGGTGTGCTAGGGAAAATTAGAGATGGATGCTGGCCAGGTGCAGTGGCTCATGCCTTTCATCCCAGCACTTTGGGAGGCCAAGGCAGGCAGATCACCTGAGGTTGGGAGTCTGAGACCAGCCTGACCAACATGGAGAAACCCTGTCTCTACTAAAAATACAAAATTAGTCAGGCGTGGTCTCGCATGCCTATAATCCCAGCTACTCAGGAGACTAAGGCAGGAGAATCACTTGAACCTGGGAGGCGGAGGTTGTGGTGAGCTGAGATCGTGCCATGGCACTCCAGCCTGGGCAACAGGAGCAAAACTCCGTCTCAATAAATAAATAAATAAATAAATAAAAGATGGATGCCAAATCAAGCATAAAATTATAAAAATTTTCAGGCGCAGTGGTTCACACCTGTAGTCCCAGCACTTTGGGAAGCTAAGGCGGGCAGATCACTTGAGGTCAGGAATTTCAGACCAGCCTGGCCAACATAGTGAAACCCCATCTCTACTAAAAATACAAAAATTAGCTAGGCATGGTGGTGCACGCCTGTAATCCTAAGTACTCACTCAGTGTCAGGCCTCTGAGCCCAAGCCTGTGTGTATACATCCAGATGGTCTGAGGGAACTGAAGAACCACAAAAGAAGTGAAGACGTCCAGTTCCTGCCTTAACAGATGACATTACCTTGTGAAATTCCTTCTCCTGGACAATGAGTCTCAGAAGCTCCCCCACCGAGCACATTGTGACTCCCACCCCTGCCCGCCAGAGAACAACACCCTTTGGCTGTAATTTTCCACTACCTACCCAAATCCTGTAAAACTGCCCCACCCCTAACTCTCTCTGCTGACTTCTTTTTGGGACTCAGTCCACCTGCACCCAGGTGATTAAAAAGCTTTATTGCTCACACAAAGTCTGTTTGGTGGCTTTGTGTGAGAAAAAAAAAATTATAAAAATCTATCATAGTATTGTATAAGAAGACCAATTTTATTTAGATACGGACTACCTTTTTTTTTTTTGATGGAGTTTCACTCTTGTTGTCCAGGCTGGAGTGCAATGGCAAAATCTCAGCTCACTGCAACCTCCACTTCCCAAGTACAAGTGATTCTCCTGTCTCAGTCCAAGTAGCTCAGATTACAGGCATGCAGCACCATGCCCGGCTGATTTTTTTGTATTAAGTAGAGATGGGGTTTACACCATTTTAGTCAGGCTGGTCACGAACTCCTGACGTCAGGTGATCCACCCGCCTTGGCCTCCCAAAGTACTGGGATTACAGGTGTGAGCCACCGCGCCAGCCAGGCTGCCTATCTTTTAACTGGCTCTCTGAGCTCTGGGCAGAGCCCACACTGAATCCTGTGTTTCCAAACTGGGAGAATTTTTCTGAGGTTAGACTATCTGATGTTTTTACAGTGCACTTAAAAAAAATTTTTTTAAACAAAAATATTTCTAAGTGTCTAAACTATATCCTTCTTTAAAAACCCAGAGTACCCTGTGTTGCAATAATTATTATAGTCAATATATCAGGTAACACAATAGAAAAGCAAGCAGTTTAAAGGCTGAGATGAACTTGTCTGTTTACACTTTTGAGGCTCTATAAGGAAAAACAAGTTTCTATCTACCCCAAAGGGAGTCTGGCAACTTCTCCGTTTTCTTTTTTTTTTTTTTTTTTTTTTTTTTTTTTTTTTTTTTTTTTTGAGACAGAGTCTTGCTCTGCCGCCCAGGCTGGAGTGCAGTGGCGCGATCTCAGCTCACTACGAGCTCCGTCTCCCGGATTCACGCCATTCTCCTGCCTCAGCCTCCCGAGTAGCTGGGACTACAGGCGCCCACCACCACGCCTGGCTAATTTTTTGTATTTCTAGTAGAGATGGGGTTTCACTGTGTTAGCCAGGATGGTCTCGATTTCCTGACCTTGTGATCCGCCCTCCTCAGCCTCCCAAAGGGCTGGGCTTACAGGCGTGAGCCACCGCGCCAGGCCTTCTCCATTTTCTTAAAGGAACCCCAGGCTATTATAAACTATTTTAGCTCATGCAGCAGAGGGTACACGAGAAAGGAGAGATAGGAGAAGTAAATGAAGAAAACAGAATTCAGTCAACTTAGAAGAAACCTTTTCTCAAAAATAAGGGACAAGGTCCTAGGAGAGAGAAAAAATGACTGCCTTTAAATACAAACACACACATATGCACACGTACACACACCCATCTTGGATGCTAGTTTTTAATTAAGCTGACTTTAACCATGGAGCTCCTCCATGGTAGTCAAAATCAAAAATCTGTCCTCTTTTTTTTCCTTTTGCAGGCCGTTTTTCTGCCTCACCACACCACCTTTCTTTTTTTTTAATTCAACCATTTGAGAGGCTTTGTTCCACATAATTTGGAACTTTCCTCTGGATTTGATCAAGTCAGATCGAGTAGGATCTGACTTTTTCCAATAGGAAAAAGACCGAAACAACAACAAAAACAAGCAAACAACAACAACAACAAAACATTTAAGCAAAACAAATGATCGCACAACTTATATGATTACCGAGTGCTCTAATGTTAAGGAGAAACTAAGAACAGCTGGTTGTTAACTTTAGCCAAGAAAAAAAACCAATTCAGATACTTACCCAGGAATGAGTCTCAGGCTGAAGACTATTCTGTACCATCCTAGAAGCAGGAAAAAAACTTCATCTTTCTTGTTGGAAGCAAGCTCAACCCCCATGAAGGACTTACCTGCATTCCATCATTATGGAAATAGGAAAACTTGCCTGCCTTATGTTGGAAGCAAGTAAAACTCCAAAAAAAAAAAAAAAAAGTGGGGGAATTGTACAGCAAAACAAACTTTGATCTTGACCAAACTTGAGGAAATCAGGGATTCTCTGGAGGGCATGCTCCCAGACCTCAGCAAATTGTCCTTTTGGGGGCCAAGCACAGTGGCTCACGCCTGTAATCCCAGCACTTTGTGAGGCTGAGCTGGACAGATCACTTGAGGTCAAGAGTTCCAGACCAGCCTGACCAACATGGTGAAACCCCATCTCTACTAAAAATACAAAAATTAGCTGGGCATAGTGGCATGCACCTATATAGTCCCAGCTACTCAGGAGGCTGAGGCAGGAAAATCGTTTGAACCTGGGAGGCAGACGTTGCAGTGAGCCCAGACTGCACCACTGTATTCCAGCATGGGCGACAGAGCAAAACTCCGTCCATTTTACTCGCTTGCACATGAAGAGACCACCAAACAGGCTTTGTGTGAGCAACAAGGCTGTTTATTTCACCTGGGTCCAGGCGGGCTGAGTCCGAAAAGAGAGTCAGCAAAGGGAGGTAAGAGTGGGGCCATTTTATAGGATTTGGGTAGGTAAAGGAAAATTACTCAAAGGGGGTTGTTCTCTGGCGGGCAGGGGTGGAGGTCACAAGGTGCTCAGTGGGGGAGGTTTTGAGTCAGGATGAGCCAGGAGAAGGAATTTCACAAGGTAATGTCATCAGTTAAGGCAGGAATAGGCCATTTTCACTTCTTTTGTGATTCTTCAGTTACTTCAGGCCATCTGGACGTATTTGTGCAGGTCACAGGGGATATGATGGCTTAGCTTGGGCTCAGAGGCCTGACAGTCCTATTTTCTTGAGCCATAAAGTTAGCTCGTGCTGGTACCAAGCACTGGTAGGAGATTTGTCAAAGGTCGGGAGCACCTCCACTGAGAATCCCTCTGTGGTTACCAAAATGTGAACACCGCAAATTTGAGACCGGTCTTAGTTAATTTAGAAAGTTTATTTTGCCAAGGTTGAGATCACATGCCAGTGACACAGCCTCAGGTGGTACTGACAGCAAGTGCCCAAGGTTGTCAGAGCACAGTTTTGTTTTATACATTCTAGAGACATGAGACATCGATCAACATATGCAAGATGGACATTTGTTCAGTCTGGAAAGGTGGGACAACTCGAATCAAACTTGGGAAGACTGGAAGTGGGAGGGGGCTTCCAGGTCACAGGTAGGTGAGACACAAGTGGCTTTGTGAAAAGAAAATAAATCCCCCCCCCAAATCACTAAAGCTAAAGGGAAAAGACAAGCTGGAAACTGCTGAGGGGCTATCTACATCCCATCCTATTCAAATTCATCCCTCTGCTCACTGAGATAGATGCATATTGGATTGCCTCCTTTAGAGAGGCTAATCAGAAACTCAAAGGAATACAACCATTTGTCACTGACCTACTTGTGACCTGGAAGCCCCCTCCCCACTTCGAGTTGTTCCCACCATTCTGGATGGAACATATGTACTTCTTACATGTATTGATTGATGTCTCATGTCTCCCTGAAATGTATAAAACCAAGCCACATCCCAACCACCTTGGGCACATGTCATCAGGACTTTCTGAGCCTGTGTCACGGGGCTGTGTCCTCAACCTTGGCAAAATAAACTTTCTCAATTAACTGAGACCTGTCTCAAATTTTGGGGGTCCACACACATTTCCTCCTCTGACTTTTTTTTTGAGATGGAGTCTCCTTCTATTACCCAGGCTGGAGTGCAGTGATGCAATCTCAGCTCACTGCAACCTCTGCCTCCTGCGTTCAAGTGATTCTCCTGCCTCAGCTTCCCGAGTAGCTGGGACTACAGGTGTGTGCCACCAAGCCTGGCTAGATTTTTGGATTTTTAGTAGAGATGGTGTTTCACCATATTGGCCAGGCTGGTCTTGAACTCCTGACTTCATGATCCACCTGCCTTGGCCTCCCAAAGTGCTGGCCCTCGCTTTTAAAAAATCTTTGAGAGAAAGCGTTTTACAACAAAATGAGTCTCTGGTCTCACGTTTCATCTAATCTCTCATGGCTGGAGGGTTTATTCTTACACAGGCAGGTCCTGAGATATTAGGACAGCTCATTTTTAGCAGGTTGTGAAGTCTCATGTCCTGTGAAGGAAAATGGGGGAGGAAGGGAGAAAAACAACAACAAACATAAGAACAATCCTGGAGGCTGGGCGCGGTGGCTCACACCTGTAATCCCAGCACTTTAGGAGGCCGAGGCAGGCGGATCACGAGGTCAGGAGATGGAGACCATCCTGGCTAAAACCGTGAAAACCTGTCTCTACTAAAAAATACAAAAAATTAGCCAGGCGTGGTGGCGGGCGCCTATAGTCCCAGCTACACGGGAGGCTGAGGCAGGAGAATGGTGTGAACCTGGAAGGCGGAGCTTGCAGTGAGTGGAGATTGCGCCACTGCACTCCAGCCTGGGCGACAGAGCCAGACTCCGTCTCAAAAAAAAAAAAAAAAAAAAAAAAAAAGCAATTCTGGAAAATCGATATAGGCCACTTTACTCTGAAGTCTGTACATCAGTAAGCAGGTATGAAAGTGGCTTATGTATGTAAATAGGTTGCTGGTATTTTTTTCTGAAATTTAAGTTGTCTAGCTTACTCCAGATTAGGAAAAATGGGGGAAAAAAGAAGAAAAAAAATTTAAAACATTATTTTGAAGACTTGTAGCCTAGAAAAATCAGAACTTGATCCAAACTGTAGAAAATAATGAAAGTGGAAAAACATTAGGCAAGACTAAAATGTAACAACAGGTTTACTATAGTTTTTGAAACATAATTTTTTTCTCTCCAGTTTCCTATTTTTACTTAAGATGAATCATGCTAGGACTGGTTTGCTTTATTATGCTTGGCCAAATTATTGGTATACAGTGGAGCAAGAATATTTTCTTACATAGACTTTGAAATTGGCTTTGATGGAACTTGTTCCTTAGAAGGAATCTCAGATAAGATTCTTTTTTTTTTTTTGAGATGGAGTTTCGCTCTTGTTGCCCAGGCTAGAGTGTAGTGGTGCAATCTCGGCTCACCGAAACCTCTGTCTCCCGGGTTCAGCAGTTCTCTTGCCTCAGCCTGCCAAGTAGCTGGGATTACAGGTGTGCGCCAGCACGTCTGGCTAATTTTGTATTTTTAGTAGAGACGGGGTTTCTCCATGTTGGTCAGGCTGGTCTCGAACTCCCAACCTCAGATGATCCGCCTGCCTCAGCCTCCCAAAGTGCTGGGATTATAGGCTGGAGCCATTGTGCCTGGCCATTCAGATAAGATTTTTTTTTTTGAAGCTAAGCCCAGTCATGAGTTTGTGCCGTCAAATACCCATGAGTTGGATGATCCTCTCCTCTTGAGGTTCTAAGATAAACTTGGGACTCCTGGGCCTGCCAGAAAGTGACAGTCTTTACTTGCCATGGGTCAGGGACCCTGTACAGGGACTGTGTAGACAAAGATATGAGGCAAGTTTTGAGTCTCCTGACCTCAGATCACGAGGTCAGGAGATCAAGACCATCCTGGCTAACCCGGTGAAACCCCATTTCTACTAAAAATACAAAACAAAGAAACTCTATCTCAGACACAAAAAAGAACACCTGCTAGAGTTGTATAGGTGATTATAAAACCACCTTCTAAGGAGGATCAAAACAAGACAATTGTCCGTGGATGACAAAAGGTTTTAGGGAAGCTGTAGTCAAAGACACAGTTGACAAGGAAATTTGTTACCCCTGTGGAACAGAATAATTTAACATAACAATTATAATTATTACTGATAATGTACACTACATCATATCAGAACTATAGGAGTTTCCCATGATTTTGGAACACATATCAATAACATATTTGTACAAATACAGCCTAAGGAAAACCAAACATCATTTCATATTTGACAATGTTTCCTGTATAATTTTATACCAAATAAGCAAAATTATGTCATTTTTGGATTTTTAGGGACACTAATATCTTTTTTTTTTTTTTGAGACGGAGTCTTGCTCTGTCGCCCAGGCTGGAGTGCAGTGGCGCGATCTCGGCTCACTGCAAGCTCCGCCTCCCAGGTTCACGCCATTCTCCTGCCTCAGCCTCCCGAGTAGCTGGGACTACAGGCGCCACCACCAAGCCCGGCTCATTTTTTGTATTTTTTAGTAGAGACGGGGTTTCACTGTGTTAGCCAGGATGGTCTCGATCTCCTGACCTCGTGATCCGCCCGTCTCGGCCTCCCAAAGTGCTGGGATTACAGGCTTGAGCCACCGCGCCCGGCGGGACCCTAATATCTTAAAGGATTAATTAGATCAGAAAAAGACATAATTTGTCATTTGATTTTGGAAAGTTTCTCAAATATAAAAGGTTTAAAACACTTGATATGAAAGTTCATTGTAAAATAAGTCATTCATTTAACCGAAGTGATAACTCAAGGATTTTTTTAAAAAAGGGCAAATCCTTCATTCCTTGAGAGGAGACTGAATTTTCTAAGCAAGAAGCCCTAATAAAAACAGCCTGAAGGAATTAAATTTGTTTTTCCAAATTATTTTTATTTATTTATTTATTTATTTGAGACAGAGTCTCCCTCTTGATGCCCAGACTGGAGTGTAGTGGTGTGATCTCGGCTCACTGCCAACCTCCGCCTCCCGGGTTCAAGCAATTCTTCTGCCTCAGCCTCCTGAGTAGCTGGGATTACAGGCTCTCACCACCACACCCAGCTAATTTTTGTATTTTTAGTAGAGACAGGGTTTCAATATGTTGGCCAGGCTGATCTCGAACTCCTGACCTCAGGTGATTCTCCCACCTCAGCCTCCCAAAGTCCTGGGATTACAGGCGTGAGCCACCTCGCCCAGACCCATTTTTCCAAATTTTATAAACAATCTATAAATTTTTTTTTTTTTTTTTTTGAGACGGAGTCTCGCTCTGTCGCCCAGGCTGGAGTGCAGTGGCGCGATCTCGGCTCACTGCAAGCTCTGCCTCCCGGGTTCATGCCATTCTCCTGCCTCAGCCTCCCCAGTAGCTGGGAGTACAGGCGCCCGCCACCTCGCCCAGCTAGTTTTTTGTATTTTTTAGTAGAGACGGGGTTTCACCATGTTAGCCAGGATGGTCTCGATCTCCTGAACTCGTGATCTGCCCGTCTCGGCCTCCCAAAGTGCTGGGATTACAGGCTTGAGCCACCGCGCCCGGCCAACAATCTATAAAATTTTAATCTTGATCATAAGATATAACTTCCATAAGCCTTTATAACCTTTATAATTTTTATTTAGCAGTCAGATAATGCTTCAAGAATACCTTTTTAAGGCCAGGCGTGGTGGCTTACGCCTGTAATCCCAGCACTTTGGGAGGCTGAAGCAGGTGGATCACGAGGTCAGGAGTTCGGGACCAGCCTGGCCAACATAGTGAAACCCCATGTCTACTAAAAATACAAAAAATTAGCTGGGCATGGTGGTGGGCACATATAATCCCAGCTACTTGGGAGGCTGAGGCAGAAGAATTGCTTGAATCCAGGAGGTGGAGGTTTCAGTGAGCTGAGATGGAGCCATTGCACTCCAGCCCAGGCGACAATGTGAGGCTCTGTCTCAAAAAGAAAAAAACAAAAAAAGCCCCACCTTTTTAATATGACACAGTGGCCTATATGATGGCCTTTCATCAGTGTACCTTTGACATTAATAATTAATTTATAGAGAAACTAAACTTATTTTATCATTCAAATTGGCCCTTACAATCTCATGCTCCCACCTCTTCCATGATAGTCCCTGGGCCTTGCGGTATTGAATGGGTTTAATTTTCGGCCCTGTGTCTCAGGAATGCAGTTTATTTTGATTGGCATCTTCTTCCAGACCTAAAGATGGGGCTTTAATTGCTGTCAGTGTTTAAGATTTAGCAGGACTTGGTGTCCTTTTCAGACCCAGGAGTCCAAGTCCTGTAACTCAATGTCACAAGTACTTTTTTTTTTGAGACAGAGTCTCACTCTGTCATCTGGGCAGGAGTACAGCGATCTAGCCTCACTGCAACCTCCGCCTCCCAGGTTCAAGTGATTCTCCTGCTTCAGTGTCCCAAGTAGCTATGATTACAGGTGTGCACCACCATGCCCAGCTAATTTTTTTTTGAGATGGAGTCTTGCTCTGTTGCCCAGGCTGGAGTGCAGTGGCACAATCTCAACTCACTACAACTTCCACCTCCCAGGTCAAGTGATTCTCCTGTCTCAGCCTCCCGAGTAGCTGGGATTACAGGCACCTACCACCACATTTGGCTAATTTTTGCTTGTTTGTTTGTTTTGTTTTCTTTTGTTTTGTTTTTGAGATAGAGTCTTGCTCTGTTGCCCAGGCTGGAGTGCAGTGGTACAATCTCAGCAGTGAGCAGCCTCCGCCTCCCAGGTTCAAATGATTCTCCTGCCTCAATCTCCCAAGTAGTTACGATTACAGGTGCATGCCACCATGCCCTGCTACTTTTTGTATTTTTAGTAGAGACGAGGTTTCGCCATGTTGGCCAGACAGGTCTCGGAAACCCTGAGCTCAGGTGATCCATCCGCCTCAGCCTCCCAGCTGGGATTACAGGCATAAGCCACCATGCCTGGCCTAATTTTGTATTTTTAGTAGGGTTTCACCATATTAGCCAGGCTGGTCTTGAACTTCTGACCTCAAGTGCTCCACCCACCTCGACCTCCCAAAGTGCTGCAATTACAGGCATGAGCCACTGCACTTGGCCTCAATGTCACAAGTACTTTAAAAGCACATACAGAGAGATACACAGATGTCATAACCTTAATTTTTTTAAAAAATTATGTTTTTTCCTTAGCAAACCAAAAGTTAGTAATAATGTGACGACTTGATTATATAAAAGTTTTTTTTTTTTTTTTTTTTTTTTTGAGACGGAGTCTTGCTCTGTCACCCAGGCTGGAGTGCAGTGGCCGGATCTCAGCTCACTGCAAGCTCCGCCTCCCGGGTTCACGCCATTCTCCTGCCTCAGCCTCCCGAGTAGCTGGGACTACAGGCGCCCGCCACCTCGCCCGGATAAGTTTTTGTATTTTTAGTAGAGACGGGGTTTCACTGTGTTAGCCAGGATGGTCTCGATCTCCTGACCTCGTGATCCGCCCGTCTCGGCTTCCCAAAGTGCTGGGATTACAGGCTTGAGCCACCGTGCCCGGCCTTTTTTTTTTTTTTTTTTTTTTTTTTTTTTTTTTTTGAGACAGAGTCTCGCCCTGTCGCCCAGGCTGGAGTGCAGTGGTGCAATCTCGGCTCACTGCAAGCTCCGCCTCCTGGGTTCATGCCACTCTACTGCCTCAGCCTTCTGAGTAGCTGGGACTACAGGCGCCCGCCACCGCTCCCAGCTAATTTTCCTAGTCCTGTTCTTAAAGGGCCTCACCTGAAAACCAATAATCCAATTGGGAAATCGGCAGAAAAAAAAAAATCTTGTAACTACTGAATCTTCTTCTGGTTGTCTGTGTGGCTATATATGTGTTATGTGTGCAATGTCTATTAAAAGAGCTCTACTTAATTGCCATAAGAAAAATAAGCTCTTAAATAAAATATTTTTAAGGGAAAAGTAAAAGCTGTAGGACCTTTCAGTTCATGTGACTTTAAAACTTACTGGTATAGTGAAATTAGAAATGTCTTAAGAGCTGCCAGCAAACATTTTTGTTTGCCTTTATTGGTCAAGCAATTTCATACTTATCTCTGCCAAATACTATAAGGTGTCAAAATTTGGCATCGAGGCTAAAAAACTGTAACTCAGCCCAAACAGAATAAGCTTTGCTTGTGTAATAAATGAAACATTAATATTAGTTTAATAAAGATAGCTGCATCTTGAACTATTTAGTGAAATGTCCTAACTTCTAATCTTGTGGCCTTAGGCAGTCTAATACACGTGAAGGAAGTTTGTTTTGGGAAAGGACTGGTATCATCTTTGATATTAAAGAAGAGAGAATTTATATAAAAAGAATCTTATATGGTAAATTCTTGCACTAAAGTAAATTAACAGGTTGTTTAAAGAGAGGGATGTTTACAACAAGTCAGAAAGCCAAGGCATGTCAGAAATTGCCAGCGTAAATCGTGAAAAAAATTTATAAAAGGGAATTTATACAAGACATGTTGTACAATTAAAAAGTGATTAGGCCTGCCAAATGCTTTATAAAACACCCCTGTAACTCTTAGCTGTACAGCTTGCCTGCTTTGCAGCTGGTAAGATGTGGGACACATGGAGTAAATGCTGGGACAACTCAGACCCTCGCTGCACTCTGTCTAGGTCCCAGGCTCTACACCTAGTACATAAATAAAATCCCAAACTTACCAACAAAAGTAAAAATTGCTAAAAGATAACAGCGTAACATGTATTTAAGACTACTGAAAAAACAGTTTACATATACTTTTGGTAAAAAGATTATAAGGAGGCATGAGAATGTGGGTTTTTACCTAGATTAAAAAGTTGAAGAATTGCTTTGAAGGTTTAAGCAAGTTTTGAAAGGTTAATTGTAAAGGAAATTCTGTGTGTAAACCTATGGGCTAAAGTTGAAAGGGTATCATCCAGCTTTTCTGTAAATTGAGCATTAAAAGTGCAATGGGTTTCTCTTAAACCACTAATCTGCTCTTTTTTTTTTTTTTTTTTTTTTTGAGACGGAGTATAGTGGCACGATCTCGGCTCACTGCAAGCTCCGCCTCCTGGATTCACACCATTCTTCTGCCTCAGCCTCCCGAGTAGCTGGGACTACAGGCTTCTGCCACCACGCCCGGCTAATTGTTTGTATTTTTAGTAGAGACGGGGTTTCCCCATGTTGGCCAGGATGGTCTCGATCTCCTGACCTCCTGATCCGCCCGCCTTGGCCTCCCAAAGTGCTGGGATTATAGGCGTGAGCCACCGTGCCCGGTTAATCTGCTCTTTAACAAAAATTATAATGGGTTAAAAAGGGTCTATTAAAATTTTACCTTACGGTCAAACATTAAAGTTGGATAAATATATTTACAAGGTTTTATTAAAATTGAGTTTAACATTAATAGTACACTAATATAAAGACAAAATTTGGCTTATTTGTTATAAAATAATACAGGAAGCATTGTCAAATATAAAATGGTGTTTTTAGAGCTATTATTTGTATAAATATATTATTGGTATGTGTTCCAAAGTTATAGGAGACTCCTATAATTCTGATATATCTTAGTGTACATTATCAGTAATAATTATAATTGTTAGGTTGAAATTATTGTGTGCCACAAAGGTGACAGAAATCCTTGTCAACTGTAACTTTATGACTACCCTAAAACTTTTTGTCATCCATGAACAACTGTTGTCTTGTTTTGGTCCTCTTTAGAAGGTGGTTTTATAATCAGCTATAAAGCTCTAACAGGTGCTCTTGAATGCAGGTTTCTGATAACTTTGGAGATTATTACATCAGAATGGAGGAAAAATGTTTAGGACTCTTGAAGAGCTAAAGTGTTCATTAAGGCCAGGTGCGGTGGCTCATTCCTGCAATCCCAGCACTTTAAGAGGCCAAGGCGGGCACATCACCTGAGGTCAGGAGTTCGAGACCAGCCTGTCCAACATGGTGAAACCCTGTATCTACTGAAAATACAAAAAATTAGCCAGGCATGGTGGTGCGCACCTGTAGTCCCAGCTGCTTGGGAGGCTGAGGCATGAGACTCACTCGAACCGGGGAAGTGGAGGTTGCAGTGAACCGAGATTGCACCATTGCACTCCAGCCTGGGTAACAGAGCGAGACTCTTTCTCAAAAAAATAAAATAAAATAAAAGTTAATTAATATCAAACAGGATATAAATTAACTGCATGAACTAAACTAATAGGAGACTGGGGTGATCTTTTTAACATTTTGCTTAAAATACTGCTAATCCTTTGTTTTGCTTTTCAAAGTCAAACTTTTCTTTTGAGCTATTGACAGCTTTTAACAATTTAGTATACTCCCATGAATGAAACTGGGAGCATACTTGTTTCCCAAATTCAGGTAGAGCCTGATTTTCTCCAGAATTTGGAAACTATCTGTGAGTGTTCTTAAGTTATGGCAATATAGTTATTTGCATAAAAGTAATAAGGATCTGTTTTCTTTTTAATAGGACACAATGGGAGAAACTGGTTATTTTTCCATGGCTTTGACTGGAACGGTGTGCTTTCCTTTGAGTAATCAAACTTGACTTATGAAGCCAATAAAGCCCTTGGGAAATGGGCCTCATAATTTGGGTGCACAGTCTCTGTGTAGGGTTTCTGATCTGCGGTAAATAAAGAATGTCACTTTCTAGCAGGCCGGGAACCCAACTTATCTAGGAACCTCAAGAGGAGAGGAATTCACCCAACTCATAGGTATTTGGTGGTACAAATCCATGGCCGGGCTTGGCTTTAAAAAGGTGTTATCTTAGATTCCTTCTACGGAACAAGACAATTTAAAAGGCCTATTTAACAAATAATTATTCTTGCTGCACTGTATGCAAATAATTAAGCCAAGTATAATAAAGCAAACCAGTCCTACCATAATTTGTCTTTTAATAAAAATGGGAAACTGGAGAGAGAAAATTATGTTTCAAAAACTGTAGCACACCTGTTGTTAAATTCTAGTGTTGCCTAATGTTTTTCAATTTTTATTATTTGTACTGTTTAAATTAAATTCTAATTTTTCTGGCTACAAGTTTCCAAAATAAGCTGTGTTTTCTTAAAGCCCTATAAATTGAAAACTAGATATTTCAGCAGGTGCTGCCTCTAAGCTCCCCGACTCTCACAGGAGGAAATAAAGAAATAGGAAATCTTAAGCTGAAAAATCATAAAAAGATAAGTAACTGAGAACTACTCATCTTACCCGGTCTCACCCTTACCTCACTAAATACTTCTGTTGTTCCTACCTTGCCTTCTAAGCCAAATACTAAAACTTTTAATGAAAATTATGTACTATGCCACCCCTGTGGGAATTGCTTTACTCACTCTGCTATTTGCAGTAGGAGTATATGCTGTAGCACCCTCAGGGTGGTATATCGGACAGAGAATCTCAATTACTGTAGCATTTTTTTTTTTTTTTTTTGAGGCGGAGTCTCGCTCTGTCGCCCAGGCTGGAGTGCAGTGGCCAGATCTCAGCTCACTGCACGCTCCGCCTCCCGGGTTCCCGCCATTCTCCTGCCTCAGCCTCCCGCGTAGCTGGGACTACAGGCGCCACCACCACGCCCAGCTAATTTTTTGTATTTTTAGTAGAGACGGGGTTTCACTGTGTTAGCCAGGATGGTCTCGATCTCCTGACCTCGTGATCCGCCCGTCTCGGCCTCCCAAAGTGCTGGGATTACAGGCTTGAGCCACCGCGCCCAGCTACTGTAGCATTTTGGTTAATTATTATTCTCATCGCAGGAATAATGGTTATAACAGAAAATGACACATAGGCCTTTCCAAACATGCACCTCTGCCTCTCATTGGGTGAGGAATATTGTTTCTATCTCAACCAATCGGGCCTAGTAAGAGACACTGCTGAAAAACTTGAAGAAAGGACTAAAAAGCTAAGGGAATACCAAAACAACCAAATAGATTCTTGGTTTGGGAATAAAATTGTATCATGAGTCATCCCCATTTCTGGGCCTTCTCCTAATAACATGCCCAGGACTAATTTTCTTACCCTGCCTAATTAACTTGTTTCAAGGATTTTTAACTGACAGGATCATGGCCATTTCACAGACAACTACCCCAAAACATCCACAGATGGCGTTACTCCTACAGTCAATCTGAGACCAGAAAACTCTCCATCCCCTTCAGCAGGAAGTAGGCAGAAAGAACATGCCGCCCCTCTTTTATTTTTTTTTTGAAACAGAATCTCACTCTGTCACCCAGGCTAGAGTGCAGTAGCATGATCTCTGCTCACTACAACCTGAGCCTACTGGGTTCAAGTGATTCTCATGTCTCAGCCTCCCAGGTAGCTGGGATTACAGGTGTGCGCCCACCACACCTGGTTAATTTCTGTATTTTAGTAGAGATGGGGTTTCCACTGTGTTGGCAGGCTGGTCTTGAACTCCTGACCTCAGATGATCCACCCACCTCAACCTCCCAAAGTGCTGGGATTACAGGCATGAGCCACCGCACCTGGCCTCTTTTTTTTTTTCTTTTTTTGAGATGGAGTTTCGCTCTTGTTGCCCAGGCTAGAGTGCAATGGTGTGATCTTGGCTCAATGCAACCTCCGCCTCATGGGTTTAAGCAATTCTGCCTCAGTCTCTCAAGTAGCTGGCATTACAGGCATGCACCACCATGCCTGGCTAATTTTGTATTTTTTTAATAGAGATGGGGTTTCACCGTGTTGGTCAGGCTGGTCTTGAATACTTGACCTCAAGTGATCCACCCGCCTTGGCCTCCCAAAGTGCTGGGATTACAGGTGTGAACCACTGCACCTGGCCGCCCCTTGTCCTTTTTGCCACTATAGGGTCTGGATTGACAGAGCAGGAGCATTGCCATCTTGGACAAGCACTGCCATTTTAAGTTTTGCCTTGATCAAAAACTGCCTAAATCCAAAGGGCATCAGCCTAATGGCTAAGGTCAGCATGACCATAAACCACAAGTAACATCTCCGACCAGAAACATTCCAAACTCCTCCCTGACCAGAGACATGCCAGCCCCTCCGCTGGAGAGGTGTCAGCCCCAGGATAACCTCCCCTTCAACCAGAGACATTCCAACTCCGCCATAAACTTCTCCCCCACACAGAAACATTCCAAGCTCTCTCACCAATAAATACTCTTAGTCTGGGCCAGACACAGTGGCTCACGCCTGTAATCCCAGCACTTTGGGAGGCAGAAGCAGGCGGATCACAAGGTTGAAAAATTGAGACCATCCTAAACAACATGGTGAAACCCCGTCTCTACTAAAAAAAAATACAAAAATTAGCTGGGCATAGTGGCACATGCTTGTAGTTCCAGCTATTGGGGAGGCTGAACAGGAGAATCCCTTGAACCTGGGAGGCGGAGGTTGCAGTGAGCTGAGATCACGCACTCCAGCCTGGTGACAGAATAAGACTCCATCTCTAAATAAATAAATAAATAAATAAATAAATAAATAAATAAATATTCTTAGTCTGTAAGAGAGAGCACTCCTGACTGAAATCAGTCAGAAGCCCCTCTCAGGTTTGACTATTGAGCTGCTTTTCCTGTTTCTTTCCTCTTTCTTTAACTCTTACTGTGACTATAAGGCAGATTGGCTCTAAGCAGTTCCCAGTTTGACTTTTCCTTTTAGCTTAGTGATTTGGGGCCCCCAAGATTTATTTTCCTTTCTTACTATCCAGGATTCCTTGGGGTGAGCTGCTCGTTGACTAGACTGCCTAGCCTTTGGCCCATGCCAGTGAAGCCCCTGTCCCCATCTCTCCAGCAGGCCACACAACACCTTCTGGGAGGTGCCACTGGCATTGTATCATGAGATAAAATAAAACAATAACTAAATAGCCAGGCATGGTGGTGTGCACCTGTAGTCCCAAGCTACTTGGGAGACTGAGGCGGAAGGATTGCTGAAGCCCAGGAGTTGGAGCCTGCAGTGAGCTATGATCATGCCACTGCACTCCAGCCTAGGTAACAGAGTGAGACCTCATCTCTAAAAACCATTTTTCTTTTCTTTTTTTTTTTTTGAGACAGAGTTTCTCTCTTGTTGCCCAGGCTACAATGCAATGGCGTGATCTTGGCTCACTGCAACCTCCGCCTCCTGGGTTCAAGTGATTCTCCTGCCTCAGCCTCCCGAGTAGCTGGGATTACAGCCAATTTTTTGTATTTTTAGTAGAGATAGGGTTTCACCATATTGGTCAGGCTGGTCTTGAACTCCTGACCTCAGGTGATCTGCCTGCCTCAGCCTCCCAAAGTGCTGAGATTACAGGTGTTAGTCACTGCGCCCAGGCCTAAAAAACCTTTTTTTTTTTTTTTTTTTTTTTTTGAGACGGAGCCTTGCACTGTCGCCCATGTTGGAGTGCAGTGGTGTGATCTCGGCTCACCGCAAGCTCTGCCTCCCAGGTTCGCACCATTCTCCTGCCTCAGTCTCCTGAGTAGCTAGGACTATAGGCGTTCGCCACCACGCCCAGCTAATTTTTGTATTTTTAGTAGAGATGGCATGAGCCACCGTACCTGGTCAAAAAAAAAACTTTTTAAAATAAATAAATATTAGAACATGTGGGAACATAAAATTAATTTAAAAAAACAGTAACTGCAATAGCAACAGCTACTATTTACTGAACACTTACTCCACCTCATTTAATCACAACTCTTTGAAGTAGGTACTATTATTTCCATTTTTACAGATGAGCAAATTAAGGCTCAGAGATGTTAAGCAACTTGCCCATACAGACAGTAAGTGTTGCTGGTGATTCAAATTCAGGTCCATCTGGCTTTTGGAACTCATGTCCTCACATTCACTGGTCTGCAGAGTAGCACCAAGTACCTTTTACCACCCTGACCAGCTCCTGGGTACTGCCCTCCTGCCTGCAGGCCTCAACACCACGACATCCAGCTAGCCCCTGTCCCCTATGACATCCTTCTCCCTCCTGCCAATGAAACCCAATAGATCAGGCTGCCTGACAAAAAAAATATCTTGTGATGCCTTGGACTATGGCATTCATCCTAAATGCCTCCCTAACAGCATGGCCCGTTGCTCCTTTACGAGTCTGGCTCACGTTCTTACTGAGTTTTGCTTATGCCTTTTGCCCTTCTTGGATGCCCTTCCCTAACCCTGCAAGGGCCACTCAGTTGAAGTTCCAGAAGACTCCAAATTCCTCAATCCAGTCATCTCACACAATTCTGGGTCCCAGAGCCAGAGGTGCCCCCACCACAGAAATCTCTGGCTCAGTGCCAAGTCAGGAAGCTGCAAAGAGCAAGGAGGGCCTGAGTTCCAGTCCTTAAAGGATGGGGAAGGGGAAGGACAGCCAGGCAGCTGTTCCTTTCAGATCCCGAACCGTCAGATTTTTCCTCCAAATGTTGCTTGGGACAAGGGGTTAAATGATGTTGACAGAAGTGGGATTGAAGAAAGAGATAGGAGTGGTTGAGAGATTGCCCAACACTTAGAGACACTGAGGTTGAAAGATGGCTTGAGCCCAGGAGTTTAAGACCAGCTTGGGCAATACAGCAAGACCTCATCTCTTAAAAAATAATAATAATAATTATATATATATATATTTTAAATTAGCTGGGTGAGGTGGCGTCCGCCTGTGGTCCCAGCTATTTGTACGCTGAGGCAGGAAAGTCGCCTGAACCCAGGAGATGGAGGCTGCAGTGAGCTGTGATTGTGCCACTCCAGCCTGGGTGACAGAGTGAGACCCTGTCTCAAAACATATAAACCTGTGTGTGTGTGTGTGTGTGTGTGTGTGTGTGTGTCTGTGTTCCAGGGAACATTAAGACTTAGAGGCAAACTCCAGAACTTAAAGACAAAACATGAAAGTGCTAAGAAATTCCGTGCTTGTGGAGAGACAATTCCAACTCTTTCCCTGAACCCGGGCTGAGTCCCTTCGCTATGAGGTTGTGGGGATGAGTGGGAGCCCAGCGCCTGGCGCCGAATGAAGGCAGCCATTGTGAGTTCCTGGCCTGAGGAAGGGAGGCTCAGTGCCCAAGGATGTGACCCGGCGTGAGGCCCCGGGGAAAGAACAGCGCAGCAATCCCGCAGTATCCTAGGCGACAGGGTGTGGGCGGGAGGGTGGGGAGTCAAAGGCGGAGTCACGGGCTCCGCCCTCTTTCTCTAGCTTGGCGCGAGCACGGGCTCCGCGTGGTTCTCACAGCTAGCAGCTCGGCTCAGTGAGACCCTGTGCCCCAGAGGCTGCTCCTGGCTGGGGTGGCGCTGCAGGGAGAACCGCGAGCTCTCAGGGGTCGGCGGGTGACTTCTTTCCGGAAGAAAGCGAGAAACTTGCTCTGCGGGGTGAACTGGACTCTCCAACTCCGGACGATCAGCCCAGGACTGAGAGTCCCGAAGTCCCCAACCACAAGTGAGCGGCCCCAGAAGGACAAGTCTAGGTCGCTGTCCAGAGCGCCATGGCCGCTCCCGCCCTTCGTTTGTGCCACATCGCCTTCCACGTGCCCGCGGGGCAGCCCCTCGCCCGGGACCTGCAGCACCTCTTCGGCTTCCAGCCCCTGGCTTCGCGGGAGGTGGACGGCTGGCGGCAGCTGGCCTTGCGCAGCGGCGACGCTGTCTTTTTGGTGAACGAGGGCCCAGGGTCTGGAGAGCCGCTGTATGGGCTGGACCCGCGTCACGCCGTCCCCAGCGCCACGAACCTGTGCTTCGACGTGGCGGACGTCGGCGCTGCAACCCGGGAGCTGGCAGCGCTGGGCTGCAGCGTGCCTGTCCCTCCCGTTCGCGTGCGGGACACGCAGGGTGCCGCCACTTACGCCGTGGTCAGCTCGCCCGCCGGCAACATCAGCCTGACCTTGCTGGAGCGCGCCGGCTACCGCGGACCCTTCCTGCCCGGCTTCAGGCCCGTGCCCTCTGCGCCTGGCCCTGGGTGGGTCAGCCGCGTGGACCACCTGACCTTGGCCTGCACCGCCGGCAGCTCCCCCACACTTTTGCGCTGGTTCCACAACTGCCTGGGCTTTTGCCACTTGCCGCTGAGCCCAGATGAGGATCCCGAGCTGGGCCTGGAAATAACAGCAGGGTTTGGGCTTGGGGGACTGAGGCTTACAGCCCTGCAGGCGCAGCCGGGCAGCATTGTCCCCACTCTTGTGCTGGCTGAGTCCCTGCCGGGGGCGACGACACGACAGGACCAGGTGGAGCAGTTCCTGGCCCGGCACAAGGGGCCAGGCCTGCAGCACGTGGGGCTGTATACACCTAATATTGTGGAGGCCACTGAGCGGGTGGCAGCTGCTGGAGGCCAGTTCCTGGCTCCCCCTGGGGCATACTACCAGCAGCCAGGAAAGGAGAGGCAAATCCGAGCTGCAGGGCACGAGCCTCATCTGCTTGCTAGACAGGGGATCCTGCTAGATGGTGATGAAGGCAAGTTTCTGCTTCAGGTCTTCACCAAGTCCCTTTTCACTGAGGACACTTTCTTCCTGGAGCTGATTCAGAGGCAGGGGGCCACTGGCTTTGGTCAGGGCAACATCAGAGCTCTGTGGCAGTCTGTACAGGAGCAAGCTGCCAAGAGCCAGGAAGCGGAAGGATGCCCAGAGCTGAGTGCAGCCAGCTGACCTGCAGCTCTGGGGAGACCAGCATAGAACTGAGGAACATCTGCAGGAGGCCCAACTAGTGAAAGACTTTGCCTCCAGGGGGCAGGTGTGACTTCCATCTCATCAGTGCCTGCCAGAAGCTGTGTCTCTCACTGGGCTCCAAAGAGGTGGGATTTTTAAAAACTAAAACATTTCTTATATACAGTCTATAATAAATATGTAAGATACAAAAAACAGTAAAAGAATTACACACTAGGAAACAGAACAACCAATACTCTCGAGTCCTCCTTGTGTTCCACTGTGATTCTGTTTCCTCCCACCCACTCCTCAAATCCTGTCATTATTAGCCCTTTGCTTTTCTGTATCGTTTCACTCCGTATGTAACATAACCCTAAATAAATGATTTCATATTTGAAGTAGGAATTTAAAACAGAACAAATCTTCTCCTGTGCTTCCTCTCCCCCTAGGGAGCGACTGCAGGTGGGAAGGGGCTGGCTGGGAGTTGAGCCCAACTACCTTCTCCAGAGTGATGCCACCGCTCCAATCAGAGCTGACCTGAGACCTAGACGGAGGGTGCTGGGTGTCAGCCACTGGCAGGTGCTCCCTGTAGCTGCCTTGCCTTTCTCCTGGGGGGATGGAGGACAGATCAGTCTGGACAGAACACCCACCCCCCGACCCCATCTGCCCAGGGCTGGCTGGGAGTTCAGCCAGAGGAAGTCAGGACCAAGCAGAACGTCACCACTTTTCTGGGTCCCTCCTTCAGATGTGAGGAGTAAGGGACTAGGGAGAGGGTGGAAGGCTCTCCAAAATAGCTATAAAAGGGCGGGCGTGGTGGCTCATGCCTGTAATCCAAGCCCTTTTGGAGGCTGAAGTAGGAGAATCACTTGAGGCCAGAATCACCTGAGTTCGAAACCAGCCTGAGCAACATAGCAAGACCCCCATCTCAAAAAAATACAACACAAAATAACTACAAAAATAAGCGCTTTATTAACAACAGGATTCTCAGGGAATGGGGGCTTTCAGAAGTGTCACTGGGCTGCACTGTTGAGGTTGGATGCATCAGTGGAGATGTGAGGCCGAAAGAAATTATCCAGGACTTGCTGGCCCATGCAGGGCTTTTTCCGACTGCACGGAGAGGACACCTGGGACCTTTTGGAACCCTGTGAAAAAATGGAAGGTGGAAGGCCTTGTAGTTAGGGGAGGGGGAGCAGAGAATCCTCTCCTTGTTCCCCCTCCCTTTCCCTGACTCTACTGATCTAGCTCAGGCTTAGCCTGGAATGCTGTAGAGCTTTCATCCTGCCTCAAGTAACTGCCCCATCAATCAACCTCCCAAAAGGCTGCCTGAGGGAATCGAATTGTCCTAAAAATGTGAATCTGACTCTTCTCCCCCTAAAATGGGTCAGCAGCCTAGGGCTCACACCCTGACTGACTCAGCAGACCCTGCTGACCTTTCCAGCTAAACCAACTGCTCACAGCTCCTTGAGTACTGCAGCCTGCACTGGGCCCCACCTTTGCTCACACTACTCTTGGGACTGGAAAGAACATCGCTACGGTTGATTCCCCTCCCAAACCTGAAGAAAATGATTCATTTCTAGGACCCAGATTGTTGTACCCAAGCGAGTTAGAGAAACGCTACACTTTGAGACGAATTTAAGAGTCCTGGCCAGGCGCGGTGGCTCATGCCTGTAATCCCAGCACTTTGGGAGGCCAAGGCGGGCAGATCACGAGGTCAGGAGATTGAGACCAGCCTGGCCAACACAGTGAAACCCCATCTCTACTAAAAATACAAAAATTTAGCCAGGCGTGGTGGCGGGCACCTGTAGTCCCAGCAATCGGGAGGCTGAGGCAGGAGAATGGCGTGAACCCGGGAGGCAGAGCTTGCAGTGAGCCGAGATTGCGCCACTGAACTCCACACTCCAGCCTGGGCGACAGAGCGAGACCCTGTCTCAAAAAAAAAAAAAAGTCCTTTATTAGCCGGTGACCGAGAAATGGCTAACGCTCAAAATTCTCTCGGCCCCAGGAAGGCTCCATTTTCTTTATACTTCAGTTTAGGAAGGGGAGGGGGAGTTCAGCTGCAACAATTTTACAGAAGTAAAAACATGTAAAAAAGTTAAAGACAGGCCGGGCGCGGTGGCTCAAGCCTGTAATCCCAGCACTTTGGGAGGCCGAGACGGGCGGATCACGAGGTCAGGAGATCGAGACCATCCTGGCTAACACGGTGAAACCCCGTCTCTACTAAAAAAAAAATACAAAAAACTAGCCGGGCGAGGTGGCGGGCGCCTGTGGTCCCAGCTACTCGGGAGGCTGAGGCAGGAGAATGGCGTGAACCCAGGAGGCGGAGCTTGCAGTGAGCTGAGATCCGGCCACTGCACTCCAGCCTGGGCGACAGAGCGAGACTCCGTCTCAAAAAAAACCAAAAAAACAAAAAAAAGTTAAAGACAAATGGTTACAGAGAAACAAACAGTTTCCAGGTGCAGGGACTCTAAATCTTTCATAAGATGTTATATATGTGGGCTCTGTTGGACACAAACTCAAGGCTTTATGGTGTTATCTCTTGAGCAAAATCCTGGGAACTTCAAACATTGCTTGCTTCAGTACCTTATCAGTTAATTGGACTCTTTGATATGTTGGGAGTCTGCATACACGAGTTAACTCCTTGAGGAAGGGGGTGGGTGAAGAGTCCTTCAAACCTATTTCCAAGGCTTCATTTACAGAAGGAGCCAAATGGAGTTGTCTGGCTTTCTCAATGAAGGGAGAGCCTATTCATGTGGAAACAAGGCTAGGTGATTAAGGGAGAGTCTAAAATAAGGTTAGGTATTACAAGATTACCAGCTGCTCCCTCCAAACAGCCTTTCCTGATCCTTGTCTCCCAGATAGAACTGACAGCTCCCATGGATGGGTGTGGTGGCTCAACACCTGTAATCCCAGCACTTTGGGAGGCCAAGGCGGGCAGATCACTTGAGGTCAAGAGTTCGAGACCAGACTAGCCAACATGGTGAAACCCTGTTTCTACTAAAAATACAAAAATTAGTTGGGCGTGGTGGCAGGCACCTGTAATCCCAGCTACTTGGGAGACTGAGGCAGGAGAATCACTTTAATCTAGTTATTGGAGATTGCAGTGAGCCGAGATTGGGCCACTGCACTCCAGCTTGGGTGACAGGGCAAGACTGTCACAAAACAAAACAAAACAAAAAGAACTGATGGCTCCACAATTCATATCCCACAAAATCCAGTACATGCATTTCACACACCTGTGACACTGGAGAGTCCTCATCATTTTTTTCCTTTCCCTCTACCCTGCACCCCACAATGCAACTTCTCCAGGTCAAGAACTATTCCTCTCTCCAGTGAAGCCTGGAGTGGAGAATGTTCACCCAAACATTCGTCAGTTAACTGACTAAAAACCCATGGCCTCAGGCCTGGGGAGACAGGTTGGGAGAGGCCTAGGAGACTTACCTTGCAGGTCCCTGGCTGTTGGCCCTGATACACACGGAAAACCTAGACAAGAAGACGGGGAGGTGAGGGCTGGCACTTTTTCCAAAAGAGATGAACCGGTGTTCTGCCCTTAACTTCATGTCCCAGTACTTTTGTTTAAAATATGTTTTTTTGGCCAGGCATGGTGGCTCACGCCTGTAATCCTAGCATTTTGAGAGGCCAAGGTGGGTGGATCACTTGAGGCCAGCAGTTCGAGACCAGCCTGGCCAACATGGTGAAACCCCATTTCTAAAAATCCAAAACATCATGGCTGGGTGTGGTGGCTCACACCTGTAATCTCAGCATTCTGGGAGGCTAAGGCGGGTGGATCACTTGAGGTCAAGAGTTAGAGACCAGTCTGGCCAGCATAGTGAAACCTCATCTCTACTAAAAATACAAAAAAAAGTTAGCAGGGTGTGGTGGCACAAGCTTATAATCCCAGCTAATCGGGAGGCTGAGGCAGTAGAATAACTTGAACTTGGGAACCAGAGTTTGCAGTGAGCTGAGATCATACCACTGCACTCCAGCCTTGGTGACAGAGGGAGACAGCGTCTCTCCCCCCTAAAAATACAAATAATACAAATAATACAAATTTAAAAATAAAAAATCAGCCAGGAATGGTGGCACACGCCTGTAATTCCAGCTACTTGGAAGGCTGAAGCAGAATCACTTGAACCTGGGAGGCAGAGGTTGCAATGATCCAAGATCATGCCATTGCACTCCAGCCTGGGCAACAGAGTGAGACTCCGTCTCAAAGAAAAAAGAAAAAAAAAAAAAAGCGATTTTTTTGGCCAGGTACAGTGGCTCATGCCTGTAATCCCAGCACTCTGGGAGGCCGATGCGGGTGGATCACTTAAGGCCAGGGGTTTGAGACCAGCCAAGCCAACATGGTGAAATCCCCATCTCTACAAAAAATATAAAACTTAGCTGGGCATGGTGGTACACGTCTGTAATCCCAGCTATTCGGGAGGTTGAGGCACGAGAATCACTTGAACCCAGGAGGCAAAGGTTGCAGTGAGCCAAGATCGCACCACTGTACTTCAGCCTGGGTGACAGGGACTCCATCTCAAAAAACAAATAATAATAATAGCCGGGCACAGTGGCTCACACCTGTAATCCCAGCACTTTGGGAGGCTGAGGCAGGCAGATCGCCTGAGGTCGGGAGTTGGAGATGAGCCTGGCCAGCATGATGAAACCCCGTCTCTACTAAAAATAGAAACAATAGCTAGGCGTGGTGGCGGGCACCTGTAATCCAAGCTACTCAGGAAGTTGAGGCAGGAGAATCGCTTGAACCCAGGAGGCAGAGGCTGCAGTCAGTCCAGATAGCGCCATTGCACTCCAGCCTGGGCAATAGAGCGAGACTCCATCTCAAAAAAAAAAAATGCTTTTTTTTCTGTTTACATGCTTGTGTTCATGTAGGAAACACAAGGAAGTACAACAAAGACAACAAAGGTAGTGCCTTTTTCATGGCGGTGGAAACAGCTGCGGTGTGAAATTCCTCCTGGGTCAGCCAGCGAGCGCCTGCTGGTACGGTGGTCACTGGGGTCTGCCCTTCCAAGGCCAGACCATATACTTGATATGTCAGCTTGATGTGAGAGAAGGTGTGGACAACCTGGAGGAAGGGCCAAGAGGTTCAAATAGGCCTGTGGATATAGCCTCAAAAGCCACCATCCTTGGCTGTTCTGCTGCTCACTTACCTCCCCAAGGTGCCGGAGGCGCGTGGCTGGGAGGGGCCCAGCCCAACGCTGTAGTTCCTGCAGTAGGGCCTTGCGCTGAAGCTGCTCTGAGGGCTCCCAGGTAACGGACGGGAACTCCCACAGTCCTGCCAGCAGACCTGAGAGGGAGGGCAGCCAGGCAGGGGTCAGGCCTCAGCTGCCGATTCCCTCCATTCTCCCTTGTTACTCACGCCACTGCCTTCCACGCCCAGTATCCAGGTACCTGAGTTGGGCCTCTGTACCAGCAGAATTTGGGCACCCCCAAGGGCCCCAGGCTGTTCCAGAACACAGGTAGCAGAGCTCTCCTCCCTGGGAGGCTTGCGGCTGGCCTTTCTGGGGAAGTTGACCACTCCCAGGGTCTGGTCCCAGGGCTCTGAAGCAGGCAGGCACAACTGGCACTGTCCAGTGTTGAGAGCTGGGAAATGGAGATTCCCAAACCCTACTCAGGCCGAGAGGGCTTTAGGGGCCAATCTAGAGAGCAGGCTTTGGCCAGGTTCTGCAGAATCTTATTCAGGTTAGAGGAAGAACTGGAGTGGGGCTTCTGACTGGGCCAGGAAGGGCTGGGGTGGGGGCTAGGTTTGGTGCTCACCACACTCCTCCACATCAGGATTGCCCGACAGGCTCCGTGAGGCTAAGAGCTGTTCCCGCTCCACCTGAGAGGCACAGGGTTGGGTGTCATAGGGCAGAGTCACCCCTTAGGACTTCTCAGTGCCCCTTCCCCAGTAGGCTTACTCTCTGGCGTGCCCGGCACAGGCTCTGCACAGGGCACTGGCTGCACAGTGGGCGCTGTGGGGTACACACTGTGGCCCCTAGCTCCATGGCTGCTTGGTTGAAATCTCCTGGCCGGGCTGGGTCCACCAGTTGCTGGGCTAGACCCCTAAAAGAAGGGAACACTGCTGTGAGCCAGAGCTCCTTTGGAGACACCCCTGAAGCACCCTTGTTACCCCAACATCCTACCAGAGCCGCTGGGAAACAAGGGTGCTGCTGGGATCAGCACCAATGGCTCGGACACGGCACAGCACCCGTGCTACATTGCCATCCACCACACCGGTTGCCTGGCACACAGGAGCCAAAGAGTTAGCCTGGGCTGGGAGGAAGAAGGCTGGGCATGCACAAAGTGGGGGTGGGCTGTGGAATCACCTGGCCAAAGGCGATAGAGGCAATGGCCCCAGCTGTGTAGCGCCCCACGCCGGGCAGGAGCTGCTGCAGGGTCTCTGCTGTACGTGGCATGTGGCCCCCTAGCTCCTCTACGACCTGATTGGAGTGCAAGACTTAAGATTATGAGACACCCAAGACTCCTGGGTTCCTACCCTCCTGCCATCCCCTTACCTTCCGAGCTCCCTCCTGCAGCCGCCGGCCGCGAGAATAGTACCCCAGGCCAGCCCAGAGCTGATTCACCTCCTGTGGGTAGGATCAGAGGTCAGAGAGATCACCCGTCAGTCCCTCTGTCGTTCCCATTTCCCCTACCCTAGGGTGGCTCTCACCTCCAGGGAAGCACTGGCCAGGTCCTGCAGTGTAGGCCACTTCTATAGCCACAGGCAGGCAGAAAGAGGCAAGGTCAAGGGTGAGGGTGGTAGAGGAAACCTTCTCTACACCCATCCCAAAGTAAAGGCTCTCATCTGGGGTCCGACCCATGACCCTTCCCTTCCTCCCCTGGAGTCACCTGCATCCATCCAGTATAGTAGTTGATCACAGTGGCAACCTGGGTCTGCTGCAGCATGACCTCTGAGACCCACACTAGGGGAAAGGGGTTGGCATAAGGACACTGCTGACCTGCCCTACCTGGCCCACAGCCCCCAGACCCAAGGGCCTCGAGGCAAAGTGGCCCTGCTCTCAGGAGATGTACTGACCAGCATATGCCCGCCTGTCCGGGTCCACCTCATCTTCTGCCTGTCAATGCAACCCCAGATGAGGAGTTAGGGTGGAGGGGGCTGGGTGCCTGCCTCCCACCCACTGTCCCTGCTCCTCGCCTGCCTACCCGTCTTCTCCATGGTAAGTCCCGCTTCTCTTGGTCGTACCAGCTTAGCAGGCTCCTTCGGAAGGCTGTGACTTCAGCTACGTCTCTGAATAGATGGTATGGGGAGACAGAGGCCTGCAATACCACCTCTTCCGGCTGCCTGGCCAGGCCTGCTGGGGCCCCAGGACACTTAGGAATCATCCCTGCATAGGCTGGGCACCAGGGTCTTGGGACACAGCAGTTTGTGGCAGTATGCTCCCAGTTAGGGCTTCCCCCAACAAACCCCTTTAAGCTTTGGAGCTGGAGTCAGACCAGAGTTATGTAATTGTGTGTAGCTGTGGCTAAGTTTCTGGCCTTAATTTCTCAGGGTGGTACTGCTGGCTTCTTTGTCTCTGAGCCATAATGAAAACCTAGTAGTTTTAGCCAGCTATAATATATACTGGTGCAGGACCTTCCTATTTACAAAACACTTTCAGGTTCATGAACTCATTTGGTCCCATGAAAGCCACATGAGGGAGGAAATGCTGAACTACTGCTCCATTTTACTGGTAAGAAAACAGCCATCCAGAGCAATTATCCTAATGTCACACAGCAATATAGTCAGAATTACACCCTTAGTGAGTCTCTTTTTTTTTTTGAGACAGAGTCTGGCTCTGTTGCCCAGGCTGAAGTGCAGTGGCACTATCTCGACTCAGTGCAACCTCTGCCTTGCAGGTTCAAGCGATCCTCCCTCCTCAGCCTCCCGAGTAGCTGGGACTACAGACGCTCACCACCATGTGAGCATAGAGAGGGGGTTTTGCCATGTTATCCAGGCTGGTCTCAAACTCCTGGGCTCAAGGGATCCACCCATCTCGGCCTCCCAAAGGGCTGGGATTACAGGTGTGAGCCACCGTACCTGGCCCTTAGTAAGTCTCTTAATGTCTTGATACTTATCACAATCCCTTCCCAGACTGAATCTGCCCCCTTTCATGGCCAGTGAGCCTTGGGCCACAGCCAAGTTCCTTACCATCACAAGCAGAAGGCTTGGCCTGACTGTTGCTCTTAGCATGCTTTTGCCTCCTTTCCTGGCTGGCTGCCTGCCTCCTGTGACCACTTCCCACGGCTGCTCGTGGCTTCCTCATGATGGCCTGAAACAAAAAGACCCAGCCAAAGCAGTCACAATGAGGCAGAATCTTGAGGCCTTCCAAGGGTGATAGCCATCTCCGTCTGATCCACCATTCACATAGGGTCCAGCTTTTCTTAAGCACTCTCAAGATGCTCATGAGTTTACTCTTGGCTGGCTGCAGCACTGAGATACAACTAGTATAGCTAAGCAAGTGGCCTCAAGGGGGCCAGCGTTACAGCCCTGGAGACATGCAAAAACAGAGGCCAGGGCTGGGATGGGTCAAGGACCAAAACCTCCTGTTTGGGAGCATTTGTGTATCCCTGATTCTTACTGTGACTGTGTGTTTAGGTGTTTAGGGGTTGTTTAGGTGTGTCTGGGAAAATGGGGGTAGGAGGTTTCTCTGCCTCTTAGAGATGTAGCATGGTTACACTGAAACAGCCTTTAGTAGTGACCTAGTCCAAAACCTTCATTTTATCCTGGAAGAAACCAGGGATCAGAGGGACAAAAGATCTGTCTGAGAACAGATGGCAAATCAGTGGGAGAATAAGAGATTAGCTATTTTTATTCCTAATCTTTTCCTGATCTAGTAAACCATAGGTGGCTGACCATCAACAATGAGAAAGTGTGCCTGGTTGATTTTCACTGCTCCCGGACTGTTATAATGGCTGCCTTTTCTCTAACAGCTAAAATTAGCTGATACTTTGTGAGTGCCGACTCTATGTAGGACCCCATGAAGAGCTTTACCGGATCACTCAATCTCCTGGTGACTCCATGAGGTATGTACTAGTATCACCTCCATCTTACTTATAAGGGAATTGAAGTTTACGGAGATTAAGCAACTTGTTCTTTCAAATCCACAACCAGCATTCTTACACTGTGATAAAATGCAGTCCCTGCTAAGCTTCTGTATCAAACTCTTCCCCAAAAACTTTGACTTTACCACCTCATTTTCATCAAAAGAGCTTGCCTCCTCCTTCAGAAAAAAAAAAAACAACTTCAAATCTACCTCCATTTGCACTGTCCTACCCTCCTCCTCTTCAGAGTCCTGCTCCTCCAATCCCATCTAACTGCTGGAACTCAGAAACCAATACCCCAGGCCGGGCGCAGTGGCTCACCCCTGTAATCTCAACACCGCGGGAGGCTAAGGCAGGCTAAGGCAGGCAGATCACTTGAGGTCAGGAGTTTGAGACCAGCCTGGCCAACAAGGTGAAACCCCATCTCTACTAAAAATCCAAAAAAATTAGCTGGACATACTCGCTTGAACGCAGGAGGCAGAGCTTGCAGTGAGCTGAGATCATGCCACTGCACAGCCTGGGCGACAGAGACAGAGCAAGACTCTGTCTCAAAAAAAAAAAAAAAAAAAAAAAAAAATACCCCAAAATATGGCACTCTGACATGCTGAACTCAAAAAGCCTCAAGGTCTCTCTGCTCCTTCCACCCCACAGACTCTCCCAAAGCCAGGACAAAGTTGTTCCTCTGGAACTCTTTATCTGCCTACAGTCCAAACCCACTAAAAAGAATACTTGTGTTTTTCTTCCCCCCTCGCTAAGACTAACATGTAACCATACCTGAACAAACCCTTTCACAAGGTGTTGTGTACCTCAGGATCATTCAAATTCCAAAGAGAACTATTAACAATTCCATTCTCTGTCCCCATTCCAGTCTCCCTAGTAACCCTTTATTGCCCTTCAACAGAATCTCCTTCTGGCCAAAGTTCAGTTTATTTAAAAACAAATAGAGTTGGACATGCTGGCTCAGGCCTGTAATCCCAGCACTTTGGGAGGCCAAGGCAGAATTGCTAGAGCCCAGGAATTCGAGATTAGGCTTGCAACATAGCAAGTCTCTACAAAAACAGAAAAACAGAATTTCTCTTCTACCCCTCCCATAATCTGTTTTGCCAGATGGTATATAAACTTATGATCTCTGTAGGGGGATGGGTAATCACTTTGTGGTTCTCCCAGTGTGCATGTTAATAAATTTGTATGCCTTTTCTCCAGTTAACCTGCTATTTGTGAGCTGATTTTTCAGCAGATCTTCAGAGGGCAAAGTGAAAGATTTTCCCCTTGACTCGTACACAATCAAGTTCCACCCTCCTTCCCTTCATAGCCAAACTTCCTTCACCAAACCTGCTTACTTCCACATTCATTCTACAATCCATTCTCCAAAGAGCAAAGGAACCTTTTCCAGATCATGTCACTTCCTTCCTTATAACCTTCAATGGCTTCCCATTCTTTTTTTGGGGGGGGCGGGGGATGGGGTCTCACTCCGTCACCCAGGCTGGAGTGCAGTGGTTCACTGCAACCTCTGCTTCCTCAGCTCAAGCAATCCTCCCACCCCAATACCCAACCCCAACTCCAAGCAGCTGGGACCACAGGCGCACACCACCACCACACTCACCTAAGTTTTGTATTTTTGTTAGAGACAGGGTTTCACCATGTTGCCCTGGCTAGTCTCAACCTACAGAGCTCAAGCAATCAAACCGCCTCAGCTTCCCAAACTGCTGGGATTACAGGCATGAACTACGGCACCGTGTGGCACCCCATTATATTCTTTTATTTTCTTTCTTTTCTCCCCCGCTCTTTCCTTCCTTCCTGTTTTCCTTTTTCTTTCTTTTTTAAATACTCTAGGCCTTTACTACGGGTCATTAAATTCTTGTGCAAGCTGGTTGTGGTGGTTCAACACTGTAATCCCGCTACTCTGGAGGCTGAAGTGAAGAACAGCTTGAACCCAGAAGGTAGAGGCTGCAGTGAGCTATGATTGTGCCACTGCACTCCATCCTGGGCTCAGCAAGACCCTGTCTCTTAAAGAAAAAAAAAGATTGAGCAATATTTATGGAGCCCCTAATAGATGCCAAGCAGTTTTAGGCACCTGGCATACTTCAGTAAATAAAACATCAAAAGTTCCTGCCCTCAGGGAGCTTATATTCTAATGGGGACAGAAAAGGAATAATGAACATAAGTAAATTCCATAACATGTTAGGTGATAAATATTAGCATAAAAAGCAAAAATTAGAGCAAGTGGGGAAAAAAAAGAGTGCCAAGGTGGGGTTTAATGTTGCAATTTTAAAGACTGTGGTCAAGGTAGACCCAAAGCATTCTAAGTGAGTGCAAAGGCCCCAAGGAGGGTGCCTGCTATGTCTGTGGTACAGTAAACAGGCCAATGTGGTTAGTATGGAATGAGATGGGGCTGAGTGGTAGGTCAGAGAAGTAAACCAGATGAGGTGGGGAGGAGAGGGTCACAAAGTCCCTTATAGGCCATTGGAGTGATTTGGCTGCCACACCCTTGCTCTTAGAATAGAAGGCAGTCCTTTTACTACGGCCTTGTGGGTCCAATAATCCGGGCACCATCCGCCTCATCCCCTCTCACTGTACTCTAGCCAAGGTTAATTGAATTTAGTTGCTTAAACACCTCAAACGTGTCTGTACATCTTGGGGCCTCACACAATCCATTTCCTGTTTGGACTCTTTTATGCTTTACCTAACATCTAATCATTTTTCAAGTCTTGACTGAAATGTCCAGATCAGGTCCCCTCATCTTATCCTATCATGTATTTCTGCCTTGTAGCTCTTACCCCAATGTAATTTCACATTACTTTGATTCTTTCCATCAGTGTGCACTTCCTGAATTTGACTGTAAAAAGCGACTTGAGTGCGAGGACTGATTTTCTTCTGTTGACTGGTGTGTGTCCAAAGTCAGTGCCAGGTAAACTGTACACAATAAATGCTTGTTAAATGAATTAATGGGATGGGGGATAGTCAAAAGAGTTTCCCTTTTTTAGGATAGGAGAAATCCAAACAGTTTTATTTTGTTGTTGTTTTTATAGACAGTGTGTCCCTCACTCTGCTGCTCTGCCACCCAGGCTGGAATGCAATGGGGAGATCATGACTCACTGCAGCCTCGATCTCCTGGGCTCAAGCCATCTTCTCGCCTCAGCCTCCCAGGTAGCTGGGACTACAGGTGCGCACCACCATGCCCAACTAATTTTTAATATTTTTTTGTAGAGGCAAGGTTTCACTATGTTGCCCAGGCTGGTCTTGAACTCCTGGGGTCAAGTGATCCTCCCACCTCGGCCTCCTAAAGTGATTACAGGCATAAGCCTCTGCGCCAGGCCCAAGCAGTTCTGAATAATGATGAAATGGGCTGAGCTGAGAGAAGCTGAAGATGAACTATAAACAAAGAGTAACAAAGGAGCATTGGAAGGCACAGGTGGATGGGAATCGGAGTGTTTAGGGAGGTACTAGTCTCCAATAGGAACCTCTTTTTTTTTTTTTTTGAAACGGAGTTTCGCTCTTGTTGCCCAGGCTAGAGTGCAAAATGGCGCGATCTCGGCTCACCGCAACCTCCGCCTCCCGGGTTCAAGAGACTCTCCTGCCTCAGCCTCCTTAGTGGGATTACAGGCGCCCGCACCATACCCAGTTAATTTTTTTTGTACTTTTAGTAGAGATGGGGTTTCACCATGTTGGCCAGGCTGGTCTTGAACTGACCTCAGGTAATTCGTCCGCCTCGGCCTCCCACAGTGCTAAGATTACAGGTGTGAGCCACTGCGCCCGGCCTAGATATCTCTTTCAAGCTCAATCACCCTCTAGGTCGACTATACGGCCTAGTTGCTTTTCAATTATCCCTTCCTCGCCATCCATACTGCCAGCCTTAATTCAAGTTCACATTATCACTTGATTGGATTATTTCAAAAGCTTCCCTACCAGTCGGTCGCCCTACACCCTCCTCAGCCTCCTCCGACGGCTTACTCCCCGCCTCTTTCACTTTCTGGAGAGCACTGCGCTCTCCATCCTCTCTGGGAATTTACCGATGCCCAGAACACCCTTCTTTCCCCCACACGACCCTCTCCTAGCCTAACTCCTGGGCGTGCTTTAAGCTCAGCTCAGGCAGCGTCACCTTCTCCGGAAAGCCCAAACCCAGTCATCCCCCCACCCCCGGCCCACGCTGATGAAGAGAGCAGTACACCCAACCCCCGCGTTCCCGCAGCGAATGCGGGAAAGAAAATTTACCTCCAACGCGCTCTAGCGCGCCCAGCTTTTCGGCGCACTTCAGGGGGCGTGGCTCGGGCCCATCCCGGCGGCGAGGCGGCAGCACCGGCCAATAGGCAATTAGCGCGCGTCGGGCTGCCTTCCCCGCGCCGGACCCGGGAGGTCTGAACGGAAGTCCGACCCTTCGGCGACCCGACGGCTAAACCCCGCGCCATCCCCGACTGCCTGAACCGCTCCAGGAGACGGAGCGCAAGGCCAGCTTACCCACAGACGACTCAGGCGGGAGACGAGCGGTGTCATGGCCGCCTACAGTGACGATGGCGCAGCTTCAGCCCCCGCAGCTTCCGACGGTGAGCGGCTTCCCAGGGGTAGCCTTCAAAGCCTCTGCGCTCTGGGAGAGGGCAAGGCCTCGGGCTCATAGTTCTAGAGACTCCTCAAGCTTCAGAGGACTGCTCCTTCCGCTTGAACTAGCCACGAGGAGACTACAAGTCCCATTGTACACCGCGGCTCGGGCTGCAAAAGCCTGGAGCGTTGGGAGCATGGGGCTGATGGAGGCATGGCGGGAGATGTAGTCTGCAGCTCATAACGGTTACTAATGATAGTTGTGATTCAGTTCAGTGGGGTGGATTGAGCATTGTGGTCCAAAGGAAGGTAGGACGTATTGGCAGCTCTGGTGTGTGGCACTATCAGGCTCTGGGATTACTGGGAACTGTTGCTTATGGCGCTGGGGCACCATGAGAACAGTAGTGTGGATTCTGTGGGATATTAAGGGAGCTGAGATCCTCAAGCCCTGCAAAATGTTTCCTGCAGGACACGGGAAAAAAGAATCTCAAAGGTCATTTAATCCAACTTTCTCCTCTATATATTGTGACAGCGAGGTGGGAAGTAATTTACCCAGACTCATACAAGCCACGGGAAGACCCAGGCTTCCTCCCCAAATTCAGGGCACTCTCCACTCCAAGGCCTGTGTGTAGAACACGTGGGATACAAAGGCTTGTGGGAAAAGCTGCCAATGGAAACTACCCCCCTCACCACCATCACCGTGGCCTAGCTTGCTGTCTGTTCCCCTGGGCTCTTTCCTTAAGCATGAACATCCATCACCCTCTTAACCCCCAGGTGGTGTCAGCAAAAGCACAACATCTGGGGAGGAGCTAGTAGTCCGGGTTCCCGTAGTGGATGTGCAAAGCAACAACTTCAAAGAGATGTGGCCATCCCTCCTGCTAGCCATAAAGACAGCTAATTTCGTGGCTGTGGACACGGTGAGAGTTGGAAAACAAGGAGGGCAGGTGTTTGTGAAGGGGCTGGTGCTAGAGGCCTGTCAACCCTCCCTTTACCTCCCCACAGGAGCTGAGTGGGCTTGGGGACAGGAAGAGTTTGCTGAACCAGTAAGTATAAGCCCTGTTCTCTTTAGTGCCAGCCCTCAACTGTGGAGGGGGGCGGTCACAGACCTGGGTGGTTTGGGTCCTTCATAAGGCTAACTCCCAGCCACAGCAACCCCCAAACCCAACCCCAAGGTGCATCGAGGAACGTTACAAGGCTGTGTGTCATGCTGCCAGGACCCGTTCTATCCTCTCCCTGGGCCTCGCCTGCTTCAAGCGACAGCCAGACAAGGTATGAGCTGATCTCACCCCAATCCTAGGTCTGGCTGTGGGGAGGAGGGTAGAGAGATTCTGGGGAACATCAGATATGAAGCTTTTTTCTCCCAAATCTGTTTTTTTTTTTTCTAACTTGATAGATTTTTTTTTTTTTTCAATAGGTTTATGGGGAACAGGTGGTGTTTGGTTAAATGAATAAGTTCTTTAGTGGTGATTTCTGGGATTTTGGTGCACCCATCACCCAAACAGTGTACACTGTGCCCGATGTGTAGTCTTTTATCCCTCACCTGCCTCCATCCTTTCCCCGCTGAGTCCATTGTATCATTCTTAAGCTTTTACATTCTCCTAACTTGGCTCTCCCAAATCTTGATATAGCAGACTTTCTCTTTCTCCCAGGGTGAACATTCCTATCTGGCTCAGGTGTTCAATCTCACTCTGCTGTGCATGGAGGAGTATGTCATAGAACCAAAGTCTGTGCAGTTCCTGATACAGCATGGCTTCAACTTCAACCAGCAGTATGCCCAAGGCATCCCCTACCATAAGGGCAATGACAAGGTAGGCCTCCAGATTCCCTAGCCTTGAGTCTGCCCTTCTGTGACTTTATTTCTTCCTATCCTAGGCTGGATGCCTGGGGAGAACCTGCTTCTTAGGGAGTATGGGGAATCACTAGTGACAGGGCTTGGGAAACAAGACTGCTAGGAGGGTAGGTAGCATTGGGTAGAGAGAGAGCGTTCCAAGTGGGCAAGCCTGGGATAAGTGCCCAGCAGAAGAGGCTCCCTGGGGGACTCTGTCCTCCTCATTGACCCCTTTACTTTCACCTAGGGTGATGAGAGCCAGAGCCAGTCAGTACGGACCCTATTCCTGGAGCTAATCCGAGCCCGCCGGCCCCTGGTGCTACACAATGGCCTTATAGACTTGGTGTTCCTATACCAGAACTTCTATGCACACCTCCCTGAGAGTCTGGGAACCTTCACTGCTGACCTGTGTGAGATGTTCCCAGCAGGCATTTATGACACCAAATATGCTGCTGAATTTCATGCCCGCTTCGTGGCCTCCTACTTAGAATATGCCTTCCGGAAATGGTGAGGAAATGGTTGAGGGAAAGGGGTGGGGCCTGATATGAGTTTATTTCATTCACTTAAGATATTTATTGAGCTCCTACCATGTGCCCAGACAGTGTTTTAGGTGCTGAGGATTCAGCAGTGAACAAAACAGACCAAAAAACCCTGCTTTTATGGAGCTTATATGCTAGTGGACCATTACCCTCTTGCGCTGTTGCAGTGAACGGGAAAATGGGAAGCAGCGGGCAGCTGGCAGCCCACACCTTACCCTGGAGTTCTGCAGCTATCCTTCCAGCATGAGGGACCATATTGATTACCGTTGCTGCCTGCCCCCAGCAACCCACCGTCCTCATCCCACCAGCATCTGTGACAACTTCTCGGTGAGAGCACCCACCTATTTCTTGGGAGGGGAGGTTCTGATGCCTGGAGCCTCTTTCTAAGCCTCTTTCCCACCCCTAGGCTTATGGCTGGTGCCCCCTGGGACCACAGTGTCCTCAGTCCCACGATATTGACCTTATCATTGACACTGATGAGGCTGCAGCAGAGGACAAGCGGCGACGGCGACGACGTAGGGAAAAACGGAAGAGGGCTTTGTTGAACCTAGCAGGGACACAGACCTCTGGGGAAGCTAAGGATGGTCCTCCCAAGAAGCAGGTCTGTGGGGATAGCCTCAAGGCTGAAGAAACCGAGGAGGTGGCTGAGAATGAAACTAGAAATCTGCCTCACTCCAACCAAGGCAACAAAAATGACTTAGAGATGGGGGTTACGGCAGCAAGGCCTGAAATAGCTGATACAGCTACCTCAGAAGTGCCAGGGAGCCAAGCCAGTTCTAACCCAGTACCTGGGGATGGATTGCACCGGGCTGGTTTTGATGCCTTTATGACAGGTTATGTGATGGCCTATGTGGAAGTAAGCCAGGGACCCCAGCCCAGCAGCTCTGGACCCTGGCTCCCTGAATGCCACAATAAGGTATATTTGAGTGGCAAAGCTGTACCCCTCACAGTGGCCAAGAGCCAGTTCTCCCGTTCCTCCAAAGCCCACAATCAGAAGATGAAGCTCGCTTGGGGCAGCAGCTGATGCAACTTCCACCTAGCACTCAGGTGGAACGGAGGTATTTTGGGTCTTTCTAGCCTGTAAATGTCATACTCAACTACTACTGAGTTTAGGGGAGGGGGAGTGTCCTGACAGACATATCACTGCATTGCCCTGGACCTCCTCCTTTATCTCAGTGCCTGAGGTACAAGTAAGAAGGCTGACCAGCACCTGTAACACCGACTTTATTTTTAAGTCTGAAAATGTCTTGGGAAAGTTTTACAAAAAAAATCAACAGAAGCAAGTTATGAAAATATTTGACCAGCTTCATCTTTGGTTATTTCTTATTGCAGCTCTGTAAGGACAGACTGTTCCCAAAGTTCCAGCCATGGCAGGAAGGGAAGAAAATCAGTCCATGTATAAACCATTTAATCAACTGAATGTATCACATGTTGACAAATACATAGAAGCAGGCCCTAGGGCCTACAAAACCAGCCCCACTCCCAACCACAAGGTTGAAAGTCTTATGGGGCAGAACATTAAGACTCCTTTATAAATATGAAAATAGATTAATCAATGGGAAAAAGGTCTTTGAATAGGTTAGCTAAGAGCCATGACCACAACACTGCCTTGCTCTCCCCTTGCATAGAAACATAGTGACGTGGTCTGACCATGCAGTAAGTGCAAACAGCAATTACTCAAGTGTCTTAGAATACTGGCAAGAAGCACCCCAATCTTCAGGTCTGGGAAACAGCCATGCCCATTATGCCCTCTTAGTCAGCTCCATGTTCCACTCAGTAGCTTACATGCCCCAAGAAAGGGCAAGAGACAGACCTGGGGTGGGGAAAGAACTGGGGTAATAGCTGCCTGCCAGCTCAGCCTAGAACTAGACATCCTCTGGTCCTGTCTGGGGAAGTGCACTGGAGGGGGTCCAGTGAGAGGGAGACCTCTTTGCCAGATTTCGGAGGCTTGGTATCAGCTGTTGGCCCTAACTAGGAAGGCCTCTCACTCCTGCCTCCCCTATCATACACAGCCAATGGGCACCGGGAGCCCAGAAGTTGAGCCTGGGTTGGCCTAGCCTGCCTACTCTGTAGGCTCCAGGGAAGAATCAAGGCTGTGCACCTAGGGGGCCATATGGTTTCAGCTGAAGGTCCATCCCCAAGGTGAGGCAGGGACTAACCCCCCTCACCCATCCTGCTTTCCCTGGGTTTGCAGGCCTATGCCTGAGGTGGAAAAGGTGACTGGAGTTGAGCCTGCTGGCCTTTCTTCTTCTACCTCCATCTCCTCAGAAGCACCCACAGGGCATGGACTGGTCCCCTGGGGCCTGGACCCAAAACCGTTTTCTTCCTGGAGACTGGAGCAGTCCATAGCCTCATGGGCTTGAGCAGCTGGTAGGGCAGATGCCCGGAATGGTGGGATCTCTTTAACTCTGTACTTGAGACTACTTAGGCGTGGTGGGGGCCCATCAGATAGCGATTCTTCCCGGCCCACAAATGGACAAGCCTCCTGATGCAAGAACTCAGGCGAACCAGGCAAGGAACGCCACCGGCGAATAGGTGGGACCAGGGGCTCCTGCCAGTCAGCCAGGGGCATAGTTCCAGGCCCTGGTGCATCCAGGTCAAATACCAGAGAGATGACAGACTTGCTGGGCAGGTCAAAAAACTTGATCTTGCCTCCCTTGAGGTCCTGGCGAGCACTAAAAGGGTTGACTTTGGGGGTGCGGGCAGCACCATCTCGTGGCTGGTAGTATGGGTCCAAGACGCTCACTGTACGTGAGGGCTTACGGGAAAAGATGTCTGACTGGCTTCGAGACAGCCAGATGGTACGTCTTGGGCATGGTGACTTGTGGGGGATCTTGTCATCCAGTGAGCTTAGTCGCTTCACCCCAGGTGCTTTCTCCAAGAGTCCTGAAGAATAATTAAGTCTAGGTTACTCTCACTAGTCATGACAAATAGAAGCAGCATTTTACCACAGAATGTTTTCACTCATGAAAGCAAAGTTGATACCACAGCCCCGTTTCACCAATGAAGAAACAGACTCGGAGACGGGAAGCAGTATGCTAAGCCACAGCTCTTAAAGAGGCCAGTACTTTCTGTGTTACCTCCTTCCCCTCCCCTTTATTTCTGGACCTGGGATCCTGGCAATCACAATCCTAAGAGGAGAAGGCCCCACATCCAAATTTCCTCCCTTAGGGTTAGGTTTGGCTCCCTGGTCTAATCTCTTACCCTTGGCTGTGGGCTGCAGCTTCCTATCCCTCTCCTGCTCTTCTTCCTGTAGGCGGCTAAGAATTTCCTGCAGGGTCTTCCCAATCTCCACAAAAGATGGGCGCAGTTTGGGGTCCATCTGTAGGTATACACAACAGCCATGAGCCCTGCCCTCCATCTCCCACCCCAAAGATGGCATTTGAGTCTATTTCTGGCATCTTTGAAGATTCAGATGTGCAGCTAAGAGACCTTTTCTCAAGGCCCCAGACAATGAAGATACAGTTCAGGTCAGGGAAAACACTATTGTCTACTTCCCTCCCTGTCTTAGTGTTTGTCTTATCACCTTGTCACAGAACCTTCCAAAAGTATGCTCATATTAGTTTATTCTGTTCTTGAGTTCTGCTTCTAATGTGTTTCTGGGAGGTATCTGAACAAAGCCCACCTACCCCTTGATCCTAACAGGTAAGGTCTAGCCCCAGAGCTATATATATGAAGGCCAAGAAGAGCCTTTCTCATATGCCTCAGGACCAGTTGGATCCACAGTCCAACAATAAAACTGGACCAGAGTTCCATCAACACCCAAGGCAAGGAGTGATGGGTCTATCCTACAGGCTGAGGACCAGATAATACAAAGCAATTTTTTTCTTTCCTTGGTCCAGGGCTCCGAATAGGTTAGCTAAGAGCCAGAGGGAGGAGAAGGAGGTGTGGTTGCTGTCACTACAGTGAAAATGAGGTCCCTTGGCTGGGCGCGGTGGCTCACTCCTGTAATCCCAGCACTTTGGGAGGCCGAGGCGGGTGGATCACCTGAGGTCAGGAGTTCGAGACCAACCTCAACATGAAGAAACCCCATCTCTACTAAAAATACAAAATTAGCCGGGCATGGTGGTGCATGCCTGTAATCCCAGCTACTCGGGAGGCCGAGCAGAGGCAGGAGAATTGCTTGAACCTGGGAGGTGGTGGTTGCGATGAGCCAAGATCACACCATTGCACTCCAGTCTGGGCAACAAGAGCGAAACTCCGTATCAAAAAAAAAAAAAAGAAAATGAGGTCCCTCATGAAGCTAATTAGCAGCCTCTCTGTACAGTCCTAACCAGATGAAAAGGGTTCAACCAGCCCCTGATGAAAGGCAGAGGGAGAAAGATACTCACATTACAGCAGTTGAAGGTAAGCTGCAGAAAGTCTGGAGGACAGTCTCCTACCATGTGCTGGAAGGCATCATAGTCCAGCCCGAAATTCTGTGGAAGGGTATGGAAAGCCTAGGTAGACAGTTCATTAATCCCCCGACCCATCCTAGTCTACTCAGTAGAAGAGGTTGGGAGCTGCCCCTGACAACCAGCCACAGACAGTTCCAGCAAGTCCACCCCAGGAACAGAACAGTTTCATTGCTTCAAACTAGCCCCATCAGTGGCAATGATCCCCATGGTTGCAGCTCACCTCTGTGCGGGGAAGATAGTCCGGATCGGCCTGGATGCGGGCGATGATCTCGCAGAGGATGATACCATAAGAGAACACATCTGCCTGGTGGGTAGTCAGACTTTGGTTTCCCTCTTAATGGGTTGAGGGGTAGGGTATCTTCCCCTGCCTCTGCCTCGCCCCACCCCCCCATCTAACAACCCAGGCTTGGGTTAATATTGCCCATATTTCATCCAAGTCAGTCACTGGGCAGCTGCCAGGTACACCCCTGGTACCTTGTAGGAACATCTACCTGTTCTTAGTAGGAACATCTTGGACACTCTGCTAAGAGTAGATTCTAAGGAGAATCAGGGCTGAGCGCGGTGGCTCATGCCTGTAATCCCAGCACTTCAGGAAGCTGAGGCGGGCAGATCCCTTGAGGTCAGGAGTTTGAGACCAGCCTGGCCAACATGGTGAAACCCTGTCTTTACTAAAAATAAAAAAAAATTAGCAGGGCATGGTGGCGCATGCCTGTAATTCTAGCTACTTGGGAAGCTGAGGCGGGAGAATAGCTTGAACCCGGGAGGCAGTGAGCTGAGATCGTGCCACTACATTCCAGCCTGGGCAACAGAGTGAGACCATCTCAAAAAAAAGAAAAAAAAAAAAAAAAAAAAAAGGAGAATCAGGCCTTGAGATCCTCAAAACTTACTTTTTCGTTATAGGGCTCATCTCGGAGAACCTCAGGTGCCATCCAGAATGGGGAACCCACCACGGCCAACTTCTCACTCCCCATGCTGTGGGGTGAGATTATACAGAAAATGAGCTTGCCATTGGCTGGTGCAATGGAATCTTTTGACCATTCCTCCATCCCAAGGATGGGTATAGGCAAGGACTAACCAAATTTAGGGAGCTGAAGTTGAGCTGTGACCAAGTCCTGGCCTCTGGGGAGGAGGCTAGAATTTTCCCTTAGCTTCAGCCCCATGTCCCTTGAACCCCAGCATCCAGTAGGGCTACATACCTGACATCGGGGATCTTCTCAGCCAGGCCAAAGTCAGCTACCACTGCAGAGTAACCATTCTCATCCCTCTTTATCAGGCAGTTCTAGGATTCCCAGGAAGGAAGAGAAAATAATGTGGCTCAGAAGTGGGGATCAGTCAGCCACAGAGTTACCACCCATTCCTCCCTTCCTACCACAGGGCACCTTCTTCTCTGCTTCTTGGTGAACCACACTCTTAAGCTGACCCCACTGGTCAGATCAGGGGCTCTAAGACAGCCAGGTGAGATTAGTTAATCCTGGGTCTTGGTTACATTTAGGCTGCCCTAGGATACACTTCACATTCCAAACACAATTACTCGTCTTTGCTTTCTAAGTGCTAGGCATAGTTTTAGGTGCTAGAAATAGCTAGACGAAAACAACCAAAATCCTTGTCCTCTTGGAGCTTGCAATATAGGGGAGAACAACAGACTATCAGGCCCCTGGTCTCCCTTCCTCCTTCCTCAGAAACAGACCCAAAGCCCAGGCCTGACCTTGCCAACTTCATATAAGCACAAGACAAGTGTCTAAGCCTACACTAACCTTCACTGTCCACAAGATCACAACCAACCTCTTTGGCATTAAAAGTCTATGATCTGGCTTTATCCAACTGGCCTAGCTGCTGTTCCCCTGTTCCTGGTGCCCCTATGCACATATCCTCATCCAAACTTGTCACAGACAAGCTTGACTTACCAAACCTGAACAGGTCCTTCAAGCCTTTGCCTTTGCTTACACTGTTCTGTTCCATTTGAAACATCCTCCCAATTATCCTTTTCACCTAAGAAAATTTTGTCTTTTAAGGCAAGCTACCTTTTTAGCCATGACCTCATCTTTCTCTCTCCCTCTCATCTCAACTTCTTTAGCTCCTCCTCTATGACACTCCTCTTACAGTCTAGCAGAAAAGCTATGAACCCCTCAGGAGCAAGTTCTGGTTTGGTCCTTCCTTCCTCACAGGTTTCAATTCATGAGACAGGCTGAGAATATGCTCACTGAACAAATGCTGTCTTCAGGTCAACCCAAATGACCTGTAAATAAACAAAGCAGCAACCACCTCTCCCCAAATAGCTGCTTTCAAAATAGCCCTACACTGCTCTGGCTCAAGAGGCACCTCACCCCACCCCCTTCCTTCAGAATAGCAGACAGCAGGGATCCTTGGCTCACAGAAACACTTCTGGAGCCAGCAAGGCCCCATCTGACCCAAACCAGCCCTCCCTCTTCCTTGCCAGCCTTAGTATCTAGTTGCTAAGACATGGCCAGGTCACTTCCTGCTTACTCCTGTCAGGTACAAATCAATCCCTTACTCTGGCCTTGACATGATTACACCATTCCCCTTCCCCAAGCTGGAAGGAGCCGTGATTTCATCCCTTCTACCCTGGATCACAGGTAGACATGCCTCATCTCTGGCTTCCAGGAAGGACAGTCCTTATGCTTGTCCTGGCTTTGGCTCTCTCATCAGTCCTGCTGGCTCAGCACCCCCCACTCCCTGATTTTGACTGTCTGTAAGAAGATGGGCCCTAGGCCAGCCTTCCTATCAGCCAAAGCCCCAGCTATAGGGCACCAGCCTGTGAGGCAGTGGCAGCTCAAATATGTCACCTATGTCTCTTCCTTCCCAGAAGCCTGCCTACACTAAGCAGTAAGAGAGGCCCAGTCTGATTTCCCTGAGGCAAGAGGTGACCTTTTCAGTTTCAAAAAGCAGCCCAGGCACTACTGCTGCCTGGTTCCCATTCCTCATTGTCCTCACACCTATTATACCACACTGCAGCAGTGACTTACATGTTTGCCTCTTCACGGGCAAGGAATGATTTCATTTGTCTCTGTATCTGTAACCTAGCACAGGCACCCAGAAGGAGCTTGGCAAAAGTGTGTTAAATGAAAGTTTGATCTGATGACTGAAGCAACGGGGCTTCTTTTAAAAGCATGTGTCAAGCTGGGTATGGTGGCTCATGCCTGTAATTCCAGCACTTTGGGAGGCCAAGGCAGGCAGATCACCTGAGGTCAGGAGTTCAAGACCAGCCTGGCCAACATGGTGAAACCCTGTCTCTACTAAAAATACAAAAATTAGCCAGGTGTGGTGGTGGGCACCTGTAATCCCAGCTACTCGGGAGGCTGAGGCAGGAGAATCACTTGAACCCAGGAGGCAGAGGTTGCAGTTAGCACGCCACTGCACTCCAGCCTGGGCAACAGTGAGACTCTGTCTCAAAAATTGAAATTACAAAAAGCATGTGTCAAACGTATACAATAATCATATATTCCACTCTCCATAGTGAGGACTGAGATGACAAGAGACTCAAAAGGGTGGCCATGGATGCATTTCCTGGAAACCTACACAAATTCTTCAGAACTGGGCCAGATCAGACACCTGAGAGAAGTACCTGAGGTGTCCTGGAACAGCTGCACAGTCAGTATTAACATTGAATAAAGCCACCTGAGTGGAGAAATGCCAAGTCTATTAATTCATGTTCACTCTAAAGCTGTTTCTGCAACAAAACACTTTCTATGTGACTTCACCTCTTTCCCCTCACCTCCAAAAAACTGACTCCATAAACTCAGTTAGGATCAGGCAGGAAAAGACTGATTCTACTGAAAGACTGAACAGTCAAGAGGTTCTTTTCATAGCACAGGGAGATCAGTGACCGAACTGCCGGACTCCTAAATGCCTCAGGGACTGCTATATTTCAAGTCTCTTAAAGGATTATCGGTTTTGGTGTGATATGTCCCATCCCTTACCCTCAATCCCACCATGTGATCCCGTACCTTTACCATAGCTCTTGTGTAATGACCTGCTGACTTAAATATCTCCACAACTAGAGTAGAGCCCATGAAAGGTAGAGATTGGATTCCCCAATATTGTGCCCTCTAATAGCATAGCATAAATAGTTCCCAGAAGCTGCTGATGGTTTTAATTATAAAAATTAACTGCAGGGTACACTAACAGTCATTCTCTACATCCCTCCAGCATTCAACATTGTTCCTAATTCATGTTCTCTTCACTCTGAAAATTGGCATTTTCTATTCCTCGTTGTGTGGCATAGCCTGAGACCATAACTGAATAGGCTTTTCATTCTAGTGAAATCACCTAAGTGGCTTCTATGCAGTCAACAATAACAACAGAAAAGAACTAAGAACTAAAGGTGCAATTCATAATTCATACTCATTCCCAACAGTAACCACAGAAGATCAGTAGTACTTTCCTGATGTTGGGCAGTAATGGTATTAAGCAGAAGCAACTACTTTCTCAGCTGCCCCCAAGAGCCAAGGCTCGGGTATATGTATACTGGTTACTCCTAGAGCTACTGATAAAAGCCTGTGTGTGGCTATTGGCATTTCTTCATAGTGCTCATGAACTGAGTGTTTTTAAAGCCACACTGCCTCCCACTTCCTTCTAAGTAAGTTCTTAGCCTTGCCACTGTAAAAGTCTGTTTCAGGCTGTTTCTTAGAAGTAATTACAAAATGAGACTGAACGGCTATATCTGACAGACATTTTACTCTTAGAGTATTATTGCAGTAGCTGCAGACATGAATCCTATAAAGGCAATACTACTTTCACGAGGCACGTTGATAGGAAACTTGGGATCTTTTTGCTTCCAACCACAGGCTCAGGATCATTTGGAAAAAGGCATCTACTTCTCTCTGTCCTGGTTTACCCATGTGGAACATGTTACCTCTACTTTAAATCCCTCCTGTCAGCTCTGGTCTGAGCAATGTGGACTGATCACTCCTGCAAAGTCAAGGACAGCATCTATTTTACAGACTGGGAACACGGAGTTCTAAGGTCATTGAAGTCATTCAGAGATGGGGACAAAACTGGGCCTGGGACCCAGAATCTCAGCTCTGGAGCAGGCGTTTCAGCCTCTTTGCTATCAAGCCCTTCCCTGAAATATGCCCAGGAAGCCTTTACTCTCATAGGCTGTATGCTAGGTGCTAAGAAAACAAAAGTAAGTAAGAGGAGCACTTGAGAAACTCATATGCTGGTGGGAGATACAGACACAACAGAACAATCAAGTGATATGGAGTGTATAATATTAAAATGTAAGAAAACCTGATACTTTCCTTAAAGAAATAAAACACAGACCCAAGATGGACTATGAAGAGATAATTTAGAAACCTCAGAGCCCTCTACTGTCCCTTTTGCTTTATTTCTCCTTGGGACTTTTTGTTCTTAGGGCCACTGCCACCACCACACAGGTATCTTGGGTGGGCTGCTCTGGCCTAGGTGTAGACATACACTCCTCTCCCTAATTCCTGCAACACGGTTACAATGAGGCTGAAACATTCAGACAAAACTTTACCAGATAAATCTCAGAGATGATAAAAGGGCAATGAACACAGACAGTATCTCAAATTGGACAGTCTGGTTCATAAGACTCACTTGTTTGTCTTCAACTTGAGATCCCCTATAGTATACTTCCCAGCCTTCCTCTAGAGTTTGCAAAACTCCTTTGCTTTCACCACCTGGAAGTATCCTCAAAACCTCCTTAAAGTCCAGACCCAAGAAAGTATAGCCCAGAAATATAGGGAGTTATTTCTCCTATGTTCCTAGTTTCTTGTCTCAAGCCAATTGACACTGGCAATACTCATTCCCCATTAGGAAAAGCAAAGGATAGTGGTCTTATCCTATAGTCCAAAAAGGTTAATTATTTTTGTAATACAGCACAACAAGCCCGGACAGAACCACACTTGGACATTAGTGCAATGGGACAAAGTGCTTTCAGGGCACAGAAGGGAATATGATGAACTCTTAGGGAGTGGAGGCTTTCCTGGAGGAAGCATAGCTACCCTGGCCCAGAGTGATCTTTCCTGCTCTGAAAACTTGTCGTCTATGTAGCTAAACAATTATAAAATGCTGTCCACTACTTTTTAGTTATTTGCCAATAAGACTGTATGCACCTCTAGGTCAGAAGTTCCTCTTTTCTAATATTATTTCATCATTGCAGCCAGAGACAGGAGACGTGTGTGTGTGTGTGTGGGGGGGGGGTGGATATCTGTGTAACTGATACATATTTTGTCACAAACTCCCTCTATCTTAGAAAAAATGGTGCTTTCTGAGTAGGAAGCAAGGATTTGATATCTAAATTGATTCAACCCTATCCATTTACCTGGAACAAATGCATTTTTATTTTTATTTTTTCAAGACAGAGTCTCACTCAGTTGCCCAGGCTAGAGTGCAGTGGCACGATCTCAGCTCACCTCAACCACCATCTCCCAGATTCAAGCGATTCTCCCATCTCAGCCTCCCGAGTAGCTGGGATTACAGACACCCGCCATCGTACCTGGCTAATTTTTGTATTTCATTAGAGATAAGGTTTCACCATGTTGGCCAGGCTGGTCTTGAACTCCTGACCTCAGGTGATCTGCCCACCTCGGCCTTCCAAAGTGCTGGGATTACAGGCGTGAGCCACCACGCCCGGCCTGCACTTTTCTTAGTTTTGGTTTTCCAAAACATTCTGGGGGAGAAGAAATGGCTAATGAAGAGATAAGATATCACCTTTCAGGTCCCAACTGCCCAACTGTCCAGTTCTTACAGACAGTAAAGTAGATAAAGGGCTCCTTATAACTAGGCCTCAGCTGGTTCCCAGTTTCTACTTGCCAGTCTTGTGCTCCTTCAGGAACAGTGCAGCTGACTACAAATGACTCTGCCACACACCAAAACCATTCCATGTGAGGCATCCAGGTATTTACTGCTTTAGGCTTTATTGACTCAGAGTACCGCTACTTCTGTTCCCTTTCAAGCTTTTTCTTAAGACAGGCTCCCCTCCCCTTCATCTAGGGCAGAAGGAGGAGAAGTATGTGCATGCATGTGTGAATATGTGTACATGTAGGTATTGAGGGTGGGGAATGAAGTGACAGCTATTCTTAGGCAAGTACAAAACTCTCATACACCTCCCTAGCAGACTTTAATTCAGTTCTTGGGCAGAAGTCATATTAGATATGTTAGATCGCCTTATAGCTCCCCCATCAATAATCAAACAGTATTATTTATATAAACCTTGTCATGATGGTATCTTAGGCCATTTGGCTATGAGGTGCCTGTTTTGTGGCATGGCCAACTTCCTCTGAAAGAGACTCTTTTCTAACCTGGTCACACAGCAATTTGGACAGCAAGAGTGCTACAGAGATCAGCTGATGCCAAAGAGGAACTGGCAGGGCAGCAGAAACTCAATCACACAGGCAGAAAATGGGTCAGTACATTATGGCCCTAAAAACCTGCATTCAAGTGACTAAAAATCACTGAACTCCTGCTCTTAGCTAAGACCTACATCCTGGGGGCCACGGGAAAGAAAATTGATAGGCCCCTATACTGCCTTGACTGCTGTCACTCCTATAAGGCAAGAATTTATTAACCTTTCTCATGTCATTTGCTCTTGTTACACATATTCAGGAGATTTAAGTTAAACATGAAGGCTCTCAAGATGTATGCGTTGGCTGGGCACAGTGCACGCATGTAATCCCAGCACCTTAGGAGGCTGAGGCAGGTGGACTGCTTGAGTTCACGAGTTTGAGACCAGTCTGGGCAACATGGCAAGACTTCATCTCTATTAAAAATACAAAAAAAGGCTGGGTACAGTGGCTCACGCCTGTAATTCCAGCACTTTGAGAGGCCAAGGCACATGGATCACCTGAGGTCAGGAGTTTGAGACCAGCCTGGTCAACATGGTGAAACCCCATCTTTATTAAAAATACAAAAAATTAGCTAGGGGTGATGGCGGGCATCTGTAATCCCAGCTACTCAGGAGGCTGAGGCAGGATAATTGCTTGAATCCACGAGGTGGAGGCTGCAGTGAGCCAAGATCACTCCATTGCACTCCAGCGTGGGCAATAAGAGCAGGAAAAAAAAAAGCCCCCAAAACCCAAAAATACAGCTAGGCATGGTGGTGCACGCCTGTGGTCCCAGCTATTCAGAAGGCTTCATTGCTTGAGCCCATGGGGTGGAGGATTGCTTGAGCCCATGGAGGAGCCCATGGGTAGGAGGATTGCTTGAGCCCATGGGGTGGAGGCTGCAGTGAGCCAAGATCATGCCACTGCACTCTAGCCTGAGTGACAGGGTGAGACCTTGTCTCAAAAAAAAAAAAAAAGTATATGTGTCGGCTCACTCAGCACTGAAAGGAACCTTCTGTAAGAAAATATAGGCTTATGGTGGGGCACAGTGACTCACGCCTGTAATCCCAGTACTTTGGGAGGCCAACGCGGTGGACTGTTTGCAGCCAGGAGTTCAAGACCAGCCTGGCCAATATGGCAAAATTCTTCCTCTACTAAAAATTAGCCAAGTGTGGTAATGCGCACTTCTAGTCCCAGCTACTCAGGAGGCTGAGGCACGAGAATCATTGAACCCAGGAGGCAGAAGCACTCCAGCCTGGGCAATAGAGTGAGACCCTATCTCAAAAACAGATGGAAAAGATGTAGGCTTTCTAAGGACTAACTATAAAATGTAATGAATTATGTCCTCTGTGATTAAATGTTAAATCTGACAGCTTTCTTGGCAAAAGAGAAGGGTGGTATCTCTCAATGAGTTGTGAAAGTAAAGCCTTCATACCTTAGATGTGAGGTCCCGATGAAAAATGCCTTTGAAGTGAAGGTAGCTGAGGCCCACTGCTATGTCATAGGCCAGTTTTACCCTCACAGTCCAAGGCAAATGCAGGTTACTGTCTAGCAACTGTTCCAGGTTCCCGGAGTTGATATACTGCAAAACAGAAGGAAAACCCAGCTACCATTTATCAGAAATGTTTAGGCTAGTAGTGAAACCATTAGAGAGTAAACACCTAGAAGAGAGAGACTTTTTTTTTTTTTTTTAAGTTGTTGAGGGCTTATTCTGCCTCCAAACACTATAGTAGGTGCTGCACACAATGACACTTTCCTTTAAGGAGACCAAAATCTATTAAGGGACATAGACAATATCATATAATAACTATTAAAATATAGTTATGTGCAGGTAGGACAACACCATGCAGTACCAAGGATAAAGCTAAACTGTGAAGGCATTTCAGAGGAAGATGCAGAGAGGAAATAAGGAGTCAGAAAGGATGACCTGGAGTAGCAGGAAAGAGGGACACAGAGGGAGCAGCATATGCAAAGTTACAGGTTAAGTGCATGATGCATTCAGGAACTTAATTTACTTCGATATGGCCAGAGTGCATTTATAGATGAGTCAGGAAGTGAGGCTGATATGTTTTGCTAAGATATGTGAACTTTATCCTGTCTATAGGAAACAAAAGAAGCATTTTAAGCAGGAGAACCACATGGTTATATTTGCTTTTTAAAGAAAATATTATTTTAGCAATGGTATGATAGATGGATTAGAGTGAAAAATACAGAGAAAGGGAAATAGGAGATTACTGCAATAATCCTGGTGAGAGCAGGGCATCTGAATCATGGCAATAGTAGAGGCACTGGAATGAAAGCAAGATTCAAAATGTATTTAGATGGCAGAGTTGAAAAAAAAATTGATAATTACCTGGATTAGAGAATGAGAGCAATAGGCTATTGGTCCCTGGATGTCATTATTAAATACCCAGAGAGTAAGGAGAGGAGTAGGTGTTTAGAAGATGAGGCAATGTTAAAAGGCAGTGAGTTCAGGCCAGGTATGGTGACTCATGCCTATAATCCTAGAACTTTGAGAGGTAGGAGGATCGCTTGAGCTCAGGAGTTCAGACCAGCCTGAACAGCATAGTGAGAGAGACTTAGTCTCTACAAAAAATAAACAGAATTGGCTGGGTGTGGTGGCTCACGCCTGTAATCCCAGCACTTTGGGAGGACGAGGCGGGCGGATCACGAGGTCATCCTGGCTAACACAGTGATGAGACCATCCTGGCTAACACAGTGAAACTCCGTCTCTACTAAAAATACAAAAAATTAGCCAAGTCTGGTGGCGGGTGCCTGTAGTCCCAGCTACTCGGGAGGCTGAGGCAGGAGAATGGCATGAACCTGGGAGGCGGAGCTTGCGGTGAGCCGAGATCACGCTACTGCACTCCAGCCTGGGCGACAGAGCGAGACTCCACTTCAAAATAAATAAATAAACAGAATTAGCTGGATGTGATGGTGCACACCTGTAGTCCTAGCTACGTGGGAAGATCACTTGAGCCTGGGAGGTTGAGGCTGCAGTGAGCTAAGATCATGCCAATGCACTCCAGCCTGGGTGACAGAGTGAGACCTTGTCTTTAAAAAAAAAAAAAAAAAGATAGTGAGTTCAGCTGGGAGAAGTTAAATTATTAAAGTTGCAGGTGCTTATTGGACAACCAAGGTGGAAATGATCTAAATACAGTCAGTTTGAAGTTTAAGAACAAAGTCTAAGTGAGAGACTTAATATTTAGGAGGCAAAAACATTGAGCTGAAGCAGTCTTGCATTCCAAGGTCATGCATGCCCAGGGTTTAACATGTAAGATGGGAAATTAACAGAATCCCAAGGAACAGGCAAGAATGTCAATAGGAAAACATTCTAAACGTTCAGAAGGACAGCCAGGTGCAGTGGCTCATGCCTGTAATCCTAGCACTTTGGGAGGCCGAGGCAGGCAGATCACCTGACATCAGGAGTTCAAGACCAGCCTGGCCAACATGGTGAAACTCTGTCTCTACTAAAAATACAAAAAAATTAGCTGGGCATGGTAGCAGGTGTGTGTAATCCCAGCCACTCAGGAGGCTGAGACAGGAGAATTGCTTGAACACGGGAGACAGAGGTTGCAGTGAGCCGAGATCGCACCATTGCATTTCAGCCTGGGCAACAAGAGTGAAACTCCATCTCAAAAAAAAAAAAAAAAAAAAAAAAAAAAAAAAATTAGCTGGGTGTGGTGGTGTGTGCCTATAGTCCCAGCTACTCACAAGGTTGAGGTTGTGATGATCACTTGAACCTCAGGAGGTCAAGGCTGTAGTGAGCCATGATTGTGCCACTAGATTCCAGCTTGGGCAACAGAACGAGACCCAGTATATTTATTTATAAATAATAATAGCAGCTGTTATTTATATAGTACTTAAATTGTTTGAGGCACTGCTCTGAGAGTTTTGCATATATTATCTCATTTAATCTGCACAATAACCCTGTAGCTATACTGTTACTTTTTTTCCTTTTTTTTTTTTTTTCATGTCAGACAGGCAACATGCAGACATTAATAAGGTTTGAGGGTAATAAACCTCATACATGCACGTGAAAATCCAATAATCATGCTATGGACTACAAAAGGACTATATACTATTACTCCTATTTTAGAGAAGGCATTTAGAAATTAAGCAACTTGCTTAAGATTATCCAATTATTAAGTGGCAGAGACTGGCAGACTCTGCAGTCTGGCTCAAGTCCATATTCTTTACCACTACGTTGCACTGGAGAGTTAGAGACCACAGCATCTGAGTCAGAGAGCCTCATTCAGCACAGGAGCTCAAAAATGAATTTACTCAAACCTTATATGATGTATTATTTCCCTCCTCCTCCCAAGGGAGAAAAAGACAGAAATTCCTCTGAGCCTAAAATTTGTATCTTAATACATATTTTGGGGTACTACTGAATTTACAAAGGACTAGGGAACTTAATGGGATAAGAGGAGAAATATCTGAATTCTAGCCCAATTCAGCCTCCTAATAGCCATTTAACTTGGACAAATCAACTAATAAGGCTATCCATCTTTCACTTTTCTCAACTATAAGTAGGTATGATAATCCCGGATTCACCTAATTTGCAGTGTCATGAGAATCTAATAAAATACGTGAAAGTCTCATGCCTGTAATTCCAGCACTTTGGGAGGCCAAGGCAGGCAGATAACCTAAGGTCAGGAGTTCAAGACTAGCCTGGCCAACATAGTGAAACCCCATCTCTACTAAAAATACAAAAATTAGCCAGGCTTGGTGGTGGGTGCCTGTAATCCCAGCTACTTGGGAGACTGAGGCAGGAGAATCGCTTGAACCCGGGAAGTGGAGGCTGCAGTGAAGCGAGATTGAGCCACTGCACTCCAGCCTAGGCAACAGAGTGAGATCTTGTCTCGAAAAAAAATATGTGAAAGTTGGCCAGGCGAGATGGCTCACGCCTGTATTCCTACCACTTTAGGAGGCCGAGGCAGGTGGATCGCCTGAGGCTAGGAGTTCGAGGCCAGCCTGGCCAACATGGTAAAACCCCGTCTCTACTAAAGATACAAAAATAAGGTGGGCATGGTGGCAGATGACTGTGATCCCAGCTACTCGGGAGGCCGAGGCACGAGAATCGCTTGAACCTGGGAGGCAGAGGTTGTAGTGAGCAGAGATCATATTACTGCACTCCAGCCTGGGCAACAAAAAATAATAATAAAATAAAACATGTGAAAGTGCTTCAAAAAAAATTTAAATGTCATGCACCAAAAAGAACCAGTTGGGGGCAGCACCATGCAGCACTTCAGATCCTTGGAAGCGTCGATGGGTTTTGGCAAGGCAGAAAGAATGACTAAAAATAAATCTTCTAACTTCTCAAAAGGGAAACTTGTTGATCTGCTTCATCCTGCTTGATAATCCATCTTTGAAAATCTTAAAATAAGGCATAATGACGGCATAAGCACAGCGCCTTGCTCTCTTCATTCTAGTTGAGTCTGCCTAAGGTTCACATTTGAGGTGCCCATTTGCTGAAAAGAAACTGAGCTTGTGAACTTCAAGTTATAAGTGGGCAGTGAAGCTGACGTCTCATCATGCAGGCAGGTTTCTTTAGCTCTGAAAGTCAAAAGGTAGGCAGTGGTTCACTTCTTTAGCATGATGACAGTGTGATATGTCGGGCCTGTCTTCATGAGCCACTCAGGTTTCCCAACTGAGTGCCAGGCAGAAGACACTATAATGAAAAGACTGTATGTGCACTCTCTATAGGCCAGGTGAGGCCAGGACTCTTGGCTCTGGGAAACACTTGTTTACTCTGTTCAGCAATGTCTTTGAAGACCCTGGAAATCCATATGCAAAGCCAGAGGGTGGAGAGCACAGGAAAAGGTGACAAAAGATGAGGAATCACACTTGGCTAATAGATTCTGGCTTTTCCAGGCAAGATGGAAAAAGCGCAAACCAAGGATCAGGGAGGAAAAACAAATGGAATTTGCTTTTATAACCCATTTCTCTTGCCTGCCTTTGGTGAATAAATTAGTTGGGCTGATAAGCCTCTAGGCCCTCAGAAACCACTTCTCAATGTTTCAAGACCTTTACATGTATGAGAAAAGGAAATTTAAGATCTGCCAACAAGGAAGACTTCTTTTTTTTTTTTTTTTTTGATATGGAGTCTCACTCTGTCACTCAGGCTGGAGTTCAGTGGCGCCATCTTGGCTCACTGCAACCCACGCCTTCCAGGTTCAAGTGATTCTCCAGTCTCAGCTTCCCGAGTAGCTGGGATTACAGGCTCGTGTCACCAGGCCCAGCTAATTTTTGTATTTTTTTTAGTAGAGACAGGGTTTTCCCATGTTGGCCAGGCTGGTCTCGAATTCGTGACCTCAGGTGATCCACCCGCCTCAGCCTCCCAAAGTGCTAGGATTACAGGCATGAGCCACCGCACCCAGCCAGAAGATTTCTACACAGTCTCTGTGCCCATTAGCTGGAATGTTCACTTCTCCATAAGCAACTCGCAGTGCAGACTCAGCTGGTGTGGCTTCTAAACAAATCCCTCTGCAGGAAGCAGAGACAAGAGCAACTGTATTAGCATGTTCAGCTTTCCCAGACAGGGATAACAGCTGTTTTGCTTTCATTTTCAGCTAGACCACTCCCTCGGTCAGCCCTATAAAACAACCCAAGGCATTGGTAATACAGTTAATTATTACAGAAGTTTTAACATTTTTAATTGTTGTTATTTTAAGCTTTTAAGTTAGAAACTATAATACAACCAATAAAATGTGTTACAGGTACTTCAATACCTCTCAGTGGCTGTTACCTTTTTCTATACCAATTTTAACTATACCAAAACCTGCCTCACTTCCTCATGGTCTAATAAAATAACAGAGTTTCTTGCATTTCATTTGTGTTTGACACTTGGTTTCATTACATATACACAGCCTTTTCCTAGAAGGCACTCAGTAACTTTTAAAAGTGTATTGGTAATTCAACTATATTATGTAAATAAACCTTTATTACTAAAATGCAAGAAATCATATGCCAACATCTTTTTAATATCACCAAAGGCACAGAGAAGTGGACATTCAGTTCTCCACTCAGGAATATCAATTCAGGTTATTTCTACAAACATTTATTGAGCACTCCTTCCCCTACTGCCACTTCCATATGAGAGTAAGAACTTGTCTCTTGGCCAGGCACAGTGGCTCTCGTCTGTAATCCCAGCACTTTGAGAAGCTGATGTGGGAGGATCGCTTGAGGCCAGGAGCTCAACACCAGCCTAGGCAACATAGCAAGACCCCCCTCTCAAAAAAAAGATGATAAATTATATGTTATATGTATTTTACCACGATAGAGAGAGTGTATGTGTGTGTACAAGCGTCCCCATAGTTCTTTAGTCCCTTCCACTATGTAAGGACATAGCAAAAAGACAGGTATCTATGAATCATGAAGTAGGCCCTCACCAAACACTGAATCTGCCTGTGCCTAGATCTTAGATTGCCCAGACTCCAGAAGTGTGAGAAATAAGCTTCTGTTGTTTATAAGCTACCCAGTCTATGATATATTCTTATAGCAGCACAAATGGACTAAGACAACTGCCTAGGCTAAAGAGTATAGGTTCTTCCCACATATTCCCTATAGGGTCTGGTAGGTACCAATTCAGGCACAGACAAGCACATAAACACATCCATACAGAGAATATTCTGGACTGGCTCTAGGGAATATGTACCTCTCTCTGAGGTAAATGCACCCAGGACTCCAGTTCCCAATTCTTGCTGATTCTAGTCAGCTACAGTAGTCTCAACCAGTCATAACTATTCAGAACATAAGACAAAATAGTAGCTTTAAAAAATTTTGAATTATCAATGTACTGATACCTGCAACCAAATATGCTTATCTCTGAACAGTGGCTCAAAGGCATTCAGAGAAGGTCTGGAGAAAATATCAACTGTAAGAATTATTATTCCCTTTTGAAAAATCTACCCAACTGGCCAGGAGTTAGGGCACTTACCCAAGGAAGATAACTGTGCTGCCATCCAACTAGCAGAGATAATTTGCTACCATCTAATTAGCAACATGGTACTGAGAAAGATTCATCCATCCTTCTATTCACCTACCCAAACACTGAAAACCTACAATGTGAAACACAAAGATAAATGAGGCCAGTCTCTGCCCACAGAGACTAGTCTAGCCTAGATGGTCTAGTAGAGATGCCATACAATCAACTAACACTTTTTTTTCCACACAGGAGAATAACATGATCAGATATGCTACATAGAAATATCATTCTAACGGTAGTATAAAAATGTATGAAAAGGTCAGAAACTGAGGCTGGGAGAAGAGTTAGAATAACCAAGGCCTGAATAAGACAATGGCAGCAAGAATGGAAAGGAGGTTAATATCTAAGAGACATTAGAGGTAGAATCAACAAGATTTGGTGTTTGTTCAACAGCAAGGAGTAACTGAAGAGATAAGGTATAAATACAAAGTCAGTCTAGTATGGTGTTTAGCTCACAGTACACAACTCCGTCTCCCAATTAACAGTATCTTTTTAAATTTTATTTTCATTTTTTACAACAGGTAGAACCCACTATCAATAACTTACCATTCTCACCCCTCCCTTAGGTTATTCCGTTAGCTTTCTAACCTGTTTTCTTGCCCGCTTTTGCATCTTGAAAAGATTTAGCCCTCATTCCAATCCATTTTTCACAATATAGCAAAGACAGTCTTTCTGAAATGCCAACCTGAAGCCACTCTCTTGTTAAAATTATTCAGTGACGCTCTATTACTTGTAGGATAAAACCCACAATCCTCAGAAAGGCACACAAAGCCTTTCACTCCTGCTTATAAAAGTCTGACTCCTGGCCGGGCGCGGTGGCTCAAGCCTGTAATCCCAGCACTTTGGGAGGCCGAGACGGGCGGATCACAAGGTCAGGAGATCGAGACCATCCTGGCTAACACGGTGAAACCCCGTCTCTACTAAAAAACACAAAAAACTAGCTGGGCGAGGTGGCAGGCGCCTGTAGTCCCAGCTACTCGGGAGGCTGAGGCAGGAGAATGGCGTAAACCCAGGAGGCGGAGCTTGCAGTGAGCTGAGATCCGGCCACTGCACTCCAGCCTGGGGGACAGAGCGAGACTCCGTCTCAAAAAAAAAAAAAAAAAAAAAAAAAAAAGTCTGACTCCTGCTCACCTGCACATTTGTACACATTGCTGGTTCCTTTACCTGTAATATCCTTCCCCTTTGCCCACCTAGGCCTGGCTAATATTCACTCATTGTTGAGGATTTAATTCCATTTCATGGTTACCCATAGGCAGGGTTGGGGATAAGAAAGATAGTCTATGCAAAAGGAACACAAAGATAACAAAGCACAGAGATTAGTAATTATTCTTTTTTTTCTGTATAAGTAGGGGAGAAAGGATGAAGCTACAAAGTTAAGATGGGCAATATAATATAGTGGGGACTGCAGTTAGACTGGCTAGGATTGAATCTCATCTCAGACTATAATAGTTGCAGAGCCCTGAGTTGGTTACTCAGTTTGTTTAATATACATCTATAAAATGGGAATAATAATAGTGCCTAACCCACAGAGTTGCTGTGAAGATTCAGTAAGTTGATACACGTAAAATGCTAAGAATAATATCAAGGAAAGTCCTCAATATGTCAGTTATGACTATTTCTATTATTATTATATTTGTTATTAGTGCAGAAGTTCTGGAATACCAAGACGAAGCATCTACAGTTAATTCAGTAAATCACATGGGCCACTGAAGGTTTATAGGTAAAGGTATAATATGATCTAATGAGGGTTGAATTATATCCCCCCAAAAGATGCATGCAAGTCCTAAACCCTGGTAACTATAAATGTGACCTTATTTGGAAATAGGGTCTTTGCTGATATAATCAAGTTAAGATGAGGTCATATCGGAGTAGGGCAGGCCCTTAATCCAATATGACTGGAATTCTTATAAAAAGAGGGGCAAGAGATACAGGCACACAGGGAGAATTGTCATGTTAAGATAGAGGCAGAAATTGGACTGAGACATCTACAAGGCAAGGAACACCAAAAACCTACCAGAAGCTAGGAAAAGGCAAGGAAGGATCTTCCCGTAGAGCCTTCAGAGAGAACAGGGCCCTACCAACACTTTGATTTTGGACTTCCAGTCTTCCGAACTCTGAGATAGTAAGTTTCTGCGATGTCACCCACATTGTAGTGCTTTGCTATGGCAGCTCTAAGAAACTAATACATGACCCAAACTGCCTTTTAGAAAGATCATTCTGGTAGCAGGATAGAGAAGGAACTAGAGGCAGGTTTGGAGGGTACTGCAACAGCCAGATGAGAGGTGACCAACATCTAACAGTGCTATTTATGGGCAATAAAAAGTTGGCTATAGTCAGAATATAAAGCTTTTTAGCAACTGAGTGATAGATATGAGAAATAAGGAAAAAAGAGTCAAAGACATCTCAGAGATTCCAAATTGAAAGGTTCAGACAGCAATGGAAAAATATTTCAGAATCTTAAACGACTCGATGTGCCATCAGTAAGTCAGAAACCTGTCATAAACCAGTATCAATGTCAAACAGCCAAATCAGTGGCTTGTTGGCACTCTACTCTTTGGAGGGGCTCTTTGCAAAAAAGGGTTTGGGCCCCGACCTAGTTTTCACTGTAGCCCAACAATGCTTTTGTGCTGGCCACTGTATGTTTGTTGGTAGGCTTCAAACACAAAGGCTAGCCGACATCCCATCCTGCTGGCTTGGGTTAAAGAAGAAAAGAAAGCTTTGTTACTGCTCTGGGTAATTCCAGGACAGACATCCCAAGAGTGCCCTGTGGGAGGCTTGTGCTCCAAAGAAGCCTCCTGTTCTCAGCTCAAGAATCCACAGCCACTACAAGCGTACATCCGTATATCTGCCAAGGACTAAATTTGCTTACCACTCCAGGAGGTTCACCAGGGCTTGCCTAACTGAAACAGTCAGTAGTAATGAGCTGACTCAAAAAGAAAAAGGGAACACTAGATCAAGCCACAGAGTAAAATGTTCTTAATAACCCAAAATATATTTCAGAATATTTAAGTGTTTAACTCTTGGCCTTCATATATGCTTACTGAATATCCTTCTTCATGCCCTCCTTCATGGCTTTGCTAATTCTTATTCATCCTTCTTATTTATTTATTTATTTTCATTTTTATCTTATTTTTTTGAGTCAAAGTTTCCCTCTTGTCACCCAGGCTGTACTGCAATGGCACGATCTCAGCTCACTGCAACCTCCTCCTCTTGGGTTCAAGTGATTCTCTGAGTAGCTAGGATTACAGGAGTGCACCACCACACCTGGCTTCCTCTTCTTTTTTTTTTTTTTTTTTTTTTTTTTGAGACAGAATCTCACTCTGTCACCCAGGCTGCAGTGCAGTGGCACAATCTCAGCTCACTGCCACCTCTGCCTCCTGGGTTCACACGATTCTCCTGCCTCAGCCTCCTGAGTAGCTGGGATTACAGGGGTGCACCACCACACCCAGTTAATTTTTGTATTTTTAGTAGAGATGGGGTTTCACCATGTTGGTCAGGCTGGTCTTGAACTCCTGATCTCATGATCTGCCCACCTTGGCCTCCCAAAGTGCTGGGATTGCAGGCGTGAGCCACCGCACCCGGCCTAATTTTGTATTTTTAGTACAGATGGGATTTCACCGTGTTGGCCAGGCTGGTCTCAAACTCCTGACCTCAGGTGATCTGCCTGCTTCAACCTCCCAAAGTGCTGGGATTACAGGCATGAACCACCACACTGGGCCTTATTTATTTATTATTTTTTGAGACGGAGTATCACTCTGTCGCCCAGGTTGGAGTGCAGTGGTGCGATCCCGGTTCACTGCAACCTCCACCTCCAGGGTTTAAGCAATTCTCCTGCATCAGCCTCCTGAGTAACTGGGATTACAGGCACGGACCACCACACCCATCTAATTTTTGGTATTTTTAGCAGAGACGGAGTTTCAACATGTTGACCAGCTGGTCTCAAACTCCTGACCTCAAGTGATCTGCCTGCTTCAGCCTCCCAAAGTGTTGGGATTACAGGTGTGAGCCGCCACGGCCAGCCACTTATTCATCCTTCTGAACTCATGGAAAGCATTCCTTGATACTTCATCCCATTCTTTGTGCTAGGCTGGGCACAGTGGCTCATGCCTGTAATCCCAGTACTTTGGGAGGCTGAGGAGGGAGGATTGCTTCAGCCCAGGAGTTTGAGCCCACTCTTGGTGCCACTTTAGCATCCTGCACATGTTTCTACTATTGTTCATCACACATCACACTGTAGTATAACATTTATGGCAGGAACTAGGTCCTGCTCAATTTTGTAAGCCCCTTTGTAAAACTCAGTGAAATTGTTGAACAAACAAATGCATAAGTAAGTGCATTTAAATAAATGGAGGTGGGTTTTAAGTTCCCTCTTTTATTGGAAGCCCCACCCCCCAATTTAATCATTAAAATGTAATTTAAGATATAAAAGAGAAATGTGCTTTTAGAGGAACTTTCCAATAAATATCATGCAAAAACAAATATTTAATAACGCTGGCTGGGCGCAGAGGCTCATGCCTGTAATCCCAGCACTTCTGAAGGCCAAGGTGGGCAGACTGCTTGAGCTCACAAGTTCGAGACCAGCCTGGGTAACATGGTAAAACCTTGTCTCTACAAAAAATACAAAAATTAGCCGGGCATAGTAGTGCATGCCTGTAGTCTCAGCTACTCAGGAGGCTGAGGTGGGAGGATGGCTTGAGCTGGGGAGGCAGAGGTTGCAGTGAGCCAACATTACAACACTGCACCCCAGCCTGGGCATTAGAGCCAGACCTTGTCTCAAAAATAAATAAAATAAAATAAAATAAAATGTTCAGTAATGTCTACTCAGACAAAGAAAGGCTCAGGCAAGACTGAGTCTGATCTTCTACATTGAGGAGACCATGTTGATTAGTGTTACGTTCAAAAAAACCAATTCCGAAGTAATGCATACATAGCTGAAAGAAGGAAGTATTCCAGCTGCACTCACCAAGTTTTCTATATTTCAGTAAATGGCATCGCCATCCACCTAGAGACTGGGCATCATTTGGTTCCTCATTCTCCTTCTTTTTTTTTTTTTTTTTTTTTTTTTTTTTTTTTTTTTTTTTTTTTTGAGATGGTGCCTGCCACCATGCCTGGCTAATTTTTTGTGTTTTTAGTAGAGACAGGGTTTCACCATGTTGGCCAGGCTGGGCTCGAACTCCTGACCTCAGGTGATCTGCCCACCTCAGTCAGCCTCTCAAAGTGCTGGGATTACAGGCGTGAGCCACCACACTTGGCAGAGCACTTTCATAGTTACCTCATCTGACCATTGTAATATCTTTTTTTTTTTTTTTTTTTTGAGATGGAGTTTCACTCTTGTTGCCCAGGCTGGAGTGCAATGGTGCAATCTTGGCTCACTGCAACCTCCACCTCCTGGGTTCAAGCAATTATCCTGCCTCAGCCTTCCGAGTAGCTGGGATTACAGGCGCCCGCCACCACATCCGGCTAATTTTTTGTATATTTAGTAGAGATGGTTTTCACCTTATTGGCCAGGCTGGTCTTGAACTCCTGACTTCAGGAATCCACCCACCTTGGCCTCCCAAAGTGCTGCGATTACAGGCGTGAGCCACCTCACCTGGCCTGACTATTATAATATCTTGAAACATTCTTGTCATTTTTCATTTTTGTTTTTTTTTTGTTTTTTTTTTTTTTTTTGTTTGTTTGTTTGTTTGTTTTTTGAGACGGAGTCTTGCTCCATTGCCCAGGCTGGGCTGTAGTGATGCAGTCTTAGCTCACTGAAACCTCTGCCTCTGGGTTCAAGCAATTATCCTGTCTCAGCCTCCTGAGTATATGGGACTACAGGCACCTGCCACCACACCCAGCTAATTGTTGTATTTTTAGTAGAGATGGGGGTTTCACATTGGTGGTCAGGCTGGTCTCGAACTCCTGACCTCAGGTGATCCACCCGCCTTGGCCTCCCAAAGTGCTGAGATTACAGGCATGAGCCACCGAACCTGGCTGGTTGTTTGTTTGTTTTTTGAGATGGAGTTTTGCTCTTGTTGCCCAGGCTGGAGTGCAATGGCGCCTTCTTGGCTCACTGCAACCTCCACCTCCTGGCTTCAAGCAATTCTCCTGCCTCAGCCTCCCAAGTAGCTGGGATTACAGGTGTGTGCCACCATGCCTGGCTAACTTTGTATTTTTAGTAGAGATGGAGTTTCACCATGTTGGTCAGGCTGGTCTCAAACTCCTGACCTCAAGTGACCCATCTGCCTTGGCCTCCCAAAGTGCTGGGATTATGGGTGTGAGCCACTAGGCCGGCCCAGAGAATTTACATAACTTGCCTATGATTATTCAGCTAGTAAATAGTACAGCCTGGATTTGCATCCAAGCCTTGCGACCTCAAAGCCTGGGTTTCTTCTACCCTAGGAGTGTACACTCATGTAGAGAAGCTAAAGCAAAAAAAGCTTTAATAAATGAAAGAATGGGGCTGACTGCAGTGGCTCACGCCTGTAATCCCAGCACTTTGGGAGACCGAGGCAGGCGGATCATGAGGTCAAGAGTTCGAGACCAGCCTGGCCAATATTGTGAAACCCTGCCTCTACAACAAAATTAGCTGGGCATGGTGGCGGGCGCCTGTAATTCCAGGCACTCGGGAGGCTGAGGCAGAAGAATCACTTGAAGCCAGAAGGTGGAGGTTGCAGTGAGCCGAGATTGCACCACTGCACTCCAGCCTGGGCAACAAAAGTGAAACTCTGTCTCTAAATAAATAAATAAATAAAAAATAAATAAAATAAAATAAAGAATGTGTAATAACAAAAGTACAAAAAATCTATATAGGAGAAGATTAATGGAAGGAAACATTATGATCAAATGAGTGGTGGCAGTGGAGGCGGGTAGAGAGGATGTGGCCAAGAAAAATAATCAGGAAAGGTTTTATGGGGAAATAAGTGGACTTTGAGGCCAGGTCTTGAAGGAAAGATGATTTTTTTTTTTTTTTTTCTTTGAGATGGAGTCTTGCTCTGTCACCCAGGCTGGAGTGCAGTGGCAAGATCTTGGCTCACTGCAACCTCCACCTCCTGGGTTCAAGCAATTCTCCTGCCTCAGCCTCCCCAGTAGCTGGGATTAAAGGTGTGCACCACCACACCTAGCTAATTTTTGTGTTTTTAGTAGAGATGGGGTTTCACCATGTTGGCCAGGCTGGTCTCAAACTCCTGACCTCATGATCCACCTGCGTCGACCTTCCAAAGAGATGGGATTACAGGCGTGAGCCACCACATCCAGCCAGGGAAGATAATTTATATGGGACAGAGGGAAAGAGTATATTCTAGGTTGAAGAAACAATACGGATAAAGAGGCAGGAAAACACAGACCATGTTCAGCACACAATAAGAAATCCAGTTTGCCTGAATTATAGAGTACTTGTTAAAGAAGAGGAGAACTAGGAGAAAAGTAGTATTATGGTAGGGTATAAAGGACTAGAATATCAGGCTGAGTTTATCCTGAATTCCATTTTTAAACTCTAGCTGTGAATCAAAATAATTTGTAGAACTTTATTTATTTATTTTTAAATACAGATATTTGCATCTCACCCAAGACTTTAATCAATAAGGAAATCACTGAAGGTTTTTGAGCCAGGAAATGCCATTGATTGTTAATTTATTTATTCAATCAACAAATATGATAAGCAGCTACCATTTGTCAGGCACTGTGCTAGGAACCAAAGGATGTCAATGTAAATAAAACAATCCCTGCCCTCAAGGAATTTATAATCTACACATATGAACAGTCAGCTGAAATCAAAGATAAATTCTATTGTATTATGGGAGCACATAGGAGGGGTACCAAACTAATCTTGGAAGATCAGACAAGGCTTCCCAGAGAAAATGAATTCTAAGCTAGGGCCTGCAGAATTGGTTGGGCCGGGGCAATGAAGAGGTGTGTTCTGGGCAAAGAAAAAATCTGGTGCAGAGCTCCAAAGGTGGAAAGGGTTATGTTCCACTTGTGGAACTGAAAGAAGTTCAGTACAGCTGTAGCGCCCAGTTGAGACAGGAGCAGAGAGGCAAGAGAAGTGAGCAGTGAGGCCACAGAGATAAGCAGTAGCAAGATCAGTTTTGACTTTACCCTGAGGACAATGAGGAGCCATAGAAGGGTTTTTTCAGGGAGAAACAAAATGATACTGGCATAAAAACAGACATATAGACCAATGTAATGGAATAGAGAGCACAGAAATAAACACCTATCAATTGGGAAAGGACAGTCTTTGCAACAAATGAGAAATGCAAATCAAACCACAATGAGATATCACCTCACATCCATTAAGATAGCTACTATAAAAAAAAAAAAAAAAAGAAAATAACAAGTATTGGTGAGGATGTGGAGAAACTGGAACCCTTATGCACCGTCAGTGAGATTGTAAAATGGTGCAACTGCAGAAAAAAAATATAGCAGTTCCTCAAAAAGTTAAAAATAGAACTACTATACAGTCCAGCAATCCTACTTCTGGGTATGTACCCAAAAGTCTGGAAAGTAGGGTTTCAAAGAGATATTTGCATACCCATGTTCATAGCAGCATAATTTACACTAGCCAAGAGGTGAAAGCAACACAAATGTTCATTGACCCATGAATGGATAAACAAAGTATGGTATATACGTACAATAAAATATTTATGCAGCCATAAAAAGGAAGAAAATACTATCACATGCAACAACATGGATGAACCTTGTGGATATTATGGTAAGTGAAATAATGCGATCCCCAAAAGACAAATACCATATGATTCCACTTATATGAGGTATCACAATTAGTCAAATTCATAGAAACTGAAAGTATAGGCTGGGTGTGGTGGCTCATGCCTATAAATCCCAGCACTTTAGGAGGCTGAGGTGGGCGAATTGCCTGAGCTCAGGAGTTCGAGACTAGCCTGGGCAACATGATGAAACCCCATCTCTACAAAAAATACAAAAAAAAAAAAAAATTAGCTGGGCATGGTGATGCACGGCTGTAGTCCCAGCTACTTGGGAGGCTGAGGTGGGAGAATCGCTTGAGCCTGGGAGGTGGAGGTTGCAGGCAGCCGAGATCACACCACGGCACTCCAGCCTGGGTGCCTGGGTAACAGCGAGACCCTGTCTCAAAAGTAAAAAAGAAAATAGAATGGTTGTTACCAGGAGCTGGGAAGAGGGAGAAATGAGCAGTCGTTGTTTAATGGGTATAGAGTTTGTTTCACAAGATGAAAAAGGCCAGCCATAGTGGCTCACTTCTATACTCCCAGCACTTTAGAACAAGGTGGGAGGATTGCTTGAACCCAGGAGTTTGAGACCAGCCTGGGCAACACAGCGAGACCTCATATCTACAAAAAATAAAAAATTAGCCAGATGTGGTGGCACATGCCTGTAGTACCAGCTACTTGAAAGGCTGAGACAGGAGGATCACTTGAGCTTGGGAAATGAAGACTGCAGTAAGCCATGATCACTCCACTGCATTCCAGCCTGGGTGACAGAGTGAGACCCATCTTATTTTTGAAACAATAACAATTGAAAAAAGATGAAAAAGATCTGGCAGCCGGACGCAGTGGCTCAATGCCTGTAATCCCAGCACTTTGGGAGGCCGAGGCAGGCAGATCACCTGAGCTCAGGAGTTCAAGACCAGCCTGGGCAACATGTGAAACCCTGTTTCCACTACAAAATACAAAAAATTAGCCGGGTGTGGTGGTGCATGCCTGTAATGCCAGCTACTCGGGAGGCTGAGGCAGGAGAATCGCTTGAACCCAGGAGGCAGAGGTTGCAGTGAGCCAAGATCGTCCACTGCACTCCAGCCTGGGTGACAGAGTGAGACTCTGTCTCAACAACAACAACAACCACAACAACAAAACAAGATCTGGCCTGGTACAGTAGCTACTGTCCCTGTTACGTGGGAGGCTAAGGCAGGAGGACTGCTTGAGCCCGAGAATTTGCGGCTGTAATATACTATGAACTCCAGCCTGGGCAACAGAGCAAGACTCTGCTTCTTTCTTTAAAAAAAAGAAAAAAAGGCCAGGCGTGGTGGCTCATGCCTGTAATTCCAGCACCTTGGGAGGTCGAGGCGGGAGGATCACCTGAGGTCAGGAGTTCGAGACCAGCCTCAACATGGAGAAACCCTGTCTCTACTAAAAATACAAAATTAGTTGGGCGTTGTGGTGCATGCCTGTAAACCCAGCTACTTGGGAGGCTGAGGCAGAAGAATTGCTTGAACCTGGGAGGCGGAGGTTGCGGTGAGCCAAGATCGCGCCATTGCACTCCAGCCTGGGCAGCAAGAGCGAAACTCCGTTTCAAAAAAAGAAAATAAAAAGGTCTGGAGATCTGTTGCACAACAATGTGAACATAATACTAACTACTGAACTACATACTTAAAAATGGATAAGATGATTCAAAACAAACAAAGATTTGTATTTCAGGACCACTCCAGTTGGCAATATAGACTATAGATTTAAAGTGTGAAACAAGACTGACAGAGAGACTAGTTAAAAGGTTATGGCAAGAGATGATGATGGCAGAAGGAATGGTGTAAGATAAATAGTTCAAGATAGTAAAGAGGTGAGATGAACAGTACATGGTGATTGATAAGATTTGGAAAAGGGACCGGGCACGGTGGCTCAAGCCTGTAATCCCAGCACTTTGGGAGGCCGAGACGGGCGGATCATGAGGTCAGGAGATCGAGACCATCCTGGCTAACATGGTGAAACCCCGTCTCTACTAAAAATACAAGAAAATTAGCCGGGCGAGGTGGCGGGCACCTGTAGTCCCAGCTACTCGGGAGGCTGAGGCAGGAGAATGGCGTGAACCCGGGGGAGCGGAGCTTGCAGTGAGCCGAGATCGCGCCACTGCACTCCAGCCTGGGGCATAGAGCAAGACTCCGCGTCAAAAAAAAAAAAAAAAAAAAAAAAAAAAAAAAAAAAAAAGATTTGGAAAAGGGATAGATTAGGGAGAAAGGAAAAGGAAACTATCATTTGTAGAAGAGCCAAGCACTGTATTAATACTTTTGCAAGTTATTAATTCATTTAACAAACATTTATTGAGCAGCCACTTGTGCCTAGTATTACAGAAGATTTTACACAATCATTCTGCCACTATCATAGAACACCTTCTCATTTTTTGAAGTTCACTAAACTAGCCCTTGACACAGCACCTGCTTAATAATTATTTGTTAAGTAGGAAACAGACACAAGCAATTGCATTGAAATGAGCTAAAATGAGCAAGTAAGGAAATAAATGCCTATGATTGACTCTGGAAACCACTGATCTAAGAATTTATTATCTAAGCAAATAATGGTGACCAGGATAACAAGAAAAAACCACATAAAGAGAAAAAGAAAGTAAATACAGAAAGTGTAGACAGTGATTATGTATCAGGCACAGGGATGCAGAACTGCCCCTGAGTAGTAGCAATGTGTGAGAGGTATATCGGGACACCCTCCTTCCGTGGTCCTACTTGCTGCAGATTCCAAAGTTGGAACAGCTCCCAGGAGCCAACATAGAACCAACTCCTGGGAATGATACCACTTATCGAGTTAGGAAAATTACACTTGGCAAATCTATTAGAAACACATCTAGCCTAAACTCAAAAAGAACTCTGTGAATTCAACTGTCGCACTAGTTTAACAATCATGAGGGGATTAGGAGAAAGATTAGCTAGAAATCCTCTGAAGAACTTTCTAAATCCTTCTGCTGTCCTCATACTACCAATACTGTAAAGAGATTCATCAAATGGATGGCCAAAACGACCTTGAAAGAGGCAGATATCTTTGCAGCTAACAGTTTACTGTTAAAAGCTCAAGTGTTGGGAAGGAGTACTCATTTATCCATTTTCCATTTACCCAACAAATATTTATTGCATGCCTTTATGCTCCAGTTACTGACAATTCAGCAGTGAACAATAGCCAAGCCCAAGGAGCTCAAAATCTATAAACCTGTAAGTACAGGATTATAGTCAGCCAAAATTTGATTTAAATCCTAGCTCAGCTACGAGACCTTAGCTAACTTAATCTCTTTCTGAGCCTCAGATTTGTCATCTGTAAAATGGGAAAAATATTACCTATTTCATAGGATTGCATGCTAATTAAATAATATATATTGAGAGGGAGAAAAAAAAAAGCTTAGCAGACCCTGGCACATAGAAAACATTTACTATGAAAAATCACTTAATGATTTTTTTTATTTTTGTTACTCAGGAGATAATACAGCAGTTGAAAAATGCCTCCTTCCAAATCAATGAAACACTCTCTAATGAAAATGTTGATAAACAGGGTATGAACAAGGAAGGTATCACTCAGAGTACTCCTTCAGACACCAGTACTCTATGAAGATATCTCAACTCGAATGTTCAATAAATATCTCAAACTGAACCTATTCAAAAATGACCTCTTGGTCATCTCCCATTGTGTACCTCCTATAGTCTTCCCCATCTCCATTAATGGCAACTCTATTTTTTAGGTGTTCAGGCCAAAAACCTCAGAGTTATCCTTGACTTCTCTCATCCTCTCATACCCCACAGCCAATGCATCAGGAAAGCCTATTTTTTTGCTTTTCTTCTACTTTCAAAATGGATCCAGAATTCCCAGCTCCACTGCTATCATTCTGGTCCATTACCATCAACTCTCACCTTTTTTGTAGCCTTTATCTATTGCACAGACTTTATTGTAACAGTCTCTTAACTGGTTTTCCTGCTTTCATCCTTTCTCTTTTTTCAGTCATTCACCAAACAGTAGCCAGGATGATCCCATTAAAGAATGTCACAAAAACCTCAAAAGACTTCACAATTCATCCTGAGTAAAATCTAAAGTTCTTACAGCAGTATATATGAGACTCTGATCTAGCCAGTGTTTCCTCTTTGACTCCATCTACTACTGTTTTCCTCAAGCTCTCCACTGCAGTCACATCACCCACCTTGGAGTTATTCAACCGGACCAGGTACACTTCTGTCTCCATGCCTTTGCACATACTATTCCAACTACCTACAACACTTTCATATCCACACAGTTAGTTTCTTCACCTTCTTAAATTTTTTTTGTGTGTGTGAGCCACCACACCCGGCCCACCTTCTTAAATTTTAGCCTCTTTTGTGATGCCTTCCCTGTCTACATGTTGAAAATTGTAATCTTCTGCTGGGCGCGGTGGCTCATGCCTGTAATCCCAGCACTTTGGGAGGCCGAGATGGGCGGATCACGAGGTCAGGAGTTTGAGACCAGCCTGACCAACATGGTGAAACCTTGTCTCTACTAAAAATACAAAAAATAGCCGGGCCTGGTGGTGAGTCCCTGTAATCCCAGCTACTTGGGAGGCTAAGGCAGGAGAATTGCTTGAACCTGGGAGGCAGAGGTTGCAGTGAGCCGAGATCGCGCCACTGCACTCCAGCCTGGGCAGCAGAGCGAGACTCCGTCTCAAAAAAAAAAAAAAAAGAAAAAGAAAATTGTAAACCACCTAGCACTTAACATCATATATACTACAATTTGTTTCCTTGTTTAGTTTAACTCCTCTGCCCACCCCCTGCTGATTAAAATATAAATTCCAGCTGGGTACAGTGGCTCATGCCTGTAGTCCCAGTGCTTTGAGAGGCCAAGATGGGAGGATCACTTGAGCCCAGGACCAGCCTGGGCAACATAACAAGACCCTCTCACTACCAAAAATAAATAAAATAAAATAAAATTAAACTTAAAAGAAAAAAATTAAATGTGGGACAGGGATTTTTATTTGTTCATTATTGTATTCCCAGTACCTGGAATAGTGCCAGACATGGTAGGAGCCAAATAAATATCTTTTGGATGAATAAATGAGCCAAAAGCAAGCAAGCAAGTCAGAGAAAAACTGTTTTAAGGATAAAGTAAACTAAATAAACTCTTCTATTATTTGTGGGCTAGCTTGCCAACCTCAAATTCTTGTTTCTCAAATGTCACAGGGAGTTACTAAAAATAAGAACAGAAATGTACTGCAGTTTGAGAGTTTTTTATTACTAAAAGAGCAAAGCAAAAAAATTAAATAAAAATTACTTTTTCCAAAAGCAAAGTATATGTCAAACTGTATTTGTAGAAATATTTTTTGCACATAGAAGTTTAAGTGAAATAAACTTCTAATTATGAAAGGATTTGAGATGTGACATTTCTTTCTCTCTCTCTCTCTCTTTTTTTTTTTTTTTTGAGACAGAGTCTTACTCTGTAATCCAGGCTAGAGTATAGTGGTCTGATCTCGGCTCTGTAGCCTCTGCCTCCAGGGTTGAAGCAATTCTCCTGCCTCAGCCTCTCAAGTAGCTGGGATTACAGGCCCCCGCCACCATGTCTGGCTAATTTTTTTTTCTTTTTTTTTTGTATTTTGAGTAGAGACAGGGTTTCACCATGTTGGCCAGGCTGGTCTTGAACTCCTGACCTCAAGTGATCCATCTGCCGTGGCCTCCCAAAGTGCTAGGATTACAGGTGTGAGCCACTGTGCCTCCCTTCACACTATTTTTGATTTCTGGCTCTTTCCACTAGGACTAATTCAGCTTTCTTAGAGCTGGGTCTACACTAGACCATCAACTACAAACACACACTAAGCATGTACTATGGGCCCAGCCACACAGGGTATTACTATAGGCCCTATCTAGGAGACTTAGTTCCAATTAGAGAACCTGGGATTTGACACAGCTTGGAGATAAGAGAGATAAGGACATTCCTAGTCCTGGAAGGGATACCCAAAGCCAGAATGTATAAAAGAGAGCAAAAAGACCCATGTAACTAAAGGAGGGATTCATATTATCAAACAAGATTAGAGAGAATTTTTTAGACAGAAGCATCACATTATCAAGTGTGCTTGATGACTATTATTCAGATAGTAGTATGTCAAAATGAAGAAAAGAGGTCAGGTGTGATAGCTCACACCTGTAATCCCAGCATTTTGGGAGGCCCAGGTGGGAGGATCTGTTAAGGTCAGGAGTTCGAGACCAGCCTGGGTGATATAGTGAGACTCCATCCTACAAAAAACGTAAAAATTAGCTGGGTGTGGTGGCATGCACCTGTAGTTCCAGCTAATGGGGAGGCTGAGACAGGAGGATCATTTGAGCCCAAGGGTTTGAGGCTGCAGTGAGCTATGATGGTGCCACTGTATTCCATCTTAGGTGACAGAGCAGCAAAACCTTGACTCTTAAGAGAAAACAAAACAAAAAAAAAGTATTTATAGGAATTGAGGCATGGAATAATATTATAGTCTTGGAATGAAGAGAAAGAAGAATAATCAGAAAGATATCACAAAGAAGAAAAGAGGATAAGACTGGGGGCCGATTAAATTTAAGTGATGAGAAAAAAATCAAAACTAATCCCAAAGTACAAAGGATTCTAACGGGAGAACAAGGATTTTTTTTTTTTTTTTTTTTTTTTTTGAGACAGAGTCTCACTCTGTTGGCCAGGCTGGAGTGCAGTGGCACAATCTCGGCTCACTGCAACCTCCGCCTCCCAGGCTCAGGTGATTCTCCTGCCTTAGCCTCCTGAGTAGCTGGTATTACAGGCATGTGCCACCACACCCAGCTAATTTTTGTATTTTTAGTAGAGACGGGGTTTCACCATGTTGGCCAGGCTGGTCTCGAACTCCTGACCTCAGGTAATCTGCCCACCTCGGCCTCCCAAAGTGCTGGGATTACAGGTGAGAGCCACCACACCTGGCTGAGAACAAGGATTCTAATAATGATAAGGGCCAGGCATAGTGGCTCACTGGTACTCATGCATTATTTATGAGTTTAACTCATAAATATTAAACTCATTTAACTATGAGTTTATAAACTCATAAATAATGCATGTCTGATTATATAAGGCTTCTTATAAGTCTGACAAAAGCAACTCAGAAGCAATACATATCAACCCGCATAAACAAGAAATTTCCAAAGTCACTAATACTCTTTTTTTTTTTTGAGACGGAGTCTCTCTCTGTCACCCAGGCTGGAGTACAGTGGCGCAATCTCGGCTCACTGCAAGCTCCGCCTCCCAGGTTCACACCATTCTCCTGCCTCAGCCTCCTGAGTAGCTGGGACTACAGACGCCCACCACCATACCCGGCTGATTTTTCGTATTTTTTTTTTTTTTTAGTAGAGACGGGGTTTCACCATGTTAGCCAGAATGGTCTCCATCTCCTAACCTTGTGATCCGCCCGCCTTGGCCTCCCAAAGTGCTGGGATTACAGGCATGAGCCACCGCGCCCGGCTAATACTCTTAATAAAGAAAGAAGATGTATGGTTGTGTGGGAATAGGGAGTGACAGCAGGATCAGGGCTATGTGAATAAAAAACTCTGCAATAGCCTTTAGCTAAAAGCATTTCTTTCAGTACCAAACATCTGCTCGATTGAGGTGGCTCTGTTGTAAAAAGACCGAATCACCTCGACTAGGCCAAGGAGTATTCTGCAACTGCAGAATTGGCTCAGTGGTTCTCATTGCCACAGAAGAAAATAAGAATAGTTTATTTATTTTATTATTATTTTTTTTCAGACAGGAGTCTCGCTCTGTTTCCTACAGCTCTGTTGGCTAGAGTGTAGTGGCATGATCTTGGCTCACTGCAACCTCCACCTCCCAGGTTCAAGCGATTCTCCTGCTTCAGCCTCTGGAGTAACCGGGACCATGGGCATGTGCTACCCACGCCTGGCTAATTTCTGTATTTTTTGTTTCACCATGTTGGCCAGGCTGGTCTCAAACTCCTGGCCTCAAGTGATCCACCTGCCTTGGCCTCCCAAAGTGCTGGGATTACAGGCATGAGCCACTGCACCTGGCCAGATAGTCTTCTTCATGGCAGAAAAGGCAAGAGAGACACCCAAAACATCCTGCTCACCAAGCAATTCAAATGCTGACTCCCCTGATCAGAGAGTACTGCCATTTGTGATCCCTCTCCACAACCATATACCTTACCCAATTCCCCAGTCTTCTAGTCACTGAGAGGTTCTGCACTAACAGGTTCCCAAATGGCTTGATGTGATGGTATTTCCTTCTCTGTGCCTTTCTTAACAATATTAAAAGGAAAAAGCGCTTTGAAATGACACACAATCTATCCAGAGGCATCTCTTTCTCTCCTCTCTTTTTCTCTCTCTCTCTCCTCTCTATCCCAACCTCCCACTCATCTTGGATATAGAAGAGAAAACATATACCATGTAAGTTTTTGGCAGCTACTTTTTGATTATGAGTGACAGACATCTTTATTTTAGGATGAAATTGACAACATAAAGACAGGGCAAAGAGAATAAGGTCTCTGGACAACATCAATTTAACCAATGAATTATATCAATACTTAATCTAATAAACTGCTAAAATTCCAGTTATATGAGTCCTTTTGTTGTTTAAAGGCCATTTAACTTTTTTCTGTTACTTGCTCCCAAACATATTCTAATATACCCAATGACCAGGAAGGAAGTATCTTTTCCAAATAACCCAGAATACATAAAAAGTGAATTGAATTCTACAAACACTATGCATGCTACACATATAAGATCTTGTGCTTAGCACTGCGGGGAATATAAAAATCAGTTAAGCACAGGATGTTGTAATAGAAATAGACTTTGAAGTCAGATGAACCTGGATGCAATCCTACTTTGGGGAAGTAACTTAATTTCTCTAAAGTTTTAGTTTTCTCATCCACAAAAAGGAAGAAATAAGATTATAGCATTGTGAGAATTATAGTTAATATAAAGTATCAACCATAGAATTCTGCCCATAGTGGGAGTTTAATAACTAATAGTTGTTACAGTTTAAGAAATGGGAGAAATTCTTCACCCTCCAATGGGGCAGAAAACACAAATACTTATGATCTGCTGACTGGGATATTTATAGGGCATGGGTGATTGTCAAGGGTTCCAATTCTTCACCTCCTACTGAATCTGTACCTTATGACACATAACTTTGCAGCATACTCTTGATAATTGCAGCATACTCTTGATAAGGGCAGAGCATATTTCCTACCCCTGGACTCAAGCATGTGACTTGCTTTGTCCAATGGGATGTTGACCAAGCAAATCTGAACAAAAGGAGAGTCATGAAAAGCAGTTTTGCAAATGGACTGGCATATTCTTGCTATTCTGGTATCATCTTAAAAAGGACAAGTCGAGTCTAGCCCACTGGCCCCAGAAGGATGAGCTAGAGCAAAGCTCTCCCAGCAAATCCCAGCATAGAGCAGACCACCAGCTGACCTGCAGATGCATGAGTGAGCCTAAGTGAGATCAGCACAACTGCCCAATCTAGCCCCACTCAGTTCAGCTAACCCTGGAAATGTATGAGAAATAAACATTTATTGTATGCTTTTGAGGTTTTGTGGTTGGAGGGCAACAGCTAACCAATACACAGAATTATATTTTCTGTCTAAAAAAACCAAAGATTTACACTTCCCTGATACTTGTGACTAAGTGAAAGACATGGTTAGGTCTTATGAAAGAAAGACAGAATGAAAGACATACTTATGGTACATTCCTATTCTTTTTTTTAGAGGTCTCTCTCTGTTGCTCAGGCTGGAGTGCAGTGGTAAAATCATGGCTCATTGCACTGTCAACCTTCAACCTCCTGGGCTCAAGCAATCATCCTGTCTCAGCCTCCCAAGTAGCTGAGACTATAGGTGTGTATCACCACATCTGGCCAATTTTTAAATTTTTTATAGAGTCTGGGTCTCACTACCTTGCCAACGCTGGTTTCAAAATCATGGCCTCAAGCAATCCTTCTGCCTCCACCTCCTAAAAGTGTTGGAATTATAGGCATGAGCCACTGCACCCAGCCTCAATACAGATTCTTATTTCAACTCATTAAAATTAAAAGGTTTCATGTGACCTTTCACCAAACTGTTTTCACTATATATTTTTTGAGACAGGGTCTTGCTCTGTCACCAAGGCTGGAATATAGTAGTGCAATTATGGTTCACTGCAGCCTCAACCTGCTAGGCTCAGGTGATCCTCCTACCTCAGCCTCTCCAATAGCTGGGACTACAGGTGCATGCTACCACAACTGACTAATTTTTGTATTTTTTGTAGAGACAGGATTTTGCCATGTTGCCCAGGCTGGTCTCAAATTCCTGAGCTCAAGCGATCTGTCCACGTTGGCCTCTGGGAGTGTTGGGACTACAGGCATGAACTACCATGCCCAGCCTACACTTTCACTTTAACAAATACTAGTTTGCTTAAAAACTTGATTCAGCTGGCCGGGCGCAGTGGCTCATGCCTGTAATCCCCGCACTTTGGGAGGCCGATGCAGGCGGATCACCTGAGGTCAGGAGTTCAAGACCAAAGTGACCAACATGGAGAAACCCCGTCTCTACTAAAAATACAAAATTAGCCAGTCATGGTGGCACATGCCTGTAATCCCGACTACTCAGGAGGCTGACGCAGGAGAATTGCTTGAACCCGGGAGATGGATTGCGGTGAGCTGAGATCCGGCCATTGCACTCCAGCCGGGGCAACAAAAGCAAAACTCCATCTCAAAAAAAAAAAAATCTTGAGTCTATCCTTACTACAGGTAGGTTAAAAACAAAAACAAAATAAAAACCTAACTGTCGGACTGTTCCAAGTTCAATTAATGTCTACAATTACAAAGAAGACTCATGGAAATGGTTCAAGCCCAGGAAAGTCCATATCACTAATGTATATGAGAAATATTCTTCCAAATAATGTGTTTTATAGGTATTAATGAGTGCTATGCTTGTCTACTGTAATTATTGACAAATAAATTGCGAAGAGAAATGAGGAATGGTACTCACATTACTTTGGAGGACAAGCATTCCACCAACTGAAAAGTATTTACTGAATGCCATCTAAGTTTCAAGGACTGTGCTAGATATTATTAATAATTTCTTTTTTATGATCCTTACCATATAGTTGTGCTGCCAAGTCAAATTATAAGGCAATTAAACCTAGAAGTCTCCAAAGACCTATGCCATCAAGGCCTTTGCTGATCCCCTTCTAAAAATAACCAAGAGCATTTGGCTATTTGGGCTTCATCACCATCAGTCTATTAACATCATATTAAAAATTACTAATATCATAAGCTATGTCAAAATCTCATTAATGCTTCTGGAAAGACTGGCAATAAATACTCTTTCATAAAGTACACATTGTATGTTGTATATGGCTATAAACAAGCTAGCAAGCAGCAGATTAAGTACAACATGGCCAAGAGAATATTGCATTATGATCATCCATTACTGTCATTTCCACCACATCCTGCTTTAAAACATGCAACTTAACACAGATTTTAAAGGATGTTCTTCTCTGTCAGCAAAACTAACACACCAGCCCTTTCAATGAATTCACATTTCAGAGAACAATCACATATGCAGGGAATGCACAAATACTTTTACGCTTATTAGCGTCAGAACTCTGGTAGATAGAAGGAAGGTAAGAACTTTATCTTTGAAGAATTTATAGACTCACTTTCAAGAAAAGAACTACATAGGAAATGTTTCTTGATCTGGGGTGCTGGTTATGCGTGTGTTCATTTGTAAAAATTTAGTGAGCTGTACTTTTCATATGTATACTTTTTCTGATACGTTATACTTCAGTAAAAAGTCTAATTTAATGACACTAACAGCAGTATAAACTAAGTACAAAATGAAAAATATTAACAATTCAGAGTTCAGAAGAGGGACTAGTCACTGTTAATAAAAGTTAAAAGAGTTAACATGTATTAAATAATTTCTATATGGCAGGCACTGTACTAAATAAGTATTTTATATTTCATCCTCACAACATCCTTGTGAGGTCAACATTATATCAACAGCATTTGCCACAATTAATACTCCCTCCTTGAAACTCTTTCCTTTCCATTCCAGGCCAACATGCTCTTCTGGTTTTCTACCTACCTCACTAACTGCTCCTTCTCAGTCTGCCCTTCTCCCCAGACTTTCATTCATTCATCTATCTATCTATCTATCTATCTATCTATCTATCTATCTATCTATCTATCTATCTGGAGACAGGGTCTCACTGTATGTATGTATGTATGTATGTATGCATCTATCTATCTATCTAGAGACAGGGTCTCACTCTGTTGCCCAGGCTGAAGTGCAGTGGCACAATCACAGCTCCCTGTAGCCTCAAACTCTTGGGCTCAAGCGATCCTGCTGCCCCAGGCTCCTGAGTAACTAGGACAACAGGTACATGCCATCACATCCAGCTAACTTTTTATTTTTAATTTTTTTTTTAGAGATAGAGTCTCGCTACCTTGCCCAGGTTGGTCTTGAAATCCTGATCTCAGGTAATCCTCTCACCTCGGACTCCCAAAGCAATGGAATTACAGGTGTGAGCTATAGCACCCCGCCTTCCCTAGACATTTAAAATTTAAATACTCAAGGGCTCAGCTCTTGGTCCTCTTCTTTATCTAAACTCCCTGGGGCAGGCATAATTATTAATTATTATTATTCCCATTATACAGATGGAAACTTTGAGATACAGAGAGATTCAAACCTATGCAATCAAGACTTCAGAGGCCATGCTCTTAACCTCTTCACCATTCTGCCGTCTTTGGTTTTCCATTTAAGAGACAGGGCATAGCTGCACACATTCCACATTCTAGTGCCTTCAGTAACTGAGAAGAGAGAGAGACTGAGGCACATGGGATCCTCTTTCATAAGATATTAAGGACTAAGACCAGATACCAAGCCAGTACAAAACCAACGCTCTTGCAAATTCTGTTCAACAACTTTCCTTCCTAAGTTTCTTCACTTTGTACTTTGGTAATTGCTTCTCAAGGAGGAATGTGAAAAGAATCTAGAACACAGATTCTCAAATCTAGATGTTCATGAAATAATCTGAGGAGCTTTTAAAAACATAGATGTAATAGGCCCTATACAAACCTATTAAACCTAGAAGATTCCAGGAATCTGTGTTTCCAAGGAGCACCCAAGCAAGGTCTGCAGCTGATAACTTGGCACCTGAATTTGCTCTAAAGAGAGTTCCCTGATCCTCAGAGGATGAATAATGACTATCACATATTCTGCCTAGCAGAGGCTGGAAATGAAAGGAGAATGAAGATATAAACTGATTCCAACAAGTAATATGAGCAATCAGGAAATAACAGCAGGGACTGTGGAATTCTAGATCCAGACACCAAACATTACCAGGTGGTCTGGTAATTTGTTGCCATAGAGAGTTTGCAGTCAAGTGCTGTCATCCCTTGGCTTAGGAGGGAGTCATATCTAGGCAGCAAGAGCCAATTTAATACTTTAATACTTGAGCACTCATATTCTCAGAGTATTCACCAAGTATTATGAGGGAATACAAGGATATTAAGAAATACTGCCCATTCTGCACATGTACCCCAGAACTTAAAGTATATATAGATGTATAAAGAAATACTGCCATTGTTCCCAGGCAACAGAAGAAAGCATTATTAACACTGCCATTTTTGCATAAACATAAATGCACATACATTTTGTTTACATATGCAAGCAACACTTACTATGGAACTATAAATGCTGAAACTAAGGCAAATACGTTACTTCAACACTTACTGATGTCTTACCTCTGTAAGTGCATGCAATTGTCCTTGATGAACACACACACCCATGAACCTAAAGAACAAAACAGAATTATTTAACAAGTGAAAAGGACACAAACATAAATGTCATATAGAGAAATTAGGTTAGTTATCCATGCATTAGAAACAACCTGTGGGGTGTGGGGCACGGTGGCTTACATCTGTAATCCCAGCACTTTGGGAGGCAGAGGTGTGCAGATCACCTGAGGTCAAGAGTTCAAGACCATCCTGGCCAACATGGTGAAATCCCATCTCTACTAAAAATACAAAAATTAGGCAGGTGTGGTGGCACGCGCCTGTAGTCCAAGCTACTCAGGAGGCTGAGGCAGGAGAATCTCTTGAACCTTGGAGGCAGAGGTTGCAGTGAGCCAAGATTGCACTACTCCAGCCTGGGTGACAGAGGGAGACTGCATCTGAAAAAAAAAAAGATAGCTAGAAAAGAAAGAAAGAAAAAAAAGAAAGGAAAGGAAAGAGGAGGGGAGGGAAGGGGAGGGGGAGGGGAGGAGAAAAGAACCTGTGAAGCTCCCTGCTATCCTGTACAGCCCTGTAGACTCTTAATCTTTTTTTAAAAAAATTATTTCAAGAGTTTTTGGGGTACAGGTGGTTTTTGGTTATATGGATAAGTTTTTTTTACAGGTAATTTCTGGGATTTTGGAACACCTGTCATCTAAGCATTGTACACTGTACCCCATATGTAGTTTTTTTGGTTGTTGCTCTTTTTTGAGACAGAGTCTCGTTCTGTTGCCAGGCTGGATGGAGTACAGTGGCACGATCTTGGCTCACTGCAACCTCCGCCTCCCGGGTTCAAGCAATTCTCCTGCCTCAGCCTCCAGAGTAGCTGGGACTACAGGCACATGCCACCACGCCCAGCTAATTTTTGTATTTTTAGTAGAGACGCGGTTTCACCATGTTGGCCAGGATGGTCTCAATCTTTTGACCTTGTGATCCACCCGCCTTGGCCTCCCAAAGTGATGGGATTACAGACATGAGCCACCGTGCCCGGCCCCATATGTAGTTTTCTATTCCTCGTCCCTCTCCCAACCTTTCCCCCCAGATCCTCAAGGTTCATTATATCATTCTCATGACTTTGCATAAGATTTAGCATAAGACTCTTACTCTTGATTAAGATGCCAGGCTGATAAATTTCTAAATTTACCATGAAATATCTGGTTGTAGCAAGACCTGGTGGTAAAAAGCAATGGTGGAAGAAGGAGAGTAGTAAGCCTTGAAAATAGCATGGTATAATGGAAAAAGCCCCAACTGGAAGTAAGCTTGATGCTGGTTTCAGCTCTGCCATTACCTGACTACATGCTTACACACAGATACACACACAAGTCACTAATTTCTTTTTAGTTTAAACACTTCAGTGATATTTGAAGTTTTTCTCAACCAATAGGTTATATTTATATATATATAAATGATTTTTAAATAAAAACCATAAATCAATGAGTATAACTGATAATGATCACGAAGTAGGAGAAGATAAATGTCTTAAAGCCATTAACAATACCCAAGTCCCAAGTAAGTTCTAGTTTAGAAGAGCAAAGAAATGGGAAGAGACTGACTACAAGCAGAGTGCAAGGCACAGCAGTGACTGTGTTAGAAAGGACCATAACATTTCCAGGAAGACAGGGTCTATGTCATATTCTTCCCTGTGTTCACAGAACCTAACACCACCTACTAAACAAAGAGTAAGCAAATTCAGTAAATGATTGCTGAGTGAGAAGAAACAAAGGAGAATGCCTGGTTGGCTGTAATATCACAGCAGAGTTTTTAAAACATGCTGCTTCCATATTTCAACTAATATGGAAATATCCCACCACTTTGGGAGTCCAAGGCGGGTGGATCACCTGAGGTCAGGAGTTCAAGACCACCCTGGCCAACATGGTGAAACCCTGTCTCTACTAAAAATACAAAAGTTAGCTGGGCATGGTGGCAGGCGCCTGTAGTCCCAGCTACTCAGGAGGCTGAGGCAGGAAAATCACTTGAACCCAGGAGGTGGAGGTTGCAGTGAGCCGAGATCATGCCATTGCACTCCAGCCTGGGCAACAAGAGTGAAACTCTGTCTCAAAAATAAATACATTAATTAATAATAAAAATAAAATAAGATAGGCCATTTTTCTCTAAATGTTCATACAACTCCCCAATCACTAGAATTATGAGGGTATGCCATTAATTTATTCAACAATTATTTATTGAATGGCTGCTATGTTGAAAGTATTAAGGACAGAGAGTAAATAAAAACTTTCATTCTAGGGTCATTCTGTTGGAGGGCAATTATAACAAAAAGATAAATTATGCAGAATGTGGTTAAATTGTATACATGAACTGCTATTTCTAGTCAGCCTCTTTCAGAAAGACTGCTTCTCTGAGATTAAATGATATCCTTGCCTAGGAATAATTCTACTCCCATTATCCCACTATAACAAAAACAGTTAAAGTAAAATATGGTAAGCTACATTTCCCGCTTGATTAAGGCTTTCCAAACTATGATGGGTACTAACAGGCATTGGCTAACTATGGCCAACTACCTGTTTTTATCAATTAAGTTTTACTAGAGCATAGACATGGTATTATCTATGGCTTCTTTGATGTTACAATGGCAGAGTTGAATAGTTGTGACAGAGACTGTATGATTTGTAAAGACTAAAATATTTACTATGTAGCCCTTTATAGAAAAAGTCTGCTGACTACAATGATTTGAATGTTTGCTCACTCCAAAACTCATAGTGAAACTTAATTCCCAATGTGGCAGTATTGAGAGGTATGGATTTTAAGACATGATTGGGTCATGAGGGCTCTGCCTAATCCATTCATGGATTAATGGATTATTGCAGTAATGAGTCTGGTAGCTGTATAAGAGGAGGAAGAGACTGGGCACAGTGGCTCATGCATATAATCCCAACACTTTGAGTGGTCAAGGCAGGAGGGTTGCTTGAACCCAGGAGTTCAAGACTAGCCTGGGCAATATAGGGAGACCTGAGACCTTGTCATATACATATGTTAGCTTGGTGTGGTGGCACACTTTTGTGGTCTCAGTTACTCAGGAGGCTGAGGTGGGAGGACTACTTGAGCCCAGGAAATTGAGGCTGCAGTGAGCTGAGATCATGCCACTGTACTCCAGCCTGGGTGACAGAGTAAGACCTGTCTCCAACAAAAAAAAAAAAAAGGAAGAGAGACCTGAGCTGGCATACCCAGCCCCTTTGCCAAGTGATGCCCTGAGCCACTTCGGGACACTGCAGAGAGTCCCCACCAGCAAGAAGGCTCTCACCAGATGTGGCCCCTCAACCCTAGACTTCTCAGACTCCATAAATGTAAGAAATAGTTTCCTCTTCTTTATAAATTGCCCAGTTTCTGGTATTGTAAGCAATAGAAAACACTAAGGCATTGACCCTTGCTCTAGAACACAGGGATATCTATCCATTTCCACCTGGGAGACATTAAGAAAGTTACCTAATCTTTATAAATCACAATTTCCTCATCTATGAAAATGGACAGAAAAATAACACTACCTTAAAAGGTTGTTATGATAATTAAATGGGATATTTTCAAGTATACTGTTTAGCAATGCCTAGTGTATGCTCAAATGGTTTTTATTTTATCATTATTAACAATCCTAAATTACATCATCCTTTACATGGCTATGAGAGTTACCTTTGCAAAACATAAAATATGTCACTCTTGTTCATAACTCCTCAATGGTCCCCTTCTGCCTACAGAATAACATTAAAACTTCCCATGATCCACTCCAACTTATCTTTGAAACCTCACATTTTCCCATGAGCCTTATTTTTCACCCATCTGTCCTTTTCCTCTGGGTTCTATGATCCTAGCCTACAAATATATACTTAAATTTCCCTCATGTTAAAACATTCTTCTGGCCAGGCGCGGTGGCTCACACCTGTAATCCCAGCACTTTGGGAGGCTGAGGCAGGCGGATCACAAGGTCAAGAGATCGAGACCAGGATCGGTGAAACCCCGTCTCTACTAAAAATACAAAAAAGTAGCCGGGTGTGGTGGCGGGAGCCTGTAGTCCCAGCTACTCTGGAGGCTGAGGCAGGAGTATGGCGTGAACCTGGGAGGCGGAGCTTGCAGTGAGCCGAGATTGCGCCACAGCACTCCAGCCTGGGCGACAGAGCAAGACTCCGTCTCAAAAAAGAAAAAAAAAATTCCTCCACCAGGCACAGTGGCTCACACCTGTAATCCTGGCACTTTGGGAGGCCAAGGCGGGCAGATCTCTTGAGCCCAGGAGATTGAGACCAGCCTGGGGAATATGGCAAAATAGGATCTTTACAAAAAACACAAAATAATAATTGTATTGTTTATACAAAAATACAAAAATTAGCCAGGCATGGTGGCATGCCTGTGGTCCCAGCTACTCAGTAGGCTGAGGCAGGAGGATCACTTGAGCCAGGGAGGCAGAAGTTGCAGTGAGCCAAGATCGTGCCACTGCACTCCAGCCTGGACAACAGAATGAGACTCCGTCTAAAAAATACAAATAAAAATCTTCCCTTGTCCACTCGCTAAAATATGAATCTAGTTCACTCTTTTTAATTGTTACCAAACTTTAAGAATAGGTTACATTCTCTATCTATGTTTCTAGGTTTCTTTTTTTTTTTTCTTTAAAAAGAGTCTTGGCCGGGCGCGGTGGCTCAAGCCTGTAATCCCAGCACTTTGGGAGGCCGAGACGGGCGGATCACGAGGTCAGGAGATCGAGACCATCCTGGCTAACACGGTGAAACCCCGTCTCTACTAAAAAAAAAAAAAAAAATACAAAAAACTAGCCGGGCGAGGTGGCGGGCGCCTGTAGTCCCAGCTACTCGGGAGGCTGAGGCAGGAGAATGGCGTGAACCTGGGAGGCGGAGCTTGCAGTGAGCTGAGATCCGGCCATTGCACTCCAGCCTGGGTGACAGAGCGAGACTCCCTCTCAAAAAAAAAAATAATAAAATAAAAAAATAAAAAGAGTCTTACTTTGTTGCTCAGGCTGGAGTACAGTGGTGTGATCACTGCTCATTGCAACCTTGAATTCCTGGGCTCAAGCAATCCTCCCACCTCAGCCTCATGAGCAGCTAGGACTATAGGTGTGCACCACCACGCCTGGCTAATTTTGGTATTATTATTATTGTTATTATTATTATTATAGCGTAGGGTCTCATTATGTTTCCTAGGCTGGTCTGGAACTCCTGGCCTCAAGAAATCCTCCCACCTCAGCTTCCTAAAGTGCTGAGCTTACAGGCGTGAGCCATTGCACCCAGTCTCTAGCTACATTTCTTTAATCTTCACTGATTCCTAAATTCATTTTAATCTGCCTTATTCCCACATCACTCCTGTAAGAGTTTTGTTGTTGTTGTTGCTGTTGTTTTGTTTTTTGAGACGGATTCTCCCTCTGTCGCCCAGGCTGGTGTGCAATGACGTGATCTCGGCTCACTGCAACCTCTGCTTCCTGGGTTCAAGCAATTCTCCTGCCTCAGCCTCCCGAGTAGCTGGACTACAGACGTGTGCCACCATACCCAGCTAATTTTTGTATTTTTAGTAGAGATGGGGTTTCACCATGTTATCCAGGATAGTCTTGATCTCCTGAGCCTTGTGATCCGCCCACCTTGGCCTCCCAAAGTGCTGGGATTACAGATGTGAGCCACTTTGCCCGGCTCTTTTTTTTTTTTTTTTTGAGACAGGGTCTTGCTTTGTTGTCCAGGCTGGAGTACAACAGTGTGATTATAGCTCGCTGCAACCTCAACCTCATTGTCTCACGTGATCCTCCCACCTCAGTCTCCTGAGTAGCTGCGACTACAGGCACACATCACCACACCAAGTTAATTTTTTAATTTTTAAAATAGAGATGGGGTCTTGCTGTTATCCAGGTTGGTCTTGAACTCCTTGCATCAGGCAATCCTCCTGCGTTAGCCCCATATCACTCTTGTAACTTTTCTCACTATGGAAGATTCAGAGCTTCATTTATCTCTGCATTTCTACTACCTAGTATAGTGTCTAGCACACAGTAAGCTAGTTCTCAGTAAAGATTTATTAAATGGCATGAATGATTTTTATGACTTGGAAACTTGGTTGAAGTTCCTTCCTTGAATTGGAGTACTATACTTACTGAAAATCATCCAAGATCAGCTAAAATTTCATCTTCTATACAAAGGATCTCCCCGATGCCCTTAGCATTAATCCCTTCTCTCTCTCTTTTGTCTCTCCCTACCTCCCACAGTACAACTAGCACTTTTCACCCTACCTTGAATGACTGCTAATTAGTATTAAGTTGTCTGGATCTTGAGTTAGACTGCTTTGAGTTGAATCCTGGCTCTACCATTTACTGATGACCTCTCTGCAATTCAGTTTCTTCACATGCAAAATGTAAATATTAATATTACCTAACCCACATGGTTATTGTGAAGATAAAATGAGATAACTTGGGCTCCTGGAACATAATAAGCACTAGAAAATGTTAGCTATTCTTGCTACTCTAACATTTCTGACTCCTTCCCCAGACTGGAATATAAGGTATTGACTGATTGAATGATTGAGACGGAGTCTCGCTCTGTCACCCAGGCTGGAGTGCAGTGGTACAATCTTGCCGCACTGCAACCTCCGCCTCCCGGGTTCAAGCAATTCTCCTGCCTCAGCCTCCTGAGTAGCTGAGATTATAGGCAACTGCCACCATACCAAGATAATTTTTGTATTTTTAGTACAGATAGGGCTTCACCATGTTGGCCAGGCTGGTCTTAAACTCTTCACCTCAGGTGATTCACCCACTTCAGGTGATCCGCCCACCTCAGCCTCCCAAAGTGCTAGGATTACAGGTGTAAGCCACCGTGCCCAGCCTATGTAAATATTTTTTAGCCAGGCATGGTGGCTCATGCCTGTAATCCCAGCATTTTGGGAGGCAGAGGCAGGTGGATCACCTCAGGTCGGGAGTTTGAGACCAGCCTGACCAACATGGAGACACCCCGTCTCTACTAAAAATACAAAATTAGCCAGGTGTGGTGGCACATGCCTATAATCCCAGATACTCAGGAGGCTGAGGCAGGAGAATTGCTTGAACCCAGGAGGTGGAGGTTGTGGTGAGCCAAGAGCACGCCATTGCACTCCAGCCTGGGCAACAAGAGTGAAACTCTGTCTCAAAAAAAAAAAAAAAAAAAAAAAGAATATTTTTTAAAAGAAATTTATTTTTTAGAGATGGGGTATTGCTATGTTGCCCAGGCTGGTCTCAAATTCCTGGGCTCAAGTGATCCTCCCACCTCGGCCTCCCAAAGTGCTAGTATTACAGGCATGAGCCATCATGCTGGGCCAAGTCTTTTAAGAGTACAGATCTTGTCTCATTTGTTTCTATATACAATGTCTCACACAAAATGTTTTGTACACAAGTTGCTAAACACACATTTATTGAATGAAGAAGCAATAATCACCAAATTAACTTCACAATGTAAACTCGTGTTACAATAAAGAACATTAGAGGCAGGTACAAGGCAGTAAAACCAAGAGGTATTTGATTTTCTTTAATCAAATATTTATAAAGAAGTCAGACAATAGGGTTCTACTAGAAAAACAACAGCTACATTTTAAAATCGTGGGTTTTTCTAGAAGTTGAAAAGACCTGGTTTGGATGTGACACACCCTTGCTTTTCTTCCTCCCGGGCCCACTATCATTTTGACCACGCCATCTACAGGGATGTCACAGCACATCCAGGCAGGCACTGGCTTCATAGGACAGTTTTCTGTCTGCTTTCTTCCCACCCTCTACTCAAATAACCGTATCACAGTTGTGTCACATAATTCTACTTCTATGTGCAACTTGACTGCCTGACCTCTCTCAACTCATTCCTAACGGAAAACCACCACCACCACCACCACATCCAAAATGGTGTCACAGAGCTGGCAAGCTGAGACATGCATTAGCTTTATATTGGAAAAAGAGCGGTCGGGCATGGTGGCTCATGCCTGTAATCCCAGCACTTTGGGAGGCCAAGGTGGGCGGATCACGAGGTCAAGAGATCAAGACCATTCTGGCCAACATGGTGAAACCCCATCTCTACTAAAAATACAAAAATTAGCCAGGCGTGGTGGTGGGTGCCTGTAGTCCCAGCTACTCGAGAGGCTGAGGCAGGAGAATCACTTGAACCCGGGAGGTGGAGGTTGCAGTGAGCTAAGATCATGCCACTGCACTTCAGCCTGGGTGACAGCGAGACTCCGTCTCAAAAAAAAAAAAAAAAAAGAAGAGTTTTAACAGAGTTAATCACTCTAAATGTTATAAAAAATATACACTATAAAGAGGAACTATTACTCATCCTTGACAGGGAAGTGACATGTGTCTAGAAAAGAATGTAACATCAACAATAAGTTTTCACTTAAGTTTTTATTGCTAACTATATCAAAAATCGAAATGAAGCCTCAAATCATTGTCATGTCACAAGATAAGGCCTTAAAAATTTATATTCTGAATGATTTTTATTCCCCTATCCCCATACCCCACTCCAAATCATACCAGTTAGAATTACTTAACTCAGGAAGGGGGGTACTTTCTTACTGCATGTGCTCTGAGAGTAAGTGATTACTCAACTTTGTTATTTTTAGTTTCATATGACATACAGATTCATGTTGAGAAGGAGGGTTACTTTTTTTTTTGAGACAAAGTCTTGCTCTGTCGCCCAGGCTGGAGTGCAGTGGCACGGTGCAACGGTGTGATCATAAGCTCACTGCAGCCTCAACCTCCTGGGTTCAAGCAACTGTCCTGTCTCAGCCTCCTGAGTAGCTGGGACTACAGGCACACACCACCACAGCTGGCTATTTTTTTTTTTTTTTTTTTTTTGGTAGAGACAGGGTCTCACTACGTTGCCTAGGCTGGTCTTAAGTTCCTGGCCTCAAGTGATCTTCCTGCCTTGGCTTCCCGAAGTAAGCCACCACACTAGGCCAAGGATTGCTTTTGTACTTTAGACCACTGTGGAAATAAACCCATGAGGGATCTTGTCAAAATGCAGACTCGCATTCTGTAGGTCAGGGATGGGGCCTAAGAATCTGAATTTCTAAACTTCCAGGTGATACTGATGTCGCTTGGTCTACAGACTACATGTAGTGAGTAGCAAGGCCTTGTCTAAACAAAGGACTGTTTATCACTGCTCTAAAGATAGTAAGACCAACAGGAAACTTTTTTTTTTTTTTTTTTTTTGAGACAGAGCCTCACTCTGTTGCCCAGACTGTAGTGCAATGGTTCGATCTTGGTTCACTGCACCTCTGCCTCCTGGGTTCAAGAGATTCTCCTGCCTCAGCCTCCCAAGTAGCTGGGATTACAGGCGCCCACCACCACACCCAGCTAATTTTTGTATTTTTAGTAGAGTTGGGGTTTTACCATTTTGACCAGGCTGGTCTCAAACTCCTGACCTCAAGTGATCCGCCCATCTCGGCCTCCCAAAAGGGTGGGATTACAGGCATTAGCCACTGCACCTGGCCTCAACAGGGAACTCTTAACTCTGATACTACTGGTAAACTAGACTCTGTCTAGAGACTAGAGTCTTTTCCATAGCATGATTTACCATTCCCCATAAAGTGTCATTATTAAGCTTTTCCGCATCTTTGCCTTTTCTCAGACTGTTCCCACTACCTAAAATGTCCCTCTCTTCATTTCCATATACCTCACTTAATGATGGGGATACATTCTGAGAAATGCATTCTTAGGTGATTTTGTGGTTGCATAATCATAGAGTGTACTTACATAAACCTGGATGGTATAGCCTACAATACCCTCAGGCTATACGGTAGAGTTTATTGATCCTAGGTTACAAGCCTCTACAGCATATTACTGTACTGAATACTGTAGGCAACTGCAACAAAATTGTAAGTATTTGTGTATCTTAACACATCTAAACATAGAAAAGGTACAGCAAAAATATGGTATTATAATCTCATGAAACCACCATCATGTATGTGGTCTGCTGTTAACCAAAATATGTTATGCAGTGCATGACTGTAGTTAGATTCTACTCATCCTCAAATACCAGTTCAAATACTTCCTTCCCATGTTCTTCAACTACCAAGGGACCCATTTACACTCCTTTTTTTTTTTTTTTTTTTTTTTTTTGAGACAAGGTCTCACTCTATCACCCAGGCAGGAGTGCAGTGTTGCAATTACAGCTCACTGCAACCTTGAACTCCTGGGCTCAAACAATCTTTCTGCCTCACCCTCCCAAACATGCTAGGATTACAGGTGTGAGCCACCATGCCCAGCCTATATCACCTTCCTACAGCATCATTTCCAACCTTTAACTATGTTTTATCATATGCCTTATAACTTTTTTACTAGACCACAAGCTTCTTAACAGCAAGATATCATTCTCTTGCCTGGCATATGACAATATATAAACACTTCTTAGTCTTTCTCTGAAGGAGGCTAAAAATAAATAAAAAAACACTTGCTGGGTAAATTATGGTTTTGTTTTTGTTTTTGTTTTGAGGCAAGATCTAACTCTGTCAACTGTGCTGGAGAGCAGTGGCACCATCATAGCTCACTGCAGCCTCAAACTCCTGGGCTCAAGTGATTCTTTACTGGGCAAATTTATTTTTATTTATTTATTTTTATTTTGAGACTGGGTCTTGCTCTGTCACCCAGGCTAGAGTGCAGCAGCGCTATCTCACCTCCGTGTTCAAGTGATTCTCCCACCTCAGCCTCCCAAGTAGCTAGAATTACAGGCGTGTGCCCCCATACCCGGCTAATTTTTGTATTTTTAGTAGAGACAGGAATTTTACCATGTTGGCCAGGCTGGTCTTGAACTCCTGACCTCAAGTGATCCGCCCACCTCGGCCTCCCAAAGTACTGGGATTACAGGTGTGAGCCACTGCGCCCAGCCTTCAATGGGTAAATTTAAAACACAACTCAAAATTTTTTCAGTGCCTACTATGTGCCAGGCACTGGCACCGATGATAATGATGATGGTGTCAGATAACTCTTCTTTTTTCTCTGAGACAGAGTCTCATTCTGTTGCCCAGGTTGGAGTGCAGTGGCGCAATCTCAGCTCACTGCAACCTCTGCCTCCCAGGTTCAAGCAATTCTCCTGCCTCAGCCTCCTGAGTAGCTGGGATTACAGGTGCCTGCCACCATGCCTGGCTAATTTTTATAATTTTAGTAGACACAGGCTTTTGCCATGTTGGCCAGGCTGGTCTCAAACTCCTGATCTCAGATAATCCACCTGCCTCGGCCTCCCAAAATGTTGGGATTACAGGCATGAGCCACCATGCCCAGCCTGGTATCAGCTAACTTTTTTTTTTTTTTTTGAGATAGAGTCTCACTCTCTTGCTCTGTTGCCCAGGTTGGAGTGCAGTGGCACGATCTTGGTTCACTGCAACCTCCACCTTCCAGGTTCAGGGGATTCTCCTGCGTCAGCCTCCAGAGCAGCTGGGATTACAAGCGTGCACCACCATGCCTGACTAATTTTTGTATTTTTATTAGAGACAGGGTTTCACTATGTTGGCCAGGTTGGTCTCAAACTCCTGACCTCAAGTGATCCGCCGTCCTCGGCCTCCTGAAGTGCTGGGATTACAGGCGTGAGCCACCACACCCAGCCTGGTATCACCTAACTCTTAATGAGCACTTACTATGCAGCCATTGTTCTAAGCACTTTACCTTATATGAAATCATTTAATCCTCATAATAATCCAATGAAGTAGTACTTTTATTATTCCAATCATACCAATAAGGAAACTGAGGCACAGAGATTAAGTAACTTGCCCCAAGTTACACAGCTAATAAAAGGCAGAGTCAGGAGTCAAACCTAAACAGTTGATTATACAGTCTGGGTTCTTAATCACAATGCTATATTACCTCTCCATATAGTTATAAAAAGTATATAAAGATGAGCAAGACACAATTTCTTCCCTTGAGAAACTGTTTGTTACTCAAAAAGCTTTTGTGGCAGCTTACAGATCCCGATTAAAGTCCAAATTCCTTACCATGTTATTCAAAGGTCTGAATGATCTGATCCAAACCTCTCTTGCTTTATCTCCTGTTACATCCACCTGCATTCTCTCTCTTTTCTTTTTATTTTACACTTTATAAAATTTTTATTTTTCCAGCCTGGACCCAAAGCCAGCACCGCCTGCAGGCTCTGAGGCCACAGGCACCACCTGCCTTCTCTATGTTTCGGTTATATAACCTGCACCTCTAAATATGTCCTGAATCCTCCCACTTCCATATTGTTGCGAGAATGAGTCTCTCTGTCTGGAATCCATTTTTCAAAGCTCTACGAATCCTTAAAAACTTGGCTCAAGAACATCTCCAAATAACAACAGTAATAGCACCAAACATTTATATAGCATTTAGTGTGCCAGACACATCCATATATTAAATCACCTAACTCTTTTTGTGTTTCTTAGAGACAGGGTCGGTCTTGCTCTATCACTCAGGCTGGAGTGCAGTGGTGTGATCATAGCTAACTGCAGCCTTGAACTCATGGGCTCACACTTGGCCTCCAAAATAGCTGGAACTATAAGCATGCATCACCTCACCTGGCTAATTTTAAAATATTTTGTAGAGATGGGGTTTCCTTATGTTGTCCAGGCTACTCTCGAACTCCTGGTCTCAAGCAATTCTTCTGTTTCAGCCTCCCAAAGGGCTGGGATTACAGGTGGGAGCCACTGTGCCTGGCCTGTCACTTAATTCTTAAAATAGCTCTTTGAAGTTGGTTATAAGAATCTCTAGCTCAGAGATGTAATTTCAAATATTTCCAATCAAGATTAATCTTTCTCAAGGCGGGTGAATCACTTGAGGTCAAGGGTTTGAGACCAGCCTGGCCAACATGGCGAAACCCAATCTCTACCAAAAATACAAAAAATTAGCCAGGTGTGGTGGCCTGCACCTGTAGTCCCACTTACTCAGGATGCGGAGGCAGGATGAGCCGAGATTGCACCACTGCACTCCAGCCTGGGCAACAGAGCAAGCCTCCATTTCAAAAAAATAATAATAAAAATAAAAATAAACCTCTACTGGAGCACTTATGAGGCTCTGCCTTCTACATCAAGTTTTACCTAATGTCTACCTCTTCCACAATATTAAAAGGTTTTTGAGGGCAGGGATCCTGTGTGTGGAAGAGAATAGCTACTTGTTCAACAAATTGCTTCCCCTTTCCTCCCGAAGCAGATTACATTTCCCAGTGTCCGTTATAGTTGGTTAAGATTGTAACACTAAGTTCTAGCCAGTGGTATATGGGCAGAAATGATTATGTCATTTCTAGGCCTGTTCCATAAAACCTCAACACTATCTTCCACACCTTCTTCCTTCATCTGCCAGCAGATGCAGAAGATCCAGTGGAGGAATCCGAGGCCCTGTTCCAGGTGAAAATGAGCTCCCCTTCCACCTCCACCCAACCTTCATTGGACTAGGACATGAAAAAAAAACAAGTCTTTAAGCCAATAGTTAGTCCACCTGGACAACATATACCATGTAGTTTTGTGTCTCTCCATATACTTAAAACATTGCCTTGTTCATAGTTAGTGCTCAGTATTCATTGAATTTAAATAAAAGTTGAAATTCTTTCTTTTTTTTTTTTTTAGACAAAGTCTCCATCTTTTGCCCAGGCACAATCTTGGCTCACTGCAGCCTCCACCTCCTGGGCTCAAGCGATCCTCCCACCTCAGCCTCCCAAGGGACTATAGGCATACGCCACCACGCCCAGCTAATTTTTGTATTTTTTTTGAGATGGAGTTTTGCTCTTGTTACCCAGGCTAGAGTGCAATGGCGCGATCTCGGCTCACTGCAACTTTCGCCTCCTGGGTTCAAGCGATTCTCCTGCCTCTGCCTCCCAAGTAGCTGGGATTATAGGCATGTGCCACCACGCCCAGCTAATTTTTGTATTTTTAGTAGAGATGGGGTTTCTCCATGTTGGTCAAGGTGGTCTCAAATCCCTGACCTCAGGTGATCCGCCCACCTTGGCCTCCCAAAGTGTTGGGATTACAGGCGTGAGCCACCGTGCCAGGCCTAATTTTTGTATTTTTGTAGAGATGGGGTTTTGTCATGTTACCCAGGCTGGTCTTGAACTCCTGTGCTCAAGCAATCTGCCTGCCTCGGCCTCCCAAATTGCTGGGATTTCACAGGCATGAAGACATTGTGCCCTGACAAAAGTTGAAATTCTTATTCCAAGGCAGGTCTTATCCTAGGACCTGCTATTAGCCAGCAGTCTCCAAAATGGGTAATGAGCCGGGTTATTCATTGGAGTATGGGAAGAAAATTAAAACTTTTACTTATTTTTGATAAAAAGAGAAACTTACTTTTACTAATATTTAATTATGGGTTAATAGTAGCACATGGGGATGTGCTCAAAAATGCCTTCCTAATAGGATACTGAGGTAGGCAGATTAATGGCCCCCTAGAGATATCTATGTCCTAACCCCCAGAACCTGTGACTGTGTCACATTATATGGCAAGGGAAATAAATCAAAATTGTAGGTGCAATTAAAGTTGCTGATCAGAAGACTTTAAAATAGAGATGATCCTGGATTATTAAGGTGGGTCCAAAGTAATCACAAGGTCCTCATAGGTGGAAGAGGGAGGCAGAAGAGTCAATATCAGAGTGATGCAATGTGAGAAAGACTCATTGCTGGGTTTGAAGATGGAAGGGGTCTATGAGCCAAGGAATGCAAACAGCTACTGGCAGCTGAAAAAAGTAAGGAAATGGATTCTCCTCTGGAGTCTCCAGAGAGGAATGCAGCCCTGCTGATACCTTGATTTTAGCCCAGTGAGACTCTTGTCAGACCTCTGACTTATAGAACAGTAAGATAAAATAAATGTGTGTTGTTTTAAGCTAAGTTTGTGGTAATTCATTATGATAGCCACAGAAAACTAATAATAGATACATAATACAAAAAATTGCATGGGTCACTCCCCTGTGATATAATGTTCACAGATTTAAAACAAATTTTAGACTTTGACTCTTTGTAAACTAGCATAAGGAAAATAACATTAACGTGTTCCTTGGTGGCATTCACACTCAGTCAAATATTTATCAAATTCACAGTTCTGTATAAAGCTCAGAGTTAAACATTAAAGCATAAATATCCTCCCTCAAAACTTTATTACCTAAACAAACAAGTGAAGGAAGAGCCAGGCATGGTGGCTCACACTTATAATCCCAGCACTTTGGGAGACCAAGGCAGGTGAATCACATGAGGCCAGGAGTTCGAGATCAGCCTGGCCAACATGGTGAAACCCCATCTCTACTAAAAATATAAAAATTAACCGGATGCGGTGGCACACACCTGTAATCCCAGCTACTTGGGAGGCTGAGGCACAAGAATTGCTTGAAACCAGGAGGCAGAGGTTGCAGTAAGCCGATATCATGCCACTGTACTCCATCCAGCCTGGGCGACAGAGTGAGACTCTGTCTTTTAAAAAAAAAGAAAAAAAAAAGAAGTGAAGAAAGAGGTGTGACACAGTCTAAAACATACCTAGCTGTCCTTACTCTGATTTAAAAACCACTGACACTACTGGCCAAGTGTGGTGGCTCAGGTCTATAATCCCAGAACTTTGGGAGGCCAAGGCGGGTGGATCACCTGAGGTCAGGAGTTTGAGACCAGCCTGGCCAACATTGTGAAACCCTGTCTCTACTAAAAATATAAAAATTAGCCAGGCGTGGTGGCAGTCGCCTGTAATCCCAGCTACTCAGGAGGCTAAGGCAGGAGAATCGCTTGAACTTGGGAGGCGGAGATTGCAGCGAGCCGAGATCTCACCATTGCACTCCAGCCTGGGCAACAAGAGCAAAACTCCATCTCAAAATAATAATAATAATAATAATAATAATAATAATAATAACACTACTATTACTACTGTTCATGGACCTCCTGAAGGCTGAATAACAGCACCTGGTAGGAAGAGTTATGTGGCCACTGTATCAAAGCTGTCAAGAAAATTACTTACTGCTTACCTACAATATACCTGGAAACTGTGCTAGTTGCTTTATAAATATATTACCTGAGATGAAATTACCCCCACTTCTTCATCTAGGAAAATGAGGTTTGGAGTATTTAAATGACTTGACAAACGTTAAAGAGGGTACTAGAATCTGGATGTTTGGCTCCAAAGTCTATGTTTTGCCCTGTGATAATGGCTATGAAAGAAAAAAAGGCCAGCGGTTCAATAAAACCACTTTTGATTTTTGATTCATTAAAAAGAACTGCCTATCTATGAACCAATGAAAATCTACCTGGTTTGCTTTACCAGCTTTTCTGCTGCCAACGTTGAGCAGCAAGCAGCATCCATATCATACGGGTTCTTCTGACCCATACTGGTCTTTCCAGAAAAATGTCTGATTCTAACGGTTATAGTAACAACGATTAAGAGGCCTAAGTAAACCTATAATACAACGTTAAAACGTGGACATAATTTTGATACTTATGTTTTCTAAAAGGCCTACATCTAAAACACTGAAACTCTGCTAAGAAAAATAACCATTAAAAAAAAAAAAGAAAAGAAAAGAGGCCGGGCACAGTGACTCACACCTGTAATCCCAGCACTTTGGGATATCAAGGTGGGAGGACCACTTGAGGCCAGGAGTTCAGGACCAGCCTGGGCAACACAGTGAGACCCTGTCTCTAAAAAAATTTAAAAATTAAATTAGCCAGGCATGGTGGTGTGTGCTTGTAGTCCCAGTTACTCAGAAGACAGCCAGGAGGATCACTTGAGGTCAGAAGGTCAAGGTTATAGTAAGCTATGATCATACCACTGCACTTCTCTGCCTGCACAAAACAGCAAGACATTGTCTTTAAAAAAAAAAAGAAAGAAGAAAAAGAAACAGATGCATACAAAGATTGATGAAATCTACATAAATCGGTTTACTATTTTTTTTTTTTTTTTTTTGAGACGGAGTTTCACTCTTGTTGCCAAGGCTGGAGTGCAATGGCACTATCTTGGCTGACCACAACCTCCACTTACTGGGTTCAAGCGATTCTCCTGCCTCAGCCTCCCAAGTAGCTGGGATTACAGGCATGCGCCACCATGCCAAGCTAATTTTTTATTTTTAGTAGAGATGGGGTTTCTCCATGTTGGTCAGACTGGAGTGCGGTGGCGTGATCTTGGCTCACTGGAACTTCCACCTCCTGGGCTCAAACTTTTCTCCTGCCTCAGCCTCCCCAGTAGCTGAGAGGCATGCACCACCACACCCAGCTAATTTTTTGTATTCTTTTAGTAGAGATAGGGTTTCACCATGTTGGCCAGACTGGTCTCGAACTCCTGACCTCAAGTGATCCGCCCACCTTGGCCTCCCAAAGTGCTGAGATTACAGGCGTGAGCCAATGTGCCTGGACTATTCTTTTTTAAAAGGTATGTTTTTCCAGAATTTTTATCTAATTTCCTCTCATAATTTTGGAATAAAGGGACCTGTAACATACTCTACCAGACTCCACTAACCTTTAACATGTAGCACAAAATAAATTGCTTTGCATTTTACTCCCAAATAATACAAAGATACCGTCATTTCTTGGACTTGGGCTAGAAAAAAAAGTCACCAATAACAACAAAAAGGCCAGGTACAGCAGCTCACACCTGTAATCCCAGTACTTTGGGAGGCTGAGGTGGGAGGATTGCTTGAGCCCAGGAGTTCAAGATCAGCCTGGGCAACATAGGGAGACCTCATCTCTACTAAATATCAAAAAAAAAAAAAAAGCTGGGTGTGGGGCACGCCTGTGGTCCTAGCTACTCAGGAGGCTGAAGTGGAAGGCTTGAGCCTGAGAGGTCAAGGCTACAGTGAGCCGTGCAGACAAAAAAAAAGGGGGGGTGGGGGAAGAAGAAGAAGAAAGAAAGAAGGAAGAAGGAAGGAGGAGGAGAAGGAGGAGGAAGGAAGGCAATGGCTCAGATCTCAAGTCCCAGAAGAATCTAAACCTATAAAAAGGCAGTAATATCCTTGGGTAAGGCTCGCTGCAGTTCAAACATGTTTTAGAGGTATTACATCATGGAAAACTGGTTGTGCTAGGTCCTAGATATGAGAACTCCTAAGGAAAACTCAGCTGAACAGACATTAACCACCAGAGTGTCACATCAGGTGACACTAGGCAGAGCTGGTTCAGTCTCGCTTTCTCCTTTTTGCCTATGGTTTTTAACAGTCCAATTTTAAGACAGCCAAAGGCAGAACAAACATTGCTCAGCAATCAGATTATGTCAATAGCACTACACATAATAACAAGAGGCCCAATCAAGTTCATGGTCCAATTTTACTTTTTTGAGGTGAAGCAATACAAAGATCTAAAAAGTTAAAGTCAGATCTGCTTGCTTACAAATATTAAAATAGTTTAATAAATAAAAAACACCCAAGATTTCTGGGAGGAAAATATATACCCTCTATCTTGAATAACAAACTGAAATTAAACAAAGAATGAATTTATAAGTAGTTTAACAAAAAATTTTAAATCACAATGCTCAAAACTGCCATGCAAGCAAAGAAACCAAACAAACAAACAAACAAAAAACAAGTCTCCTGACAAAGGCAGAACTATTAATACATATACATATGGTGACTTTAAATACGGCCAAAAAGCTTTTTCTTAATCCAGGAAGTTCAAAAGAGAACTAATAATCACAAACTCACATATCTAAGTTGTCTCCCCAAGCCCTAAAAAAGTTTCTTCTTCCTTCCCAAATTTCTCCTTTATTCTAAAATTACTTATAAATTTACACCAAAGTAACATAATAGAAATATAGACTTCAATCTATGTGAGCATACTTCTGAAACTCTCACAATGAGAGTTTGAGAATACTCTCACAATGATTTATTTCCTCTCCCTATCCCAAAGTGAATGAAATGTACAGAGGAAAGAAAACATCAATCTAATAAGCATGTATCAAGCAATTAGTATGTGCAAGGTTTGTGCTCTCCATAAATATTAGAATACTTGAAATTTTTGTACTGTCTGTCACATATATATTAAGTACAGTGCCATGCAAAGCGGATTAAGTGGGGGCTATAGAAATAAATGTGATGGTCTGGCGTGGTGGCTCACGCCTGGAATCCCAGCACTTTGGGAGGCCGAGGCGGGTGGATCACGAGGTCAGGAGATCCAGACCATGCTGGCTAACAAGGTGAAACCCCATCTTTACTAAAAATACAAACAAATTAGCCGGGTGTTGTGGCGGGTGCCTGTAGTCCCAGCTACTGGGTAGGCTGAGGCAGAAAAATGGCGTGAACTTGGGAGGCGGAGTTTGCAGTGAACCGAGATCGCGCCACTGCACTCCAGCCTGAGCGACAGAGCGAGGCTCTGTCTCAAAAAAAAAAAAAAAAAAAAAAAAGGAAGAAATGTAATGTTCCCTCCTTCAAGGAAACAGACAAACAATGATGGTGATGTATAACATTTACCGAGCACCTAAGGACGCGTCAGACACACTCTGTAAATATTTTTTTTTTTTTTTTGAGACAGAATCTCACTCTGTTGCCCAGGCTGCAGTGTAGTGGCGCGATCTCCACTCACTGCAAGCTCCGCCTCCCGGGTTCAAGCCGTTCTCCTGCCTCAGCCTCCCGTGTAGCTGGGACTACAGGCGCCCGCCACCGCGACCGGCTAATTTTTGTATTTTTAGTAGAGACGGGGTTTCACCGCGTTAGCGAGGATGGTCTCGATCTCCTGACCTCGTGATCCGCCCGTCTCGGCCTCCCAAAGTGCTGGGATTACAGGCTTGAGCCACCGCGCTCGGCCTCTGTAAATACTTTTACAGAGTTTATCTTATTTAATCCTTATAAAAATATATGATAAGTATATTTCTATTTTATTTAATTATTATTACTATTTTTTTGAGATGTAGTCTCACTCGGTCACCCAGGCTGGAGTGCAGTGGCGCGATCTTGGCTCACGGCAACCTCCACCTCCTGGGTTCAAGCAATTCTCCTGCCTCAGCCTCCCTAGTAGCTGGGATTACAGGCATGCACCACCATGCCTGGCTATTTTTGTATTTTTATTAGAGACGGGTTTCACTATGTTGGCCAGGTTGGTCTCGAACTCCTGGACTCAGGTGATCTGCCTGCCTTGGCCTCCCAAAGTACTAGGATTACAAGCCTGAGCCACCACACCAGGCCTATTTCTATTTTAGAGATAAGAAAAATAAAGATTAAGTGGCTCACCTAAGGGCACACAATGAGCAAATGGAAGAGTCAGGGAGTGAATTTTTAACTCTTAAACTTTAAGCTATACAGCCTCAATATATGATACTTCAGATTATTATGACAATAGTAATAACAATAATAAAAAATGACAGGTAAGGTTTTTTTAAAAATTTTTTCCTCTGTGGAAATGTTTAGAATATTTTTATTATACATATTCTAAAATTTCACAATGATATGCTCTAGGTGGCTGTTTTTTCATTCATTGTGCTAGGCCCTTTCAATCTGGAAGCACATGTCCTTTGGTTCTCCCCTCCAGGTATTAGCCAGGCCCAGCACAATGGGTTAGTCTGCATACTGAATAGTGAGAACTCAAAGAGCATGAGCCTATGGCCATACCACCCCAATGTGCCTCATCTCATTTGATCTTAACTCCACCCCAATGTGCCTCATCCCATTTGATCTTAGTTAAGATCTTAGGTGGTATGGCCATAGACTCACGCTCTCTGGGTTCTAGAAGATGTTTTCTTATCAATCAAAATTAAACTTCCTAGGTTAATCTTTAAATTTTCGTATCTTTTCTCTCTTGTTTTATTTTATCTTTTCCGACTAATGGAGGATTTCCTCAACTTCATCTCCTTAACCATCTATTGACTTTTTATATCATATTTTTAAATTTCCAAAAACAATAATCTGTGTGGTTTTCTGTTCACATTTTATAGTATTCTATTCTTGTTTCATGGATGCAGTATCTTCTCTAACCTCCTAAAAGGATGACAACTGTAAGATTTTTTGGTTGTTACTTTTTAAATTTTTAAAATTGTTTTATTTTTTTTATATTGCCAAAGTCAAATACTTCTGACAAAGGTTGTCACTTTTTTAAAAAAAAACTGTCTTCCTTTATTTGGGGCTATTCATTTTTTCCAGGAAAAAATCCATCAATTTCCTGGCAAGTGGCAGGGTTGAGGGTAGGATAGGAATGATTTTTGCCTGCCTGAGAGCCAGGTGATGAAAGGTGACTAGAAGTCTTATGAGCCTCACCATTCCAGTATGCAGGTTATCCCCCCATCTCCTCTTTTAAGTATTGCATTCTCCCCCATATTCTATCAGATGTTCACTAGTATGAAGTATTTCTGGTTCAATTTTTCTCCAAAACTAAACCATGTCTTTTTGGGGTGGGTGATATTTAACTGAATAGTTACAAGAAATGGGGATGTTGACTTTCAGGCCCAGTTACCCCTTAAAAGACTTTGAATAGCCCTCTTATTTTTAGCCCAAGCCTGACACCCACCTTCAGTTACTGAGCTTTTGTAAGTTTCTGTGATGCAAACTGGCTTGGTTCTAATTGGCATCAGCTTCTAGAGATACTACACTATAGGCGCTACAAATACGATGGTGAAAAAGATAAACTTCTACCCTCAGAGAGCTCACTCAATACTGGAGGCTTTAAGCAATAAGTAAACAAACAAATGAATAAGGTTCTTTTCAGAAGTAATGAGAACTTGTAACAAAGCACAATAAGAGGAAATATATATATAGTGATATCGATGTCTATTTTAGACTAGTCAAAAAGATTTCTTTGAGGAGGGGCAAAAGGCTAAGGCAGGAGAATCTCAGCAAAAGTATATCATATGATTCTGGAATAAAGTAAGTACAAAGGCCCTGAAGTAGGGTAAAAAGCTTAATGTGTCTGAGAAACAAGAAGGTTAGTGAGTGTGGTTAGAATGATGTAAGAAAAAGGAGGAATGATTGGAAATATGGGCAGAGCCAGGTAGACCAAATCATTTAGGGCCTGATAGGTTAAAGCCCAGAGTATGAACTTTGAAGAATGACAAAAAGCTATATTAGGAAATTCAGCAGGGAAATGACATAATCTGATTTACCTTCTTAAAATTCAATCTGGCTATTGTGGGGCAAAGGGGGAAGACAAGAGATCAATTAGGATGGTTGGGCTACAGTAGTAGATGTAGAGGTGGCAAATAGATTCAGGACATATTTTGAAGATAATGCTGAACTACTTGATGGTTTGAAATAGAGTGTAAGAGAAAGATAATAAGAATGGTAAGCTTTTGGCTCAAGTGATAGATGAATGGTGGGAGAGGTCTAGAAAGGAAGAAATGGAGTGCAGCAGGAAATTAATAGTGGTCCATAAAGGGTACTCAACAACTAGTAATCAATGTTTATATTAAAAATCTTCAGCCAAGCACAGTGGCTCACACCTGTAATCCCAGCACTTTGGGAGGCCAAGGGGGGGGCAGATCACTTGAGGCCAGGAGTTTGAGACCAGCCTGATCAACATGGTGAAACCCTATCTCTACTAAAAATACAAAAATTAGCTGGGTATGGTGGCACATGCCTGTAATCCCAACTACTTGGGAGGCTGAAGCACAAGAACCTGGGAGTTGGAGGTTGCAGTGAGCAGAGATCATGCCACTGTACTCCAGCCTGGGTGACGGAGTGAGACTCCATCTCAAAAAAAAAAAAATTTAAGATCGCCTTACCAATATGCTAGTGTTACAAAAGATGCTTTGTGAACTCTCTTGAGAGTCTTTCACCTAGTTACCCACGAGGATTACAATGATAAAATCAGAGATCCACTTTATTATTTTTTTTCAACTTTCAACAGATGCAAAAAAACATTTTAGGCCGGTAGCAGTGGCTCATGCCTGTAATCCCAGTATTTTGGGAGGCCGAGGCAAATGGATCACCTGAGGTCAGGAGTTCGAGGCCAGTCTGGCTAACATGGTGAAACCCCATTTCTACTAAAAATACAAAAAATTAGCTGGGCATGGTGGCGCGCGCCTGTAATCCCAGCTACTCAGGAGGCTAAGGCAGGAGAATCACTTGAACCTGCGAGGCAGAGGTTGCAGTGAGCCAAGATTGTACCATTGCACCCCAGCTTGGGCAACAACAGCGAAACTCCATCTCAAAAAAAAAAAAAAATTAAAACACTGCCCATTTATTCTGTAACACACCCCACATCCACATTCATTCACCCTTAAGATATTTCAAAAATCTGATTATTTAAAAATTATTCAACATTTAATTCAATTTGATTTCTTATTTATTTATTTATTTATTTATTTTACATACAGGGTCTCACTATATCACGCAGTCTGTGGTTCAGCAGCACAACTGAAACCACCTTTGCAAAAGAGAAATCTGACATAGTTAACTCTATCTCGCCTCCAATCTCAAGCTGTTTGTCTTTGGTCATTACTGGGCATAGGCTAAGCTAACTTTGGGAGGAATGTAGTTTACAGTTTAACCTTAAAGCAAGGATGATAATAGCCCTTCCCAAAACTAAACCAGCTTTGTAAAACTAAGGAAAGGCCACAAGGTTAGGATTATGGGAGGGGCCAGAATTCTGCTAAAATGTAGGTATAGCTCTACAGCCTCTTACTGCTTGGAGGTCATGTGGCTAGAGATCACAAGATTTATGACTTCTCCAACTGCTCCTATAGATAACATCACTATTATAGAACCTAAGACTGGTTTTCTGAGAGATTTTTTCAGACTGACCCCACCCAGACTTGTGACTCATGACTCAACTGGTCCTGTAGCCCAGCGTTCCCCAACCTTTTTGGCACCAGGGACTGGTTTTGTGGAAGACAATTTTTCCACAGACTCGGGGGAGGGGCAGGTGGAGGGATGGTTCTGGGATGAAACTGTTCCACCTCAGATCATCAGGCGTTTGATTCTCATAAGGGACACACAACCAAGATCCTTCGCATGCACAGTTCCCAACAGGGTTCACGCTTCTATAAGAATCTAATGCCACCACTGATCTGACAGGAAGCAGAGCTCAGGCAGTAATTCTTGCTCACCTGCTCACCTCCTGCTGTGTGGCCCAGTTCCTAACAGGCCACAGACTGGTACCGGTCTATAACCTGGGGGTTGAGGACTCCTGTTGTAGCCCTACACAGAGGTACACTCAGTGCACAAGGACTTTTCCACACCCCCAATTAATCAGCAGCACCCATTCCCTCAGCCCTGCCCACCAAATTGTCCATAAAAACTCTAACCTCTAGAGGGCTTCAGGAAGACTGATTTAAGTGATAACTGCTTCTTTGGCATGGCTGGCCTTGAGTCAATTAAACTCTTTCTTACTGCAATGCCACAATCTCAGGGAATTGATTTTGTCTGTGCAGTTGGCAGGAAGAAGCCATCATAGCTCACTACTCCTAGGCTCAAATGATCCTCCCGCCTCAGCCTCCCAAGTGCTGGGATTATAGGTGTGAGCCACCATGCCCTGCCCCAATGTGATTTCTAACAACTGATCTGGTCCATTCTCATTAAACAGAAGAAATCAAAGCACAGAGGTTAAATAACTTGTCCTAGAGAATATAATTAGGAAATGGTGGAGCTATGTGAACTGTACAAGAGAAAGAGTGGAAGAAAAGGTTGGAAAAACAGATCGAACCTTAACTGTCAGTCTAAAGAATTTTTGGCTCAATTTTGAAACCAATGTGAGCCACAAAAAGTTTTAAGAAATAAACTATACAACTAGAGCTGTGTATCAGGAAGAGTGAAAAAGAGGGCAAAGAGGCAAGGAAAATAATTCACTCCAGGTGAAAGTGAAGAAGGCTGAATTACAGCACACATGTAAGGGAAGGAATAGATGCAAAAGTCTTTGAATATTTAGAATCACAGCTTAGCTTCTCATTAGAAGCAAGGAATACATGATAACCAAAAATGGCTGGAATTTTTCAGGATGGATGGCTGGAATTTTTCAGGATGGATAACTGGAAAGATGGCTGTCTTAATAACTGAGACTGGGAAAATATCCTACCATATTCTCACAGCATTAGCTAATGCTAGTCTATTTCCAACATTGTATAGTTTACTTCTTAAAGAGACTCTCTGGGAGACAAGAAGCCTCTATTTCTCTTGCATTAATCATATTACCTAGCACAGGGAAGGACTGAGTAGTTCCAAGTAAATATTTATGAACTGAAGGCATACTCTTCAATTTCATACTTGGTGAATTGAAGGAGGAGTCTAAAAGAAATATTAAATTTCTCATGGCATAAATAACAAAAAAGAGGGGCCCAGTGCCGTAGCTCAAGCCTATAATCCCAGTATTTTGGGAGGCCAAAGTGGGAGGACTGCCTGAGCTCAGGAATTCAAGACCAGCCTGGGCAATATAGTGAGACCTTTCTCTACAGAAATTTGTTCAAAATTAGCCAGGTGTGGTGGCATCCGCCTGCAGTCCTAGCTACTCAGGAGGCTGAGGTGGGAGGACTGCTAGAGCCCAGAGGGCAGAGATTGCAGTGAGTCTGGGCAACAGAGTGAGACCCTGTATCGGGGTTGGGGGGAGGTATGAGAACAAACCTGAGTGTATAGTTCCTCAGAAAGGCCACCGGGGAGTGGAAGTGAGTGGGGCATGGAACTGGGTTACAGATCTTGAGCATAAGACTTCCTGGCATAAACAACCTTATTCACAAGAGACCTAAACAATCAGTCCCTGCACTCAACAAAGTACTTTATTGTTCCTTTTTTTAACTGATAACTTTGAGCAACTGATGATAAAACAACCAATCTTCACTGGGCCCATGTATAAACAGAATACATACACATGAACAAAATTTACGCAAGTACTACCTCTATGACTTACCAGGCCCACACTTTTCCTTCCAAATAGAAATCTTAGGAGGAAGGGAGATAAAGGGAAAAAGGGAAACTGGGAGGTTGGTGTCAAGAAAAAGAGAACTACAGAGGTTCAGCTCACTCACTCCTGCTGGGCACACAATAGCTCTGGCAGAAGAGAACCAAGGTATGCCCAGAGGATTAAATGCCTACCATCTGACAGATCATGCAGATAGTCTTCTTTCCCAAGTAGACTTTCCAAAGCACTAACAATGTAATTTTCAGCACACTCTTTTTCTTTCTTTCTTCCTTTCTTTCCTTCGTTTCTCTCTCTCTCTTTCTTTTAAGCAGGAGACCTTTTCTTCAAAACTCTTATATAGAAGTTCAACATAAAAAAGATAAAAAGGGGAATTGTTCTGACTAGACGAAGCCAAGAGAACAGAAGTCTCATCTACTCAGCAACTTCCCACCTGGGCCAGCACCTGAGAAGGCACATCTGTGTAATCCTAGGGTTCCAAGAGATGGATTCTTCCCAATGTAGATCTAATCTCAATTTGGGGGAAAACACTGGTTCATACTTCTGCACATATAAAAGAGAGCTTATAATGTTTACAACTTGAAAACAGACTAAGAGCCATACCAACAAATAGCAATCAAAAAATTTAAATCATAAGTATTAACAGCAAATTGCTAAGACAACCAGAAAGCATTTAGAAAATACAAATTCTAAGAACCTTGAGAATAAAACATAGTCATGCTTGATTTGACATTTAAGGAGTCACAGGGAAGTATAATAAATGTTTCTACTACATTAATAGTCCTCTGGGTAACAAAAGACAAGAGGACTTTGTTTGCTCTGGGCCACTGGTTAGAATAATTTCCTTTTGTTGTATTCAAAATATATAGTGAAAGTGAAGACATAAAAACATAAAAGATATAAATAATTAGAAGCTTCTTTTAAAAAGTAATCCACTTTCAGGCTTTTAAACCACAGTATATTTGAGACAGATGGCTTATGCAGAACAAAAATGGTCACCATCAAAGGGCAAACCCACGTGGTTAACAATAAGTATCATTCTCATGTATTATACTTGCAGTGTGACAGTTCCTGTGCCAGAGGCTTTATATATATCATCTCTTTTGTGGGCTTATTGGGAATATTTAGATAGACTGAATGCTACCTTTCATACATTAGAAAACTTGGCTGAGAGCAAAAAATATTACTTTTTTAAGTTAAGGGGGATGAGGGTGGAGGTGGGGATCATTCCTAAGCAAAAGTATCAAAAGGAGATAAGCTAAGAAAGTATATCGGCCGGGCGCGGTGGCTCAAGCCTGTAATCCCAGCACTTTGGGAGGCCGAGGCGGGCGGATCACGAGGTCAGGAGATCGAGACCATCCTGGCTGACACGGTGAAACCCCGTCTCTACTAAAAAATACAAAAAAAACTAGCCGGGCGAGGTGGCGGGCGCCTGTAGTCCCAGCTACTGGGGAGGCTGAGGCAGGAGAATTGCGTGAACCCGGGAGGCGGAGCCTGCAGTGAGCTGAGATCCGGCCACTGCACTCCAGCCTGGGCGGCAGAGCGAGACTCCGTATCAAAAAAAAAAAAAAAGAAAGTATATCAAGAAGATACAGAATAGGAATGGTAATGTTGGTCTTATCACAACCCTACATGTTTCTAGGCTGGAACACATATACCAGTAGCAAAACAAAGGCAAAGATGTAAGTAGCCCAGCATTATCAAATACAGTAGGCACTAGCTTCATGTGGCAATTTAAATTTAAACCAATTCAAATAAAATTTTAATTTCTCATTTGCATTAGCCATATTTCAATGCTTATTAGCTACATGTGGCTATTCGACAGCAAAAATATAGAACATTTCCATCACTGCAGAAGGTTCTATTGGACAACAATAGTAGAAAACCATTGAATCTATTAAAAAAAGCAGTAGGCACTCAACACATGTTTGGTGAGTAAATGAATAAAAAAAAGGTAGGTGCTTTGCAGATGCTGCTGCCACCGCCGGGAGCCCTGTACTATCAGCCATGGTCAACCCCACCATGTTCTTCAACATCACAGTCAAACAGCGAGCCCTTAGGCCACGTCTCCTTCAAGCTGTTTGCAGACAAAGTTCCAAAGACAGCAGAAAACTTTTGTGCTCTGACCACTGGAGAGAAAGGATTTGGTTATAAGGGTTCCTGCTTTCACAAAATTATTCCAGGGTTTATGTGTCAGGTTGGATGGCAAGCATGTGGTCTTTGGCAAGGTGAAAAGAAGGTATGAATATTGTGGAGGCCATGGGACACTTTGGGTCTGGGAATGGCAAGACCAGCAAGAAGATCACCATTGCTGACTGTGGACAGCTCTAATAAATTTGACTTGTGTTTTATCTTAACCACCAGACCATTCCTTCTGTAGCTCAAGAGAGCACTCCTCCACCCCATTTGCTCACAGTATCCCATAATCTTTGTGCTCTCGCTGCAGCTCCCTTTGAGTTCCATGTTTTCCTTGTTCCCTTCCATGCCTAGCTGCATTGCAGAGTTAAATTAAGTTTATGATTATGAAATAAAAACTAAATAACAACAACAACAAAGATAGGCTATTATAATAGGCCACTGAAAGAAGCACCCAGAGGAAAATAAACTAATAATAATAGCTAACATTTACTGAGTACTTACCACATACAAGGTACTATTCTAAGTGATTTACATGTACTAATTTAATTAATCTTCAATAACAACTCCATAAAATATTTACTGTCATTACCCTCATTTTATAGATGGGAAAACTAAGGCTCAGACAGGTTAACTAAACTTTCCCAAGATCCAGGATTTGAATCCAGACAGTTTGATCTAGAATCTAGAGCAAGCTTGTCCAACCCACAGCTCACAGGCCACATGGCAGCCCAGAATAGCTTTGAATGTGGCACAACACAAATTCATAAACTTTCTTAAAACATTTTGAGTAGGCCGGGGGCGGTGGCTCAAGCCTGTAATCCCAGCACTTTGGGAGGCCGAGACGGGCGGATCACAAGGTAAGGAGAACGAGACCATCCTGGCTAACATGGTGAAACCCCGTCTCTACTAAAAATACAAAAAAACTAGCCGGGCGAGGTGGCGGGCGCCTGTAGTCCCAGCTACTCGGGAGGCTGAGGCAGGAGAATGGCGTAAACCCGGGAGGTGGAGCTTGCAGTGAGCTGAGATCCGGCCACTGCACTCCAGCCTGGGCGACAGAGCGAGACTCCGTCTCAAAAAAAAAAAAAAAAAAAAAAAAAACATTTTGATATGTTTTTTGCAATTGTTTGTTTATTTTAGCTCATTAGCTATTGTTAGTGTTAGTGTATTTTATATATGATCCCAGATAATTCTTCTTCCAATATGGCCCAGGGAAGCCAAAAGATTGGACACCTCTAATCTAGAGTCTTCTTTTTTTTTTTTTTCTTTTGAGACAAGCTCTGGTTCTATCACCCAGGCTGGAGTGCAGTGGTGTGATCTCGGCTCACTGCAAGTTCTGCCTCCTAGGCTCAAGCCATCCTCCCACCTCAGCCTCTAAAGTCACTAGGGCTACAGGTGCACACCACCATGCCCAGCTAATTTTTGTATTTTTTGTAGAGAAAACCGTGTTTTCACCATGTTGCCCAGGCTGGTCTTGAACTTGTGAGCTCAAGGGATCTGTCTGCCTCAGCCTCCCAAAGTGCTGGGATTACAGGTGTGAGCACACCCAACCTAAAGCCTTCATTTTTAATCATACTATACTACTACTTTTTGAAATAGATCAAACATAAATGTATACAGTGTAGAATGATTAAATCAAGCTAACTAACATACGTATTACCTCACATCATTTTTTGTGGTGACATATTTGAAACTTACTCCTATTGCTGGATTATACAGCAGTTCTATTTTTTCTGTTTTTTTGAAATACACATTATTATTAACTATAGTCACCATACTGCGCAACAGATTTCAGAAAAGTATTCCTCATAGGTAACTGAAACTTTGTGTCCCTGACCAACATCTCCCCATTTCCTCCCCATCCCACCCCACTCACCCCTATCCTCTGGTAACCACCATTCTTCTCTCCAAATTTTCTTTTTTTTTTTTTGAGACAGAGTCTCGCTCTGTCACCCAGGCTGGAGTGTAGTGGCGCAATCTCGGCTCACTGCAACCTCCACCTCTCAAGTTCAAGTCATTCTCCTGCCTCAGCCTCCTGAGTAGCTGGGACTACAGGTACATGCCACCCCACCAAGCTAATTTTTTGTATTTTTAGTAGAGACAGGGTTTCACCGTGTTAGTCAGGATAGTCTCGATCTCTTGACCTTGTGATCCGCCCACCTCGGCCTCCCAAAGTGCTGGGATTACAGGCATGAGCCACCGTGCCCAGCCTCTTCTCTCTACTTCTATGAGATCGACTGTTTTAGAGTTCATACATACATGAAATCGTGAGTTATTTGCCTTTGTGTCTGGCTTATTTCATTTAGTGTAACATCCTCCAGGTTCACCCAAGTTGTCCCAAATGACAGTATTTCCTTCCTTTTTGTTGCTGTTTTTTGAGAAAGATTTTCACTCTTGTTGCCCAGGCTGGAGTGCAATGGCACGATCTCAGCTCACTGCAACCTCTGCCTCCCAGGTTCAAGCGATTCTCCTGTCTGAGCCTCCTGAGTAGCTGGGGTTACAGGCATGTGCCACCATGCCCGGCTGATTTTATATTTTTTAGTAGAGACGGTGTTTCTCCATATTGGTCAGGTTGGTCTCGAACTCCTGGCCTCAGGTGATCCACCTGCCTCGGCCTTCCAAGCTTTTAGTTTGATGCAATCTCATTTGTCTATTTTTGCTTTTGTTGCTTGTGCACATCCAAAAAAATTGTCTACCCAATCTCATGGAGATTTTTCTATTATGTTTTCTTTTTCTTTTTCTTTTTCTTTTTTTTGAGACAGAGTCTCACTCTGTCACCTGGGCTGGAGTGCAGTGGTGCAATCTCGGCTCACTGTAAGCTCTGCCTTCCAGGTTCATGCCATTCTACTGCCTCAGCCTCCCATGTAGCTGGGACTACAGGTGCCTGCCACCACGCCCAGCTAATTTTTTGTATTTTTAGTAGAGATGGGATTTCACCGTGTTAGCCAGGATGGTCTCGATCTCTTGACCTCATGATCCGCCTACCTCGGCCTCCCAAAGTGCTGGGATTACAGGTGTGAGCCAACACGCCAAGCCTTTTCTTTTAGTAGTTTTACAGTTTCAGGTTATACTATACCATTTTATTATATAACAAGTACATCTAAAGATTTTGCTGTAATGGAATAAAATTTATTTAAAGTCAACTTTCCATGCATTTGCTAGTTCAGTTCATAGTGAAGAGAGTAAGAAAAGAAATGGTAAAATAAAAAGATTGGCAAGAAAGATGCCAAAATGCTAATACTAGTTTTAGCCCTACATGCTGAGATTAAGGGCAAGTTTTATATTCTTTTTCTTACTAATTCTATTTTCTAAATGTTTGCATTGCAATTATGTATCACTTCTATAATAATAAAAAAATTAAAATATGACTTCTTAAGCTAGATGATATTACTTAAAATATGATCATCTTAAAAATTCCTAAGCAGAATATCAAAGCCTCATCTACCTCACTCTCAAACATAGTGGAAGCCCCCTAACTGATATCTTTGCTACCAGTCTCTCTAACACTAAACCATTCTGCATCTTGTCATCAATTACCTTACCATTCTAGTTTCTGCTCAGAATCCAATCACAGATCATAAACTACAATCCTTTGGATTTATGCAAAACATTTCTGGATAATCTGACCTAATTCTACTTTTCCACCTTTATCTACCAATACTATCCTATCAAATCCTCAGTTCTTCTAAGAGAAGCCTGGTAGAAAGAACCCAGGCCTTAGAGGAGACTTTGGCCCATACATAATCTCTTGGCCTCAATGGACAGTGAGTGTGAAGATAAATCTTTAAATAAGTAACACACCTAGTATACAACATGCCTTCAATAAATGGTCATTATTATTATTGTCATTATTAGCCAAATAAGATTTTATTCACTGACTCCTCAAAAAGCTTTGCATTTTTGTATCTGTGCTTTCTATATCACTATTTGCTCTGAGTTCCTCTATCTTCTAAAATCCTATTAAAAATCAAGGTTCATTATTATGCACTACATGCCTGCATCAAAATATCTTATATAACCCATAAGTATATATACCTACTATGTAACCACAAAAATTAAACGTAATTTTTAAAAAATTCAAAGTCCAGTTCAAGTCCCCTCCTAGAAGGCTTCCCTGACTCTTCCTTTTTTTTTTTTTTTTTTTTTTTTTGTTGTTGTTGTTGTTGAGATAGAGTCTTGCTTTGTCGCCAGGCTAGAATACAGTGGCACAATCTCAGCTCATTGAAACCTCTGCCTCCTGGGTTCAACAGCTTCTCCTGCCTCAGCCTCCCGAGTAGCTGGGACTACAGGCGTGTGCCACTATGCCCAATTAATTTTTGTATTTTTAGTAGAGACGGGGTTTCACCATGTTGGCCAGCATGGTCTCGAACTCTTGGCCTTGTGATCTGCCTGCTTCGGCCTCCCAAAGTGCTGGGATTATAGGGGTGAGCCATCATGCCAAGCCTTCCCTGACTCTTCAAAGTTAATATGACCCCTCACTCATTTGAACTCCTATAGCACTTAAGAGTTTATTCTACTCAAATGGTGGTGTCTTAGTTAATTTATTAGTTCTATTTCCATCAATGTAAGTAGAGCAAGTAAAGTATAAATTCCTTGCTAGCAGACACTCCATTTTATATATATCTTGATACCTTTCTGATGTCTGAATATATCACCAGACATACACTCAAAAAATGTGTTAATCTGGCCAGGTGTGGTGTCTCACACCTGTAATCCCAGCACTTTGGGAGGCCAAAGCAGGTAAATCACCTGAGGTCAGGAGTTCAAGACAAGCCTGGCCAACACGGTAAAACCCTGTCTCTACCAAAAATACAAAAATTAGCTGGGCATGATAGCGAGCGCCTATAATCCCAGCTACTTGGGACGCTGAGGCAGGAGAATCACTTGAACCTGGGAGGTGGAGGTTGCAGTGAGCTGAGATCGAGCCATTGCACTCCAGCCTGGGCGACAAGAGCGAAACTACGTCTCAAAAAAAAAAAAGTGTTAATTTGACTTATAAATTTGAAAGAAAGTCACCACAATAAAAATACTGGCTGAATATTTTTGAGGTAGACTAGGAAGCCAATAATTCTATACAAAGATAAAAAGTTTCAAGTAAGCAGTATAATTTAATTCCATAATTTAACACCATTGACCAAACATGTAAGTCATACTTAAGCCATATGAGTTCTCTCTAGCCCAATATAAACATATAAAAATTAGCAATAAATGACCCTAAGTAAATAGCACTTTAAACTTTCCAAAGCATCCTGCACATAAACCCTAACTAAATATACATTGAATTAAATTGTCTTATTTGGTCTCATTTGAAAATATACTTGGCCAGGTGTGGTGGATCACATCTGTAATCCCAGCCTGAACAACACAGTGAGACCTTGTCTTATTAAAACAAAGTTTTTTTTTAAATAAAATAATTTTTGTTTTTAAGACAGGGTCTCACTCTGTCACTCAGGCTGGAGTGCAGTGCTGCGATCATGGCTCACTGTAGCTGTGAACTCATGGGCTCAAGAGATCCTCCCACCTCAGCCTCCTGAGTAGCCGAAACTACAGGCACATGCCACTATACCTGGCTAATTTTTTTGGTTGTTTGTTATTGCTGTTGTTGTTTGTAGAGATGGGGTTTCACCATATTGCCCAGGCTGGTCTTAAACTCCTGGGCTCAAGGGATCCACCCACCTTGGCCTCCCAAAGTACTGAGATTACAAGCATGAGCCATCATGCCTGGCCAAATAAAATTTCTTTTTTGTTTTTTTTTTGAGACGGAGTCTTGCTCTGTCGCCCTGGCTGGAGTGCAGTGGCGCAATCTTGGCTCACTGCACTCGGTTCCCAGAGGAAACCTCCACCTCCCGGGTTCAAGCAATTCTCCTGCCTCAGCCTCCCGAGTAGCTGGGACTACAGGCACGTGCCACCACGCCCGCCTAATTTTTTTGTGTGTATTTTTAGTAGAGATGGGGTTTCACCACGTTAGCCAGAATGGTCTCGATCTCCTGACCTCACGATGCGCCCACCTCGGCCTCCCAAAGTGCTGGGATTACAGGCATGAGCCATCAAGCCCAGCCAAATTTTTTTTAAAAAAGAAAATATACTTGCCTGACTAAAATATCAAAATAATTAAAGCAAGAAAGATTCCGATACAGATTATTAAAAAGTGACAATTATATAAACTTATAAAAATAATTCCCCACTTTGGGAGGCCAAGGAGGATGAATTGCTTGAGCCCAGGAATTTGAGACCAGCCTGGACAACATGGCGGAACTCTGACTTTACAAAAAATGTGAAATTTAGCTGGATGTGGTGGCACACCTGTAGTTCCAGCTGCTCAGGAGTCTGAGGTGGGGAAGATCAATTGGGCCCTGGAGGTCGAGGCTGCGTTGAACCATGATCATGCCACTATACTCTAGCCTGGGTGACAGAGTGAGACCCTATCTCAAAATAATAATAATAATACTCAAAGGCAAAATGTGTCTCCTCAAGTGAGTGCTAAAAGTTAAGGATAGATAACTTGAGGACATAATTTTACTTTTATTGTCACTCACTGATTTAATTACAATTTCCCATAAATAAATAACAATCTCTCCTCTTTGATAAATTACCAGTCAGCAATAGGAAACAACTGTTCTAATGAGCTGCTACTAATGTTCTAATTAGAGTAAAGCAACTTGACAGACAGAGGAAGTTGCTTTGTTAAATGCAGTTAATTACCAATAAATTAAGTCTTGATGGGCAGAAAACGACCTAGAGTACCACTAAACCCCAGCAAGATAGATTCAGCATGATAAATCCTGAATCCCTCCTTTTTTTGCTATTAGTGCTATTCTAGCAAGCCTCCAATGTTTCAGTTTTCTCACTGATCAGAAGGAAGGAAAAGCCATTACCTAAGGATGTTGGGATGGGAGAGTCTATTCATGAGCTGTACTTCTTTCAGCATGTTTGCCCGGTTACTGCTCAACGTGTTCATCTTAAGAGCCATCACCTGACCAGAAGCTCGGTGTCGTACCTAGAATATTAAATAGAACAAGAAAAGAGGGTCAAGGGCAACAGCTATATATGAGGTCAACATCTCCAAATGTACAATATGCCAAGATATTTCTGTGCCACTTTAGATAAAATATACATCTAATTACATTAAAGTATCACTTCCATGAATGAAGACGAATTATTCTACCCAAGACCAGTATTATTTCAAATGGAGTTGGCCAGAAAAACATTGTTAATAACATCTCAATAAATCATGTCTGATATACACCATGGAAAACTATGCAGCCATAAAAAGGAATGAGGTCATGTCCTTTGCAGGGAAGGGGTAAATGGGATATCCACCATCTCAAGCATTTATCATTTCTTTGTGTTGCAAACATTCCAATTATACTGTTAGTTATTTTAAAATGTACAATTAAATTATTGTTGAGTGTAATCACCCTGTTGTGCTAAATCTTCTTCATTCTATCTAACTATATTTTTGTACCCATTAACTGCTGGGTACCATGAAGCTGGAAGCCATCATCCTCAGCAAATTAACACAGGAACAGAAAACCAACACCGCATGTTTTCACTCATAAGTGGGCGTTGAACATTGAGAACACATGGACACAGAGAGGGGAACAACACGCATCAGGGCCTGTTAGCGGGTGGGGGCTGAAGGAAGGGAACTTAGAACTTAGTCAATAGGTGCAGCAAACCACCAGGGCACAAAACTGCACGTTCTGCACATGTATCCCATTTTTTCTTTTTTTTTAGAAGAAATAAAGAAAAAATAAATAAATAAATAAATAAAAGAAATCATGTCTAGTTTGTTGCTGTTGTTGTTTTTCTTTGAGACAGGGTCTCACTGTGTCACCTAGACTGGAGTGTAGTGGCACAATCTCGGCTCACTGCAACCTCGCCTCCTGGGCTCAAGTGATTCTCCTGCCTCAGCCTCCTGAGTAGCTGGGATTACAGGCATGTGCCAACACACCTGGCTAATTTTTGTATTTTTAACAGACTCAGGGTTTCACCATGTTGACCAGGCTGGTCTCAAACTCTTGACCTCAGGTGATCCGCTTGCCTCGGCCTTCCAAAGTATTGGGATTACAGGTGTGAGCCACCATGCCCAGCCAATCATGTCTGTTTTTTTTGTTTGTTTGTTTTGAGACAGAGTCTTGCTTTGTTACCCAGGCTAGAGTGCAGTGGCACAATCTCAGCTCACTGCAACCTCCACCTCCCAGGTTCAAGTGATTCTCCTGCCTCAGCCTCCCAAGTAGCTGGGATTACAAGTGCCTGCCACTGTGCCCAGCTAATTTTTGTATTTTTAGTAGAGACAGGGTTTCACCACGTTGGCCAGGTTGGTCTCGAACTCCTGACCTTGTGATCCACCAGCCTCAGCCTCCCAAAGTGCTAGGATTACAGGTGTGAGCCACCACACCCGGCCTGTTTTTAATACCTTAGGAAAAAAAATGAGGGAAAAATTTTAGGCTGATTCCTCATAGCTGACCTTGGTGAGTCTTAAGACACCAACAGAAAAGAGTCCCTTTTTTTTTTTTTTTTTTTTTTTTTTGAGACGGAGTCTCGCTGTGTCGCCCAGGCTGGGGTGCAGTGGCACGATCTCGGCTCACTGCAAGCTCTGCCTCCTGGGTTCACGCCATTCCCCTGCCTCAGCCTCCCGAGTAGCTGGGACTACAGGCGCCCGCCACCACGCCCGGCTAGTTTTTTGTATTTTTAGTAGAGACGGGGTTTCACCATGTTAGCCAGGGATGGTCTCGATCTCCTGACCTCGTGATCCACCCGCCTCGGCCTCCCAAAGTGCTGGGATTACAGGCTTGAGCCACTGCGCCCGGCCTGAAAAGAGTCCCTTCTGTGGCATTCTAAGTGTGCAAAAAGAAGATATATGCATGAGCCTTATATAACACTTAATGAAACTGTCTTTATAAGATGCTAAACCCACATACTCAAAGTCTCCCCCAAGTACCATAAAAATATATCTATAGGCCGGGCGCGGTAGCTCACGCCTGTAATCCCAGGACTTTGGGAGGCCGAGGCGGGCAGATCACGAGGTCAGGAGATTGAGAGCAGTCTGACCAACACAGTGAAACCCCGTCTCTACTAAAAACACAAAAAATTAGCCAGGCGTGGTGGCGGGTGCCTATAGTCCCAGCTACTCGGGGGGCTGGGCCAGGAGAACAGTGTGAACCCGGGAGGCGGAGCCCGCAGTGCGCCAAGATTGCACCACTGCACTCCAGCCTGGGCAACAGAGTGAGACTCCGTATCAAGAAAAAAAAAAAAAAACCTATAAGAAAAAAAAATTTCATGCTAAATATAGAAAGAAGTCCGTGAACCTTTTGGAGCTAATACTGTAGTAACTCTACCCAAAGCACCTTATAATCATTTAAACACACTCAAGTTAAATACAACAAACATGGGCCACACGACTCACACTATTACCCATATGCACAGAGGAAAGTCTACTTCTAAAAGCATTCACCCTCGATAGAACTCAGTCTATTGTGCATGTGTAAATACTATTTATCATTTCAATGCACACTCCACAGGTTTCATAAACCATAACACTTTACTTGAGAAAAGATTGTTTTCACCCTGTAAATGTGGTCTCATTAGTAGCACACTAAGACCACCAGACAAAACATTTTGTCTGATTCAAAGAAGCTAAAATGAGATACATGTGTTTCCTGCTTAGGAATTATGAATGAGGCAGTAGAAAAATCATGAAGTCACAAAGATCTTTCTGGTTAAAAAAAAAATTCATTTCATATCTTGCACAACGGGGACTTTACTATACAAAAATGTCATTATCCTATGGACTTCAGGAGTATCCTTTCAGTATGCTATACTTGATCAAATGGGAATTCCAAAAGAAAACATGACAACTTACTTAAACTCTTCAATATCCGAAAACTCCTTGAAATGATAATAGCTCCATAAGTTTATCATAGCTATTAATACAGGTCAGACATTACAGCTTATCTTAGAATTCAAAGAAACAATGTTTCAGAGTGGCCAGGCAGAAGAGGGAAGGTTGTTGAGGGGGAGGCCAGGCCAAAACACAAAGAACCACAGGAACCCTGATCGGAAAAACTAAGGCAGGCAGAACACTGGCTGCCTCTCCTCTCCTAGATCACTGAGTGAGATTTGGAACCCAGCTCTCTTCTCAGTGCATCAATGATTCTGTTGTAATGTACCTCTTGACTGATGAAAGAGAAGTAGCTTTCCATTTTAGATCCTGCATGGGTAAGTTAAAAGAAACATTTATAAACAAAGAGCTCACTGGCAGTATTTTTCCAACTCTATTTACAGAAGACATCTGTGTTTTAATAAGGACTCTCCATCTGAAAGTCACTCTTCTTATTTTTCCATCATCTGAAAACTGTCACACTAAGATTTTAGCAAAATGGCAAAACCCATGAAAAGATCATTCATCCTGACCAAGTGGGATTTAGCCCTAGGATGCAAGGATAGTTCAACATATGTAAATCAATCAATGTGATACATTATATCAACAGAATGAGGGACAAAAACCATATGATCATTTCGTTAGATGTTGAAAAAGCATTTGATAAAATTCAACATCTCTTCATGATAAAAACCCTCAAAAAACTAGGTATAAAAGGAACATAACTCAAAAAGCCATATATGACAGACCCAAAGCTAGTATCATACTGAATGGAGAAAAACTTAAAGCCTTTCCTCTGAGATATGGAACACAAAAAGGATGCCCACTTTCACCACTGTTATTCAACATAGTCCTGGACATCCTAGCTAGAGCAATCAGACAAGAGAAAGAAATAAAGGGCATCCAAATTGGACGAGATCGGGCGCGTTCAGGGTGGTATGGCCGTAGACAGGGCATCCAAATTGGAAAGGAAGAAGCCAAATTATTCTTGTTTGCAGATGATATGATCTTGTACTTGGAAAAACCTAAAGACTACACTAAAAAAACTATTAGAACTGATAAATTCAGAAAAGTTACAGCATACAAAAATCAGTAGCATTTCTATATGCCAACAGCGAACAATCTGAAAAAGAAACCAAAAAGTAATCCAATTTATAGTAGCTCCAAATAAAATTAAATACCTAGAAATTAAGTTAGCCAATGAAGTAAAAGATCTCTAAAAGGCCAAACACAGTGATTCATGCCTATAATCCCAATACTTTGGGAGGCCAAGGCAGGAGGATTACTTCAGTCCAGTAGTTCGGGACCAGCTTGGGCAACATAGTGAGACATTATCTCTACAAAAAATACAAAAAAAAAATTAACTGGGCTTGGTGGCTCAAGCCTGTGGTCCCAGCTAGTTGGGAAGCTGAAGTGGGAGGATTGCTTGAGCCCAGAGGGTCGAGGCTGCAGTGAGCTGTGATCGTGCCACTGTACTCCAGCCTGGGTGACACAGCAAGACTGCCTCAAAAACAAACAAATAAAAAAGATCTCTACAATGAAAGTTATAAAACATTGATGTAAGAAACTAAAAAAGATACAAAAAAACGGAAAGATATTCCATGTTCATGAACTGGAAGAATGAGTATTTTTAAAATTTCCATACTACTCAAATATTAAACTTTCTATGGAATCACAAAGATCCAGAATTGCCAAAGCCATCCTGAGGAAAAGAAAAAAAGCTGGGCCAGGTGTGGTAGCTCACGCCTGTAATCCCAGCACTTTGGGAGGCTGACATGGGTGGATCACCTGAAGTTAGGAGTTTGAGATCCGCCTGGCCAACATGGTGAAACCCTGCCTCTACTAAAAAAACAAAAAAAATACAAAAATTAGTTGAGCATGGTGGCACAACCCTGTAATCCCAGCTACTAGGGAGGCTGGAGCAGGAGAATGGCTTGAACCTGGGAGGCAGAGGTTGCAGTGAGCTGAGATTACACCACTGCACTCCAGCCTAGGTGACAGAGCTGAGACTCTGTCTCAAAAAAAAAAAAAAAAAAAAAAAAAAAGAAAAAGAAAAGAAAAGAAAAGAAACTGGAGGAATCACTTTATCTGACTTCAAATTATACCACAGAGCTATTGTAACCAAAACAACACAGTACTGGCATAAAAACAGAAACATAGACCAATGGAACAGAATAGAGAATCCACTAACAAATCCATAAATCTACAATAAACTCATTTTCAACAAAAGTGCTAAGAACATACATTAGGGAAAGGAAAGTCTCTTCAATAAATAGTGCTGGGAAAACTGTATAGCTATATGCAAAAGAATGAAACTAGACTCCTATCTCTAGCCACATACAAAAATCTAATCAAAATGGATTAAAGATTTCGATCTAAGACCTCAAACTATGAAACTACTACAAGAAAACATTGGGGGAAACTCTCCCATTGGTCTGGGAAAAGATTTCTCAAGTAACACTCCAAAAGCACAGGCAACCAAAGCAAAAACGGACAAATGGGATCACATCCAGTTAAAAGCTTCTGCAAAGCAAATGAAACAATCAACAAAGTGAAGAGTCAATCCATGGAATGGGAGAAAATATTTGCAAAATATCCATCTGACAAAGGATTAATAACCAGAATATATAAGGAGCTCAAACAACTCTATAGGAAAAAAAAAAAATCTAACAATCAGATTTTTTAAATGGGCAAAAGATCTGAACAGACATTTCTCAAAAGAAGACATACAAATGGCAAACAGGTATATGTAAAGGTATTCAACATCATTGATCATTACAGAAATGCAAATCCAAACTACAGTGAGATATCATCTCACCCTAGTTAAAATGGCTTTTATCCAAAAGAAGGGCAATAAAGAATTCTTGCAGGCTGGGCACAGTAGCTCATGCCTGTAATCCTAGCACTTTGAGAGGCCGAGGTGGAGGATTACCTGAGGTCAGGAGTTGGAGACCAGCCTGGCCAACATGGTGTGAAACCCCATCTCTATTAAAAATACAAAAATTAGCCGGGCATGGTGGTGCACATCTGTAATTCCAGCTACTTGGGAGGCTGAGGCATGAGAATCGCTTGAACCTGGGAGGCAGAGGTTGCAGTGAGCCAAGATCATGCCACTACACTCCAGGCTGGGCAACAGAGCCAAGACTCTGTCTCAAAAAAAAAAAAAAAAAAAAAAGAATTATTGCAAAGATGTGGAGAAAGGGGGAAGCCTCGTGCACTGTTGGTAGGAATGTAAATTAGTATAGCCACTATGGAGAACAATTTGGAGGTTCCTCAAAAAACTAAGAATAGAGCTACCATGTGATCCAGCAATCCCACTACTGGGTATATACCAAAATAAGGGAAATCAGTATGTTAAATAGATATCTGCACTTCCATGTTTATTGCAGCTCTATTCACAATAGCCAAGATTTGGATGCAACCTAAGTATCTATCAACAAACAAATGGATAAAGAAAATGTGGTACATACACACAACGGAGTACTATTCAGTCATAAAAAAGGATTAGAACCTGCCATTTGCAACAACACGGGTGGACCCTGAGGACATTATGTTCAATTAAATAAGCCAGACATAGAAAGACAAACTTCACACGTTCTTATTTATTTGTGGGAGCTCAAATAAAACAATTGAACTCATGGAGATAGAGTAGAATGATGGTTAACAGAGGCTGGGAAGGGTAGTGCAGGGTGTGGGGGAGTGGGAGCAGTTAATGGGTACAAAAATATAGTTAGATAGAATGAAGATTTAGTACAACAGGGTGATTACATTCAACAATAATTTAATTGTACATTTAAAAATAACTAAGAGTACAATTGGAATGTTTGCAACACAAAGAAATGATAAATGCTTGAGGTGATGGATATCCCATTTATCCCGATGTGATTATTACACACTGTATGGCTGTATCAAAATATCTCATGTACCCCATAAATATTACCTACTATGTACCCATAAAAATAAAAGTTTAAAAGATGTCCCCACCATCACACGCAGTTATGAAACAGCAATAACACAGCTAACATTTACAGCATTTGCTACATACTAGGTACTGCTGTGTAACTGCTTTATACATATTAACTTATTTAATCTTCAAGATAATTCTGTGAGGCAAGTATCGCTAATAACCTCCTTTTACAGCCATGGAAACTGAGGCACAGAGAGATTAAATCTTTCTCAAGATCATACATCTAGTAAATGGCAGAGACACAATTTGAATACAAACTATGCAAAGAATATTGAGCCTGATACAGTCAGACCAACTGATTCAAGAAAAAAAGCACTGGGTGAACATTGCATAAAAATTATTCTACCAAAGGATAATACTCATGATCTTGTATGTATCTCACAGCATGGTCTTGTAATACATGGTCTTGTAATATAGAAAACAAAAACTGACAATGTAAGGCACATGTGACAAATCTATAATCTTTATTTTTATTTTTTATTTTTTTATTTTTTATTTTTTATTTTTTCTTTATTTATTTTTTAACAAGGTCTCGCTCTGTCACCCATGCTTGAGTGCAGTGGCATGACCTCAGCTCACTGCAGCCTCCCCTTCCTGGGAACAAGCAATCCTCCCACCTCAGCCACTTGAGAAGCTGGGACCACAGGTGTGCATCACCATGCCCAGCTAATTTCTATATATATTTTTTAGAGACAGGGTTTCGCCATGTTAACCAGGCTGGTCTCAAACTCCTGGGCTCAAGCAGTCTGCCTGCCTCTGCCAGGAATGAGCCACTGCACCCAGCTCTAAATCCGTGATTTTTTTTTTTTTTTTTTTTTTTTTTTTTTTTTTTTTTGCGACAGAGTCTCCCAGGCTGGAGTGCAGTGGCGTGATCTTGGCTCACTGCAAGCTCTGCCTCCCGGGTTCAGCCATTCTCTGCCTCAGCCTCCTGAGTAGCTGGGACTATAGGCACGTGCCACCATGCCTGGCTAATTTTTTGTATTTTTAGTAGAGACGGGGTTTCACCGTGTTAGCCAGGATGATCTCAATCTCCTGACCTTGTGATCTGCCTGCATTGGCCCCTAAATCTTATGAGACATTTTAACACATCTCTCAAAAACTGAAAGCTCGCCAGGTGCCGTGGCTCTCGCCTGTAATCCTAGCACTTTGAGAGGTCGAGGCAGGCGGATCACGAGGTCAGGAGTTCAAGACCAGCCTGGCCAATATGGTGAAACCCCGTCTCTTAAAAATGCAAAATTAGCCTGGCGTGGTGGTATGCGCCTGTAGTCCCAGCTACCTGGGAGGCTGAGGCAGAAGAATCGCTTGAACCCGGGAGGCAGAGGTTGCAGTGAGCCGACGTCGTGCCATTGCACTCCAGCCTGGGCAACACAGCATGACTCCATCTAAAAAAAATATTTAAAAAAAAATTTTTTTTTTAAACCTCAAAGCTCAGGAAGACCAGAAATTAGTAAGGATATGGAACATTTCTTTTTTTTTTTTTTTTTTTTTTTGAGACGGAGTCTCGCTCTGTCGCCCAGACTGGAGTGCAGTGGCGCGATCTCGGCTCACTGCAAGCTCCGCCTCCCGGGTTCACGCCATTCTCCTGCCTCAGCCTCCGGAGTAGCTGGGACTACAGGCGCCCGCCACCACGCCCGGCTAATTTCTTTTTGTATTTTTAGTAGAGACGGGGTTTCACCGTGTTAGCCAGGATGGTCTCGATCTCCTGACCTCGTGATCCGCCCGCCTCGGCCTCCCAAAGTGCTGGGATTACAGGCTTGAGCCACCGCGCCCGGCCTGGATATGGAACATTTCAATAACAAAATTGGCATGTTTGCTCTAATCCTTCCTCAAAGGCAGGCATTTTTTAAAAGTATATATGACAAAATTTACCAAAATGCTACTAAACAAAAATTATAGGAGGCCGTAACAGTTTTGGATTGAGTTCCTGCACTATGCTTCAACAGACGAGACTAAAAATGAAAATGGAGGCCGGGCGCGGTGGCTCAAGCCTGTAATCCCAGCACTTTGGGAGGCCGAGACGAGCGGATCACGAGGTCAGGAAATCGAGACCATCCTGGCTAACACGGTGAAACCCCGTCTATACTAAAAAATACAAAAAACTAGCCGGGCGAGGTGGCGGGCGCCTGTAGTCCCAGCTACTCGGGAGGCTGAGGCAGGAGAATGGCGTAAACCCGGGAGGTGGGGCTTGCGGTGAGCTGAGATCCGGCCACTGTACTCCAGCCTGGGCTACACAGCGAGACTCCGTCTCAAAAAAAAAAAAAAAAAAAGAAAATGGAGTTACCCATGCTAAAATTCTACTAAGTTGTTCCACTGAGTTGTTATCTGACTTTCCAAGAAATCAGGAAAGAGAAATAACAACCAATCACCCAAACTGGCCAGCTTCAATTTTCAATTGGCATAACTAAAGTCCCTCCGCTTTAACTCTTACACAAAAGAAGTAGCCTGGGCCGGGCGCGGTGGCTCAAGCCTGTAATCCCAGCACTTTGGGAGGCCGAGACGGGCGGATCACGAGGTCAGGAGTTCGAGACCATCCTGGCTAACACGGTGAAACCCCGTCTCTACTAAAAAATACAAAAAACTAGCCGGGCGAGGTGGCGGGCGCCTGTAGTCCCGGCTACTCGGGAGGCTGAGGCAGGAGAATGGCGTAAAAACCCGGGAGGCAGAGCTTGCAGTGAGTTGAGATCCGGCCACTGCACTCCAGCCTGGGCGACACAGCGAGACTCCGTCTCAAAAAAAAAAAAAAAAAAAAAAGAAGTAGCCTGAAGTTGATACCAACAAATCAGTTACTTTTCTGTTGTTTTATATCCCTGCCTTTGCATTATAAGAACTTTTAAAGGGCTAATAATATACTTTCGGGTCTTTGCTTCTGCTTTTTTAAGCCCTTCTCTGACTATAAAGCCAAATTCTTCCGCTCAGCTCATTGGTACACTTATTCTATTTTAGGAAATGAAGAGTTGCTGGACTCTAGAATAGCAATAAAGACAACTATAATCTTTAAACTATATTTATTCTAATTATGTCCTTTAACAGATCTGGTGACCACAAAGGGACCTGAAGGAGACTGCTGAAGACCCTGAGACCCTTGGAGGAACACAGAAAGGCTCTGCTAACCCCCTTTTGGAGGAGAATCTCTGTCTTCTCATGGAGCCTAAAGAGTTGTGAAGATGGGTATGGTGGCTTACAGCTGTAATCCCAACACTTCGGGAGGCTGAGGCAAGTAGACTGCTTAAGCCCAGGAGTTTGAGATAGACTGGTCAACATGGTAAAACCCATCTCTACAAAAAAATACAAAAATTAGCTGGGTGTGGTGATGCGCACCTGTAGTCGCAGCTACTCAGGAGGCTGAGGTAGGAGGATCACTTGAGCCCAGGAGATCAAGGCCACAGTGAGCCATGATCAAGACACTGCACTCCAGCCTGGGCAACACAGTGAGACCCTGTCTAAAACAAACAATCAAACAGAAAAAATAGAGTTGTGAGTAAAACTCTCTTAGGTCTGAGCTCTGCTCTCTTTTGCCTTTGATCTCTCTGATATCTTTGCCTTTTGGGGTACCAAGGGTTAGTTTCTGCTGTGAGAGAGCATTTGATGATAAGATAGCTAGGGTTACTTTGTACTGTAGCATGGCACATGACTTTTGGGTTTGTGGTGGCTGACAAGTCACTGGCAAGGGTTGCATCTTTTTGCTTCCTCTTTGGAGACATTTCATGTGTGGTTTTATAAAAGGCTTGAACCAAGCCCCCAAGAATATGGCTGGACAGAAATGTGGGTTATATCTCACTTTCTACTAATATATGGACAGACAGAAATATAGATTGCATTATATTTGTAGTTAGTGTAAAAAGCTACAGTTTTATAAGGCAGAATCACCCAAAAAATTCTGGAGATAATCCTCCAGTGACTTACACTTCCTGTACAAAAATTGAGCTTATGGCCTAGAACCTATTTACTGAAAAGTAAGCAGATTAAACAATACTAATTATTTACCCAACACCAATTTTCCTTTTTTGTGACTGAAAGAAACCCAACCTGACAATCTTCCTTGCAACTAGGAGAGTCCATGTAACATACTGCAAGTAAGAAGATGCAAGAGGTCGGGCACAGTGGCTCATGTCTGTAACCCCAGCACTTTGGGAGGCTGAGGTGGGCGGATCACGAGGTCAGGAGATCGAGACCATCCTGGTTAATATGGTGAAACTCCGTCTCTACTAAAAATACAAAAGAATTAGCCAGGCATGTTGGCATGTGCCTGTAGTCCCAGCTACTCAGGAGGCTGAGGCAGAAGAATCGCTTGAACCTAGGAGGTGGAGGTTGCAGTGAGCCAAGATTGTGCCACTGCACTCCAGCCTGGGCAATAGAGCAAGACTCCATCTCAAAAAAAAAAAAAAAAAAAAAAAAAAAAAAAAAAAAAAAGATGCAAGTGGGAATTGCTACATGGAATTTCTGGGGATGCTATTAATTTCTTGATGAAATTGTACTTTTTCCTTCTCCCTTATTATAACCTGGAACAAAGACATGATGCATGCATCAAGAGTAGTTATTAGGGATGCTCAACCAGTAAGTATAATGCAAATATTCAAAAAAATTTTCCAAAATCCAAAACACTCTGGTTCCCAGATTTTGGATAAGGGATACTCAACCTTTTACTGGCCACCAGTAAAAGGGGTCAGAGAAGGATTCCCAGAGGAAGTCATCCTTCAGTTTTCTTTCTTTCTTTTTTTTTTGAGACGGAGTCTCGCTCTGTCACCCAGGCTGGAGTGCAGTGGCGCCATCTCAGTTCACTGCAACCTCCACCTTCCCGGGTTTATGTCATTCTCCTGCCTCAGCCGCCTGAGTATCTGTGACTACAGGCGCCCGCCACCATGCCCGGCTAATTTTTTTGTATTTTTAGTAGAGACGGGGTTTCACCGTGTTAGCCAGGATGGTCTCGATCTCCTGACCTCGTGATCTGCCCGCCTCGGCCTCCCAAAGTGCTGAGATTACAAGCGTGAGCCATGACGCCTGGCCCAGTTTTCTTAAAGAATAAGAGAGAGCTTGTCAAATGGAACAAGCAAGGAAAGGGCATACTGAGCAGGTGTAAAAGCATGTGCAGAGGCTCAGAGGAATAAACACATGGGATATTCTAAGGAATGGTGAGAAACTGGGTTTGGCTCAAGGCCTGGTGGCTACATGTAAAGGAATTGCAAGTTTGTGATGAGTCTAGCATGGAAAGCAAGAACCAGAAAATAAAAGATTTTTAGGGCAAGGCACAGTAGCTCATGCCTGTAATCCCAGCACTCTGGGAGGCTGAGACAGGAGGATCATTTAAACCCAAGAGTTCAAGGTCAGCCTGGGAAACCTGATGAAACCCCATCTCTACAAAAAAAATACAAAAAACATTACCCAGGCATGGTGGCACATGCCTGTGGTCCCAGATACTTGGGAGGCTGAGATGGGAGGATCACTTGAGCCCGGGAGGTTGAAGCTGCAGTGAGCCGAGATCACGTCCAGCCTGGGTACACAAAAATAGAAAGAATGAATTGGATTGTTTATAACCCTTTTGTGTTATAAATTGAGGGGATGGGTACCCCATTTTCCATGATGTGATCATGTATTACATGCCTAGATCAAAACAACTCATGTACCCCCATAAATATATATACCTAATATTGTACCCACAAAAATTAAAACAACAAAAAAGAAATACTTCCCTCATCAGCTCTGGAGCAAATGCAAAATACACTGAAACTGACCGAAAACACACTGTTTTGTGTGAACCTTAAATACACATGTGATACAAATGAGGAAGGTCTCATTTCAAACACATCATTTCACACCCCCAAAACACTGAATCTTCCCAGGAAAGCTTTGTCTCTGAAACCCCTGTACCTCAAAGGGGTTACAAAACCAGATAAATGCAACAGGAAAAATAATAGGAAATTTAGCAAGAAGTAGTTTGAGAAGTAATAAGGATATGCAATGAAGACCATTTCCAAGGTGCAGAGCCCCAAGAAGCACTGAACTGTTACAATCCTTTTTGTCCCAGGCTTTTCAATGCCAAAATCTTTTTTAAAGGGTGGTAAGAGGTGGGGAGGTAAGTTGTTTTCCCTCTTTATTCACTTTTGTAAATTCCTGCAATATGGTTTCAGCCCCTTGGAATATATGTTTGGGAGATTTGGCAACTTTCCTCATCTTTAGGAACCTATCTCTGACCGCGGCTCATCTCTCTAACTATTTTGCTTCATTTAAGTATGAACTGGACAGATGTTGTATTATATTTCTTTTCCTTCTTCTCTACACCTTCCCCCAAATAGAGAGACTCAAGGTTCAGTTCCTATTGCTCTAGTCTTCTCTATTCAGTCTTTTCCTTGACTGTTTCTGACATTCAAAACATTTTCTGATAGTTAAAAATGCTCTCAATAGGCCGGGCGCGGTGGCTCAAGCCTGTAATCCCAGCACTTTGGGAGGCCGAGGCGGGCGGATCACAAGGTCAGGAGATCGAGACCACAGTGAAACCCCGTCTCTACTAAAAATACAAAAAATTAGCCGGGCGCGGTGGCGGGCGCCTGTAGTCCCAGCTACTCAGGAGGCTGAGGCAGGAGAATGGCGGGAACCCGGGAGGCGGAGCTTGCAGTGAGCCGAGATCGCGCCACTGCACTCCAGCCTGGGCGACAGAGCGAGACTCCGTCTCAAAAAAAAAAAAAAAAAAAAAAAAAAAAAATGCTCTCAATAACAATGACTTTATGTCGGCGTAATATTGTACAATTCATCATTTTCCCTATGTTTGTTCTTTCTTAACCTTATTTTTTAATTGACATAAAATATTTGCATGTATTTATAGAGTATACATGATATTTTGTTACATGCATAGAATGTGCAGTGATCAAGTTAGGGTATTTTGGGTTTCCCTCACCTTGAGTATTTGCCATTTCTTTTTTTTTAAGACAGGATTTCATTTGCCTAGGCTGGGGTGGTGCAATCACGGCTCACTGTGACCTTGAACTCCCAGGCTCAAGCAATCCTCCCACCTCAGCTTCCTAAGTAGCTGGGACTACGAGCATGCACCACTACACCTGACTATTTTTATTTCTGTAGAGACAGGATCTTGCTTCGTTGCCCAGGCTGGTCTTGAACATCTGGCATTAAGTGATCCTCCTGCCTCGGGCTTCCAAAGTGCTAGGATTACAGGTGTGAGCCACTACACTAGGCTGAGTATTTATCATTTATATGTGTTGGGAACATTTCAAGTCCGCTCTTCTAACTGCTTAGAAATATACAATACATTATTAATGTCACCCTACTCTCCTATTGAATATTGTAACTTTTTATTTATTTATTTATTTATTTATTTATTTATTTATTGGAGATGGAGTCTCGCTCTGTCATCCAGGCTAGAGTGCAGTGGCGTGATCTCGGCTCACCGCAACCTCCACCTCCCAGGTTCAACCAATTCCTCTGCCTCAGCATCCGGAGTAGCTGGGACAACAGGCGCACGCCACCACACCCAGCTAATTTTTTGCAATTTAGTAGAGACAGAGTTTCACCATGTTGCCCAGGCTGGTCTCAAACTCCTGAGCTCAGGCAATCTGCCCGCCTTGGCCTTCCAAAGTGCTAGGATTACATGCATGAGCCACCGCGCCCAGCCTCCTTTTTCTTTTTTTTCTTTTTTTTTAAGACCGAGTCTCACTCTGTCACCCAGGCTGGTTGCAGTGGTGCAATCTCGGCTCACTGCAACCTCCACCTCCTGGGTTCAAGCGATTCTCATACCTCAGCCTCCCAAGTAGCTGGGACTATAGGCACATACCCATCTTGCCCAGCTAATTTTTTTCTTTTGGTATTTTCAGTAGAGACAGGGTTTTGCCATATATCGGCCAGGCTGATCTGGAACTCCTCGCCTCAACTGATCCGCCCTCCTTGGCCTCCCAAAGTGCTGGGATTATAGGCATGAGCCACTGTGCCCAGCCTATAACTTACGCTTTCTATCCAACTATATGTTTGTACCTATTAACCAACTTTCTCTATCCCACGCACCCTTTCCAGCCTCTGGTAACTATCATTCTACACTCTACCTCTATGAGATCAACTATTTTAGTTCTCACATATAAGTTGAGAACAGGCAATATTAGTCTCTCTGTGCTTGGCTTATTTTACTTAACACAACGACCTCCAGTTCCATCTATGTTGCTGAAAATGACAGGATTTCATACATTTTTATGTCCAAATAGTGATCCATTGTGTATTTACATCACATTTTCTTTTTCCACTCATCCATCAATGAATGCTTAGGTTGATTTCATAGATTTGCTACTGTGAATAGTGTTGCAATAAACATGGAGATGCAAGTATACCTTTGGTATATTGATTTCCCTTCCTTTAGATAAATATCCACTAATGAGATTGCTGGATCATATGGTAGTTCTATTTTTACTTTTTTGAGAAATCTCCATACTGTTTTCCATAGTGAACATACTAATTTACACTCCCCCCAAGAGTGTAAGAGTTCCCTTTATGCCATATCCTCATCAGATCTGGTTTTTTGTTTGTTCATTTTTTGGGTTTTGGGGTTTGTTGTTGTTGTTGTTTTTGAGATGTGGTCTCACTCTGTCTCCCAGGCTGGAGTGCAGTGGCATGATCATAGCTTACTGCAGCCTCAAACTCCTGGCTCTAGGGATCCTCCTGCCTCAGCCTCCCAAGTAGCTGGGACTACAGGAATGTGCCACCACACCCAGTTAATTTTTGTATTTTTGGTAGAGACGAGGTTTCACCATGTTGCTCAGGCTGGTCTCGAACTCCTGAGCTCAAGCAATCTGTGTCGATCTCCCAAAGTGTTGAGATTACAGGCAATGGCCACCATGTCTGGCCTGTTTTTGTTGTGTTTGTTTGTCTAAGACAGGGTCTTGCTCTATCGTCAGGCTGGGGTGCAGAGGCACGATCACAGCTCACTGAAGCATCAGTCTGGGCTCAAGAGATCCTACCACCTAAGCCTCTCGAGTAGCTTGAACTACAGGTGTGTACCACCACATCCAGCTAATTTTTTTTTTGTAGAGATGGGGTCTTTTTGTCTTTTTTTTTTTTTTTTTTTTTTTTTTTTTTGAGACGGAGTCTTGCTCTGTAGCCCGGGCTGGAGTGCAGTGGCCAGATCTCAGCTCACTGCAAGCTCCGCCTCCCGGGTTTACGCCATTCTCCTGCCTCAGCCTCCCGAGTAGCTGGGACTACAGGCGCCCGCCACCTCGCCCGGCTAGTTTTTTGTATTTTTAGTAGAGACGGGGTTTCACCGTGTTAGCCAGGATGGTCTCGATCTCCTGACCTCGTGATCCGCCTGTCTCGGCCTCCCAAAGTGCTGGGATTACAGGCTTGAGCCACCGCGCCCGGCCGGGTCTTTTTGTCTTTGTTGTCTTTTTGATGGTAGCCATTCTAAATGAGGTAAGATACTATCTCATTGTATTGATTTGCATTTCCCTGATTAGCATATTTTAGGATGTTGAGCATTTTTCATATACCTGTTGACCATTCCTATGTTTTCTTTCAAGAAATTTGTGTTCATGTCCTTTGCTCATTTTTAAATGGGATTATTGGGGTGGGGAGAGATGGTTTTTTATTTTTTACGGTTGAGTTGTTTGAGTTCCTTGTATATTCCGAATATTAGCCCCTCTTTGGATGAATAGTTTACAAGTATTTACCCCCATTCAAAAGGTTGTCTCTTCACTCTATTGTTTCCTTTGCTGTGCAGAAGTTTTTTAGTTTAATATAGTCCCATTTGTCGATTTTTGGTTTTGCTGCCTATGCTTTTGAGGTCTTTGCCATAAAATCTTTGCCTAGACCAATGTCTTGAAGCGTTTCCTCTGTTTTCTTTTTTATTTTTTTTTCTTTTCTTTTTTTGAGACAAGGTCTCTCTCTCTTACCCAGGCTGGAGTGCAGTGGCTTGATCATAATTCACTGCAATCTTGAACTCCTAGGCTCAAGAAATCCTTCCACTTCAGCCTCCCCAGGCTGGGACTACAGGTGTGCACCACCATGGCTGGCTAATTTTTTATTTTTTTTGAGTCAGGGTCTCACTCTGTTACCCAGGCTGGAGTGCAGTGGTGTGATCACAACTCACTGCAGTCTCAACCTCCTGGGCTCAAGCAATCCTCCCACCTCAGTGTCCCAGGTAGTTGGGACTACAGGCACACGCCACCACACCCAGCTAATTTTTTTGTATTGTTTGCAGCAACAGGGTTTCACCATGTTGGCCAGGCTAGTTTCAAACTCCTGAGCTCAGGCAATCTGCCTGCCTTGGCTTCCCAAAGTGCTGGGATTACAGGCATGGGCTACTGCACTCAGCCAAATTTTTTTTTTCTAAAGACGGGGTCTCACTATATTATCCACACTCATCTCGAGCTCCTGGGCTCACATGATCCTCCTGCCTTAGACTCCCAAAATACTGGGATTATAGGTGTAAGCCACTGTGGCCTAATTTTTTTTTTTTTTTTGTAGAGACAAGGTCTCACTATGCTGCCCAGTATTGTTTTTTTAATTATTATTTTTAAGACCCAGAATAACATGCTGAAACCCCTATGTTTTCTTCTGGCAGTTTTGTAGTTTGGGGTTTTACATATAAGTCTTTAAATTATCTTGGTTTTATTTTATTATTATTATTATTTGTTTGAAACAGAGTCTCACTCTGTTGCCCAGGCTGGAGTGTACTGGCATGACTGGATTTGAATTTTGTATATGGTAAGAAATGGAGATCCAGTTTCATTCTTCTGCATATAGAATATACCATGTTCTCAGCACCATTTATTCAAGAAAGTGTCTTGTCCCCAATGTATGCTCTTGGTGCCTTTGTTTAAAATCAGCTGGCTGTAAACACATGTATTTATTCTGTTCCACTGGTCTGTGTGTCTGATTTATACCAATACCATGCTGTTGTGGTTAGTATAGCCTTGTAATATATTTTGAAGTCAGGTAGTATGATGCCTCCAGCTTTGTTCTTTTTGTTCAGGACTGCTTTGGCTATTTGGGCTCTTTTTTGGTTCCATACACATTTTTTTATTGCTTTTTCTATTTCTGTGAAAAATGACATTGGTATCTTATTTATTTTTTTTGGGGGGGATGCACTCTGTCGCCCAGGCTGGAGTGCAGTGGCATGATCTCAGCTCACTGCAACCTCCGCCTCCTGGGCTCAAGCAATTCTCCTGCTTCAGCCTCCCGGGTAGCTGGGTTTACAGGCATGCACCACCACGCCCGGCTAATTTTTGTATTTTTAGTAGAGATGGCGTTTCACCACGTTGGCCAGGCTGGTTGCAAACTCCTGACCTCAGAAAATCCTCCCACTTAGGCCTCCCAAAGTGCTGGGATTACAGGCGTGAGCCACCGCGCCTGGCTTTTTTTTTTTTTTTGAGACGGAGTTTCAGTCTTGTTGCCCAGGCTGGAGTGCAATGGCCAAATCTTGGCTCACCGCAACCTCCACCTTCCGTGTTCAAGCGTTTCTCCTACCTCACCTCCCGAGTAGCTGGGATTACAGGCATGTGCCACCACACACAGCTAATTTTGTATTTTTAGTAGAGACAGGTTTTCTCCATTTTGGTCAGGCTGGTCTCGAACTCCTGACCTCAGGTGATCCTCCCGCCTTGCCCTCCCAAAGTGCTGAGATTACAGGGGTGAGCCACTGCGCCTAGACAACATTAGTATCTTTTATTTATTTATTTATTTTTGAGACAAAGTCTCTGTCACCCAGGCTGGAGTGTAGCATTAGTATCTTTTTTTTTTTTTTTTTTGAGACAGTCTCTGTCACCCAGGCTGTAGTGTAGTGGCACGATCTCACTGCAACCTCTGCCTCCCAGACTCAAGTGATCCTCCCACCTCAGCTTCCCAAGTAGTTGGAACTACAGGCATGTACCACCACACCTGGCTAATATTCGTATTTTTAGTAGAGATGGGGTTTCACCATGTTGGCGAAGCTGGCCTTAAACTCCTGGGCTCAATCCACCCACCCTGGACTCCCAAAATGCTGGGATTACAGGAGTGAGCCACTGCATCTGACCCAACATTGGTATCTTGATAGGGATTTCATTGAATCTGTAGATTGTTTTTGGGTAGCATGCTCATTTTAACAATAGTAATTCTTCCAATCCATGAGCATGAGGTATCTTTCTATTTGCTTGTGTCCTCTTCAATTGCTTTCATTAGTGTTTTGTAGTTTTTCTTGCAGGATCTTTCACCTTCTTGGTTACATTTATTCCTAGGTATTTTATTATATTTTTTGCAGCTCTCTTGTAATTGGGATTGCCTTCTAGATTTCTTTTTCAGCTAATTAGTGGTGTATAGAAATGCTGATTTTTGTGCATTGAATTTTGAATCCTGTGACTTTACTGAATTTATCAGATCTAAAAGATTTTGTTGGAATCTTTAGATTTTTCTAGATATAACATCATTTCATCTGCAAAGAGGAATGATTTGACTTCCTCTTTTCCCATTTGGATGCCTTTTCTTTCTTTCTCTTGCTTCACTGTTGCAGCTAGGACTTCCAGTACTATCCTGAATAGGAGTGGTGAAAGTGAGCATCCTTGTTCCAGTTTTCAGAGAAAAGGCTTTCACAGCTTTTCCCTATCAGTATGATATTAGATGTGGATTTGTCATATATGGCCTTTATTATGTTGAGGTATATTTTGTCTATGACTAGTTTGTTGAGAGTTTTTATCATAAAGGGATGTTGAATTTTATAAAATACTTTTTCTAGATTTTGAAGGTTACCTTAACTCTCTGACTACCTGGAACAGTTAAATTCTAAACTGGCTGGTTTGATATGAGACAGACAAGCAAACCTTCTTGGTTACACACACACAAGTGTTGTTCATAGATGTTGGGTTTGGGGATGGTTCTCAATACTCCCAAGTAGTCTTTTTGGGAGCATTTAATTTTTGTTCCCCAAATGGTCTTGGTATATACTGACATCTCAGTCAGAGCAAACACTCTGAAAACTGGTATGTCAGAAATACCTAATAGGCTTTCTCCTAACTTTTACCTTCAAGTAGAACATCTACCATCTCACATCATCCTTACTGCCCAGTTCTTAGCCATCTTAACAAAAGTTGCTTTACATATTTCCATGACTATAGAGCTAAACTCTTTTCTGATAGAGTAGTTATTAAAACATAGAAGCACTGGCCGGGCACAGTGGCTCACACCTGTAATCCCAGCACTTTGGGAGGCTGAGGCAAGTGGATCACCTGAGGTCAGGAGTTGGATACAACCCTGGACAACATGGTGAAATCCCATCTCTACTAAAAATACAAAAACTAGCCAGGCATGGTGGTGGGCACCTGTAATCCCAGCTACTTGGGAGGCTGAGACAGCAGAATTGCTTGATCCCAGGAGACGGAGGTTGCAGTGAGCTGACACGGTGCTACTGTACTCCAGCCTCAGTGACAGAGTTAGACTCTGTCTCAAAAAAAAAAAAAAAAAAAAAAAAATACAAGCACTGCATCTTGTTAAAATAATATCACACACTGTTGAAGACACTTTTTTAACTTTTAAGATCGGGGTACACCTGCAGATTTGTTACATATGTAAACTTGTATCATGAGGGTTTGTTGCCCAGATTATCCCATCACCTAGGTATTAACCCATTAGTTATTTTCCCTGATCCTCTCCCTCCACCCATCCTCCACTCTACGATAGGCCCCATTGTTTGTTCTTCCCCTCTATGTGTCCATGTGTTCTCACCATTTAGTTCCCACTTATGAGAATATGTAGCATTTGGTTTGATGAAAACTTTTATAGTGAGGTCTCAGAAAGGCATACAGAGAAACAAACACAACCATGAAATAAGACAGTGATAATTTGAGGAAAATCCTTAAGTATTTTAGATTCAGACAATAATCACATTTAAAAGAGAAAAGATTCACTCTCTAGACAATTTCATAAGTTACTGTTTGGAAGATTAAAAAATTAGTCAGTTTTTAATACAGTTGTGACACTGAGGCCACTGTAGAAGCACCAGCATTTTGAGATGCAGTATCTAAGCTCTCAGACAAAGCTCCCCAACAGAAAATATAAAACCTTTACACATCCAAGCACAAAAATAAAATATCCCAAAACAAAATAACATTCACTTACTAAAATGTTCCTCTTACTTTCCTTAAACCACAACTGTTACAACACTGCAAGAAATTTACAGTTTGCATGACAAACTGCATATGCACTAAATAATAAATGTGTAACCATGAATGCCAATGAATCAATTTTTCAGTATCAAGCAGATGGCACATACTAGCTCTTTTAATTTATACATCTTTGAACCTCAGTTTTCTCATTTATGAAATGAAAGTGTAACTACTTACAAGATTGTTATAGATACTATGTAAGAAAATGTACACATGTTCTTAATACAATACCTAGCTCAAAGAAATAGCTCCATAGATATTAGCTACCTATATAACAGAAATAACTAGCCCTTAAATAGGGTGAATTATTTATAACATTATTCTAATGTTTTACATATACTAGTTCATTATATTTTCTCAACAACTCTAAAGGTAGATATTATTACAATCCTCACTTTGCAGATAAGGAAACGGAGGCACAAAAAGGTCAAAAAGTTTGTAAGTGGTAGAGCCAAGACTCAAACTCAGGCAGGCATGGCAGCATACACCTGTAGTCCCAGCTACTTAGGAAGCTGAGACAGGAGAACTGCTTGAGCCCAGGAGTTCAAGACAAGCCTAGGCAGCATAGTAAGACCCCATCTCTCAAAAAAATTTAAAACTTAGCCAGGCATGCTGGTGGCACATGCCTGTAGTCCTAGCCATTCAAGAGGCTGAGGCAGGAGGATCACTTGACCCCAGGAGTTCCAGGTTACAGTGAGCTAAAATTGTGCCACTGCACTCCAGCCTGGGCAACAAAGCAAGCACCCCCGCCCCCCGCAACATTTTATTTTATTTTATTTTATTTTATTTTATCTTATCTTATCTTATCTTATTTTATTTTATTTTATTTTATTTTATTTTATTTTGAGACAGAGTATCACTAGGTCACCTGGGCTGGAGGGCAGTGGCATGATCTTGGCTCACTGCAATCTCTGCCTCAAGCGATTCCCATTCCTCAGCTTCCGGAGTAGCTGGAATTACAGACATGCACCAGTACACCTGGCTAACTTTTGTACTTTTTGTAGAGACAGGGATTCACCACGTTGGCCAGGCTGAGCTCAGACTCTTGGCCTCACGTGATCTGCTCCACTCTGCCTCCCAAAGTCCTGGGATTAAGGTGTGAGCCACCACACCTGGCCAAGGCCCCCCAAAAAAAGGTATCATTGCTCCAATAAAAGTCTGTATAAAACATACAGAAGGGACAAAGGAAGGAATGATCAATCCTGCTATGAAAAATATAATGGTAAGAAAACAAGGCATCTCATTTCATATAGTCATCAAAAATAAAATCACATCTAAAAAATAGTGGGGCCAGGAGCTGGGCGCAGTGGCTCATGCCTATAATCCCAGCACTTTGGGAGGTCAAGGCAGGTGGATCACTTGAGGCCAAGAGTTCAAGACCAGCCTGGCCAACATGGCAAAACCCCACCTCTACTAAAAATATAAAAAACTTAGCTGGGCGTGGTGGTGTGTGCTTGTATTCCCAGCTACCCAGGAGGCTGAGGCAGGAGAATCACTTAAACCTGGGAGGCAGAGGCTGCAGTGAGCCAAGATCGCACTACTGCACTCCAGCCTGGGTGACAGAACAAGACTCGGTCTCAAAATATATATATATATATTTGCACCACTGCAGGCCACAGAGTGAGATCCTGACACTCTCATTTGCTGACTTTAATGAACCAGGCAGCCACATGTGTGCTGTCATAGAGAAAAGGCCATAATGGCAAGGAACTGAAGGCAGCCTTCAGCAAGAACTTGAGGCCCTCAGTTCAGCAACCTGCAAGGAACTGAATGCTTCCAACAACCATATGAAGTTAGTAGCAGATCCTTCCCCAGCTGAACTTCACATAAGAGAGCAGCTCTGACTGACACTTTCACTATAGCTTTGAGAGACCTTGAAGAAGGCAATCCAGTAATCCAGTGGACTCTTAAACTACAGAAACAGATACAATAAATATATACTCTTTTAAATCACTACATTTGTGGTAATACTGCTTTGTTGTTGTAGTTTTGTTTGTTTCTTTCTTTCTTTTTTGAGACAGAGTCTCCCTCCATCGCCCAGGCTGGAGTGCAATGGCATGATCTCGGCTCACTGCAACCTCCGCCTCCCGGGTTCACGCCATTCTCCTGCCTCAGCCTCCCGAGTAGCTGGGACCACAGGCGCCGCCACCGCGCCCGGCTAGTTTTTTTGTATTTTTTTAGTAGAGACGGGGTTTCACCGTGTTAGTCAGGATGGTCTCGATCTCCTGACCTCGTGATCCGCCCATCTCAGCCTCCCAAAGTGCTGGGATTACAGGCTTGAGCCACAGCGCCCGGCCGCCTGTTGTTTTTTAATAGACACAGACTCTTGCTATGTTGCCTAGCCTGGTCTTGAACTCCTGGCCTCAAGCAATCCTTCTGCCTCAGCCTCCCAAAGTGCTGAGATTACAAGCGTGAACCACTGCACCCAGCCAAAATTCTTTTTTTTTTTTTTTCTTTTTAGACAGAGTCTCACTCTGTTGCCCAGACTGCAGTACAGTGGTGCTATCTCAGCTCATTGCAGTCTCCGCCTCTCAGGTTCAAATGATTCTCCTGCCTCAGCGTCCAAGTAGTGGGATCAGTGGGATTACAGGTGGGTGCCACCATTCCCGGCTAATTTTTGTATTTTTACTAGAGACGGGGTTTCACCATGTTGGCCACACTGCTCTCGAACTCCTGATCTCAAGTGATCCACCTGCATTGGCCTCCCAAAGTGCTGTGCTAGGATTACAGGCATGAGCCACTATGCTCAGCAAAATTGTTTTTGTTTTGTTTTGTTTTTGAGATGGAGTTCTGCTCTTGTTGCCCAGGCGGGAGTGCAATGGTGCTATCTTGGCTCACCACAACCTCCGCCTCCCAGGTTCAAACGATTCTCCTGCCTCAGCCTTCCGAGTAGCTGGGATTACAGGCATGTGCCACCATGCCCGGCTAATTTTGTATTTTTAGTAGAGACAGGGTTTCTCTATGTTGGTGAGGCTGGTCTCGAACTCCCAACCTCAGGTGGTCCGCCCGCCTCAGCCTCCCAAAGTGCTGGGATTACAGGTGTGAGCCACTGTGCCTGGCCAAAATTGTTCATTTTTAAAGAAAGACTTTTATGGTATGTGAATTATTTCTCACTAAAGTTTTTTTTTTTTTTTTTTTTTTAATTTACATTGATACTTTGCTCTGGGATGGGATTCCAGGTTTTACAGCTTCACAATACATACCAACAGACTTACCTCATGGGTAATGACGTGTACTTGAATTATCTCATGAGACTAGAACAATCATTTTCTTACAAGATTTCAAGGAAGGAGACTTTCTAGGAAGTTTCCAATTATACTCCCAAACAAAACTAGGACTATTATAAAAAGAAAGCAAGAGCCTTTTACTGTATCCCAATAGAACCACTCTTTTTTCTTTTGGACATCCTCAACAGAAGCATTCTTAATTTGAAAGATTAAACAGGTTGTCGGCCACTGCTACGCTGCAGCTGAAAAGCTTTTCCACTTACTAGAGGGTAGAAGCTGGCACAATTATGCCATTTGCTTTTACCTTCTCTCACAAATGCACACACATGTGCCACTTCCACTTCCACGTACTTCAATTCTTCCCTAAATAAATTTCACTCACATCCAAACCATTCCAATGTTCTTTTTCTTCTTTTTTTTTTTTTTTCTTTGAGATAGTCACTCTCTGTCACCCAGGCTGCAGTGCAACGTGATCTGGGCTTACTACAACCTCCACCTCCTGGGTTCAAGCAATTCTCCTGCCTCAGCCTCCCAAGTAGCTGGCACTACAGGCATGTGCCATCGCACCCGGCTAATTTTTATATTTTTAGTAAAGACGAGGTTTCACTGTGTTGGCCAGGCTGGTCTTGAACTCCTGAGCGCAGGTGATCTGCCTGTCTTGGCAAAGTGCTGGGATTACAGGAGTGAGCCACCACATTCGGCCTACTTTCATTATTTCTAAGAAGCTAAATACACTTAAAAGAGATTTTCTGTAATCCCAGCACTTTGTGTGGCCAAGGTGGGGAGATCACTTGAGACCAGGCATGAGCCACCATGCCCAGCCAACTAAGGTCTATTTTTAAGGATGACCAGATGATCCTGAATTCCAAAACTAAATTATCTTATTTTATTTATTATTTTTTTTCTTTTTGAGATGGAGTCTCGCTCTGTTGCCCAGGCTGGAATGCAGTGGTGCGATCTCGGCTCACTGCAAGCTCCGCCTCCCAGGTTCACGCCATTCTCCTGCCTCAGCCTCCCAAGAAGCTGGGACTACAGGCGCCCGTCACCACACCCAGCTAATTTTTTTGTATTTTTAGCAGAGACGGGGTTTCACCGTGTTAGCCAGGATGGTCTCAATCTCCTGACCTTGTGATCCGCCCGTCTAGGCCTCCCAAAGTGCTGGGATTACAGGCGTGAGCCACCGCACCCGGCCCACTAAATTATTTTAAAGGAAGACAAATAAACTGGCCGGGCATGGTGGCTCATGCCTGTAATCCCAACACTTTGGGAGGCCGAGGCAGGAGGATCACTTGAGGTCAAGAGTTCGAGACCAGCTCGGCCAACATGGTGAAACCCCGTCTCTACTAAAAAATACAAAAAAAAATTAGCCGAACATGGTGGTGCATGCCTGTGGTCCCCGCTACTTGGGAGGCTGAGGCAGGATAATCGCTTGAACCCGGAAGGTGGAGTTTGCAGTGAGTTGAGATAATGCCACTGTACTCTAGCCTGGGTGGCAGAGCGAGATCCATCTCAAAAAAAAAAAAAAAAAAAGAGGCATACAAATAAACTACATAAATCCACACTCTAATTGTAAAGTAATCCATCAACCAATCTTTATTTTGCTATCTAGGACAACTAAAAGTCCTTAAGTTACCCGTGCAATTTGTATATCCTACACCAGAAGTCAAACATTTCCTTTTATCACCACGGATATACTTTTTATTTAACCTGACCTTTAAAGCTCGATAATCATCTGTACTTTGTAATCAAAGATAAAAACTAAACATCACCTACCTGTGCACTACAGCTATTAGATCAGGAGTTGGAAGCTTTTTTCTGTAAAGGGTAAAACAGTAAATATCTTAGGCTTTGAAGGCCAGGTACAGTGGCTCATGCCCACAATCTCAATGCTTTGAGAGGTCAAGGTGAGAGGATAGATTGAGGCAGAAGTTTGACACCAGCCTAGGCAACATAGCGATACACTGTCTCTACAAAAAAATTTAAAAATTAGCTGGGTGTGGTGGCACACGCCTGTAGTCCTATCTATTTGTGAAGCTAAGATGGGAGGATCCCTTGAGCTCAGGAGTTCAAAGTTACACTGAGTTATGATCACGCCACTGCACTCCAGCTTGTGTGACAAAATGAGACTCTATTTAAAAAAAAAAAAAGGCTTTGAGGGACATATGGTCTCTGTTACAAAGTACTCAATGAGTACAGATGTGTTCTGATAAAACTTTACTTCTAAAACATTGGTCCAAAGGCTGTAGTTTACCAAATACTGTATCAGACTATATTACATGCAACCAAAAATAAACAAACCTATTCTCCGCTTTCCCAGTGATAATGTTTTCACCATAAAATTAAATAATTACTTTCTTTTTTTTTTTTTTTTTTTTTTTTGAGACGGAGTCTCGTTGTGTCGCCCAGGCTGGAGTGCAGTGGCCGGATCTCAGCTCACTGCAAGCCCCGCCTCCCGGGTTTACGCCATTCTCCTGCCTCAGCCTCCCGAGTAGCTGGGACTACAGGTGCCCGCCACCTCGCCCGGCTAGTTTTTTGTATTTTTTAGTAGAGACGGGGTTTCACCGTGTTAGCCAGGATGGTCTTGATCTCCTGACCTCGTGATCCACCCGTCTCGGCCTCCCAAAGTGCTGGGATTACAGGCTTGAGCCACCGCACCCGGCTAAATAATTACTTTCTAAAACACCACAAAATACATTTAATTAGCTTTCTCCTATTTTGTAATAGGCATTCATAGTGGGATAATGCTATCCCTATTGTCTCGAATGAGGAATAACAGCCAACTATGAGATTCAGGTTTAGGCTTCAAATTTGAACCATACACACTGTACAGAAAGACTGTGCCAATAAATAAAAATAAAGCATTTAGGTTCAGATCCAGAATCTATTTGACCCCAGCAGAGGCAAAAGTGAGCTCACCATATTGGAACATATCCACAACCTAGAATAAAATAACTCCCAGGAAAAATGAAACTGCCTTTGCAAAATTGTAACAGTAAGAGAAATCTAACATCGCTGACTCCATCTTGCTTCTAACCACATAAGCTAACTGTCCCTCCCAGTATCCGGGCATAAGCCAAGCTAACTATGGGAGGAATTTAGTTCATGGTTTAACTTTAAAACAAAGATGATATCAGTCCCTTCAGGAAACTAATCCCCTGCTTGCTTGGGGATGAAACTGCCTTTGTAAAACTAATGGACTGGCCACACAGTTAGAATTATGGTTCAGGGGTCATGTAGCCAAAGGTTACAAGATTTGTAACTTCCCCAACTGCTCCTACAGATAACATCACTATTGTAAAACCTAAGACTGGTGTTTGAGGTATTTTTCAGACCTTGCATTCTGATGAACCAGATGGCACCACCTGGATTGGCAACCTATAACAAGAAACCAACTTGACTGCTCTTGTGACACCCCCCACCACCGCCACCTAGTAACTGACTCAGTGCAAGAGGCAGTTTCAACCCCCTATGATTTCATCCTTGACCCAACCAATCAGCACTCCCCAATCCCTAGCCCCCTGCCTGCCAAACTATCCTCGAAAAACCCTAGCCTCTAAATTCTTGGGGAGACAGACTTGAGAAATATCTCTCATTCGCATGCTTGGCTTGCCCTGTGATTATTAAATTATTTCTCTGCTGCAACTCCTGCTGTTCTCAGTTTATTGGCTTTTCTGAGAAATGGGTAAGAAGAACCAGTTGGACAATTACAAAAACATCTACCCTTGAAGATCGGCTTTCAATAAAAAATTAAAAATCAAAGGAGAAACAAAAAGCCAAGGCCAGGTGCAGTGGCTCAGACTTGTAATCCCAACACTTTGGGAGGCTGAGGTGGGAGGATCACCTGAGGCCAGGAATTCAAGACCAGCCTGGGCAACATAATGAGACCCTGTCTCTACCAAAAATAAAAATAAAAAATAAATTGGTGGGCATGGCAGCATACACCTGTGATTCCAGATACTTGGGAGGCTGAGGCAGGAGGGTCACCTGAGCCCAGGAAGTCAAGGCTGCAGTAAGCCATGATCACATCACCACACTCCAAACTAGGTGACAGAGCAAGACCCTGTCTCCAAGAAATAAATAAATAAACCATGAAAAAGTACAAGTAAACACAATTAATAGCTGAACTTATGATCTACACTCTAAGAGTTGCAACTAATCTGAAAAGGACTTAACGAAAAAAATTTTAAAGGTCAAATTTTACTCAGCTCTTTGCAAGTATATTAGAAAAGTTATAAGAAATTATAATTTTCTAGTAAAATATAATTTACAAAACTTGGCCTCAGAAGAAACAAAAACTTAAATAGACCAATTATCCTAGAAGAATAGGAAAAGTTTTCCAAGTACTTGGCACAGAATTTCACAGTGAAATTCTACCAAATATTTAAGAAATAAATCATTTTAATACCACTTAAGCTGTTTCAAAGCATAGAAGAAAAAAACTTCTTTTTTTTTTTTTAAGACAGGGTTTCTCACTATTTTGCCCAGGATAGCTCAAGCTATCCAAGGTAGGCAGATCACTTGAGGCCAGGAGTTCAAGACCAGCGTGGGCAACATAGTGAACCTCCATCTCTACAAAAAAAATCAAAAAAATTAGCTGGGTATATTGTTGCACACTTGTAGGCAGGCCTAGCTACTCAGGAGGCTGAGGCAGGAGGATCCCTTGAGCCAAGGAGCCGGAGGCTGCAGGGAGCTATGATCGCACTACCGCACTCCAGCCTGGGCAACAGAAATAGACTCTGTCTCTAAAAAATTTTTAAATAAAAATAAAAAAGAGGAAATATTAAAACTTAAATGCATGTATTAGAAAATATGAAATATTAGGAAAAACTGAGATAAGAATAACATTCCAGATCCTAGAGAAAGAACAAAAAAATAGGCCCAAGAAAGTAGGCAAAAGAAAGTAACTGAAGATAGAATTAGAAAACAATGAACTATAAAATGCATACAAACAGTAGATAATCAGTACAATCAAAGAGTAATTATTTGACTGTCAGGTTCTGCCCAGGGTAAAGCTATCAGTAGGTTTGGCAAATATACAAAGTCAAACTTCCCTAAGGCAGGTACAGGGGCAAAACCAAATACCCCTACCTCCAGAATCCATTTTTTAAGCTTTCCATTCATCAATAAACAACAGCTAGTTTTAAAAAAGAAAGAAGGGGTATCCTTTGAAAGAAAACATAAATTTGTGTTAAGTGTGATTTTTTAAAATGGGGCCTCAGCCAGGTACAGTTGTTCACACCCGTAATCCCAGTACTTTGGGAAGCCAAGGTAGGAGGACTATGTAAGCCCAGGAGTTAAAGACCAGCGTGGGCAACATAGTGAGACCTCAACTCTACAAATAATTTTAAAAATTAGCCGGGCACAGTAGTATGCCAGTAGTTCCAGGTACTCAGGAGGCTGAAGCAGGAGGATCTCCTGAGCCCAGGAGTTCAAGGCTGCAGTGAGCCAAGATCATGCCACTGCACTCCAGACTAGGTGACAGAGTGAGGTCTATCTTAAAAACAAAACAAAATGAAATTTAAAAATATAATTGCTTGATTCTTTCACAGTAACACTTAGCTTAAAACACAAACACATTGTACCAAGCTGTACAAAAATATTTTCTTTCTTTAGTCTATAAGTTTTTTCTATTAATTTTTTTTTTTTACTCTTTAAACATTTATGTAAAAAACTAAGACACAAACATACACATTAGCCCAGGCCTACAGAAGGTCAGGATCATAATATCACTGTCATCTATCTCCACATCTTGTCTCACCAGAAGGTCTTCAGGGACAAAAACACACATGGAGCTATCATATCCTACGGTAACAATGCCTTCTGGAATATCCCCTAAAGGGCCTGCCTGAGACTGTTTTGCAGTTAACTTTTTTTTTTAATTAATAGGAGTACACTCTAAAATAACAATTAAAAGTATAATGTAGTACATATATAAACCATTAACATAGTCAATTATTATCTTTATCAATTATTACGTTCTGTACATAATTATATGTGCTATTCTTTATACAACTGGCACTGTGGTAGGATTATTAGCACCCGCAATACCACCATCATGGGTAATACATTGCACTACGATGTTAAACAGGTACACAGATACACAATGTCACTAGGCCATAGGAATTTTCCATTTCTATTATAACCTTATAGGACCACCACTTTATAAGCAGTCCATCATTGTCTGAAATGTCATTATGACTATATATATAGGATCTATATGAGAAAAACCACAAAACTCTGATGAAAGACATCAAAGAAGAACTAAATAAAATGGAGAGATATTTCATGATAACAGATAGGAAGACTGAATGTGTTTTTTTTTTTTTTTTTTTGTAGAGACCTTGTCTCTACACTTGAGCCTGGTAGTTCAAGGCTTCTGTGAGTCATGACCACACCACTGCACTCTAGCCTGGGAGACAGAGTGAGACTCTGTCTCAAAAAACAAACAAACAAACAAAAAAACCTGATTAAAAAGTTGAACAGATATCTCACTAAATAAGATACACAGATGGCAATTAAGTATCTGAGAAAATATTCAACATCATATGTTGTGTTAGGCCATTCTTGCATTGCTATAAAGAAACACCTGAGATCAGGTTATTTATAAAGAAAAGAGGTTTAATTGGCTCACAGTTCTGGAAGCTGTATATGAAACACAGTGCCAGCATCTACTTCTGGTGAGGGCCTCTGGAAGCTTACAATCATGGAGGAAGGTGACAGGGTGGTGCCAGCATGTCACATGGGGAGAGTGAGATCAAGAGAGAGAGAGTAGGGGGAGGTCCCAGATTCTTTTAAACAGCCAGATGTCACATGAACACACTGAGCAAGAACTCACTTATCACCAATGGGATGGTACTAAACCATTCATGAGGGATCTACTTCCATGATCCAATCACTTCCCACTAGGCCCCACCTTCAACATTGGAAATCACATTTCAACATGAGATTTGGAGGGAACAAACATCCAAACTATATCATATACCATTAGATATTTGAAAATTAAAATAACAGTGAGATACTACTATATACTAATTAGATTGGCCAAAATCCAGAACACTGACATCAAATACTGACAAGGATATGGACCAACAGGAACTCTGTATTCATTCCTAGTTGAAATGCAAAATGGGGCAGGGCACGGTGGCTCACGTATGCAATCCTAGCACTTTGGGAGGCTGAGGCAGGTGGATCACAAGGTCAGCAGTTCAAGACCAGCCTGGCCAAGATGGTGAAACCCCACCTCTACTAAAAATACAACGTTTAGCTGAGCGTGGTGGTGGACATCCGTAATCCCAGCTACTCAGGAAGCTGAGGGAGGGAATTGCTTGAATACGGAAGGCAGAAGTTGCAGTGAGCCGAGATCACACCACTGCACCCCAGCCTGGGACACAGAGCGAGACCCTGTCTCAAAAAAAAAAAAAAAAGGAATGCAAAATGGTACTGCCACTTTGGAAGAGTTTGGCAGTTTTTTATAAAACTAAACATATTGGCCGGGCGCGGTGGCTCAAGCCTGTAATCCCAGCACTTTGGGAAGCCGAGACGGGCGGATCACGAAGTCAGGAGATCGAGACCATCCTGGCTAACATGGTGAAACCCCGTCTCTACTAAAAAATACAAAAAATCTAGCCGGGCGAGGTGGCGGGTGCCTGTAGTCCCAGCTACTCAGGAGGCTGAGGCAGGAGAATGGCAAGTAAACTCGGGAGGCGGAGCTTGCAGTGAGCTGAGATCCAGCCACTGCACTCCAGCCTGGGCGACAGAGCAAGACTCCGTCTCAAAAAAAAAAAAAAAAAAAAACTAAACATATTTTTATCATACAATCCACCAATTGCACTCTGTGATATTTACCCAAATGAACTGAAAACTTATGTCCACAAAAAACCCCACACATGCGTGTTGACAGCTGCTTTATTCATAATTGTCAACATATTGAAGCAACCAAGATGTCCTTCAATAGGTGAGCAGATAAGCGGTGGTAGATTGAGACAATAGGATATTATTCAGTGCTAAACAGGAATGAGCTATTAAGCCATGAAAAAGCATGGAGGACAGATTAATTAATTAATTAATTTCAAGCTATCAAGAGTGTGGTGATGCATAATTTCTTAAGAGATTGCTACATTATTATATCCAGGTGTTTCTTTAACCACTGACACCCATTTCACAAGTTTTGATGCACATGTACAGGTGCCTGGAAGTAATTTTAAGACATCTCAATTTCAAAATATTGAAAATGTTAGAAATGATGAAACGTAGTAGACAGTTTTTTATGCTTAACTCATCTCGAGTTTATTTCAGTGTTTGAAATTAGGTATAAACATCTAATTTTATCTTTTTTCAGAAAGTTAATTGTCTAAATACAATTTTTTAATTAGTCTACTCTCCCCCCAGTGGGTTGAAATTTCATTTTTATCCTTGAATTCTGGTGTGATTGACATTTGAATAGACAGAACAATGGAATAAAACAGGAAATCCAGAAATAGGCTCAAATATATATGCTAATTTAGTGTATGATAGAGATATTTTCTTTAGTAAGGAAAAGATGAACTAGTCAAAAGATGTTAACATAACTAGGTAGTCATCTGAAAAGCAAATAGAATTGGATCAATGTTTTATAGCTTATACTAGGATAAATTCCAAATGGATCAAAAATTTAAATATGAAAATTAAAATTGTAAAAGCTCTACAGCAGAATATGGAAGAATTAATTTTTTTAAATTAATAGCCTGGGCACAGTGGCTCATGCCTGTTATCCCAGCACTTTGAGAGGCTGAGCCAGGTGGATCACCTGAGGTCAGGAGTTCGAGACCAGCCTGACCAATATGATGAAACCCCATCTCTACTGAAAATACAAAAATTAGCTGGGCGTGGTGGTATGTGCCTGAAATCCCAGCTCCTTGGGAGGCTGAGGCAGGAGAATTGCTTAAACCCGGGAAGTCAAGGCTGCAGTGAGCCGAGATCACACCACTGCACTCTACCCTGGGCAACAATAGGAGACTCACAAAACCCACAACTATGCTGCATCAAGCCCATAAAGACCTCTTAAATAAAAAATTAAACTTCTAAGTAATGGGAATTGTCATAGTTTAATTGGCAAGAAGTACATCTTATAATCAATGGCATCTTATATTCAATGAAATCTATCATAAAAGCATGAGGAAAACAATATTTTCAAAACCTCTTAGGCTATACGTAAAATCCACAAGTTGTAAATGAAAAGACTGATAGGTTTATTTTGTATTATTTATTTATTTTTCTTTTTTTAGAGACAGGGTCTCACTGTTGCCTAGGTTGGTCTTGAATTATTGAGCTCAAGCAATCCTCCTGCCTTAGTTTTCCAAAGTGCTGGGGTTACAGGTGTAAGCTACCACTGCCAAGCCAAGGTTTAACTACATAAAAACTAAAATGATAAAAGATGGGCAGGGAGAAAATACTTGCAACATATGTAATAAAGAATTACTATCAGGCAGGTGTCAGATGTCCCCAGCACACTGGAGTCTGGGGTTTGGTGCTGATGGTGTCTCATCAACATGCACAAACACAGCCTGACAGCTGGACTTTAGTGTTGGGAGCTGTTAATTATTCTAAAGTTCTATAGATTCATGATTTTATAGTTAGAGTTTATATCTACCTGTGTTTTTAGAGGAAGAACCCAAGGCCAAATTATTTTGAAGTGGGAGTGGGCTAGACCGGAGTCTTCCTGTACCCTTTTCATGCTGTGTTTGAGGATATGCCCATTGCTACATCCACATAACTCATCTGGAGCAGGGGATGTGTGACAGTAAACTGTCTAAGATTTTTCACAGGTAAAGTTAAGCAGAAGTATGTAGTAAACATAAGTGCAAAAGTGTGGCTGAGCCACATATGCACTTGATTTGATTTGGGAAGCCTGAGGGAGGCAGCATTCCTAGCCCCGTGCTGCCTGCCCAGCACAAGGTAGGGTGGTAACTGGGGTGGGGAAGGGGCAGCTCTGTAGAGCATGGTCTGCCTTAGGGCCTGAATTGTCCTCAAAGCACATGGACTGCGGAAATTGTTCACATGAACCAGAGACATCACTCTTTAGGATTCTATTGGCAGCACCTGAACTGGCTCGACATTTATGGAGGTGGTGTTTCTTTGAAGCAGTAACTTGTTTTATAATAATTTTTATTTGGTGGCTGGGAGTGGTGGCTCACACCTGTAATCCCAGCACTTCAGGAGGCCGAGGTGGGCAGATCACTGGAGGTCAGGCGTTCAAGACCACCCTGGCCAACGTGGTGAAACCCTGTCTCTACAAAAATATAAAAAATAGCCAGGCATGATGGTGGGTGCCTGTAATCCCAGCTACTCAGGAGGCTGAGGCAGGAGAATCACTTGAACCCGGGAGGCAGAGGTTGTAGTGAGCAAGATCATACCACTGTACTGCAGCCTGGGAGACACACCAAGACTCTGTCTCGAAAAAAAAAAAAAAAAAAAAATTTATTTGGCATATTTTAATATAGTTTAGAAGCTATCTAATCTGTTTTTTTTTTGGAGGGGCAAACTCTTTTGAAAATGTAAGTTTTGCTTTTAATTAAAAATTAAGTCTTAGTTAAAACTCAGCCTGCACAAAATTCTTCAGTTACTTCCCATTACTTTATCAGTAATATTCACCACATTTTCCTAGATGTTTATTGATTAGAGTGTTGGGATCAAATTCTGCACTAAACGTATGCAAATACACTGGAGAGGCTTTGAGTTTTTCACTATGAAATGCAATGGTGGCTTGAATAAAAAAGTATCTAGAAGCCAAATTAACATAATAATGACTTCAAAAAAAGAATTACTATCAGGATATGTAAAGAACTACAAAAAAATCAACACAACAGAAAAAGGCAGGTAAGAATATAAGTGAACAAGTTTTATAAATGACCAATAAACAAAAAGGACTTCACTAACAATCAGAGTACAAAAATTAAAATGAATTAACAACTCAGGAAGTTGAAGCAGGAAGATTGCTTGAGGTCAGGAGTTTGACCAGCCTAGGCAACACAGAGGGACCTCATCTTAAGAAAAAGCCTGGGCACGGTGGCTAACGCCCATAATCCCAGCATTTTGGACTTTGGGAGGCAGGGGCAGGAGGACTGCCCGGGCCCAGGAGTCCAAGACAAGCCTGGGCAACATAGTGAGACCCTGTCTCAAAAAAAGAAGAAAGAAAAGGCTGAGTGCAGTGGCTCATGCCTATAATGCCAGCACTTTGGGAGACTGAAGCAAGAGGATCATTTAAGCCCAGAAATTCAAGATCAGCCTGGGCAATAGAGCAAGACTCCATCTGTACAAAACACTTTAAAATTAGCTGACGTGACAGTAACATGCCTGTAATCCCAGCTACTTGGGAGGCTGGGATGGGAGAGTCACTTGAGTCCAGGAGTTTGAGGATGCAGTCAGCTATGTCCACACCACTGCACTGCAGCCTGGATGACAGTGAGACCCTGTCTCTAAGAAAAAAAGAGGCTGGGCAAGGTGGTGCATACCTGTAATCCCAGCACTTTGGGAGGCAGAGGCAAGCTGATCACTTGAGCCCAGGAGTTCAAGACCAGCCTAGGCAACATGGTGAAACCACAACTGTACACACAAAAAAATACAAAAATTAGCCAGGCATGATGGTGTGTGTCTGTAGTTCCAGCTACTTGGGAGGCTGAGGTGGGAGGATCACTTGAGTCTGGGAAGTCAAGGCTGCAGTGAGATAGCACCACTGCACTCCAGCCTAGGTAACAGAATGAGACCCTGTCTTAAAAAAAAAAAAAAAAAAAAAAAAAAGGGAGAGAGAGAGAGATCAACCCTCGCTAACATGGTTAATTGTGACATGAAGAGCGCCAAAATCACTCAATGGGGAAAGGACAGTCTTTTCAACAAATAGTGTTTGTAAAACTTGTTATCCACAAGCAAAAGAATGAAATGGGGCCTTTATACCACATTGAAAAATTAACTTAAAATGATCAATAACCTAAATGTAAGAGCTAAAACTATAAAACTCTTAGAAGAAAACATTGTGGAAAATCTTCATGATATTGTAATTGGTGATGACTCCTTGGATTGGCATAAAAAGCAAAAGGTAACAAAAGAAAAAATTAATTTGACTTAATCAGAATTTAAAATTTCTGTGCAAAAAAGGACACCATCATGGGAGTGAAAAGACAAACTACAAATTGTGAGAAAATATTTGCAAATCATATATCTGGTAAGGGATAAATATTCCCTATATATAAAATATATAAATACAACACAATTCAAAAATTAGCAAAGGATTCAAATACACATTTCTCCAAGAAGATATACAAAAAAGGTCAATAAGCACATGAAAAGATGCTAGATATCACTAGTCGTTTAGAAAAATGCAAATCAAAACCACAATGATATACCACTTTTCACACCAAATAGGATTATTATCATGAAAAAGAAAAATAAGTGCCAGTGAGCACGTGGAGAAACTGGAACCCTTACGTATTGCTGATAGAACTGTAAAATGGCACAACCGCTATGGAAAAAAGTTAAACATAGACTGACTAGGTGAAATAAGGCAGTCAAAAAAAGACAAATACTGTATGTTTTCACTTATATGAGATATCTAGGGTAATCAAACTCTTAGAAATAAAGTAGGATAGTGGTTGCCAGGAGTTGGGGGGAATGGAGAAATGGGGAGTTGTTTAATGGGTACAGAGTTTCAGTTTTGCAAAATGAAAAAGTTCTGGAGTTTGGAGGCACATCCATGTGTACATACTTAATAGTTGTGTTAAGTATGTACTTAACATACTTAAATACTGTTAAGATAGTAAGAAAAAAAAATTATTTTTTTAAAATTTTTATTTTATTTTTCCCCCAGAGACAGAGTTTCGTCATGTTGCCCAGGTTGGTCTCAAACTCCTGGGCTCAGGCAATCCTCCTGTCTTGGCCTCTCAAAGTGCTGGGATTACAGGTGTGAACCATGATACCCAGGCAAAAATTTTGTATGTATTTTACCATAATCTTTTCTTAAAGTTAAACATAGAATTACTCATATGACTCAGCAATTCTATTTACAGCTAAATACCCAAAAGAATTGCAAGCAAAGAACAAAACAGATACTTGTATATCGGTATTCATAGCAGCGTTATTCAAAATAGCCAAAAGGTAGAAACAACTCCATCAACAGACAGATAAAATATGACCTATACAAATAATGCAGTATTAGCCATAAAAAGGAATGAAATTCTGATATATGCTACAACATGAATAACCCTGAAAACATTATGCTAAGTGAAATAACTCTGACACAAATGGATAAATATTATATTAATCCACTTATATAGGGTGCCTAGAATAAGCAAATTCATAAAAACAGAAAGAAGATATTAGGGGGTGGGAGTGAAACTGCCCCCATGGGGTTCACAACGAGTGCATGCCAGGTTCTGGACAGAAATATAGTTATAATTAAGCATTAATCAGGCCTCACTTTGGCCCACTTCCTGGTTGCTAAAAAGTCACATAGCACTAGATACTGACTATTTGCATCCCTATTGTTCCTACAGAATAGGAGTTCTGACATTAGGGTCATAAAATTTAAGATTTTATTTCCATCCCCATCTTTCCTATAACAGGATCTCTGACATAATCGTAAGGCTTTTGTTTACGGATTGCTTAATATGTTTTTCACACCCCTGAATTCCAGCAACCAGTTTGAAGACCCCCACAGAGGAACAGGATCTGCAAGAGAATACGGCTTCTTCATCTCCCTGTCCCATGACTTCACCCTGTACTCTTTAACAAATAAACAATTGCCACACTTCGGCCCACTTCAAAACCCTTAAAAACCTTAGCCCCAATCTCCTAGGGGAGAGGAATTTGAGGTTTCCCTCCATCTCCTCATTTGGTGGCCCTATGATTAAACCTTTCTCTGCTGCAACCTGGTGTCTCAGCTTATTGACTTGCCGTGTGCATTGGGCAATGAACCAATTTACAGTTACAGAAGGGAGAATTAGTGAGTTAATGTTTCATAGGTACAGAGATTCTGTTTAGGATGATGAGAAAGTTCTGGAAAGGGATAATGGGGATGGTTGTACAACATTGTAAATGTAATTAATGACACTGAACTCCACATTTAAAAAATGGCTGGCCGGGCGCGGTGGCTCAAGCCTGTAATCCCAGCACTTTGGGAGGCCGAGACGGGTGGATCACGAGTTCAGGAGATCGAGACCATCCTGGCTAACACGGTGAAACCCCGTCTCTACTAAAATACAAAAAAAATTAGCCGGGCGAGGTGGCGGGCGCCTGTACTCCCAGCTACTCGGGAGGCTGAGGCAGGAGAATGGCGTGAACCCGGGAGGCAGAGCTTGCAGTGAGCTGAGATCCGGCCATTGCACTCCAGCCTGGGCAACAGAGCTAGACTCCTTCTCAAAAAATAAAAAATAAATAAATAAATAAATAAATAAATAAAAAATGGCTAAGATAGTAAATTTATGTTATATATATTTTACTGCAATAAAAAATATTTTAGAGAAAGACTAGAAAGAAAGCTGGAAATGGTACATAGAGACAACTCTATGGAGTTGTTTTGGTCCAAAAAAAAAAAAAAAAAAAAAAAAAAAAACAAGACATGGGAAAGTATACCTATTAATAAAAGAAACAATAGGAGCTGGACGTGGTGGCTCTTACCTGTAATCCCAATACTTTGGGAAGCCAAGGCAGGCTGATCACTTGAGCTCAGGAGTTCAAGAACAGCCTAGGCAACAAGGTGAAACCCCAACTCTCCAAAAAATACAAAAATTAGCTGGGCATGGTGTCATGCACCTGTAGTCCCAGTTACTCTGGAGGCTGAGGTGGGAGGATCATCTGAGCCCAGGGAGGTCAAGACTGCAGTAAGCCACGATCATACCACACTGCACTCTAGACTGGGTGACGGAGCGAAACCCTGTCTCAAAAAATAAAAGAATAGAATAAAATAGGTTGGGTGCAGTGGCTCATGCCTGTAATCCCAGCACTTTGGGAGGCTGAGGTGGGCGGATCACTTGAGGTCAGGAGTTCAAGACTAGCCTGGCCAAAATGTTGAAACTCTGTCTCTACTAAAAATATAAAAATTAGCCAGGCGTGGTTGCGGGCGCCTGTAATCCCAGCTACTAGGGAGGCTGAGGAAGGAGAATTGCTTGAACCTGGGAAGCAGAGGTTGCAGTGGGCCAAGACTGTGCCACCGCACCCCAGCCTGGGCGACAGACTGAGACTCCATCTCAAAAGAATAAAAAATAAAATAAAATAAAATAAAATAAAATAAAGGGGAAATAACAGAGCCAAAATGTTTGGGGGTTTTTTTTTGTGCTTTTTTTTTCCTTAAAAGAATTTTTTTAACATGTTAATGGTAACACTTAGTAGTGAAAATACAATGTAGAAAAGAGAGGGGAGAATTTCTTAGGCAATGCCTATTAGTAGGCAAGTAGAAATGGAATGTACAATATAAACAGAAATAATGGACTTAGGAGCATGGGTAGTTGATCCATAGCACAAGGTATAAAGGCCAAGTAACTGAGTAAAGATGTGTGTTGATAGCTATTTGTAGTAATGGGAGTCTGTGGAAGTTCTCTTCTGCTTGCTTCAATTTTCTCAGTGAATTGGGAAGCAATTCATTAATTACTGACAATGGGGACTAGAGAGGAAATACCGGGATTTGATGAGAGAAGAAAAGGTACAAAATACTCTCTTGAGGGAATGAGTGAACTAGGGAAATATGATTGCTCAGGAGCATTATGAGCTCATATTTTTTTGAGACAGGGCCTTGCTATGTTGCCCAGGTTGCTCTCAAACTCACAGCCTCAAGCGAGCCTCCTGAGTAGCTCGGACTACAGGTTCATGCCATCGCACCCAACTATCAATTTTACTGAAGATAAGCAAACAAAAACTATATATGTGGGTGTGTATATATATAATTTTAATATATGTATATAAGGTGTGTAAATAATATATGTATAAGCACAGAAAGGGTCCAGAAGTATACACACCGAATTGTTAATAGTGGTTATTACTGGAGAATGTATGTGTGGATACATACACACATGTGTGGCTGGGGGTAGAGGTGAGGTGGAAGAGACTCCTATGTTATTTGAATTTTTAACCAGCACATTATTTTTGGGATTCAAACAAAATATCTTAATATAAGTTAATAAATAGCTTGAAAGGAGAATTTAGAACGGTGTTCAAGATCCACAGCACCTTGATTAGGCAAACCCTACATCCTAATTAAACACAACTGTCAACCTGCAGTAAATGTGACCACAGCAAGACAATATGAGAAAAGCTGAAGTATCACTCACCTTGAACACTTCAGAGAAGAAGCCAGACCCTATTTTTTCACAGGTGAAATCATCCAAACGCGTCAGTCTGGAAAAGGCACTTATAAGAGCTCGATACGAAGATGGCCAAACTCTTCCCACCTGGCTCACATTTCCATCTCCTCCACCACCTCCTTCAAACTCTTCAAGACGCTCCACACGTGGAGGAAAACCTGCAATTGAATTCCGTTTGCTCCGATCCATAGTCTCAATAATCACTTTTTTCTTCTTTTAAGAAGGAACTCCACACATAAATTTTTGTTGAATTGTACTTCTCTTCTGGTTTGACACTAAACAAGAGATCAAAAAAATTTCCACTGAAATCTTTAATGAATAAATACATGCAAAGCAATAAATACTCAATGCAAAAATATTTCCTTTCATATTCTAGTTCCTGGTTTTCAGATCTAAAAAATGCTGTATGTCTTTACCCTCAAATAACACTGATATATTTAAAGCCCAAGATATAGCTAGTCTTTACCATGAGTAGAATATCATGAAGATCACCAATTACATTCTAAGTAACAAAATGACAATGATAATATCTATCATTCATTGAGCACCTACTTTCTAGGAAACACAGTATAAGAGCTTGACATATGCCATTTGATTCTCAGATAATCCATGATATAAAGATTATGTTCATTTCATAGAGAGATCAAGAAATCAGTCACTAAAAGGCAGAGATAAAATTAAAATGGAAGCTGGGTGCAGTGGCTCACACCTGTAATCCCAGCACTTTGGGAGGCCAAGGCAGGCGGATCACTTGAGGTCAAGAGTTTGAGACCAGCCTGGCCAACATGGTGAAACCCCATCTCTACTAAAAATATAAAAATTGGCCAGGCGTGGTGGCAAGCACCTGTAATCTCAGCTACTCAGGAGGCTGAAGTAGGAGAATTACTTTAACCCAGGAGGCAGGGGTTCCAGTGAGCCGAGATCGTGCCACTGCACTCCGGCCTGGGCAACAGAGTGAGACACTGTCTCGAAAAAAAAAAAAAAAGAAAAGAAAAAAATTAAAGTACAAAGCCCATCTGATTCAAAAGCCTGTGCTTCTTTCTACCAATACCCTTTATAGCCTCATATAATTTTCTCTTTATTTCAAAAATTAATTCCAAATATATAAAACAAACATTACAAGGAAACTTCAAAATTACATATTATATAATTTTTTAAAACGAAAACTATATCCAAAAGCAATCTAAAAATTCACTGTTGATGAAAAAGCATAGTCCAGTAGAAGTAACTATAGAAGGCTCCATCCCATCTGGTACATAACTAAGAATAAAAGCACAAGCCTACTTTTTCTTTTAGCCTGTCTCTCCCTATTTCTACTTTTTTCCATGAGACTCAATTGTAAGGGTTCTATGCAAAATACAATATTGTGACTCCTCAATTAGTGAAATGCTTTCATAAAGGAGGTGGATACCTACTCAGTTTACCACCACCACTTCTAACCAGCTCCGCAACTCAAAGAAAAGTGGCAGGAATCCCAGGGCCATCTTAGCAACATGAGTCTGCCTCCTTATCCATTGCCAGAAGTCAGCACTGTACCCAGTGTGTACAACCACAGTTTCTTTCCTGGCAATGTGCAATTGGAATTAAGATAGTCCAGTCTCAATATGGCAGCTTTCTAAAATAGAAGCCATGTAAACTCAGGAGCTGCCGGCCAGGGCCATTGTGTATAATACAGCCTGAAGGCAGAAGAAGTCAAGAGATTGGGGCCAATCTTCAAAGAAAGAAAAAAAAGAAAGGGAACTTTTTGAATTCCCTATTCTGCTCTAATCCCCAAATCTTAAGGCCTAAGTGCATCCTGAGGTTCCATGAGATCTCCCTGAATCTAGTTAATCTAGTTCTACCACAGTCTTCAAAGAAAGAACACTCTGAGTTCCCAAATAACAAAACATTGAAGTACCTCTATTGAACCTATGCCAAAAAGTGGCATCAGCACCACCAGACCAAATATTTACATCCACAAGAACAAAAATTTAGGGTTACCTGGCCACAGTAGCTCATACCTATAATCCTAACACTTTGGGAGGCCAAGGCAAGAGGATCACTTGAGCTCAGGAGTTTGAGACCAGTCAGGGCAACATAGTGAGACCTCGTCTCTATGAAAAAATGTAAAAATTAGCCAGGCATGATGGTACACGCCTGTAGTCCCAGCTACACAGGTGGCTGAGGCAGGAGGATTGCCTGACCCCAGGAGTTTGAGGCTGCAGTGAGCTATGATAGAACCACTGCACTCCGCCTGGGCAACAGAGCAAGACCCTGTCTCAAAAAATTTTAGGGTTATAAGACAAAAAATTTGCAGTCACAAAAAAGAATGAAATCATGTCCTTTGCAGCAACATGCAGCTGGAAGCCATTATTCTAAGTGAACCAAAGCAGAAACAGAAAACCAAATATCGCATGTTCTCACTTATAACTAGGAGCTAAATCTTGGGTTCACACAAACATAAAGTTGGGAACAACAGACACTAGAGGCTCCAAAACGAGGGAGGCAAGCAGGGGCTGAAAAACTTCCTGTTGGGCACTATGTTCACTATCTCGGTGGTGGGATCAATAGAAGCCCAAACCTCAGCACCACACAATACACCCTTGTAACAAACCTGTACACATACCTCCTGAATCTAAAATATAAACGGAATTTTAAAAATAAAATAGAGGCTGGGCACGTGACTCACACCTGTAAAATCGCAGCACTTTGGGAGGCCGAGGCAGTCAGATCACCTGAGGTCATGAGTTCGAGACCAGCTTGGCCAATGTGGCAAAACCCTGTCTCTACTAAAATAACAAAAAAAATTAGCTGGGCTTGGTGGCAGCCACCTGTAATCCCAGCTACTCGGGAGGCTGAGGCAGGAGAATTGCTTGAACCCGGGAGGCAGAAGTTTCAGTCAGCCGAGATCATGCCATTATACTCCAGCCTGGGCAACAAGAGCGACATTCTGTCTCAAAGTAAATAAATTAAATAATAAAAATAAAAATAAAATAAAATAGGGTCAGGTGCAGGGGCTCATTCCTGTAATCCAAGCCCAGGTTGGAGTGCAGTGGTGCTATCACAACTCACTGCAGCCTCAAATTTCCGGGCTCAGGCAATCCCCCTGCCTCAGCCACCTGTGTAGCTGGGACTACAGGTGTGTGCCATCATGCCTGCCAGTTCAAGACCAGACTGGGCAACACAGCAAGACCCCCATCACTAAAAAAAATAATAATTTTAAAAAACAAATTTTCTTAATTTTAGAGCCAGTAGAAAACACCAACTTCAGTCATTCATTTTATATTTGAGGAAACACAAGGCCCAGAAAGTAGAAATGCTAAAAGTCAATGCTATAACCTATTTACTAGCAAAGCTAGACTTGAAACCAAGGAGCCAAGGATAGTGCATTTCTCAAAGTATGTCTGTTGATAATGTGCTTCAAACTACCTGAGAAGCTTGTTTAAAACCCAGAGTCATAGGTCTCACCCTTGATAGCTTTTTTTTTTTTTTGAAACACAAGGTTTCACTATATTGCCCAGGCTGGTCTTGAACTCCTGGCCTCAAGTGATCCTCCCACCTCAGCCTCCCAAAGTGCTAAGATTACAGGTGTGAACTGCACCTGGCCACTGTTTTTTTTTTTTTTAAACATCAGGAATTTTACAAGCATTTCCTCATTTAATCTCAAAATGTGGCCAGGCACAGTGGCTCACACCTGTAATCCCAGCACTTTGAGAATCCCTTGAACCTGAGAGGCAGAGATTGCAGTTAGCTGAGATTATACCACTACACTACAGCCTGGGCGACAGAGCGAGACTCCGTCTCAAAAAAAAAAAAAAAACCAGCAAGATAGGTCTGATCTCCATTTTACAGAAAAAGAAATATAGGCTCAGAAGATGAAGTAACTTGCCTAAGGACACAGAGCTAGTAGAACCAAAACTGGAACCAAGTTCTATCCAGCACCAAAGCTCAAACTTCTTCCATTTCATTATTACTTAGCTCAGTATTTTTCCACTATGAGAGTTGTAGGAGTTAAGTTAATCATCTGGGTAGAAAAAAGAACAGAGACTTAAGTGCAGAGGAAGGCTAGGCTGATTATAATTTGAACAGAGACAGAAAAGAAAAAAGAAACTTTAGAAAACTAAAAGATATTAAAGTAATATACAAAACATATGTAAAGTACATAAAACATTGTTGACTATATAAAACATAGTTGTCTGCTAAACTGAACAATTCGATAAGTTTGCCATCAATGACTTTTTCATTTTTGATATATTCTTTTTAATTTTTATGGGTACATAGTGGGTATATATATTTATAGGATACACAAGATTTTTGATACAGGCATACAATGTGTAATAATCACATCAGGGTAAATGAGGTATCCATCACCTCAAGCATTCATCATTTATTTGTGTTACAAACATTCCAATTGTACTCTCCCAGTTATTCTAAAATATATAATGAATTATTGCTGATTGTAGTCACTCTGTTGTGCTATCAAATACTAAATTTTATTCATTCTATCTAACTATATTATTGTACCTATTAACCATCCCATTTCCCACTCAACACCCCCAACACACTACCCTTCCCACCCTCTGGTAACCATCATTCTATTATCTATCTCCATGAGTTCAATTGTCTTAATATTTAGCTTTAGCAATGAGTAAGAATATGCAAAGTTTGTCTTTCTGTGCCTGACTTATTTCACTTAACATGATGTCCTCAAGTTCTATCCATGTTGTTGCAAAAAAGAGGATCTCATTTTTTTATGGCTGAATAATCCATTCGTATAGGTGCCACATTCATCTATTGAACATTTAGGTTGCTTCCAAATCTTGGCTATTGTAAACAGTGCTGTAATAAACATGAGAGTGCAAACGTCTCTTCGATATACTGATATCCTTTCTTTTGGGTATATATTCAGCAGTGGGATTGCTATATCACATCGTAGCTCTATTTTTACTATTTTGAGGGACCTCCATAGTGTTCTCCATAGTGGCTATACTAATTTACACTTCTATCAATAGTGTACAAGGGTTCCCTCTTCTCCACATCTTGGTTAGCATTATTTGCCCATCTTTTGAATAAAAGCCATTTTAAGGGTGAGATGATAATTCATTATAGTTTTGATTTGCATTTCTCTGATGATCAATATGTTGAGCAACTTTACATAGATCTGTTTGCCATTTGCATGCCTCCTTTTGAGAAACGTCTGTTCAGATCTTTTGCCCATTTTTTAATCAGATTGTTAGACTTTTTCCTATAGAGTTGTCTGAACTCCTTATATATTCTGGTTATTAATTCTTTGTCAAATGGGTAGTTTCAAATATTTTCTCCCATTCTGTGGGTTGTCTCTTCACTTTGTTGACTGCTTCATTTCCTGTGCAGAAGCTTTTTAACTTCATGTGATCACGTGTCCATTTTTGCTTTGGTTACCTGTACTTTGGGGATATTACTCAAGAAATCTTTGCCCAAACCAATATCCTGGAAAGTTTTCCCAATGTTTCCTTGTAGTAGTTTGAGGTCTTAGATTTAAGTCTTTAATCCATTTTGATCAGATTTTTTACTAGATTTTTCTTCTGCATATGGATATCCTGTTTTCCCAGCACCATTTATTGAAGAGATTGTCCTTTCCCCAGCGTATGTTCTTAGCACCTTTGTTGAAATTGAGTTAACTGTAGGTATATGGATTTATTTCCGGGTTCTCTATTCTGTTCCATTGGTCTGTGTGTCTGGTTTTTTGTTTTTGTTTTGTTTTGAGACAGGGTCTCACTCTGTTGCCCAGGCTAGAATGGAGTGGCGTGATCACAGCTCACTGAAGCCTCGACCTCCTAAGGCTCAGGTGATCCTCCCAACTTAGCCTCCCAAGTAGCTGGGACTACAGGTGCATACAACCACACCCAGCTAATTTTTGTACTTTTTTTTATAAAGACAAGGTTTCGTCAAGTTGCCCAGGCTCGTCTCAAACTCCTGGGCTCAAGCGATCCACCCTCCTAGGCCTCCTAAAGCGCTGGGATTATAGGCATGAGCCACCACGCCCAGCCTATGTGTCTGTTTTTATGCCAGTATTCTCATGTTGTTTTGGTTACAATAAAGCTCTGTGGTATAATTTGAAGTCAGGTAATGTGATTCCTCCAGTTTTGTTCTTTTTGCTCAGGATGGTTTTGGCTATTCTAGGTCTTTTGTGGTTCTAAAATTTGAGGATTATTTTTTCTATTTCTGTGAAGAGTGTCACTGGTATTTTGATGGGGACTGCACTGAATCTGCAGATTGTTTTAGGTAGTATAGACATTTTAACAATATTGATTCTTTCAATTCATGAACAATATCTTTCCATTTTTTGGTGTCCTCTTCAATTTCATCAATGTTTTATAGTTTATAGCCTGGCCAATGTGGTGAAACCCCGTCTCCACTAAAAATGCAAAAATTAGCCAGGCATGGTGGCACACCTATAGTCCCAGCTACTCAGGAGGCTGAGGCACAAGAATCGCTTGAAGCCGGGAGGCAGAGGTTGCAGTGAGCCAAGATCACACCACTGCACTCTAGCCTTGGCAACAGAGCAAGACACTGGATCAAAAAAAAAAAAAAAGGTCTTATAGTTTTCATTGTAAAGATCTTTCACTTACTTGGTTAAGACTGTTCCTAGGTGGCCGGGCGCAGTGGCTCACGCCTGTAATCCCAGCACTTTGGGAGGCCGAGGCGGGCGGCTCACAAGGTCAGGAGATCGAGACCACGGTGAAACCCTGTCTCTACTAAAAATACAAAAAATTAGCCGGGCGCGGTGGCAGGCGCCTGTAGTCCCAGCTACTCAGGAGGCTGAGGCAGGAGAATGGCGTGAACCCGGGAGGCGGAGCTTGCAGCGAGCCAAGATCGCGCCAGGGCACTCCAGCCTGACAGAGACTCTGTCTCAAAAAAAAAAAAAAAAAAAAAAAAAGACTGTTCCTAGGTATTTTATCTTATTTGAAGCTGTTGTAAATAGGATTACCTTCCTGCTTTCTTTCTCAGATTGTTTGCTGTTGGCATACAGAAATGCTACTGATTTTTGTATACTGATTTTGTATCCTACAACTTTACTGAATTGTTTATCAAGATATGTTTCATTCCTAACAAAATACCTTACTAACCTCCTCAATGCCCTCAGGGTTCCCTGAGAGTGGCAAATCCTAGTTTTCCATATTACAGCACAGAAGACAGAATTGCTCATTGCAGCTCAACGGGTCTGGTTTTACATTCTCAGCTAGCTAGGAGGAGGTAAGAAACTGCTAATTGCGGCAGGGCACGGTGGCTAACTCCCGTAATCCTAGCACTTTGGGAGGCCAAGGCAGGTGGATCACTTGAGGTCAGGAGTTCTAGACTGGTCTGGCCAACATGGCAAAACCTTGTCTCTACTAAAAATACAAAAATTAGGCCAGACATGGTAGCTCATGCCTGTAATCCTAGCAGTTTGGGAGGCCAAGGCAGGTAGATCACCTGAGGTTGGGAGTTCGAGACCAGCCTGGCCAACATGGTGAAACCCCATCTCTACTAAAAATACAAAACTTAGCCAGCGTGGTGGCGCATGTCTGTAATCCCAGTTACTCAGGAGGCTGAGGCATGAGAATCACTTAAAGCCAGGAGGTGAAGGTTGCAGTGAGCCAAGATCACGCCACTGCATTCCAGCCTAGGAGATACAGCAAGACTCCATCTCCAAAAAAAAGAAAAAGAAAAAAAAAATTAGTCAGGCATGGTGGTATGCACCTGTAGTCCCAGCTACTCAGGAGGCTAAGGCAAGAAAATCACTTGAACCCATGAGGCAGAGGTTGAAGTAAGCTGAGATGGCACCACTGCACTCCAGCCTGGGTGACAGAGTGAGACTCCAAAAAAGAAAGAAAGAAGAAAAGAAAGAAAGAGAATGAAGGGGAGAGAAGGGGAGGGGAGGGGAGGGGAGGGGAGGGGAGGGGAGGGAAGGGAAGGGGTAAGGAGGAGGAGGAGGAGGAGGGAGGGGAGGAGAGGGAGGGGAGGGGAGGAGAGGGAGGGGAGGAGAGGGAGGGGAAGGGAGGGGATGAAATGCTAATTGCAACTGAGTTGCTTTGGTAGGAGTCCTGTTAGAAGTTTTACAATAGCACAATAGACTAAATTTTGGTATTTGTATCTTGGCTCATAGCACTTTTCAAGAGGTATAAATGTATTTCTTAAATGTTATATGCATAGAGAAACTCTTGCACATAAACACAAGAGGCCTGAATAAAGATATTCATTTCATTTTACCACTGTGGGTAATCAGGGGAAAGAAAGGAAACAACCTAAAGTTCATCTGTAGGAGCAATAGATAATAAACTGTAGCATATTTCTCAATAAAACATACAGCACTTAGATGAATAAATTATAAGTAGCAATGTGGATGTATTTAAAAAGTAATGTAGAGTTGGGAGGGAAAGCAAGTTGTAGTTAGCAATATTATTAAAATTTAATTCAAAAAAAGGTTTTTAAAGAAGTTACTAAAAAAACTGCACAACCACCCCATAGTATACCATTTTTGTAAAAATGTATTTTAAAAATACACAAAATAATATATACTAGTCAGGCGCGGTGCCTCATGTCTATAATCCCAACACTTTGAGAGGCTGAGGCGGTGGATCGCTTGAGCCCCGGAGTTCGAGACCAGTCTGAGCAACATGGTTAAACCTCATCTCCACAAAAAATACAAAAATTGACCAGGCGTGGTGGCTTGCACATGTAATCCCAGCACTTTGGGAGGCCCAGGCAGGCATATCACAAGGTCAAGAGATCGAGACCATCCTGGTCAACATAGTGAAACCCCGTATCTACTAAAAATACAAAAATTAGCTGGGCGTGGTGGTGCGCACCTGTAGTCCCAGCTACTCAGGAGGCTGAGGCAGGAGAATAGCTTGAACTCAGGAGGCAGAGGTTGCAGTGAGCTGAGATCATGCCACTGGACTCCAGCCTGGGCAACAGAGCAAGCCTCCATCTCCAAAAACACAAGAACAAAAACAAAAATTACCCAGGCATGGTGGCATGAGCCTGTAGTCCCAGCTACTCAGGAGGCTGAGGCAGGAGGATTAGTTGGGCCCCAGGAGGTCAAGGCTGCAGTGAGCCATGATAATACCACAGAACTCCAGTCTGGGCAACAGAGCAAGACTCTACCTGAAATAATAATGATAATATATATTATATATTATAGAAAAGCAGAATAGCATAGTGATGAATGGTATGACATCTACATCTACAGCCAAACAATCTGGGTTCAAATCCTTGCTCCATAACTTCTAGTTATATGAACTTGGATATGTTATTTAACCTCTCTACCTCTCTAGTTCACTATCTGTAAAATGAAAATAAAAACAGTGCCTACATTATATTTTATATCTACTAACTCGTTTAATCCTTACAATAACCACAAAGTTATTGATTAAATGGATAGTACCTAATAAACAATAAGCATTCAACTCCTGTTTGTTATTATAATTATTAAAGACATTACATATTTATAGTGAACACCTAAAAGCATGAACTAAAAATGTAGACACTAAATTCATAACAGTATTTGTCTCGGGGGAAGGAAGTGAAATGACAAGGAAGGGAAACAAAAGAGACATCCACTATGCCAATAAGATTTTGTTTCCTTAACATGATGAAGTGGCCAAGTGGTTAAGGTGATGGACTGCCAATAATATTTTTGTTTCCTTTTATTGAAAAATAAACCTATGGCAAACAACACAAAATGATATATTTGTTAATTTTACCATTTTTCATTAATAAATATTTGTTATTCTGGGTGGTATTTATCATACTGTACTCTTTTCTGCATTTACATTTTTTTAATTTCAAAAAAGTTTAACAGGTTTTTTTTTTTTTTGAGATGGAGTCTTGCTCTGTCACCCAGGCTGGAGTACAGTGGTGCGATCATGGCTCACCACAACCTCTGCCTCCCAGGTTCAAGGGATTCCCCTGTCTCAGCCTCCCTAGAGGTGTGCACCACCACACCCAGCTAATTTTTGTATTTTTACTAGAAACGGGGTTTCACCATGTTGATCAGGCTGGTCTCAAACTCCTGACCTCGTGATCCACCCACCTCGGCCTTCCAAAGTGCTGGGATTACAGGCGTGAGCCACTGCACCCGGCCTTCACAGGTTTTTTTTTTTTTTTTTTAAGTCTATTGCTAATGCAACAGCTACGTAGCATGCTTAAGGCAAAACACTGAGAACAATTTGGCAAATAAACAGCATGACAGTGTGCAAGCCAAGCTTCTAGACTCTCAAACTTTTATTCAGCTAAATTTCCACTGTAGTTTTTGGTCGTAGGACTATATATATCTTAGGCTAAAACTTCAAAATCATGGCTGAATTTTTGGATAGCCTAACTTATTTAAGTCCACAAACTTAAAATATTGGGTGGGATCACTGGCTCATGTCTGTAATCCCCCAGCACTTTTAGAGGCTCAGGCAGCTGCTTGAGCCCAGGAGTTCAAGATCAGCCTGGGCAACATAGTGAAACCCCCGTCTCTACAAAAAATACAAAAATTAGCCTGGCATGGTGGTGCACACCTGTAGTCCTAGCTACTCAGGAGACCAAGGTGGGAGGATTGCTCGAGCCCAGGAGGTCAAAGCTGCAATGAGCCATGTTTGGGTCACTGCATTCCAGCCTGGGCAATAGAGCAAACGCCTGTCTCAAAAAAACAAACAAGCAAACAAAAAAAAATTAGCTCATAACAAACACTGATATGTAGTATAGAGCCCCTATCACATGCTCAAGTAATACTAATGATTAGATAGCTGAGATGAGTGGTAAGAAGTAGAATCCTCTCCATGGGAGTAATAACTGTATTAATCCATTTTAGAGAAGTGCTGAGCAAGGGAAAACTTCCAAACGATGCCTTCTGCTCCCTTGGCCAGCAAACTAAATGACTACATTTTAAATGAAATCAATCAAGCTATAAATTCTGTCAATTTATTCTGACAAATTTTAATAACTAATAAAAGGTAGCAAAGGTATACATGTACAAATTCTAAAACCAAGCCCAATTTTATAAAATGTGGGAATGATTACCTTTAAAATAAGAAAACACATTATTTGAAATATATGACATTTTATGATGGTTTCTGCCTCTCGATTACCTCTCTTGGTCTTATTTATTGAGTATTACCTATTGATACTAATAGTGTCCCTCAAAGTATTAATATACATTTTTTTGGAGCAGAGATAACTACAGTTACCATCACATTACCAGAAAAACATAAGGCGTTATTGTCACAATGATGGGGATGTGGGATGAGCACTACTGGTATTTTAGTGGGCAGGGGCTAGGGAAGCTAAATGTCCTACAATGCACAAAACAAAGAATTGTCCTGCCTTAAATGCCAATAGTGTCCTGGTTGAGAAACACTGTGTTAGAAAAGCTTAATCATTTTTGTCCTTAAACTAGGAAATAGCATTTAGCAGTCTTTCAAAAATGCCCAAATTATGTGGCTTATAAGGACACAAGTAATTTTTTAGTAACTATGTTCTCAACTTAAATACTAAAAACTTGGAAGTTCAAAACTTTTTTTTTTCTACATAGGTAGCCTTGTTTTTTCAAATATTAATTTCATTTATATAGGAGTTGATTTGTTTTTCACAAAGAAAACACAATTAAAAGCTTTGATTGGGGAAAGTAATTTGAAAAGCTACCAATTAAAAAAAGTTAGTGAACTAAATAGTCTATCTTCAGTATTATATTTTTTTATCTTTTCAAAGTAAGAATTCCAAAAATCATTTTTCAGAAAAATCAAGGAAATTTTTAGGACTCTCAGACCACACTCCTGTATGAAATATGCTTCTGGAAATAAAAACTGCAGCCACTATTTACTATAGACCATGCATTCTACCAAGGGTTTTTTATGTTATCTCTAATCTTTGTGACAACTCTGCAAAGCATGTATTATCATCTCTAATTTAAAGAAAGAAATCAAAATCCTGAGAGATTATGATTTCTCCAAACATAAACAACTAGTGAGACTCACGAACCAAATCCAGTAGTTTCAAACCTAAGCACTTCCCATTATAACATGTCTCCTTCAGAAATACAGTCAAATTTCTGTGAAAAATGATCTGTGGGTTAGCTATGTAGAAAGCTACTGCTATGCCCCAACTTCCCTCAACAGGGAGACTAAAAAGTGTACAAATGATAGCTCTACCAGTCTCAGAGGCAAAAGCCTTCCTTCAGTCATTCAATCACATTCTACAGACAGAAAAATTAGTATTGATTTAAACAGACATTCTAAAGAATGGATGCCATGCTGACAGGGAAAATATGCCTAATCCCAATCATTCTCTATTTTCCATTCTAATGCACAGTATCTGTTGTTTCTCACCCTTTCATTTCACCGAAACAAAGTAGATAAAACTTCACAATAGTCCAGACACAAATTTAATCCTGTAATGCACTAGAAAGCTATCTACCAACAGGTAGCTGGATTTGGCAAAGTGTCAGCCAGCAATCAAAAATTGTCAATGTCCATCCAAATATGGAATCATGTGTACACCAAGTTGGTAATATTATCCCACAAAGTCATCAGAAAGGATTTCTGAGAATTCAGTGGATTTTTCACCCTAGATATAAAGAGTAGAAAAAGGCTGCAAACATAATATACCAATACCCTCATCACATTGTTTTCTTTCTATAATCATAAAAGTCCCCACCTAATCCAAAACAAATTAAGGATTCATTATGAGTAATATGTAGCCCCAAAAACTGGTCATTTATTTTCTAGAATGGGAATACTGACAAGTACATTAGCTGGGTATCAATACCAAACACATGGGAAATCTACATGACAAGTCTGCTCAGCTGTTATCCTGTCTATGGACCAACACAGCTAATACAGACACATTTCAGGATGACTGTCTAATTAAAAATAAAAGCAATACTGCTGAGCTTGCCATCCTGCTGTGAAATAATGAGTTGCAGTTTCCATTCAAATCAAAGGCGATCTAGCATAAAAACTGGCATCCCTTAACTAATTAACCACGAATATACACAATGGCATATATTAGTACCAGACAGATCAAAAGCCAGTTCTTAAAAGCGTATTAGCTCTTCTAAATAAGCATCATATTTGCTGTGTAATTTCAATCCACCAGGCCCTAAGCTACGACATAAAACAGAAACTTAGGGTGAAAGTTATAAAGGCAGTTAGAGATGAACTAGTTTAATCTTTCGACCAATTCAGGAATCCCCTCTATTAGCTGACTCAAATGTTAATTGGGTAGCCACTAGGTGCAAGGCATCAGGACAGGTGCTATAGTATTTACTGAGCATTTACTATAATCCGGATGCTTTTCCAAGTGCTTTACATTTAATATCCACAACAGTCCCATAAAATAGATACTATTATTACCCCCAATTTACAAATGTGTAAACGAAGGAATTAAGGATATTAACTTGCCGAATCTCATAACCAAGAAGTGATAGAAGGCGGAGCACAGAGGCTCATGCCTGTAAATCCTAGCACTTTGGGAGGCCGAGGCAGGTGGATACGAGGTCAGGAGATCGAGACCATCCTGGCCAACACGGTGAAATCCCGTCTCTACTAAAAATGCAAAAATTAGTCAGGCATGGCAGCGTGCGCCTATAGTCCCAGCTACTCAGGAGGCTGAGGCAGGAGAATCGCTTGAACCCAGCAGGCGGAGGTTGCAGTAAGCTATGATCACGCCACTGCACTCCAGCCTGGGCGACAGAGTGAGACTCCGTCTCAAAAAAAGAGAAGTGGAGGAGGCAGAATTCAAACCCAGAGCCTGTACTCTTAATCCCTATGTTAATATTGCCTCTCTGGTAGGAGGATGTACAAAATGGAATAAAACATGACTCCACCTTTCCAAGAGCTCAGTCTCCCGAAAGATACATGTAAATCAATGAATATAGTACAGTGCAATAAGATAATTTTTTTTTTTTTTTTTTGAGATGGAGTCTTGCTCTGTCACCCAGGCTGGAGTACAGTGATGCGATCTTGGCTCACTGCAACCTCCGCCTCCCAGGTTCAAGCGATTCTCCTGCCTCCACCTCCCGAGTGGCTGGGACTACAGGCACACACCACCACACCCAGCTAACTTTTTTGTATTTTTAGTAGAGACGGGGTTTCACCATGTTGACCAGGATGGTCTCAATCTCTTGACCTGGTAATCTGCCCGACTCAGCCTCCCCAAGTGCTGAGATTATAGACATGAGCCACCGTGCCCAAACAAGATAATTGTTAATGACAGATAAGAGAGAAGGCTTAATTAAAGTACTGGCATTGAGGAAAAAGAAGTGAGAGAAGATAAGTGACCTATTTTTTTAGAGATGGGGGTCTCACTATGTTGCCCAGGCTGGACTTTACATGCATGATCATTGCACACTACAGCCTCGAACTCCTAAGTTCAAGGGATCCCCTTTGCCTCAACCTCCTCAGCACTACCATGCTGGGCAGAGATAAGTGACATTTTTTTTTTTTTTTTTTTTTTTTTTTTTTTTTTTTTTTTGAGACGGAGTCTCACGCTGTTGCCCAGGCTGGAGTGCAGTGGCGCGATCTCGGCTCACTGCAAGCTCCGCCTCCCGGCTTCACGCCATTCTCCTGCCTCAGCCTCCTGAGTAGCTGGGACTACAGGCGCCCGCCACCGCGCCCGGCTAATTTTTTGTATTTTTAGTAGAGACGGGGTTTCACTGTGGTCTCGATCTCCTGACCTTGTGATCCGCCCGCCTCGGCCTCCCAAAGTGCTGGGATTACAGGCTTGAGCCACCGCGCCCGGCGATAAGTGACATTTTTTAAAAGGTGTTCTGGCCGGGCGCAGGGGTTCATGCCTGTAATCCCAGCACTTCGGGAAGCTGAGGCAGGTGGATCACGAGGTCAGAAGATCGAGACCATCCTGGTTAACACAGTGAAACCCCGTCTCTACCAAAAACACAAAAAAATTAGCTGGGCATGGTGGCAGGCACCTGTAGTCCCAGTTACTCAGGAGGCTGAGGCAGGAGAATGGCATGAACCCGGGAGGCGGAGCTTGCAGTGAGCCGAGATAGCCCCACTGCACTCCAGCCTGGGCGACAGAGCAAGACACCATCTCAAAAAAAAAAAAAAAAGTGTTCAAGTCCGAGCACCGTGGCTCACACCTGTAATCCCAGCACTTTGGGATGCCAAGGCGGGCAGATCACCTGAGGTCAGGAGACTAGCCTGGCCAACATGGTGAAACCCCATCTCTACTAAAAACACAAAAATTAGCCAGGCATGGTGGCAGACCCCTGTGATCCCAGCTACTCGGGAGGCTGAGGCAGGAGAATCACTTGAAGCCAGGAGGCAGAAATTGCAGCAAGCCAAGATCGCGCCATTGCACTCCAGCCTGGGGGACAAGAGCAAAACTCCATCTCAAGAGAAAAAAAAAAAAAGGTGACCAAGTGGATATACGAGGTACAAGAGGTACCCAGATGACTCCAAGTTTAACTAGAATCCCTCCCATGTTTCTGGTTTGGGTAACTAGGAGAATGGCTAGCCATTCACCTAAAGGATATGATGTGTAAGGAGATGCAAATTCTTCTCAGATCTTACTGAGTTTAAGTTGCCTGAAGGAACACCAGTTAACAATGTCCAGGAGGTTGTTGGAGACACCACACTGGAGCTTAGGAGAGAAGACTAGACTGAAGATGTACACTTAAAAGTCACTAGCACACTGGGTGCGGTGGCTCACGCCTGTAATCCCAGTACTTTGGGAGGCCGAGGTGGGTGGATCACAAGGTCAGGAGATCGAGACTATCCTGGCTAACACGGTGAAACACCATTTCTGCTTTAAAAAAAAAAAAAAAAAAAAAAAATTAGCCAGGCATGATGGCAGGCACCTGTAGTCCCAACTACTCGGGAGGCTGAGGCAGGAGAGTGGCATGAACCCAGGAGACGGAGCTTGCAGTGAGCTGAGATCATGCCACTGCACTCCAGCCTGGACAACAGAGTGAGACTCCATCTCAAAAAAAAAAAAAAAAAAGTCACTAGCACTTACTAAAGAATTTCCCGAAGTAGAGAATATGACCTATGACCATAGGTAATACTGAGTTCCTACTATGTACCAAAGCCCAGGCCCCTTCTTTTTGTGCTTAGGTGAAAGCAGATAAGTGGTCAAGGGAACATCAACATATACAGGACAAAAAAAGGAAGAGTATACAAATGAGACTAAAAAGGAAAAAAGCAAAACCAGAAGAAAGTATATTGCCATTGATAGTAATGACAAAAACCACAATTACTTTTGCACCAACCTAATAAGTCACAGAAACCAAAAGTGGAACCAGCAAACATATCAAATACCACAAAGTAGTATATGGTATGAAGAAAACTGTCCACTGGATTGGACACTACAGAAGGCAGAGTCAGCCTGGCCTACTAAAACAATACCAGTAATAAAGAGCTCACTTCAGCAGTCTGTTCTATTATTGCAAAGTTCTGGTTGTTAAAAAGCTTTTCTTCTTTTCAACGACACAACAAAAAGCAAAGGCATTGGAGTACACACTACTGTGTTCAAATTCTGACTCTGAAGAATTAACAGTTAAAACAGGCCGGGCGCGGTGGCTCAAGCCTGTAATCCCAGCACTTTGGGAGGCCGAGACGGGCGGATCACGAGGTCAGGAGATCGAGACCATCCTGGCTAACACGGTGAAACCCCGTCTCTACTAAAAATTACAAAAAACTAGCCAGGCGAGGTGGCGGGTGCCTGTAGTCCCAGCTACTCGGGAGGCTGAGGCAGGAGAATGGCGTGAACCTGGGAGGCGGAGCTTGCAGTGAGCCGAGATCTGGCCACTGCACTCCAGCCTGGGTGACAGAGCAAGACTCCGTCTCAAAAAAAAAAAAAAAAAAAAAAAAAAAAACAGTTAAAACAACCAAATGCAATAATGATACTTGGCTAGATCCTGATTTGAACAAACCAGCTATAAAAGACAATTAGGGTTTTGTTTTGTTTTGTTTTTTTCTTGATAAAGTCTTGTTCTGTCACCCAGGCTGTAGTGCAATGGCTCAATCATAGCTCATCTGCAGCCTCAAACTCCTAGGCTCAAATAATTCTCCCACCTCAGCCTCCCAAAGTGCTAGGATTACACGCATGAGCCACCATGCCCAGTCAATTGAGGAAGTTTTAATAAGCACTACTACTAGATAATAGTAGAAAATTACTGTTAATTTAGTTAAGTATAATAATGATATTAAGATTATATATGACATTTTTTGGTCAAGTGCAGTGGCTCACACCTGTAATCCCAACACTTTGGGAGGCCAAGGCAGGCAGATCACCTGAGCTCAGGAGTTTGAGACCAGCCTGGCCAACATGATGAAACCCTATCTCTACCAAAAATACACAAAAGATTAGCTGGTGTGGTGGTGCATGACTGTAGTCCCAGCTGCTCAGGAGGCTGAGGCATGAGAATCAATTGAACCCAGGAGGCGGAGCCTGCAGTGAGCCAAGACTGCACTCTAGCCTGGGTGATGGAGTGAGACTCTGTTTCAAAAAGAAATTTTCTGAGCCATGCACAGTTGCTCACTCCTGTAATCCCAGAACTTTGGGAGGCCAAGGCAGGAGGACTGCTTGAGGCCAAGACTTTGAGACCAGCCTGGGCAACATTTGAGTCTCGCTTTGTCGCCCAGGATGGAGTGCAAGACCCTCTTTTTTTTTTATTATTATTATATTTTGAGACGGAATCTTTCTCTGTCACGTAGGCTGAAGTGCAGTGGCATGATCTCAGCTCACTGCAATCTCCGCCTCCTGGGTTTGAGCAATTCTCCTGCCTCAGTCTCCTGAGTAGCTGGGATTACAGGCACGTACCATCACGCCTGGCTAATTTTTGTATTTTCAGTAGAAATGGGTTTTCACCATGTTGGTCAGGCTGGTCTCGAACTCCTGACCTTGTGAACCTCCCGCCTTGGCCTCCAAAAGTGCTGGGATTACAGGCCTGAGCCACCACATCCGGCCTCCATCTCTATTTTTTTTTTTTTAATGCAGTTTCTGATCTTCTGTGTATACTAAATGTATCTATAACTTTATATGCTGGAATATGAAATAACACAAAACTAACTAATATTGGACCCAATGCAAATAATGTGAGATGGTAAAGCACTAGGTGGATTTACTAATTTCCAGGATAACATCTCCTTTGATCAATTTTTCTAGTTAAATATGAGAAGGCCTGAACAGGACCACTTGGGGCAGAAAGGCAACTCACAGGCTGGGTGCACAGCCTGGCAACAGAACAAGACTCCATCTCTAAAAAAAAAAAAAAAAAAAAAAAAAACAGGCAACTCACCTCTTCTTCTGATGTTAGAGGGCTATTTCAGAGACTGTGGGAAAGAAAGCAATCAAGAGGAAAGAGGAAGTTAGATTCCTCATGTTAGCCCAGCCTTTTGTTTTGTTTTGTTTTTTGAGTCTCGCTTTGTCACCCAGGCTGTGGTGCAGTGGCGCGATCTTGGCTCACTGCAACCTCCACCTCCTGGGTTCAAGTGATTCTCCTGCCTCAGCCTCCCAAGTAGCTGGGACTAGAGACATGTGCCACCACACCTGACTAATTTTTGTATTTTGAGTAGAGACGGGGTTTCATCATGTTAGCCAGACTAGTCTCGAACTCTTGACCTCAGGTGATCCACCCACCTCAGCCTCTGAAAGTGCTGGGATTACAGGCGTGAGCCACCACCACACCCAGCCAAGAGAATTTTTTTTTTTTTTTTTTTTTTTTTTTTGAGACGGAGTCTTGCTCTGTCGCCCAGGCTGGAATGCAGTGGTTGGATCTCAGCTCACTGCAAGCTCCGCCTCCTGGGTTTATGCCATTCTCCTGCCTCAGCCTCCAGAGTAGCTGGGACTACAGGAGCCCGCCGCCTTGCCCAGCTAGTTTTTCGTTATTGTTTTAGTAGAGACAGGGTTTCACCACGTTAGCCAGGATAGTCTCGATCTCCTGACCTTGTGATCCACCCGTCTGGGCCTCCCAAAGTGCTGGGATTACAGGCTTGAGCCACCGCGCCCGGCCGAGAATATTTTTATAGCCATGAAAAATGACAGTTGCTATCAGTAAGATATATGTACAAGAATATTAAAGTATACATTGTTGGTAACTGTGATGGTTAATATTGAGTGTCAACTTGATTGAACTGAAGGATGCAAAGTATTGTTCCTAGTGTGTCTGTGAGGGTGCTGCCAAGGGGGATTAACATTTGAGTCAGTGGAGTGGAAGAAGTAGACCCACTCTCAACCTGGGTGGGCACCATCTAATCAGCTGCCAGTGTGGCTAGAATAAAGCAGGCAGAAGAAGATGGAAGAGCAGACTTGCTGAGTTGTCCGGCCTTCATCTTTCTCCCATGCTGGATGCTTCCTGCCCAAGAATATCAGACTCCAACTTCTTCAGCTTTTGGGCTCTTGGATTTACACCAGTGATTTGCCAGGGGTTCTCAGGCCTTTAGCCACAGACTGAAGGCTGTACTGTCAGCTTCCCTACTTTTGAGGTTTTGGAACTTGGACTGATTTGTCACTGGCTTCCTTGCTTCTCAACTTGCAGACAGCCTATCGTGGGACTTTACCTTGTGATCATGTGAGCCAATTCTCCTTAATAAACTCCCTTTTGTATATACATATATTCTATTAGTTCTGTCCCTCTAGAGAACCCTGACTAATACAGTAACAGAAAAATTGAGACAATCCAAATATCCAAAAATAGAGATAGATTAAATAAATTACAGTACAGGCCAGGCACAATGGCTCACACTTGTAATCCCAGCACTTTGGGAGGCCCGAGACAGGTGGATATTTGAGCTCAGGAGTTTGAGACCAGCCTGGACAACATGAGGAGACCTTGTGACTACAAAAAATACAAAAATTAGCCAAGTGTGGTGGCCCATGCCTGTAGTCCCAGCTACTTGGGAGGCTGAGGGAGGAGGATCGCTCAAGCCCAGGAGCAGAAGTTGCAATGAGTCAAGATGACACCACTGCACTCTAGCCAGGGCACTAAAGCAAGACCAATCAATCAATCTATGTGCATCCATACAACTTAATATTATGTAGTCATTAAAAGAATGAGGTAGCTGGTCGGGTGCGGTGGCTCACACCTGTAATCCCAGCACTTCGGGAGGCCAAGGTGGGCAAATCACAAGGTCAGGAGATCGAGGCCATCCTGGTTAACACGGTGAAACCCCATCTCTACTAAAAACACAAAAAATTAGCCAGGCATGGTGGCATGCGCCTGTAGTCCCAGCTACTTGGGAGGCCAAGGCAGGAGAATTGCTTGAACCCGGGAGGTGGAGGTTGCAGTGAGCCGAGATCGCGCCACTGCACTCCAGCCTGGGTGACAGAGCAAGACTCCATCTCAAAAAAAGAATGAAGTAGTCAGGCACAGTCGCTCATGCCTGTAATCCTACCACTTTGAGAGATCAAGGGGGAGGATCCCTTGAGCCCAGGGGTTCTAGACCAGCCTGAGCAAAATAGTGAGGCCCCATCTCTATAAAAACTGTTTTAAAAAAGAATGGGGTAAATTTTATGCATACTCTAACATGGAAAGATATCCAAGTTCCATGGTTAAGTGACAATAGCAAGCTGCAGAACAGAATGTACAGTGATCTTGTTTTTATATTTTAATATATTAGTAAGCATTACTGAAAGCCTGGACAACAATTTAGAGGAATGTCATCTTGGTGAAGGAGGTGCTTATAAGAATTTTGTTTTTTTCTTTTTAAATGCAGTCTTGCTTCGTTGCCCAGGCTGGAGTGCGGTGGCATGATTTCGGCTCACTGCAACCTCCACCGCCCAGGTTCAAGCGATTCTTCTGTCTCAGCCTCCTGAGTAGATTACAGGTGAGTGGGATTATAGGCGTATACCACCACACCTGGCTAATTTTTGTATTTTTGGTAGAGATGGGGTTTCGCCATGTTGGCCAGGCGAGTCACGAACTCCTGACCTCAAGTGATCCACCCACCTCAGTCTCCCAAAGTGCTGGGATTACAGGCGGGAGTCACTGCGTGCGGCTGCTTTTTTATAGAATACATTTCTGTAAGGTTGACTGAAATTAATGGTCATGCAGCTGGGCACAGTGGCTCATGCCTGTAATCCCAGCCCTTTGGAGGCTGAAGCAGGAGGACAGCTTGAGCCCAGGAGTTCAAGACCAATCTAGTCAACATAGTAAGACCCCGCCTCTTCAAAAAAAGTTAAAAATTGGCCAGGCACGGTGGTTCCCGTCTGTAATCCCAGCACTTTGGGAGAACAAGGCGGGGCAGATCATGTGGTCAGGAGTTCAAGACCAGCCTGGCCAACATAGTGAAACCCTGTCTCTACTAAAAATACAAAAATTAGCTGGGCACAGTGGTATGCACCTGTAGTCCCAACTCCTTGGGAGGCTGACGCATGAGAATCGCTTGAACCCAGGAGGCAGAGGTTGCAGTAAGCCGAGATTACACTACTGTACTCCAGCCTGGGCAACAGAACAAGATTCTGCCTCAAAAAAAAAATTTTTTTTTAATTAGCTGGGCATAATGGCATGACCTGTAGCCCCAGCTACTCAGGGGGCTGAGGTGGGGGATTGCTTAAGCTCAAAATGTTGGGACTGCAGTGAGCCCTGATCATGCTACCACACTCCAGCCTGGGCAACAAAGCAAGAACCTGTCTCCAAAAAAAAAAAAAAAAAGTCATGAATTACTTTTTTAAAAAAAGATAAAAAGGTTAGAATAACTAAAAATCATTCTTTCCCCTTTCCCATCATAGTAGCTCAGACTAGCAGCTACATAAGATAAAATGTATGATATAATGTTAAATAGGAAGATGGATGGGCAGAGAATGTAAAAATTGAATAATCAATGATTGTAAGTGTAACCTTATGCACCGAAGAAAATCAATGATCATGAGTGTGGAAAATTATACACTGAATAAAATTATACCAAATATTTGATAAAATTAAAAAATTACACCAAAATGATAATATTATTTGGGGGTGGAGGGATTACAACTTATTCTGTACCGTTATTCTAAACTTTCTATGTTATACAGCATTTACAATTATAAAAATATCAATTTATTGATGTAATAAATGTAGCATAGTGCACATAATTTCACAATGTATAATGAAACTGGGTCTTTTTTTTTTTTTTTGAGACAGGATCTTGCTCTGTTGCCCAGGCTGTAGTGCAGTGGCACTATCTCAGCTCACTACAACTTCCGTCTCCCGGGTTCAAGCCATTCTCCTGCCTCTGCCTCTCAAGTAGCTGGGATTACAGGTGTGTACCACCATACCCAGCTAATTTTTGTATCTTTAAGTAGAGATGAGGTTTCGCCATATTGGCCAGGCTGGTCTTGAACTCCTGAGACCTCAAATGATCTGCCTGCCTTGGCCTCCCAAAGTACTGGGATTACAGGTGTGAGCTACCATGCCCAGCCCAGATGTCTTAAAACATTCAATTATGAGTACACAGAAATACAAATACGAAAGACGGCAGGGTGCAGTGGCTCACACTTGTAATCCCAGCACTTTGGGAGGCTAAAGTGGGTGTATCACCTGAGGTTAGGAGTTCGAGACTAGTCTGGCCAACGTGGTGAAACCGTGTCTCTACCAAAAAAATAAATAAATAAATACAAAAATTAGCCAGGCGTGGTGGCACATGCCTATAATTCCAGCTACCAAGGAGTCTAAGTGAGGCAGGAGAATTGCTTAAACACAGGAGGCAGAAGTTGTGGTGAGCTGAGATCGCGTCACTGCACTCCAGCCTGGGCGACAGTGAGATTCTGTCTCAAAAAAGAAAAAAATAATAAATTAAAAAATCAAATACAAAAGATATAGTCATTAAACTGAATTCATATTAACTGATATATAATAGATGGAATTTCTTTCACTTTCTGATAGAGGTTTGCTTGCTTTAATGTTTTTTCCTGATAAAAGTTCAGGAAAGTAAATTTCAGTTTCAGTTAAGAATGTACTTTGTAATGTAGTTAAGGAGTTTTAAAAGGGCTTTCAATGAGATTTTCCTAAACTAGTTGTGAGGTCTCAACAAGGCCAGAACTTTACCATGCTAGGAGAGTTATCCAGTCTTAAGAATCCAAAGCAAGGCCAGGCGCAGTGACTCACACTTGTAATCCCAGCACTTTGGGAGGCCAAGGCGGGCAGATCACGAGGTCAGGGGTTTGAGACCAGCCTGGCCAACATGGTGAAACCCTGTCTCTACTAAAAATACAAAAATTTGCCAGGTGTGGTGGCACATGCCTGTAATCCCAGATGCTGAGGATAGGAGAACAGCTTGAACTAGGCAGGAGAATAGCTTAAACCCAGGAGGCGGAGGTTGCAGTGAGAAGAGAGCACGCCACTGCCCTCCTCCAGCCTGGGCGACAGAGCGAGGCTGTCTCAAAAAAAAAAAAAAAAAAAAAAAGAATCCAAAGCAGCCTGGGCAACATAGTGAGACCTCATCTTTACAAAAAATAAAATCAGCCAGGTGTAGTGGCATGCACCTGTCATCCCAGCTATGTGGGAGGCTGAGATGGGAGGACTGATTGATCCTGGGAGATTGAAACTGCAGTAGTGAACTGTGATCATGCCATTGTACTCCAGCTTAGGTGACAGAGCAAAACCCTGTCTCAAAAAAAAAAAAAAAAAAAAAAAATCCAAAGGAAACAAGCACAAATTTTTATTATAAAAGGTATTTCCACCTAATGCCAATTTTCATAAGTCTTTCATATATATATTTTTTAACTTGATGCCTTTTTCCTGCATGATATATATCTTTTTCAGTCATTTTTCAGTCCAAAATTCTACTCCTTTTAAGATATAATTTTCTTTAATAATATTTCTACTATTTCACAGGTATGAAAGATTCGGCTGGACACAGGGGCACATGCCTGTACTCCTAACACTTTGGGAGGCCGAGGCAGGTGGATCACCTGAGGTCAGGAATTCAAGACCAGCCTGGCCAACATGGTGAAACCCTCTCTCTACTAAAATATAAAAATTAACCGGGCATGGCCGGGCGCGGTGGCTCAAGCCTGTAATCCCAGCACTTTGGGAGGCCGAGACGGGCGAATCACGAGTTCAGGAGATCGAGACCATCCTGGCTAACACGGTGAAACCCCGTCTCTACTAAAATACAAAAAAAAAAAAATTAGCCGGGCGAGGTGGCGGGCGCCTGTACTCCCAGCTACTCGGGAGGCTGAGGCAGGAGAATGGCGTGAACCCGGGAGGCGGGGCTTGCAGTGAGCTGAGATCCGGCCACTGCACTCCAGCCTGGGCAACAGAGCCAGACACTGTCTCAAAAAAAAAAATTAATTAATTAATTAATTAATTAATTAACCGGGCATGATGGCGGGTGCCTGTAATTCCAGCTACTCGGGAGGCTGAGACGAGAAAATCGCTTGAACCTGGGAGACGGTGGTTGCAGTGAGCTGAGATCACACCACTGTACTCCAGCCTGGGCAGCTGAGCAAGACTCCGTCTCAAAAAAAAAAAAAGAAAGATTTCAACCGCATTTCAGACTAGCCAGAAGGAAGCATATTGCAACCTATAACTGTTCACACAATACAGGTGACAGTTAAAAATCTTCAATGGTATCTGTTGCTTATAAAATTCTTTAGCCTGGCATTCATAGATTCTGCTCCACTATAATTAGCCTAATTATTATTCCCCACACTTAACGTAGCTTTCTGATGTAGTGTTGACTTCCTGCCTCAGCTTATATGATGTTCATGTCATTCTAGCTCTTGTACTAATCTGACTATACTACTTACTTGGCACTCAATTAATGTCTTTTTGGTCTTCCTAGCTCCACTCTCACACCTTTTCCAATCTGTTTCGCAGGCTAAGTAAACTTCTGAGAATCATTCATGTGTCATACAAAAGTTCTGCCTCATTTGACCCCTACCCACATCACCACATCTATCTCCATTCCTCTATCCACAGCCACGATCTACTCCAAACATAGAGAACTGCTATATTTGTAGAGCCCTGCTCACACTTCAATATCTATGCATGTAATATTCTTTCTCCCTGGTGTGTTCTTCCCAGATCCTTCCACATGACTCTCTCAGTAATCATCTCATGTAGGAGGTGTTCTCTGACCCCTCAATCTCGTTTTCTGTGCTTTGATATCACCTGGCACAAGTCTTAGTTATTACAGTCATCATATAGTATTTTAATTGTTGCTTATCATCTCTTTCACTGGACTATGAGCTTCATAAGGGTTTGGACTCAAACTTACCTTCAAACTATGGCAATACAAAGTGTAATACTAACAATACTGAGTCAAAATGTACAGTGGAGAAAAAATAAAATAAATAGGACATCGAGATTCCACATTTTCAATGTAAAAAACATACTCATTCTTTCATCCACTCAGCCAACATATATTTATTTAGCATTCTTACTGGCCAGGCACTATGCCAAATCCTGGAGAGGTGGTGATGACAATATAGACATACACAGACAAATAATTCTGAGACGATACAGTCCAAAACGTTAACAATAGTTGTTAACTTTTTTTTTTTTTTTTTGAGACAGAGTCTTGCTCCATGGCCTGCTCAGGCTGGAGAGCAGTGGCATGATCTCAGCTCACTGCAACCTCTGCCTCCTGGGTTCAAGCGATTCTCCAGCCTCAGCCTCCTGAGTAGCTAGGATTACAGGTGCACACCACCATGCCCAGCTAATTGTTGTATTTTTAGTAGAGACAGGGTTTCACCATGTTGGCCAGGCTGGTCTCAAACTCCTGACCTCACATAATCCGCCTGTCTCAGCCTCCCAAAGTGCTGAGATTACAGAGGTGAGCAACCATACCCAGCCTGTTTTTAACTTTATGAATCGTGGGCAAATTATGAATAATGTATATATTCTTTAAAATCTTCTCTATTTTCCAATTTTTCCTTAATGAATATGCATTACTTTTATAATCACCAAAAAATTTTTAACATCCTTCCAAAATACAAATTCCTACCAAATAGTTGCAATACAAAACCCAAAGTAAATACTATGCAATGTGAAAGTGAAACAAATGTTGAGAACATTCAGTCAGATTCTAGTTATACCTAATACAAAGAATAAGGAGAATAAAGAATAAAAAAAAACTTTATGATTTCCATAGTGAAATCATTGTGGAAGTCATTGTGAAGAAGATTCCGTGCAATTGTCCAAGGAAAACACTGACCACAGATCAATACCATCCTAGTTTTCTATACTGCAGAAAGAAAAAAAAATTTTTTTTTTTTTTTTGGAGACGGAGTTTTTGCTCTTGCTGCCCAGGTTGGAGTGCAGTGGCTCAATCTAAACTCACTGCAACCTCCGCCTCCTGTGTTCAAGCAATTCTCCTGCCTTACCCTCCCAAGCAGCTGGGATTACAGGTATGCACCACCACGCCGGTCCAAAAACAATTATATGATTCTATTTTATTTAATTCAGAGGAAGAGAGAGTAGCCTCCATACTTGTTCCAAAGACAAATGAATAACAACACCATATTTAATCTGTATAATGATTTACAGTTTACAGTTCACGGAGCACTTTGACCTTCACAATAATTGTTTTCTTGTTCCCATTGGATAGAATAAAAAATAAAGGACTGAAATGCAGAAGGCCCTTCTTTTTTTAATTTTTATTTATTTATTTATTTTTTGAGATGGAGTCTCACTCTGTTGCCCAGGGCAGAGTGCAGTGGCGAGACTGGCTCACTGCAACCTCTGCCTCCCAGGTTCAAGCAATTCTCCTGTCTCAGCCTCCCAGGTAGCTGGAACTACACGCACATGCCACCACACCCCGCTAATTTTTGTATTTTTAGTAGAGATGCGATTTCACCATGTTGTTCAGGCTGGTCTCGAACTCCTGACCTCATGTGATCCACCCACCTCGGCCTCCCAAAGTGCTGGGACTATAGGCGTGAGTCACCACACCCAGTCAGGCTCTTCTATATTTTTTACTCAGTATCCAAAAGCTACCAAAAAAAAAAAAAAACTGAGGGCCGGACGTGGTGGCTCACGCCTGTAATCCCAGCACTTTGGGAGGCCGAGGTGGGCAGATTACAAGGTCAGGAGTTTGAGACCAGCCTGGCCAATATGGTGAAACCCCATCTCTACTAAAAATACGAAAAAAGTAGCCGGGCATGATGGCAGGCACCTGTAATCCAGCTACTCAGGAAGCTGAGGCAGGAGAATTGCTTGAACCCGGGAGGCAGAGGTTGCAGTGAGCCGAGACCACACCACTGCACTCCAGCCTGGGTGACAGAGCGAGACTCCATCTCAAAAAAAAAAAAAAAATTAAGAAAACGTTAGGTATGCCATGAATGCAGAAAATATATGTAGATACTAATCTATTTTATAATTTACTATAAGATATACACAAATCTATTATAAAAAGTTAAAATTTATAAAAACTTATGCACACAAATACAAACCATACATGGTACCATTCATAGTCAACAATAAACACACAGAAAGATACAGTATTAAATCATAACTACATAAAATTAACTGTAGTACATACTGTACTTCTGTAATAATTCTGGAGCCACCTTCTGTTGCTGTTTCACTGAGCAAGTGTTGTGAGTATCCCTTAAAATGCTGTGTGATGCTAATCACCTCCACATGAGCAGTTCCTTCCTCCAGTAAAAAGTGTCACAGTAAAAAGTGATCTCTCAAGGTTCGTGTGTATTTTTCATCATGCTTAGTGTAATACTGTAAACCCTGAATAACACCATGAGATCCATACCAAGTGTCGCTAATGCTGGAAGTGCTCTCAAGACACAGAAAAGTCATGACATTACAAGAAAAAGTTGGCCAGGCATGGTGGCTCACACTTGTAATCTCAGCACTTTGGGAGGGTGAGGTAGGAGGATCGCTTGAGCCCAGGAGTTTGAGACCAGCCATGGTAACATAGTGAGACCATGCCTCTACAAAAAAATAAAAAATTATCCTGGAGTGGTGACACACACCTGTAGTCCCAGCTACTGAGATGGGAGGATGGCTTGAGCCTGGGAGGAAGAGGCCATAGTAAGCTATGATCAGACCACTGCACTCCAGCCTGGGCAACAGCCCCTGCCTCAAAAAAATAAATAAAAAAATTTTTGAATTGCGTGATGTATACCACAGATTGAGATCTGCAGCAGTAGTGGTCAGCCACTTAAAAAAAAAAAAAAAAAAAGGAAATTCATGAAGCCAGACTATGCAATGCCAAACAGCAGCAGCGGTTAAGTTTTGGGGGAGGTCAAAAATTATACCTGGGGCCAGGCATGGTTGCTCCGGCCTGTAATCCAGGCACGCTGGGAGGCCGAGGAGGGTGGATCACCTGAAGTCAGGAGTTTGAAACCAGCCTGGCCAACATGGTGAAACCCTGTCTCTACTAAAAATACAAAAATTGGCCAGGCGCGGTGGCTCAAGCCTGTTAATCCGAGTACTTTGGGAGGCCAGGAGATCGAGACCATCCTGGCTAACACAGTGAAACCCCCTCTCTACTAAAAAAAAAATACAAAAAAAAAAAAAAAAAAAAAACTAGCCGGGCGCGGTGGCGGGTGCCTGTAGTCCCAGCTACTCGGGAGGCTGAGGCAGGAGAATGGCGTAAACCCGGGAGGCAGAGCTTGCAGTGAGCTGAGATCTGGCCACTGCACTCCAACCTGGGCGACAGAGCGAGACTCCGTCTCAAAAAAAAAAAAAATACAAAAATTAACTGGGTGTGGTGGCGGGCCCCTGTAATCCCAGCTACTCGGGAATCTGAGGCAGGAGAATTGCTTGAACCCAGGAGGTGGAGGTTGCAGTGAGCTGAGATCAGATCATTGCTCTCCAGTTTGGGCAAGAACAAAACTCCATTTCAAAAAAAAAAAAAAAAAAAAAAGGAAATTAAAGAAGCCAGGCTATGCAATACCAACAACAACAGCAGTAGTTAAGTTTTGCCAGGAGGGGGCGGCGGAGGGGGGTCAAAAATTATACTTGGGGCCAAGGCACAGTGGCTCATGCCAGTAATTCCAGCACTTTGGGAGGCATTGAAATGGGACGATTGTTGATGCCCAGGAGTTTGAGACCAGCCTAGGCAACATAGGGAGGCCCTGTCTCTACAAAAAAAAAAAATTAGCCAGGCATGGTGGCATGCACCTGTGGTCCCAGCTACTCATTCAGGAGGCTAAAAGGGGAGGATCACTTGAGTCTATGAAGTTGAGTCTGCAGAGAGCCATGATCCTGCCACTGCACTCCAGCCTGCACAACAGCAAGAGATTGTCTCAAAAAAAAAAAAAAAAAAAAAAAAAATTATACCTGGATTTTCTACTGCACAGGGGTTGGCTTCCCAACCCCTGTTTTGTTCAAGGGCCAACGGTACTTTTTTTTTTTTTTTTTTGGAGATGGAGTCTCCCTCTTGTCGCCTAAGCTGGAGTACAGTGGCGGGCAATCTCAGCTCACTGCAACCTCCACCTCCCAGGTTCAAGTGATTGTCCTACCTCGGCCTCCCGAGTAACTAAGACTACAGGCACCTGCCACCACACCTAGCTAATTTTTAAATTTAGTAGAGACGGGGTTTCACGGTGTTGGCCACGCTGGTCTCAAACTCCTGACCTCAGGTGACCCACCAGCCTCCACCGCCCAAAGTGCTGGAGTTACAGGCATCAGCCACGACACCCAGCCGTATATTCTTATTTGTAAGCATTTGCCTAAAGAAAGTCTAAAAGAGGCTGGGCACGATGGCTCATGCCTATAATCCTAGCACTTCGGGAGGCTGAGGTGGGCAGATCACTTGAGGTCAGGGGTTCAAGTCTAGCCTGGCCAACACAGTGAAACCACGTGTCTACTAAAAATAAAAAAAATTAGCCGGAGCCGGCGCGGTGGCTCAAGCCTGTAATTTCAGCACTTTGGGAGGCCGAGCCGGGTGGATCACCTGAGGTCAGGAGTTTGAGACCAGCCTGACCAACATGGTGAAACCCTGTCTGTACTAAAAATACAAACATTAGCAAGGCGTAGTGGCAGGTGCCTGTAATCCCAGCTATTCAGGAGGCTGAGGCTGGAGAATAGCTTGAACCCGGGAGGTGGAAGTTGCAGGAGCCGAGATTGAGCCACTGCACACCAGCCTGGGCGACAGAGTGAGACTCCGTCTCAAAAAAAAAAAAAAAAAAGAAAAGAAAAAGAAAAAAGAAAATCTAAAAGAATATAAAGAGACTATTCAAAATGTTTGGGAGAGGGCATGGAACCAGGTTAATAAGGAACAGGGATGGGAGGAAAACTTTTCACTGTTTTTTGTTTTTTGAGACGAAGTCTCTCTGTTGCCCAGGCTGGAGTGCTGTGGCGCGATCTCGGCTCACTGTAAGCTCCGCCTCCCAGGTTCACGCCTCTGCTTCCTGAGTAGCTGGGACTACAGGCATGCGCCACCACGACCCAGTAATTTTTTGTATTTTTGGTACAGAAGGGTTTGACCGTGTTAGCCAGAATGGTCTAGATCTCTGGACCTCGTGATCCGCCCGACTCGGCCTCCCAAAGTGCTGGGATTACAGGCATGAGCCACCGCGCCCGACCGACTTTTCACTGTTATATAAATTTGTTTATTTTATTTATTTTTTTATATATTTTTTGAGACAGAGTCTCACTCTGTCGCCTAGACTGCAGTACAGTGGCGTGATACTGGCTCACTGCAACCTCCACCTCCCGGGTACAAGCGATTCTCCTGTCTCAGCCTCCCAAGTAGCTGAGATAGCAGGCGCATGCCACCTCACCCAGCTAATGTTTCATATTTTTAGTAGAGGGTGTTTCACTATTTTGGCCAGGCTGGTCTCAAACTCCTGACCTCAAGTAATCCACCTGCCTCAGCCTCCCAAAGTGCTAGGATTACAGGCATGAGCCACAGCACCCAGCCCTAAATTTATATATTAAAAAATGTTTACATTTAATAATCAGTTGAATGTATTGTCTATTCAAAGATTAAATGTGTCTTTAAAAAAGAAACTAAAGCCCACAAAAAATAAGTAATTTGCCTTTGTATTAACCATCATATAGTTAATAACAACAGAGTTGAATACGACTAAGATTTTCCTAATGTTCTTTTCCTTTTATCACACTGCCTTTTGGAAATTTTCAGGAATGGAAGACATAAAACTTATTACAAGCAGGCTTTTCTCTGAAACAGCCACTGCCTCTGATTGTTCAGGGAAAATAACACTAGTGAGACTACACTGAAGTCATCTCCATATGATGACTTGGTAAATAGTATAATAGCCATTGTTGGGTCAAAACATTCACCATCACCCACACAATACAATGTAATAATTGGGCTTCATCTACTAGAAGGAGATGAAATTCCCATAAATGTCCTTATCATAGGTTTCAAATTCCAACACTACATTCTTTTTGCAAAACAAAATGAAATGTATGACACTAAGAATATATCTGTAAATACTTTTATACAGGGAAGAAAGCATAAAAGCAAGTCAGTTTTCTCCTCAAAATAAGTTCGGGATAAGCACATGTAAATGTGCAATTTTATTTTTACAATTAACTAAAACTGTTTGAGACCAGCCTGGCCAACATGGTGAAACCCCGTCTCTACAAAAAATACAAAAATTAGCCCGAGATCTCACCACTGCACTCCAGCCTGGGCGACAGAGCAAGACTCCATTAAAAAAAAAAACACACATACACACACACACAATTAACTAAAACCATAAAAAAAAATGTTACTGAGGATCCTGAGGTAGAGAGTCCCTAGCCTCCCAGCACACATATATATATACTTTTTTTTTTTTTTTTGAGACGGAGTTTCGCTCTTGTTGCCCAGGCTGGAGTGCAGTGGCACGATCTCGGCTAACCACAACCTCCGCCTCCCAGGTTCAAGCAATTCTCCCGCCTCAGCCTCCCAAGTAGCTAGGATTACACACATGTGCCACCATGCCCGGCTAATCTTTTTATTTTTACTTTTTAGTAGAGACGGAATTTCTCCATGTTGGTCAGGGTGGTCTTGAACTCCCGACCTCAGGTGATCCACCCACCTCAGACTCTCAAAGTGGTGGGATTACAAGCGTGAGCCACTGCACCCAGCCAGCACATATATTTTAAACAGAATCAAAGCCCATCATATGTCAAGCTTACAAAGGAATTTTTATGTTTGAAGGTCTATCCCAAACATATTATCTGTAAGAGAGAATAACACATCATACATCCAGAGCATCAAGTATCTGAGGATATCACCATTAATTCATATACAAACATCTGTACCATTTGGTACTACTTTTCAACAAGTGCCAAGGAACCACCAATCCAACTCTGGGTCCCTCCTGGGTGAGCAGGCTCACCTGCAGGACTTACTATCTCCTCTGCTCAATCTCCTGCTATCATGCTGGACAACTGTGACATTCATATAGATGACATATTCAACACAGCCCCTTAATCTCCCACTACTTCAATAACCTACACCTCCATTCCCTTTTTTTTTTTTTTTTTTTGAGACGGAGTCTCACTCTTTCACCCAGGCCGGACTGCAGTGGCACTATCTCGGCTCACTGCAAGCTCTGCCTCCTGGGTTCACACCATTCTCCTGCCTCAGCCTCCCGAGTAGCTGGGACTACAGGTGCCCACAAATGCACCCGGCTAATTTTTTTTTTTTGGGGGACAGAGTCTCGCTCTGTCGCCCAGGCTGGAGTGCAGTGGTGTGATCTCGGCTCACCGCAAGCTCCACCTCCTGGGTTCACACCATTCTCCTGCCTCAGTCTCCCGAGTAGCTGGGACTACAGGCGCCTGCCACCACGCCCGGCTAATTTTTTGTATTTTTAGTAGAGACGGGGTTTCACAGTGTTAGCCAGAATGGTCTCGATCTCCTGACCTCGTGATCCGCCCACCTTGGCCTCCCAAAGTGCTGGGATTACAGGCGTGAGCCACCGCGCCTGGCCCGGCTAATTTTTTATGTTTTTAGTAGAGATGGAGTTTCACCATGTTAGCCAGGATGGTCTCGATCTCCTGACCTCGTGATCCACCTGCATCAGCCTCCCAAAGTGCTGGGATTATAGGTGTGAGCCACCGCGCCTGACCTCCTCCGTTCCCTTTCAACAGCATTGAGACAATTAAGCCAGTTTTTGTCTTTACCTTGAAATAATGAACTCTGAGCTGTCCAATTATAGATTTCTTACAAAATCTGGTCTTCAACCACATTTCTGATTGTCTTTTTATTCTCTAAGTACACCAGCCTCCCTACAGATTTTGCTCCTTATCACTCCCAGCTTGGTCCCTTGGAATCAAACATATCTCCTACACTATCAATAGCAGTGTAAAGTTGCTTCCCATTTTATCTTTCTGTCCTGCAAGTTTCAATTTTGAATCAATCCAACCATCTTTTTTGTCCTACTATTCTTAAGTTGTTGAATAAAGTGTAAAATCCATGCTACTGGGCCCATTACAAATATATTATTTCTTTTTTTTTTTTTTTTTTTGAGACGGAGTCTCGCTCTGTTGTCCAGGCTGGAGTGCAGTGGCCGGATCTCAGCTCACTGCAAGCTCCGCCTCCCAGGTTTACGCCATTCTCCTGCCTCAGCCTCCCGAGTAGCTGGGACTACAGCCGCCTGCCACCTCGCCCGGCTAGTTTTTTGTATTTTTTAGTAGAGACGGGGTTTCACCGGGTTAGCCAGGATGGTCTCAATCTCCTGACCTTGTGATCTGCCCGTCTCGGCCTCCCAAAGTGCTGGGATTATAGGCGTGAGCCACCGCGCCCAGCCATATTATTTCTGAGTAGTGGGACCCTCAATGTGGTCAACAATCTTTTAGCTCCTGAGTTTCTTTTGCTTCCCCACCCCGCCCACTGGAGTGCAGTGGCACAATCTCGACTCCCCGCAACCTCAGCCTCCAGGAAGATAAAGATTCTGACTCAAGTCAGAAACTCACCATAGTGTCTTCAGTCTCCAAACTGACTTCTCCATAGATTAGTGATCACATCAATAAGGCCATCTGTCAAACTCCCTCACTTTCCTTCTCTTCTACCACATCATTATCCGTCTTCACTTCTATCCTTTTCATGTCAAAGGACGAAATGCCTGACTGACATATTTCCTAGATAAACTTTCCCCTCACTTACAGAACTGTTTCATCTGTACTGAAAAGAAAAACACACATGTGCCATAATGGAAATAACACAGGTTTCAGAACTTGACATACCTGCTCAAATCCTTATCCACAGTATTCTCAACTGTAAAAGAGGGACACTGACTGACATATTAACCACAAGGCTGTTGTGATCTATAAAGCATCTTTATGTTCCTGGCATATAGTATATTCTCAATAAAAATGAGTTTCACTAGAAGCAGCTCTTCTTCACAGCCAAACTCTGGAGAATAATTTTACTAATTTCTTCCTCAATCCAACATGATCTCACTACTGCCTTCTTTGCCATCCCCACCCTATCAAAACTGCATTTCAGAGGAAACAAGTGACTCCTGATTGCTAAATTCAGGGCAGGCCAGGCATGATGGCTCATGCCTGTAACCCCAGCTCTTTGGGAGGCCAGGGAAGGCAGATAGCTTTGAACTCAGGAGTTCGAGACCAGCCTGGGCAATACAGAGAAACCTCGTCTCTACAAAAAAATACAAAAAATTATCTGGGTGTGGTGGCTCCTGCCTGTGATGCCAGCTACTCAGAAGGCTGAGGATCCGAGATTGCACCACTGCACTCCAGCCTGGGCGACAGAGTGAGACCCTGCCACCAAAGAAAAAAAAAAAGCTTCTTAATTCTCATTCAGCTGGACCTCGGGAACACATGACATTGATAGTCATCCCCCTCCCTTCTTGAAATCCTTTCTTTGGCTCCTATTATAATGCTGTTATGTTCTAGTTCTTGTCCCATTCCTTTAATCTCTCTTTTTCAGTGTCTATTACCTTTCAAACAATGATGCTCCTTCTGGTCCACAGCTCTTCTCATCTTTCAGTATTACCATTCCAAATACTAAGGCATACAAATATCCCTCATATATTCTCTTGACCCTCAAAATTTATGTATCCAGCTCCAAGCTTTCTCCCAATTTTCAGACCCAAATTTCCAGCTACCCACAGTGAAATAAAAACACCTCAAACTCGGCTGGGAGCAGTGGCTCACGTCTGTAATCCCAGCACTGTGGGAGGCCGAGGTGGGCGGATCACCTGAGGTCAGACTTTCGAGACCAGCCTAGCCAAAGTGGGGAAATCCCGTCTCTGCTAAAAATACAAAAATTAGTCGGGTGTGGTGGCGCATGCCTGTAATCCCAGCTACTCGGTAGTCTGAGGCAGGAGAATCGCGTGAACCTGGGAGGAGGAGGTTGTAGTGGGCTGAGATCGCGCCACTGCAGTCCAGCCTGGGTGACAGAACGAGACTTCGTCAGAAAAAAAAAAAAAAAAAATCCTGAAAGTTAACTTGTTCAAAACCAAATTCATTACCTTCCCTCAAAATTGCTTCTTTATGCTCCCTATTTCAGACGAGATCAGGCGCGTTGAGGGTGGTATGACCGGAGACTATGTTCCCTATTTCAATTAACACTACCGATTCACACCATCAGCCATGTCAGAAACTTCCTACTATTCCTCTCAACTCTATTTTGAAACCTCTTGGAATTTCGTGCCATTCCCTCCCGCCTAGATGAGCACACTCGTTTTCTGCCTACCTGGCCTTTCCGCCTGCACACGGTCTTCACTTTCAATCCTTCCTCTATATTTTCACCAGAGATAATGCAATCATACCAAGCTCCTGCTTACCAAACCTTCAACGGCTCTCCATGCCTGCAGCATAAAGTCCAAATTCCTCAGCAAGTTCTTCTCAGAGGTATACAATTTAAAGATTTTTAAATTACACAAACCTGGGTTGCACTTGTAGCGAAATCTGAACACTGGCTTAGTCCAGTCTTCATAGTGAAGAGTAAAAAGCAGAGAGGGGAAAGGAAGGGAGATGATGACAAGGGAGGAAAGAAGAGGGGGAAGGCAGTAGGGTCTGAGGGGAGGGAAGTGTTTTCCCGGGTAGAGGTGATCGTTTTCAAGGGAAGAGTGTGTCGGAGGGAAGTCAAGTGAAGGAACCCAGAACTCTGAGGCCGGAGCGGGTATGCGAGCAGGGAGGCGCTCAGTGCGGAGCTGGAAGTCTCTGAAACAAGAGTTTTCCGAGAAAACGAAAGATCCCTAACGCGAGCGAGGTAACTTCTAATGGGTTCCCAGGTTCTAAGGGGGAGCAGACGTGGCGGGGAGCCTGAGGGAAGTGAGAAGGAAAGGGGAAAGCGGCCGAGAAGGGAACGTCCGCCGCCGCTGAGAGGGGGACCTCTGGGAAGCCGAGGGGTCCCGTCGTGTGCGGAGGGGCGCAGGCGCCTCTGCTCCGGGGCAGAGGAGGTGGAGCGGCCGCGCGCGCGGGCCGGGCAGGATGCCCGGGTTTGTGTCCCCCGTCCTCTCTTCATGTTACCTGAGGCAGGACTGAGCAGCCAGAGGGGTGCGTGCGCGGGCGAGAGGAGGAGACGCCGGCAAAGAGGGAGCATAGTAACCCTCACAGCTCGTTGGTGGCAGCGGCTCCTTAGCCTGCGGAGGCGGTGGGAGCCCCTAGCGCAGAAGCCGGCGACTCAGCTGGGCCAGTGGCGGCGGAGAACGAGGAGACCACTGCCATGGCCCCACAGTCGGGGCCGTTCCCCCCGCCTGTTTGGCGGGGCCAGGAGGACAATCCGACCAGCGAAACCAAGAGGGCAGCTGGTAACTCTGCTGAGCTCCCGGGCCGCGAGAGACTGAAACGCCTACCGGGCCCAGCAGGGGGGCTGGGGGGTGGGGTCTCGCTTGACCACGCCCCCTCCCTCAAGCCCTCCCTCAGAGTAGCCAATCAACCGTCAACTCCTGATAAACGAGCTAGTGGGATTACCCAATTAGCGCTAGGAATGCCACGTGGTATGAGGGTGGGCACAATGGGCGTCCAGAAAAGCCAATCAACAGCCGTAGGCGCCAACTCCGGAGGACGAAGGGAACCAATAGGAAGGAAGTCGAGGTAAAAACAGAAGAAGCAGTGTGTGGGAAAGACGGAACGGAGGAGGAGGGAATACACCTGGGGGAAACTCAAGTCCAGGAGCCTCTTAGAGGGCGGGGAAGTAAACACAAGATGGACCAATAAAAATGTTAAACACAGAAATGATTGGTAATTGATAAAGCCAATTGAAAATGGACTAGACTGGCGCGGCTTTCGGGTTGGTCAAGGTATAGCTGAGTAAGGAAAAGCGGTAAGAATGCGGCGTCCCGCAGGATCTCAGTATAGTGAGGAGGAAAAAATATATAAATAATAGCGACTTGAAATAGTAAGAGCAATCAGTAGAGCTAAACAAAATGCTAGGGAAGAAATTAATCAGGACTATGAGATTCGGTTAAGTGAAGGCTTGGAGGTAACACTTCAGCTAGCTTGAAAACAGATTTTGAAAGAAAGCTGGTGGGGAATAAGTCGGGATTTTTTGTTTGTTCTGTTGGTTTTTTTTTTTTTTAAGAAGGGTCTCACTCTGTCGCCCAGGATGGAGTGCAGTGGCGCGATCATGGCTCACTTACAGCCTCAAACTCCTGGACTGAGGTGATCCTCCCAACTCAGCCTCCCCGGGTAGCTGGGACTACAGGGGCACGCCAGCATGCCCGACTAATTTTTTGTATATTTTGTAGAGGTGGGGTTTGCCATGTTGCCCAGGTCTGTGACTCCTGGACTCAAGTGATCTGCCCACGTCGGCCTCCCAAAGTGCAGGGATTACAGGCGTGAGCCACTGCTCCCAAATAAGAATTCTGCCCGCTATTCAAGGCACATATTTATTCTCTCTTTGCATGTGCCTGGACATCAGGAGCTCATAATCTCATGCCTGAAGAGACTGGAACAGGAAGACAGCAAGAGCAAGCAGTATGGGACTTACTGTATTAGCACTCCCAGGGGTTAGAGACTCCTTTTCAGACATCTTAAGACTTCCATCCTCCTGGAAGAGTATAGGTGGTATGCATTCCTGGTGGCAATAAAGTTTAAGAAATATGGCCAGGGCCAGGAGCAGTGGCTCCCACCTGTAATCCCACCACTTTGGGAGGCCGAGGCAGGGGGATCAAGATGTCAGAAGATCAAGACCATCCTGGCCAACATGGTGAAACCTCATCTCTACTAAAAATATAAAAATTAGCCGGGTGTAGTGGCGCGCGCCTGTAGTCCCAGCTACTCGGGAGGATGAGGCAGGAGAATGGCTTGAGCCTGGGAAGCGGAAGTTGCAGTGAGCCGAGATCGCACCACTGCACTCCAGCCTGGGCGACAGAACAAGTCTCCCTCTCAAAAAAAAAAAAGAAAGAAAGAAAGAAAGAAATATGGCCAGGCACAGTGATTCACTTCTATAATCCCAGCACTTTGGGAGGTCAAGCTGGATCACTTGAAGCCAAGAGTTCGAGACCAGCCTGGGCAACATAACGTGACCCTGTCTGTACAGGAAAAAAAAAAAAAAAAAAAAAAAAGTCCAGAATGGTGGCATGTACCTGTGGTCCTAGCTACTTGGGAGGCTAAGGCCAGAAAATCACCTGAGCCCAGAGGTCAAGGATACAGTGAGCTGTGGATGGTGACACTGCACTCCAGCCTGGACAACAGAGCAGGACCCTGTCCCAAAAAATATATAAAAAGAAAGAAAGAAACGTGGTAGGAGATATTGGAGAGAGAAGAGGCTGCATGTGGGTTGGGCTTAAATTCCAATATTCAAATTTGTCCTTTTTTATGCTGTGAGTGCTATTCTTGAGCAGGACCATAAACTAAACAGGGCAGTGTTATAGGAAGATTAATTGGTAGCTCTCAGGATCTCTGAAGGTAGAAGAGAGATCACCCCAGCCCAGTTCCCCTGACCAAAGGCTTTTTGGTGCCATTCTTCTGGCAACAAATCATGTGCTGCCACCTGGTGACAGCTCAAAAAACAATTTTCCATATTGCTGTTTAATATTTCTGTTGAGGTTGGGTGTGTGGGCTCAGACCTATAATCCCAAGGGCTTTGGGAGACTGAGGTAGGAGGATCTCTTGAGCCCAAGGGTTTGAGACCAGCCTGGGCAACATAGTGACACACATCTCTACAAACAAAAATCTTTTTTTAATTAGTGGGTGTCGTATCACATGCCTGTAGTACTAGCTACTAGGGAAGCTGAGGCAGGAGCTTCACTTGAGCCCAGGAGTTCGAGACCAGCCTGGGCAAGATGGCGAAACCCTATCTTTACAAAAAGGACAAAAAATTAGCCGGGTGTGGTGGCGCATGCCTGTCGTCCCAGCTACATGGGAGGCTGAGGTGGGAGGATCGCTTGAGCTTGGGAAGTTGAGGCTGCAGTGAGCTGTGATCTCGCCACTGCACTCCGGCCTGGGTAACAGAGTGCAACTCCATCTCAAAAGAAAAAAAAAGTGGACCTATGCAGTTCATGTTCTGTGATGTCCAAGTAGTGAAAGGATCAGGATCATTAGTCACAAGGCATTTTTTAATGAAATATAATAGAAAATATCAGTGTATCACTCCTAGTAAGGATAAAAATTAAATCATAACATTTTTGTTTCAGTTAATAAATCTACACACATATTTACTAGGTCACAATGTAAATTGTATTTCTTACTGGAAGTCACAGCCAAAAAATTCTTAAAGCCACTGTATTAGAGGCAGAGAGAGTGAAAGAAGAGACCAGGGAACAGGCTGCTACAGAAATGCAATCTGGGCTGCTAAGGATGATGTGTGGAGATGCCAAAGAGAGCCTCAAGCAGCAGAAGCTGGGGCTAGGCATGGTAGCAGCTCACACTTGTAATCCGAACACTTTGGGAGCCTGAAGTTGGTGCATCAGTTGAGCCCAGGAGTTCAAGACTAGCCTGGGCAACATGGTGAAACCCTGTCTCTACAAAAAATATTTAAAACTTAGCCAGGCATGATAGCGTGTGCCTATAGTCCCATATATTATTACTTGGGAGGCTAAGGTGGGAGGATTGCTTTAGTCCAGGGGCAGAGGCTTCCGTGAGCCAGATCATGCCACTGCACTCCAGCCCGGGCAACAGAATAAGACCTTGTCTCAAAAAAAAAAAAAAAAAAAAAAAAATTGCCAGAAGCTGGAGATGAGAAAAGGTAGCCTCCTACTGTCCAGATCCAGGTCCCATCAGAATATCTCATCCTCCTTTGCATCCCCCTAGCACTACTGCCCCAGAGTAGTGTCCTACCTCATTCTCCTCACCAGAATGGGAGCTCCCATTACTTTTCAAGTTCAACTGAGCTTGCACTCAGAAGGTACAGCTATAGGCTGGGCACAGTGGCTCACAACTGTAATCCCAGCACTTTGGGAGGTCAAGGCGGGCAGATCACTTGAGGTCAGAAGTTCAAGACCAGACTGGCCAACATGGTGAAACCCCGTCTCTCCTAAGAATACAAAAATTAGCCAGGCGTGATGGCGCACACCTGTAATCCCAGCTACTTGGGAGGCTGAGGCAGGAGAATCGCTTAAACCTAGGAGGCAGAGGTTGCAGTGAGCTGAGATGGCACCACTGTACTCCAGCCTGGGCAACAGAACAAGACTCTGTCTCAAAAAAAAAAAAAAAAAAAAAAAAAATACAGCTATAAATGTCTATGAACTTGGATTTCAGGGGTAGAGGTCATAGAAAGCACTTCAAGTAACAGGAAGATGAACAGGTACAGCTGATTCTATCCCATGTGGGTGCTGACTCATAGAAAACACATCAGGGAGAGTTAAACCATTTTATTGCAGCCCAGCGACAAGGATGGGCAAGCAGTGAAAAGCCTCAGTAGAGAGGACAAATAATAGCTACATCAAGAGGGTAGAGGCAGGCAGTCCAGAAACAGGGCCTTGGAGGGGAGGGTGGGCAAAGAAGCCTTCATCTTACTACTCTTAACGAGTCCTTACAGGTCATTCAAGAGCATCTTGGGGCCCCAAAGGAATAGGCCCTCTTGCTTAAGACTCTGGGCATGGAGCTGAAAGCTTCTGGGCTCCAGTATAGAAAGGGTGCTCCTCTGGGGATCTAAGAGGAAGGAAAAGGGAAGAGAAAACAAGTCATCAGCAAGCATTGTGATATGCACAGAACTAGGCCCTAGGCCTTTCTAATAGAGAGGGACATACAAGACTGACAGGATAAATAGCAACAGATATCAATGAATTCACAGAAAGGCAGAGACTCCATTCTACCTGGTGTTAAATAATTAGGCAGCTGGCATTCAGGTACCATTCAGATTTAGCCTCCCCCAAAACGGGAATCCTTGTCCTTATCCTCACCTGGCTTCCATAAAAGTTCCCAGCTACTGTTACTGTCCAGAAGACTGCATTCAAAGCTAAATGAAGAAACAGACATGGTGAAGGTAGTGGCCAGAGGCAGCTTAGATTGGAGAACATGTATGGAGGTCCTGGAAAGGGGAACAGAACCAGAAACAGAGATGATGATGATGTGTCAAGGGGGCCCTACCGGCACAGAACTGTCCTCTTTCCTGAGGCTAGGACTCTGGTCTCTTCCCTCTTTTTTTGTTTTGTTTTGTTTTGTTTTTGAGATGGGGTCTCACTCTGTCACCCAAGCTGGAGTGCAATGGCATGATCTCGGCTCACTGCAACCTCCAACTCCTGGGTTCAAGCGATTCTCCCACCTCAGCCTCCCGAGTAGCTGGGATTACAGGCACCCGCCATCATGCCCGGCTAATTTTTGTAGACACAGGGTTTCACCATGTTAGCCAGGCTGGTCTTGAACTCCTGACCTCAGGTGATCTGCCCACCTCGGCCTCCCAAAGTGCTGGGATTATAGGCGTGAGCCACTGAGCCCTGCCAATCTCTCCTCCTTCTTTAACATCCAAACATATAAAGGTACCTCAGTGACTCTATATCAAGTAAAGAATGCCCTTATGGGCTACAACCAGATACTCATACTGCCCCCAGCAGCCCACACCAAATCTAGGATAGCTGAACTTTGGTCCCCAGTGTCTGACCTGTGAGACAATTCCCCTCCACTGGCACAGCACCCACACCCCCTGACCTGAGGAGGTTGTGTTCCCTCCAGGCATCTTGGTCCTCTGTCCTGGCAGCCTCCAGGGTATGACCCTTGCCTTCCTGGCCACTTTGCAACTGCTCCAACATCTGCCAGATCATAGGCTCAGGTGGAACCAAACCTCTCGCCATGACTGTCCTCTTCAGCACACTTGGAACCCTCATGTGGGCAAGGATAGTTTCTCATGGCCGGGAGCAGAAGGGTTAGGAAGAAGAGCTCTGGAGAGAGAGTCAGCACAGGGAAGAGAGTAATCGAGACAGGGGCAGGAGAGGGTATCCTGGCCTCCCTGCAGAACAGGATAGACAGAGAAAGGAAGGGTCCTCCACAGAGAAATATGCAGGGAGAAGTCTGAACCTAGTCCTACCTTCCAACTGCCAAACTGAGACTGTCATCCCTTAGCCAGATCAGTTTCAGCAGCAGTTGCTGGCGCTGGCCCGCAGATGAGAGAGAATGTAAGGGGGCTGTTCCCCAACTTCTTTCCTTTTCCCTCCCTGCCTGTGACCAGCCTGCTGCCGAAAACTGAGACAGAAACATTCTGGCTCAGCCGTTGGGAAGCTTCCAAGCTGACTGAAAAGACTAAACTCACACCATGAGAGGCAAAGAGTGCAACAAAATACTTGGCCACACTTCTCAGTAGCTCAGGCAGTTGGAGCCATGGCCACTTAATGGGAGAGCAAGAAGACTTTCCAGGCCGGGTGCGGTGGCCCACACCTGTAATACTAGCACTTTGGGAGGCTGAGGCAGGCGGATCATTTGAGGTCAGGAGTTCGAGACCAGCCTGACCAACACGGTGAAACCCCATCTCTACTAAAAATACGAAAAAAAGTAGCCGGGCGTGGTGGCAGGCACCTGTAATCCCAGCTACTCAGGAGGCTGAAGCAGAAGAATCGTTTGAACCCGGGAGGCAGAGGTTGCAGTGAGCCAAGATTGCGCCATTGCAACAGAGCCTGGGCAACAGAGTGAGCCTGGGCAACAGAGCAAGACTCCATCTCATAAAAAAAAAAAAAAGAAGAAGAAGACTTTCCAGAAAAGCGGACAAGGAAACACATATTCACCCCCAACCTTTTACTTACTCAACTGGTACTGCAGCAACTTCAATTCCTTCTGCATAATCTCTGACTCCTCCCACAGCACTGTAGGAGTGACAGCAGTGCTATTCTAGAGTCAATCAACAAATCCAGAGTAAGAAGGCCACCAGCCTCCCAGAATGCCAAAAGTTCAAAGGCCTCAAGAAGGCAAGGTTTTGCCTATCACTTACTCAGTCTGCAGCTCCTGAGGAAGGCCATTGGTAGTACTGCATTCTCCTGGTCCTGTTTGCATCTGGGCTTGGGCTTTCTCCCACACCTGGCTCCGAAGGCCCTGCAGTTACCTTCTCAGCTCCTCCAGGCATTGCTCCAGGAGAAGAGCCCTCCCCTTTGGGGCCCCCTGCAGCAACCTTCGTGATGCTGTAGTGGGACAAGTTAGGGATCATCCTCTCTAAGAGTTTCACAAGCCCCTAGATACTCTACTTGCAAAACAAGACACATGTGCACACACAACAGGTGTGTGGCAAAATTGTGTGCATACGTATGAAGCTGTGTGTATGAAGAAAATAACTGGCCAGATACATTCCAAGATACTGAGCTGGTACTTCTGCTGCTCTCACTCTTCTAGCAGGCCCTGCACTGCCTGCCTTAGGGCCTCAGTCACCTACCCAGGCAGAAAAAAACATATGAGCTACTGTATAACAGCTTTTCCCAATCCCTAATATCCTCATCTCACACAAACATCACATATACACACCAAGGATTCCAAGCCTCACCTGAGCCTGAGATTGAAGCTAGGATCAGAGAATAGTAACCTCATCCCAGAGAGAGGATGGGCTCTAGGACTCAGGGCAGCTCAGTCTTTGTAGGACTGTGGGAGTCTCTAAAGCCCAAGGCTGTTGAGCTTGGACTCCTGACTGCAGAGGCAAGTGATGAGAGGAAATCCAGGTCCCAGCCAGGTCCCCGGCTGAGGGAATAAGGAAGGGTTAAGTGCAGGGTCTGTGTGGGGAAACAGAGTTAAGGAAAGGACAGAGTTGGAATTTGGAAGGAGTAATGGATGATACAGGCCCTGGAGGAAGGCACAGAAAGAGAAAGGGCTTGGAAGTAGAAAGAGACATTACTTACCTGAGTTGGAGACCCCAAGAGGATACAGCCACTGCTACAAAAGAAACAGTTGCACAGGTCAATGAGCTCTGAGAGTCCCTTAGCCTGCCCACGCAAACTGGGGACTTCCACCAACCCCTCACCTTAATCCGGGCCACATTTCCATCAGTAGTGTTGAGAAGCACATCCAGCTGCTCAAACCAGCTGAGGCTCCTACTCATATCCTGTGGCAGGGGAGCGGCAGGGGTCTGGCTCCCTGGTGTCTTGTGCTTACTCTCTCAGCGGGGGATACCCAAGGTACAGCCCAGGAAAGGCCACCACGTTAGATGGAAAGAGGGTAGTGGGGATGCAACTTGGAGTAGGGGGATGCACTATCAGACCAAAACTGCGATCGTGGGACTAGGGAAAGGAAGGACGCTCTTGGGGAACTGGGGGGAAAGCGGGATACCCTGATGATACGCAGATATCAGGTGGGGGTTGAAGGTGCCAGAACCTGGTCGAGACCTCCCCAGAAGCAGTACACTGGCGCCACCACGCCAAACCTGTGCCAGTGACAACTGCCGCCGCCGGGTTCAAAACTTCGGGTTGGTTTTGAAAGTCCGACTTTGGACTGGCTGCCGCTGCGCCACCTGGGAAACTGAGTTCGCCTCTCGCGAACACAACCGGCGATGGAGGCGGCGGAACTACCTTTCCCTGGAAGAGACACGTACATGCACACCCCCACCGTGTAGCTTGCCGGGAAACTGAGTCTTCCTGATTCCGTGTAGCTGTCTCCAGGGAATCGAACAAACTACGCATCCCAAGATGCATCGCGCATAGCCAATACTGTCCCGCTATTTTACCCGTTTCCTACCTGGGAAATGGAGTCGAAGTTGACTCAAAACGTAACGGCCCAATTGTCCTTGAGACTTCATTCCCCGGCAAGCTCAGCGTGTAACGTGCGCCATGGAGCCGAAAGTCGCAGAGCTGAAGCAGAAGATCGAGGACATACTATGTCCTTTTGGCTTCGAGGTTTACCCCTTCCAGGTTAGTTTATCCCTCCTGCTGCTCTAGGGCGAGATCTATGATTGGCTTCGTTGCAACTGGCGTGAGGCCTCAGGAGCCTCTGCTCCTCCTGTGTTCCTGCAGCCCAGTGTCCATGTGACAACAGGGACAGGGTTTCAGTGGGGGCTTGGGTTAAAAAGATAGTGGTCGAGGCCGGGCGTGGTGGCTCACACCTGTAATCCCAGCACTTTGGGAAGCAGAGGCAGGCGGATCACCTGAGGTGAGGAGTTCGAGACCAGTCTGGCCAACATGGTGAAACCCCATCTCTGCTAAAAATACAAAATTAGCCGGGCATATTGGTGCATGCCTGTAATCCCAGCTACTGGGGAGGCCGAGGCAGGAAAATCGCTTGAACCCCTGAGGCGGAGGTTGCAGTGAGCCGAGATTGCGCCATTGCACTCCAGCCTGAGCAACCAGCAAAACTCATCTCAAAAAAAAAAAAAAAAAGTGTCCCATGTTTGTCCTTTTACCCCCATATAGTATAATGCCGGATTGGTTAACAGGAGACACCATATGACCTGTAACGTGTGTGGCTCAGATTGTCACCTATATAATTTACAAGAAGAAACGGACCTGTGAGGCAGAGTCACCTTGGAACTTCCTAAAGGATTTAGGAGAGGTCAAAGCCCAGAAGGTTTGCATAGCTATGATTTAGGTCAGCTGAAGAGGGACGGCATTCCTGGTAATGAACAGGCAAACAATTGGCTGGTTTGTTCCCTCTACCAACAGAAGGATAATTCATGATATTTCCAGTCATCAGTGCTGGACTGGGTAATGAAACTTTGTACACTCGCCTGGCACAGCAATCTCAGCACCGCACCCCGACCCCCATTTACAGTTATATTTCCCAACATCAGTGCCCTGTGCACTGAGCAGTTAAGTTACAAAGCTAAATCAACTCAGCTTGAGCCCTCTGCCTGATGCTTAAGAGACTACCCACTTCCCATTCCTTCCACCGAGTGGCTCACAGCAGACCTGGGAGAGGATATAGAGGGAGAAGTAGGTTGGGTCTAGCTTGAGACTGGTCTTGCCAGAAAAAATGGAATTAAGCTATATATGAAAAGATAGATTGGAAGGAAGGAGGGTTATGTACATCCCAAATATCAGAAAAAGCTTGAGTAAAAGTGTGGAGATAGCCGGGCGCGGTGGCTCAAGCCTGTAATCCCAGCACTTTGGGAGGCCGAGACGGGCGGATCACAAGGCCAGGAGATCGAGACCATCCTGGCTAACACGGCGAAACCCCGTCTCTACTAAAAAAAAACACAAGGCCGGGCGCGGTGGCTCAAGCCTGTAATCCCAGCACTTTGGGAGGCCGAGACAGGCGGATCACGAGGTCAGGAGTTCGAGACCATCCTGGCTAACACGGTGAAACCCCGTCTCTACTAAAAAATACGAAAAACTAGCCAGGCGAGGTGGCGGGCGCCTGTAGTCCCGGCTACTCGGGAGGCTGAGGCAGGAGAATGGCGTAAAAACCCGGGAGGCGGAGCTTGCAGTGAGCTGAGATCCGGCCACTGCACTCCAGCCTGGGCGACACAGCGAGACTCCGTCTCAAAAAAAAAAAAAAAAAAAACACAAAAAATTAGCCGGGCGAGGTGGCGGCGCCTGTGGTCCCAGCTACTCGGGAGGCTGAGGCAGGAGAATGGCAGGAACCCGGGAGGCGGAGCTTGCAGTGAGCTGAGATCTGGCCACTGCACTCCAGCCTGGGCGACAGAGCGAGACTCCGTCTCAAAAAAAAAAAAAAAAAAGTGTGGAGATAGTGGTGTGGTGTTACCAAGTAAAAGGGCTTGATGCCTGATGTGCTAGAAGCCAATATTATGACACTGGGTTTTTGAGAAAACAAAAGCTATTTGTTGCAGATCAACCTTTAACTCTTTGAGACACTGTTTCAGTGGATGGCAGGTATGTGGAAGAGTGAAAATACCTATCTGGCAAGTTGAGTAGACCTGGGTATTAGGAGTTTTTGTACTGAACAAAGCCAACTGCAGCCCTGCCAGTCACCCTAGGCTCCCACCTCTCACCTCTCTACCCCCACATCCTATAAGACTGTCTACTGAATCTCCCAAGTCCATTCCCTTCTATTCCACCCGTCTATGCTGTGGTTCAGGCCACCATTTCTCACTTGGATTACTGTAATAACCTCCTTGCTGTCATTTTACCTCCAGTCCATCCTCCACACTGCAGCCAGTTTGATCTAAAACTGATCATGCTAGTTTACTTCTTAAATCATCAGTGGCTCTTCACTGTCACCAAATTAAATCCATATTCTTTAAATTGGTATTCAAAGCCAATCAAAATCTCACTCCTATTGATCTCTCCAGCCTTCTCTCCCTCTGATTCCCTCTACGGACCCTTCACTTCCACCAAACTAGACAATTTTCAAATATGCCCAGGAATTTTCTGCCAGTGTGTTTGCTTATGCTGTGACTTCTGTTTATTTTATTCTTTATTTATTTAGAGACAAAGTCTCACTCTGTCCTCCAGGCTGGAGTGCAGTGGTGCAATCATAGCTCACTGCAGCCTCAAACTCCTGGGCTCAAGTGATCCTCCCACTTCAGTCTCCCAAGTAACTGACTCCAGGCATGCACCAAAACTCAGTGTCTCACTTTGTTGCCCTGGCTGGTCTTGAACTCCTGGCCTCAAGTGGTCCTCCTGCTTTGGCCACCCAAAGCACTGGGATTACATGCATGAGTCACCGCACTTAGTCTGTGACCTCTTTTTAAAATACATACCAGTGAGTTTATGTCTTTTTTGGTGAAATATAAATAATAAATGCACACCAGATTCTCCTCCCCACATCAACCTGACAGTTGACCAGTTGATTTTCTAGCCTTCAAGACTTAGCATCCAAGAAAGCCTTTTCTTTTCTTTTCTTTTTTTTTTTTTTTTTTTTTGAGACGGAGTTTTGCTCTTGTTGCCCAGGCTGGAGTGCAATGGTGCGATCTCAGCTCACCGCAACTTCTGCCTCCCAGGTTCAAGTGATTCTCCTGCCTTAGACTCCAGAGTAGCTGGGATTACAGACATGCACCAACACGCCCGGCTAATTTTGTATTTTTTTTAGTAGAGACAGAGTTTCTCCATGTTGGTCAGGCTGGTCTTCAACTCCCAACCTCAGGTGATCTGCCCACCTCGGCCTCTCAAAGTGCTGGGATTACAGGCATGAGCCACCGTGCCCAGCCACAAGGAAGCCTTTTCTAATTGCAGAGGACCCCATCTGACCCTGTCATTGCACTAGCTATAGTACAGTCATTTCTGCTGTTCTTAGTTGATTCTGCCTACTAGAACTTTCTGTGGCCAGGCGTGGTGGCTCTCACCTGTAATCCCAGCACTTTGGGAGGCCAAGGTGAGTGAATTACTGGAGGTCAGGAGTTCAAGACCAGCCTGGCCAACATGGTGAAATCCCGTCTCTACTAAAAATAGAAAATTAGCTGGGCGTGGTGGTGTGCACCTGTAATCCCGGCTCTCAGGAGGCTGAGGCAGGAGAATTGTTTGAGCCTGGGAGGTGGGGGTTGTGGTGAGCGGAGATTGCACCATTGCACTCCAGCCTGGGCAAATGAGCGAAACTCCATCTCAATAATAATAATAATAATAATAATAACTCAATAACTCTCTGCCTTTCTTCCTTTTTTTTGAGATGGAGTCTCACTCTGTTGCCCCGGCTGGAGTGCAATGGCGCCATCTCGGCTCACTGCAACCTCTGCCTTCCGGGTTCAAGCAATTCTCCTGCCTCAGCCTCCTGAGTAGCTGGGATTTCTGCCTCTCTATTCTAAGTTCCTTGTCATATAATACATGAACCTATAGTAGACATGAGGGGGAAGAGACCTAACCACAACAGTCACATTATGAGTTGAGCACCGACACAGACTTCACTTATCTGTTACAGCAGTAAAACCAGCTACAATCAAACGAGTAATGGTCATCCCACTCTGTCCCAGTAATGCACAACCCCAGGTAGCCTGTGTAGACCTGTGTCAAGTGTTCTGCACTATGAGTCAGAAATCCCCAGTAAGTGATGCAGGTATATCCATAGCACTTCGTGTGAACAGCAGCAACCTCCACAACTATGTGATTTAGCAAGTTCATTGCAGGTTATGTTACAGGTCTTTAGTTCAGGCTTCTTGTGACAGTTCTTCTCCATGTTCAGTGTGTGAATGTGGGTGTAGACAGTGTGTTACAGGTGAATCCAATTTCTTGGATGTCCAGGCCAAGTGGACAAAAGCAAATATTGTGTGTCCTAAAACTGAAAATAAAGTTTGCATTAATCACATATTTGCTTTGCTGATTGGTCAACCTCAAAAACATAAGCTTGCTGGCCAGGCACGGTGGCTCATGCCTGTAATCCCAGCACTTTAGGGAGGCAGAGGCGGGTGGACCATCTGAGGTCAGGAGTTCAAGACCAGCCTCACCAACATGACGAAACCCCGTCTCAGCTAAAAATACAGAAAATGAGCCAGGCATGCTGGCAGACACCTGTAATCCCAGCTACTCGGGAGGCTGAGGCAGGAGAATCGCTTGAACCTAGGAGGTGGAGGTTTCAGTGAGCTGAAATGGCACCACTGCACTCCAGCCTGGGCAACAGAGAAAGACTGTCTCAAAAACAAAACAAAACTGGATCAGACATATCTTGAACCCAGGAGGCGGAGGTTGCAGTGAGCCAAGATTGCGCCACAAACTCCAGCCTGGGGAACAAAAGCAGAATTCCATCTCAAAAAAAAAAAAAAAAAAGGCCAGGCGCGGTGGCTCAAGCCTGTAATCCCAGCACTTTGGGAGGCCGAGACGGGCGGATCACGAGGTCAGGAGTTCGAGACCATCCTGGCTAACACGGTGAAACCCCGTCTCTACTAAAAAATACAAAAAACTAGCCGGGCGAGGTGGCGGGCGCCTGTAGTCCTGGCTACTCGGGAGGCTGAGGCAGGAGAATGGTGTAAAAACCCGGGAGGCAGAGCTTGCAGTGAGCTGAGATCCGGCCACTGCACTCCAGCCTGGGCGACACAGCGAGACTCCATCTCAAAAAAAAAAAAATACAAGATTCCTGTTAGGGGTGTTGAGCATGGTAACAAGAAAGTCTGTCAAAAGCAGGAAAATCCCATCCTGGGCAACATAGGGAGACCCTGTCTCTACAACAAATTATTTTTTTGTTTTAATTAGCCAGCCAGGTGTGGTGGTTCACACCTGTGGTCCTGGCCACTCGGGAGGCTGAGGTGGGATGATTGCTTGAGGGAGGGAGGTTGAGGCTGCAGTGAGCTGTGATCACCTCACTGCACTCTAGCCTAGGTGACAGGGCAAGACTGTCTCAAAAAAAAAAAAAAAAAAAAAAAAAAAAAAGCAGGAAAACCCCTGATGGGCTCAAGTCAGAGGTTAAGTATGTTTCTAGCCTCTTAGGTAGCGTCAGTTCATCAACTGATAAAAATGGTTTTTTTGGCCTGGCATGGAAGCTCACGCCTGTAATCCTAGCACTTTGGGAGGCCAAGGTAGGCAGATCAGTTGAGGCCAGGAGTTCGAGACCAGCCTGGCCAACATGGCGAAGCCCTGTCTCTACTAAAAGTACAAAAAATTAGCTAGGCCTGGTAGCACACGCCCATAATCCCAGCTACTTGGGAGGCTGAGGCACAAGAATCACTTGAACCCAGGAGGCAGAGGTTGCAGTGAGCCAACATCATGCCACTGCACCCTAGCAGTGACAGTGGGTGACAGTGACAGTGGGTGACAGTGAGACTGTATACATTTTTTTAAAAGGGTGGGGGGGCTTTGTTTTTAAAGATAGGTTCTCGCCAGGCGCGGTGACTCACGCCTATAATCCCAGCACTTTGGGAGGCCGATGCGGGTGGATCATGAGGTCAAGCAATCGAGACCATCCTGGCCAACATGGTGAAACCCCATCTCTACTAAAAAATACAAAAATTAGCTGGGCATAGTGGCGCACGCCTATAGTCCCAGCAACTCGGGAGGCTGAGACCGGAGAATCACTTGAATCCTGGGAGGTGGAGGTTGCAATGAGCCGAGGCTGCACCACTGCACTCCAGCCTGGCAACAGAGTGAGACTCCATCTAAAAAAAAATTAATTAATTAAAATAAAAAAATAAAGACAAGTTCTTGCTCTGTTGACCAGGCTGGTCTCAAACTCTTGGCCCCAAGCAGTCCTCCTGCCTCAGCCTCCCAAAGTGCTGGGATTGCAGGTGTAAGCCACCATGCCCAGCCTAAAAACAGTATTTTAAGAAACTGCCTGGGCTGGGCGCGGTGGCTCATGCCTGTAATCCCAGCACTTTGGGAGGCCAAGGCAGGTGGATCATGAGGTCAGGAGATCGAGACCATCCTGGCCAGCATGGTGAAACCCCCGTCTCTCTTAAAAATACAAAAATTAGCTGGGCGTGGTGGCACGCACCTGTAGTCCCAGCTACTCGGGAGACTGAGGCAGGAGAATCACTTGAACCCGGGAGGCGGAGGTTGCAGGGAGCGAAGATCACGCCCCTGCACTCCAGCCTGGGCAACAGAGCGAGACTCCATCTCAAAAAAAAAAAGAAAGAAAGAAACTGCCTGTTCTCTCCAAATTCATCTCTAGAGTTAGGGTTACATAGCCTGGAACTATGGTGTTGTCTTTGATCTGTCTGTATGGAGATGCTCTGGACATAGTGAAGTTTTCATCTATTATAACCCCTTGATCTTCAGTGGAGACGTAGCTTGCTGCTGCTGATAGTTTCCCCTGGCGACATATCAAAAGGGTAAAGAAGTGCTGGTTGGGAAGAGACTGGTGGAACCACATCGTTTTGTGTCATTTGAGGATGAGTTGGGCTGTGGCATGAACAGCATTGAGGGTTCAGGTGGTTTTCTCCCTCTCAGGCTTGGCTGCAGCAACATGCTTCTCCAGATTAACAATATTTTTCTGAACAACTGTTATAGCATCATATGTTGATTCTGCTTTGAGAAATCTCCAATCTTGCTTTTGTCTTAGAATACCTTCAAGGTGTTGAACTTGGAGGACAAGTGCATTGACAGCCACTTTGACTGTTCCTGTGCCCTCAAGCACCTCAGTCAGTTGTGGATTTAGGAACTCTGCTCTGTGGGGCCTCATTCCTGGGTTTTCATTTTCTTTTATTATTATTTGAGGTGAGGTCTCACTCCATCACCCAGGCTGGAGTGCAATGGCACGATCTTGTCTCACTGCAACCTCTGCCTCCCAGGTTCAAGCGATTCTCCTGCCTCAGCCTCCTGAGTAGCTGGGATTACAGGCGAGCGCCACCATGCTTGTCTAATTTTTGTATTTCTAGTAGAGGCAGGGTTTCACCATGTTGGCCAGGCTGGTCTCCAGACCTCAGGTGATCCACCTGCCTCAGCCTCCCAAAGTGCTGGGATTATAGCTGTGAGCCACCACGCCCAGCGGGGTTTTTCATTTTCATTGGTTCATTTGTAGTTGGATGAGGCCTGAATTATTTGTTATCAGTCAGTCCTTCAATAAACAAATAAATAATTCCCTGGGCCACGCTCGGTGGCTCACGCCTATATAATCCCAGCACTTTGGAAGGCTGAGGCAGGTGGGTCCTAGTGAGGCCAAGGGTTCGAGACCAACCTGGCCAACATGGCGAAACGCCGTCTTTACTAAAAATACAAAAAATAGCCAGGCGTGGTGGTGCACGTCTGTAATCCCAGCTGCTCGGGAGGCTGAGGCACGAGAATCACTTGAAATCTGAGAGGCCGAAGTTGCAGTGGGCCAAGATCACACCACTGCACTCCATCCTTGGTGACAGAGCAAGACTCTGTCTCAAAAAATAATTCCCTGTCAAATTCAGTTGAGTTGCTGGTAAAAATAAATCACATAGCATCAGTGAAAATTAACTGAATGAGTGAGCTGGAGGATGGGGCAAAAGTGGGAGGCCTGAAGGTTAAGGTGTGGGCCAGGCTAAGGCCTAGACTGGCCCTCTCCAGCCTGGCCTGAACTTTCTGTTTCAGGTGGCATGGTACAATGAACTCTTGCCTCCAGCCTTCCACCTACTGCTGCCAGGACCTACCCTGGCCTTCCTGGTACTCAGCACACCTGCCATGTTTGACCAGGCCCTCAAGCCCTTCTTGCAGAGCTGCCACCTCCGAATGCTGACCGACCCAGTGGACCAGTGTGTGGCCTACCATCTGGGCCGTGTTAGAGAGGTGAGGAAGGCTGTTTTCCCCCACCTCCCAAAGCCACAGCTGCCTCCAGTTCCTCCAGCCTCAATGCAGGATCTAGACCTAGGGCTAGGAGCCACTTCAAAGGTGAAATGATGTCCTAAAGTCAGGCTTGACATTCTGTGATCTTTCCTCATTCTGCCTTCTCACACACCCAAGTTCCACCACCCTCCTCTACCAGTACCCCAGTGTGTAATCAGTCTCTCTCACCCTACACTGATGGGCAACTACATGAACCTCAGACCAGGTTTTCCTTGGCCTCCAAGTGGAATAGGAATGAGTTCAACATTCCCCAGGTGTTGCTTTGCCCTAGACCTGCAAGCTTTATGCTGTCCTTTTGAGGACAGAACAATATTCTCCCAACACACACTCACATATACACATAACTATGTACACACCCACTGGATCTCCCCAAAGCTGGCCATGCCTTCCTCCACACCAGGACTTGTGTATTTCCCTTCAAACATGGGCACTTCTGGAAATAACTATAACTATGTCCACACTGGAGCCTCCCAAGTTAAGGTCATGTTTTCCTTTCTGAGGACAGGACCATGTTCACAAACTAGGGCTCCCTAGGATAAGGTCATAACTCCCTTCATGCTGACAGTACCCTCTATATGGTCCACTGTTCCAGAGCCTCCCAGAGCTGCAGATAGAAGTCATTGCTGACTACGAAGTGCACCCCAACCGACGCCCCAAGATCCTGGCCCAGACAGCAGCCCATGTGGCAGGGGCTGCTTACTACTACCAACGACAAGATGTGGAGGCTGACCCATGGGGGAACCAGGTGAGAGGGAAAATGTAAATAGAGACTGAGACAGACTGGTAAAGGCCTCTCCCTACCAGGTACCACATTCCTCAGCCTTCCCTGGATGGATTTGTTTGACACAACCCAGAACAAATAAGCTTTGTCCTGGACAGGGGGGCAGTCCTGTCACATGTGATTGACTGGGGACTTGTGAGATCAGAAAACCTAGTCTGCAGAACCATCTTAGGATAGAGGGGGCACAGCAGTGTTCAGAATAGTGGTGAGACTGGGTAAGCCCAAGCCCTTCCTTGTGCTCAGAATAGTTTATGAAAGGGTTTGCCAAGAAAGGGACAGAAGTTTATGTAGTCAGCGTACACCGAGTGGGAAATAAATGAACAGGCCTAGCTTGCAATGATGGCAGTTGGACTTGGTGCCAAGGGGACCTCCGTGACCTTGCTTTTCTTCACTCACCCCAGCACATATCAGGTGTGTGCATACACCCCCGATTTGGGGGCTGGTTTGCCATCCGAGGGGTAGTGCTGCTGCCAGGGATAGAGGTGCCAGATCTGCCACCCAGAAAACCTCATGACTGTGTACCTACAAGAGCTGCCCGTATCGCCCTACTCGAAGGCTTCAATTTCCACTGGCGAGACTGGACTTACCGGGATGCTGTGACACCCCAGGAGCGCTACTCAGAAGAGCAGAAGGCCTACTTCTCCACTCCGCCTGCCCAACGATTGGCCCTCCTGGGCTTGGTTCAGCCCTCAGAGAAGCCTAGTTCTCCCTCCCCAGACTTTCCTTTTACCACACACACCCCCAAGAAGCCTGGGAAGCCCAGCAGAGCCCGGAGCTGGCTCAGCCCCAGGGTCTCACCACCTGCATCCCCTGGCCCTTGATACCTTTCTCCCATGTAGACCCTGATTTATGGAGGTACTTGCTAGGACTTAATTGGCTTTGGCAAAGGAAAAGGTTCTGAGTACAAGATTACTATTTTTGATAATACCATAGAGATCTTCCATGAAGGTAACAAGGCTCAAGGAAGTTAAGTTTGGCCAAGATAAAGGCCAGGAAACCAGAATTCCCATCTGCCTTCAAATGCAATTTTTTTTTTTTTTTTTTTTTTTTTTTTTTTTTTTTTTGAGACGGAGTCTTGCTCTGTAGCCCGGGCTGGAGTGCAGTGGCCAGATCTCAGCTCACTGCAAGCTCCGCCTCCCGGGTTTACGCCATTCTCCTGCCTCAGCCTCCGGAGTAGCTGGGACTACAGGCGCCCGCCACCTCGCCCGGCTAGTTTTTTGTATTTTTAGTAGAGACGGGGTTTCACGGTGTTAGCCAGGATGGTCTCGATCTCCTGACCTCGTGATCCGCCCGTCTCGGCCTCCCAAAGTGCTGGGATTACAGGCTTGAGCCACTGCGCCCAGCCTATTTTTTTTTTTTTTTTTTAAGACAGTCTCACTCTTGTCACCTAGGCTGGAGTGCAGTGGCGCAATCTCCGCTCACTGCAACCTCCGACTCCTGGGTTCAAGCAGTTCTCTGCCTCAGCCTCCCGAGTAGCTGGAACAACAGGTGCCTGCCACCACACCTGGCTAATTTTTTGGCGCCGAGATTGCATAGCTGCACTCTAGCCTGGGCGACAGTCTGAGACTGTCTCAAAAAAAGAAAAAAGTACCTACCTCACGTAGGAACTGAATAAACACGTGTACAGCACTTTGGAAAGTACCTGACATACAGTAAACTGTATGTTGGCTGTTACCAAAGGCCCTGGGAATTCTGTACTGCTGCTCATGGGTGTAGTGTGGGTTCTAGAGGGCTGGGCAGGTTGGAGTAGCTGAAGAAGACAAGTGGCTGGAATGGTATCACATGACACACAGAAGTATCCTCAGTTCTCAATCTACCCTGGCCTCAAGGGCCCAGAATAACTTTTCCTAGCTGACAACCTCTCTAAGGACAATGACATATGAATGAGGATCAAAACGGGCTTTGGCCAGGCACTGTGGCTCTCACCTCTAATCCCACCATTTTGGGAGGCTGAGGCGGAGGACCACTTGAGGCGAGGAGTTCAGAACCAGTCTGGGCAACATAGTGACACTAAAAAAGACTATCTCTAATCAAGGCTAGAACCCAGGGAAGGCTAAGAATTGCCCAGTACTGTACAACTACTGAAAGCCCTACCCAAGGCCACCAGCCCTTTCTGTCTTCCTCTTTCTGCCAGTTCAAAAGAAAAAGAAACCTCCAACTCTCTTTTACATAGCAGGTACCAGGCATTTATCAGAAGAGGCCAAGTTTCTGGTTCCCATGCAGCCCTTTGAATAGTGTGTCCAAGTAAAAATAGGTGTCCAAGTAGTCACACCGAGACTAACTGGCAACCCAGCCTGTGGCATAAGTCGCCATGCTCCAGTCAACACTATAGCAGGGCTTATTCTTCTCCCTCATGTGTAGTGAAACAAAATGTTAACACCTTGGGTTCATTCAGTTCCATTCCCTGTGTCTACCTGTGTCAATATAATCCCGATTTGGAGGCAGCTCTCCTTTTCCCCTAAACAGGGAAAGCAGAGTAAATTCCTCTTAAAATCAAAAGCTAGTAATATACCTCCTAAAATAAAGACTCATCAAGGTCTCAGTTCAGGTTTAATACAAACTACAAAATATTAATGGGTTGCTCTACTAATACATCATACAAACCAGTGGCCTGCCCACAACACCAACTCAGGCCATTCCTACCAAAGGAAGAAAGGCTGGTCTCTCCACCCCATGTAGGAAAGGCCTGCCTTGTAACAGACCACAATTCGGCTGAATCTGAAGTCTTGTGTTTTACTCATGCGGAAAAAAAAAAAATACAGAAGAGGTTTTGTTCTCATGGCTGCCCACTGCAGCCTGGCACTAAAACAGCCCAGCGCTCACTTCTGCTTGGAGAAATATTCTTTGCTCTTTTGGACATCAGGCTTGATGGTATCACTGCCAGGTTTCCAGCCAGCAGGGCACACTGCAAAAGAAAGGTACCACTAATTAATAACCTTCTCAATGGTATGCACCACCATTCTCCTATGGACAAAACCAGTTCTGCACCCTAAAGAGCCTGAACACTCAGATACCAGGAAACCTACCCCTGCAATCGGTCTAAGATCATTCAGCCTTTTAGTGTAACCTAACTATTTTACAAACATTATATAATCATCACCACAGCCTTAAGATACTATTATGCCTAATTTATTCATGTAGCACTTAAAATTTAAATTTTCCACAAAAAAGGCAAGTTTAAATGATTTGCCAACACTCTCTAGTCCTTAAGGGAAAAAAAAAAAAGCTAAGTAAATGATACACATAGAACTATGTAAACCCTTAACACTAAACTGTTTCCCTCTGACAGCCCTTCAGAACTCTGAAGGCAGCAACCTCAGTCTGCCTTCTCAGCATTCTTCTAACGCTACCAAACTGGAAAGCCTGAACCTTATAAAGGATCAAGAACTTAATAGAAGCCCCTGCTTGTTTCATTAAGTAACTGCCATCTACCCCTCGGTAAGCAAAAGGCAAAGTTTGAGATTTTTCATGAATGTATACAGAAAGCACAGCCTTCAATGGCCAGGCGCGGTGGCTCAAGCCTGTAATCCCAGCACTTTGGGAGGCCGAGACGGGCGGATCACGAGGTCAGGAGTTCGAGACCATCCTGGCTAACACGGTGAAACCCCGTCTCTACTAAAAAATACAAAAAACTAGCCGGGCGAGGTGGCGGGCGCCTGTAGTCCCAGCTACTCGGGAGGCTGAGGCAGGAGAATGGCGTAAAAACCCGGGAGGCAGAGCTTGCAGTGAGCTGAGATCCGGCCACTGCACTCCAGCCTGGGCGACACAGCGAGACTCCGTCTCAAAAAAAAAAAAAAAAAAAAAGAAAGCACAGCCTTCAACCTTTTCCTGACAATGCCTAAGAATGTGTCTCAGGCTAGCCTGAAGAAAGTGAGGCAAGGGGACTAATCTCTGATTTTTCTTTTTCTTTTTTTGAGATGGAGTCTCGCTGTGTTGCCCAGGCTGGAGTGCAGTGGCGTGATCCCCACCTCTCTCTGCAACCTTGGTCTCCCAGGTTCAAGCGATTCTCCTGCATAAGCCTCCCAAGTAGCTGGGATTACAGGCGCCTGCCACCGCACCCGGCTAATTTTTGTATTTTTAGTGGAGATGGGGTTTCACGATGTTGGCCAGGCTGATCTCAAACTCCTGACCTCAGGTGATCTGCCTGCCTCGGCCTCCCAAAGTGCTAGGATTACAGGCGTGAGCCACCGCACCTGGCCTGATTTTTCCACTACCATGTGCTGTCATATTCTACGAGACATGTAATCAAAGTCCAGCAGGAGCAGCAAGAGTCTCAATTGCTCAAGTGAGACATAGGGAGGCCCCTCTTTGGTCCAAGGATATCATAACCTCAGATATCAAGACTCTACAAACAGCTCTCTAGGCATAAGGTACAGATGGAACAAGAGCTAAATAGAAGGACCAGCTGCCATTATTTTCCTAAAATCTCCATCTGATTGTTAGTTATTGGCTTTAGTGATATCAAAGGGTTACAATACAGGTCCTAAAGATAAACAAGTTGGAAAGAACAGCATAAAAGCAAATAAATACCAGCCTGGCCAACATAATGAAACCCCGTCTCTACTAAAAATATAAAAAATTAGCTGGGCGTGGTGGTGAGCGCCTATAATCCCAGGTACTCGGGAGGCTGAGGCAGGAGAATTGCTTGAGGCAGAGGTTGCAGTGAGCTGAGATCATACCACTGCACTCTAGCCCGGATGACAGTGCGAGACTCCATCTCAAAAAAACAAGTGTTTGGCAGCCGGGCACAGTGGTTCACGCCTATAATCCCAGTGCTTTGGGAGGCCAAGGCGGAGGACTGCTTGAGCTTGAGCTCAGGAGTTCTGAGACCAGCCTGGCCAACATGGCAAAATCGCATCTCTACAAAACATACAAAAATTAGTGGGGCATGGTGGTGGGCCCCTGTAGTCCTAGCTACTCAGGAAGCTGATGCTAGAGAATTGCTTGAACCCAGGAGGTGGTGGCTGCAGTAAGCCGAGATCACACCACTGCACTCCAGTCTGGGCAACAAAACAAGATTCTGTCTCAAAAAAAAAAAAAATATATATATATATATATATAGTGTTTGGCATTCATAGGCTCTTAAATGGTGCCTATTTAAGAAGCTGTACATGTTCCAGTGGGATGGGAAGCAGAAGAGACCAATAGAGTCTGAAGAAGCAAGCTTCTGAGTCATGAAAGCTTGTGTTCGGGAGACTAACCTATATGTAGGTTCCCAGGAAAGTCCAGTTAAAGGGCCTACTTTGCCACTGCCGGCTCCTTCTTAATGCTGAACCTCATCTCCCACAAGGGGGCAGTCTCAGCAGGTGTCAGCTGAGCCATGTGTTATCTGTCCGGGCTAATTGCCCACACATCCTTCTGAAAAGGGTACCTCCTGGTTATCAGTGCTCACTGATCCCTATATAATCAGACTCTTACAGGGATTAAAAAGTAATCCCTGTAAAAAGATTACTTGGTGCTAGCCAAACTAGCACCTTTGGGTCTTCCCAAACATACACCACTAATCCAGACTCTAGTCACTAAACTTCATTTTCTTTAAATCACAAGATCAGAGCTAAAATGGGCCTTAGAAAGCTAGTCTGGGCTGGGCGCGATGGCTCATGGAAGGTGGAGGTCACAGTGAGCCAAGACTGCGCCACTGCACTCTAGCCTGGGCAACAGAGCAAGACTCTGTCTTGCAAAAAATAAATAAATAAATAAATACAAATATGAACTATATGGATTAACCTCTTCTCTCAACAAAGTTATTTTTTAAATGGCATGCTTCATCTCTAGATGTGATTCCCAACCATTTTGTTTTGCCCTAATACATCTGTGAGATCATCCTACATTAAGTTAGATCTTTAGGAGTGACTGATTCTAAATGAGCAGGGCAGAAGAGAGGAGTATGTACACTTCGAATAAAAAGTCTTTATATTCTCCTTCCCAAGCTTTTCCATTACCCTCACCCTCACACACTGTAATCCAGGGGCTTCAATATCTTGAAGAGAAATACCCCTTTTCTTATTTGGTAGCTTCTGTTCCTACTATCTTTCCCATTCTACCACCACTCTGTTATCCTTTTATCAGACAGATGGCTTACCTTCCCCATGTTTGTCAGTGAACTGGAAGGCCTGAACTAGTCTCAAAGTCTCATCCACAGAGCGGCCAACAGGGAGGTCATTTACAGTGATCTGCCGAAGAATACCCTTATCATCAATGATAAAGAGGCCCCTGGGAAAAGAGATGAAAGGAAAAGCAATACAGGTTTAAAGATGTGCTTTGTTAGAATACAGAAGCTTCAAGTCTTAAGGAAATGAACTGGTCTCCACATTCATACTGGCCTGGCCTTAGTGAGAAGGCCCCTGCATAAAGGAATGAAATGATGAAGGAGTCTCTACAGATCAGGGCTCTAGATTTCTCCAAATAAAAGGCTTTCAGCCAACTGGGTACTTGTCCTGATGACATACCTGAATGAAATGCCTTCATCAGCCTTTAAGACCCCATAATCCTGAGCAATGGTGCGCTTCGGGTCTGATACCAAAGGAATGTTCATGGGTCCCAGTCCTCCTTGTTTCTTAGGTGTGTTGATCCTACGGCAAAAGGCAAACACAGTTACATTCAAACTCTTGACTTAACTGTACCTATTCCTCTTTCCCCCTTTCCCATATTCCTAATCTAACTTTCCAAAAAAACTGTTTTTTTCCTTTTCCAGCAATAAAGTGAATGCTGAGAACAGTTAAGGTAGGTTACTAGGGTACACTCAACTGCAACTGAAGCTGCTGCTTCTCTGCTGCCAGGTCATGAGCAGTAAGAGGAAGTCAGACTTTGCACTTCTTCCATGAGAAGCCAATACTTGAAAGTCTATTGCCAAAGCTTCCCAGTTGCTATTTTAAAAGTTCACATGCGGCCAGGTGCGGTGGCTCACACCTGTAATCCCAACACTTTGGGAGGCCAAGGCGGGCAGATCATGAGGTCAGGAGATCGAGACCATCCTGGCTAACACGGTGAAACCCCATCTCTACTAAAAATACAAAAAATTAGCCGGGCTGGTGGTGGGCACCCGTAGTCCCAGCTACTCTGGAGGCTGAGGCAGGAGAATGGCGTGAACCCAGGAGGCGGAGCTTGCAGTGAGCCAAGATCACACCACTGCCCTCTAGCCTGGGCGACAGAGCGAGACTCCATCTCAAAAAATAAAAAAAAAGTTCATATGCCAAATGAACCAAGAGATTTACCATGCTAGATGACAGAAGTGAGAATCCACAGAAGCACCAATCACTTGGCAGTTGAGTTTCTTAAATTCTTCTGCCCTATCACTGAAAGCAATGATCTCCGTAGGGCACACAAAGGTGAAGTCAAGAGGATAAAAGAAGAACACAACATATTTTCCTGGGGGAAAAACAGGAGTCATGGTTAGCATTTGACACAGACTTCCTTGCTTTATATTTTCCTATACAAAAAGAAGCAAGTTGATGGCTGACACAATAACCACTAAATGCCAAGATGCTCGATATAGATGTCTCCTAGTAGCTACTTTTAGAACCTGGTGCATTAGGAAAACCTGAATGAAAGAAACTTCCAATCCCATGCTTTATTCTCCTGCCTCCATATTCTTAGCTGCCAACCACAGAATAAACACTGTTCAGTCTAATTTTGATCTTTTCTGAGTGGCTAAAATTAGCATAAACACCAAGTTCTCCAAAGATAGCAAAAGCAAGGATGCACTTATAAGCATGTAAGCATGGCCTAATACCAACGCTTAACAAACAGTGCCCAGAGAAGCTGAATTGCAGCACTCCTCTGCTGTAGAGATAAGACACCAATAAGAAGTCAGAGCCTTTGCACTTCTCCCGTGATGAACCATAGTAATGGAACAAGCATGGTTTAAGTGATCACATGTGTTCCTAACGTGCCTGACAGGACAGGAAAAATTTTAAGCCAGGCACAGTGGTGCGTGCTTGTAGTCCCAGCTACTTGGGAGGCTGAGGTGGGAGGATCCCTTGACCCCAGGAGTTTGAGGCCAGCCTGGGCAACAGAGCAAGACGGTCTCAAAACAACAAAAAATACATACATACATATACACAGAGAGAGACAGAGAAAAGACAAAAGTACTAGTGAGTAACAGAACTTCTAGCTGCAATTTTAATGAAGTCACTGGGATTAACCACTGAAATAACAGATCATCAAACTGGTCAGGCAGCCTAGCCTTTTCACCACACCCACCAGGCTTAAATACCAGAACAATTCCAAATATTCACTCATTTCCAGGTAGCAGCAATGTTTGCAAAGTCAAATAGGCTGGGTGTGGTGGCTCAGCCTGGCATGGTGGCTCATGTCTGTAATCCCAGCATTTTGGTAGGCCGAGGCAGGTGGATCACCTGAGGTCAGGAGTTCAAGACCAGCCTGACCAACATGGTGAAACGTGTCTCTACTAAAAATACAAAAATTAGCTGGGCGTGATAGCGGGGGGCCTGAAATCCCAGCTACTCGGGAGGCTGAGCCAGGAGAATCACTTGAACTGGGGAGATGGAGGTCGCAGTGACCCAAGACCATGCCACTGCACTACAGCCTATGCAACAAGAGCAAAATTCCATCTCAAAAAAAAAAAAAAGTCAAACAAGCAGCCCTTTTAGACATTAACACTTTGCAGTATCACTGGAAACTAACTCATCTAAACAACCCCTGCAGGGCTTTGCCTAACAAGCACCATGGGGCCTCAGCAGGTCAAACCCTGGAGGGCAGAGAGCAGCTGCTCCTAGACCTCCTGCTTATACTCCTGGGCCAAGGTCACCTCCCTACGGTGCAACTTACCTTGTTTGCTAGGAGAAGCCCCATCAACAAACTGTGATTATGTCAGGAAACCTAGTCAAATGTTCTACCAAAAACTAACTTCAGAAACTGATGCTACACCACTGAGAAAAGGACACTTGACACCTGAGTTTCAGGTTTGCATTCTAAGGAATCTATATCCTCAACTGTCCCAGGAGATCCAGCTGCTCTGGGACTACAAGGTAAAGGAAGGAGGAGCCTCAACAGAACTTGCCAAGTGTCTGCATGAAACTATGACAACAGAAAGGAGAGTTGTTCCATCTGTAATATCAACTCTCCTCTGGGGTCAAAACAGGCAAGGGAAAGTGCCTAGCCCTCAGCTTAATATTAACAACTGTAATATATATGTGACCCAAATGAACAAGCAGTGTCACAGCTCCAAAGAGTTGAGTGAGTTCTGAGACTTTAAATGTAGAATGTCTCTTATAACAAGAGATAATGCGAATTTCTCCAATAATAAAATAGAGGAGGGCCAGATGCAGTAGCTCACACCTGTTATCCCAGCACTTTGAAAGGCTGGGGCAGGTAGAGGGCTTGAGCCCAGGAGTTGGAGATGGTGCCCATCTCTACAAAAAACACAAAAATTAGCCGGGCATGGTGGCATGCCCCTACAGTCCCAGCTACTTGGGAGGCTGAGGTGGGAGGATCGCCTGAGTCCAGAGAGGTAGAGGCTGCAGTGAGCCATGACTGCACCACTGCACTCCAGCCTGGGTGACAGAATGAGACCCTGTCTCAAAAATAAAAATAAATAAAGAAAATAGAGGAGGAATACTAAAAAGATAATTGAGCTAGTATGTCCAGACATAATGAAGCATGTGGTTTCTCCAGAAGTGGTTTGGTCCTAGGATATATACCCTGTAATCACTTGATAATCACTACTTCAACATGAAGGTAACAACCTAAATCTTTCTAGGAGACAAAACGTTTTACAGTCAAACATAACACTGACACAAATCTAACAAGCCATCCCTAGAATATAAAATAACTCCATCTCAATGAGCCCAGTGTAAATTCTCTTACCTTTGTAGTCAGACAGGCTGATATCTTTAAACTGACCATCTGGCATAACGGCTGTGGCTTTGAAGTTGGGGGCAGGGTGCCCAATTTTAGCATTTCCTGAAGACATCTTCCTATTAGCTAGAAATAACAGAAATTAATTAGAAACAAGCCTTAATTTTCTAGATAACCAGCAGCCTTCACCTACTTAAGAGACTTAGCTGTAGAACAATCAAGGCATTGTCCAGTGTCCCTGAATACATTAAATGTTATTTTAGTAAGAAGCTCAGGCCAGCAGTCAAGGGTCACAATCAGAGCTTTTGAAACAAAACAAGTCTCTGAATCTCAGCCTTTGTTTTCATTTAAAAACGACAAGGCAATTTCTTTTTTTTTTTTTGAGACGGAGTCTCGCTCTGCCGCCCAGGCTGGAGTGCAGTGGCCGGATCTCAGCTCACTGCAGGCTCCGCCTCCCGGGTTCACGCAATTCTCCTGCCTCAGCCTCCCCCGTAGCTGGGACTACAGGTGCCCGCCACCTCGCCCGGCTAGTTTTTTTGTATTTTTTAGTAGAGACGGGGTTTCACCGTGTCAGCCAGGATGGTCTCGATCTCCTGACCTCATGATCCGCCCGCCTCGGCCTCCCAAAGTGCTGGGATTACAGGCTTGAGCCACCGCGCCCGGCCGGCAATTTCTTTATATACTAAGAAAACCTCTCACTCTTTCTGAACCATAATTAGTGCAGTGGCATCTTATTCATTAGACAGAAGCAGAGAGGGAGGCAGGTGAAGACTCTCAAACCAGAATCCAAATGCACAATGCCACAAACACTTTTGTTTGGCTCATAGTCATGTTGACCTTTCCCATTACTGTGCCTCCACCTGCCTTAATAACGTCAGAAGCATATTTGACTTTTCTCCAGGTAGCTTTGTCAAAGATAGCACACGACCTATAACTAACACAACTTGTTTTATTTTATTTTTTTTGGACGGAGTTTCGCTCTTGGGGCCCAGGCTGGAGCGCAATGGCGCTATCTCGGCTCACCGCAACCTCCACCTCTAGGGTTCAAGTGATTCTCCTGCCTCAGCCTCCGGAGTATCTGGGATTACAGGCGCTAGCCACTACACCCGGCTAATTTTTTTGTAGTTTTATTAGAGAAAGGGTTTCTCCATGTTGGTCAGGCTGGTCTCGAACTCCTCACCTCAGGTGATCGCCCAAACTCAGCCTCCCAAAATGCTGGGATTACAGGTGTAAGCCACCGCACCCTTCCAGCCAGTCCAACTTTTAAGAGGCAAGACCACTGGGTGCGGTGGCTCACACCTGTAATCCCAGCACTTCCGAAGGCCGAGGCAGGCGGATCACAAGGTCAGGAGTTCAAGACCAGTCTGGCCAACATGGTGAAACCCTGTCTCTACTAAAAATACAAAAATTAGCCGGGAGTGGTGGTGCATGCCTGTAATCGCTACTACTCAGGAGGCTGCTGAAGCAGGTGAATCGCTTGAACCCGGGAGGCAGAGGTTGCAGTAAGCCGAGATCACACCACTGCACTCCAGCCTGGGCGACAGAGTGAGACTTTTCACTCTGGGCCATACAGTGAAGAAAAAAAAAAGCCGGTGGGGGGGGCGCGGGAAGACCAAGATATTGGCGTCTGCTTAATTTCAAATCTTTAGGTATTGTGTAAGCCCTAGAAGTCCCTTCACAAATGGGTTCCTGACTTCTGGGCTAATATCCCAGGGCGAAAAGAAGTAGAACAAGAATCAATTTACTTCTGAAAAGGAAGGTTGCGCAGGATTCACCCAGATCAACACCAAGATAAGCATCGAGATCTTGGCCTGTAATGCCAGCACTTTGGTAGCCGAGACAGGCAGATCACCTCAAGTCAGGAGTTCGAGAATAGCCCGGCCAACATAGTTAAACCCCGTCGCTAACAAAAATACAAAAAGTTAGCCGGGTGTGGTGGCACGCGCCCGTAGTCCCAGCTACTCCGGAGGCTGAGGCAGGAGAATCACTTGAAACCGGGAGGTGGAGGCTGCAGTGAGCCGAGATCCCGCCACTGCACTCCAGCCTAGGAGACAGAGCAAGACTCCGTCTCAAAAAAAAAAAAAAAAAGTTCGCGACAGGCCTGGCCAACATGGTGAAACCCCGTCTCTACTACAACTACAAAAAAAAAAAAAAAAATTAGCCGGGCGTGGTGACCGGCGTCTGCAGTTCCAGCTACTCAGGAGGCTGATGCAGGAGAATGGCTGAACCCGCGAGGCGGAGCTTGCAGTGAGCCGAGATCGCACCACTGCACTCCAGCCTGGGCGACAAAGCGAGACTCCATCTCAAAAAAAAAAAAAGAAAAACAGCAAAAATTTGCCGGGGCTTGGTGGCACACGCCTGTAATTCCAGCTACTCGCGAGACTGAGGGAGGAGAATTGCTTGAGTTCGGCAGACAGAGGTTGTCCCAGTAAGCCGAGACCGCACCACTGCTACTCCAGCCTGGCCGACAGAGCGAGACTGTCTCAAAAAAAAAAGAGTTTTAACCCACTGAGCCGCAGTCTAAAAGTTTTTCCAAGTCCCAAAGTTCTTTAAAAACTGTTTTTTAAAAAGTCCTTAACACCTTTAACGACAAAAAACAAAAACCAAAAACTAATGCATGCTGCAACTTGGTGTCCCCAAATGGCCTTCTCGTCCCATCCTACTTTTCCAGGTGGCTCCCAAGTACCAAACCCAACCAATTCGGGGTAAAGGCTGCTTCAGGCCGGCGCCGGGCCCCTTCAGGGGATCTGCCCAGTGCCGAGGGCCACACCCCTGAACCCCACTTCAGGTACCCCTGTCCCTCCCCAGCACTGTGTAAAGTACCAGCAGAAAGAGTGCTTCAGCGGGGACATTTGGGCTCATCACTAACTCCATTCCACGTACAGGAAAATAAAGACGGGGAAAGGGTACCCGAAGCTCCGCAGCTAGTCAAGGCTCAGGACCCGAAACAGCATTTACCCTATCACAAGATGGACAAAAATACAGGCTGTCTTCTACAGCCACGAGTCCGGATACAGGTCCATTCCAGAAGCTTCCCGAACCCACCCCGCCCGACAGGAGGCTAGTCTTGGAGACCCCACCACCAGCCCGCCCAGACGCCGCGCCACGTGCTCAAGTTGCCGGGGAACGACTCGACTCGAGTCCACGCTAGCCTTGGGGTCCCACGTCCCCGCACCTACGTGGGGGGCCCATGAGAGGGGTGCGCGTAGCGCTCAGGCAGTCTCGGGCTCCGGGTCTCCCCCGGCCGCCTCACGCATCACACTACCCCCACCCAAGGGCGGGCGAGCCCCGGACAGGAGAAGGAAGAGGCAACAGACAAGAAAGGCGCGCCGCGCCTCACTCCGCAGAGGCCGCGCTGCCCACACTCACCAGTCCTAACACAACTCACAGATGAACGCCAGGCAAGAACAAAACAGGCAAGAACAAAACGCGCAAAATCCGCCCGGGGCGCTGCCTTTATAGCCAGTAGGGCTCTCGCGAGAGTCGGAGCGGACCAGGGGTTCTGGAAGAGAAGAAAGAGGAGGGGGATGTGGCCCGAGCCCCGCCCGGCGCGCCCCACCGGAATGACTCGGCGCTTTTCCTCGTGGGGGCGGGCGCGGAAATACTAATACCTCTCCCTGCTGCGGATGGCTGAGGCTGGAGTGAGGCGCTCTTGTGGCCGCTCCCAAACCCAAACGCTTAGGTTAATCCAAGGTCTCTGCGAAAAACCAGGATTCCCTTTACTTCCAGGACCACTACGCACTGTGCCCTTAATGCCCAAACCGGAGTAAGCGTCCTAGCTGCTGCCCACGGATGACCACGTCTAACCACACCAAGCCATGAGAACTGTCTGTCCGAATATTTCTTAAGTTAAGCAGCCTTAACCCCAGCGCAGATCCTCAGTAACCCTCATGGGTTAGATAGCTTCCTTCATTGTTCTCTTTGATTACAGGGTTGCTGCTTTCTGTTGTAAAGCAAAATAAAATATCAGGACTCCTAAACTTATGCCAAAGGGAAAGTTCAGTTTAGGACGCTGATTCAGCTACACGACCATCCTTTCCCCGGATGAATAACTTGACTTTACAATCTTGAGTCAAAATATTACACATTAGCCAGACCTACACAGTAAGGCAAAAGGCCTCAGACACTTCCTGATGACTACCCCCCACAAACACACATACACAAAATCACAATTATTTGCTACCCTGGAAACCTTTAAAGTATGTAGCCTCCCATAAAACAAGGACGTGTCAATTGTAACTAGATCTGCAATCTAAAGTCTAGTTCCTAAAACGAAAGTTTGTTGTATTCCACATTTTTTTTGAGACGGAGTCTCACTCACCCTGTCGCCCAGGCTGTAGTGCAGTGGCACGGTGTAGGCTTACTGCAATCTCCACCTCCCGGGCTCAAGCGATTCTCCCGCCTAGCCTCCGGAGTATCTGGGACTACAGGCACGCACCACCATGCCCAGCTAATTTTTTATATTTTTAGTAGAGACGGGGTTTCATCCTGTTGGCTAGGCTGGCCTCCAACGCCTGACCTCAGGTGATTCACCCACCTTGTCCTCCCAAAGTGCTACAAATATAGGCGCGAGCCACCTCACCTGGCCTCTATTCCACAAATTCCATAAATGTTGACTACTATATTACCTTTCTACTAGACTACTTTCTACCTTTCTAGTAGTACCTTACTACTAGATTACCCTGAGTCCATCACACAATTGTTTTCTTCCGCTATTCCCATTTTCCTCAAACATTCACCTTATCTTGTGTAAAAATGTAGATTTAGGCCGCCGAGGAGGGGGCGGATCATAAGGTCAGGAGTTTGATACCATCCTGGTCAACATGGTAAAACCCCGTCTCTACTAAAATACAGAAAATTAGCCGGGCGCGGTGGCGCGCCTATAGTCGCAGCTACTCGGGAGGCTGAGGCAGGGGAATCGCTTGAACCTGGAGGCAGAGGTTGCAGTGAGCCGAGATCACCACTGCACTCCAGCCTGGCAACAGAGCAAGACTCCGTCTCAAAAAACAAAATGTAGATTTACTGAGCATTAGCTAAAGTATTCGCCTCACTTTCCCACCCCCACTTTTCAAAGAAAATGTATAAATGCTAAAAACCTCCTGAGAACCTCTTGGGAAGAAGCAGCCACAGAAGTGTCTGTGACATGGTTTAGTCTGTTTAGTCACTCATTTCGATTAACACTATCTCTTATCCATCCTTTCCACTGCAGCCGAAGGAAATTTTTCTGAAATCTGATCATGTCGCTCTTATTTGTGGTTTAAAAGCTGGGGCTAAAGAAAGAAATAATAAAATAAAATTTAAAAAGAAAATAAAAATAAAAATAAATAAATAAAAGCTGAGGCTCTGTAGTCAATTTACTGAGTTAAAACTTCTCACTGTCAGGGCCGGGCGCAGTGGCTCATGCCTGTAATCCCAGCACTTTGGGAGGCTGAAGCAGGTGGATTACCTGAGGTCAGGAGTTCGAGACCAGCCTGACCAATGTGGAGCAACCCCGTTTCTACTAAAAATACAAAATTAGCTGAGTGTGGTGGCACATGCCTGTAATCCCAGCTACTCTGGAAGCTTAGGCAGGAGAATTGCTTGAACCGGGGAGGCAGAGGTTGCAGTGAGCTGAGATAGTGCCATTGCACTCCAGCCTGGACAACAAGAGTGAAACTCCGTCTCAAAAAAAAAAAAAAAAACTTCTCGCTGTAATTTTAGGTGTGAACTTGGGCAAGTCTTCAACCCATTAAACCTTACTTTTCTCAACTGTAAAATGGGAATACTATTAATACTTTATTGTGATTATCTGTGTAGTTCAGTACAGTACTTGGTTCTTTTTTTTTTTTTTTTTTTGAGACAGTCTTACTCTGTCACCCAGGCTGGAGTGAAGTGGCGTGATCTTGGTTCACCGCAGTCTCCGCCTCCCAGGTTCAAGCAGTTTTCCTGCCTCAGCCTCCCAAGTAGCTGGGATTACAGGTGCCTGCCACCACGCCTGGCTAATGTTTATATTTTTAGTAGAGACGAGGTTTCACCATGTTGGCCAAGCTGGTCTCAAACTCCTGACCTCAGGTGATCCACCCGCCTCAGCCTCCCAAAGTGCTGGGATTACAGGCGTGAGCCACTGCGCCCAGCCAGTGTTTAGTTCTTATTATAAATTAGAAATATTAGCTGCTATTACTATAATTCTTCTATCCTTCACCCTTATAACACCCAGAACACAGTGTAGCTGTTTCAAGACTTCAGACTCTTTTTTTTTTTAAGACAGAGTTTCGCTTTTCTTGCCCAGGCTAGAGTGCAATGGCACGACTTCGGCTCACTGCAACCTTCACCTCCAGCGTTCAAGCAATTCTCCTGCCTCTGCCTCCCAACTAGCTGGGATTACAGGCACCCACAACCACGCCCGGCTAATTTTTTGTATTTTTAGTAGAGATGGGGTTTCACTATGTCGGCCAGGCTGGTTTCAAACTCCTGACCTCAGTTGATCTACCTGCCTCAGCCTCCCAAAGTGCTGGGATTACAGGCATGAGCCACTGCGCCTGGCCACCTTCAGACTTTTGTTCAAACCTGGAAAACTCTTTCCCTAGAGAAAACATGTCTTTTAAGAGTCAGCTGAAGCATTACTCCTTCTCCAGCTGTTTCTTAATCTTCACTCATTCCCAGGACTTACAATTCCCCTCCTTTGTGTCCAAACAATAGCTTGTATAGCCAAAAATATATTTTCAGCAATTTTAGTTTTATATTTCTGCCTCTGCCTGCTAGAGTGACTTTCTGGAGAGTAGGATGTGGGTGACATCTGTCTCTGTGTCCCCCAAGTCACAACAAAGCATCTGATATAAAATAGGAGCTCAGTCAGTGAGCATTCAGTCAATAGTACTATGTTTCTCTTTCTGTCCCCAGCTCCCCCACCAACTGCCTTGGCTCTTACAATAGGATAATGAATGAAGAAGTGCTGTGTCATGCTCATTGAGCATCTCAATTTTTGTTATTTATCATACTACTTTGCATAGAAGTGATTTATTTGCTTTTTCCTTCTTTGCCTGAGGCTGAATAGTTATTTGGCATTATTCATTTTTTTAAATTTTATGTAACTTTTATTCTTTTTTATCAGGCAGCCACCCGAGCCAGTGTAGGCTCAGAGAGAATCCCCTTTCTTTCTTGCAGGACCAAGGGCAGCATAAAAGTTCAGAGCTTAATAATGGATGGTTATTGGCTATGGGCAGGCTAAACCAATACACAGTACACACAGTCATACTTCAGCCTAAAGAAAATTGCCACCTATTGTATTCACCATATGCCAGGCATTGGGCTGGGCACTTGAGTTTATTTATCTAATTTAAGAATGAAAGCCGGGCGTGGTGGCTCATGCCTGTAATCCCAGCACTTTGGGAGGCCTAGGCAGGCAGATCACGAGGTCAGGAGTTTGAGACCCGCCTGATCAACATGGTGAAAACCCATCTCTACTAAAAATACAAAAATTAGCTGGGCGTGGTGGCGGGCACCTGAAATCCCAGCTACTCAGGAGGCTGAGGCAGGAGAATCACTTAAACCCGGGAGACAGAAGTTGCAGCGAGCTGAGATCCCGCCATGGCACTCCAACCTGGATGACAGAGCAAGACTCCGTCTCAAAAAAAAAAAAAAAAAAGGAAAAAAAAAAGAACCAGAAAAGCACGTGCCTGTAGTCCCAGCTACTTGGTAGGCTGAAGTGAGAGGATCACTTGAGCCCTGAAGTTTGAGCCCAGCTTAGGCAGTGCTACAAGAACCAGTCTCTAAACAAACAAATAAACAAAGAAAAAAAAAAAAACAGAAAAAAAAAAAAAGAGTTATCCTGGTCTAGAGAAATGTTAACAATCTATCCCCTTAAGAATATAAAAGTGAAATAACTGGACAGAGTACTGAAAAAAGAAGAAATCTGTTGAACAAATCTAAGTGATTTGGCCGGGCGCGGTGGCTCAAGCCTGTAATCCCAGCACTTTGGGAGGCCGAGACGGGCGGATCACGAGGTCAGGAGATCGAGACCATCCTGGCTAACATGGTGAAACCCCGTCTCTACTAAAAATACAAAAAACTAGCAGGGCGAGGTGGCGGGCGCCTGTAGTCCCAGCTACTCGAGAGGCTGAGGCAGGAGAATGGCGTAAACCCGGGAGGCGGAGCTTGCAGTGAGCTGAGATCCGGCCACTGCACTCCAGCCTGGGCGACAGAGCAAGACTCCGTCTCAAAAAAAAAAAAAACCATCCTGGCTGACACAGTGAAACCCCATCTCTACTAAAAAATACAAAAAAAAAAACTAGCTGGGCGAGGTGGCGGGCGCCTGTAGTCCCAGCTACTCGGGAGGCTGAGGCAGGAGAATGGCGTGAACCCGGGAGGCGGAGCTTGCAGTGAGCCAAGATCACGCCACTGCACTCCAGCCTGGGCAGCAGAGCGAGACTCTGTCTCAAAAAAAAAAAAAAAAACACTGGAAGAAAAGCAGGTTTGAGGTTTAAAATAACGATAAACGGGCCGAGAGCGGTGGCTCACGCCTATAATCCCAACACTTTGGGAGGCCAAGGCAGGACGACATCTGAGGTCAGGAGTTCGATATTAGTCTGGCTAGCATGGTGAAACCCCGTGTCCACTAAAAATACAAAAATCAGCTGGGCATGGTGGCAGGCATCTGTAGTCCCAACTACTTGGGAGGCTGAGGCAGGAGAAGTGCTTGAACCTGGGAGGCGGAGGTTGCAGTCAGCTGAGATCACATCACTGCACTCCAGCCTGGGCAACAAGAGCAAGACTTCATCTCAAAAAAAAAAAAAAAAAGGCCAGGCCGGGCGCGGTGGCTCAAGCCTGTAATCCCAGCACTTTGGGAGGCCGAGACGGGCGGATCACGAGGTCAGGAGTTCGAGACCATCCTGGCTAACACGGTGAAACCCCGTGACTAAAAAATACAAAAAAAACTAGGGGCGAGGTGGCGGGCGGTTGTAGTCCCGGCTACTCGGGAGGCTGAGGCAGGAGAATGGCGTAAAAACCCGGGAGGCAGAGCTTGCAGTGAGCTGAGATCCGGCACTGCACTCCAGCCTGGGCAACAAGAGCAAGACTTCATCTCAAAAAAAAAAAAAAAAAAAAAAAAAAAAAAAAAAAAAAAAAAAAAAAAAAAAAAAAAAAAAAAAAAAAAAAAGGCCAAGTGTGGTGATCACGCCTGTAATCTTAGCACTTTGGGAAGCCAAGACGGGTGGATTGTTTGAGCTCAGGAGTTCGAGACCAGCCTGGGCAACACAGTGAAACCCCGTCACTGCTAAAATAAAAAAAAAAAAAAAAAATTAACCAGGTGTGGCAGCATGAGCCTGTACTCCCAGCTACTTGGGAGGCTGAGGCAGGAGAACTGCTTGAACCCAGGAGATGGAGGTTGCAATGAGCCGAGATAACGCCACTACACTCCTGCCTGGGCAACAGAACAAGACTCCATTTCAAAAAAAAAAAGCAGTAGTTACATCACTGCACTAATTTGCTATGGGAGACAGATACCTGACTCATCAACAGCCATTGTCTCTTCTTCACAGCCAACTAAATGTAAAAGGTAAGGCAATTCAATGTAAGTATAAAGCCCATGTACCAGGACAGCAATCATTTTAACAGTAAGACTTGCTAACCTAATAGCAGCCTTCTATAAACTTATAAACCATTAAAATTAAACCCATAAACCATGAAACTAATGCTCTCAGATAATTGTAACAACATATGCAAAATAAAAAAATGGATGCCAGGCATAGTGGTGCATGCCTGTAAAGCCAGCACTTTGGGAGGCCAAGGTGGGCAGATCACTTGAGCCCAGGAATTTGAGATCGACCTGGACAACATGGCGAAGCTCCATCTCCACAAAAAATAAAAAATTAGCCCAGTGGGGTGGTGTGCGCCTGTGCTCCTAACTATTCCAAAGGCTGAGGTGGGAGAATCGCTTGAGTCCCGGAGCTCGAGGCTGCAGTGAGCCGAGATGGCGCCACTGCATTCCAACCTGGGTGACAGAGTGAGCAGAGTGAGACCCTGTCTCAAAAAATAATAATAAAATAAAACAACGGGAACCCAAATCACAAGACAAAAAGACATTTTTCTTTTTTTTCTTTCCTCTTTCTTTTTTTTCTTTTTCGAGACAGAGTCTTCCTCTGCTGCCCAGGCTGGAGTGCAGTGGCGTGGTTTCGGCTCACTGCAACCTCTGCCTTCTGCGTTCAAGCGATTCTTGTGCCTCAGCCTCCCAAGTAGCTGGGATCACACGCATGTGCCACCATGCCTTGCTGATTTTTGTATTTTTAGTAGAGACAGGGTTACGCCATGTTGTCCACAGGGGTTTCGAACTCCCGTTCTCAATGGATTCACTCACGTCAGCCTCCCAAAGTGCTGGGATTACAGGCTGAGTCACCACTACCGGGCTCATTTTTCATACAGATGATTTAGAATATGTTTATGCTAAATTTTTTTAGATTATCACTAAAAGAAAAACACTGCATTTGACAGTTTTCAGAAAACACTTGAATTCTTCCATTTACAAGCATTCATTTTTTAAAATTATATTGGAATGTACAGAGGCCTACAAATACCAATTTCAGAAACACTGTTATCAAGGATATCTATTTGTTGAAACTGAATACAACTGAAAGTAACAGATTAACTGCAAATAACAAGCTTAACCAAATAGGGGATTCGTTTTTCCCATTTAACAAGTAGACAGGGCCAGGCACGGTGGCTCATGCCTGTAATCGCAGCACTTTGGGAGGTCGAGGCAGGCTGATCACCTGAGGTCAGGAGTTGAAGACCAGCCTGACCAACGTGGAGAAACCCCGTCTCCACGAAAAATAAAAAATTAGCCAGATGTGGTGGCACATGCTTGTAATCTCAAGTACTTGGGAGGCTGAGGCAGGAGAATTGCTTGAACTCTGGAGGCGGAAGTTGCAGTGAGCCAAGATTGCGCCATTTGCATTCCAGCCTGGGCAACAAGATGAGCTCCGTCTAAAAAAAGAAAAGAAAAGGAAACAAGTAGACAGGGCCAGGTGGAGTGGCTCATGATTGTAATCCCAGCATTTTGAGAAGCCGAGATGAGCGGATCATTTGAGCTCAGGAGTTGGAGACCAGCCTGGGTGACAAAGGGGGACCAATCTCTACAAAAAATTAAACAAACAAACAAACAAAAAATAGCCAAACATGATGACACATGCTTGTAGTCCCAGCTACCCAGGAGGCTGAGGTGAGAGGACTGCTTGAATCCAGGGGGTTTAGGCCACAGTGAGCCATGAATGCACCACTGCACTCCAGCCTGAGTGGCAGAGCAAGACCCTGCCTCAAAAAAACAAAAGCAAAACAAAATGATAAAAAGCAAGTAAGGCAGGGCACAGTGGCTCATGCCTGTAATCCTAGCACTTTGGGAGGCTGAGGCAGGCAGATCACTTGAGGTCAGGAGTTCAAAATCAGCCTGGTCAGCATGGTGAAACTTTGTCTCTACTAAAAATACAAAAAAAATAGCCAGGTGTGGTGGTGAACAACTGTAATCCCAGTTACTCTGGAGGCCGAAAAAGGAGAATCGCTTGAACCCGGGAGGCAGAGGTTGCAGTGAGCCAAGATCATGCCACTGCACTCCAGACTGGGCTACAGAGCAAGGCTCTGTCTCAAAAAAAAAAAAAAAAAGCAAGTAGGCAGCTGTTGCAGCATGTTAAGCTCCATGGAGACAGCACCAGGGCAAGTGAGAGCCTGACATGCACAGGGTGACCCTGTGCCTCACTGAGGTAAGGTAACTAAACATAAGCAAAGGAGATCTTTAGAAACCTAGAGGCAAAATGTCATCATATGCATTCTTTGAGTAAAATTTGTCGGGAGGAACATAAGCAACCAGAGGCTTCAGTCAGCTTCTCAGAGTTTTATTTTTTTCTTTGAGATGGAGTCTCACTCCCATTGGGCAGGCTGGAGTGCAGTGGTGCGATCTCGGCTCACTGCAACCTCTGCCTCCCAGGTTCAAGCGAGTATCCTGCCTCAGCCTCCAGAGTAACTGGGATTACAGGCGTGCACCACCATACCCAGTTAATTTTTGTATTTTTAGTAGAGACAGAGTTTTTGCCATGTTGGCCAGGCTGCTCTCAAACTCCTGACCTCAGGTCATCTACCCGCCTCAACCTTCCAAACTGCTAGGATTAGAGGCATGAGCCACCACGCCCAGCCAGCGTTTTCTAAGAGTGCTCAGAGAGGTAGAAAACTATCTGCTAAAGAGAAAGGAAAATTTGAAGACATGGCAAAGGTGGACAAGGACCATTATAAAAAAGAAATGATGGCTCAAGCCTGTAATCCCAGCACTTTGGGAGGCCGAGACGGGCGGATCACGAGGTCAGGAGATCGAGACCATCCTGGCTAACACGGTGAAACCCTGTCTCTACTAAAAAATACAAAAAACTAGCCCGGCGAAGTGGCGGGCGCCTGTAGTCCCGGCTACTCGGGAGGCTGAGGCAGGAGAATGGCGGGAACCCGGGAGGCGGAGCTTGCAGTGAGCTTAGATCCGGCCACAGCACTCCAGCCTGGGTGACACAACGAGACTCCATCTCAAAAAAAAAAAAAAAATGAAAACCTATGTCCCCTGTGAAGGGGAGACAAAAAGAAATTCAAAGATCCCAGCGCATCCAAAAGGCCTCCTGTAGCCTTTTTGTCTTTCTGTTCTGAGTATTCCCCAAAAATGAAAGCACACCCAGGCCTACTCATTGGTGATGTTGCAAAGAAATTGGGAGAGATGTGGAATAACACTGCTACAGTCGGGCGCAGTGGCTCAGGCCTGTAATCCCAGCACTGTGGGAAGCCGAGGCGAGCAGATCACGAGGTCAGGAGTTCGAGACCATCCTGGCAAAAATGGTGAAACCCTATCTCTACTAAAAATACAAAAATCAGCTGGGCATGGAGGTGCACGCCTGTAATCCCAGCTACTTGGGAGGTTGAGGCAGGAGAATCTCTTGAACTCAGGAGGTGGAGTTTGCAGTGAGCCGAGATCATGCCATTGCACTCCAGCCTGGGCAATAGAGTGAGACTCTGTCTCAAAAAACAACGACAGAAAAAAAACAAAAAACAAAACAAAACAAAAAGACTGCTGCAGATGGCAAGCTAAAGGAAAAATATGAAATGGATATTGTTGCATATTGAGCTAAAGGAAAGCCTGACATAGTAAAAAAGGGAGTCATCAAGGCTTTAAAAAGCAAGAGAAAGAAGGAAGGGGAGAAAGATGAGGAAGATGAGGAGGAGGAGGAGGAAGATGAAGATGATTAATAAGTTGGTTCTATCACATTTTTTTTCTCTATCTAAAAAGCATTTAACCCTTCTGTATACAAATTACTCCCTTTAAAGAAAAAATTGATGCCGGGCACGGTGGCTCATGCCTGTAATCCCAACACTTTGGGAGGCCAAAGTGGGCGGATCACCTGAGGTCAGGAGTTCAAGACCAGCCTGGCCAACGTGGCGAAACCCCATCTCTACAAAAATACAAAAATTAGCTGGGTGTGGTGGTGTGTGCCTGCAATCCCAGCTACTCAGGAGGCTGAGACATGAGAATCTCTTGAATCCAGGAGGCAGAGATTGCAGTGAGCTGAGATCGCGCCATTGCACTCCGGCCTGGGTGACAGAGCGAGACTTCATCTCAAAAAAAAAAAGTAGGATTTGTTTTTAAACTATATACTGTCTTTTTAATATAGTTAACACACTACCAAATGTGTCTTTACACATTATCTTTTAGTTTTTTTAGAGACAGGGTCTTGCTCTGTTGCCCAGGCTGGAGTACAGTGGCACAATCATAGCTCACTGCAGCCTGGAATTCTCGGGCTCAAGCAATCCTCTTACCTCAGCCTCCTGAGTAGCTGGGACTACAGATGGGTGCCACCGTGCCTGGCTAATTAAAAAAAAAAAATTTTTTTTTTTTTTGAGATGGAGTTTCGCTCTTGTTGCCCAGGCTGGAGTGTAGTGTCACAATCTCTGCTCACTGCAACCTTCACCTTCTGAGTTGAAGAGATTCTCCTGTCTCAGCCTCCTGAGAAATTGGGATTACAGGAGCTCGCCACCACACCAGGCTAATTTTTTGTATTTTTAGTAGAGACGGGGTTTCACCATGTTGGCCAGGCTGGTCTCGAAATCCTGACCTCAGGTGATCCACCCGCCTCGGTCTCTCAAAGTGCTGGCCACCATGCCCGACCTAAAAAAATTTTTTTTGTTGTTTAGACAGAGCCTCACTATGTTGCCTAGACTTGTCTTCAATTCCTGGGCTCAAGCAATCCTCCTCCCTTGGTCTCCCAAAGTGCTGTGACTATACAGTTTTTTTAATTAGAAAAAAAAAAAGTTAAAAACTGGTATGGTCATTCCACACTGCTATCCTGCTATCAGGAACTCAGGCTTCTTTTTTTTTTTTTTTTTAAAGTCAGAGTCTCAGCCGGGCGCGGTGGCTCAAGCCTGTAATCCCAGCACTTTGGGAGGCCGAGACGGGCGGATCACAAGGTCAGGAGATCGAGACCATCCTGGCTAACACGGTGAAACCCCGTCTCTACTGAAAAATACAAAAAACTAGCCAGGTGAGGTGGTGGGCGCCTGTAGTCCCAGCTACTCAGGAGGCTGAGGCAGGAGAATGGCGTGAATCCGGGAGGCGGAGCTTGCAGTGAGCTGAGATCCAGCCACTGCACTCCAGCCGGGGCAGCAGAGCGAGACTCCATCTCAAAAAAAAAAAAAAAAAAAGACAGAGTCTTCCTCTGTCACCCAGACTGGAGTACAGTGGTGCAAGCTCAGCTCTCTGCAACCTCCAACTCCCTGGTTCAGGCGATTCTCCTGCCTCAGCCTCCTGAGTAGCTGGGACTACAGGTATGCACCGCCATGCACAGCTACTTTTTGTATATTTAGTAGAGATGTGGTTTCACTATGTTGGTCAGGATGGTCTCGATCTCCTGACCTCATGATCTGCCTGCCTCGGCCTCCCAAAATTCTGGGATTACAGCCATGAGCCTGGCCTACTTTTATTTTTATAACCCTATAGTCACAAAATATCTGCTCTATTTCCAGCCTGGACAACATAGTAAGACCCAGTCTCCAAAAAAAAAAAAAAGTAAATCCATTAAAAAAAATAAAAAATAAATGTATACAAGTCGTTCTTTACCTAGTCTTTTTTTCAAGAGATGAGACCTCATCTGTATTGCCCAGGCTGGTCTTGAACTCCTGGGCTCAAGAGATCCTCCCACCTTGGCCTCTCAAAGTGCTGGGATTACAGGTGTGAACTACTGCACCCAGCCTACCTAATATTTATTTGAAGTTTTCTTTTCTTCTCTTTTTTTGAGACAGCATCTTGCTCTGTTGACCAGGTGGGAGTACAGTAGCACAATCTCAGCTCACTGCAACTTCTGCCTGCCAGGTTCAAGCAATTCTCCTGCCTCGGCCTCCCAAGTAGCTGGGATCACAGGCATGCACCACCACACCTGGGTACTTTTTGTATTTTTAGTTGAGACGGTGTTTCACCATGTTGACTAGACTGGTCTCTAATTCCTGACCTCAGATGGGGACCTTTCAGCCTCCCAAAGTGCTGGGATTACAGGCATGAGCCACCACACTGTGCATGGCAGTGCATGCCGGTACTCCAGCTACTTGGGAGGCTGAGGCAGGAGAATCACCTGAACCAGGGAGTTGGAGGTTGCAGTGAGCTGAGCTTGCGCCACTGCACTCCAGTCTGGGTGACAGAGGGAGACTCTGTCTTAAAAACAAAACAAAAACAAAAAAAGAAGCCTGAGTTTCTTTTTTTTTTTGAGATAGAGTCTCACTCTGTTGCCCAGGCTACAGTGCAGTGGCTCAATCTTGGTTCACTGCAACCTCTGCCTCCCGGGTTCAAGCAATTCTCCAACCTCAGCCTCCCGAGTAGCTGAGATTATAGGTGCTTGCCACCACTCCTGGCTAATGTATTTTTAGTAGAGACAGGGTTTCACCATACTGGTCAGGCTGGTCTCGAACTCCTGAGCTCAAGTGATTCACCCGCCTCGACCTCCCAAAGTGCTGGGATTATAAGCATGAGCCACTGCACCCGGCCTTTTTTTTTTTTTTTTTTTTTTTTTTAAAGAGATGAAGCAGGCTGTGAGTGCTGGCTCATGCCTATAGTTGCAGCATTTTTGGGGTGCTAAGGCAGTGGAATCACTTGAGCCCAGGAGTTCAAGACCAACCTGGGCAACATAGTAAGACCCCATCTCTACAAAAAATTAAAAATTAGCTATGTGTGGTGGTGTGTACCTGTAGTCCCAGGAACTTGGGAGGCTGAGGTGTGAGGATTACTTGAGTCTGGGAGGTTGAGGCTGCAGTGAGCTGTGATCATGCCACTGCAGTCCAGCCTGGGCAGCAGAGTGAGACCCTGTCTCCAAAAACAACCAAAAAGAAGAAAGATGGGGTCTTGCTCTGTCACCCTGGCTGGAGTGCAATGGCTGATGATGGGTCACTGCAGCCTTAAACTCCCCAGATCAAGCGAATTCTCCCGCCTAAGCCTCCTGAATAGCTGAGATCACAGGAGTATGCCACCTTGCCAGGCTTGAACTTGTTTCTGAGTTTACATTGACTTCCACTCATTATTTTGTTTTTTATTTTCACAAATCTGACATTTCTTTTTTTTTCTTTTTTTGGAGACAGAGTCTTGCACTGTTGCCAGGCTGGAGTGCAGTGGCGCGATCTGGGTTCACTGCCACCTCCACCTCTGGGGTTCAAGCGATTCTCCTGCCTCAGCCTCCCGAATAGCTGAAACTACAGGCATGTGTCACCGTGCCCAACTAATTTTTGTATTTTTAGTGGAGACTGGGTTTCACCATGTTGGCCAGCATGGTCTCAATCTCTTGACTTTGTGATCTGCCCGCCTCGGCCTCCCAAAGTGCTGGGATTACAGGCGTGAGCCACCGCGCCCAGCCTCAATTCTTCTATTTTCTATCAGATACCAACCTTAAATTCAAATACGATTTGATGATTGTTTTTCTATTGTTGTCCTGTTTTATACTATGCTGCTTTTCGTTATTAAATAAGGCACCCATTTAGGATATTGGACTCTATGAATTTTAGCCTCAAGTTTTCATCTTCCTAGAAGATGAAACTAGAAACATAAAATATTGATTTTTTTCTTCCTTTCCTCCATCTTCTTTCCCCTCCAATTTTAGGGGATCAAGAATGAATGTACAGATACAGTCTAAACCACAGCAGTAAAGGGAACATATCCAAATTGGATCAATCATGAAGCCGACTTGGAACACTAAAGTTAGTTTTTACCTCTAGCTACCTGATGCTTCAGCAACTAATTAATTCTCGGATTATTTTTTCTAGAACCAAGTCTCTATAAGCAGAAGCACTTTTCGGTAATTTCTTAATCTCAACACTCTTGGCATTTTAGGTTTGATAATTCTTTGTTATGGAGGGGCCGTCCTATATGTAATAGGATGTTTAGTAGTATCCTGGCCTCTTCCCTCTAGATGCCAGTAGCAACCCCCACACACAGTGCCAACTGTCTCCCCAGGTTGAGAACTGCTGAGTTAGAGAAGGTCAAAAAAATGACTAGAGGACTCCTAGTCTATCTAAACTTCTGACCTATTTGTCCTGTTTGTCCTGGCTGGCAGGGTCAGCTCTGCCTAGAGGCAGGGGAAAAATCTTTTACTTCTTCCACATATGAATACGTTACTTCTAGCTATCCATCCTGGCCAAAGCTTCCAGAAATTAGGAAGCTTGCTTGCCAAAAGCACTGCAATTAGGAGAGTGATGATGTTGGGACTAGAAAGACTCACACCCACTGTAATCTGTCTTCATATTGCTCTTGAGCACCACTCTGCCCAAAATTTGTCAGGTTGACAAATGACAAAAGGCTCTGAAAAAGCATATACATGAAAAAGGAGAGCTTTACCTCTAGGCAAGAATGCTTCACTCTGATTCATTCCCATCCCAACCACACCCCTCACCACAAGATAGAATCCTGTCTTTGGTGAGGTCTTAGTCATGTTCCTTTGGCCCACTGCAGGCCATAATTCTGCAGCTAGAGACATCTCTCCTTCCACCTTCCCCTAGAGAAACGTCAGGCCTGACAGACGGACCCGAGTTTGAGATCTCTATGACCAGAGTGGGTTCTGACGCAGGATCAACCCTTACAGTTGAGCAGTTTGGGCGTCTGACAAAAGGGAATGGTGGGTGGTCTGGTAACCTGCCCCTAACTTGCTCATCAGGGATGGTTTGCTGAACCACGAGAAAGCTTGACCCTTTCTAATTATAACATAAGACAGAATTTAAAACTCTGTATATGTTTCAAGCCAGAAGATTGATCTCCCCTCTTTTCTTCTTTAACTTAAACAGCCCCGTTTCCTCAGCTGCTCCTTAACTGACCTGCTTTCCAAACCCCTGCTGATATCTCCCTATAGCATTTAGCTTACTATCAAATTCAACCTCCTTCCTTAGCTTGACACATGAGGCCATCATCTACCCTCTGACCCCTCGTCTCTCCTCCCTCATATACACCTCCTGCGGCTCTAGCCATAAAGCACTATTTGCAATCCCCAGAGTGTATGTTGCAGATCTCAGTGCTCTCCCCAGTTCTCTCCACTTACTCTTTGCCTAAATCCTGCTTGAAAAAATTGGGCTTAAGTGTTACCAGTTCTGTGATAGCTTTCCTGACAACCTCCCTATTCCCAGTCTGATTTTCAGTGCTCCTTCCTCTGTATTTCCACCATACCCTGTGCATATTTCTATCATATGCTTACATAGTTCCGTAATTGTTTATAATTTATTTTACTCTTTCCCCATTGGACCGTGATCTTTGTGAGTCAAGGTTATGGTGGTTGTAAGTATCTCAGAGCATTGAATAGAAACAGAACCATTGCATTGAACTATGCATTCCTTGAGGGCAGGGACATATCTTCACCTCCGCATACCAACATCTAGCATATCACCAGTAAATAGCTGGTGCTCAGTGAATGAAGAATGAATACATGAATGCTTCAGGCAGGAGGTTGCTCTCATGTGGCTAGCTACACATTTGGTGATCTTTTTTTGTTTGTTGGTTTGCTTGTTTTGTTGTTGTTGTTGTTGTTTTTTGAGACAGAGTCTCCCCCTGTCCGCCAGGCTGGAGTGCAGTGGTGTGATCTCGGCTCACTGCAACCTCCGCCTCCCAGGTTCAAGCGATTCTCCTGCCTCAGGCTCAGAGTAGCTGGGACTACAGGTGCACACCATCACACCCAGCTAATTGTTGTATTTTTAGTAGAGACGGGGTTTCACCATGTTGGCGAGGATGGTCTCAATTTCCTGACCTCGTGATCCGCCCATCTCGGCCTCCCAAAGTGCTGGGATTTTTTTTTTTTTTTTTTTTTTTTTTTTAAAGACAGAGTCTTGCTCTTGTCACCCAGTTTGGAGTGTAATGGTGCGATTTGGGCTCACTGCAACCTCTGCCTCCTGGGTTCAAGCGATTCTCCGGCCTCAGCCTCCCGAGTAGCTGGGATTACAGGCACCCACCATGACATCCAGTTAATTTTTGTATTTTTAGTAGAGACAGGGTTTCACCATGTCAGCCAGGCTGGTCTCAAACTCCTGACCTCAGGTGATCCACCTGCCTTGGCCTCCCAAAGTACTGGGATTATAGGCATGAGCCACCGCACCCAGCCCTTTTTGTTTTTTTCAGTCTGAGTCTTTTTCATTCATCCTGCTACCCAGGCTGGAGTGCAGTGGCATGGTCTCGGCTTACTGCAACCTCCACCTCCTGGGTTCAAGCGACTCTCCTGCCTTAGCCCCCTGAGTAGCTGGGACTATGGGCGTCCACCACCAAGCCCGGCTAGTTTTTGTATTTTCTATAGAGACGGAGTTTTGCCATGTTGGCCAGGCTGGTCTCGAACTCCTGGCCAGGAGTTCCTTTTGTTACAAAACAAAAGGAAGCAAAAGGCCAGGCGTGGTGGCTCATACCTGTAATACCAGCACTTTGGGAAGCCGAGGCAGGTGGATCACCGGAGGTCAGGAGTTCAAGACCAGCCTGACCAACATGGAGAAACCCTGTCTCTACTAAAAAAAAAAAAATACAAAAATTAGCCAGGCGTGGTGGTGCATGCCTGTAATCCCAGCTACTCTGGAAGCTGAGGCAGGAGAATTGCTTGAACCCCGGAGGCAGAGTTTGTGGTGAGCCAAGATTGCACTATTGCACTCCAGACTGGGCAACACGAGCAAAACTCCGTCTCAAAAAAAAAAAAAAGGAAGCAAAAGAAACTCAAGAGCTAAAAAACGGAAGTCTCAGGGATGGGCCTGGCTGAGGTGGGAAGATCACTTGAGGCCAGAAGTTAAAGACCAGACTGGGCAACATAGAGAGACACTGTCTCTACAAAAAAGTGAAAAAATTAGCAATGCATGATGGTGCGTGCCTATAGTCCTAGTTACTCAGAAGACTGAGGTAGGAGGATCCCCTGAGGCCTAGAGTTTGAAGTTACATTGAGCTATGATTATACCACTGCACTCCAGCTTGGGCAATAGAGCAAGAATAAACTTTTGGCTGAGCATGGTAGCTCATGCCTGTAATCCCAGCATTTTGGGAGGCTGAGGTGGGTAGATCATGAGGTCAGGAGTTCGAGACCAGCCTGATCAATATGGTGAAACCACGTCTCTACTAAAAATACAAAAAAAAAATTAGTTGAGCCTGGTGTCAGGCACCTGTAATCCCAGCTACTCAGGAGGTTGCAGGAGAATTGCTTGAACCCAGGAGGCAGAGTTTGCAGTGAGCCAAGATCACGCCATTGCACTCTGGGTGTACAATGGAGAGTCTCTGGAGCAAGACTCCAGAGCATGACTATGTCTAAAAAAAATAAAAATAAAAAAATAAACCTTTATAGAAAAAAAAGAAAAATCATACAGTGGCTTATCATCTCCCAGCCCAGAATCTTACCAGAGTTGGCCCATTGGAATTTGTTCTACTCTAAATTCTGTATCACCTGGAATTAAACCAACTGATTTAAAAAAAGAAGAAAAAAAGAAAGGAAATCAGGGTCTCAAAGCCCAGCACTGGTAGAGCTCAGACAAGTTACCTTTTTATCCTAATGAAGTAGGAAGGCACCACTATGTACCCAGCACCCAGGGGTGTTTAACCTTTAGTCACGTTCTGCCTGGAGAAGGAAGCCAGGCTGCAATGCAGGAATCTGGCTCCTGAACTCTGTCAAGGATGAGGCAGGGCTGGATAAAAAATCTCTACCCCCATGAAAGGCTTGTGACCAGCCTCCTCCCTCATCTTGAGCAACCTTGATCCAGGGGAGGAACTGGTACACTGGCCTTTGGAAGCCGTAGGACTTTGAACTTCAGAGCTGAAGGAGCTGAACAGAGCTGGTGCCAAACCCACTTTTAGTAACCCCATAGTTTCCCTCCCCCCTTCCACTTAACAACATATCGAAGACCTTTTTTCCACAACAACACTTACATATTTACTTTATCCTTGTTGTGTTTATCACATGATGTTTATCACATGTGTTTATGTGTTTATCACATGTGTTTATCACATGTGTTTATCACATGTGTTTATCACATGATGCACAACAATTTATTTTGGCTATTCCCTTCCTACAAACATTTAGGTAATATGTTTTAATTTTTTTATATTAAAAATATATTTAAAAAATAGAGACAGGGTCTCGCTGTGTTGCCCAGGCTGGTCTCAAACACCTGGCCCCAAGCAATCCTCCAATCTTGGCCTCCCAAAGTGCTGGGATTACAGGCGTGAGCCACCAAGCTCGGCTGATTTGGGTAATTTAAACAACACAGTAAACAGCCTTGTCACTTTTCTATTATTTCCTAAAACTACATTCCTTACAATTGCTGAATCAGAAGGGATGCACATTTAACATTTTCATATATATTATCAAATTACTTTATATATATGTTTTCTTTTTCTTTCTCCTACTTGTATTCTGAAGTATATATATTTAAATTTTTTTTTTTTTTTTGAGGCGGAGTCTCGCTCTGTCGCCCAGGCTGGAGTGCAGTGGCGCGATCTCGGCTCACTGCAAGCTCCGCCTCCCGGGTTCCCGCCATTCTCCTGCCTCAGCCTCCCGAGTAGCTGGGACTACAGGCGCCGCCACCACGCCCGGCTAATTTTTTTGTATTTTTAGTGGAGACGGGGTTTCATTGTGTTAGCCAGGATGGTCTCGATCTCCTGACCTCGTGATCCGCCCGTCTCGGCCTCCCAAAGTGCTGGGATTACAGGCTTGAGCCACTGCGCCCGGCCATATTTAAATTTTTAAAACTTTTTTTTTTTTTTTTTTTGAGAGACAGGGTCTTGCTTTGTCACCCAGGCTGGAGTGCAGTAGCACAATCATAGCTAACTGTAACCTCAAACTCCTGGGCTTCAGTGATCCTCCCACCTCAGCCTCCATTGTAGCTAGGACTACAGGTGCACAACACCTCTATTTTGTAGAGACAGGGTCTCACTATGTTGCCCTGGCCTCATGTGATCCTCCCACCCAGCCTAAGCTCCCTTCTTTTTTTTTTTTTTTTTTTTTTTTTTGAGACGGAGTCTCGCTCTGTCGCCCAAACTGGAGTGCAGTGGCCGGATCTCAGCTCACTGCAAGCTCCGCCGTTCGGGTTCACGCCATTCTCCTGCCTCAGTCTCCCAAGTAGCTGGGACTATAGGCACCTGCCACCTCACCCGGCTAGTTTTTTGTATTTTTTTTTTTTTTTTTTTTTTTGGGAGGGGGGACGGAGTCTCGCTCTGTCACCCAGACTGGAGTGCAGAGGCGCAATCTCGGCTCACTGCAAGCTCCGCCTCCTGGGTTCACGCCATTCTCCTGCCACAGCCTCCCAAGTAGCTGGGACTACTGGCGCCCGCCAGCACACCCGGCTAATTTTTTGTATTTTTAGTAGAGACTGGGTTTCACCGTGTTAGCCAGGATGGTCTCGATCTTCTGACCTCGTGATCCTCCCGCCTCGGCCTCCCAAAGTGCTGGGATTACAGGCGTGAGCCACTGCGCCCGGCCGTTTTTTGTATTTTTTAGTAGAGACGGGGTTTCACCATGTTAGCCAGGATGGTCTCGATCTCCTGACCTTGTGATCCGCCCGTCTCAGCCTCCCAAAGTTCTGGGATTACAGGCTTGAGCCACCGCGCCTGGCCCTAAGCTCCCTTCTTATCAGACCGCATGTAGTTCCTGGAATGTAACATCCTGCTTCATTCCTCCACAACTTGGCACATATCAATTCCTTTGCTCAGACTACAATTCTCCAGTTTCCTTTAACTCCCTTACCAACAACAGTCTATTTTTCCAAAAAACTCCTGGCACATGGTAAATATCATTAAATGTTGGTCAGTCGAATGAATAAATCAATCACTTCTACCCACTTTTAGCACAGAGCAGTCTCTGTGGGCGACATGTGCAATAGAAGACCATAAAATTAGGAAATGCAGTTGACAGGGGAAATCCACACCACCATATGACAGGCTGTCTGCTTCCGTCAGCGGTTATTCCCTTGCCTGTCAGCCCTAGCCCACACCACTTCCTCCTCTTCCTCCCACCCCCGACTTTCTAGCCCCAGTCCATTGGTTTCAGTTGGCTGCAGCCTCCTTTCCACCACTTCACTGCAGCATTGATCTTTGTAACTGCCCTGATAGAACTGATTCCTGCCCTGATATAACTATAGTTTCTATGCCAACAGCTGTAGCTCTACATAATCCTGTGTGTGCATGTACATGTGTAAGTGTGCTTGCATGGGTGCATGAGTGTATATGTGCACACGCGTGAGAGAGAAAGAGACTGCAACCCTATACAGAGTCCTCCTCCTGTATTCTGGAGTCCTGTCTCAGTCACGGATGGGTATCAGTTTTCAGTAGTTTCACTGGAAGGGGTAGGAGAAGAGAGGGAACAGTTTTCCTATTTCAGCCTAGCTTGCAGCAGCCTATTTTGAATATAAATAATAATCACTACCACTCATTAAATCTCTAGGTACCACCAGGCACTTTACATCCATTGTTTCATTTAATCCCCAAACAACTCAAAAAAGTAAGTATTGGCCTGCTTGGTGGCTCATGCCTGTAATTCCGGCACTTTTGGGAGGCCAAGGTGGGAGGATCGCTTGAGCCCAGGAGTTCGAGATCACCTGGGCAAATATAGTAAGACCTCGTCTCTACAAAAAATAAACAAAATTAGCTGGGCATGGTGGTGGACACCTGTAGTCTCAGCTACTTGGGAGGCTGAGGTGGGAGGATTGCTTGAGCCTGGGAGGTCAACACTGCAGTGAGCCGTGATCATGCCACTGCACTCTAGCCTAGATGATAGCGCAAGACTCTCTCTCAAAAAATAAATAAATAAAATATATTTAAGAAACTAAGAATTTTGCTTTGGTGCATAATCAGGAAAAAAGCAATAAAATGGTTTGGAGGACAATTCACTCTGGTGGGCTTGGGGATTAGAGCTCAAATCCCAAAGGATGAGGTAGCTGACTGTATAATGCAGTCCCCAGAGCCTGGTGCCAGCCTTGCTGGCTCTCATCAGCCACTTGAATGAGACCACAGGATTTGAGGGGCCTGAGAGGAAGAATAATGCCTCACTGCACAGGCCCAGGGCCATTTTCAGTAGCTACCTGGGCAGAGACTTTCACTACTTGGGGGAAATGAATCAGGTCTTGTCAAGTTGGTTTCTGAGCTGGCCAGAGTTTAGGAATGATTCTGCCCTAATAGGATATTAGAAGGAACTTAAATGTGTTCCATAAATGTGTGCTCATTACAATGTCACTAGAAGGTTCGCGCATAAAGTCAAGATCTTGTTCAGGCCCCCTTATCGTCCTGCTTCGTATATGGGTCCTGTGGGAACCTGAACTCTGTTCTTCATTCTCATTCAGACAGCCTAGCCTACGGTAAGCAGGAAGTGCCAGCAGATAAATCACTGGGGTAGCTCCGGGACAAACTCAGAGACTTGGACAGCAGGAATTTATTTCCTCATCTCTTCCAACTGGCCACATTCCTCTTAGAGTCTAGAAACCCCTGCCAAACGCTAAAACGCCCAGTGAGGGGTGCTGAGAACTTAACCTTTGCCTCCCTCCTGCCTAGTTGTCCAGAAACGGATGCTCCCTTCTTCCTAGACAGCCCCTCTCACTTTCTAGCTCTTCATCTGTTTCAGCCTCCTTCTCTTGCGCCACACAACGCCACCTCTGCACACACACGTAGGTATGCATTCTGCCTGTTCTACATTAGCCCCTCTGGACTGTGAACCTTGAAGGTGGAGGAGAAGGCTGGTCCTTTTTTTTTTTTTTTTTTTCTTTTTGATACGACGTCTCGCTCTGTCACTCAGGCTAGAGTGCAGTGAATGATCTTGGCTCACTGCAACCTGCACCTCCTGGGTTCAAGCAATTATCCTGAGTAGCTGGGATTGCAGGTGCCTGCCACCACACCTGGCTAATTTTTGTATTTTTAGTATTGACGGGATTTCACCTTGTTGGCCAGGCTGGCCTTGAACTCCTGACTTCACGTGATTGGCCCACCTCGGTCTCCCAAAGTGCTGGGATTACAGGTGTGAGCCACCACACCCAGCTTGTTTGTTTGTTTTTAGACAGGGTCCTTGGTAAAAAGAATTTGAGGGGGAAAAAAAAGAGATGAGGTTTTGTTCTGTTGTCCAGGCTGGAGTATAGTGGCACGATCATGACACACTACAGCTTCGAACTCCTAGGCTCAAGCAATCCTCCCACTTCAGCCTCCTAAACAGCTGGGACTATAGCTAATTTTTATTATCATGCCCAGCTAATTTTTATATTTTTTGTAGGGATGAGGTTTCACTATATTGCCCAGGCTGGTCTTGAACTACTAGGCTCAAGTGATCCTCCCTTCTTAGTCTTCCACAGTGCTGAGATTACAGCCATGAGCTACTGTGCCCCGCCTGGTTCTTCTTTTTTTTTTTTTTTTTTTGAGACGGAGTCTTGCTCTGTCGCCGGGCTGGAGTGCAGTGGCCGGACCTCAGCTCACTGCAAGCTCCGCCTCCCGGGTTCACGCCATTCTCCTGCCTCAGCCTCCCGAGTAGCTGGGACCACAGGCGCCCGCCACCTCGCCCGGCTAGTTTTTTGTATTTTTAGTAGAGACGGGGTTTCACCGTATTAGCCAGGATGGTCTCGATCTCCCGACCTCGTGATCCGCCCGTCTCGGCCTCCCAAAGTGCTGGGATTACAGGCTTGAGCCACCGCGCCCGGCTGGTTCTTCTTTTACGTATTTTTTTTTTTTTTTTTTGAGATGGAATCTCGCTCTGTCGCCCAGACTGGAGTGTAGTGGTGTGGCTCACTGCAACCTCTGCCTCCTGGGTTCGAGCCATTCTCCTCCCTCAACCTCCTGGGTAGCTGCGACTGCAGGTGCGTGACACCATGCCCAGCTAATTTTTGTATTTTTAGTAGAGACAGGGTTTCACCATATTGGCCAGGCTGGTCTCGAACTCTTGACCTCATGATCTGCCCGCCTTGTGCTGGGATTACAGGCGTGAGCTGCTGCGCCCGGCCCTTTTTATTATTATTATTATTATTATTAGTTTTTGGGACGGAGTTTCACTCTTCCTGCCCAGGCTGGAGTGCAATGGCACAATCTTGCTCAACGCAACCTCCACCTCCTGGGTTCAAGCGATTCTTCTGCCTCAGCCTCCCAAGTAGCTGAGATTACAGGGATGTGCCACCTCACCTGGATAATTTTGTATTTTTAGTAGAGACAGGGTTTCTCCATGTTGGTCAGACTGGTCTTGAACTCCTCACCTCAGGTGAACTGCCTACCTCAGCCCCCCAAAGTGCTGGGATTACAGGAGTGAGCCACCATGCCTGGCCTATTTTTTTTTTTTTGAGACTGAGTCTTGGTCTGTTGCCCAGGCTGGAGTGCAGTGGCGCGATCTTGGCTCACTGCAACCTCTGACTCCCAGGTTCAAGCAATTCCGTTGCCTCAGTCTCCCAAGTAGTAGCTGGGATTACAGGCTCGCACCAACACGTCCAGCTAATTTTTTTTTTTTTTTTTTGAGACAGAGTTTCGCTCTTTTTGCCCAGGCTGGAGTGCAATGGCGCTATCTCGGCTCACCGCAACCTCCGCCTCCGGGGTTCAAGTGATTCTCCTGCCTCAGTCTCCCGAGTAGCTGGAATTACAGGCATGTGCCACCACCCCGGCTAATTTTGTATTTTTAGTAGAGACGGGGTTTCTCCATGTTGGTCAGGCTGGTCTTGAACTCCCGACCTCAGGTGATCCACCTGCCTCGGCCTCCCAAAGTGCTGGGATTACAAGCGTGAGCCACCGCGCCCGGCTCCAGCTAATTTTTTTTTTTTTTTTTTTTTTTTTTTGAGGGGGAGTCTCGCTTTGTCAACAGGCTAAAGTGCAGTGGCTGGAGATCTCGGCTCACCGAAACCTCGGCCTCCCGGGTTCAAGCAATTCTCCTGCCTCAGCCTCCTGAGTACCTGGGACTACAGGCACGCGCACCACAATGCCCAGCTGCTTTTTTTTTGAGATGGAGTTTTGCTCTTGTTGCCCAGGCTGGAGTGCAACGGCGTGATCTCAGCTCACCGCAACCTCCGCCTCCTAGGTTCAAGCGATTCTTCTGCCTCAGCCTCCCGAGTAGCTGGGATTACAGGCATGTGCCACCATGCCCGGCTAATTTTGTATTTTTAGTAGAGACAGGGATTCTCCATGTTAGTCAGGCTGATCTCGAACTCCCGACCTCAGGTGATCCGCCTGCCTCAGCCTCCCAAAGTGCTGGGATCACAGGCGTGAGCCACCATGCCCGGCGCGATTTTTGTATTTTTAATAGAGACGGGTTTCACCTGTTGGCCAAGATGGTCTCGAAATCTTGACCTTGTGATCCGCCTGCCTCGGCCTCCCACAGTGCTGGGATTACAGGCATAAGCCACCATGCCTGGCCATTTCCGTGTTTTTAGTAGAGAACTGCCTCAGCCTCCTAAAGTGCTGGGATTACAGGCGTAAGCCACCGTGCCTGGCCCTGACCTGGTTCTTTTAAATCATTCTTTTCTTCTCTCTCTTTCCACTCCGTATAAAATTAATTTAGTTTTATCTTAGTCTAGAAAACTATATTAGAAAACCGGAGCTCAAGGCAAAGCTTACATGCTAAGGATTTAATAGGAGGTATAATCTGACAACAAGAATGAGAGAAAAACAGAAATTAGCCGGGGAAGAAAGGAAAGAAAACAGGTGGTGTGCCATAGACCTAGTTATGGTTTCATAAGAAGACACAGCTGGCCGGGCGCGGTGGCTCAAGCCTGTAATCCCAGCACTTTGGGAGGCCGAGACGGGCGGATCACGAGGTCAGGAGATCGAGACCATCCTGGGTAACACAGTGAAACCCCGTCTCTACTAAAAATACAAAAACTTAGCCGGGCGAGGTGGCAGGCGCCTGTAGTCTCAGCTACTCGGGAGGCTGAGGCAGGAGAATGGCGTGAACCCGGGAGGCGGAGCTTGCAGTGAGCTGAGATCCGGCCACTGCACTCCAGCCTAGGTGACAGAGCGAGACTCCGTCTCAAAAAAAAAAAAAAAAAAGAAGACACAGCTAAGCGCTCAGTTACATAGGACTGAGAGGCTATATGAAACCACTATATGTATGGTGTCTAGGAATCATCATATTTTAGGGGCAGCAAGGGCAAACTATCTGTTGGCCCTTTCCTTCTCTTTCTCACTGGTAGGGGAGCAGTATGGTTTTTGTTTGTTTTTTGTTTTTATTTTTGTTTTTGAGACAAAATTTTGTTTTTGAGACAGAGTCTTGCTCTGTCGCCCAGGCTGGAGTGCAGTGGCACGATCTTGGCTCACGGCAATCTCCGCCTCCCAGGTTCAAGCAATTCTCCTGCCTCAGCCTCCCGAGTAGCTGGGATTACAGACATGCACCACCACGCCCAGCTAATTTTGTAATTTTAATAGAGACGGGGTTTCTCCATGTTGGTCAGGCTGGTCTCAAACTCCCGACCTCAGGTTATCTGCCTGCCTTGGCCTCCCAAAGTGCTGGAATTACAGGCGTGAGCCACCGCACCCCACCGAGTCTGATTGTTTTTATGAGGATGGCCTGATATATTAGACAATTGGTCCACCAGGACATCACTTATGTTGGGGAGACAGTGGGGGATCATGGGGGTGGGGAAATGGGAAGAGTGGCTCTAGGGGAGCGAAGGTGTGGGGAAAAGCAGAACCAAACCGAGATAACCCTGTGTCTTGCCCATCCCTGCCAAGGAAAACACATAAATGCAAGACACCTCTCCACTCAAACAGCACAGACTATTTCAAATCTCAGATCTGTCATGTAATTAATACCTGTGTGACTTTGGGAAAATTATAAATAGCTTTCACCTTGCTGAGTCTGTCCAATCCATAAAATGGATCTTCACAGGCTTATGGTGTGCTGGTAATATCTGTATCTTCATTTGGATGGCAGTTACATTGAAAAAAAAAAAAAAAGGACTGTATACATTTAAGATTTGTACATTTTCTTTCTCCCTGGATGTAGAATAGGAAAAAAAGAAGAAGAAGAAAAAAAAAAAGATTGGTGTATTTTCTGTATGTATGCTGTCCTACGACTTTTTTTTTTTTTTTTTTTTTTTTTTTTTTTTTTTTTTTTTGAGACGGAGTCTCGCTGTGTCTCCCAGGCTGGAGTGCAGTGGCGCGATCTCGGCTCACTGCAAGCTCCGCCCCCTGGGTTCACGCCATTCTCCCGACTCAGCCTCCCAAGTAGCTGGGACTACAGGCGCCCGCTACCACGCCCGGCTAATTTTTTTGTATTTTTAGTAGAGACGGGGTTTCACCGTGTTAGCCAGGATAGTCTCGATCTCCTGACCTCGTGATCCACCCGCCTCGGCCTCCCAAAGTGCTGGGATTACAGGCTTGAGCCACCGCGCCCGGCCTGTCCTACGACTTTTTAAAAGGCTTGTACGAAATAAAAGAATATTCCTTTTCGGCCAGGCGCGGTGGCTCAGTCCTGTAATCCCAGCACTTTGGGAGGCCAGGGCGGGTGGATCACGAGGTCAGGAGTTCAAGACCAGCCTGACCAAGATGGTGAAACCCCGTCTCTACTAAAAAATGCAAAAATCTTAGCCAGGCGTGGTATGGGGCGCCTGTAATCCCAGCTACTTGGGAGGCTGAGGCACAGAATTGCTTGAACCAGGGAGGCGGAGGTTGCAGTGAGCCGAGATCGCGCCACTGCACTCCAGCCTGGTCGACAGAGCGAGACTCCGTCTCAAAAAAAAAAAAAAAAAAAGAATATTCCTTTTCCAGGATTATCCTGAAGATTCAATAAAACCATGTTCATTAAGTGTTACGCACAGTGCCTGGCACATAACTTGCTGCACGGGTCCATGGTCCAGACAGAGGGACCAGGCACTTTCCAGCGCCTGGATCTGCAGACCCGAGGTCTTCTGTATTCTGGCCAACCTCGGTGTTGCAGCTGCTCTCTGGGCCTCAGTTTGCTTGAACTAAATATAACGCGGCCAACTTTGGTAAACTTTGGGAATCCACCCAACCTAACTTTAGGGAGAGTATGGAGCCAGGGATGGCATTGTGAATCCGGAGGGCCGACAACAGAAGAACCTGCAACGTAGCATCTGGGACCTTACTTCCCCCGGAAAAGCGCCAGCGGCGGCGCCCAGGCGCGCAGTGCAATGTGGGCCAGTAAGAGGCGCGGCTGGCCCCGCCCCCTGGACCGCCCACGTGGCCAGCGCCACCTGCCTCATTGTGCCTAGGACTTCTCCAAACTCGCGCTGCGGAGTGAGTGACCATGTTCCGGCCAGGTCGACCTCGAGGATCCAGAGGTGGAGACGGTACTACCTCCCAGCTCTGGTTTCCATCCCCTTCAGGTCCTTCCTTGGGAGGCGGGGAAGGAGGTCCACCCTGCGCGTGATCCTTTATGCCCGGCCCCTGCCCCTCCCTCCGGGTGGAGCTTCCTCCTCACCGCCAGACTTAAGCTAAGGACCGTTGGATCTTTGGCAGGGTGCAGAACTGAGCCCAGGCCACACTACTGTGTTCACGCTCTGTGCTTGTGCCAAGGTGAGTTTCTCTTGCTGCTGGCCTTTCTCCCAGAGGATATGGCCTCGATCCTTTACGACTGAATGTCAGCCCCCCGGGTTGAGCGAAGAGCGCAGGGCACTGGAGGGGACGAGACTTGGTTTCGGATTTGAGCTCTTCTTTTCTCTGTATGATCTTGCTAACTTCCCAGTTTCTCTGAACCTGTTTCCTCAGCAATAAAATGTGGTCCTACATTAGAACTGTAGCAACAATTGAGATAAAGCTTTGAAGGCGCACAGCGCATACTAGGTGATCTGTAAGTTTTAATTGCCATCTTTTTGTTTGCTCACCTACGTGCTTTTTCCAGCTGCTCGGGCTTTCTTACGCAGGTGCAGGAATGGTTCTCGGAAGTGGAGGGAAATGGGGATAATTCTCTTACTTAGACGCCTGCCTCGAGTCTGGGAAAGTCCAACATGTTATTCTGTTGCCCCAGAACTCTGTTAAAGTGAGACACAGATCTGAACCTTCACTGGATGAGGCTACTGTTAATTAACTCTTCCCCTTCAGATGGTTCATACTCAGGGCTGCAGGCCTGTTACTTTTCCAAAATCTGTTTCCTTATCTTTGATACAGAAGCAATCTCAGTGTGATTCTATCTGGTCCACTGGGATTTTTTGCCGAGTATAGTAAAGTGCTTTGATATTCTTCAAGGGGATTCTTTCCAGATTTTCCAAGAAGTAAAGGAAGACGGTGATAGAGGCAGCGATTTCCTCAAATGTCCTTCCAGCTGGCCAAACTCAACCTGTCAAGATCTCTCCTCCATAAGCCGTGTGTGTGTGAGTGTGTGTGTGGTGTGTGTGTGTGTAATGTGTACATTGTATGTATGTATGTATGGGACAGGTACTCTAGGAGTTCAAGCAGATGACAGGCTCAGACCTCAAGGAGTAGCCAGGTTTGTGGGGGAAATTTATATATAAACAGAAGGAAAAATGTAGTGATGTGTACATGCTATTAGTACATGGAAGTAGCCATCCATTTAGTTATTTATTTATTTTTTAGAGATGGATGGGGGTCTCTCACTCTGTTGCCCAGGCTGGAGTGTAGTGGTGAAATCCTTGCTCAGTGCAGCCTCAAATTTGTGGGCTCAAGTGATCCTGCCACCTCAGCCTTTGGACTATAAAGTGCACGCCACTGTGCCCAGTTAATCTTTAAAAAAAAGAAAAAAATTCTCCCTAGCAAGCACACTCGGAAAGAAAAAAACAAATTTTTGTAGAGACAGTGTTTCCCTTTGTTGCCCAGGTTTCAAGTGATCCTCCCGCCTCAGCCTGCCCAGGTGCCGAGATTACATGTATGAGCCACTGTACCTGGAAAGGAGCGAGAAATGTAAAGTGCTAGCTGAAGGATGAGCAGCAGTTAGCCAAGCAAAGATAGGGTTTGGGGAAGGAAAGTGTGCAGACACCTAAAGTCAGGTAAGTAGTGTCACCCTGTTGAGTGTTCAAAGTCTGGAATACAGTCTGACATGAGGAGGTGGTGAAATGAGGAAGATAGGAGCCAGGTTTTGAGTAGCCTGGACTTTATCCTGAATATAGGGGAGAACTGCTGGAAGGGTTTGAGACTGGGAGTCACATGGTTGGATCTGGTGATGGACTGTGGGAAGAGGGACCACATTGGAAGCCGAGATCTGTGGTTTAAGTAAAGAGTGATGGTCAGCTGGGCACAATGGCTTACGCCTGTAATCCCAGCACTTTGGGAGGCCGAGGCAGGAGGATCACCTGAGGTCAGGAGTTCGAGACCAGCCTGGCCAACATGGCAAAACCCTGTCTCTACTAAAAATACACAAAGTAGCTGGGTGTGGTAGCACACACCTGTAATCACAGCTACTCGGGAGGCTGAGGGAGGAGAATCACTTGAACCCGGGAGGCTGAGGTTGCAGTGAGGCGAGATCATGCCACTGCACTCCAGCCTGGGCAACAGAGTGAGACTCTGTCTCAAAAAAAAATTTAAAGAGGCAGGGTGCGGTAGCTCATGCCTGTAATACCAGCACTTTGGGAGGCTGAGGCAGGCAGATCACGAAGTCAAGAGATGGAGACCATCCTGGCCAACATGGTGAAACCCTGTCTGTACTAAAGATACAAAAATTACCCGGGTGTGGTGGCATGCGCCTGTGGTCCCAACTACTGGGGAGGCTGAGGCAGGAGAATCAGTTGAACCTGGGAGGCGAAGGTTGTAGTGAGCTGAGATCACACCACTGTACTCCAGCCTGGTGACAGAGCAAGACTCTGTCTTAAAAAAAAAAAAAAAGAGTAATGGTGGTCAGAGATGGGGCAGTGGCAGTGGAGGTAGATATGGATGGACTAGAGAAAGATTTAGGAATATATATTTTAAAATTCTTTTCACATACATCAAGAAGTACAGGAAGTATTATTGCAGTCTTAGGTTACATATTAGAGCATTCTCTTTTTCTGTATCTATAAGTATTAACAAGATTTAAAACCCAGCTAAACTGACAAAATCTGGCCAACATTACACATGTAAGGTGATTTTCCAAGCTGGCTTTTTTAGAAGTATAGAAGAGGCCAGGCACAGTGGCTCACGCCTGTAATCCCAACACTTTGGGAGGCCAAGGCGGGCGGATCACGAGGTCAGGAGATCGAGACCATCCTGGCTAACACGGTGAAACACTGTCTCTACTAAAAAATATAAAAACATTAGCTGGGCGTGGTGGCGGGCGCCTGTAGTCCCAGCTACTCAGGAGGCTGAGGCAGGAGAATGGCATGAACCTGGGAGGTGGAGTTGCAGTGAGCCGAGATCACATCACTGCACTCCAGCCTGGGTGACAGAGCAAGACTTCGTCTCAAAAAAAAAAAAAAGGCCGGGCGCGGTGGCTCAAGCCTGTAATCCCAGCACTTTGGGAGGCCGAGACAGGCGGATCACGACGTCAGGAGTTCGAGACCATCCTGGCTAACACGGTGAAACCCCGTCTCTACTAAAAAATACAAAAAACTAGCCGGGCGAGGTGGTGGGCGCCTGTAGTCCCAGCTACTCGGGAGGCTGAGGCAGGAGAATGGCGTAAAAACCCAGGAGGCGGAGCTTGCAATGAGCTGAGATCCGGCCACTGCACTCCAGCCTGGGCGACACAGCAAGACTCCGTCTCAAAAAAGAAAAAAAAAAAAAAAAAAAGTATAGGAGAAAGCCACACCTGTAATCCCAGCACTTTAGGAGGTCAAGGTGGGAGGGTCACTTGAGGCCAGAAGTTTGAGAGGGCAGCATAGTGAGACCCTATCTCTACAAAAGAAAAATAAGTCCAGGCGTGGTGGCTCACACTTATAATCCCGGCACTTTGGGAGCCTGAGGCAGAAGGATCACTTGAGCCCAGGAGTTTGAGACCAGCCTGGGCAACGAGGAGAAACCCCGTCTCTACGAAAAATACAAAAACTAAGCTGGACACGGTGGCCCATGCTTCTAGTCCCAGCTACGTGGGAGGCTGAATGGAGAAGATAGCTTGAGCCTGGGAGGTGGAGGTTGCAGTGAGCTGAGATCACACCACTGCCCTCCAGCCTGGACATTAGAGTAAGACTCTGTTTTAATGAATAAGTAAATAAATAAGCTGGGTGTGGTGACATGTGCCTGTAGTCCCAGCTACTTGGGATTGCTCCAGTCCAGGAGTTCGAGGCTGCAGTGAGTCATGAATGGGCCACTGCACTCCAGCCTGGGCAACAGAGTGAGACCCTGTCTCAAAAAGAAAAGTACAGGAGAAAATACTCTCCTCACCAACTACTCCCACACCAGCATTTGTGGGAGGCAGAGGAAAGGCCCATGCAGCCAGGAAACACTCATGTAGATATTGTTTCCTTTTTTTCCTGCGTCTTCTAGTTCCCTGCCTCCAAGCAGCAACTGTAGAGCCCTTTGAGAAAGAAAGAATTCAACAGAGGGAAGGAACCTATGCACTGAATTGGAAATAATAAAACCTGAGTCCTGATAATACCCCCCTCCCCACTCAACCCACACATCTCCCTTTCATACTTCAAGATAACATGAGGGGCCGGGCGCGGTGGCTCAAGCCTGTAATTCCAGCACTTTGGGAGGCTGAGACGGGTGGATCACGAGGTCAGGAGATCGAGACCATCCTGGCTAACACGGTGAAACCCCGTCTCTACTAAAAAATACAAAAAACTAGCCGGGCAAGGTGGCGGGTGCCTGTAGTCCCAGCTACTCGGGAGGCTGAGGCAGGAGAATGGCGTGAACCCGGGAGGCGGAGCTTGCAGTGAGCTGAGATCGCGCCACTGCACTCCAGCCTGGGCTACAGAGCAAGACTCCGTCTCAAAAAAAAAAAAAAAAAGATAACATGAGGGTTTCTGGCTGGGCACGGCAGGTCATGCCTATAATCCTAGTACGTTGGGCCGAGGTGGGTGGATTGCTTGAGGTCAGGAGTTTGAGACCAGTTTACCCAACATGGTGAAACTCCGTCTCTACTAAAAATACAAAAAATTAACTGGGTGTGGTGGTGGGTGCCTGTAATCCCAGCTACTCTGGAGTCTGAGGCAAGAGAATCACTTGAACCTGGGAAGTAGAGGTTGCAGTGAGCCAAGATCATGCCACTGTACTCCAGCCTGGGTGACAGAGCAAGACTCCGTCTTAAAGAAAAAAAAAAAGCTAGCCGGGTGCAGTGGCTCACGCCTGCAATCTCAGCACTTTGGGAGGCTAAGGCAGGTAGATTACAAGGTCAGGAGTTTGAGACCAGCCTGGCCAATATAGTGAAACCCTGACTCTACTAAAAATATAAAAATTAGCCAAGCGTGGTGGCGGGCACCTGTAGTCCCAACTACTTGGGAGGCTGAGGCAGGAGAATTGCTTGAACCTGGGAGGTGGAGGTTGTGGTGAGCCAAGATTGTGTCATTGCTCTCCAGCCTGGGCAACAAGAATGAAACTCTGTCTCAAACAAAATAAATAAAATAAAAGATAGGCTGGGCACAGTGGCTCACACCTATAATCCCAGCACTTTGAAAAGCTGAGGCTGGGCCGGGCGCGGTGGCTCAAGCCTGTAATCCCAGCACTTTGGGAGGCCGAGGCGGGCGGATCACAAGGTCAGGAGATCGAGACCACAGTGAAACCCCGTCTCTACTAAAAATACAAAAAAAAAAATTAGCCGGGCGCGGTGGCGGGCGCCTGTAGTCCCAGCTACTCAGGAGGCTGAGGCAGGAGAATGGCGTGAACCCAGGAGGCGGAGCTTGCAGTGAGCCGAGATCGCGCCACTGCACTCCAGCCTGGGCAACAGCGTGAGACTCCGTCTAAAAAAAAAAAAAAGAAAAGCTGAGGCTGGTGGATCACCTGAGATCAGGAGTTCAAGACCAGCCTGGCCAATATGGTGAAATCCTGTCTCTACTAATAATACAAAAATTAGCTGGGTGTGGTAGCACACGCCTGTAATCCCAGCTACTCAGGAGGCTAAGGCAGGAGAATCGCTTGAACCCAGGAGGTGGAGGTTGCAGTGAGCCGAGATCGCGCCATTATACTCCAGCCTGGGTGACAAGAGTGAAACTCCGTCTCAAAAAAATAATAATAATAAAAAAGATAACATGAAGGTTTCTGAATGCTGCCAAAGGTCCAGATAGGCAGTTCCTGACAAGCCCGGAGTATGGAATCTGTTAATGCACGGCTAGGCTGGAAAGCAGTGTATCAAGCAGAAGATGAGGAAGTCAGGAGCTGACTGAGGATGATTTTCTGTCTTAGAGAAGAACATCTATGTGGCACCTTCATTATTCCCTAGGGAGCTCTTGTTCTTTGCACATCTCCTACCTCTTTCATCCCTGTCCTCCAAGCCTCAGCCCTTTTGGTGTTCAGTTTCACTAGCAAAAGAAAGGGAGAAGCAAGATTCAAGTTTCTTCTTCCTTTTCCCCTTAAGCCAGGGTGTTGTTCAAGCTTTCATCCCAGTTGTAATTTCAGAGCCTTCTCATGTGTGTTGGGTAATCTGCAAGAGGCCAACAGGTCATTGGGCAGTAAGCCCAGGAAACCTGCCTTAGACCCCGGTGGCAGCAGGCCACCAGGTTCCTCTTGTCAGGTCCAGACTTGCTTACTTGATCCCTTAGAAATTTGTGTCCTTGAAAAGTTTGATTATAAAGAGCATTGCCCTGGTAGTTTGTGGTCTGATGCTCAGATTGAACAGTTTCGATTTTGTTTTAGCAGAAAAGAGTGGTTTCCAAAATCAACTTAAACTAGATATAAAATTCTTCCTGGATCAGAAGTATTAGGAAAGACAGTGTTGGTGTATTGGCTTTACTCACGACTTGCTTTTTTTTTTTCTTTTTTTTTTTTTGAGATGGAGTCTCACTCTGTGGCCCAGGCTGGAGTGCAGTGGCCTGATCTCAGTTCACTGCAACCTCTGCCTCCTAGGTTCAAGTGATTCTCCTGCCTCAGTTGCTCGAGTAGCTGGGATTACAGGCACGCACCACCATGCCCAGCTAATTTTTGTATTTTTAGTAGAGAGGGGGTTTCGCCATGTTGGCCAGGCTGGTCTCGAACTCCTGACCTCAAGTGATCCGCCTGCATTGGCCTCCCAAAGTGCTGGGATTACAGACGTGAGCCACTGTACCTGGCCTCAACTTATTATTATTATTATTATTTGAGACAGGATCTCACTCTGTTGCCCAGACTGGAGTGCAGTGGTGCTACATCGGCTCACTGCAACCTCCGCCTCCTGGGTTCAGGCAGTTCTCATGTCTCAGCCTCCCAAGTAGCTGAGGTTACAGGCATGCGCCACCATGCACAGCTAATTTTTTTTTTTTTTTTTTTTTTTGAGCTGGAGTCTTGCTCTGTTGCCTAAGCTGGAGTATAGTGGCGCAATCTCAGCTCACTGCAACCTGTACCTCCCGAGTTCAAGCGATTCCTCCTGTCTCAGCCTCCTGAGTAGCTGGGACTACAGGCACATGCCATCACACCCGGCTAATTTTTGTATTTTTAATAGAGACGGGGTTTCACCATGTTTCTCGAACTCCTGAGCTCAGGTGATCCGTCCGCCTCGGCCTCCCAGAGTGCTGGGATTACAGGCGTGAGCCACCACTCCCGGCCACAGCTTGTCTTATTACTTGCTCTATCCTACATCCGTTTAGAACCTGGAAACTAAGATTATATTTATAAAGATATTGTTAGCAATTAAGTCAGTCCCAAGAGTGATATTCATGGTACCGATGAGATCAAGGGAAAAGGTTATATCTACCTCATTGGCTCTTGGTGTGAACGTTCTCTCTCCTTTTCTTTCACTTGGCTAACTCCTGTTCAGTTATTCTTTAGGACTTGACTCAGGAAGAGATGGCCTCCAAGAAGCCATCCTAGCAAGGTTACTCTTTTCTTGCCACCCTTTTGCAGCTCTTGTGCAGAATTTGATCAATGCTCTTATCACAGTGTACTGATATCACCTATTCCCATTACAAGACCATAAACTGAAGGAAGGCAGTTTAAATATTTAAACATGTTTTTCTCTTGGGTTTTGCACAAGAGTTGGAACATTCAATTTACTGATAAAATGAGTATTGTTGGGCCATTTGGTGACTTCTTATTTTCATAGCTTTCCAGAGGAGGAGGCTCCAGTTATCTTTGGTTGGAAATTTACTTGTATCTGTAATTAGTTATTTTTCTGCTGCACTGAAGTCATGTGTATAGTTTCCCCTTCCTGGTAAGAGTTCTTCCCCTTGACTCTTGGGAATTCTTATGAATCAGTGTCAATATTTCTTTGTCCTTTCCCTTTTCTGTAGCACATCACACATGTATCTACCGTGAGTATCTTTTTATAGGTCTGTGTTTATTTGCCTTTTTTCCATTAGCTCCTCCTTAGATCCTTGGTTTTGCCACTTCTTTTTTTTTTTTTTTTTGAGATGGAGTCTCCCTCCGTTGCCCAGGCTGGAGTGCAGTGATGCGATCTCAGCTCACTGCAACCTCCGCCTTCCTGGTTCAAGTGATTCTCCTGCCTCAGGCTCCCGAGTAGCTGGGATTATAGGCACCTGCTACCACACCCAGCTAATTTTTGTGTTTTTAGTAGAGACGGGGTTTCACCACATTGGCCAGGCTGGTCTCGATCTCTTGACCTTGTGATTCACCTACCTCAGCCTCCCAAAGTGCTGGGATTGCAGGCATGAGCCACTGTGCCCAGCCGGTTTTGCCACTTCTTAGCTGTTGATTTGGAGCAAATAACTTCACTTTTTTAAATTTTTTTTGAGATGGAATCTGGCTCTGTCATCTAAGCTGGAGTGCAGTGGCGCAGTCTTGGCTCACTGCAACCTCCGTCTCCCAGGTTCAAACGATTCTCCCGCCTCAGCCTCCAGAGTAGCTGGGACTACAGGCGTATGCCTCCACGCCTAGATAATTTTTGTATTTTTTGGTAGAAATGGGGTTTTACCATGTTGGCCAGGCTGGTCTCTAACTTCTGACCTCAAGTGATCTGCCTGCCTTGGCCTCCCTATGTGCTCGTATTACAGGCGTGAGCCACAGTACCCAGTCTAACTTCACTTCTTTGAGCCTATTTTCTCAACTAAAAAATTAAAGATCTGGATATGGTGGCTCATACCTGTAATCCTGGCAACTCAGGGGGCTGAAGTGGGTGGATAGCTTGAGGCCAGAAGTTCAAGACCAGCCTGGGCAACCTAGCCAAACCCCATCTCTAAAAAAGTTTAAAAACATCCAGGTGTGCTGGCACAGGCCTGTAGTCCCAGCTACTTGGAAGGCTGAGGCAGGAATATCACTTGAGCTTAGGAGTTCAAGGCTGCAGTGAACCATGATCATACCACCGTTCTCCAACCTAGGAGACAGAACCAGACCCTGAGTCTAAAAAAGAGTTCCTTTTTTAGGACTCCCTTTACCTCCCTTGTAGGAGCCCACTCAGGCCTACCAGCATGGCTGACCAGACCTCTGTGAAAGGTACTTAGAGAATAGAATCTCTGTAGTTCTTTTTTTGTTTTTTTCTGAGATAAAGTCTCACTCTGTTGCCCAGGCTGGAGTGCAGTGGCGTGATCTCAGCTCACTGCAACCTCCACCTCCTGGGTTCAAGTGATTCTCCTGCCTCAGCCTCTCGAGTAGCTGGGACTACAGGCGCCCGCCACCACGCCCGGCTGATTTTTTTTATTTTTAGTAGAGACGGGCCTTCACTGAGTTAGCCAGGATGGTCTTGATCTCCTGAACTCATGATCCACCCGCCTCGGCCTCCCAAAGTGCTGGGATTACAGGCGTGAGCTGCCGTGCCCGGCCAAGAATCTGTAGTTCTGACAACCTCCTGGGAACGTTAATTTCATTGCCAGAGAAGTGGTCCCTTCCTGGGCCTATTCAGTTACCTGGTCTCTTTCTCTCATAATGGCCTTTGCCTGCCTTACACTGGCTTGAGACCTTATTTAGTCAAGACTGGGTGCTTCTATGTGGCCATCCTGTTTTTGTTTTTAGATAGTGCAGTTCTTTAATAGAGATCTTTAGCCTGCCACAGAAAAGGGCATCCAAGCTGGTGGTCTGGTCAGTATTTGTTCAGGAGCTACTGGCCATGGTTGGTTTTGGGTACCCTGTCTCCACTGCCCTTGCTCACAGGTACATATATAACCATGTGTTTGTGCTCTACCTCTGTCCCCTCTTCCCCACCCCTTCCTGGCCCATACTTTATAGAGTGCAGTGGCATGATCTCTGCTCACTGCAACCTCCCCCTCCCAGGTTCAAGTGATTCTTGTGCCTCAGCCCCGCGAGTAGCTGGGACTGCAGGTGTGTGCCACCATGCCCAGATAATTTTTGTATTTTTAGTAGAGATGGGGTTTCACCATGTTGGCCCAGCTGGTCTTGAACTCTTTGTTTTTTTTTTTTTTTTTTTTGAGACAGAGTCTTGCTCTGTCGCCCAGGCTAGAGTGCAGTGGCCCGATCTCGGCTCACTGCAAGCTCCACCTCCCAGGTTCACACCATTCTCCTGCCTCAGCCTCCAGAGTAGCTGGGACTACAGGTGTCTGCCACCACACCTGGCTGATTTTTTTGTATTTGTAGTAGAGACAGTGTTTCACCGTGTTAGCCAGGATGGTCTCGATCTCCTGACCTCATGATCCACCCACCTCGGCCTCCCAAAGTGCTGGGATTACAGGCATGAGCCACTGTGCCTGGCCTTGAACTCTTGACCTCAGGTGATCTGTCCGCCTTGACCTCCCAGTGTGCTGGGATTACAGGCATGAGCCACTGTGCCCGGGCGTTTTGCAGTATTCTTGACAGTGGATATCTGAGATCTGAACAACAGCACTAACCCCAACACCATTCTCTTCCCATCTGTGTTTCAGGGGGCAATGGCGGCTTCCTGTGTTCTCCTGCACACTGGGCAGAAGATGCCTCTGATTGGTCTGGGTACCTGGAAGAGTGAGCCTGGTCAGGTGAGGGATGGGGGAAGAAAAGAAAAACTTGTTGAGCCTCTGCCTGCATTTTCCTAGCAGCCCCATCCCCATACTCCCCTTCCAGTGGGGATGAGCCTGGAGAGCAGTGGGAAGAGATGAAGAGACCAGTTATATACCCTGGGCTTCCCCAGCTGACTCAGAGAGTGGGCTGAGGGACCCAGCAGCGCTGGGGGCATAGGAAGGACATGTTTCTCTAACTGGATCTGCACTGAGTGCTGTGGCAGACATGTGGCCCCTCTGTGCCCATCCCTACGCTATGACCCCTAATATGGCAGTTATCACCCTGTGCTGTGATCATGTCTCCTCTCCCACACTGGGTTCTTTGAGGGCTTAGCCTCTCCCTACTGCTCAGTCCAGAATTAGGCACATAGAAGGTGTCAAGGTTTGAAGAATAACTAGGTGGATTGTATAGACCAAAGGTCAGCAAGCTTTTTTTTTTTTTTTTTTTTACTTGAGACAGAGTCTCGCTGTGTTGCCCAGGCTGGAGTGCAGTGGCACGTTCTTGGCTTATGGCAGCCTTGACCTCCTAGGCTCAAAAGTGACCCTCCCACCTCAGCCTCCTGAGTAGCTGGGACCACAGGCACACACTAACATACAGGTCCAGCAAACTTTTTTTTTTTTTTTTTTAAATGGAGCAATCCTGGCCGGGCGCGGTGGCTCAAGCCTGTAATCCCAGCACTTTGGGAGGCCGAGACGGGCGGATCACGAGGTCAGGAGATCGAGACCATCCTGGCTAACACGGTGAAACCCCGTCTCTACTAAAAAGTACAAAAAACTAGCAGGGCGAGGTGGCGGGCGCCTGTAGTCCCAGCTACTCGGGAGGCTGAGGCAGGAGAATGGCGTGAACCCGGGAGGCGGAGCTTGCAGTGAGCTGAGATCCGGCCACTGCACTCCAGCCTGGGCGACAGAGTGAGACTCCGTCTCAAAAAAAAAAAAAAAAAAAAAAAAAAAAAAAAAAAAAAAAAATAAATGGAGCAATCCTTTATTTTTACACACTTTGACAAGGAGGTTTTCCGTAAACAACCTTTCCAGTGGAGAACAGAGAACGGGAAAATCAGCCTCCAGACATCACCAGCTGCTCTGCTCAGGGCCGAGGCTCCTCCTTGCCAATGTGGTGAGGTGGAGGGGTGTACTTCCCTTCCTTTATCAGCTTATCCCGCTGCCTCCTGATGGCACCCGCACGTCTCATCGTTTTCTGCCGAAGCAAACACTCTACAAAATCATCATATTCTATCTTGCACTCTTTTTCTGCCCGGATAGCACCAATTCCATGTGCACATTCTATCCATTCTTTTTCAAAAGCATGGCATCGAGTAGCAAGCTTGTAGGGCTGTTCAGCACTCTGGATTGTCCACCATCGATCTATGTTAAGGCCGAACCTTTTCTGGATGTCCAAGAAAGGCATGGCGATCCAATGCTCGTACCCTTGTCTCTTCTCTGGCCGCCGCTTCAGGACGACTCAACTTTTTTTTTTGAGACTGAGTCTCACTCTGTTCCCCAGGCTGGAGTACAGTGGCGTGATCTTGGCTCACTGCAACCTCCGCCTCGTGGGTTCAAGTGATTCTCGTGCCTCAGCCTCCTAAGTAACTGGGACTACAGGCACGAGCCACCACACCTGGTTAATTTTTTTATTTTTAGTAGAGACAGGGTTTTACCATATTGGCAAGGCTGCTCTCGAACTCCTGACGTCAGGTGATCCACCTGCCTTGGCCTCCCCAAGTGCTGGGATTACAGGTGTGAGCCACCTCACCCAGTCACAAACTTTTTTTTAAAGAACAAGATGGGGCCAAGTGTGGTGGCTCATACCTGTAATCCCAGCACTTGGGAAGGCCGAGGCAGGAAGAGTGCTTGAGCCCAGGAATTTGAGACCAGACTGGGCAATACAGTGAGACCCCATTTCTTTTTTTTTTTTTTTTTTTTTTTTTTTTGAGACGGAGTCTCGCTGTGTCTCCCAGGCTGGAGTGCAGTGGCGTGATCTCGGCTCACTGCAAGCTCCGCCTCCCGGGTTCATGCCATTCTCCCGCCTCAGCCTCCCGAGTAGCTGAGACTACAGGCGCCCGCCACCACGCCCGGCTAGTTTTTTGTATTTTTAGTAGAGACGGGGTTTCACCGTGTTAGCCAGGATAGTCTCGATCTCCTGACCTCGTGATCCACCCGCCTCGGCCTCCCAAAGTGCTGGGATTACAGGCTTGAGCCACCGCGCCCGGCCAAGACCCCATTTCTACAAAAAATTTAGAAAATTAGAATGTGCCTGTGGTCCCAACTACTCGAGAGGCTGAGTTAGGGGGATTGCTGGAGCCCTGGAAGCCAAGGCTGCAGTGACCTATGATCACACCACTGCACTCCAGCCTGGACAGAGCGAGGCCATCTTAAAAAAAAAAAAAAAAGTAGGCTGGACACTGTGGCTCACGCCTGTAATCCCAGCACTTTGGGAGGCCAAGGCAGGTAGATCACAAGGTCAGGAGTTCGAGGCCAGCTTGGCAAATATGGTGAAACCCCGTCTCTACTAAAAATACAAAAATTAGCCGGGCATGGTGGCACACGCCTGTAATCCCAGCTACTTGGGAGGCTGAGGCAGGAGAATTGCTTGAACCTGGGAGGCAGAGGTTGCAGTGAGCCACAATTATGCCACTGTACTCCAGCCTAGGCAACAGAGCAAGACGCCGTCTAGGGGAACAAAAATTAAGGAAAAGAAAATTAAAAAACAATTAGATTATATTGGACAAGTTACAGATGGAGGTGATTATATACTCACGTGACCTTTTAATAAGTAACCACTTAAGCTGGGTGCAGTGGCTCATGCCTGTAATCCCAGCACTTTGGAAGGCTGACGCGGGCAGATCACCTCAGGTTGGGAGTTTGAGACCAGCCTGACCAACACAGAGAAACCCCGTCTACTAAAAATATAAAATTAGCCAGGCGTGGTGGTGCATGCCTGTAATCCCAGCTACTCAGGAGTCTGAGGCAAGAGAATCGCTTGAATCCGGGAGGCGGAGGTTGCAGTGAGCTGAGATCGTGCCATTGCACTCCAGCCTGGGTAACAAGAGCAAAACTCCATCCCAAGAAAAATAATAATAAAATAAATACATAACCACTTAAAAATGTAAATGTAGTTCTTAACTCAAGGACTATTAAAGTTGATGATTGACCCCTGGTGTGGACCCTCCCAGCTGAGGGGAGTCTGGGAGTGTAGACCTGCTCTCTTAGGGTGGACGTAGCTATGAGATTTGGCTCCTGCCTGGAATGGGGCATTTCCCCAGCGCTTCTTCCTTCTTCCTTGGAAATCTGGAGTCAGAGTGAAGACAAGTTTGGGGATTACGTTTGAGAGAAGTACCAGCAGAGAGAACAGATTCTTCTATCTGGAACTTAAACTGGTATTTGTGGTGTGCTTGGATGACCTATGTCTTTTTTCCCTTTTGCTTTCTTTCCTATAGCTGCTTAGGAGCTTGGAGCCAGGGTCCCTGTGCTTCAGGCAGGCATTTGTCACAGCCTCGGACAAGTCCATGAGCTAGGTCAAGGCAGGGGGTGGGGGCCACAGCCAAGGCCAAGTCGGGGCATAGAACAGCAGGGGTCAGATGTTAAGGGAAGTACGTCTGCACCCAGGTGGGTATCTTGAATACTATGCCAGGCACCCACAATAAGAGCTTTGGGTGCTTTGTGTCTAAGGCTGGGTACCCTTGGTTCTGCTGCTGATGCCATGTTTCCAGTCTGGATTTTAGCAAAATTAACTAACCCATCCTTCTACCTGATGCCTGTTTTCTTCTCTCTCATTAGGGGGTTCTGGGTCCAGCTTTCAGCCCACTTATCTGCCTTCCTTAATCTTTTCCCCCTTCTAACCTCTTTTGCTGGCCTGTGCTCTCAGAGCTCCCAGAGTCTGTCTACATGACTTCCTGTATGTTGTTGGCCTAGGAATTTTTTCTTATGTTTCTCTAACTAGCTCCTTAGAACCTGGAACTTGTGGCCGGGCGCGGTGGCTCAAGCCTGTAATCCCAGCACTTTGGGAGGCCGAGACGGGCGGATCACGAGGTCAGGAGATCGAGACCATCCTGGCTAACACGGTGAAACCCCGTCTCTACTAAAAAATACAAAAAACTAGCCGGACGAGGTGGCGGGCGCCTGTAGTCCCAGCTACTCGGGAGGCTGAGGGAGGAGAATGGTCTAAACCCGGGAGGCGGAGCTTGCAGTGAGCTGAGATCCGGCCACTGCACCCCAGCCTGGGCGACAGAGCAAGACTCTGTCTCAAAAAAAAAAAAAAAAACCTGGAACTTGTTTCTATGGTCTATACTTCTTTTTTCTGTCTATTTATCCATCTGTCTTCTGATTGAAAAAAAATTTTTTATTATTTATTTTTTAAATTTTTAAAAATTTATTTATTTAATTTATTTTTGAGATGGAGTCTTGCTCTGTCGCCTAGGCTGGAGTGCAGTGGCACGATCTCAGCTCACTGCAAGCTCCGCCTCCCGGGTTTACGCCATTCTCCTGCCTCAGCCTCCCACGTAGCTGGGACTACAGGTGCCCGCCACAATGTCCGGCTAATTTTTTGTATTTTTAGTAGAGACAGGGTTTCACCATGTTAGCCAGGATGGTCTCGATCTCCTGACCTTGTGATCTGCCCGCCTTGGCCTCCCAAATTGCTAGGATTACAGGCGTGAGCCACTGCGCCCAGCCAATTTTTTTTTTTTTTTTTTGAGACGGAGTTTACTCTTGTTGCCCAGGCTGGAGTACAATGGCACCATCTTGGCTCACTGCAACCTCCACTTCCCGGGTTCAAGCGATTCTCTTGCCTCAGCCTCCCAAGTACCTGGGATTATAGGCATGTACCACCATGCCCAGCTAATTTTGTATTTTTAGTAGAGACGGGGTTTCTCCATGTTGGTTAGGCTGATCTCAAACTCCCGACCTCAGGTGATCCGCCTGCCTCGGCCTCCCGAAGTGCTGGGATTACAGATGTGAGCCACCATGCCTGGCCTTTATTTTAAAAAAAAAAATTGTTTTTAATTTTTTTTGTTGTTTTTTTTGTGTGTGTTTTTTTGAGATGTAGTCTCACTCTGTCTCACCCAGGATGGAGTGCGGTGGCATGATCTCAGCTCACTGCAGCCTCCTTCTCCTGGGTTCAAGCGATTCTTCTATCTCAGCCTCTTGAGTAGCTGGGACTACAGGCATGTGCCATCATGCACAGCTAATTTTTGTATTTTTAGTAGAGATGGAGTTTCACCATGTTGGCCAGGCTGGTCTTGAACCCCTGACCTCAGGTGATCCATCTGCCTCGGCTTCCCAAAGTGAGCCACCACGCCTGGCCTTAATTTTTTTTTTTTAAGAGGTGGGGGTTCTCGCTATGTTGACTAGGCTAGTCTCAAACTCCTGCCCTCAAGCAATCCTCCCATGTCTGCCTCCCGAAGTCCTAGGATTACAGGCATGAGCCACCATGCTCAGCCTGAAAAAATATTTACTAAAGCCCTCTTTATGGTAGATGCCGGAAAAATATTGTTAGTTTTTGCTAGACCTTGCTGAGATGGCTTGGGTAGGAAGGCATCTTAGAGACTGGTTGGGGTGGGAGCAGAGCAAAGGGTTTGGAGCCTCTGAAGAGGCTTCTGGTCCCTTAGACTGAAACTATCTTCCATCTTTCTTTTTTTTTTTTGCGACGGAGTTTCGCTCTTGCTGCCAAGGCTGAAGTGCAGTGGCACAATCTCAGCTCACTGCAACCTCTGCCTCCTGGGTTCAAGTGATTCTCCTGCCTCAGCCTCCTGAGTAGCTAGGATTACAGGCACCTGCCACCACACCCGGCTAATTTTGTATTTTTAGTAGAGATGGGGTTTCACCTTGTTGGCTAGGCTGACCTCCAGCTGGCCAGGCTGGTCTCGAACTCCTGACCTCAGGTGATCTGCCCACCTCAGCCTCCCAAAGTACTGGGATTACAGTACAGGCATGAGCCACCGCGCCCAGTTCATCTTCCATCTTTTCACCTCCACTGCATAGATGTGCCTGCTATATTTCTGACCGCCCCTCCCCGAGCATTGACCTTGGGGTGGCGACAGTAGAAGGCTGAAACCAATAGAGCTGAAACCTCTGCTTCTCTCACCTGGCAGGTAAAAGCAGCTGTTAAGTATGCCCTTAGTGTAGGCTACCGCCACATTGATTGTGCTGCTATCTACGGCAATGAGCCTGAGATTGGGGAGGCCCTGAAGGAGGACGTGGGACCAGGCAAGGTAAGGACTGGGGTTGTAAAGAGAGGTGGGGTGAGAGAACTTAGAAGCTGGGGCTGGGGCCCAGCTGGAGGGAATCTGGCATCAGCTTCCTTCCGTTCCTCTCCCAGAGTTGAGCATGGGTGAGACCAGGTGTTTGTGGCTCTTCTCACTGTAGGCCCTTCCCCCTGTACTAGGCGGTGCCTCGGGAGGAGCTGTTCGTGACATCCAAACTGTGGAACACCAAGCACCACCCCGAGGATGTGGAGCCTGCCCTCCGGAAGACTCTGGCTGACCTCCAGCTGGAGTATCTGGACCTGTACCTGATGCACTGGCCTTATGCCTTTGAGTGAGCCTTGCCAGAGCCTCATCTGGGGAATCAGGGGGTTTAGCAGGATGATGTTAGTAACTTATTGTAAGTCACAGCAGCAGAGCAGGATACAAACACTCATTTGCATGGCAAGCTGAGGAGCCTGACCTGGGATCTTAGCCTCTTCTGCTACAGCAGCTTAGCTGTAGCTACAGGAGTTTAACTCTAGAAAAATGAAGGCAGTCTCACATGGTATTTACCCTAGGGTGTGCACCTGTAACCCTCCTGCTCCCTTTATTCATTCAGAAAAGGTGCTGACTTTTCTGTTGAGCATCTGGGGTTAGAGTAATAAGTACGTCTCAGCAGAAGATGTGAGAGGAGCCCACCATTAGTGCCGTGCCCTGTGCTGGAAGAAGGGCGGATAACTCCCTGAGGATGAGTTAAGAAAGACTTCCTAGGGGAGAGGAGATATCTAGGTCTAGGAAGAGGAGGGGGCATAGGCATTCCATGTAAACTTAACACCTGAGTTACGATCTGAAAGGATGAAAAAGCATGACTATTTTTAGCTGGGCATGGTGGCTCACACCTGTAATCCCAGCACTTTGGGAGGCCGAGGCGGGCAGATCATGAGGTCAGGAGATCGAGACCATCCTGGCTAACACAGTGAAACCCTGTCTCTACTAAAAATACAAAAAAATTAGCCAGGTGTAGCGGCAGGCGCTTGTAGTCCCAGCTACTCAGGAGGCTGAGGCAGGAGAATGGCGTGAACCTGGGAGGCGGAGCTTGCAGTGAGCCAAGATCGTGCTGCTGCACTTCAGCCTGGGCGACAGAGTGAGACTGTGTCTCAAAAAAAAGAAAGAGAGGCCGGGCGCGGTGGCTCAAGCCTGTAATCCCAGCACTTTGGGAGGCCGAGACGGGCGGATCACTAGGTCAGGAGATCGAGACCATCCTGGCTAACAGGGTGAAACCCCGTCTCTACTAAAAAATACAAAAAAAGCTAGCCGGGCGACGTGGCGGACGCCTGTAGTCCCAGCTACTCGGGAGGCTGAGGCAGGAGAATGGCGTAAACCCGGGAGGCGGAGCTTGCAGTGAGCTGAGATCCAGCCACTGCACTCCAGCCCGGGGACAGAGCGAGACTCCGTCTCAAAAAAAAAAAAAAAAAAAGAAGAAAGAAAAAAGAAAAAGCATGGCTTTTTAAAAATTCTTGGCCCTTTGTCCTCTCTGGGATTGGAGTTTGGGACACAGAGTGGCTGGATGGTCAGGTAGGGCAGAAGCCTGGCATTTGTGTCCACACTTGGTGGGGCTGTCTCTCACTCAGGCGGGGAGACAACCCCTTCCCGAAGAATGCTGATGGGACCATATGCTACGACTCCACCCACTATAAGGAGACTTGGAAGGCTCTGGAGGCACTGGTGGCTAAGGGGCTGGTGCGGGCGCTGGGCCTGTCCAACTTCAATAGTCGGCAGATCGATGACATACTTAGTGTGGCCTCCGTGCGTCCAGCTGTCTTGCAGGTAAGGACAGCAAGCAGATGAGTGGTTTAGGGGTTGGGTGCTCAAGAGCATGAGTGAGCAAACAATGGATCTGCTTAAGGGAGATGGCTAGCAAGTTGTCAGAGTGTTGGTGCAGAAGTCCTCTGCCTAAAGGTGGGCATTGAAGCAGTGGGAGAGAATGAAATTGCCAATGGGAAATGGTGAGAAAAACAGGCTGAAGGGGAGTGGGGGAGTCAGCAATAGGGGGTTGGTCCAGACATGCATGTCTGGGATGGCCAAGCAAGCTGGGTGTGACCACTTCATGGTGATGGGTTATTCTTTGGCTCAGGTGGAATGCCACCCATACTTGGCTCAGAACGAGCTAATTGCCCACTGCCAAGCACGTGGCCTGGAGGTAACTGCTTATAGCCCTTTGGGCTCCTCTGATCGTGCATGGCGTGATCCTGATGAGCCTGTCCTGCTGGAGGAACCAGTAGTCCTGGCATTGGCTGAAAAGTATGGCCGATCTCCAGCTCAGATCTTGCTCAGGTACGGGGCAGTCTTAGGGAGAGGGCCCTGGGTTGGGAGGCAAGGGTTAAGGGATTTCTTGTTTCAGTGTCTGAGTGAGGCTGAGGATCTTGCCCTGTGATCTGGAGGGAGGCCACTCTAGGCATATTCCCCATTTCAGCAGGGCTCAGGTGCTCTAGGAGCTTAGGGAAGGCTGCATGGAGAACAAAATAATGCTTATGAATACTGACTCCTTTTCCTCATCTATCTAATCCCCCAACTTAGGTGGCAGGTCCAGCGGAAAGTGATCTGCATCCCCAAAAGTATCACTCCTTCTCGAATCCTTCAGAACATCAAGGTACTTGGTAATGGGTTCTATCTTCTTTAGCTCTTTGGGACATTTTCTTGGCCCTGACTCTACCTGGGTAAAAAGGCAGTGTTGTGGAACCCCAGCTTCTGCTCACAAAGCTGTTGTTCCTGAACCCCACTCTCCATCCTCAGGTGTTTGACTTCACCTTTAGCCCAGAAGAGATGAAGCAGCTAAATGCCCTGAACAAAAATTGGCGATATATTGTGCCTATGCTTATGGTGAGGATGTATCAGGCCCCTAGACTTGGCGAATGTGAGATTTGGGGTGGGATTCTGGCCCAGGTGTGACCTCAGGCTTGCTGGTTGTGAGAGGGACACAATGTTGTGGGTGGGATTGCTATGCTGGACATAGTGCTCTCATTTCTCTTTATTGAGCTCAGGGAAGTAGTATGGCTCAGGGATAAGGCATATAACCTGTGAGTCTCAGTGTTGCTTCTTGATATCTTGCAACCTAGAGCAAGTTATTAAAGTTCTCCAAGCCTCAGCTTCCTATGTGTAAAATGAGCCCAGTTCCTGACATGTAGTAGATTCTCAGTAAATGATATGAGGAGAGCCCAGAAGGCATTGTTGACCTCACTCGAGGGGTTGGGTTGGGAGGGAAGTCTGCTGTGCTTAGGGAAATAAATGGTTCCTGGCCTCTTGATCTCAGTTGAGACTGCACACTCTTAGGGGCAGGGGCAGCTATGTATCAGGCTATGGGTTTGGTGCTAGAATGCTGTTGATACTGTGATGTTCTCTGAGATGGGGATCCTGGCCACTGCCATCTGATGTAATGTTGTACACAGATTAGTTTGTTTAGGAAGATTTGGGGAAGATGCCTGGAGTCTTTGGAATGGCAACTCCTGCTGATGCAGTAATCTATCTGTCTCTCTTTCCAGGTGGATGGGAAGAGAGTCCCAAGGGATGCAGGGCATCCTCTGTACCCCTTTAATGACCCATACTGAGACCACAGCTTCTTGGCCTCCCTTCCAGCTCTCCAGCTAATGAAGTCCTGCCACAGTGGAAAGAGGGAGTTAATAAAGCCATTGGAGCATCCATATTGCTTGCTTGTCTTATTTGCCTGGTCAGGCCTGAGATGGAGGCTGTTTCCCTCAGGGATGACAGACCTAGGGCTGCTGGATGTGACCTGCCCTTGAAGCCCAAATATTCGTTCTGGAGGAACCTGTGAAGAGGCTGAGTAATTCCTTATCCTTGCATTAGGCACGTTGGGAAGTAGCGCCAGCTACTGGCAAATCTTAAGCACTGCAATGCTTCCCTAGAGTCTTCAAGAATGCCTCAGGAGTGAGCAATCAGGGCAATGATTGTCCTATTGGTTTCAAGGCAGTGCTGGACCTGGGCCCTGAGTTTCCATCCCCCTGTCCTGATCAGTGCCTAGGTTTAGCAATATGAAGAGTCCAAACGACTTACATTCAGAAGTTAGGGAATCGCAGCTTGCAAAATCACAAAAGGTGGGGACAGGGGCTTTTTCCATCAGACACTATGGTCAGTGTGCATAGGTGACCTGCAGGAGGCAGAGTCCAGCCCAGACCTTGTCACTTGGCCCCTAAGGCCCTATCTTATGCACTTTTTATTGGTGGCCACCAGAGGCCACTGATAAACAGGTTTTAGGAAGGTTTTTGGCAAATCTCTCTAAACTCCAGTCACGTGAAACTCATTTTACTTTCCCAAACTGTTGCTCTTCTTTCAAGAAGTATTTATTGGGTACTTATGGGTTAGGCATGATGCTAGGCCCTGGGGATATAGCTATAACCAAGACACAGAAGTCCCTACAGCCTACTTGAGGAGACAGACTAAGTAATTGCATAATTAGTTTAATTACAGTTGGAAGAAGTGTTATGAGAAGTGCAGGGTGAGTAGCCTACTTATTTAATCAGCTAAGATTGAAAGATGAATAGGGATTAATTAGTTAAAGGAGGTAAGAGTGGGAACAGCATTCCATACAAATTGGACAGCTTAGGGAAAAGTCTTGAAACTGGAAGATGCTGCTGGAAAAACCTAAAGAAGATTTGTATTGACAGCAACTAAAAGTAAGGGGGACCTGGCGGTAGAGGTGATAGCATAAAACAATGCTGGAATTTTTAGGAACTGATGATTGGAAGGCCTAGAAGACTGTTGAGATTTCTATTTTTTTTTTTTTTTTTTTTTGAATTGAGGTCTCTGTCACCAAGGCTGTAGTGTAGTGGCACAATTGTGGCCCACTGCAGCCTTGAACTCCTGGGCTCAATCCTGATTTTTAAAATATTTTTGGCTGGGTGTGGTGGCTCACGCCTGTAATCCCAGCACTTTGGGAGGCCAAGGTGGGTGGATCACCTGAGGTCGGGAGTTTGAGACCAGCCTGACCAACATGGAGAAACCCCATTTCTACTAAAAATACAAAATTAGCCGGGCATGGTGGCACATGCCTGTAATCCCAGCTACTCGGGAGGCTGAAGCAGGAGAATCACTTGAACCAGGAGGCGGAGGTTGTGGTGAATTGAGATCGTGCCATTGCACTCCAGCCTGGGCAACAAGAGCAAAACTCCATCTCCAAAAATATATATATATATATTATATATATGTATATATAAATAATATATATATATATAAAATATTATTTTTTGAGATAGTGTGTTGTGATGTTGCCTAGTCTGATCTTGAACTCCTGGGCTCAAGGGATCCTTCTGTCTTGGCCTCCCAGAGTGCTAGGATTATAGGTGTGAGTCACTGCACCCAGCTCCAGTTTTTTTTCTTTTTTTCCCTTAATGCAATGGGAAACGATGGAAGAGTTTTCAGCAGGAGTAACATGTCATAATTTGTGCCTTACAACAGCATGGTGGCTCATGCCTGTAATCCTACTACTTTGGGAGGCTGAAGAAGGCTGATTGCTTGAGCCTAGGAGTTTGGGACTAGCCTGGGCTTCATGGCAAAATCCTGTCTCTACAAAAAATACAGAAATTAGCTGGGCATGGTGGCATGCATCTATAGTCCCAGCTAGTTGGGAGGCTGAGGTGGGAGGATCACCTGAGCCTGGGGAGACTGACGCTGCAGTGAGCCATTATTGTACCACTGCACCCCAGCCTGGGTGACAGACTGTGTCTCAAAAAAAAAAAAAAAAAAAAACAAACCCCAGAAAAAAAAACAAAAACCACTCCAGTTCAGTAGAAACAATGGATTAGAGGAGTGGATCAAATGGATCAAAAGGAGGTGGAAGAAAGCATGAAAGCATGTTGGAAGTTAGTCTTTTTTTTTTTTTTTTTTTTTTTTTAATGACAGAGCCAGTCGGGCACGGTGGCTCACGCTTGTAATCCCAGGACTTTGGGAGGCCGAAGCAAGAGGATCACGAGGCCAGGAGATCAAGACCATCCTGGCTAACACAGTGAAACCCTGTTTCTACTAAAAATAGAAAAAAAATTAGCTGGGCGTGGTGGCGGGCGCCTGCAGTCCCAGCTACTCAAGAGGCTGAGACAGGAGGATCGCTTGAACCTGGGAGGTGGAGGTTGCAGTAAACCAAGATTGCGCCACTGCACTCCAGCCTGGCAACAGAGCAAGACTCCATCTCAAAGAAAAAAAAATTGCAATGTCACCCAGGCTGGAGTGCAGTGGTGTGATCTCTGCTCACTGTCACCTCTGCCTCCCAGGTTCATGTGATTCTCCTGCCTGAGCCTCCGGAGTAGCTGGAATTACAGGCGCCCACGACCATGCGCAGCTAATTTTTTGTATATTTAGTAGAGATGGGGTTTCACTGTGTTGGCCAGGCTGGTCTTGAACTCCTGACCTCGTGATCCGCCCACCTCAGCCTCCCAAAGTGCTGGGATTATAGGCATGAGCTGCTGTACCCAGCCAAAAATTGTTATTATTTATTATTTATTTATTTATTTTTGAGACAGAGTCTGGCTCTGTCACCCAGGCTGGAGTGCAGTGGCGCGATCTCAGCTCACTGCAAGCTCTGCCTCCCAAGTTCACGCCATTCTCCTGCCTCAGCCTCCCGAGTAGCTAGGACTTCGAGTAACTGTGACTACAGGCGCCCGCCACCACGCCTGGCTAATTTTTTGTATTTTTAGTAGAGACGGGGTTTTACCATGTTAGCCAGGATGGTCTGGATCTCCTGTCCTCGTGATCCGCCTGCCTGGGCCTCCCAAAGTGTTGGGATTACAGGCGTGAGCCACTGCACCCGGTTTATTATTATTATTATTATTATTTTCTTTTTTTCTTTTTTTTTTTTTTTTGAGACGGAGTCTCGCTCTGTAGCCCAGGCTGGAGTACAGTGGTGCAATCTTGGTTCACTGCAAGCTCCGCCTCCCAGGTTCACACCTCTCTCCTGCCTCAGCCTCCTGAGTAGCTGGGACTACAGGCGCCCGCCACCACGCCCCGCTAATTTTTTGTATTTTTTTAAATAGAGACAAGGTTTCTACTGTGTTAGCCAGGATGGTCTCGATCTCCTGACCTCGTGATCCGCCCGCCTCGGCCTCCCAGAGTGCTGGGATTACAGGCATGAGCCACCGCGCCCGGCTTATTATTATTATTTTCTGAGATGGAGTCTTGCTCTGTCACCCAGGCTGGAATGCGGTGGCGCAATCTTGGCTCACTGTAACCTCCGCCTCCCCGGTTCAAGTGATTCTCCTGCCTCAGCCTCCCGAGTAGCTGTGAATACAGGCGCCTGCCACCAAGCCTGGCTAATTTTTGTATTTTTAGAAGAGAATGGTTTTCGCCATGTTGACCAGGCTGGTCTTGAACTCCTGAGCTGAAGGAGCTCTCCTGCCTCAGCCTCTCGCAGTGCTGGGATTACAGGCATGAGCCACCACACCCCGTCTCATGCAATGCATAATAACACATCAGAGTAAATGGGGTATCCATCCCCTCAAGTATTTACCCTTTGTGTTACAATCTAATTATACCCTTAGTTATTTTAAAATGTACAATTAAATTATAATTGGTTATAGTCACCTTGTTGTGCTATCAAATACTAGGGCTTATTCATTCTTTCTATTTTTTGTAACCATTAACCATCCACACCTCCCACAGCCCCCAACTACCTTTCCCAGCCTTTGATAACCATCCTTCTACCCTCTATCTCCATGAATTCATTTTTAAAAAATTTTTCAGATCCCACAAATAAATGAGAACGTGATGTTTGTATTTCTGTGCCTTGCTTATTTCACTTAGCATAATGACCTGCAGTTTCATCCATATTGTTGCAAATAACAGGATTCATTCGTTTTTATGGCTCCTTCGTGTATAAGTACCACATTTTCTGTATCCTTCATCTGTTAAAGGACACTTATGTTGTTTCCAAATCTTCCTCTTAGGTTCAAGCAATCCTCCCACCTCAGCCTTCTGAGTAGCTGGGACCACAGGTATGCACCATCTCATGTGGATAATTTTTTTTTTTTTTAATTTTTGTAGAGATGAGGTCTCCTTATGTTGCCCAGGCTGTTTTTTGTTTGTTTGTTTGTTTGTTTTGTGATGGAGTCTCGCTCTGTCACCCAGGCTGGAGTGCAGTGGTGCCATCTCAGCTCATTGTAACCTCCACCTCCCAGGTTCAAGCCATTCTCCTGCCTCAGTCTCCCGAGTAGCTGGGATTACAAGTGCCCGCCAAGACACCTGGCTCATTTTTTGTATTTTTGGTAGGGATGGGGCTTCCCCATGTTGGCCAGGTGGGTCTTGAACTCTTGACCTCCAGTGATCTGCCCGCCTTGGCCTGCCAAAGTGCTGGGATTACAGGCATGAGTCATCGCACCTGGCCCTCCCAAACTGGTTTTGAACTCCTAGGTTCAAGACTCCTAGGTTCTTGGCCTGCCAAAGTGTTGGGATTACAGGTGTGAGCCACTGCACCCAGCTGCTCCCAAATCTTTGTGAACAGTGCTGCAACAAACACGGAAGTGCAGATCTCTCTGATACACTGATTTCCCTTCTTTTGGGTATATACTCAGCAGTGAGATTGCTGGATCATATCGTAGCTCTATTTTTAGTTTTTTAAGAAACCTCTAAAATGTTCTCCATAGTAGTTGCACTAATTTACATTCCCACCAACAGTGTTTGAGGGTTCCCTTTTCTCCACATCCTCACCAGCATTTGTTATTGCCAATCTTTTGGATGTAAGCCATTTTAACTGGGGTGAGATGATATCTCATTGTAGCTTTGATTTGCATTTCTCTGATGATCCGTGATGTTGAGCACCTTTTCATATGCCTGTTTTCCATTTGTATGTCTAGTTTTGAGAAATGTCTATTCAAATGTTTTGCCTGTTTTCACTGGATTATATTTTTTCCCATAGAGTTGTTTGACCTTCTTATATATTCTGGTTATTAATCCCTTGTAAGAGAGGTAGTTTGCAAATATTTTTTTCCTATTCTGTGGATTATCTCTTCACTTTATCGATTATTTCCTATGCTGTACAGAGGCTTTTTAACTAGATGTGATCCCATTTGTCCATTTTTACTTTGGTTGCCTGTGCTTGTGGGGTATTACTCAAGAAATTTTACCCAGATCAATGTCCTGGAGAGTTTCTCCCTTTTCTTGTAGTCGTTTCATATCTCAAGGTCTTAGATTTAAGTCTTTAATTCATTTTGATTTAATTTTTGTATATGGTGAGAGATAGGAGTCTAGTTTTGTTCTTCTGCATATGGATATCCTGTTTTCCCAGCACCACTTATTGAAGAAACTGTTTTTTCCCCAGTATGTGTTCTTGGCACCTTTGTTGACAGTGAGTTCACTGTAGGTGTTTGGATTTGTTTCTGAGTCCTCTATTCTGTTCCATTGGTCTATATGTCTGTTTTTATGCCAGTACCATGCTGTTTTGGTTACTATAGCTCTGTAACAAAATTTGAAGTAAGATAATGTGATTCCTTCAGTTTTGTTCTTTTTGCTTAGTATAGCTTTGGCTATTCTGGGTCTTTTGTGTTCCATATAAATTTTATGATTGTTTTTTCCATTTCTGTAAAGAATGTTACTGATATTTTGATAGTGATTACATTGAATCTATAGATTGCTTTCAGTACTATGGACATTTTAACAATATTGATTCTTCCAATTCATGAACATGGAGTATCTTTCCATTTTTTTGTGTCCTCTTCAATTTATTTTGTGTTTTATGGTTTTCAATATAGATATTTTTTTCTTTGGTTAAGCTAATTCCTAGGTATTTGATTTTATTTGTAGCTGTTGTAAATAGGATTACTTTATTTCTTTTCCAGACTGTTCAGAAATTAGTCTTGACTCAAACATCTCACCCTGCCTAACATTAACATTCTCTATAGCAAATGTCTATTTTGTTGTTGTTAACAACTTACCTGAAAAATTAGCAACAGACATCTTTGTCTAATAATTGTGGTTGTAGGAAAATCCAGGTTCTTTTCACATGAACAGGAAAGATTAGGCTCGCAGAAACTTTGAGGGGCAAGGAGGATGGAATTTATTGGGGAAAAAGGAAAAACAACACAGCAAAGCAAGAGAGGGATTCCTGTTAACAGGCCCTCATCTCACAGATTGAATCCCAGGTTCCTCACAGGAACAGGAGGGGCCAGGCTCCTCCCCACTGCAAACAGCATGAACTTCCATGGCTCCACCCCATTCTCCCAGTGCACAGGCCAGTTAGAGGTTCTCTGGGAACTCCTTTATACTTGGCTGTCTCATTTCCCCATCTAAAGAAGTACATCTAACTGCCCTTAGAGTGAGGCTAAGGACAAAGACCGATCTTAACTGCTTCCTGCTGGCAGGGGGTGCTGTTTTGGGAAGATGGCAGTCAGATCTCTCTCAGAGGCCTATCTTAGGGTCCCCTGCAGAAGGGGCCATCATCCAAGGCTCTGGTTGCATGTCTGTTTGGAGTTTGATGACCTGAAGCTGAGAAGAGACAAACTGGGTTATTAGAAAACATGTGTCAAAACTAAAACAAGGGTAAGGACAGGTGAAAAATCCTGAGACCCTTTACCAGTTTGCATGGGGGAGGGAGGCCAAAAGCCCAGCTGGTAAAAACACTTTTACCCTTTTGCTGGCATGTCAGGCTTCTGGGTTCCCTTCCCCTGGGCCCAATCCTAAGTCAGCCACTTTAAAGTTTGGGAAATTAACTCTTTCTCTGCGGTGGCTCAAGCCTGTAATCCCAGCACTTTGGGAGGCCGAGGCGGGCGGATCACAAGGTCAGGAGATCGAGACCACAGTGAAACCCCGTCTCTACTAAAAATACAAAAAATTAGCTGGGCGCGGTGGCGGGCGCCTGTAGTCCCAGCTACTCAGGAGGCTGAGGCAGGAGAATGGCGGGAACCCGGGAGGCGGAGCTTGCAGTGAGCCGAGATCGCGCCACTGCACTCCAGCCTGGGCAACAGCGTGAGACTCCGTTTCAAAAAAAAAAAAAAAAAAAAAAAAAAAAAAACTCTTTCTCAGTTTGGAGGATGTATCTGAGGGGAGTATCCCGTCGTGTGGAGACACAATTACCTATTTGTAAAGAGAGAACAGGGGAGGAAAAAGAAAAAAAAAGTGTTTTTTCAAAGGAGTCCCAGGAGTTCAAGATGCACTCAAAAGAAATACAAACTAAAGGTGAATGGCTACTCATCCAGAAAGAGGGAAGCAGGCACCCCTGGTTCCTTTCTCTTCCTAGCAAATACCTGGGGTATGTGAGGGAGGGAAAGTGAGGCATTCCTTTTTCTTTCCACCATCCTTGTGTCCCTGAGTTCTGGTGACTGCAACAGCATGCCACCCATGGGTGTTAAAGAGGCTTTCGCCCATGTTAACTAGGGGGGGTGGGGGTGGGAATTATTCACTCTACCCACATATGCCTTATCTCCCCTGCTGTCAGTAGCCTTGAATTCCCTAGACTTCCTTTATGCCATGGATACTAGCATGACTTTTATTCATGAAACAGGAAGCTTGGCTTAACCGGCAGGAGTCAGCCACACTCACCTGTGCCGTGCCTTTTAACTTCCATTGTCATCTTCCTCTGGATCCCTCAGATCCAGTCTTCTTTCCTAGAGCTTTGACCCGAAGCTTGGAATTGAGTTTGAGACAAAAATGTGTCTTGGAGGGAGTTGCACGGACTCTTTATCGTGAGCCAAATGCTAAAGTGAAGCTGTGGAATTGAGTCCTCCTGTAACAAGGGAGAGAAAAGGATGTCTTGTGACACACCCAGATAACTGGAGGCTATAGTTATGCCTGCTAGGATTTGGGTGCATGGTGCTTGTCTTTGGTTAGCTCCCTTGGTCTTGCTTTCCAAAAAGGAAACCTCCGGGTGATGGGCACCCTATTTATTCTCATTGCCGGGCGGGATTTGATGTATAATTGCTCAGAACTAGAATATTGATTCAGATTTCTACATTACTCATCCCTTTTGTTCTTTCTGAGTTGTAGCTGGAGATTGCTGGTTGGTTCACAGGAACAAGCAGGGTTAGTCTAAAATGTAGGGAAAGACTTAAAAACAACTAATGAGTTTAGAATTTAATGACAAATGAAGCTGGGCGCAGTGGCTCACGCCTGTAATCCCAGCACTTTGGGAGGCCAAGGTGGGTGGATCATGAGGTCAAGTTATCCAGACCATCCTGGCCAACATGGTGAAACCCCGTCTCTACTAAAAATACAAAAATTAGCTGTGGTGGTGCGCACCTGTAGTTCCAGCTACTCAGGAGGCTGAGGCAGGAGGATTGCTTGAACCCTGGGGGCAGAGGTTGCAGTGAGCCGAGATCGTGCCACTGCGCTCCAGCCTGGCAACAGAGCAAGACTCCGTCTCAAAAAACAAATAAAACAAACAAACAAAAATAATTTAATGACATATGTATACGTTTTGAAACATAATTTCTTTCTTAGCAGTCCTCATTTTTTTTTTTTCAAATTTTCTTTTGTTACCAGTTCTCATTTTTGTTGAAAAATCATGATAGGACTGAGTTGTTTGCAAAATAGACTTTAGTCTTATAGTTGGCCTAATTAGTTGCATACAGTGCAGCAAGAATAACTATTTCTACATAGGCCTTTTACATTGGCTTTGATGCAACTCTGTTTCACAAGGACTCTTAGAGAAGACCTTTTAAAGCCCAGCCCAGCCAAGGGTTTTTATCCTCAAATACCTGTGAGTTGGGTGATCCTCTTCTCTTAAGGTCCCAAGATAAACTTGGAACTCCTGGGCCAGTTAGAAAGTGACATTCTTGGCCGGGCGCGGTGGCTCAAGCCTGTAATCCCAGCACTTTGGGAGGCCGAGACGGGTGGATCACGAGGTCAGGAGATCGAGACCATCCTGGATAACACGGTGAAACCCCGTCTCTACTAAGAAATACAAAAAACTAGCCGGGCGAGGTGGCGGGCGCCTGTAGTCCCAGCTACTCGGGAGGCTGAGGCCGGAGAATGGCGTGAACCCGGGAGGCGGAGCTTGCAGTGAGCTGAGATCCGGCCACTGCACTCCAGCCTGGGCTACAGAGCGAGACTCCGTCTCAAAAAAAAAAAAAAAAAAAAAAAAAAAGAAAGTGACATTCTTGGCTGGGCGCGGTGGCTCAAGCCTGTAATCCCAGCACTTTGGGAGGCCGAGGCGGTTGGATCACAAGGTCAGGAGATTGAGACCATCCCTGGCTGACATGGTGAAACCCTGTCTCTACCAAAAGTACAAAAAAAAAATTAGCCGGGTGTGGTGCCACATGCCTGTAGTCCCAGCTACTCAGGAGGCTGAGGCAGGAGAATAGCTTGAACCTGGGAGATGGAGGTTGCAGTGAGCCAAGATCATGTCACTGCACTCCAGTCTGGGCAACAGAGCGAGAGTCTGTCTCAAAAAAAAAAAAAAAAAAAAAAAGTGGCATTCTTTACTGACCACAGGTCAGGAATCCTGCACAGGGACTGTGTAGGCAAGGGTATGAAGCCAGTTTTTTCCCCAGGGGGATTTTTTTGGCTCTGCAACTCGAGCTTGACTGCTTAAAGGGAAGCATACCCTTGCATTCAAAGCCTTGGTAAAACAACCAGTTTCTCCAATTGCATCCTGTTGCAAAAGAAAATGGATTCTTACTGCACTGATGCAAACAACTATATTACCACAAGTTAAAAATACTCACAGAGGCCCGGTGCAGTGGCTCACGCCTGTAATTCCAGCACTTTGGGAGGCCGAGGTGAGCGGATCACCTGAGGTCAAGGGTTCGAGACCAGCCTGGCCAACATGGTGAAACCCCGTCTCTACTAAAAATATAAAAATTAGCCAGGCGTGGTGGCAGGCGCCTGTAATCCCAGCTACTCGGGAGGCTGAGGCAGGAGAATCGCTTGAACCCGGGAGGCAGAGGTTACAGTGAGCCGAGATCGTGACATTGCACTTGTGCCTGGGGGACAAGAATGAGACTTCATCTCAAAAAACAAACAAAAAAGAATACTCACAGATAGTTTCCAAATTCCAGAGGAACAAGGCCGAGAGAAACAAAAAACATGCTCTAGATTTTGGTCACAAGAGTATACCTTATTCAATTTATGAAAGGCCATAAATAGTTCAAAATAAGTTTCCTTGACTCCGAAAAACAAAACAAGGATCAGCAATATTCCAAGCAAAAGTTAAAAAGTTTGCTTCAGTTTCTTGAGTACATTCATTGAACTCTTGTTTTACTTGATATTTATGAACATTTTAGCTCTTCATGAATCTTGTATGTTTTTCCTTTATTCCAATGTCACAATCTCCAAAGTTATCAGAAACCTGTATTTGAGAGTACCTGTCAAAGTTCTATAGCTTATTATAAACCATGTTTTGAAAAGGATTAAAACAAAACAACAATTATCTGTGAATAACAAAATGTTCAGGGTAGTTACACTTAGAAGCACAATTGACAAAGAAGTTTGATTATCTCTGTGGTTTACAAAACTTAATTATGATTGAGAGCATATACTCAGACATTAGAATTTTAGAAATTCCCTACAATTTCGGAATATGTATTATTCACCAAAATATAACCTAAAGAAGATTGAACATAGTCCCATGTACCTAAATGTTTCAAATAATCCTGTTTACCTCTCTTTTCTGGACACTGCAGGGGCCCTTCTGAAGTATTTGAAAAGCCAGGTGTCAGGAAAGACAATTGTGAAACTGAAGTTTGATTTTGGTCTCGGACTCCTGACCTCAGGTGATTCATGCCTGCCTCAGTCTCCCAAACTGCTGGGATTACAGGCGTGAGCCACTGGGCCTGGCCTTATTTTTATTTATTTATTATTTATTTTTGAGACAGAGTCTCACTCTGTCACCCAGGCTGGAGTGCAGAGGTGCAATCTCAGCTCACTGCAACCTCCACCTCCTGGGTTCAAGTGATTCTCCTGCCGCAGCCTCCTGAGTAGCTGGGACTACAGGCCCCTGCCACCACATCCAGCTAATTTTTGAATTTTTAGTACAGATGGGTTTTTACCATGTTGGCTTGGATGGTCTCATCTCCTGACCTTGTGATCCACCCGCCTTGGCCTCCCAAAGTGTTGGGATTACAGGCGTGAGCCATTGCACCCAGCTATTTATTTTTTTTGAGATGGAGTCTCACTGTCACCCAGGCTGGAGTGTAGTAGTACAATCTCAGCTCACTGCAGCCTCCAACTCCTGGGGTCAAGGGGTTCTCTTGCCTCAGCCTCCCCAGTAGCTGGGATTACAGGCAGCTGCCACCACTCCCGGCTAATTTTTGTATTTTTAGTACAGATGGGGTTTCACTGTGTTGGCTAATCTGGTCTTGAACTCCTGACCTTAAGTGATCCACCTGCCTTGGCCTTCCAAAGTGCTGGGATTACAGGTGACTGCCACCATGCCCAGCCTAAAATATATTTCAAAATATATTTATCTGAGTTCCTCAAAGGTAGAGTCCATGTCTTTTGTCCCCAGAACCTAGTACAAAGTCTTGTATCTCATAGTTACTCAGTGAATGTTAATTTAATGGATGAATCAGTCACACTAGCAATTGCAAAGTTTTTCTCAGGCCCTAACCTTGGCTGCAAGGAGTTTGTAGAGATCTCCCCTCCCCACACCCTCCATTTACGATGTCATCAGACTGTGGTAAGCCATTCAATGAGTGCTTAGCATGAATCCGACACAGTGCTAATTACCTGTAATTCTCAAAATGTCCTTAAGAGGTGGCTACTAATATGTCCTCATTTCACACTTAACCTTAATCCCAGCTATTCGATTACAATCCTGGTTACCAGACCTGGCTCACGTCACCTAGCTAATAACGGAAGAGCCCACATGTGTTTGCCATAGGAATTGGCATTTTCATGTCCAGCTCTCTAGCCCCAAAGATTTCAACCTCTTAGAGCCGTAACAGATTGGAATAAGAATCCTCTCCAGGAATCTCTCCCAATATGCTGGAACCTAAAAGGAAATAAAAACCCCTACTCTGATCAGCGTAGACTGGGCCATGGTGAAAAGGAATGGATGATGTTCCAGGTGTGAGGAAGTGCAGCTTTTTAGCCTGCCAGTTATTTTTCAGTCAGCCAGTTGCAGGAAATGAGGCATACTGCTTTCCATAACTGACTTGTCTTGCAACTTTCTGAACAAGTCACACCTCCTTGACCTGTTTTTTTTTTTTTTTTTTTGAGATGGAGTCTCGCTCTGTTGCCCAGGCTGGAGTGCAGTGGCAAGATCTTGGCTCCCTGCAACATCTGCCTCCCGGGTTCAAGTGATTCTCCTGCCTTAGCCTCCTGAGTAGCTAGGATTACAGGCGCCTGCCACCACGCCTGGCTAATTTTCGTATTTTTAGTAGAGACGGGGTTTCACCATGTTGGCCAGGCTGGAACTTTGGCCTATTTATTTTATTTATTTATTATTTATTTATTTTTGAGACAGAGTCTTGCTCTGTTGCACAGGTTGGAGTGCAGTGGCCAGCTCTCGGCTCACTGCAACTTCTGCCTCCCGGGTTCAAATATTCTCTTGCCTCACCGAGTAGCTGGGATTATAGGCGCCTGCCACCACGCCCGGCTACTTTTTGTATTTTTTAGTAGAGATGGGGTTTCACCATCTTGGCCAGGCTGGTCTTGAACTCTTGACCTCGTGATCCATCAGCCTAGGCCTCTCAAAGTGCTGGGATTACAGGCGTGAGCCACCGCGCCTGGCCCCTTTGCTTATTTTTCTAAGAAACAGACTAACACCGATCTCACTAGTAGCATTGTTAAGATTAAACAAGATAGCTAATAGCTTTAAAGGGTCTAATCACAGTACCCCTACATGTAGTAGTCACTCAGCAAATCATAGCCAGGAGTGGACGAAAAGCGCTGGGAGCATTAAACCAGCCAGATTTGGAGTCTGGGTAGGGCCTAAGACGATGGCATCAGCGGATTGGGCCAGCCAAAGGGGAGGGGTTCAGAGGGAGGAGCCAGCCGCCTTCCGCTGCAGCCCCGAGCTTTGAATCAAGCGCGGTAGTTTCAGCTGTAGCCAATCCTAGAACAAAATCTTCTTGCGTCAGTTGTTGCTGAGGCCCAGATCTCACCCAGATCAGTTCTAGTCGCTGCTGCTAGTACCCGTCCTCGGCTCTTGCGTGTCCGTCCGTTACGACTCAGAGGACGGAGAGAACGTCTAAGTCACCTTCCTCAGTATCCAGGCCGGAAGGAGACTCTCGGCTACTCGCCCTAAACATGGAGAGCAGCACTGGCTTCCCTGTCTCTGGATGCCGCAGGGGCGTCCTGTCAGGAGTTGTAGTGGCAAGATTCCAGTTCTTATGCGACTTGGTGGAGAAGCAGGAAGTTGCTGTTTATCGGACAAGGCGGGCTAGGGAGGGAAACAACCCCGCGGAGCCATATGGAGAGGGCAGGAGGTGTCCTTAGATAATGGTAGGCCTGCGGCGGACGGTGGGGCGGTGTTGAGTCCTGGCCCTTTAAACCCGAGGGGGAGGACCCGGAAGTGGATGGGCGGGGCGAAGGGCCCTCGTATATAAGAGGGCCCCAGCCGCGCGGGGTCTCTAATCTGCCATTTTCTGTCCCTGAGTGAGTCTCTGGCGTCCCAAATTGCCTGTTTTTCTCACAGGCTCTATTCCGTTCGCTGGTTCGCCACCTCAGGGGAACGATGGCCACTGAGTCCACAGCTACTGCCGCCGTCGCCGCGGAGCTGGTTTCTGCCAACAAGTAAGCGGGACTGGAAAGCTTGAGGCACTGGCCAGTCCGCGGGGAGGGCAAATGGACGGGGGCTCCGGAGAAGGGACAGACCGGTGGGCTGGCGTACTTGCCTTCCCGGGAGCAGCTGTCGCTGTTCGGGAAGGCCCGGTCACTGGAGCAGTCCTCCTCTGGCCTGAGAGCCTCGCGCACCAGCGGTAACGGCGGTCGGCTGGCGCCCCCTGCCCCGCTTTTTGCGGCCGCCATCTTGCCGGGGGCAGCGGCGGCTGTATCCATCGCCTGCCCCTCTCCTTCCTCCCCCGGCCCGGGGCGGTTGGCCGGGAGGCGGGGCCCTGGCGCACGAGTTGGCCTTCACTCCCCTTCTGTCCCCAGCGTGTGCCTCGGGTAGAGTCCCTGGATAACCCAGGAATATAACCAACGGAGATTTGGCGCCAAAAGAAAAAAAAAAACTCTGCACGAGGAAGGAGGCTGGACCTGAGGGGTCGGGGTGGGCGGGGCCTTGCTGAGGGCGGGGTTTTGCGCGCGAGCTTTCGCTTCCCTTGCCGGCTCTGGAGCAGGGGGCGGGGCCTTGAGGAGGCGGGAAAACTCTATTGTTTGGGGCCGCTGCGGCTCCAGCGGGAGCATTTGGACTATTCTGTGGGACCGGTGAGGCTAGTTCCGCCCCTCACGCCTCGCTCACGTCTTGTGCTGGGAGATAGTTATCGCTCCCCTCGACTCTGTGAGCCCCTGCCTGTGGTGGGGAGGATTGTAGTTCTTTAGACTTCGGAGGTGTTGCCTTGTTCGGGGGAACATTATCCGGACGCAAAGCGTCTTCAGGAAGCGCCGTCTGGAGCTCTCACCAGCACTGTTTGGTTGCTAGGTGAATCGGCAGTAGTGTGCACGAAGTGGAGAAGGGCTGGAGGGAAACAAGATAGGATTGCTTTGAAAGCAGCACAGTGCCACTCAGGCGTAATCTATTTTTTGAACAGTGGAGGGAAACACTACATGAGTTCAAGGAAATAAGTGCTGTTTCCCATACAGTAGGTCTGATTTCCCAATCTTGCCTTATTTTTTTAGTGATCTGGTTCTGTTTTTTTTTTCTTTTTCTAATCTTGTGCGCTTTAGAGGTTAGCTGCCTTCCCTGTGAACGGAATGGTTGCTGTGAAGTTTTTTAAATTGATATTCTATAGGCTTACACTCTGTCATGATTATGTCTTAGTTTGCTTATAGTTAGAGATTTACTTACATCTTTGCTTACCACCTTTTGTTTTCTCTGCATTCTTGTAGAGCAGTGGTTCTCAAGTCACCCTGACAATCATCTGGGAACTCATGGGAAATATAATTTTAATTTCAAACTCCCATTACCTGCCTCTTTCCCCATTGATTCGATATGAGCAGTATAGATAGGGCTTGAGAGTCGTACTATAGCTGTTATAAAAAGAGCTCCTTTTTATAATGTTTCCTGGATAGCTCTGGCAGTCAGTATTTCACTGACAGGTGTGTGTTTTTGTTTTGTTTTTGCAGACAGGGTCTGGCTCTCACATCCAGGCTAGAGTGCAGTGTTGTGGTCATAGCTCACTGCAACCTCGAACTCCTGGGCTCAAGTGATCCTCCCTAGTAGCTTGGGACTACAGTCGCCACGCCTGGCTAAGTTTTTGTCTTGATGTTACCCAGGCTGGTCTCAGACTCTTGGGCTCAAGCAATCCTCCCGCCTTGGTCTCCCAAGGTGTTGGGGTTACAGGTGTGAGCCATTGCGCAGGACCAGGTGTGTGTATGTGTTTTTTTATTTTTATTTTTATTTTTTTGAGATAAAAGTATGCAACAAATATCTCTTGCAGGTCCCCTGTGTCTTGCCAGAGTTAGGTCATTAGTGAACTTAGTCTCAGCTTCCTGGCAGGTTATACGTACAGAAAGTTTATATGTGGCTATAAGAAAGCAAACCATTTAAGTAGTTCCTCACACCATAAATTGAAAGCTAAAACTGAGCAATTATATGTGCTGGGTGTGTGTGTGTGTGTGGTAGGGGGCAGGGTCTCTGTCACCCAGGCTGGAGTGCAGTGATGCCATCATTGCCCACTGCATCCTCTACCTCCTGGGCTTCAAGTGATTTTCCCACCTCAGCCTCCTGAGTAGCTGGGATTACAGGCGCACACCACAAGACCCAGCTGATTCTAGTATCTATTTTATAGAGACGGGTTTCACCATGTTGCCCAAGCTGGTCTCCCAACTCCTAGGCTCAAGGGATCCACCCACCTGGGCCTCTGAAAGTGCTGAGGTTACCGGCGTGAGCCACCAAGCCTGGCTGGTATTTTCATTTCATTCCCTCGTTTCCCCATCTAATTAGTGTGAGAGAACAATGAAAGCATGTGCCTCAGTTAAGTAAGTTAGTGGGGACATTTAGAAGTCAAGTTTATAAGGTCCTCATGTTTAAGGGTAGGTTAAAGAAAATGACTTGAATTTAGACTTTAGGTAAGAATGTACATTATACTTCGAGGATAAACATTGAAAGAATAAATATAACTTCCGAACCAGTAGAAAGGAAAAAAAATGGAATGAGAAATAAACCTCAGTTCAGGTTTTTTAAATTTAGGAAATGGGGATCTTACTGTGTTGCCCAGGCTGGATTCCCAACTCCTAGTCTCAAGCAATCCTTCCACCTCAGCCTTCTGGGTAGCTGGGACTACAGGTATGCATCACCTCACCTGGCTTACAGTTGGCTTTGATACTAGCTTCATTGCTTCAGTAGTGATCTTGGACCACAGTTTTGTCATCTGCAAAAAGTCTTAGGTTGGCTTTTGTCCCCTCATGCCATTAAAACAGTATTGTTTAAGGTGATGTATATCTAAATGTTAAATTAATCCTGTCATTCTTAGCTTTCTAACTAGTTCTCGGTTTTTTTTTCTTTTTTTTTTTCTTTTTTTTGAGAGGGAGTTTTGTCACCTAGGGTGGAGTGCAGTGGCATAATCTCCGCTCACTGCAACTTCCGCCTCCCAGGTTAAAGCAATTCTCCTGCCTCAGCCCCCCAAGTAGCTGGGACTGCAGGTGTGCAACACCACACCTGGCTAATTTTTTGGGGTTTTTGCCTTGTTGGCCAGGGTGATCTCGAACTACTGACCTCAGGTGATCCGCCCATCTCGGTGTGAGCCACTGTGCCCGGCCACAGTTATGATTTAATACTACATCTTTGTTCATTTACATATCTCAACTGTGGATGGTGCCGTGTATGGTCTGTGTATTTTGACGAATTTTAACATTTTATAATTTGTGTGCATTTTATGGTAGTAAATAAGATAGACTAGTACCTACATATATTTTATGCATTGATTACATACATTTTGTTAATTATTCAACATTTCTAGGCCAAGAGGTTTGTCTTGAGTTTTTTCTTTTTTATGTATCTATATATAATTTATTTATTTTTTATTTTTGTTTTTTTTTGAGAAAGAGTCTTGTTCTGTTGCCCAAGCTGGAGTGTAGTGAACTGATCTTGGCTTACTGCAACTTCTGCCTCCCAGGCGCAAGCGATTCTTGTGCATCAGCCTCCCAAGTAGCTGAGACAACAGTTTACAAAAATTAGCGTGGTGGGCGCCTGTAATGGCTTGAAACCGGGAGGCGGAGGTTGTAGTGACTCGAGATTGTGCCACTGCACTCTAGCCTTAGAGCAAGACTCCATCTCAAAAAAAAAAAAAAATAAAAAAAGGCCAGGTGCTGTGGCTCAAACGCTGGTAATCCCAACACTGTGGGAAGCCAACGTGGGTGAATCACTTGAAGCCAGGAGTTCAAGACCAGCCTGACTGACATGGCAAAACCCCGTCTCTACTAAAAAATACAAAAATAAGCCAGACGTGGTTGCGCATGACTGTAGTCATACCAAGCCTCACTCTTTGCCCAGGCTGGAGCGCACTAGTGAGATCTTGGCTCACCGCAGCCTCCACTTCCAGGGTTCAAGTGATTCTCCTGCCTCAGTCTCCCGAGTAGCTGGGATTACAGGCGCCTGCCACCATACCTGGCTAATTTTTGTATTTTTAGTAGAGATGAGGTTTCACCATGTTGGCCAGGCTGGTCTCCAACTCCTGACCTCAGGTGATCCACCTACCTCGGCCTCCCAAAGTTCTGGGATTATAGGCGTGAGCTACCATACCCAGCCTACACTTCTTTTTTTTTTAATTAATTTTTTGAAATAGAGAAAGGGGCCGGGCGCGGTGGCTCAAGCCTGTAATCCCAGCACTTTGGGAGGCCGAGACGGGCGAATCACGAGGTCAGGAGATCGAGACCATCCTGGCTAACACGGTGAAACCCCGTCTCTACTAAAAAATACAAAAACTAGCCGGGCGAGGTGGCGGGCGCCTGTAGTCCCAGCTACTCGGGAGGCTGAGGCAGGAGAATGGCGTAAACCCGGGAGGCGGAGCTTGCAGTGAGCTGAGATCCGGCCACTGCACTCCAGCCTGGACGACAGAGCCAGACTCCGTCTCAAAAAAAAAAAAAAAAAAAAAAAAAAAGAAATAGAGAAAGGGTCTCATTTTGTTGCTTAGCCTGGTCTTGAACTCCTATCCTCAAACAGTCCTTTTGCCTTCCAGAGTGCAGGGATTATAGCCATGAGCTACCCTGCCTAGCCTTGAATTTCTGTTAGCAATGTATGGGAGCACCAATTTCTCCTTAACCCTATCTTTGACTATTTGATGGGTAAAGCATTCTTTTTTTTTTTTTTTTGAGATGGAGTCTTGCTCTGTCCCCCAGGCTGGAGTGTAGTGGCGCAATCTCAGCTCACTGCAAGCTCTGCCTCCCAAGTTCACGCCATTCTCCTGCCTCAGCTTCCTGAGTAACTGGGACTACAGGCGCCTGCCACTGCGCCCGGCTAATTTTTTGTATTTTTAGTAGAGATGGGGTTTCACCGTGGTCTGGATCTCCTGACCTTGTGATCCGCCCGACTTGGCCTCCCAAAGTGCTGGGATTACAGGTGTGAGCCACCGCGCCCGGCCTGGGTAAAACATACTTTCTAAGTATAGTTTTTTTGATTCTCTTTTTTTTTTTTTTTTTTTTTGAGACGGAGTCTCGCTGTGTCGCCCAGGCTGGGGTGCAGTGGCGCGATCTCGGCTCACTGCAAGCTCCGCCTCCTGGGTTCACGCCATTCTCCTGCCTCAGCCTCCGAGTAGCTGGGATTACAGGCGCCCGCCACCACGCCCGGCTAGTTTTTTGTATTTTTAGTAGAAACGGGGTTTCACCATGTTAGCCAGGGATGGTCTCGATCTCCTGACCTCGTGCCTCGGCCTCCCAAAGTGCTGGGATTACAGGCTTGAGCCACCGCGCCCGGCCTTGATTCTCTTAAGAATGAGCGGCCAAGCACGGTGGCTCACACCTGTAATCCAGCACTTTGGGAGGCGGAGGTGGGCGGATCACGAGGTGAGGAGATAGAGACCATCCTGGCTAACATGGTGAAACCCCATCTCTACAAAAATACAAAAAAATTAGCCGGGCATGGTGGGGGGCGCCTGTAGTCCCAGCTACTTGGGAGGCTGAGGCAGGAGAATGGCGTGAACCTGGAAGGCGGAGCTTGCAGTGAGCTGAGATCATGCCACTGTACTCCAGCCTGAGCCACAGTGCGAGATTCTGTCTCAAAAAAAAAAAAAAAAGAAGAATGAGCAGTAGCAGGTGGTCAAGTGTTTGTGTTTTTTTGGTGTTTGTTTATATTAAATCCATTAATCTATTCCCATTGGGCTTTTTTTTCCTGTTGACTGTAAGATTCTATGTATATTTGTTAAGTTAACCTTTTGTGAAATGGATTAGATGGAGTAGAATCTATCAATATCCTATAGTTTCTGGTTTGTTTACTTATTTATTTATTTGAAACAGCGTCTTGCTCTGTCACCCAGGCTGGAGTATAGTGGTATGATCATAGCTCACTGCAGCCTCTATCTCCTGGGCTCAAGCAATCTTCCCACATCAGTCTCTGGAGTAGCTGGGACTACAGGCATACACCACCGTGCCCAGCTAATTTTGTTTTTGGTAGAGACAGGTCTTGCTGTGATGCCCAGGTTGGTTTTAAACCCCTGAGCTTAAACAGTCCTCCCACCTCGGCCTCACAAAGTGTTGGGATTACAGTAGAGAGCCACTGCACCCCGTCTGATTTCTGGATTTAAAATGGCCTTCTCCAAACAAATTACTAAGTAATTTCACTGTAATTTCCTCTAGCTTCATACTCATTCTAAAAATTCATAATGAACTTCATAAAACTATGAAGTCATAGCTTCATAGTTGTAAATGTAGTGGCTATTAGAATTAACATGTTAAAAAATAACTGGATCAGGCCGGGCACGGTGGCTAACACCTGTAATCTCAGCACTTTGGGAGGCTGAAGCGGGAGGATCACTTGAGGTCAGGAGTTCGAGACCAGCCTGGCTAATACGGTGAAACCCTATCTCTGGTAAAAATAGAAAAATTAGCCGGGCATGGTGGCGGGCACCTGTAATCCCAGCTACTTGGGAGGCTGAGGCAGGAGAATCGCTTGAACCTGGCAGGCAGAAGTTGCAGGGAGCCAAGATGATTACCACTGCACTCCAGCCTGGGCAACAGAGAAAGACTGTCTCAAAAACAAAACAAAACTGGATCAGACATATCTATTGCCCAGATAGGACATGAACATCTGTTTATAATTTTTGTTCATCAGTATCATATAATTTTGTTCATCATCGGTTTATAAATTTTGCTCAGTCCAGTAGTCCTCAGAGCGTGGTTCTAGAAACCAGCAGTGTGTCACCTGTGCAGTTGTTAGAAGTGCAGATTCTTGAACCTTACTTCAAACCTTCTGACTCAGAAACTGTAGGGGGTGGAGCTCAAACTGTTTTAACAGTTCCTCCAAATGGTTTGCATACAGACTACAATTTGAGAAACACTGCTTTAATTCCTTTTTTTCCAACTGTACAAGTACTGCCTTAGTTTAGCCTCTTTTCTATTTGTCTAGGCTTGTGCTAAGCAAGAATATAAATAAATTTATCGGCTGGGCACGGTGGCTTATGCCTGTAATCCCAGCACTTTGGGAGGCCGAGGCAGGCGGATCACGAGTTCAGAAAATCAAAACCATCCTGGCTAACACGGTGAAACCCCGTCTCTACTAAAAATACAAAAAAAATTAGCCAGGTGTGGTGGTGGGCACATGTAGTCCCAGCTACTCAGGAGGCTGAGGCAAGAGAATGGCATGAACCTGGGAGGTGGAGCTTGCAATGCGCCGAGATCCGCGCCACTGCATTCCAACCTGGGCGACAGAGCGAGACTCCATCTCAAAAAAAAAAAGAGAAAAGAAAACTTATCACTGATAAGTGCTTTACAATGTTATTTAATAGTGTTTTTACTGGTTCCTTGCTTGTAATGGTATTCAATTCAGAGTCTTATATTTTAGTTATAGTGTATTTTTTTTTTTTTTTTGAGACGGAGTCTTGCTCTGTCACCCAGGCTGGAGTGCAGTGGCCGGATCTCAGCTCACTGCAAGCTCCGCCTCCCGGGTTTACGCCGTTCTCCTGCCTCAGCCTCCCGAGTAGCTGGGACTACAGGCGCCCGCCACCTCGCCCGGCTAGTTTTTTTGTATTTTTTAGTAGAGACGGGGTTTCACCGTGTTAGCCGGGATCGTCTCTCGATCTCCTGGCCTCGTGATCCGCCCGTCTCGGCCTCCCAAAGGGCTGGGATTACAGGCTTGAGCCACCGGGCCCGGCCGCACTGCCTTTCAAGTTGTTCTTCATCCCTGTGGTTATAGCTATGAAGTTGCTACTTATTTTCAGCCCTGGATATTTGAATAAGAATTAAATTTGATAATGTAAGTAAATAATACGTTGGTATTTAATAAATGACAGCTTTTTTATTCCTTTATATTTTTCTGAATTTATTTTCAGGCTTAATAATTGTCTCCAGTTTTACCTTTTTTCTCCTTAATTTTTTTATTGCAGAATTGAAGATGTTCCTGCTCCTTCTACATCTGCAGATAAAGTGGAGAGGTAAGATTATTTACATGGTATATAATTAGATTCATATCTGGAACATAAACTAAGAAATATAACTTTACAGTTTCATTGTTTTTGTTTTTTAATTTATTTTTGATAGAGGCAAGATGTTGCTTTGTTGCTCAGGCCAAAGTGCAGTGTGCAATCAGGGCTCACCATAACTTTGAACTCTTGGGCTCAAGCAGTCCTCCCACCTCAACCTCTTGAGTAGCTAGGACTATAGGCACATGCCACTACACTTGGCTCCTTTTTTTTTTTTTTTAATTTTGAGACAGAGTCTCACTCTTTTTCAGGCTGGAGTGCAGTGGCGCAATCTCAGGCTCACTGCAAGCTCCACCTCTTGGGTTCACGCCATTCTCCTGCCTCAGCCTCCCTAGTAGCTGGGACTACAGGCGCTCGCCACCATGCCCGGCTAATTTTTTTTGTATTTTTAGTAGAGATGGGGGTTAGTCAGGATGGTCTCGATCTTCTGACCTCGTGATCCACCCGTCTCGGCCTCCCAAAGTGCTGGGATTATAGGCACGAGCCACTGCGCCTGGCCCACCTGGTTCATTTTTAAGTTTTTTGGAGAGATAGAGTCTTGCTGTGTTGCCAAGGCTGTTCTCAATCTCCTAGCCTCAAGCAATCCTCCCTGCCTCAGCCTTTCAAAGTGTAGGATTATAGATGTAAACTACCAGGCCCGTCTCACCTCTTCCCCCTGTAACTTTTCCATCTTGATATGACTGTGGTTCTTTGTTTTTCTTAATCTCAGATCTACACCTGCAGTGACTATGTTTCTTAATCAGAGGTGGGCATAATAATTAACTAAAAAGCTTACCCAAAAGGTAGATGCTAGGTTACATCTCTAGAGATTTCTTGTTTTATGTTTTAGAGACAGGGTCTTGCTCTGTTGCCCAAGCTGGAGTACAGTGATGTGATCATAGCTCACCACCACCTTGAACTCGAGGGCTAAAGGGACTCTTCTGTCTTAGCCTCCTGAGTAGCTGGGACTATAGGCATGCACCACCACATCAGGCTAATTATTTTATTTTGTTTATTTTTGAGATGGAGTTTCGCTCTTGTCGCCCAGGCAAGATTGCAGTGGTGCAATCTTGGCTCACTGCAACGTCTGCCTCCTGGGTTCAAGCAGTTCTCCTGCCTCAGTCTCACAAGTAGCTGGGATTACAGGCGGGTTCCACTACGCCTGGCTAATTTTTATATTTTTATTAGAGATGGGGTTTCACCATGTTGGCCAGGTTGGTCTTGAACTCCTGACCTCAGGTGATCTGCCCACCTTGGCCTCCCAAAGTGTTGGGATTACAGGTGTGAGCCGCTGCGCCCGGCCGAATTTTCTTTTTCTTTTTTTTTTTTTTTTGAGACAGAGTCTTGCTCTGTCGCCCAGGCTGGAGTGCAGTGGCGAGATCTCGGCTCATTGCAACCTCCGCCTCCCAGCTCCTGCCTCAGCCTCCCAAGTAGCTGGGATTACAGGTGCCCGCCACCATGTCCGGCTAATTTTTTTGTATTTTTAGTAGAGATGGAGTTTCACCATGTTAGTGAGGGTGGTCTCGATCTCCTGACCTCGTGATCCGCCCACCTCAGCCTCCCAAAGTGCTGGGATTACAGGCTTGAGCCACCGCACCTGGCCCACAAATACTTTTTTTTTTTTTTTGAGACAGAGTCTCGCTCTGTCGCCCAGGCTGGAGTGCAGTGGCGCAATCTCGGCTCACTGCAAGCTCCGCCTCCCGGGTTCACGCCATTCTCCTGCCTCAGCCTCCTGAGTAGCTGGGACTACAGGCGCCCGCCACCGCGCCCGGCTAATTTTTTGTATTTTTAGTAGAAACGGGGTTTCACCGTGGTCTCGATCTCCTGACCTTGTGATCCGCCCGCCTCGGCCTCCCAAAGTGCTGGGATTACAGGCGTGAGCCACCGCGCCCGGCCACAAATACATTTTTTAAGTGTCTACAGGGTTTTATGTTTTTCATGTTTGAAATCCCATTGTCATCTTGGTTATTTAACCCTTTTCCCATTTGCCCCGAGAATACTTGCCGGTGGTGCTTGGGGGGCTGCAGCATTTACCCAGTGATAAATGCCATGAAATAGCTCTCCTTTATTATTTTCACATCACTCTAATATATCGATTTTGGATAAAAAGACATCATTCTATTTATAGCATTCTGTTTTTAGTAATGGTATTTCCATTTACAAAATATGGTAATTCTCAATCACTATAAATGTCAAATCCTAGAAAACGTAGCATTCCTGTGTATGATGTTAACATTATTCTCAAATGGTTGTTGGCCAAAGATTCATTTGATGAATCCAATTTTTCTGAAATAGACGATTCTGATGTTAGTTGTGTGGAGAAATAACTCCGGCCAGGCACGATGGCTCATGTCTGTAATCCCAGCACTTTGGGTGGCTGAAGTGGGCTGATACTTGAGGTCAGGAGTTCAAGACCAGCCTGGCCAACATGGTGAAACCTTGTATCTACTAAAAATACAAAAATTAGCTGAGCGTGGTGGCAGGCACCTGTAATCCCAGCTACCTGGGAGGCTGAGGCAGGAGAATCACTTGAACCTCGGAGGTTGAGGTTGCAGTGAGCCAAGATTGTGCCACTGCACTCCAGCCTAAGTGACAGAGTGAGACTCTGTCTCCAAAAATAAATAAATAACTCCAAGAACAGTTTTATATTTTTATTTTCACACTGAAAGTCAGATTTGCTTCAGCTTCAAAGAACATGTTTATGTAAAATTAAATGAGAGCTGGCAGCGAGCTGTACTATTTTTTTTTTTCCTAAACAGGAAAAGGGTTAAAATAAATCTTATGAAATACTGTTTGGCTGGGTGTGGTAGCTTGCACCAGTAATCCCAACACTTTGAGAGGCCAAGCAAGACCTCCATCTCTGAGGGGATCACATGACCCCAGGAGTTTGAGACCAGCCTGGGCAACATAGCAAGACCCCATCTGTACCAAAATTTTTAAAAATTGTTCATTGTGACACTTGCATGTGGTCCCAGATACTGGGGAGGCTGAGGTAGGAGGATTGTGGCAAGCCCAGGAAGTCGAGGTTGTGGTGAGCTGTGATCCGGCCACTGCACTCTAGTCTGGGTGACAGAGTAAGACCCTGTCTCCAAAAACAAGGAAAGAAAAAAAATAGGGCTAGGTGCAGTGGCTTAATGCCTGTAATCCCAGCACTTTGGGAGGCCGAGGTTGGTGAATCACCTGAGGTCAGGAGTTCAAGATCAGCCTGGCCAACATGGTGAAACCCCATCTCTACTAAAAAATACAAAAATTAGCAGGGTGTGGTGGCGAGTGCCTGTAATTCCAGCTACTTGGGAGGCTGAAGCAGAAGAATCACTTGAACCCGGGAGGCGGAAGTTGCAGTCAGCCAAGATCACACTACTGTACTCCAGTCTGGGTGACGAGCGAAACTGCATCTCAGAACAAAACAAAACAAAATGTCTTGTGAGTTAATCTGGTATTTGGGTGGTATGAATACTGAATACTGTTTAGGATTGATCCTAAACACAATACTTTTAAGGGGGTTACTTAAACCATAGTATTTAAGTTTCTGGACTGACTAAATGAAGCTAGGCTACCCAAAACACAGTGCTTGATATGTAATCATCAATATTAAACTCCATTGCCCAGGTTGGAATACAGTGGTGCGATCGTGGCTCACTGCACCCTTGACATTCCCTGGGCTCAGGTGATCCTCCTGCCTTAGCCTCCTGAGTAGCTAGGACCAGAGATGTGTGCCACCATGCCTGACTAATTTTTGTATTTTGTTTTTAGAGATGAGGTTTTGTCATGTTGCCCAGGCTGGCCTCAAACTCCTGGGGCTCAAGCCATCTTCTCACCTGAGCCACCCGAAGTGCTGGGATTACAGGCGTGTGAGCCACCATGCTTGGCATAAGCATTTGATTTTTCGAAGACCAGAATATTCTGATTCTGAGAGAAACATGAAGGATGGTTGGAAAACACATTGTTAGTCTCACCTTAAATTTATAACCTCTGACCTAAAGTGCGTTTTTAGTTTTGATTGGCACTTATACCGCATTTCTCAAGTCAAGTTGTTTTCCCATTCTGCTGAACTGCTTAATCGTTCCTCCTCTTTTTTTCCTCCTTGAGTCAGGGTATTGTTCAGCCACTCAGGCTGGAGTACAGTGGGTCCTGATCTTGGCTTGGTACAGCCTCAAACTCCTGGGCTCAAGAGATCCTCCTGCCTCAGCCTCCCAGACTAAGTTTTTTTTGTGTGTTTTAGGGACAGGGTCTTATTATGTTGCCCAGGCAGGTCTTGAACTCCTGACCTCCCTATGATGCTCCCTCCTCAGCCTCCCGAGTTGTTGGAATTACAGGCATGAGCCACGGCACCCAGTTGATCAACTTTTTCTTTATATTTTCTTAAACAGTCAACATCATACCCCTCATCTTGCTTTTTACCTGATGATTTTTCCTTTGTTTTATGTTTGGTTCTGGATTTTTGTTTGTTCACTGAATAAACAATACGAAGAGAAATTTCTTAACACTGTGCCATATATCTGTAGCCATATATTCTCTCCTTTTGAATGCCTTTTCATGCTCTTATTCAGCAGTTCTCAAAGTTTTTTTCTTGTATACCCTTCGGTCTCAAGTACTTTTTCAGGGATAATGTAAGATCAAAACTGTTTTTGTAATAATAAGACTGCCTTTTTGACCACTGGCACTGATCGTGCAAAAGTAATGGTGGATAAACCTGCTGTTCCCTTAACATAAATCAAGGCAGTGGCAACAAACAGTACTAGCAATTCTTGTGTTCTTCACTATCACCTTCACTTAGAAAATGTCCATGATGAAGCATTACAGACTTAAGTTTATTAATTCTCAGTCCTTGACTACGTGGCTTTAAGGTAACCTGGCAAAATAGGAATTATGGATGGAGCGCTTCAGCATATCAAAAGTAGGTACAATGGTTTTTTTTATGAAAAGCCCTTGTGTGATTTTAATTAAGAGTTGATTAAGCTTTTTTCATGTAACTTTATTTACTGGCTTTTATTGGAAAGAATGTTTTATTCAAAAGTTTTATTTTTGAAAGAATGACCAACAGACAAACTTTTATTTAGACTTGATACTTAGCAGATGTTTTCTCCAAAATGAATACAGTGAGCCTGTCACTTTAAGGGAAATAACTGACAGTATCGGTGCTAGTGATAGAATGTGAGCTTTCACATGAAAAATAAAAATTTTGGATAAGTTATATATCAACTGCTGTTGTGAGACTGACAGTATCCTAATACTTTATGACTGTTCTGATGAAATTGAGTTTTAAGTTGTGGTAAAATACACATAATATAAAATTTTCCATCTTTTTAAGTGTGTAAGTCAGTAGTGTTAAGTAAATTCACATTGTTGTATACCCAATCTTTTTTTTTTTTTTTTTTTTTTTTTTGAGACGGAGTCTTGCTCTGTTGCCCAGGCTGGACTGCAGTGGCTGGATCTCAGCTCACTGCAAGCTCCGCCTCCCGGGTTTACGCCATTCTCCTGCCTCAGCCTCCCGAGTAGCTGGGACTACAGGCGCCCGCCACCTCGCCCGGCTAGATTTTTGTATTTTTTTAGTAGAGACGGGGGTTTCACCGTGTTAGCCAGGATGGTCTCGATCTCCTGACCTCGTGATCCGCCCGTCTCGGCCTCCCAAAGTGCTGGGATTACAGGCTTGAGCCACCACGCCCGGCCTGTATACCCAATCTTATCTTGCAGATCTGAAACTATTACCCAGTAAAAACTCCCTCTTTCTGTCTCCCCTAGCAACCACCATTCTGCTTTCTGTCTCTATGAATTTGGCTACTTTAGGTACCTCATATAAATGGAATAATGGAATATTTACCTTTTTGTGACTGGCTTATTTCACTTAGCATAGTGTTCTTAACGTTCATCCATGTTGTGGTGTGTCAGAATTTCCTTGCTTTTTATTGTGAGTACTGCTGCTGTGACCTTGGGTTTATGTAATCATAAGTAGAAGATCTAGAATACAAGATAGACTGGTTTTTAATGTACCAGTATGAGAAGTTCATCATGTTTTCAGATTGTACAGTACAACTAACCTTTAAGAAATTACCACTTTGTTGGTCAAGTGTGGTGGCTCACGCCTGCATCCCAGTACTTTGGGAGGCTGAGGCTGGAGGATCACTTGAGGTCAGGAGTTTGAGATCAGTTTGGCAAACATGGTGAAACCCTGTCTCTAGTAAAAATACAAAAATCAGCCGGGCATGGTGGCATGCACCTGTAATCCCTGCTACTCAAGTGGCTGAGGCAAGAGAATCGCTTGAACCCAGGAGGCAGAGGTTATAGTGAGCCAAGATCGCGCCACTCCAGCCTGGGCAATAGAGTGAGAGGCTGTTTCCAAAAAAAAAAAAAAAAAAAAAAACCACTTGTTGACTGGGCATGGTGGCTCCTGCCTGTAATCCCAGCACTTTGTGTGGCCAAGGTGTTGGATCACTTGAGGTCAGGAGTTTGAGACCAGCCTGGCCAACATGGTGAAACAGTCTCTACTAAAAATACAAAAATTAACTGGGTGTGGTGGTGCCCTCTTTTAATCCCAGTTACTGGGGAGGCCGAGGCACAAGAATGGCTTGAACCCAGGAGGTGGAGGTTGCAGTGAGCTATTGTGCCACTGTACCCCAGCCTGGGTGACAGAGCAAGACTTTTTTTTTTTTTTTTTTTAAAAGACAAGTGACCACTTTGTTGGGTTTGGGTGTGGTAACAGAAGTATATCCAGTTATCTGAAAGGACTATTTAAATATTAAATATTGCCTTTCCAACTGCATATCTATGTCAAGTCAGATATTCTTGTACTTTAATGAAAATAAAACATTGCAGAATAGTGAATAGGGAAATCCTGTTCTACTAACAGACATTTAGGAGATTTGTAAAAATGTAACATCGCCACTATTCTTACCAAATTTTTGTTTTGAAGAGTTACTTTTCAGAGAAAGTCATGTTATTAGCATGTAACATTTTAAAATATTTAAAATTATTTTAGTTTTAATTTCAGTATGGCGAATACTGATAGATGTAACTTGCATACACAGAGGCTTTTGGAGGGCTTCAGTAATGTAACAGTGTAAAGGATCCTGACATCAAAGTTTTTTTGCTCTTACGTAACACCAGCATCTCCATTTGTTCACAAGATCCCACTCATTGTTTACTTAATAATAGAACTCCTGTAGTTCTCTATACAACAATACTATTGTTTCCTATGAGATTACTTATATCAACCCACTAGGTATCATCAGGTTTAACCGTTTGTTGACCCCCTCATACTTCCCTTCATCTGTTACCTCACATCAGTTTCTTTGACAGGAAAATGTGAAAGAAGTGTCCACTCTGTTTCTCTACTACTACTTTTGTTATTAATTGAAGCTACTTCAATCAAGTTTTTCTCTACCATTCTACTAAAATAGTCTTGTTTACGGTCTTTAATACCATCCATATTCCTAGTAGTCATCTCTCAGCTCTCTGAGTTAATCTTGTCTTTAACATTTGACCCAATCCATTACTCCCATTACTTTTTCCCGTTACATTTTTTATTTTTATTTTTATTTATTTATTTATTTTTGAGATGGAATCTTGCTCTGTCACCCAGGCTGGAGTGCACTGGCACGATCTTGTCTCACTGCAGCCTCCTCCTCCCAGGTTCAAGCAATTCTCCTGCCTCATCCTCCCAAGTAGCTGGGATTACAGGCGTGCACCACCATGCCCAGCTAATTTTTGTATTTTTAGTAGAGACAGGGTTTCGCTGTGTTGGCCATCCACTGTGCCCGGCCCCGTTACTTTACTTCATACTATTTTCTTGTCTCTTTTCCTTCACTGGCTATTCCCCCAACCCCTGTTCTTCCTCATCTTCCCTATCTAAATATTGGAAGGCTTCCAGGACTCAGCCAGTCCTACAACCTCTTTATTAGTAGCCACTCCCTATGTATTCTCCCTGGTTAAGTCCCGTAGCTTTAAGTACCTGACTCTCCCATTTGTATCTCTAGTCCCCATATCTCTCCCAAATTTCCCCTTATAATATCTTGGAGGCCTAATAGGGATCTCAGAATTAACATATCCAAAGCTAAATACTGTACAGTAATTGATTGCCTTGTTTCTCAATGACTTTTCCTTCAGTTGACTTTTTATCAGACAGTGGCAATGTTGTTCTAGAATTTTTCATCTAGATTGTGTAGATTTGAATCGCTGCCATTAGTATTGAGTTTTCCATCTGTAAAGTGGGGGTAATAATTCAATAATTTTATGAGGTGAAGATCCTAGGGTTTAAATGTAGATAAAATTTCTACATCGTCCGTTATTAACAATACCAGTTGCCCAGGCCAAAAAACGTTTGCTTTATCTCTCACTCTTTTATTCAATACATTATATACCTAGTCCATTAGCAGATTTTATTTTATTTTATTTTTATTTTTATTTTTTGAGACGGAGTCTTCCTCTGTCGCCCAGGCTGGAGCACAGTGGCCGGATCTCAGCTCACTGCAGGCTCCGCTTCCCGGGTTTATGCCATTCTCCTGCCTCAGCCTCCTCCCAAGTAGCTGGGACTACAGGCACCCGCCACCTTGCCCGGCTAGTTTTTTGTATTTTTTAGTAGAGACGGGGTTTCACCGTGTTAGCCAGGATGGTCTCGATCTCCTGACCTCGTGATCCGCCCGTCTTGGCCTCCCAAAGTGCTGGGATTACAGGCTTGAGCCACTGCGCCCAGCCCATTAGCAGATTTTAAAATAAGTATATTCAGAATCTAACCTCTAATACTCCTCAGGTTCTTGTCTAGATTTTTGCAGTTTCTTTCTTTCCTTTTTTTTTTTTTTTTAAATAGAGAAAGAGTGGTGTTTTTTTGTTTTTTGTTTTTTGTTTTTTTTTTTTTGGACATAGGGTCTTGCTCTGTTGCCCAGGCTAGAGTGGAGCAGCATGATCCTAGTTCACTGCAGCCTTGAATTCCTGGGCGCAAACAGTCCTCCTTCCTTAGCCTCCTGAGTAACGAGGACTGCAGGTGCACACCGTGATGTCAGCTAATTTTTGTATTTTCCTGTAGAGATGCTAGTCTCGAACTCCTGGGCTCAAGTGATCCTCCCACCTTGGCCTCCTGAAGTGCTGGGATTACAGGCATGAGCCACCATGCTCAGCCTTAGACTTTTTCTTTTTCTTTTTTTTTTTTTTGAGATGGAGTCTCGCTCTGTCACCCAGGCCGGAGTGCAGTGGCACAATCTCGGCTCCCTGCAACCTCTGCCTCCCTGGTTCAAGCAATTCTTCTGCCTCAGTCTCCCAAGTAGCTGGGACTACAGGCACACACCACCACGCCCGGCTAACTTCTGTATTTTCAGTAGAGATGGGGTTTCACCATGTTGGTCAGGCTGGTCTAGAACTCCTGACCTTGTGATCCACCTACCTCAGCCTCCCAAAGTGCTGGGATTACAGGCATGAGCCACCGCAGCCCGGCCAGACTTTCTTTCCAACTGGTTTTCTCCCCAGTTCTATTCTTGTTCTGTCTTAAAGTCTATACTAACGTGATGCTGCTCTCTCCCTCTTCCCTTTTATTTCCTATATTCTTCCCCAGCTTAGTCTAGCCAGAAAAGTTTTCTGTTTTTCAAATATTTCAAGCAAGCTTCTTTTAGAGCTTTGAACTTACTGTTGCCTCTGCCCTAGAGTGCTTTTCCCTTGTTTTTTTTTTTTTTTTTTCCCCAGCTTACCTTAAGTTCTCTGCTTCAATTTGACATTGTCCATGTGGTCTTAGCTCATTCTTGTTATAATCACAGTGTCTTGAATTGTGCCCAACAATATTAGGTGCCCAAGTATTGTTGATTGAATTAAGAAGAGGGATTATCCTTCCAAATAATTTGGTTTTCATTAATGGAACTTAGAATATCACTGACTCTTGCTCTTTTGACCCAGGTTTTTCTTAAAGCTATAAGAAACATTAAATAAAGGTCTAATTGACACACAGGAAACTGCACATAACTTTAAAGTAACAATTACGAATTTCTACATATGTATATACACCTGTAAACCATTATCACAATCAAGATAATGAGCATATTCATCACCTCAAAGTTTCCTCATGTGCCTTTGTACTTCATTCCCTCCCCAGCAACCATTAATCTGCTTTCTGTCACTGAAGATGGGTTGCATTTTGTAGAATATTATCTAAATAGAATCATACAGTAAGTACTGTTTCTTTTTGTATAGTTTCTTTGATTCAGCATAATTATTTTGAGATTCATCCATGTTACCACGTGTACTAATAGTTCATTCTTTTTATTAGTGAATGACATTTCATGATGTAGATATATCACAATTTGTTTATCCATTTGGGTTTCCAGTTTTTGGCTTACAAATAAAGCTGTTGTGAATATTTGTGTACAAGTCTTTGTATGGGCATTCATTTCCATTTTTTGGGTCCATACCTAGGAGTGGAATGGCTGGATCATATGGTAGGTATATATCTAACTTTAAGAAACAACCAAACTGTTTGTAAAGTGATTCTATCATTACATTATTACCAGCAGTGTTTGACAGTTCTAGTTGCCCTACATCCTCACCGTCATTTGATGTGTGGTCAGTCTTTTAAAAATTTAGCCATTATAGTGAGTATAACAGTATCTTATCATGGGTTTAGTTTGTATTTTTTTGAGTGACCCATAATGTTGGCATCTTTTCATGTGCTTATTTGCCATCCATGTATCTTTGATGACATGTTTGTTAAAATCTTTCGCCCCCTTTTTATTGGATTATTATTGCATTCTAAGAGTTCTTTATATATTCAAGTCCTTTATCAGAAGTTTTGCATATATTTTCTACCAGTTTGGCTTGCCTTTTTTGTTTTTATAATAGTGTCTTTCAAAATCAAAAGTTTTTCATTTTAATGGTATGTCTACTTTATTTTTTTTTCCCTCTTGTTAATAGTTTGTGCTTTTTCTTTCATATTCAGGAAGTCTTTGCCAAACCCAAAGTCACTAAGATTTTTATCCTATAGTTCCTTGTATAAATTTTATGGTTTAAATCTTATATTTAGATAGCCTATGATCCATTTCAGATTAATTTTTGTATGAGGTATAGATAACAGTTGAGGTTCACTTTATTGCATGTGGATTTATAATTACTCCAGCACCATCTGTTAGAAAGATTATCCATTCCCCATTGCATTTCCTTGGTACCTTTGTCAAAATTTCAGTTAGTTGTATATGTGTGGATCTGTTTTTGTACTCTGTTCTGTTTGATCCATTTGCTTTTCTTTATGCCAATACTACATTGTCTTAATCTTTTTTTTTTTTTTTTTTTTTTTTTTTTTTTGAGACGGAGTCTCGCTGTGTCTCCCAGGCTGGAGTGCAGTGGCGTGATCTCGGCTCACTGCAAGCTCCGCCTCCCGGGTTCACGCCATTCTCCCGCCTCAGCCTCCCAAGTAGCTGAGACTACAGGCGCCTGCCACCACGCCCGGCTAGTTTTTTGTATTTTTAGTAGAGACGGGGTTTCACCATGTTAGCCAGGATAGTCTCGATCTCCTGACCTTGTGATCCACCCGCCTCGGCCTCCCAAAGTGCTGGGATTACAGGCTTGAGCCACCGCGCCCGGCCTGTCTTTTTTTTTTTTTTTTTTTTTTTTTTTTTTTTGAGACGGAGTCTCGCTCTGTCACCCAGGCTGGAGTGCAGTGGCCGGATCTCAGCTCACTGCAAGCTCCGCCTCCCGGGTTTACGCCATTCTCCTGCCTCAGCCTCCCGAGTAGCTGGGACTACAGGCGCCCGCCACCTCGCCCGGCTAGTTTTTTGTATTTCTTAATAGAGACGGGGTTTCACCGTGTTAGCCAGGATGGTCTCGATCTCCTGACCTCGTGATCCGCCCGTCTCGGCCTCCCAAAGTGCTGGGATTACAGGCTTGAGCCACCGCGCCCGGCCGTCTTAATCTTAAAATCACTGCCTCTTGCCCTGTTTACCTAAATGCTTCCTAATAATTCTTTTAGCTAGTACAATTTGTATGAATTTATGGTTCTTTTATGATACCTTTTTTATTTGTTGCTTAATTAGCAAATATCTATAGTAATGCAATACAGGCTTTGTGAGTAGATGAGCCGTTACGAGAAAATATTCTAGTCAAGCTTCTGGGAATGTTGCCTTTAAGATTTCTTTTGATTTTTGTGATGGTAAATAAGTGTGTTAGCCAGGCCTTGCCAGAGTAGTCCAAAGGTTTTAAAAAATTAAACTATTGTTCAAATATAGCAGGTATTCAAATAATACTGATTTAAACAGTACTTGACACTAGAAAAAAATCTTTTTCTTGCAGTCTGGATGTGGATAGTGAAGCTAAGAAACTATTGGGTTTAGGACAGAAACATCTGGTGATGGGGGATATTCCAGCAGCTGTCAATGCATTCCAGGAAGCAGCTAGTCTTTTGTAAGTATTGTATATTTTGCTATGATGTAATATTATGTTCTAATAAACCTTGAGTTATAAAAAGTTATTTTATGGGGAAAAAACATGAAGAGCAAGAAAACATTTGATTATTTTTCATGTGGTTTGTACCAGTAACTATAAGTGTAAAACTTTAAATATCACCAAGCAATTCCACCGTTTCATTTTCCTGAGTAATGTAATTTATATTCCAATCACTGCTAATTTAGGTGACCACACCTTGTCCTAGTTTGTCTAGGACCTCTCTCCCCACCCTCCCCCGCCTTTTTTTGTTGTTGTTGAGACAGGGTCTCTGTCATCCAGGCTGGAGTGCAGTGGCACAATCTCATGCTCACTGTAGCCTCAACCTCCCAGGCTTCCCAGTAGCTGGGACCACAGGTGTGTGCCACCATGCCCAGCTAATTTTTGTATTTTTTTTTTGTAGAGATGGGATTTCCCCACATTGCTCAGGCTGGTCTCGGAAGTCTTGGGCTTAAGCCACCTTGGCCTCCCAAAGTGCTTTGTAAAGGGATTACAGGTGTGAGCCACTGAGCCCAGCCTGACTTTCCCAATTTTAACACTGGAAGTTTGTGTCTATGGAAACTCTTTAGGCCCAAGCAAGTCATGATTGATAGCGCTATTATTAGCACAGCATTTTTTCATACATTTTTAGCACATTTTCATACATTCTTAGCACTGTTGTTGGAATTGCTTAGAAGTTGGTAGCTACCACCAGGTAGCCATGTAGACCTATATCCTGGAGGAAAATGTTAGCTTTAGGGCCTTAAAGATCATTTATTTTCCCCCAAAGACTTTAATGTACCTCCATTATCTGAGAGGGGAAAAAAAAAAAGTTAAATCTTCAAGCATCAGGCTTTTGGTTTATGGCTAGATTTGAGTTAGTTTCCTCAAATATAGTATTAGCAATTGGAATTGAAGGTCAGTCATTACATACATTACATACAGTTGATTACATTACGTACAGTTAAGTTAAATGTTCCTTATAAAAGAAATGGTTATAACAAAGCATTTGTGGGTTTCAGGTTTGACGATTAATATCAATCCATTCTTTTCCTAACCCCCTACTGCCTCTCCCAATATCCAGAACAGAATCTTACTCCTGGATATCTGCAATAATCTCTTGTCTGATTCCTGTCCTCTTTGTTCCTCTCTGCTTGAGCTTAATGAATTGGAGCTCTGGTAGGGTAGAGACCAAATTTTATCTGGTAGTATTTAGGGAATTTTATATTTTTTAATTTTTTTTTGAGATGGAGTTTCACTCTTGCTGCCCTGGCTGGAGTGCGACGGCGTGATGTCAGCTCACTGCAACCCCTGCCTCCCGGGTTCAAGTGATTCTCCTGCCTCTACCTCCCGAGTAGCTGGGATTACAGGCATGCACCACCACGCCTGCCTAATTTTGTATTTTTAGTAGAGATGGGGTTACTCCATGTTGGTTAGGCTGGTCTCGAACGCCCGATCTCAGGTGATTCACCTGCCTCAGCCTCCCAAAGTGCTGGGATTACAGGCGTGAGCCACTGTGCCCAGCTGAATTACGTATTTTTATTTAAAAATGCATGGTTGTCTTACAACATAAAATGTTACCTAAGTTTTTAAGCACACATAAACACTTTTTTCTTAGGTTATTTTTCCCAGATTACTGGAGAGGTCAGTATTCCCACGTTTTCCTGCCATTAAGGGTATTTAGGAAGAAAATTTGAGATGTCCTATTCTAATCTAGTAGACTACCCTTAAACATGATCTCCATCACAATTTACTGCTTAGGTTCTCTGTTTACTCTCAATAGACTCTTAGGCCATTAGTTGGCCTGGCTTTGCATGAATTCTGTCAGTATTTCACTCCATGAAAGCCAGTCTTCTTACCTTACATAGAAAAGTACTTTCTCCTTTCATTTATTTGTTCATTGTTTTTTTTTTTTTTTGAGACGGAGTCTCGCTCTGTCGCCCAGGCTGGAGTGCAGTGGCCGAATCTCAGCTCACTGCAAGCTCCGCCTCCCGGGTTCACGCCATTCTCCTGCCTCAGCCTCCCGAGTAGCTGGGACTACAGGCGCCCACCACCTCGCCCGGCTAGTTTTTTTGTATTTTTTTTAGTAGAGACGGGGTTTCACTGTGTTAGCCAGGATGGTCTCGATCTCCTGACCTCGTGATCCGCCCGTCTCGGCCTCCCAAAGTGCTGGGATTACAGGCTTGAGCCACCACGCCCGGCCTTCTCCTTTCATTTATTATACTTATGTAATTTTTGTCCTTCTCTAAATTTAATAGCTAAGACTTATACACAGTGCTATTTGTTGTCTAAACATTGTTTTCAGTGCTTTTACATACATTAATAACTCATTTAGTTCTTGCAACAGCTCTTTGAACAAACAGTTATTAACGTTCCCATTTACAGATGAGAAAACTAAGGCACTGTGAGAATAATTTGTCTAAGGTCTCACAGCTAGTTATGGGTTAAAGGTAGGATTTGAATCCAGGTAAAACAGCTCCAGATATTCTGCACTTTACATCATGCCTTTCCATGGGCCTTAATCATCCTCTAGGTCCCAGCCAAAGGTCCTTTAACTACTCTGGTCTATATTGACATCCGTCTTTTAGCAGGAGGAATACCTATTAATACCTTAGGGTTGTTTGGCCCTACATTATATATTACTAATTGTAGCACAATTATTTTACTTACGATGTGTATATGTTATATATTGATAAAGAGCATACAAGATTTTCATGCATTGTTTAACGTCGCTTTGACCTTGACTTGAAAGCAAGAGGGGTATTGGTTTCCTAGGAGTATGTTACTGGAGAAATACCAATTTATAACTGAAGAACTAGAACTAAATGTTTTAGACTAGATGGTAATTCAGATTTTAGATTTTTATTCTCTTTGTAGAGGTAAGAAGTATGGAGAGACAGCTAATGAGTGTGGAGAAGCCTTCTTTTTCTATGGGAAATCACTTCTGGAGTTGGCAAGGTATGGATGTTGTATTTAAAAACTGAAGTTTCCTTGTTAGGATTGTTTACTAGCTTTGAGATTTCACAGGAACTAAGCAAGATTGCTTTTACCTAGAGAGTTTTGAAGGAGCTTGAAGTAGTGATCGAAGTTGTGAATGGCACTTGATACAATTAGTAGTTATATTTAAATTTTGACTTCTGGAGTCAATTAGGAGCAAAGATCTTTCTGATAGTAAATGATCCAAAGTTCAATGTAGGGAGAGAATCCTTAAAAGCACTGTGAGCTAGCTCAAAACAAGGACTGAATAGAGGACAACTGGAAAGAATTAGCAGGTGAGACTGTCGAGTAAAAAAGACTCTTACTATTGAAAAGTTCTTGGCTACGTTCTATCAGAATTTATTAACCAGAATAAGTTCTGTTTAGGGTATACAAACTAGCAAATGATATCATCTATTTAATCTCAGTTCTGGTAAGGTTTTTTTTTTTTGAGATGGAGTCTCACTCTGTCACCCAGGCTGGAATGCAGTGGCATGATCTTGGCTCACTGCATCCTCCATCTTCCGGGTTCAAGTGATTCTTCTGCCTCAGCCTCCTGAGTAGCTGGGACTACAGGCGCGTGTCACCACACCCAGCTAATTTTTTATTTTTAGTAGAGACAGGGTTCAGCGTGTTGGTCAGGCTGGTCGTGAACTCCTGACCTCAGGTGATTCACCCACCTCGGCCTCCCAAACTGCTGGGATTACAGCCGCGAGCCACTGCACCTGGCCCAGTTCTGATAAGTTGTTTTTTTGTTTGTTTGTTTTGTTTTAAGACGGAGTTTCACTCTTGTCACCCAGGCTGGAGTGCAGTGGTGCGATCTCCGCTCACTGCAACCTCTGCCTCCCAGGTTCAAGCGATTCTCTTGCCTCAGCTTCCTGAGTAGCTGGGATTACAAGCCTACGCCACTATGTCCAGCTAATTTTGTATTTTTAGTAGAGACGGGGTTTCTCCATGTTGGTCAGGCTGGTCTTGAACTCCCGACCTCAGGTGATCTGCCTGCCTCCGCCTCCCAAAGTGCTGGGATTATAGGCGTGAGCTGCCATGCCTGGCCTCTGGTAAGTTTTTAATCTCATAATCATATAGAACTTTCTCATGATTTGCCATGAAAATCTTGCTAGAGCATTTTTGGCTATTTAGAGAAATGGGTGGATACAGAGTTTGGGAAATAGTATGGTTCTGTTACAAATGGAATGCATATAGGTCTTGTTCTTTTGACAAGAGACATCACGCTTTTCAGCGGCTGGATGGAGGAGTAGAGTATGCTTATTTCCTTTCAGTGCTCTTGCAGTCTTGATTTATATTACTAAAGTTTTGTTCATTGCTTCCTTGAATATAATATAGTTATATATTGCCTGCGCTTGGCTTACTCTTCCCTTGCTTTTATAATACAGGACTATATTTTCTGTCTTAGAAAAAATTGCTAGGTTCTAGCCATCAAACCTTTGGTGCTTTCTCTTGTTCTTCTAGAATGGAGAATGGTGTGTTGGGAAACGCCTTGGAAGGTGTGCATGTGGAAGAGGAAGAAGGAGAAAAAACAGAAGATGAATCTCTGGCAGAAAATAATGATAATATAGATGGTATGTGGAGTTGCATGTGACATTCAAGAGATGCGACGTTGTATATTTCTTGTATACAGTGGTGGAAACAGGGCTCTACCTGTCCTGGATGGTCTCTCCTAGGATGCTTGGGGTGATGCCTGCATCGGGTAGAGATTGCAGTGGGGGTAGCTGTTTACTGAAACTGACAGCAGATTTTTCTAAGAGAATAACTTAATCTCTTAAGTAAATTTGGTTATTTCAGTTGGGGTTTTTTAAACCAAAAAGATAAAAGCAAGATTAAATTGGTGTTTTAAATACTATTACAACCTTAAATATTTTTCTGATGCAAAATTTTTTAAAACAGCCTGTGCAGTTCAGTTATTTTAATAGCGGTACTTTTAGAGCCCTTGTACATTTTTTATGTCTGCGAAAATTATATAATTTCTAAGCTGAATTTGGCTGCTAGAGTTTTACATATCAGTTGGGGGAGAATGAAAAACTTGGCATCTCTTACCTAACTGGTAATCAGAATGCTCAAGTAAAACAAAAGTTTAACAAGCTTGGGGTTCTTTTGCAATAAGTTGCTCTGCTAGCTGGGACGCTCCCTTTCCTTTTCTCTAGGGGGCAGATAGTTTTAAGGCCATCTGCTGAAACTTGGTAGGCTTTTTGAGGGTTTAAAGGGAATGTATTTTTAGTTTCCATTTATGCCTTTATCATTAAACTCGAAGACATGTTTATGCTTCATGTTCTTTAACCATGTAGAGGAAGCAAGGGAAGAGTTGAGAGAACAGGTTTATGACGCCATGGGAGAAAAAGAAGAAGCCAAAAAAACAGAAGACAAGTCTTTGGCAAAGCCTGAAACTAATAAAGAACAGGACAGTGAAGTGAAGAAGGGTGGAAGAGAAGATATGGATATAAGTGAATCTGCAGAGGAGCCACAGGAAAAAGTTGACTTGACTCTAGATTGGTTAACTGAAACCTCTGAAGAGGCAAAAGGAAGAACAGCACCAGAAGGACCGAATGAAGCTGAGGTTACTTCTGGGAAGCCAGAACAGGAAGCACCAGATGCTGAGGAAGAAAAATCAGTTTCTGGAACTGATGTCCAAGAAGAGTGCAGAGGAAAAGGTCAGGAGAAGCAGGGAGAGGTAATTGTGAGCATGGAGGAGAAGCCAAAAGAAGTTTCAGAAGAGCAACCTGTGGTGACTGTAGAAAAGCAGGGCACTGCAGTGGAGTTAGAAGCAGAGTCTTTAGACCCAACAGTCAAGCCAGTGGATGTGGGTGGGGACGAGCCAGAGGAGAAGGTAGTTACCTCTGAACATGAGGCAGGAAAGGTGGTTCTTGAACAACTGGTAGGTCAAGAAGTGCCACCTGCTGAAGAGTCACCAGAGGTGACAACAGAGGCTGCAGAGGCCTCAGCTGTAGAGGCTGGATCAGAAGTCTCTGAAAAGCCTGGGCAGGAGGCTACAGTTCTCCCTAAGGATGGTGCAGTCAATGGACCGTCAGCTGTAGGAGATCAGACCCCTATTGAACCACAGACTTCTATAGAAAGACTGACAGAAACAAAAGATGGCTCAGGACTAGAGGAGAAGGTCAGGGCAAAGCTGGTTCCTAGTCAGGAGGAGACTAAGCTGTCTGTAGAAGAGTCTGAGGCAGCTGGAGATGGGGTTGATACCAAGGTAGCCCAGGGAGCTACTGAGAAATCAACTGAAGACAAAGTTCAGATAGCTGCTAATGAAGAGACACAAGAGAGAGAAGAACAGATGAAAGAGGGTGAAGGTAACCGGGATATGCAAGAGCTGCAGTGGGTGGAGTACATTCTGGATTTGACTCACTAATTATGGGTAAAAGTCAGCCTTCCATTCAGGATTTTCCGTCTGCCTTTGGATTAGGAAAGGGCTAAATGCAAAGGGGGGTAGTTTAACAAGGTTGTGCTAGTCAAGTAAGTTAAATCAAAAGCAGCAAGTGTTCTTTAGTTGGCTTATAAACTAACATTTTTACTAACTGCAAAATAGGCCTTCTTTGTGATTTCTGAGACTTGGCTAGCTATCAGTAACTTGTTGCATCATACTAGCCAATAAAGTGGGATGGAAAAGGTAGATGAGGGGTGGGGTAGGTAGGGAAATAGTGGGCTAGTAGGCTGGCAGAGAATGCTGAATGGATGTTCACTTGCATGCCTCTGGATTTTAAAATTTATTGTTCACATGACTCCTTTTCTGTGTGTTAGGAAGCAGGAACAGAGCAGTAGAATCCACTGAATTGGTACACTGAAGCAGGCATGCCATTTAAATGAAGATAGTTAACCTTGACTGTTGTATCACCAGAGTTAAAGAACTCTGGTGCTCCTCTCTACCTTTAAGTCTTCAGGAAGTGTTTAGAGGCTTATTCACATTAGTTAAAACAGGCCCCCCACCACCTTCCCCAAGGCAACAAAAAACAGAACCATTAGCTCTCTTGCTGCTTTCCTTCCTCATTTCATGCTTGCTTCGGCTGCTAAACTGAATTTTTTGTTACTTAGAATATTATAAAGCGTGGATGCTTTCTATAATGCTATTGATCTAATTGTGATTAAATTTCATTAAGATGTATAAGCCTCTAATTACTACATAACTGGCAAGTCTGACTTTTGCTATCATTTGAGGATTCTACTGTATATAAGGTTCATCTAACATTGGCATTAATAACCACAGGTATATTCCAACTAATGGTTACTTCTTGTAATTGCCAGACTACTTCAAGAGTTCTCTTCAGTTTTAGATTTTCAGAGACCCATCTTCAATACTTTGAGCTCATTCTTGTAAACTTCCTTCCACTATGTGCAGGTCCCTGTACTCCAGCCAGCACAGGCTCAGTAACTGGAAATGAATTGGCTAAAATGGTAGCACCATTGGGTTTCTTTTCTTTATGGAAAAAAGCACAGAACTAAATTCCTAAAAAAAAAAAAAAAAAAAAAACCAAAACCCAAAACAAAACTCCCATGTCTTGATCTTAATGATTGTGAGCGCAAGCTCTGCTGACTGGCTCCTAAGACCTTGAATGGTAAGCTACGATAGATATGTCATAGTAGGATCATAATTAACATTGTTAGAGCTCTCTCACATATATTACATCTGATCCTAAAACAATACTATGTGGTAGGTAGTAGTGCCCAAGTTATAGTGATGAGGTTGAAGTTTAAAGGTTACATGACTTGTTTAGGGTCATAGTACTGAATCCAAACCAAGATCTGCCTTGAATATATTATTCTTCCCAAGTTACCACACATCAAAGAAGACAGTGTTCATCCCTTTCCTACACTCAGAAATTTTGTTGTGGACTGGGTGACAGTGTTCATCGCTTTCCTACACTTATTTAGAAATTTTGTTGTGGGCCGGGTGCAGTGGCTCACGCCTGTAATCCCAGCACTTTGGGAGACTGAGGTGGGCGGATCACCTGGTCAGGAGTTTTGAGACCATCCTGGCCAGTATGGTGAAACTCCGACTCTATTAAAAATACAAAAGTTAGCCGGACATGGTGGCATGTGCCTGTGGTCCCAGCTACTCAGGAGGCTGAACGAGAAGAATGGCTTGAACCCGGGAGGCAGAGGTTGCAGTGAGCCGAGATCATGCCACTGCACTCCAGCCTGGGCAACACAGCAAGTCTCTGTCTCAAAAAAAAAAAAAAAAAAAAAAAAAAACAAACAAAAAAAAAAACCAAAAAGAAATTTTGTCACTTATTTTAAAAATTAACTATATTTGAAAAGCCCCAGGCTTTTCATATGCTGCATCTTTTGGTGTTGTATATCAAGTATTGTTCTGCTTGTAAAGACAATACAGTTTTCCGTACCTTACAAAAGAAGAAATGGGAGAAAGAGGTTTAAGTAATTTACCCTAGTCACACAGTAAGGAGAAGGCTGGGTACCCAAACTTCTGGCTCGAGTACTCAACCACTTTCTGTGCTTTATTTTCCTTTATGTGGCAGCACCATTCTGCAGAAATCTTCCAAGCAGTTTTTTCACTTAAAAATTAAAACCCTATTTACTGCCACCTCTTGACTCTTTGCCATGTGTTGGACTGTACATTTCCTTCTAATAAAGATAATTGGTCTGTTCCATTTCTTTTTGAATCGGGTCTTGCTCTTTTGCCAGGCTGGAGTGCAGTGGCATGACAGTCATGGCTCACTATAGCCTCAAACTCCTATGCCGAAGCCATCCTCCTGCCTCAGCCTCTCAGGCAGCTGAGACTGCAGGTGTGCACCACCATGCCCAGCTGGGGTGCAATGGTGCAATCTCAGCTAACTGCAACCTCCACCCCCCAGGTTCAAGCATTTCTCCTACCTCAGCCTCCCGAGTAGCTGGGACCACAGACACATGTCCCCAGGCCTGACTAATTTTTTTGTATTTTTAGTAGAGATGGAATTTCACCGTGTTGACCAGGTTGGTCTCGAACTCCTGACCTCAGGTGATCCACTAGCCTCAGCCTCCCAGAGCGCTGGGATTACAGGTGTAAACCATAACACCTGGCCCACCATACACCATTATCTTTTCATATCCAAATTTCCAAGTGGGTCTGGGCTTAGTTCCCCAAAGTTAGACCAGATGGGTGGTTTTATTAACTCCGCCCATCCTCTAGCAGAATACACAGAAAAGCTGAAGTAGATTTACATATTTAGGATAATTGACAGAAAAGTAAATACTTCATCTTCCCAATGTGTAGGAAAAATTAAATTGATATTGTTATCTTCTATTCCTATCTGGTATCTCTTCCTACTCATACCAGAATGCTAGAAGACAACCTCTAATTTGAAACAAAGTATCTTAATTACTTGGAAGTTTTACATCAGATTTTTAAATTAAAATTCCTATAATTGCCTCAGAAGAATGTTATTGGTTCCTCTTGAGGAATCGGCACCATCTTCAAGGAATGGTGGGGAGCTAGGTTAAGGAGAAAGCCATTGCCATTAGTTTTTTTTTTTTGGAGACGGAGTCTTGCTCTGTCACCCAGGCTGGAATGCAGTGGCATGATCTAGGCTCACTGCAACCTCCACCTCCCGGGTTCAAGCGATTCTCCTGCCTCAGCCTTCTGAGTAGCTGAGACTACAGGTGCATGCCACCACGCCTGGCTACTTTTTTGTATTTTTAGTAGAGATGGGGTTTCATTGTGTTAGCCAGGATGGTCTCAATCTCCTGACCTCATGATCCTCCTGCCTTGGCCTCCCAAAGTGCTGGGATTACAGGTGTGAGCCACTGCGCCTGGTAGTCGTTGCCATTACTTTAAAACCTTTCCCAACCCGTGCCCAGGTATCAATGGCAATGCCCTGATGTCCTCAGTAAATAAATTTGTTAAAGTGTTTTCTAAGCTTCTTTGAAAATGGAATTTTTTTTTTTTTTTTTTTTTTTTGAGACGGAGTCTCGCTCTGTCACCCAGGCTGGAGTGCTGTGGCCGGATCTCAGCTCACTGCAAGCTCCACCTCCTGGGTTCCCGCCATTCTCCTGCCTCAGCCTCCCGAGTAGCCGGGACTACAGGCGCCCGCCACCTCGCCCGGCTAGTTTTTTTTTTTTTTTTGTATTTTTTAGTAGAGACGGGGTTTCACCGTGTTAGCCAGGATGGTCTCTATCTCCTGACCTCGTGATCCGCCCGTCTTGGCCTCCCAAAGTGCTGGGATTACAGGCTTGAGCCACCGCGCCCGGCGAAAATGGAATATTTTTATGGTTGCTGCTGGTAAAACTCTTTTAACCTGACTATTGCTCTAAGGCTTAATTGCCATTTTTATATTCCCATTGTAAGGTGTTAGTATTTGAGCTCTTTTGGTGGTGTTAAAAATGCATAATGAAAGATGGTAGAGAGAGGTACATTATATCCAATTCATGAGTTGTTTGTATTAATAAGCTTATTTTAATCACTTAACATTGTTGATTTGTCTAATCACTGACAGTAGAGCTGTTGATTAGGAGCCTGACCTTTAGATGGTTGACTTGTGAGTGTATTCAATGTGGTGAGATATAGTGTTGATAAGGCTGCAGATTTTAGAGGTGTCATTAACAAGGTATAGGAGTAAAATAGGGGTTATAGTATTTCTTACTCAAATTCTGTACGTGCTAGAGCTGGCTGGAGTCTGTGACATGCTCATTGGTGTAAGTCGGTAAGGACTATGCTTTTTGCTCAACACAGCTCAGTTGTGGGAAAGCTAGTCTCTTGAGCATTCTTGATCAGAATGGACTGGAATCATTTAACTTTGCTACTTTCCCAGGCTGTTAGTATTATCAAATGAATGGCTTAAAGATGTCAGAGGCCGGGCGCAGTGGCTCACGCCTGTAATCCCAGCACTTTGGGAGGCCGAGGCTGGTGGATCACAAGGTCAGGAGATCGAGACCATCCTGGCTAACTCGGTGAAACCCCGTCTCTCCTAAAAATACAAAAAATTAGCCGGGCGTGGTGGCGGGCGCCTGTAGTCCCAGCTACTCGGGAGGCTGAGGCAGGAGAATGGCGTGAACCCGGGAGGCGGAGCTTGCAGTGAGCCGAGATCACGCCACTACACTCCAGCCTGGGCAACAAAGCGAGACTCCGTCTTAAAAAAAAAAAATCTATCAGAAACACTGACTGAGGTCTCCACCTGCTTCTGGCTGAGTGGATGGGAGCTTCTAGCCAGTGAATAAGAGGCATTAGCCAATGTATCTTACTCTAAATGGTCCAGGTTGACTTTTAAAAGAGAAACACGCAGCCTTTTACTTGCTGAAGGTCTGACCCGTAGACTAAGATTACACATTCTTAGTCTAGGTTACACTTGAACTAGACTGCACCCACTGACAATATATTCAATTCAGGTGTTAACTCACTTGGATTAGCATCTGGCCTGTCCTATCTCTGAATATAGGTTGACACGTGTATTAGAATCTCTGACTAGTCAGAAGATGTTCTTAGTTATATTCTCAATACTGAGGAATTTTTACTTCTAGAAACTGAAGGATCAGAAGAGGATGATAAAGAAAATGATAAGACTGAAGAAATGCCAAACGATTCAGTCCTTGAAAACAAGGTATGTTGTTAGCCACTCAGTACTGTTGTCAGCCTTTCTCTTTTTTTGGGAGACAGGAGCTCACTCTTGTTGCCTAGGCTGGATTGCAGTGGGGTAATCATGATCATGGCTCACTGCAGCCTAGACCTGAGCTTAAGTGATCACCTCAGCCTCTCAAGTGGCTGGGACTACAGGCTTGTGCCAACACGCCCAGCTAATTTGCAGGACTGTAGCTTACCTAGTTTAGGCATGATTTTTTTTTTTTTTTGAGATGGAGTCTCGCTCTGTCGCCCAGGCTGGAGTGCAGTGGCGCAATCTCGGTTCACTGCAAGCTCTGCCTCCCGGGTTCATGCCATTCTCCTGCCTCAACCTCCCAAATGGTTGGGACTACAGGCGCCTGCCACCATGCCTGGCTAATTTTTTGTATTTTTAGTAGAGACAGGGTTTCACCGTGTCAGCCAGATGGTCTCGATCTCCTGACCTTGTGATCCGCCCACCTCGGCCTCCCAAAGTGCTGGGATTACAGGCGTGAGCCACTGTGCCTGGCCTGTTATTTTTTTAAGAGAGAGAATCTCTGTCTCTGTTTCCCAGGCCAGAGTGCACTGGCACATTCAGGGCTCACAGTATCTTCAGCCTCCTGGGTTCAAGGAATCTGGCCTCATCTTCTCAGATAACTAGGTCTCCAGATGTTTGCCACCATGTCTGGCTAATTTGTTCTCTAATTTTATTTTGTTTAGATGGTGTCTTGCTATGCTGCCCAGGCTGGTTTCAGACCTGGCCTCAAGTGATTCTCCTGCCTCAGCCTCCAAAAGTGTTGGGATTATAGGCATGACCCAATATGCCGAGCCCTCGGCGTGATTATTATAGATAACTGTCCTTTGGTTATGGATTAGGGATCCTTTATTCATGCCTAGGATGGGAGGATAAATTTGATTCTAGGGGTCCTGTGTGTTAGTATGTGAGCCAACATTTCACTGTTACAATACCACTGACATGGCCATGACTTAGGATAGTATGTGGACCCATTCTCTAGATTTTAGGGAGAAAGTCCAAATTTTGAATTGTATATCAACTTTTTTTAAGCTACGCTGTTATACATTTAGATTTGTATTCTGAAAAGATGCCTATCCTTTTTTTTTTTTTTTTTTTTTTAGTCTCTTCAAGAAAATGAAGAGGAGGAGATTGGGAACCTAGAGCTTGCCTGGGATATGCTGGATTTAGCAAAGATCATTTTTAAAAGGTAAAACTCTTGGTGCTTCTAGGCTTGGGTTGAGAGCTTGGTGGTTAAATAGAAACCAGTTAGGGTTAGACAGATACTGTTAAGGTTTTTGATCAACTTTCCTTCTTTTAGGCAAGAAACAAAAGAAGCCCAGCTTTATGCTGCCCAGGCACATCTTAAACTCGGAGAAGTTAGTGTTGAATCTGGTAATGCATTTTCCATTTTATACTCTCCTACCCTCTTCAGCTCCCTCGTTCTTCCTCTAATAGATTCTCTAGAACCCAACTTGATCTTTAAAAAGACAGGTCTGGGTTCCCTATAGACCCTGGAACAATGAACAGTCTCTTTGAGTGGCACTCATAGAAAGTCTTTCAGTAAGTTTTTTTCTTTTTTTTGAGATGGGGTTTTGCTCTGTCGCCCAGGCTGGAGTGCAGTGGCATAATCTCTTCTCACTGCAACCTCCGCCTCCCAGGTTCAAGCAGTTCTCCTGCCTCGGTCTCCCGAGTAGCTGAGATTACAGGCAGCCACCACCATGCCCAGCTAATTTTTGTATTTTTAGTAGAGATGGGGTTTCACCATATTGGCCAGGCTGGTCTTGAACTCCTGACCTTGTGATCTGCCTGCCTCGACCTCCCAAAGTGCTGGGATTACACGCCCAGCCTCAGTAGGTTTTTTTTTTTTTTTTTGAGACGGAGTCTCACGCTGTTGCCCAGGCTGGAGTGCAGTGGCGCGATCTCGGCTCACTGCAAGCTCCGCCTCCCGGGTTCCCGCCATTCTCCTGCCTCAGTCTCCTGAGTAGCTGGGACTATAGGCGCCCGCCACCGCGCCTGCTAATTTTTTGTATTTTTAGTAGAGACGGGGTTTCACTGTGGTCTCGATCTCCTGACCTTGTGATCCGCCCGCCTCGGCCTCCCAAAGTGCTGGGATTACAGGCTTGAGCCACCGCGCCCGGCCTCAGTAGGTTTTTAAAAGTCATTTTGACATTCTTTATAGCCATGGGTCCTGGAAATAACTATAAACAAAAATGAAATGTTAAGTATGGACGCATTCCCGTAGGATGGGTCTGAATTCTGGAAGTATTTTATGTTAAATGCTGTCCATTTACTTGCTCTTCTTTTTCTCTTTGTTAGAAAACTATGTGCAAGCCGTGGAGGAGTTCCAGTCCTGCCTAAACCTGCAGGAACAGTACCTAGAAGCCCACGACCGTCTCCTTGCAGAGACCCACTACCAGCTGGGCTTGGCTTATGGGTACAACTCTCAGTATGATGAGGCAGTGGCACAGTTCAGCAAATCTATTGAAGTTATTGAGAAGAGAATGGGTGAGTGAAGACCAGCTGCTTCATGGTGATGTTGGATCCAGCAGTTAAGGGAAAATAACAGTTCTTTTTTGCGCCATTACTAATCATTTTATTCTTTTTAGCTGTACTAAATGAGCATGTGAAGGAGGCTGAAGGATTGTCTGCTGAATACAAGAAAGAAATTGAGGAACTAAAGGAACTGCTACCCGAGATTAGAGAGAAGATAGAAGATGCAAAGGAGTCTCAGCATAGTGGGAATGTAGCTGAACTGGCTCTGAAAGCTACTCTGGTTGGTTCTGTTAACATTTTGATAATAGCATGTTTGGTACCATTTATGTTAATGTTTCATTTGCCAGGAACTTTTCATCATGACTTGGTTTCCAGGGAGTTGGTGGGCTCATCTAATTATTCCTATCGAATAATGCATTGGTTAAGAGGAAATACCCTGGAGCCCCAGACTATCTGGGTTTTAATTCCATACTTAAAATGGCCATGGGCATTTCTCTCCCTCAGTTGACCCATTTGTAAGTTGGGGATAATACAGGTTGAGATTCTTACCTGAATGCTTGAGACCAGAAGTGTTTTGCATTTCAGATGCTTTTGGATTTTGGAATATTTGCATCATACTCAACAGTTGGATACCCTTAATCCAGAATCTGAAATGCTCCAGAGAGCATTTCCTTTGAGTGTCAGTCAGATTAAGGAATGGGCTGCCCAACCTGTAGTACATTATGTGTAAAATACTTCTGACAGTACTGGAAAAATAGACATTTCTTAACAAATGTAAGTTGCTATTTCCATTTCTAAGAACTCATTTGCATAAATTAGTGAGGCATTGAGAGGCATTGACCACAAATTGCCTGGTTCTGTTTTTGGCTGTGTTAGAATGTCCCAGAGCTTTTTACCCTGCAGGTAGGATATGGAAGATTATCAGGTACACTCTGCGACTATGCTCTGGGTGGCTGCTAGACAGGGATAGATGGGCCAGGGGTAGAAGATCTTAATACTATATGGAGGCCACTAGCATTTCAGGTCTTAGTTGTTTGGATGGTGATGGGTACCTGTTACAAGGCTGCGGGTGGCCTGGGTTCTATCCTGAAACCAATTTGGGTTTGCCATTTCTTGCAGGTGGAGAGCTCTACTTCAGGTTTCACTCCTAGTGGAGGAGGCTCTTCAGTCTCCATGGTGGGTATTCAGGTGGTTTTTTTGGTCACTTATATTAAGTCTCAGTGTTGGCTTGGTGTGGTGGCTCATGCCTGTAATCCCAGCACTTTGGGAGGCCGAGGCAGGATTGCTTGAGGTTTGGAATTCAACACTAGCCTGGGCAACATAGTGAGACCTTGTCCCAAAAAGACTAAAAAATCATATAAGCTGCCGGGCGCGGTGGCTCAAGCCTGTAATCCCAGCACTTTGGGAGGCCGAGACGGGCGGATCACGAGGTCAGGAGATCGAGACCATCCTCACTAACACGGTGAAACCCCGTCTCTACCAAAAATAACACAAAAAACTAGCTGGGCGAGGTGGCAGGTGCCTGTAGTCCCGGCTACTCGGGAGGCTGAGGCAGGAGAATGGTTGAACCCGGGAGGTGGAGCTTGCAGTGAGCTGAGATCCGGCCACTGCACTCCAGCCCGGGCGACAGAGCGAGACTCCGTCTCAAAAAAAAAAAATCATATAAGCCTCAGCATTGATCTCATATAGCTTGTACAATTGCTAATAAAGGCTTATTTTGCCAGATTGCCGGTAGAAAGCCAACAGATGGTGCTTCCTCATCAAACTGTGTGACTGATATTTCCCACCTTGTCAGAAAGAAGGTAAGTCTACATGTGGTGTTTCTTTCCTACCTTTTTCTCAGATTCCATTTTTAATACCTTTCCTATAAACCTCTCCCTATATAGTTGGTGCATATAAGACACTCATTTTCCAAAGGGGGTAAGGATTTGTGAGTGGAGACAGTTTTTGTTGTTGTTGTTGTTTGTTTTGAGACGGAGTCTTGCTCTGTAGCCCAGTCTGGAGTGCAGTGCCATGATCTTGGCTCACTGCAAACTCTGCCTCCCAGGTTCAAGCGATTCTTCTGCCCCAGCCTCCAGAGTAGCTGGGATTACAGGCGCGTGCCACCATGCCTGGGTAATTTTATATTTTTAGTAGAGACGGAGTTTCACCATATTGGTCAGGCTGTTTTCAAACTTCTGACCTCGTGATCTGCCCGCCTCGGCCTCCCAAAATGCTCCCAGCTGTGGAGACAGTTTTTATTTGCACACCTCTTTTTGCAAACACTCCTGGCCTTCTAAAGCCCATAGAATTACCATGAAAGCTGCAGAGGAGGATTGGATTAGCAGCTGGCAGGTTTTCTTTGACAGTAGTCATTCAGCAGCAGGCCTGTTTGTACTTAATTCCTGAGTCTGCCTTTTGCCTACAGTACTGGTGGCTCTTTTATTTTGGTGGATAGGGGAACTCATTTTTTTTGAGATGGAGTCTCGCTCTGTCACCCAGGCTGGAGTGCAGTGGCCTGGTCTCGGCTCACTGCAACCTCTGCCTCCTGGGTTCAAGCGATTGTCCTGTCTCAGCCTCCCAAATAGCTGGGATTACAGGTGCGTGCCACCACACCTGGCTAATTTTTGTATTTTTAGTAGAGACAGGGTTTCACCATACTGGCCAGGCTGGTCTTGAACTGCTGACCTCGTGATCTGCTCGCCTTGGCCTCCCAAAGTGCTGGGATTACAAGCGTGAGCCACTGCCCTCGGCCAGGGAACTCTGAATTCCTGTTGTGTTTCCTGACTCAAACACAGGAATTCAAACCCGTACAGTGATTACCATTCACATCTCACCCCAACCCTGTCTCCTTGTGCTTCCGGTAGAGGGGCCTGAAGTGGTATGGTGGGACAGATTAATTTATTCTGAGAGTACAATTTGGCATCTGCCCATGGCTAGGGAGAGAGACCCTCAGAGCTATGAATCCTGGTGTTCAGGATCTTTGCACCACAAGGGTTAAGGAAATGTTTTGCAGTTGTGTTTTTAAAAACATTAAGCACATTTGTGAAGCCTTCACAATTATATCTTTAGAGGAAACCAGAGGAAGAGAGTCCCCGGAAAGATGATGCAAAGAAAGCCAAACCAGAGCCGGAGGTGAACGGAGGCAGTGGGGATGCTGTCCCCAGTGGAAATGAAGTTTCGGAAAACATGGAGGAGGAGGTGGGCAGTTAAGCAGGGCTTAGCTTCTTGCCTCATTCGTTGTTCTCAGGACCTGGGGAAATCAGTCCTCCCAAGTGCATGCTCCCCACCTTGAGCCTGTTAACAACTGTTGAGTGCATTCCTCACAGGAAATGGTACTTGTGCAGGAAAACAGTTTGGTTATGGGAGTGTAGGATGACTCACTGACAAAAGGAACCTGTATATCATAGGTCCCTCAATGAACATAGGAGAAGGCACTTGATTGGCAAAACCATTAGGTCACTTCCTTCCATGTAATATGATTATTGGCTCTGTCAACCCCATTATCACAGAGCATTCAAGAAATACTGCCCTCTTAATATAGGGAGCAAAGCAGAGTTTGGGTGACTTGTATATGCTTCCTCTCACTGAGGCCTCAGTTACGTAAGACAGAATGGCTTAAATTAGGCTCACTCATGCCCAGGCTCTGTTTGTCTTCCAGGCTGAGAATCGGGCTGAAAGCCGGGCGGCAGTGGAGGCGACAGTGGAGGCTGGAGCTACAGTTGAAAGCACTGCATGTTAAGAGGCGGCACAGCCCCCCTCCCAAGGGAAAGTGTTTTTGTATATAATGTATTTTTTCACTTTTGGAGGATTCTTTTTGTATAACTTCAATAAAGATTGTAAGCAAAGGTTGAGGCTTTGATGGTTTTTTTTTCTTAATTATTGGCTGAATCTGCCTTGGAACACTCCTGGTTTTACATAGTAGCCAAAGGTTTTGTTCTGGCCTTCTGTACTGATCTGTGTTCCTGATCCTAATTCTTATCTGTCTAACGTGGAGGTGATCAAGTGTGGCTGTAGGCCTTTGTTTTCCAATGGTGCTATATTCTGTTTTCAAATACTTCACTGAATCCAGCTGTCTTGCAAAACCTTTAGTGGTGCTGTCCCTGGATGGGGCTACAAAAACAAGACTTGGTGAAGATCTTGCTCTTCGGTGCTGAAAATGGATTATGGACTTCGGCTGTGAGCCAGGCCTAGAATGGTACTTGTCCTATATCAACCTAGTCTTCAACTGGGGCTATAATCCTGTCCTGGAAAAAGAACTCTGAAGAAAACCTGGGTCAGGGGAATGATTCCTAAGGAAAACGGTCTGCATCTGAGCTCTGGTTTGAAAGTAGCCAAGGGACTGATGGTGGACACTCCAGATGTGGTTGGAAGCATATGTGGGGAGGCTGGCTGGTTGAGTTTTGTTATTTTCTGTATAGAAAGGTTGAGATATATCAACACTTGGAATTGTTACCCATCAACTGAATTGACTTCTCAAATAAAGATGCTAAAAATTTCCTTGTTTGGAATTATGTTTAAAGATCTTACAGTGGGATCTTAGGCTGTGTTATTTTTGAGATGGAATCTCGCTCTTGTTGCCCAGGCTGGAGTGCAATGATGTGATCTCGGCTCACTGTAACCTCTGTCTCCTGGGTTCAAGAGATTCTCTTGCCTCAGGAGGCTCCCAAGTAGCCAGCACTACAGGCGTGTGGCACCACACCTGGCTAAGCTTTGTATTTTTGGTGGAGACAAGGTTTCACCATGTTGGCCAGGCTGGACTCGAACTCCTGACCTAAAGTGATCTGCCCACTTCGGCCTCCCAAAGTGTTGGGATTACAGGCGTGAGCCACCTCACCTGACTGCCTGGAGCATTTCTGTGTGTGATAGAGGGTTTCAAAGGCAGGAACGAGCCCACCAGTCCAAGGATGCTGGTGGTGAGGGCACTAGTATTAATGTTATACCTGTTGGGCTTTCACTGGTATCTAGAGTTCAGGGCTCACTTGAGACTGAGCTGCCTCTGACCTGACCCTTAGTTTAAGTATCAGGATCTGAATTCCAAACAATGCCTGCCCTGCATCACCACTAAAATTTAGTAGTCGTGACATCCATAGGGCTGCTTTGTTGCACTGGAGGCAGAGGGAGCTATGGCTGACCCCTAAATTCAAGCCCATTTTTCAGACTAAGTTTTTCTGGGCTGGTCACAATAACTCATGGTTGCAGGATCTCTGGCTTATCCTGGGTGTGGAGTTTCTTCCTGATGATGCCCTTGCAGTGTACCAGGTCCTGAGACTTTTTACCCCCCTTTCTTGGTCAGGACAGTCATGATGTAGTTTAATCCCAGGCACTTGACCTCCTCTGGTTGGCGCTGGGGTCTAGGGCTAGGCAGGTATCTAAGCTAGGATCTCACATGTGACCTCTGGGTGGGGGAACAGCCTTGGGCTGGGGACCTATCCCGGAATTGAAGTACATAAGGCCTCAGGAGCTTCCTGTTTGTTGGTACCTTGACAACCTGAAAGGTTTCCTGGCAGAAATACTGAGGAAACAGATTTAAGTTTGGCAATAAAACTGGCTTTACTAAAAAAAACCAGTGGAAACTAGTGGGAATTTAAAGTTCCTTTAGTTGGAATTAAAGAATGCCCCCTAGTCACCTTTCGGAGAACTTTGTAAGTGCCAGACAATATCATAAATACCTGACAAACTCATTTAATCCTTAGCCTGTTTTATAAAAACAGAAGAGGTACAGAAAAGTTAAGGACTTATGGGAGGTGGTAAAACTGTGGTTGGAGCTCGTATTCTGTACTCAACTGCTAGTTGCTTCTAGACCCAATGTCAGAACAAGGAGTAGTAAAAGCTGTAGGTCTGGAAATAGGCCCCAGTCCTGTGCATGTTCAGATGCTCATCCCCACATTCACTTGGGTTCAGAAACTCACTGGGGGCAAGTCAGAACTGTGGTGAGGGCCCAAACCCTCATCTCTATCCTTGACTCCACTGAGGGGCTCTTCTGTACGAGGTGGGGGATCAGCAAAGCCAGATGTGGGGGTGAGGAAGTTGGCTTCCGGTGAAGATGTGCTTGACACCTGTGGAAGAGTGAGAAGGCAGGTTTTGAGCAAAAATGTAAAGGTTAAGCACACAGACTGTGGAGTTAGGCTTCCTTAGAGTCTCAACTTACTGTGAACCAAGTTAACCTGGTCCTGCTTTGATTTCCTTATCTGTTACATAGTAGGACTTCATAGAGATGTGAGGATCAAACAGAAAAGCATTGGTAATGACTGGCATACAGTGGTCAATAAAGGCTGGCCACACTGGTATGGGTAGCTGTGGTGTCCCTAGCTACAGCTGGGCCCTCACCAGAGGTGGGTACTGGTACTCATGGGCACTTGCTGGATTGATCTCTGCCAGTGTCTGGACAGCTGCATCTCTTGCATTCACCAGCCGCAGAAAGAGCTCAGCCTGACCTGCCTGAGGAGAGATGAAATGGTATTGCACTTGTACCTTGCTGTATGCCCAATCCCCACCCACCACACTCACCTGAGGAATCCCATTCAGCTGCCTGAGGCTAAGGCTGGGGTCCAGAGGAAGGGCCCGAAGTGGGAGGCGCCAGCGGCCGCTTAGCACCCGCTGATCTTGGTCAAATAGCCCAAGTGAGACCCAAGCCTTTGGCTGTGGTGCCCTAGCCCATGCCAGGCCCTGCCAGACCTGCAGCTCACAGACCAAAGATACTGATGGTGAGGGTGGCAGTCTGTAGAATAACCAAAAAGCAGTGTCGGAAGCCAGAGCTGCAGTCCCTTCCTAGGACTTAGCCCTTTAGAGCCAGTGGCCTCTGTATACAGATGAGAAAACTTAGCAGAATGATGGATAAGCCTTAATTGTGGCAGAGTACCAGAGTCATGATCCCCACCTACTGACCTGGGCACAGGCTGCCTGCTGGCAAGGATAGCACAGTTGCCCATGGGCCCGGGAGCAGGAGGTGGGGGCAGGCAAATGGCTGGGGGCAATGCTGTGGTCCCTCCTGTATCCTGTCCATCGCGTGCCAAGCCAGTCCTTAGTTGCACCCAAATCCAGGAAGCCTCAAGGCCCCGCAGGAAATCATAGAAAATGACCAGGCCAGCCCTGGGGAACACAAGTCTTAGCACAGAAACACCCAACTCCTTTCAACCTCTCTCCTCTCAGGCAGGTTCCTAACCCTATCTGGCCCTAGTGGGCTCCCTTAACCAGCAGTGCTGGCCAAGTCACAGAGGATGTGAAAAGTGGCATGGGCCTCACCCAGGATCGTAGGGTGCAGGGCCCAGCACGTCCGATGTGGGTAGGAGGAAGTGTGGGTCCAGGCCCAGGTTTCTGGTCATTGTTCCAGGAAGCTGTGGCTGTGGGGAAGATAGTTGACTCCTCCAGAAGGCCTTTTAGCTGCCCAAGTTCCCCCAACTGCTCAGAGCAGAGCTGCCCGCAACCTATTCCCCCCTCCACCCAGTGTCTTCACAGCCTTTCCCCCACCCAGGAACCGAACCTCCGTGAAGCCTGGAAGTGGTGGCAGTGGTGGTGCCACTGGCGGTGAGAGGAGTGGGGGATCTCTCCTCCCCTTCGGTTGTAGGCTGGCACCCCACAGGAGTCGCAGTTCCCGGGGCCCTAGGAGCAGAAGAAGAGTTAGGGTGCCCCTAAGTTGGACAAAGCAGGTAATTAGCTGAGATACCCACAAATGGGTTGGCGGAGCCCTGAGGATACAGGGACACACACGTGCAGACTAGGGGAGTCATAAACACGGGACTTGTTCCCCATGCACTGGCTGCCCGAGCCAGGCCTGCTGGGGAGAGGTGGGATGGGATAGGGTTGGGGTGCTCACTGACCCAAGGCTGCCTGACTCCGCTGCATTTGCAAGGCCAAGATTTCTGCCTCCAGGCGCCGGTTTTCAGCCTCCACTACTGGAAGCTCCCCTGAGGTGGCACCTGCCCTTCCTGCAATGAACAAGTGTGACCTGTCACCTTTGACCTCTGGTGACTGGCCGGGTCCAGCTGCAAGCAGCTCTCCAGCGCTAAGGCTCTTCAGATAAGGCTGGACTTGTCAGCTCACATCCTATCCACAGCCACAGACCCTCCCTCGAGTTCTTTTCTCCTCCCAAGACTGACCACCGCTGCCGAGAGGCCCTCCTGTTCACCTCTGCGGGTCTGCGACCGCTGCAGCTCCAGTGCAGACGCCTCCACCTGCAACTGCCATATCTGGCCCAGCACACCGGGGTCCCGACCTCCGTCTCGAATGTAGGCCTCCCGCAGGGCCCTAGGGAATGGGGAACAGGAAGGCCATCTTTCCAGAACTGCTCAGCGCTTCGTCCCATGCCCATCTCCAGACCCCGGCCCTCACCCGATTTCGGCAGCCAGAGTTCCCGGGTTGGCCTTTAGCACTGGAGAATAGAGTTTTGCCTTTCGCCCGGAGCTCAGCGGGTTCCTGGGGTGGCAGGCGACACGCAGGGAGACGGTAACGCATCAGGGGTCCGGAGCTCCAGCCAGCCCGCCGGCCCCTCCCACCCCGGAGCCGCATGTTCTGGGGTTCCGCTTCGTCGGGGTCTCACCCTGGCTCCGCCTGCAGCTCCTGAATGCGGGCTTTCAACACCTCTAGAACTCCCCGCGTCCTACCGGCCTCAGTTCGTAGTTCTCGAATCTCCTGCTCCAGGCCGAAGAGGCGGGATATCCCGCCCCGCGTACAGGCCACACCTTGGAGGCGCCGGCTCAGTTCTGAGGGAATGCGGGCCGAGTCAGAACCGGCCGAGTCACAACCGGCGTGAGCAAGGCAGAGGAGGTCCTTGGTCCCCGCCCCCCATCTCCTTCACCCTGGCCGCGTCGCTGCAGGGCCCAGCTCTGCGCTTCCGTCTCCGCCACGCGCCTCGCGCGAGTCCTGAGCAGCGCTCGCAGCCGCTCGCTGGGGCTTCCCACCGCCTCGGACATGGGACTCTGAGGGCGCGCCTCGGAACGTGTCCAGGACCCCGCTAGCATCCTGGGGACCTCTGTTATCCAGGGCCGCATTTCCTGTAGGGATAGCCGCAGCCACTGCACCTGGAGGTAACAGCGATCCGCGATCTCTGTGTGGGCAGAATCTGTCCCAAGTATGATCTACAGGTTTGGGGAAGACGCTCAACGTTTTGAGCCCTGGGGAAAGGTAGGCAGCTGTACCTCCTCTGTTAACCTCTTTAGAGCAGATTTACTGGCCTGCTGGTCTGGGAGGCCCTGGAGATCTTGTGGCACAACCTGGGGACAGGGTGTAGGAGGATGAGGAATTATAAAGGTCCTGCTCCTTTGAATCCCCACCCATGGCCATGGAGGCCCTTACCGCAGCCCCTTGGGGTTCAGTGGCAACTGAGGCCTGTGCTCCAAATGTCTTCTCTTGGGTCGGGTGGCCAATGCAGAAGCGCTGTGTGTGGGTGGCTAACAGAGCCGAGGAGCAGAAAACCATGTCACAGGTCCCACAGGGCAGGAGCGCTGGCTCCCCAGAATGGGAGTCCATGGGATGGGACCTGTTTCCTGAAACAAGTCAAGACCTGCAGAAGGGATCAAGGGCAGGGAAAGGCAGAGGAGGATGAAAGAGACAGAAAGCCAGAGGCCGAGAGGAAAGGCCAGGTCTGTTAGGTCTGCCAGATCTTCAAGTTTGTTTGGTGAGAGCCTTAGCTCCCTGGAGAGCAACCACAAGGCTGGGCAGGTCAGGAGAATGGGTGGGGACACCTTGGCCATTTGGGAGGAGCCACTGGCTTGAAAAAGTGTTACAAAGTCTGAACGTGGGCAAGTCTCTTAACTGTAGCTTGGTTTCCCTATTAATAGAGGAAAAAACAGTTGCCTCCTAGAGTAGCTGGGCCCTTATCACTCCATCATTGGTCATTTAATAGCCTCTAAAAGGCAGGCATCATCTTTTTCATTGCTGTACTCCTAAGTGGATGTAAGTAACAGTTTGTACCATTCTGCAATCCAGAGAACTACATGGTAAAGGAGGCACACTGACCTTTCCAGCATTCTGCCTGGAAACCACATCACACCAGAGATAGCAGTCTTTCCCTAACTCGCATTCCCTGATTCCTCGTTTTTCAGCTGTAGACGGAGATAATCAGCACAGCCCAAGAAGCTGTGGGTGAACACAATGAATCTATCAGATGAGGGAGTCAAGTCCACAAAGAAACCCCTTCTCTCCCAAGATTGGCCAGAAGCCAGAAAGGCCCTGAACTGTTGGTGAAATTCTTCACTCCACTCCCACTCCCAAAATATATGCAGGAGCTCTGAGGTGATCACATATTTCTTAAGAAACCCCCTTTATTTATTTATTTATTTATTTATTTTTGAGACAGAGTCTTGCTCTGTCACCCAGGCTGAAGTGCAGTGCAGTGCACTGCAAGCTCCGCCTCCTGGGTTGACGCCATTCTCCTGCTTCAGCCTCCCCAGTAGCTGAGACTACAGGCGTCCGCCACCAAGCCTGGCTCATTTTTTTCTATTTTTTAGTAGAGAGGGGGTTTCACCATGTTAGTCCAGGATGGTCTCCATCTCCTGACCTCGTGATCCACCGCGCCCGGCCAAGAAACCCCTTTTCTTAACAAGACAGGGACTTAAGACATTTCCCAACACAGTACCTAAAGCCAAGGTATGGCCCACCAGCAGCAAGTGACAAAGTGTTCAAGGTTATGTCATCTCAGTTCAGCTTCATTCCAACTGACACCAAGAGCACATTTTTAGAAATATGTTCTCAGAAAACAAGTAAATGGCAAAGCCCAAATCAAAACCTACTTTTCAACAGCTAAGTTTGTCCCGATTTTCAGTGGTTAGACTTTTGACTGTTTGACTTTATAATGGTGCAACAGCGATAGGCATTTGGTAGAAATACTACTACCAATCCCCCCATCCCCCCTCAAGAGACAGGGTCTCACTCTGTCATCCAGGCTGGATTGCAGTGGTGCCATCATGGCTCACTGTAGCCCTGACCTCTCTTGGAATCAAGCAATCCTCCTGCCTTAGCCTCCAAGGAAGCTGGGACTACAAGCGTGTGCTACCAGGTGGACCTGGCTATTTTGTTTCTGTTTTTGAGATAGAGTCTTGCTCTGTTGCCCAGGCTGGAGTGCAATGGTGCGGTACAGGCTCACTGCAACCTCTGCCTCCTGGGTTTAAGCAATTCTCCTGCCCCAGTCTCCTAAGTAGTTGGGATTACAGGCGCCTGCCGCCACGCCTGGCTAATTTTTTTGTATTTTTAGTAGAGATGGGGTTTTGCCATATTGGCCAGGCTGGTCTTGAACTTCTGACCTCAGGCGATCCACCCACTTCAGCCTCCCAAAGTGATGGGATTACAGGCGTGAGCCACCATGCCCTGCCGGACCTGGCTATTTTAATGTTTTTGTTTTTTGTAGACAGGTCACTGTGTTGCCCAGGCTGGTCTTGCACTCCTGGCCTTTTCTTAGATCACTGTCTATTCTCTCCCCTATGGGGCTGGGCACTCCTTGCATCCTCAGAGCCTTGCACAATGCCGGGGACATACAACAGGGGCTTAGAAAGTTATTTGTTGAATGGGCCAGCGCAGTGGCTCACGCCTGTAATCCCAGCACTGTGGGAGGCCAAGGCGGGCGGATCACGAGGTCAGGAGATCGAGACCATCCTTGCTAACAAGGTGAAACCCCGTCTCTACTAAAAACACAAAAAATTAGCTGGGCGTGGTGGCGGGCATCTGTAGTCCCACCTACTTGGGAGGCTGAGGCAGGGGAATGGCGGGAACCCGGGAGGCGGAGCTTGCAGTGAGTCGAGATGGCGCCACTGCACTCCAGCCTGGGCAACACAGAGAGATTCCATCTCAAAAATAAAAATAAAAAAGAAAGTATTTGTTGAATGAAAAAACCTGCTTCCTTCACTAGCCATCCGGCTAGCATCGTCCAACTCTCCCCCAACCCCTGCTCCAAGTTCTTATTTAGTAGGAAAACAGAATAGACTTCCCTTAAAATATGTATACTGGTAAATACATGGGCACTAAAAAACAGTTTCAGGAAAAAAAAAAAAAAAAAACTTGGTTTCTGACTTTATTAGTGGTAATTTATTGCACAGGTTTTTCTGCATCAAAAAAGTATGTGCTAAAAAGAGAACAGTTGTGTCTGAATTCACATTTCCCCCCCAACTTCTAAAAATATTTCCCCTAAAAAAGAATCCACTCATTTAATTTTAAAGAAAATATACTTCTTACACAAGACAATCCAAACTGATGCAAAATATTTATTCCAAGTTAGTTATTTTATGCAGTAGTTTCCCCCTCGAGACTTGTGATAACCACATCTTTTAAATCTGTAAATAATGTTATCAAAATAATCTTAATCTTTGAAATCTCACAAAAATTTATATTTTACAATCCACCCTGAATATCAAGGCTGCAAGATAACACAACATTTCCTATATCCAAATATTTTACAGCTGTACCCAAAAAGGAAAAAGAAAACAAAACAAAACAAAAAAAAACAACCAAAAAAACCACGTATGCTTGGTTAAGGGCTAAAGTTACCCGAGCAGCCAAAAATAAAATAAAATATCCAAATTATTAGCATTAATTTAATACAATTATAACTTCAATAGTCACTTTGTCATTGACAATGATTGCTTGAGCACAGGGGTGAGTGCCCTAAGGGCTGGTAGTAGAAGCTGTTTTTGCAGACCGGTGTCTCCTCTTCCCTGCACTGCCAGCTCCTACCTGTGCATCACCCCATATATACTGGGTGTGTGTGTGTGTGTGTGTTTAAAAAATCTGTCCCACCACACAAACTTCTCTCTATTAAGCAGATAACAGGGAAGAACAACAACAAAAGCGTAACAAGCCAATCGCTCTCTCTTTGGGATACGATTATTTCCCTTGTGAATGAAGTATTCAACAACATAAGAAAAGGAAAAGAACGATTTCTTTTGTATACTCCCTAAACACACAGAGTTTACTGGGTCAAGATTTAACTGTGAGCATTTATATGCCTACTTCCAGGCATCGTCATCTGATGTTTCACTGCTACTGGTTTCGGTGTCTGAGTCCTCAAACTCTGCTCTGCAAGTGCTTCTCCAAGGGGAGAACAGGCTGGAACTGCGGCTCTGCAAGAAACCATTCTTTCCAAAGCCATTTCTTCTCAGCTATGGTTAGCATGGGAGAGAAAGAAAAAAGAAAAAATTGTCCGTGACTGCACTGACTCATGAGCCCTGGGAAAGGCCAGGCCTCAATTCAATTCTAGGTGGAATGTGGGACAGGGGGTGCTTCTAAGAGACCCTCTGAGATCTCTTATAGCAGTGTTTTTCAAATTTTAATGTACGAGTCATCTATGCATCTTTCAAAAATGCAGATTCAGATTCAGTATGTCTGGGATGGAGCTTGAAAGTCCTTTATCTTTTTTTTTTTTTTTTTTTGGAGACGGAGTCTTGCTCTGTCGCCCGGGCTGGAGTGCAATGGCACGATCTTGGCTCACTGCATCCTCTGCCTCCCGGGTTCAAGTGATTCTTTTGCCTCAGCCTCCCAAGTAGCTGGGATTACAGGCGTGCGCCACCAAGCCTGGTTAATTTTTGTATTTTTAGTAGAGATGAGGTTTCACCATATTGGCCAGGCTGGTCTCGAGCTCCTGACCTTGTGATCCGCCTGCCTCAGCCTCCTAATGTGCTGAGATTACAGGCGAGAGCCACTGCGCCCAGCCATAAGTCCTTATTTCTAACAGAGTTCAGAGTGGCAAGGTCTCATACCAGCTTGTGCCATGCCCGTTTTAAGAACTTGGCCAATTGTACTTTGTGCTGTAAATATATGCCACCAGAAGTTCAAGGATTTTTATAGAAACCCCATTTGTCTTGTTCACCCTAGGATCTAGCAGTGTTTTATTCAGAGAAAGAATCCAAGCAACTGCTGGATAAACTGACACAAGCTATTTAGCTTCTTAGCTCTGGCCAGAGGACCAGGAAACTACAGTGAAGAACAGGAAGCAGAGGAAGGTGAACCTGCTTCCTTAAAGACCAAGAGCTCAGACCATAACTCTGGAACACAGCCTTGTGGTTCTATAAGGAGTTAGAGCTGTGAGGATGAAAGAGTATACTATTTTCTGGAATCTGCTAATAACTGACACTTGGTTTTTGTACCCAATACTGGGGATCCTTATTTCCCAGGCAGATTTAGGAGCCCCGCTACATTTCTACTAAGGTAATTTTCCCACCCCTCCCAGATCTTTCTCTCACATTAAACTAGGGCTCCCTCAGGGCAAGGACTGTCTGGACTCCTTATTCTCCTGGTTACTAACTGGTCTCTAGGAAGAAGGTTTACAACATACCTGCTCTGTCTTCATGTGGAACTCTTTGAGCTCATCCTCTGTGAGGGGAAGGCAATTCTCATCGTTTTCAGGATATTCTTGCCATCCCATTGCTTTCAATAACCTGGCGGATGCAGAAGGACAGGTAAAGAGAATATGACATCATTAAGCCTAAGTGAACAGTCCATCTCTTTTCACAGAAAACTTTTCTACCCAGGGACAACGGATGTTAAAGGAATTCTGTTTTCCTCCCTGTGGGACAAGCTTTAATTGTGGCTACTTGGGTGCCTGTAAATAAATGGAGGCTCTTCACAGTTGAGAGAGGAAGAGCTACAGAAGAGACAGTAGAAGCAAAACCAAGGCAGTGTAAAGAAGAAAGAGAGCACTTGCAAAATCTGGCTTTTTTTGGTGGCGGGAAGGAGCCTCACTCTGTCACCCAGGCTAGAGTGCAGGGTGCAATCTCAGCTCATTGCAAGGTTCGAGCCATTCTCCCATCCCAGCCTCCCTAGTAGCTGGGATTACAGGCACACACTACAATGCCCAGCTAATTTTTGTATTTTTAGTAGAGACAGGGTTTCGCCATGTTGGCCAGGCTGGTCTCGAACTCTTAACCTCAAGTGATCTACCCACCTTGGCCTCCCAAAGTGCTGGGATTACAGGCATGAGCCACTGTGCCCGGCCTGAAGTTAAAAATATTAAAGTATTGGAGAGTAGATTGTGGAAGAGATGGCTGGGTTTGTGACAGAATGTTTGATGGGCAACAGGCTAACCTGGGGCATACAAAGAGAACAAGTTATGATTGGGCCACTTCTCTCTGTATGTGGGATATCTTCTGAGATATCTTCTCCAGTATGTTCAAGGTCCTTAAGGGTCAGACACTGCATGCCCTGTGATGTCCTCCTCACTTACCTGTGCTCTGCTTCTAGAGAGTGTGAGAGAACCTCCCCTTCTTCCACTACAGGAAGGGCAAGACCATTCTGATGACAGCCGTCCTCCTCATTTTCCTTTGGTTCAGGTGTGCTGTTGTCCTCCAACTGCAATGAGGAAAAGGAAGGAAGGACACACTTGGTTTAAGGTTCCTTTGTGGTAATATAAGCAACCTACAAAATCAAGGATTCACAACCCAGGAAAGTGTTTTCCAAAAGACAGCCTCAGCCCATAGATTTTTTCCCCATTTACAAATGAGGACCTGCTGTATCAACAAGTCAATTTATAAACTGATTCTAAAGTTTTAATGAAAAGGCAAAAGATCCAGAACAGCCAACACAATACTGAAGAATAAAACCAGAGTACTGGCCGGGCGCGGTGGCTCAAGCCTGTAATCCCAGCACTTTGGGAGGCCGAGACGGGCGGATCACGAGGTCAGGAGATCGAGACCATCCTGGCTAACACGGTGAAACCCCGTCTCTACTACAAAATACAAAAAAACTAGCCGGGCGAGGTGGCGGGCGCCTGTACTCCCAGCTACTCGGGAGGCTGAGGCAGGAGAATGGCGTGAACCCGGGAGGCGGAGCTTGCAGTGAGCTGAGATCCGGCCACTGCACTCCAGCCTGGGCGACAGAGCGAGACTCCGTCTCAAAAAAAAAAAAAAAAAAAAAAAAAAAAAAAACCAGAGTACTGATATTACCTGACATCAAGACTTACCACAAAAGCTAGAGTAATTAAAACACTATGGTAAAAGTGCTCCTAAGAGGTGTAGGGGGGAAAGTGTGGTACTGGCAGAAGATGACAGAAATAGTCCAATGGGACAGAAGAGAGAGCCCACAGACAGACAACTGATCTTTGACAAAGGAAACACAACGGAGAAAAGATAGTCTTTTCAACATTTGGTGAGTGGAACAATTGGACACCCACATAAAAAAAAAAAAAAAAAAAAAAAAAAAAAAATCTAAACAAAGACCTTACAGCCTTCACAAAAATAAACTCAAAATGGGTCACAGACATAAATGTAAAACACAAAACTATAAAACTCCTATAAGGACAACATAAGTGAAAACTCAGATGACCTTGGGTATCACATTTATTTATTTATTTACTTACTTACTTACTTACTTACCTACCTACCTATTTTTTGGAGATCAAGTCTCACTCTGTTGCCCAGGCTGGAGTGCAGTGGCACGATCTCGGATCACTGCAACCTCCGCCTCTCGTGTTCAAGTGATTCTCATGCCTCAGCCTCCCATGTAGCTGTGACTACAGGTGCATGCCACCATGCCCGGCTCATTTTTGTGTTTTTAGTAGGAAAGGGGTTTCGGCAGGTTGGCCAGGCTGGTCTCGAACTCCTGACCTCAGGTGATCCGCCCACCTCAGCCAACCAACGTGTTGGGATTATAGGTTTGAGCCACCATGCCTGGCCTACAATTAATTAGGTTGGATTTCATTAAAATAAAAAAATCTCTGCTTTGCAAAAGACGCTGTCAAGACAATTAAAAGACAGTGTAGTTGCTCACACCTGTAATCCTAGCACTTTCGGAGGCCAAAGGTGGGAGGACTGCTTGAGTCCAGGAGTTTAACACCAGCCTGAGCAACATAGCAAGAAGCTATCTCTGTAACAAATAAAATATTAGCCAGGCATGGTGGCACAAGCCTGTAGTCCCAGCTACTTGGGAGATTGAGGCTGGGGGATCGCTCGAGGAGGCGAGGTCGAGGCTGAAGTGAGCTGTGATCATTAATGCCACTGCATTCAGCCTGGGCGACAGAGTGAGACACTGTCTCAAAAACAAATATGGCCAGCTGGGCATGGCAACTCATGCCTGTAATCCCAGCATTTTGGGAGGTGGAGGTGGGTGGATCACCTGAGCTCTGGAATCCGAGACCAGCCTGACCAACATGGTGAAACCTCGTCTCTACTACAACCAAAAACATTCCAGAAAATAGTACTCTTTCATCCTCACAGCTCTAACTCCTTATCAGAACCACAAGGCTGTGTTTCAGAGTTATGGTCTGAGCTCTTGGTCTTTAAGGTAGCAGGTTCGCCTTCCTCTGCTTCCTGTTCTGCACTGTAGTTTCCTGGTCCTCTGGCCAGAGCTAAGAAGTTAAATAACTTGTGTCATGTGGTGGCGCATGCCTATAATCTCAGCTACTTGGGAGGCTGAAGTAGAACTGCTTGAACCTGGAAGGTGGTGGCTGCAGTAAGCCAAGATTGCTCCACTGCACTCCAGCCTGGGCAAGAGTGAAACTCCATCTCAAAAAATAAAATAATACAAATAAATAAATAAATACATATGGCCACGTGTGGTGGCTTATGCCTTTAATCCTAGCATTTTGGGAGGCTGAGACAGGCAGAACACTTGAGGCCAGGAGTTCAAGACCAGCCTGGCCAAAATGATGAAACACCATCTCTACTAAGAATACAAAAATTAGCTGGGCATGGTGGCGGATGCCTGTAATCCCAGCTACTTGGGAGGCTGAGGCAGCAGAATCGCTTGAACCCGGGAGGTGGAGGTTGCAATGAGTCCAGATCGCGCCACTGCACTCCAGTCTGGGTGATAAGAGCGAGACTCTGTCTCTAAATAAATAAAGAAAGAATGAAGAGTCAAATCATAGACTTAGAGAAACTGTAGTCAAAGACACATCTAATAAAGGACTATGAACTAAGATATAAAAAGAACTCTAAGAACTCTTAAAACTTAGCAATAAGAAAACAGACAACCTCATTTAAAATGGGTGAGAGACCTGAACAAACACATCACCAAAGAAGATACAGATGGATGCTCCACATCGTATGTCATCATGGAAGTGCAAATTAGAACTACACACCTATCAGGAGGGCCAAAATCCAGAACACTGATAGTATCGAATACTGGTGAGGATGTGTAGCAACAGGAATTCTCATTTACTGTTGGTGGGAATGCAAAATGGCACAACCACTTTGGAAGACAGTTTGGTGGTTTCCTAACAAACTAAACAAGCTCTTACCAAATGATCCAGCAATTGCGCTCCTTGGTATTTACCCAAAGGAGTTGAACTTATGCCAACACAAAAACCTGCACATGGATGTTTACTGCAGTTTTATTCATAGTTGCCAACACTTGGAAGCAACCAAGATGTACTTCAATAGGTGAGTGATTACTAAAATAAACCCGAATTTAAAATTTTTGCTGAAAAAAGGATTAAACTCACTTTACTATGTGGTTTAGAAGGCAGTTACACCTACAGACATTATCTCTGTACATTTAAAAATCTTGCCCCATCTTTATCCTTTAAGAAGAACTCACATAGGTATCAAAGGACAATTCCTAGGCTACCCCAGAAAAAGCCGATGCTCTTACATCTTCCAGCTTGTCACAGTCTCTGTTCTCTGAGAAGTCTCCATTCCGGTCATCCTTCAGAGTTTTCAGGAACTCACTCTTCCTGTCGGTGGTTCGGCGGGTCAACTTGGTCAGACGAGAGGAGCTGATCTCAATTGGAGGGGTGGTGCTGGAGGGACTCTGGGCAAATACCACAAATAGGTTTCTCCCGACAGCAAAGAGCAAGAACTGGGGTTCTCTTCTACTTAGCACTAACTTCAAGAATCTGGTAGCCTATTTATCACTCTGTCTTAAACCAAACAATTCTTTTATTTAAGCAGACTTCAGTTTTGCAGGATTTATACAGTTAAGAGTAGCTGGCTTACATGGCACCTCTTTGATCTTTCTACAGACACCAGCAGAATGCCAGTCTAACATAGGATGCCCCTGGTCCACCACAGGGCACCCCATTTAGCCACTGCCACTGCCCACTTTTGGATGCTAACAGAAAACATCAATAAAGAAAGTATTCTCAGCTAAATATAGCTACAAAACAAAGTATCACAGCTATACATATTACACTGTTATCTAAGTGAACAGGAAACGGCAATTTCAGAAAAAGACTCCTGCTTTATCCTCACTCACCTCTTTGGGAGAACTCAGAGCTGCACCACTAGCTAGTACCACTGGTTTGGTAACAGAGATTGGACTGGTAAAAGCAGACTCCCGGCTAGAGGAAAGGGATCCTGACTTGTGCTCCATCCTGTTAGCTTTCCATGCATTAGGCTACACAGGATGAAAGAACAAATCAGTCAGAACAAGCACACAAACAGAATCTCAGCTTATAAAATCATAAAGCAAAGAGTGAAATGTTACATGAGAACAAGTTTCCAGGGCTTAACTGTCTTAACATGTTTGGGAAGTGTGCAACCTCTTTTGGAGGTGAGGCACTTCAAGGAAAATGGTAGATGGGATACAGAAGAACCATGGAATTTTAATAGTGGCTTCCCAAAAAGAGGGCTCTAGTTCAATGAGTTTGGGAGGTGCTAGGGTGAAAAAAGTTCAACAAGCTTTTTACTGGCAATTTCTCAAAGCACTTAACTGCACATAAGAATGTGAGAAGCAGTGGGCCAGGCACAGTGGCTCATGCCTGTAATCCTAGCACTTTGGGAGGTGGAGGAGGGTGGACCACAGGGTCAAGAGATCAAGACCATCCTACCTCACACGGTGAAACCCTGTCTCTACTAAAAATACAAAAAATTAGCTGGGTGTGGTGGCGGGTGCCTGTAGTCCCAGCTACTTGGGAGGCTGAAGCAGGAGAATGGTGTGAACCCAGGAGGCGGAGCTTGCAGTGAGCCAAGATCGTGCCACTTTACTCCAGCCTGGGCAACAGAGCAAGACTCGGTTAAAAAAAAAAAAAAAATTTGAGAGGCAGTTACGTAGCCTTTTCCAAATGTATTGAATCCCAAAACTTTTTTTAGTAGTGTTTGTTAACTTTGGATGTAATCCTGATAGCCCACAAAGTGTCACAAAACTGCAGCTTTCCAGGAACTCTGATGGCAATAGGCTAGTTCCAGGCCAGGGTGGCTATTGTAAATGGTTGAACAATCCTGATTTATTTGGTCTGGAGGCCCAGATCCCCAGATCACCGCGCCCGGCCCAGACATCTTAAAGTAACACTCAAGAAAGTCTTTATAAACTCTCAAGAAATGGGACAGGCCGGGCGCGGTGGCTCAAGCCTGTAATCCCAGCACTTTGGGAGGCCGAGGCAGGTGGATCACGAGGTCAGGAGATCGAGACCATCCCTAACATGGTGAAACCCCGTCTCTACTAAAAATACAAAAAACTAGCCAGGCGAGGTGGCGGGTGCCTGTAGTCCCAGCTACTCAGAGGCTGAGGCAGGAGAATGGCGTGAACCCAGGAGGCGGAGCTTGCAGTGAGCCGAGATCACGCCACTGCACTCCAGCCTGGATGACAGAGCGAGACTCCGTCTCAAAAAAAAAAAAAAAAAAAAAAAAAAAAAAAAGAAATGGGACAAACATAAGGTGTGCTGGCAGGTTGGTAACAATAGCTACCATTTACTGGCACTTATTATATGCCAGTTTTAGTTATTTCATTAAATTTTCTCATTTACTCCTCACAAAAAAACATTGGGTATTACAATGTCTATTTTATAGAAGAAGAAACTGAGACTGGGAAGTGAAGAAACTTGCGCAAGGTGGTAAGATGAAGAAGGTGCAAGGTGGAATCTATCTATTCCATAGCCTGGCAGTTAACTTCCGTGCTCGGCTGTTTCCTTCTTTGTAATAGTTGCTCTCTTCACTTGAATTCACATTCTTTCCCTTCTACATCAGAGGAAAATAAACCCTACATATCCTAAACCCTTTTCAAAGATAACTGTACTTGTCAATTAGTTTTATTCCCACATATTTCTTCTTGGCCAATGATCTTTAATCATCTCTTCTCTTCCAAGTACAGTTCAAGTTGCTTCCAGTGGCTTCTTCCGACAGACTTCCTCATCCATTCACTTATCATTTTCACCACCTATATTCTACCTAGTTCCTTTTACTGTCAAGGTTAAAAGCTGCCACTACCTTCACATATTTCCAAAAGCCCTTCTTTATTCCCTAAAAACATCAACTCAAAAGTCTCCTAAAATAATCACTAAGGCTTTTTTTCAGTTATTTTCCTCAACTTGTTACCCCTGTTGCTATTACAAACTCACCCACTTGTATTTCTGTGATAGTTTACCATTTTTTTCTGAACTAGTTTCTCAGTACTATCCCATTCTTTATTCCTCTTCTTCTATCATCTTCTATCGTCTTCTCTTGTATATCTAATCTACCTTGAAAACTCCAATCATTATCACTAGAATAATAATTCCCAGTGAATTTATTCAAAGGCAGGGCACAGTGGCTCACGCCTGTAATCCTAGCACTTTGTGAGGTCAAGGCGGGAGGATGGCTTGAGCCCAGAAGTTCAAGACCAGCCTGGGCAATATAGTGAGACCCCAATCACTATTATAGATAGATAGATTAGATAGACAGATAGATAGACAGATAGATAGATAGATAGATAGATAGATAGATAGATAGATAGATAGATAGAAAGAAAGAAAATTATTCAGAGAGGATGGCATACACCAGAATAATTTCTTCCCAGGTAAGAGAAAAAAGAGGCAGTAAGATGCAAAAGATGGATTAGAGTTTTGCTATGAGAAACTTCACAGGCCTCTGCTTAGTCTACACACTGACTATAGGACTAGCAAACTATGACCCATGGGCCAAATCTTGCTCGAGGCATTTCTGTATGATTCATGAGCTCATATTTATTTTTACATTTTTAAAGAGTTGGAAAAAAAAGAAAAAAAGCAACGTGTAACAAAAATCATGTATATCAAGCAAAGCCTAAAATATTTATCTGGCCTTTCATAGAAAAAAATTACCAATCCCTGTCATAAATGGTTTGGAGCCACTGAAGGGATTCAGGAAGGAATGTGATATATTCAATTGTTTTGGGATGATCATTCTGGCAGTTCTGCAGGACATACATAGAGACATGAGAAAATAGAAAGGTATACTACAATAGTAAATGTGAGAACACAAAGTCCTGAACAAGGAAGGACAGCATAGAGAGAATAACAGGGACTTTGTAATTCCTTGTCTGAGGAGAATGACTAAGGAGGAAAAGAGAAGAGGAGTAGCCAAGGTAGTCAAGCTGAGTGATCAGACGGATGTTGTTGCTATTACAGAAAACCAGAGGGGCCAGGTGTGGTGGCTCACACCTATAATCTCAACGCTCTGGGAGGCTGAGGCAGGAGAATTGCTTGAGGCCAGGAGTTAGAGACCAGCCTGGGCAACAAAATGAGATTCTGTCTCTACAAAAAAAAAAAAAAAAAAAAAATTGCTGGGCATGGCCAGGCACGGTGGCTCACGCCTGTAATCCCAGTACTTTGGGAGGCTGAGGCGGGCAGATCACGAAGTCAGGAGATGAAGACCATCCTGGCTAACACAGTGAAACCCCGTCTCTACTAAAAATACAAAAAAAATGAGCCAGGTGTGGTGGCAGGTGCCTGTAGTCCCAGCTACTCAGGAGGCTGAGGCAGGAGAATGGCGTGAACCCGGGAGGCGGAGCTTGCAGTGAGCCGAGATCGCGCCACTGCACTCCAGCCTGGGCGACAGAGCGAGACTCCATCTCAGAAAACAAAACAAAACAAAAAACAAATTAAAAAGCCAGGCATTATGGTGTGCCCCTGTAGTTCCAGCTACCTGGGAGGCTGAGGTCACACTGAGCCATGATTGTGCCACTGCACTCCAGCCTGGGTGTCAGAGTGAGACCCTGTCTCAAAAAAAAAAATAAAAAAGGAAAAAAAGAAAGCTGCAAATCAGGAGAAAGATTACGAGGTGATGAAGCTAATGAGTATGAGAGGTCTACTAAAAATCCAGCTGGCAGGAGTAGAGTCTGGATACAGAGTACAATACTATACATATAATAGGTACTAAATGGATATCTGGTGACTGACTTGGCAAGAAAAAACAAATTTATTAATTTTTTTCTAATTTATTCCCAAACCTCTCTTGTACAAGGTTCTTACACCTTGATTCTAAATCATACCTTAGAAGGAGGTGGTACAGGCTTAGGAACCAGGTTCTTATAGACACTTGGAACCATGGATGACAGTTTGTTCCCATTTGCATGGTGAGATCCTGGTGAGGTGAATGCAGCAGAGAAGGCAGCAGCAGGATCCTCTTTGGAAACTTTTTTGATAACTAGCATCTTGGAGGGTTGCTTGGCACTAGGTGGGTTTTCTGTGAAGTACAATAGTGGAGAGACAAAAGAATATAAAACCTGTTGTGTAACATGAAGCACAGTTTATACAAAGGCCTTAGTCAACAAAACAATTGACAGTTGAGACAGAGGCATTAAACATTCCCTAGTATGCACTTAATACTCTCAAAAGTGAGATTACTCAGGAACTGTACAAAAAAATGCAGCATACGAGGAACTTGATACTAAATTTATAAATCAGCCAGGAAGTCCAAAGATGTTAGCAGTCCTTCAGGGGCACAATATGTCTGATGTACAGTGTGATCAGTCAAGCATGAACAAAACAAGAATAAATCCAAGGGCCAGGCACTGTGGCTCACGCCTGTAATCCCAACACTTGGAGGTGGTGAGGTGGGCAGATCACTTGAGTCCAGGAGTTTGAGACCAGCCTGGGTTGGCAAACCCTGTGGCAAAACGCCATCTTTACAAAAAATACAAACATTAGCCAGGCATGATGGCGTGCGCCTGTTAATTCCAGCTACTTAGGAGGCTGAGGCAGGAGAATCGCTTGAATCTGGGAGGCAGAGGTTGCAGTGAGCTGAGATTGTGCCACTGCACTCCAGCCTGGCGACTGAGTGAGACTCCATCTCAAAAATAAAAAAAATAAAAAGTGAATTAGCAATGTTAATTAAAAGTTACTTTTTATGAACGTTTTCTACTTAAAATCTGCTTCCTTGTTGGTCACGGTGGCTCATGCCTATAATCCTAGCACTTTGGGAGGCCAAGGTGGGTGGATCACTTGAGGCCAGGAATTCGAGACAAGCCTGACCAACATGGTAAAACCCTGTCTGGACTAAAAATACAAAAATTAGCCAGGCGTGGTGTAGTCCCAGCTATGGAGGTGGAGGCTGCAGTGAGCTGAGATCATGCCACTACACTACAGCCCGGGCAACAGAATGAGACTGTCTCAAACGAACAAAGAAACAAACACCACCACCAAAACAACTGCTTCCAAATTCAGGGTTCTATAAGCTCTCAGCTGTATTGTGACTCCACTACCATGGTAACATTTCAATTGTGTTTGGGGGTTGGGAGGCAGAGTAACCTGCTACAGTAGAATGCTAGTTACCATGGGAAAATGCATGAGATGAGAAACAAGAGATAAAAAGAGATAAGGAATCTCTGCTCCTCTCCCTGCTAAGAAAAAAATTTTAAGTTGTGCCTTTAAAATGGCAAAATCTACCTACCCCATACTCCAGAAGGTGTCCCAATAGGTCTGCATGGCTGATTCTGTTTGCCAGCTTCTGGATTCAAGGAGGGCTAGGAAAAAAGGGATATGAATGGTTGATACAGAAAGCTGATCATTTTGGTACTTTTCACAAAGTATGGAACCTATCAAATAACCTATCAAATAATTACGTATTAGCAGCACTTACTAATTTGACACTGTATTCAGAATTATAACAAACAGAAAATGTCAAAATGCAAAATCAATAGGTATTGTTAATCTTAATTTCTCCTGAGTTTCATTTCCTTTGATATAAGGCATTTCATTTATTTTAAATAAACAGACTAAATGTGCAAATTCCCACTTTCCTGTAGGATATGTATGCCAAATAAGGAGGCACTGAAAGTTAGATGAACAAGAATGTGGATCATTTTCCTCAGATTAAAGGAGGACAATCTGGTCAGTGAAATGTATAGTATTCACTGCATTTCTAAGACGGGTGTAGGGTAGGGGCAGACTATATGCCAAGGACTGTGCTAGAAATACAATAAAGAGTCCCTGTCTTCACACAGGTCACAGTTTCGCTATAAAAACTTGTAGACAAGTTAAGTACAATAAAAGGTTACAAGGATGATGAAAAAAATTCATATCAGGGAAGAAGGAGTAATCACGAAGAAACGTCAATTCTACTTGAAAGATAAGTGCTATCAGAAAAGGTTTTACTACAGGTGATTTAAGAATCCTTAAAGATAAAAAAAAAAAAAAAAAAAAAAAAAAAAGAATCCTTAAAGATAAATTCCAAAGCTGGAAAATGGGTAATTCCAAGAACAGAAAGCATTAAAAAGAATATTCAGGTTTGCAAATAGTTCAGCACGAGTAGTGCTAGGGAAGGAGGGGACCCTTCTGTGGGGAAAGAGATATCTGGCAAAGTAGGCCACGAGCCAGTTTGTGGAGGATTTCTTAGGGGAGATTAAGTTTTATTCTACAGGTAATGAGGATCCATCCATCTTTCATGCAGAGTTAACAGGATCTAATTATCAATTTACAACCGTCACTCTAGTAGCAGCCTGAAGGATGGATCTGAGGGGTTTAAATATCAACTAAAAGACCATTAGGAGATCAATTCCATAGTCTGGGAGGGTAATAAAGGCAAGAGAAGTAGAGAACAAGATAAGGAAAAGGGCAGGGAAGAGTTAAGAGCAACAGACTAGACTCAATAACTAATTGTATGACACTGCTGTCCTAACCCAAACTTTACAATCTGGTAACGGGGTAGGAAAATGGCTTTTTTTTTTTTTTTTTTTGAGACAGAGTCTCACTCTGTTGCCCAGGCTGGAGTGCGGTGGCATGATCTTGGCTCACTGGAACCTCCATTTCCCAGGTTCAAGCAATTCTCCTGCCTCAGCTTCCTGAGTAACTGGGATTACAGGTGCGCACCACCACACCCAACTAATTTTTGTATTTTTAGTAGAGACAGGGTTTCACCATGTTGGCCAGGCTGGTCTCGAACTGACCTCAAGTGATCCACTCGCCTCGGCCTCCCAAAGTGCTGGGGTTACAGGCGTGAGCCACCATGCCCAGCCGGAAAATGGCTTTTCAGCACAATTGCCTGTGAACATTATACAAACAACAAAAGGACACCCAGACTCCACTACAGAGCTTCAGAATCAGAATCTCTAGGGGCAGGGCCTCTAGCAGGTAGGTATTTTCCAACCAATCAAGGTAAGAACCACTACAATAGGAGAACAAGCACAAATGCAAATGAAACTACCAACTCTCTCTATAAGTGGACAAATCAGTGACAGATTTTGAAGGACAGGTTAATACATTCCTCTAGATGGAGTAGTAGAGGCAGAAGCAGTACCCAGTCATAAAAGCTGTGGTTGTTTCCTTGTCTCATTTTAACAGGCACGTGTTCTTGGTCATATTGCATCCAGGGTTCTCAGAGACAATGCTCCTATTTATACAGTATCTTTGATCTCTTTCCACTGTTTTAAAAATGTACAGTTTTAAAACTTTTAAAAATAGTAAAATATAAACAGAAAAAAATATAAAACAAACGAATAAGTTAATGAGTAAAAGTTCTTTTAAACACTACATGGTTTAAGCAACATAACATTACCTGCCAAACCAGAAAGACATTACAAATCTCATTAGAAAAAAAAACAAAAAATACTCTTATGGTGATCACACAATTTTTTTTTTTTTTTTTTTACTATCCAACTGTGTCTCCCTTGACACTATAGTTTTGTCTCCAAAAAACAATCTCAACTTTTAATCTACTAGGTTTTAGAAAATCTTACGCCTCGGCATTTTCTATAAATTGGTAGTTGTTTCTAGAGGTTACAGAATCCTTAGTGGTTTTGTATTCTTCCATTAAGAGACACACACATAACACGTGGTTGTGCTTCTTTTGGTTATGTTGGCAGACACTGACGCTCATAGCCTAAAACTGTCAACTCAATACAAGATGCAAAAACAATGATCTAATATTACAATTCTTTATAAAGTAGTATACTTCCATAAATAGGAACTTTCCCTCATCTATTTGGCAATTCAACGGTACAGTTCATATAGAAAAATATGATACATGCTTGATCCTAAGGTGAGGCAGGCATTACTGTGAATTCACAGATTTAAATCCAATTTGATGTGATTCAACCCTCGCCATTATTATCATTAACTGATGCATAAAACTATCCCATGTTTGGCCTGTGGAACCCTCTTCAATTTGGCTTTTAAATCCTTTTGTTACAACCCTAGTAGTTCTTTAATTACTTCTTTGCTATCTAGTTTGAAAAAATATTCCAGACTCTTCTTTTAAGTATGCTGTCTGGATAAACTATTTCAAGATCACAATCTGAGCAGTAGAGTCACTCATTGCTATGGGGTTGTTCATTGGTCCCATGTCTTTTCAGTGGACAGAACTGCCTAGAAGAATGTATTTTTCACTCCAAAGCTAAAATACCTCATAACTTATTACTGATATTCCCAATTCAAACTGAGTACCCTTGTGGATTTTACGGAACATCTATTTTATGTTTTTATTTTCTTCTACACAGAATCCCGATTTTCAGGCATACAAAGGATAGAATATCATATTTAATTGCTTTATCTCATATGACGCACAAGTTTCAGAATAGCAATGTCAGTATTTCACCAGTTACCAAAATGTTTTTTTTTGGACATGTTCTCCCTATCTTTCCACTTTAAAAAAGTTATACTATATCCAGATTGTCAGATCATATAACTATCACATGTGAACTCTCTTTTAACCCTCATTTCATCTTAGCTCTACAATTAACCATACATTTAATACATACCACCATTCTTTTTGTTATCATCTTTCTGGTTTGTCAGAAGCTTGTTCTTTTTTTGTTTGTTTTTGAGACGGAGTCTCACTCTGTCCTCCAGGCTGGAGTGCAGTGGCCCAATCTCAGCTCACTGCAAGCTCCGCCTCCTGGGTTCACGCCATTCTCCTGCTTCAGCCTCTTGAGTAGCTGGGACTACAGGTGCCCGCCACCGCAGCCAGCTAATTTTTTGCATTTTTAGTAGAGACGGGGTTTCACCGCGGTCTCGATCTCCTGACCTTGTGATCCGCCCGCCTCGGCCTCCCAAAGGGCTGGGATTACAGGCGTGAGCCACCACGCCTGGCAGAAGCTTGTTTTTTAATAGTTCTCAGGAAAAGTCTTGGGAACAATATTCCAAAATTTTTTTTTTTTTGAGGCATTTTATTTGTAAATATGTAATGCATCCCTAGAAACAAAATCCAAGGATTTTTCCCTCCTGTGTGTTTTCATCTTGCTTCTTCACGGTCCGTGACACCAGTTAAGGTTGTCAATATGATGAAGTCAAACTGGTGGGATAGAAGCAGATTGTTCTGCCGTTTTTCTAGATCTTTGAGTTGCACATCAAAGCTGGGGCTCTACACTTGTTTAGCCTGCCTGTGAGGTTCACAATTTTCCCAGCTCTGTAATCATCAATGATTTCAAATTTGCCAATGTAACAATGCTTCATCATCACAGCTAGAAGTTGGACAATGACTTTGGAGCATGGCCTAATAAGAACCCGTTGTTTGCTGCTCTTTTTGGCACTGGTGATACTCTTGAGAGCATGAGGTAGGATGTTCACACGCACCACTGTGACAGCGCGAAACAATGGCGGAAAGAGCAATATTCCAAGAACTTACACACTGATGTTTGTCTGTGGTCTTTATAACTGAACATTAGATTGACAAAGCACAAAATCTCTGGCTCACATTTTATCATAATTGTTACTCCATTTACTTGTTATAAAGCTTTGCTGTCACAGTCTATCTGGTTTTCTTTAACAACTCAGTCTTTATGCCTGAATGGCTAAAGGATATCTTTTTTTGTTCTAGTAGTCTGTAAGAGTATATTTTAGTCGTCCTGACTGTCCTTTCAATTTGTAGATTCAAATCTAAATGTATTTCAGAAAAATGTTCTTGAATTATACTTTTCAGTATTTTTTTTTTTTTTTTTTGAGACGGAGTCTCGCTCTGTCACCTTGGCTGGAGTGCAGTGGTGCGATCTCAGCTCACTGCAAGCTCCACCTCCTGGGTTCACGCCATTCTCCTGCCTCAGCCTCCCGAGTAGCTGGGACTACAGACGCCCACCACCACGCCTGGCTAATCTTTAAATTTTTAGTAGAGACGGGGTTTCACCTTGTTAGCCAGGATGGTCTCGATCCCCTGACCTCGTGATCCACCCGCCTCGGCCTCCCAAAGTCCCGCCTGGCCACTTTTCAGTATTTAAGCTATTCCTTTATTTTGGTTTTCGTTCTGGGGGTTGAGGTGCGAAGATCCTATTATATATCTATATTAGATCTTTTCTGCCAAACTCATTTCTCATCTACGTATTTCTCCTTCATTTAAAAAATTTTCCTTTCCTGTCTTCTAATTCTTGAAAAAATTAGTATTATTCTCTTTATACTTTTTTTTTTTTTTTTTGAGACGGAGTCTGGCTCTGTTGCCCAGGCTGGAGTGCAGTGGCCGGATCTCAGCTCACTGCAAGCCCCGCCTCCCGGGTTCACGCCATTCTCCTGCCTCAGCCTCCCGAGTAGCTGGGAGTACAGGCGCCCGCCACCTCGCCTGGCTAATTTTTTTTGTATTTTAGTAGAGACGGGGTTTCACCGTGTTAGCCAGGATGGTCTCGATCTCCTGACCTCGTGATCTGCCTGTCTCGGCCTCCCAAAGTGCTGGGATTACAGGCTTGAGCCACTGCGCCCGGCCTATTCTTTCTTGTTTAGTCTTTATTTTTCTGAAATCTTTTATTATTTCTTTTCTAGAGTTCTAGCCCCTTATTTTTTTTCCAGATGATTTTTTTTTTAAAACCAACTTCTTAGGATCATTAATTTTTTTTTTTTTTTTTTTTTGGAGACAGAGTTTCACACTCTTGTTGCCCAGGCTGGAGTGCAATGGCGCAATCTTGGCTCACTGCAACCTCTGCCTCCCAGGTTTACTTTCTTTAATGTCCTGGTTATCCTTTCCCTACCGCTTTTATCTGAAACTTTCCTTTCCTTTGTCTCTGACTGACTTGTCTCTCTGCAGTTCAATCTGGATTATATTTCCAACAGTTTGCTCTCAGTGAGGGATTTTGTTCTGGAAGAGTATATTGGAAAGTTAGTATGAACAATGATAGAACCCTGTGCTGGTTACTGCTTCTTAGTTATAAAGTCATCCCTTCTGCCTGTTGTGCAAACATGTGCCTGGACACTTTAAAATTTTTCCTTTGACAGCTGACATGTTAACTTCTGACAGCAGAGAACAATGGAGAGATTCTTATTTCCTGTTCCTGTGTGCTTTTTCAGTGGACTCCCACAGTGCCCAGCTCCTCAAAGCCAGGTTCTGACGTACAAGTAAGCTCAGAGACCAGCAGCTTCGCTCAGCACCCCATCTGAGTAGTTTTGTAGCAGAGTGACACCTCTCATGAAAAGCCTTTCAGCACGATTCCCCAGTGAAGGACATTAGCAATTACCTTGCCATTCAGTGGGCTACAACTGAGCGCTTTCTAACCAGGTATGAATCTCAGCCCTGGGGTGGTGGTAGGGAAATGGGGGACTCATTCTTGGACACTCTATCTTAGCTTTAAGGGTAGTGGCTGCTCCCTGTATGTATGTATGCATGTGTTTTTCTTTTTTTTTGAGACAGGGTCTCACTGTCACCCAGGGTAGAGTGAAGTGGTGCCATGTGGGCTCACTGCAGCTATGACTTGCTAGACTCAAGCAATCCTTGACCTCAGCCCCCTGAGTAGCTAGGACTACCAGGTACGCACCACGTCCAGCCAATTTTTATATTTTTTGTAGAGACGAAGGTTTCACCATGTTGCCCAGGCTGGTCTCAAACTCCTGGACTCAAGCAATCGTTCTGCCTCGACCTCCCAAAGTGCTGCGATCACAGGCGTGAATCACTGAACTGTGCTTATGTGCTATTTCTATTTACTTTAAAGATCTTTTTACTTTGTACTAGTCAATCCTTCATTACTCCAATCTTGCTGTAGTTAATAATTCCTTATATTAACTTTCTCTATTCAAACTACTGTGTGGTTTGAACTCTTGACTGGTCCAGTCAGATCCTTCATACCTTATCCCAGAGCCCCCATATTTACCAGTTATCCCATTATAGAAAACCACTCCCGATTAACTGCTGCTCTTCTCAAATATGCCCTGCAAGCTTTCCAGAAAAACGGTTGGCTCTGCTGGCATTCTTTATGCTGTCAGGTGCTCTGTTGCTTCCCTTCAGCTCCCACTGCACAAATGCTAGTATTAACCAAGCCTCTTATACAGATTTTGGTGGTTTGTCCCTATCGGCTTTAGGGGTTTGTGGGGAAATCTCATTTTGCTTTGATGTAGATGGCATCGGTAGATTTTTGTTGGTTCCTCAACTCTACTTGCTTTATTTTTAACTTTATTTTAAAATAATTTCAGGGCCAGGCACAGTGAATGGCTCACGCCTGTAATTCCAGAATTTGGGAGGCTGAGGCAGGTGGATCACCTGAAGTCAGGAGTTCGAGACCAGCCTGACCAACATGGCAAAACCCTGCCTCTACCAAAAATACAAAAATTAGCTGGGCGTAGGGGTGCATGCCTGTAATCCCAGCTACTTGGGAGGCTGAGGCAGGAGAATGGCTTGAACCCAAGAGGCACAGATTGCAGTGAGCCGAGATCACACCATTGCATTCCAGCCCGAGACACAAGAGTGAAACTCCGTCTCAAAAAATAATAAATAAAATAATTTCAGACTTACAAAAGAGTGGCAAAAATAGTACCAAGAATTCCTGTACAATCTTCATCTAGACAGTCATACAGGTTTAAGTATCCCTTATGTTTGGGACTGTGTTTCAGATTTTGGATTTTGGAGTATCTGCGTATTATATTTGCATATGTGAGACACCCGGGGGACAGAAACCAAATCTAAACATGAAATTCATTTTGGTTTCATATACACATGGCCTAAAGGTAATTTTATACAATATTTTAAATAATTTTGTGCATGAAACAAAGTTTTCACTGTGATCTGTTGCATGAGATCAGGTATGGAATTTTCTACTTGTGGCATGACATCCACACTCAAAAAGTTGTAGACTGCAGATGCTCAACCTGTATTAATATTTCACATTTACTTCCCCATTCTCTCTATAGCTTTCTCCTGAACCATTTGGCAAGTTGAAGGACTTGATGCCACTTACCCTTAAATATGTATTTCCTTAAAAGGGTATCTTTTATATAATCAGAGTAATTATTAATACTTATGCATACTATTATCTAATCTACAACACTTATTCAGATTGTCCCACTGATGTTTTAGCAAAAGAAAAATTTTGCAAAATGGTTTTTGCCTCACCCAGTATTTATTTAATCTAGGTTTACATGTTGCTTTTAGTTGTCATATCTTTAGTTCTTTAATCTGGAGCTTTTTTTTTTCCCCATGGCCTTAACATTATTGAAGACTACAGGCCAGTTATTTTGCAATTCTTTTGTAGAATCCTCAATTTGGGCTTGTCTGATGTCTCCTATGATCAGATCCAGGCTATGCATTTCTGGAAGGAATGTTACAGAGGTGATGGTGCATATTTCTCAGTGCCATCATATCAGGAGGTTTAAATCTATTTGTTTCACTACTGGTAATTTTAATATTTTTTTTCTTTCTTTCTTTTTTTTTTTTTTTGAGACGGAGTCTCACTCTGTCGCCCAGGCTGGAGTGCAGTGGCCGGATCTCAGCTCACTGCAAGCTCCGCCTCCCGGATTCACGCCATTCTCCTGCCTCAGCCTCCCGAGTAGCTGGGACTACAGGCGCCCGCCACCTCGCCCGGCTAGTTTTTTTGTATTTTTTAGTAGAGACGGGGTTTCACCGGGTTAGCCAGGATGGTCTCAATCTCCTGACCTCGTGATCCGCCCGTCTCGGCCTCCCAAAGTGCTGGGATTACAGGCTTGAGCCACCGCGCCCGGCCTAATATTTTTTCTTAATACTAAAATTTTCATACAGTAAAATCTACACATATAAAATATACTAAATTATGTGAGTAATTTAAAAAAAATTTTTAAAATTGCTAATACCTGTCCAACTTCTACGAAGATTTTTTTTTTTTTTTTTTTTTTTTTTGAGACGGAGTCTCGCTGTGTCGCCCAGGCTGGAGTGCAGTGGCCGGATCTCAGCTCACTGCAAGCTCTGCCTCCTGGGTTTTTACGCCATTCTCCTGCCTCAGCCTCCCGAGTAGCCGGGACTACAGGCGCCCGCCACCTCGCCCAGCTAGTTTTTTGTATTTTTTAGTAGAGACGGGGTTTCACCATGTTAGCCTGGATGGTCTCGAACTCCTGACCTCATGATCCGCCCGTCTCGGCCTCCCAAAGTGCTGGGATTACAGGCTTGAGCCACCGCGCCCGGCCTTCTACGAAGATTAACACATCCATCAACCGGAAAGTTCCCTTCATACCCTTTCCCAGTTAATCCCCTCTGTGCACAAACAACCATAAAACCATTCTGATTTTCTTTCCCATCATAGATGATTTGGCTGTTCTGGAATTTCATATATAGTTTTCTACAGAGTCCTTAGGATTTTCATGTTACCTGCAAACACAAAGTTTTATTTCCTCTTTTTAAAATGTATACATTTCTTTTTCTTCCCTTATTGTACTTGTTAGGACCGCCAATAGAATGATAAATACAAGTGGTAAGAGTAAACATCCTAATATTGCTCCCAATATTAAAGGGAGCTCTGCTTTTACTGGAGAATTGGAGAAGATGAAAAAGCTGTAGCCAATACTGCTGGCATCCTCTCAGAGTCCCTTCTCTCCACCAATTTCTTACTCCTCAGGTTTCAAACACATTCAAGTCTCCTACTCCTAGAAAACTCTTCCCTCACATCTGGCTCTTTACTGTTCAAAGAGGAGCGTATCATTCATCATCAACTTACTCTCTAATCCTTCCAACCACACTTGTCACTTTTGTAAGGCCATCCCAAACTGTCAGAGTCAAAGCTCTCTCCCATACTTAGTAACAGCTACATTAAAAAATCTGTGTTCCTCTCTGTATCATGTACTTCAAAAAAGCAAAACACAAACAAAAACCTATCTGTTGAGGTCTGTGCTGAGTGGTGCACACAGGGACAATTAGGACTATTTAACTTCCCCAGGTAACAATATAGGATTGCTAATTACACTAAACCAATACAATTTTAAAATAATTTTCTAATTATACAAACATATCATATAGGAAAAAAAATATAGAAAACCTACTGCAATCAGGTCCCAAAACATCTTCAATTTGTGATTTTTATCTACCTACTTTTTCTTGGTATACTCATTCCTTCTTCAGCTAACCACTTCTCAGTCTCCCTTACTGCTACTCCACAGGTTCTGCTCTACACCTCCCTTCTTTCCAATGTATTAATCTCCCTGGGTGATTTTATCTACCCACAAACCTCAACTATTATCTCTATTTTCATGTGCACATCTCTAGACCTAACCCACCTCTTTGGCATCAATAATTTTTCTCCTCCAACCAATTCTGCTCCTCTGCTCTCTCTCTTCAAGTTAATTACCTATTTTTCATCAAGTCACTCTGGATAGAAATCTTTAGAAAAATTTGTATTAATTATTTTTTATGTACAGAAAGCTCAACAGTGTACATTTAACCCAACTGGTGGCAACCTTTAGCCTCCACCTCTTTGAGCTTGGCAATGCGAGTCACAGACGTGGGACCCAGGACACTGCCTCCCCAGTGATGGCAGATCTCATCGTATCTGTCATTGTAATTGATCCTGATAGCTTCCACCAGCTTAGCCAAAGCGCCTTTGTCTTCTGAGTTAACCTGTGTGAAGTCAACCAGTGGTGCAGGTCTTTCTGTGGACTAGATGTCCCCCTCTTGCCTTCCCCTTGATAATGCAGTAAGGGACCCCCAATTTATATATACCCCCATTTAGTAAGGGCAGGTAGGAAGACAACCAGCTCGATGGGATCCATGTCATATGCAATCACCACTAGCTGAGTCTTCGTGCTCTCCACTAAGGTGGTGACAGTGTTGACTCCTGCTTGAAAGACAGGTGGTCTCTTACTGGGGATGTCCCCTTTGCTGGCAGCTTTCTTCTCAGCCTGGGCCAATAGCCTCTGCTTCTTTCTCTTGCTTTGTCTCTGGTCTGTACTTATGGGCCAGCTTAAGAAGCTGAGTAGCTGTTTGGCGGTGCAGGGCCTGGATGAACTGGTTAATCGCAGGAGGCACTTTCCGTTGCACATAGAGGATGGCTCTCTGCCGCTGCAACCTGATATAGCAGGGCCATTTCATAAAGTGAGTGAGGTCTCTTTTGGGCTGGGTGTCCTGTCCAATGCCAAAATTCTTAGGCCTTTTCTCAAACAGGGGATTCACCACTTTCTTGGCCTCCTGCTTCTTGACAATAGCAGGGGCCGGAGCCAAGTTCTTCCCCTTGCCCTTCTTTCCTTTTGGCATCTTGGGTGGCAGGAGGAAAAGAAATCTTATTTTTGACTCTTCCTTCTCTAATTACAATACCTCAGTTCCAATTCTTTAAGTTTAGCCTCCAAAACAAGGTCTTAGTTACTAACTGAATTTCCATTGACAGAAAAACGGATAAATCAAGTATATTCACACAATGTAGTATTTGCTATACAGTAGTAAAGAAGATCTAGAGCAAGGTTTGTCAACCATGACACTACTGACGTTTTAGGCTGACGAATTCTGTTACGGGGCTGTCCAGTGTGTTTTAGGTGTTTAGCAACATCCCTGATCTCTGCATATTAGATGATATTAGCACTAACCCCAGTTGTGACAAGAAAGATGTCTCCAGGTAATGCCAAATATCCCCCAGTGGGCAAACTTGCCCCTAGTCGAGAACTGCTAAGCTAGAGCCCCATGATTCAACACATGTAAACTTCAATTTTACATAAATAAGAGAATTACAGTATGAATTATTCATATGAAGGTAAAAATGCACAAACTGATAAAACAGAATGTTTGTATCATTTCCACTGGGAATGTCACAGGACTGATAATGAAGCTTCTAATCAAACTATGCTAATCAGCAGCATACTACCCAGTTTAAAAGGTACCCTTACTTCTACTTTACTCCACACGATTTCTTATTTGCCACCATCTTCTCTTTTTCTTATTGAAGTACATAAGAAATAAAAACTGTTGGGGATTCAAATAAATTTTTCTATATGCACAGTTGGTTATGGTTATATTATTACATATACTCTTTCATTTCAGATACAAATTATGTTAAAATCATCATGGGTTTATTTAATCATAGAATAAAAGTATTAAAGGAAAGTAGTTTTTTAATAAGAATATACTATAATTGTTGCATTTCTTTTTTTTAAGAGACGGAGTCTTGCTTCCACCTGCCAAGTAGCTGGGGCTATAGGTGCACGCCACCCATGTCCACCAGTTCTGTTGCTAATGTTTTGTTGCTAGTTTGATAAGAATTTCATCAAGTTGCTTAAGTGTAATGAGCAACATAGATTATATTTTCAAATCATTCCCACTGGTCTTTCTTGGATTTGCTTATAAGTTTGTTGTATAAATAATAAAAATTACGTTTGAAATTACAGTAATTTTTGGACTATTTGTAATCTAGAACATTCTGGACAAATATTCAATATGTAAGGGCAGTATAGACCTTCCTGAGGATAAAATTTTGAAGAACAGTCACCTGGGAATAGGAATTCACATTAATATATAATTTAAATCAAGACCCCAGGTCACTTCCTAGACTTGAGGGTAGAGGACCTAATGCCTAAATTTCACTCCTCTTTAGGTGACTCTATTAATTGATGAAATGGCTATAACAGAAGTGACTGACTGATGTGCTACTTAAAAACAGCTAGAGGCTGGGTGTGGTGGTTGGTGTCTGTAATCCTAGCACTTTTGGAGGCCGAGATGGGAAGATCACTTGAGGTCAGGCATTCGAGACTGGCCTGGGCAACACAGTGATACCTAGTCTCTATAAGAAATAAAAAAATTAGCTGGGCGTGGTGGCATGAATGCAGTGGTGCAATCATAGCTCACTGCAGCCTCAAACTCCAGCACTCAAGTAATCCTCCTGCCTCAGTCTCCCTAGTGGCTGGGACTGCAGGCATGTGCCATCATGCCCAGCTAATTTTTAAAAAAATTTTTATAGAGACAAGGGTCTTGCTGTGCTGCCCAGGCTGGTCTCAAACAACTGGCATCAAGCAATCCTCCTGGCTTGGTCTCTGAAAGTGCTGGGATTACTGGCATGAGCCACTATGCCTGGCCAACTTAAAGATACTGATTTGTTAAAATGATAATCTTTTTTCTTTTTTTAAGAAAGAATCTCGCTCTATCGCCCAGGTTGGAGTGCAATGGCCCAATCTCAGCCCACTGCAACCTATGCCTCCTGGGTTCATATGATTCTCCTGCCTCAGCCTCCCGAGCAGCTGGGATTATAGGCGCTTACCACCAAGCCCAGCTAATTTTTGTATTTTTAGTAGAGATGGGGTTTCACCATGTTGGTCAGGCTGATCTTGAACTCCTGCCCTCAGGTGATCCAACTGCCTCGGCTTCCCAAAGGGCTCAGATTACAGGCATGAGCCACCGAGCCCAGCCTGATAATTTTTTCTTAAATAAAATATATTTTAAACATTTTATAGATACTCTAAAAATGCTACCTTGAAGAGGCCAAAAGGCATGTAATTTAACACACAGTAACACCAAGTGTTACTGAATATATAGGCAACAGCGAAAATACTCCCAATTACATATGTTCATATCACAGTAATTTTATATGATAGAGAACAAAATCAAGAGAAAAAATGTTTTATCATAGCTGGAAAAAAGACTATTTAACACGCAAGAATACATTTTAACATAAATTATATCTCAGTAAACTTTGTAAGACTTAAGAGAAATTAAAGATTTTTCTAAATTCCAAAGACACAAAAATGAAAAATTTGCTACAAGTTACATAGGAGTTTTGGTCACCATTTTCAAATGTTATCAACTTAACCCCTTTCCTCTAAAAACAATAAAAACCTCAACTTACAAATTCCTTTTTCTGTAATTTCTGAAATGCTCTCATTACTAACAGGGTCTCATATTTCAGACATTATTTGTCGGCTTCTAACCATACATCTAAAGATCCATACTTACAAAGTCCTCCTCTTCAAACTGCAACTTTTCCACCTTGTCTTCTTTCTTTTCTTCCCTAATCTCCATAGGTGGCTTTTCCGGAAAAGCACACCCTTTTCGGGAGTGGAAGCTGCCATTCCAGTGGCGATGGTTCCCTGTGCCACCTCCGCTACGCTGGCTCATGCCATCATGACCTCGGGAGGAGCTATGCCAACCAGATGGGTTCCCTGTGATTCCAGCATATGCTCCCTTAGAGACACCAGAGTCCACAGAATCATGGCGGAACAGGGAGGGCTGGTGCCAAGAATCTAGAATAGTAAAGAAAAGGAACTAATTACATTGTTTGCTTCCTGATTTGGTTTAAGGTATCGGCAAAAGGCATTCAGGGGAACTTGTTAAAAAAAAGTCCACACACAAAAAATCACAAAATGTATCTTTTCTTTGTGAGGTAATTTCTGAAATCAGTCCAACTGAATAGATGATTCACGAGAATCATAATCATAGTTAGACCTAGAAAGAAATGTAGTTGCGTAATGACTACTAGAGAATCTAAATGAAAACTATGTTCAGAAAAGATCCTATTTCAAGATTACAGACACATACCCACAGCCCGGGCTTGTCCTAAATGAGTAGCTTAAATATAGTCATGAAAGTTGGACACAGCTCACCTCCTGCAGTTCGTAGGAGACCATTGTTAAAAAAACCATCAGAGGAATTATGTCGACGGCGGCTTACTCCAAATCTACCTTCTCCTCTAGGCAGGTGCTCTCCGTGTTTTTCGAAGGTGGCAGTAGGTGACTAAGATGACGAAGTATGGAGAGGCAAATGGATAAACAGCTATTAGTCCCTTTCAATATCTTAATAGGCTTTGCATCAGGCCTTCAAAAAACAAGTAATAATGGTGATAGAAACCCATATTATAAACATATAGACCCTAAGGTACCCCCAGGTGCCTAATTTAGAGAAGTCCTAGGTTATATATTCAATCATTAATTCACTTCCTTTATTCCAAATAATAAATATTGGAATAAATATTTATTCCAATAATAAATATTGGAGAGGAGAAAAGCTAGCCACTTCAATTGTTTGCATGAAAGGAGGGGGAGGGGAAAAAAAACCTTGCAAATATCTGTAAGTATAAGCTCCAAAACTTTACACTTAAAAATATTTATCTTGTAAGAGAGGAAAATCAAAACGATTGCCTCAAAAATAATCCTAAAGTTTTAGTATTTCTGGAATAAGGGTGAAGGCAATGGTTGAAATATCACCCTAGGAGGTCGGTAGTAATTACAGAGCTTTTTTTTTTTTTTTTTTTTTTTTTAAAGTGATGAAGTCTCATGGTTGCCCAGGCTGGAGTGCAGTGGCACAATCAAAGCTCACTGCAGCTGCTTACCCTTGAGCTTAAAGGATCCTCCTGCCTCGGCCTATGGAGCAGCTAGAACTATTGGCCCATGCCACTAAGTCTGGCTAATCTTTTAAATTTTTTGTAGAGATGGAGGTCTCACTATTTTGCCCAGGCTGATCTCTCACTCCTGGCCTCAAGCAATCCTCCTGCCTTGGCCTCTCAAAGTTCTGGGATTACAGGTGTACGCCACAGCACCAAGCTACTAGAGTTCTTATAGTTTTATAAAACATTTATTTCCAGATATAATACTTGTAACAATACTAAACTTTTGGCATCATTTTACCCATTTTACTCATTTACACACAATGAAAGAGGTCAAGAGAGAAAAAAATAAGTCTCTGAGGTAATAAAACTGAAAGGAAGCAGTCTGAGAAACTTTATAGATTAACTCTAATATCCCTTCCTATTTCAAAGAATTTTATTCTATGACATTCATTTTTTTTTTTTTTTTTTTTTTTGAGACGAAGTCTCGCTCTGTCACATCGGCTGGAGTGCAGTGGAGCTATCTCGGCTCATTGCCAGCTCTGCCTCTTGGGTTCATGCCATTCTCCTGCCTCAGCCTCCTGAGTAGCTGGGACTACAGACGCCCGCCACTGCGCCCGGCTAATTTTTTGTATTTCTAGTAGAGACGGGGTTTCACCATGTTAGCCAGGATAGTCTTGATTTCCTGACCTCGTGATCTGCCCACCTTGGCCTCCCAATGTGCTGGGACCACAGGCATGAGCCACCGTGCCCGGCCTATTCTATGACATTCTTAAATTATAGAGACCAAAGTCCATAAAGCCATGAAAATATGGGTATGTTTGACATGGAAAACCTAAGTCAGAGCATGTTTACATTTACTTTTCTTACTATCAATATCCTTGCCAATATTTTACCCATTCGAGTGGGTAAAAAGATTTTCTCCTGTTTTCTCTTAAAAGTCTTACAGTTTTAACTTTTTAACTTATGTTCCATTTCAAGTTAATTTTTCTGTGTATGAAGCAAACGCTGAGGTTCTTTACCCTGCCCCCATACAGATAGAAGCTAGTTCTTCTAGTTCAAAAACACAACACTATCACTTCCTCATTGAATTACCTTTGTACTTTAGTCAAAAATCAACGAAATACATACATAAGCCTTTTCCTTGTTTTTTTAAAAGCCAAGGTCTCACTCGGTCATCCAGACTGGAGTACAGTAGCCCGATCATAGCTCACTGTAGCCTCAAACTCCTTGGCTCAAGTGATCCTCCCGCCTTAGCCTCCCGAGTAGCTGGGATGACAGGTATTCGCCACCACACCTGCCTAGTTTTTTCAAATTTTTCTTGTAGAGACAAGGTCTTACTTTGCTGCCCAAGCTGGTCTCAAACTCCTGGCTTTCAAGCAACCCTTCTGCCTCAGCCTCTCAAAGTGCTGGGATTACAGGCATGAGCCACGGAGCCCAGCCTCTACAGGCCTATTTTTGAACTCACTATTCTATTATATTCCTTTTATGTCTATCCCCTTATGCCAAAACCACAGGACTTTGCTTACTATAGTTTTGAAAATGAAAGAATGTCTTCTAATTCTTTTTACTTAGTTCACTGTGCTAAAACAATTATTCTTCTCTGATAGATCTGTATACTTCTCATGTAGCCCACTAGCTCCAAGCCTTGGGTCAGATTAGGCCAATTATAAGATCCTGCAAATTTCATTAAGACAATTTGAAATTAAGTTTAGAACCGGGTGTGGTGGTTCATTGCTGTAATACCAGCACTTTGGGAGACTGAGGCAGGTACATCACTTGAGCCCAGGATTTCAAGACCAGCTGGGCAACATGGCAAAACCCCATCTCTACAAAAAAATACAAAAAATTAGCTGGAAGTGGTAGTGTACGCCTATAGTCCCAGCTACCTTGGAGGATGAGGTAGGAGAATCGCTTGAGCCAGGGAAGTCAAGGCTGCAGTGAGCCATGATCGCACCACTGCACTCCAGCCTGGGCAACAGAGTAAGACCCTGTCTATAAAAAAAACAAACAAAAATCCCAAAATGAAGTTTAGGCTGGTACAGTGGCTCATGCCTGTAATCTCAGCACTTCTGGAGGCTGAGGTGACAGGATCGTTTGAGGCCAGTTCTAGAACACCTTGGGCAACATGGTGAGACTCTATCTCTACAAAAAAAACCAAAAAAGTTAGCCGGGCATGGTGGTGCTCGCCTGTAGTACCAGCCACTCTAGAGGCTAAGGTGAGAGGACTGCTTGAGCCCGGGAGTTCAAGGCTGCAATGAGCTATGACCATGCCACTGTACTCCAGCCCGGGTGACAGAGACCCTGTCTCAAAAATAAATAAGTAAAATAAAGTTGAAACAAAATGAAGTTCAGAGAAAAGACCATTGGTCTAGATGAGACCAGAAGCACTTTCCCGAAGTCCACATTTTAAAATAGGAAAGGTAGGCATTTTTGAGAATGCCTACCAATTTCACTCCTCTATTTGTTGGCAAAATGGGAAACGCTTTTAAGTTTACTAGCTTCCCAAACGTTTTATCAATAACTCAGGCTGATTCTTTTGTGTACTGTGACTAGGTCTGCTTTAATCTATATAAACTGGTAATTCCATTTGCGTTTACCCCTAATACAACACACATCTCCCCTGAAACTATTAAGTAGGTTAATGCCTCTAAAACAGTTTTTAGAATTTAATCTGAGATCCATGTAGTAGTTGAACAATCACTGTCTCTACCTTTTCCTCCTCTTCATCTATTGCCATAAACAAATGTGTGTTCAATCCAAAGGTCTGTTTACCCAAGTGCCATTCCCCTTTTACTTCTGCCCCTTTGACCTCGACAACAGGTTAGCAAGTATGTTTAATCTCCAAAGCGTGCTGCAGCTAATACAAGACTTAACTATGTCATGTAATGAGAAAAGCCTTAGGATGTAACAAAAAAAGTGAGATACTTAAAAAAAGAAAAAAAGAAACATAAAAAAGTGAGATACTTGGCAGTAATAAGGTACTAAGGTACACACTCATGTGTACTGCCTAATTACTTACATCCTTCTAACAGAAAGCTATTAAGTCTATGAAAATGTTTTTGAAATCCTCAGACGAGATTGAATATATTAAAAAACATCAGGACTGGGCTGAGTGCAGTGGCTCACGCCTGTAATCACAGCACTTTGGGAAGTCCAGGAAGGCGGATCACTTGAGCTTAGGAGCTGAAAACCAGCCTGGGCAACATGGTGAAATTCCATCTCTATAAAACGACAACAACAAAAACAAAAATTAGCAGGGCGTGGTGGTACACAGCCTGTAGGCCCAGCTACCCTGGGAGCTGAGTCAGGAGGATTGCCTGAGCCCAGGAAGCCGAAGTTGCAGTGAGCTGTGTGATCACACTACTGCACTTCATCCTGGGTGACAGAGGGAGACCCTGTCTCAAAACAAAACAAAACCAAAAAACAACCAAAAACCACCCCCAAACCCTCTAGTATTTGAGAAGTTACTACAGGAATGCAGAACAGTACCTTAGCTGACTGTGGTGTTGAGAAATTTAGCCAAGCAGGAACAAAATCATGCTGCGCCATTTAGGTCCAGTGTCTCCTTTCAGCAAGGTGAGGCATCCAACCTCATGGCCAGGATCTGAAAACAAAACAACTCAAATCACTAATGTTTACAAGAATGTGATACCAATGTATAAAGGAATCTGTAATTATTCTAAGATTCCTCTTTACAGAAAGACCTGCCCTCTGAGCCTCTCTATAGATTACTTACCAAGCCTTTTAACTCAGAGAAGTTCTAAATAAAAGTAATTTTTGTTAAAACAAAAGTTCTAAACAAAAGAAAACGGTAACATGTGCCTGGAAGATTGACTTTTATTTTTTGTAGAGGAAGATCTTGCTATGTTGCCCAGGCTGATCTTGAACTCCTGGCCTCAAGAGATCCTCCTGCTTCAGCCTTGCAAAGTGTTGGGATTACAGGTGTGAGTGACTGCACCCAGTGAATCTGGAAGGTTTTATGAAGGAAGCTAATGAATTCTTGATTGTTACATCAAAGAACTTGAAGAATTAAACATCTATTTAAAACCACAGACACTTATGAAAAGAGATTAATCTGCTTCAAGTACTCAGGTAAATTCTAGCAAAAGCAGTAGAAAAGATATTCTTGGCTGGGCATGGTGGCTCACACCTGTAATCCCAGCACCTGGGGAGGCCAAGGTGGATCGCTAGAGGCCAGGAGTTTGAGACCAGTCTGGGCAACATGGCAAAACCCCATCTGTACCAAAAAATAATAAAGGAGCCAGGTGTGGTGGCACACGTTTGTGGTCCCAGCTACTCTGGAGGCTAAGGTGGGAGAATCACCTGAGCTGGGAAGGTTGAGGTTGCAGTGAGCTGAGATTGCACCACTGCACTCCAACCTGCGTGACAGAGTGAGACCCTGCCTCAAGCGGTGGGCGGGGGGATCTTCCTAGATAAGGACGATACCACCTCTCAAGAGCTTTTCTATTTAGTTCACATGAATTTCTTCAAATACCAACTAGCATCAGTTTTCCTGAGATCTGTTGCTGTCTTCAAATCACCCCACTGATATTCTCCAAAATTAAATACATCAGAAAGCAGTAGGTATTTTTCATGATGCATATACATAGAGTCTTCTTTCCAAGTTAGACACATGGATATTTACCCCAGAGTGTAACCTCTGTGGTCCTGTTTCTGAACTCGAGTTGGCCAGCTGGATCTCCCACGAGGTTTTCCTGTTAAAAGGGTGCTTAAGTAACCTGGCCGGCAGCACGACTTATGATGAAGCACAAAGCAGCCAGGTTCTGTGTGGATCACTCTCTCAGTCCCCTCAACTGCTCATCTTAAACTATTTGGTTCCTGACACGTTTCCAAAAGGGGAAAGGGGAAAAGGGGAAGGGGGGAAGGGGAACATAAAAAGTATTTGTTACATTTAAAAAAGGGGGGAAGGGGAAAGAGCTGTATCTATGTTCACCTCATTCAACTTCCTTGAGTTATGGCACTATGATGTTGCTTAATTAGGTAAGACATGGATATTTGCACCGAGTGCAAACACTGTTCATAACAAGGTCATAGCTAGAAAGACAGATGGGCTCAAGTGTGGACAAGTAATGTCATCAAGGTGACAGATCAAAAATACTAAGGCCCTATAAAAGATCTGAGCAGTCAACTCCAAAACATCCACATGACAAAGTCCTTAAAATACAAATCTCATTATTCTTACTCACGCAACTGCTAAAAAATAGTGTGCAGATATGTATTTATATTTGCCTTAACCTTCAAAATCTAGGGACATAAATCTTGTCTTTGTTAAAAAAAAAATAAAAATAAAAATATTTCAGACAGGAATTTGCTATACACTTTTCCCTCCACAAACAGCAGCTTTCAAGGCAAATTTCTTGGTATAAAGCTCCTAAATGTATATTCTATGTCTTTGGCCTTTACTATTTATAAATTCAGAGCAAAGTTAAAACATTAGAAAGATGGGTGGGATGGGTATTAAGAAATAGTCAAGGAGAGATATAGTTCCAAAATGAGAATTTCTTCTTCGGTTTTCTGTGTTTCACTTGTTCTGCTCCTTCCCAAAATCTGAATTGAGCCACTGGAAGGAGATATGGAGAATCTTCTACTGCTTTGGTAGAGAAGTCACTTATTATTTTGGATCCATTTCCACCATTTCACAATCATTTGAAAGGCCACACGAATCTATCACTCTGTAAATGAAAAAAACAAAACATAAAATCACAGGAGGCAAAATCACTATCTCATATATATATATATCTCTCTCTCTCTCTGCTAAAATGAGACACAGTTAAATAATCAAATCAAGGCCCTGAGAGTCAAAACCCTTAAGTCCAATTTAGACGCTACGGATGTATGTCACCACCTATACCAACAAGATGATTGGGATATAAATCTTTTTTTAAGGATTTGAGAAAAGTCACCTAAACAGAGTTTGCTATTTTTTTTTTGGAGATGGAGTTTCGCTCTTGTTGCCCAAGCTGGAGTGCAATGGCGCTATCCCAGCTCACTGCAACCTCCACCTCCCAGGTTCAAGTTGATTCTTCTGCCTCAGCCTCCCAAGTATCTGGGATTACAGGTGTGCACTAACACGCCCAGCTAATTTTTTGTATCTTTAGTAGAGACGGGGTTTCACTATGTTGTCCAGGCTGGTCTCGAAACTCCTGACTTTGTGACCTGCCCGCCTTGGCCTCCCAGAGTGCTGGGATTACATGAGTGAGCCATCGTGCCTGGCCTGGAGTTTGCTTTTTTATATAAAAGCACCTGTAATCTCAACACTTCGAGAGGTCAAATTTTCCAAACAGCTGTCTAAGGTATTCAGAAATGCAAAATAATGGGTCTTTCAGATCTAGATTTTTCTCTCATAAATAGAACAGGTTGCCCATGAGTAGTCAAAGAACCACATAGCTTGCTGGTATATTACCAAAGTCACCAACTACCTATTTGTTTAGTACTAGCTACAGCTAGGATCCTTAAGATATCTGTCATAGTATTTTTTATGTATTTATATATATATATTTTTTTTAGATACCTGGCTCTCAATTCAGAGATTTAAAACTTTTATAATCTAACTTGTTAGGCACTGAGTGAAACAAAAATTTCTTTGGTAACTTCTCAACATTCTTTCAGGGGATTCCAATTAGAAACAGGGTCTCACCCTATTGCCTAGGCTGGAGTGCAGTGACTTGATCGTAGCTCACTGCATCCTTAACTCCCAGGTTTAAGCAATCCTCTCAGAGACCTCAGCTTCCCGAGTAGCAAAAAAACCATGGGACTACAGACGTGCACCATCATGCCCATCTAATTAAAAAATTTTTTTTGCAGACACAGGGTCTTACTGTGTTGCCCAGGCTGGTCTTGGAACTCCTAGGTTCAAGCAATCCTCCTGCTTTGGCCTCTCAAAGGGCTGAGATCACAGGTGTGAGCCACTGTGCCTGGCTGCAGAAAGATTTATTTGATAGAAAAGAATTTTTGCATCTATGGGTAATTCTGGTCTATACTGGTAAATTTCAGTTTGGAAGATATTTCTCATATATCCAATTCAGCAGCCTTGCACTATATTGTTCACGGGAATAAGTTCATGGGAATAAGAAATACCAAATTCAGGATAGTAAGTATCTCTGTGGGAGAAATGAAGGGAAATAAAAAAGAGGTCCCAAAGAGTTTCAACTGTATCTGTAATGCATTATTTCTCAAGTTGAGTGATGGGTACAAGATGACTATTCACTTATTGCTCTTTTTATAAACTTGTAAAACTGAAAAGAGTATTAGGCCGGGTGTGGTGGCTCATGCCTCTAATCCCAGCACTTTGGGAGGCCAAGACAGGTGGACTACTGGAGGTCAGGAGTTCAAGACCGACCTGGCCAACATGGTGAAACCCCATCACTACTAAAAATACAAAAATTAGCCAGGCGTGGTGGTGCATGCCCGTAGTTCCAGCTACTCAGGAGGCTGAGGCAAGAGAATCACTTGAACCCAGGAGACGGAGGTTGCAGTGAGCCGAGATCCCACCACTGCACTCCAGCCTGGGTGACAGAGCCAGACGCTGTCTCAAAAAAAAAAAAAAAAAGCAAAAAACCCCAAAATTGTTTTTATACAGGCCTATACCTGTAACTCTCAGTAACAGATACATGAAACTGTCCCTGTAGTGAAGTTATTCTAGAAAAATAATCAAGTCAAGCATCCTTATGGAAAAGATATAATTAACTGTCTGGTGTATACTTTTTATCTTAAGAATTCTAGTTTAAACCACAGAAAACGTGAAGTTCAAGACAGAGAGAGAAATCATCTATTAGGGTATAAAACTGTTGGACACAAAGGAAAATGCCTCAATTTTCAACATAAACAATTCCCTCTTTTCAATAACCACTAGGTACTTTCCAGTTTTCCAACTGACACACACCATCACCTGTTCAGTGTTTTACACACCGAATCCAAAGTTTCTGTACCAGAGTCCCAACTTAGGCAGGACTAGGAGAAATACTAACTAGCAATACTTTGATACTATTACAGGTCCTATGGCTGTTGTATATCCCGTAACAATTACTCACCCATCACCCTTAACAAGCTGGGATACCTGAAGTGTAAAGAGTGTGACCTACACATGCATGTGCAGAGTATGTGGTTGAGAGGAGATGCACTGTAAGTGGGGACGTTTGATCAAACAGAACAAATAAAAAATGAAGAAGATAGATAACAGAAATTTGTTCTGGAAGTAACAGACTAAAAGGAAAAATTCCAAAATGTTCTTAACGGTTTTAGTAGGATGGTGGAATTACGGGCATTTTGTTTTATCTTCTCTATTAGTCAGAAGTTTTTGTAATGAACTTACTTTGCTCTGTAAATTTTAAATTAAAGATCTTTAGTGATGCCTTTTAGGGCTGTGGCTAGTTTTACAGAATGGCTAAGTGGGAGACTTCTGCTTACTACTAAAAAATTCTGAGAAGAAAAAACACATCACTTAAAATTCTCTTAGAACTATTTTTTTTTTGTCTGAGAAAACAGAGCAGGGTTCTGAGTAGCTGGACTGCGGGTGAATGTCACCATGCTGAGCTAATTTAAAAAAAAAAATTCTTGGGCTGGTGTGGTGGCTCACATCTGTAATCCCAGCACTTTGGGAGGCTGAGGTGGGCAGATCACGAGGTCAGGAAATCGTCACCACGGTGAAACCCCATCTCTATAAAAATACAAAAAATTAGCCAGGCGTGGTGGCAGGTGCCTGTAATCCCAGCTACTCGGGAGGCTGAGGCAGGAGAAGGGTGGGAACCCGGGAGATGGAGCTTGCAGTGAACCAAGATCACGCCACTGCACTCCCCCTGGGCGACAGAGCGAGACTCCGACTCAAAAAAAAAAAGAAAAAAAAAAAAATTCTTCTGTAGAGATGGGGTCTCACTATGTTGCCTAGGCTGGTCTCAAATGCCTGTGCTCGAGCGTCTCACAGAATTTTTTTTTTTTTTTTTTTTTTTTTTGGAGATGAAGTCTTACTTTCTGACCCTGGCTGGAGTGCAGTGGCATGACCTCGGATCACTGCAACCTCTGCCTCCTCCCGGCTTCAAGCAATTCTCAAGCCTCAGCCTCTTGAGTAGCTGGGATTACAGGTGCCCACCACCACACCCAGTTAATTTTTGTATTTTTGGCAGAGATAGGGTTTGCCATCATGTTAGCCAGGCTGGTCTTGAACTCCTGACTTCAAGTGATCCACTGCCTGGGCCTCCCAAAGTGCTGGGATTACAGGTGTGAGTCACCGCACCTGGCCTCATAGAACTTTTAAAAAACATGAAAGATGGCCGGGCCTGGTGGCTCACACCCGTAATCCTAGCACTTTGGGAGGCCGAGGCGATTGGATCACCTAAGGTCAGGCATTCAAGACCAGCCTGGCAATATGGTGAAACCCCATGTTTACTATAAATACAAAAATTCACTGGGCGTGGTGGCTGGCACCTGTAATACCAGCTACTTGGCAGGCTGAGGCAGGAGAATCACTTGAACTCGGGAGGTTGAAGTGAGCTGAGATCCCGCCATTGCACTTCAGCCTAGGTGACAGAGGGAGACTCTCACAAAGAAAAACATAACATGAAAGACTAGACTGGAGGGGAAATCAAGATTCTTTCTAATATGAGATGTCAAGCATGTGCTCTGGAGCTCAAAGGAGAGGTGTGTTCTACTAGTAGAATTTTGGTAATTGTCAGTATTTGGTAGACAACATTTAAAGTTGGGGAATAGGTGAAATCTAAGGAGAGTATAAAGATGAAAAAGTTGGTCAAGTGCGGTGGCTCATGCCTGTAATCCTAGCACTCTTGAGAGGCCGAGGCGGGTGGATCATGAGTTTGACACCAGCCTGACCAACATGGTGAAACCCCGTCTCTACTAAAAATACAAAATTAGCTGGGTGTGGTGGTGCACAACCTGTAATCCCAGCTACTCAGAAGGCTGAAGCAGGAGAATCACTTGAAACCGGGAGGTGGAGGTTGCAGTGAGCTGAGATCACGCCACCACTGCACTCCAGCCTGGGCAATAGAGTGACACTCTGTCTCAAACAAAAAAAAAAAAAAAAGGAAAGTTTCCAAGTCTTGTTTATTTCATTTCATTACTTCTTTTCCATCTGTTACTTGTGACTCTTCAAGGTCTAATTACTCTCCAACTTAAAAAACTAATTTTTTAGGCACTACTAGTCTCTTTCCACCATCTGCCTCAGCCTCTCCTACTGGCTGCCACACTCTGTTCCTAGACTTAGATTGTAATTATATTACTACTCTGCTCAAAAATGTCTGGTTTCCCACCAACAATACAACAGGATTTAAATTCCTCAGTCTAAGAGACAAGAAATAATAAGCCTTTCCCCCAGCCCTCAAAAACCAGCCCCAAAAGTCTCCTTTAATTCTCTATCTGGAAGTAATTCCTGCCTCTGAAAATGAAACCTTCAAAGTACTTTTTTTTTTTTTTTTTTTTAAAGACAGAGTCTTCTGTCACCCAGGCTGGGGTGCAGTGGCACTCACTGCAACCTCCGCCTCCTAGGTTCAAGCAATTCTCCTGTCTCAGCCTCCCAAGTAGTCCCAAAGTGGGACTACAGGTGCCCACCACCACGCCCGGTTAATTTTTGTATTTTTAGTAGAGACGGGGTTTCACCATATTGGTCAGGCTAATCTTGAACTCCTGACCTCAGGTGATCCACCCGCCTTGGCCTCCCAAAGTGCTGGGATTACAGGCGTGAGCTACCGTGCCCGGCCTCAAAGTACTTTAATTGTGCCTACTAGGCCACTAACACTCACTTCTTCCAGGATAGTTATAAATGTTTATCTTAGCTCCAAAAGTAGGCCAAAAACTTGTCACTTCTAAGAATCCTGATTTGCTATTCTTTGAAACACACATAGCATGTATCTAGCATGGTACCGTGCATATGGTAAGGATTCAAAAGTTTAATAAATTTTTACAAAGTATAATAAAGCAAGGATGCAGAGAAATTAGAAACCTCATGTATTGCTGGCAGAAATGTAAAATGGTGCAGCTACTGTGAATAACTGGTTAAACACTGAGGTACCATATGACCTAATAATTCTACTTCTAGGTATATATCCAAGAGAAATAAAAACATGTCTACACAAATACTTGTAACTGAACGTTCATGGTAGCCTTATTCACAATAGCTACAAAGCAGAAACAACTGAATTGTCTATCAATAGATGAAGGAACAATATACTGTATATTCACACAACAGGCTATTCAGCTATAAAAAAGGAAATAAAGTACTGATATAAGCTACAACACGACATGAAAATATTACGTTAAATGAAAGAAGGCAGACACAAAAACTGTAAATTGTATTATTTCACTTATATGAAACATCCAGTCCCACAGAGCTAGAAAACAGATCAGTGATTACCAGGGCTTGGGAAGAGGAGGGAATGGGATGTGACTGCTTAATATAGATGAAAATTTAGTTTGGGGTAAGAAAAGGTTCTGGAACTACATAGTGGTGATGGTTGCACAACACTGAGAATGTACTTCATGCCATGGCAATTGTACACTTTTTCAATTGGTTCTGATGGTAAATCTTGTATTTTCCCATAATTAAAAGAGTTATAATAAAGCAGTCAATGTTAATATTAAATACAAACATTACCCTACATCACCCATTCTTTTTCAGATTATGAAAGTACTTTTGCTCCCTCTCTACAAACTCCCTGTATCTGAATACTTGATACAACCATTCATTCATAAACATTTGTCAAATATTTTACCTCTTTAAAACAAAATCTCCAACTTATCAGGCACCTCATATGTCAGGCGCATTATTCAGTATTTCACAACATGACCTAATTTTATATTTTATAATTAAGTTTATACTGCTAGGAGAGCACCTCCCTGGCCAAGGGCCTTATCTCAATTACCTCTACTTCAGCCTCCTTTTACCTAGATACAACACTACCAGTGCTGTTGGCTTCAACCACTCATTTTCTCCAGAGTCCAGTAGCATCACCAATTATTCCTTCTGGTAACTTCAACTTCTATTTATACTGGGTCCACTCAATTTACAAAAAACTGTACTCAATTCTCCAAATTAAAACAAACCCCCTTATTAAAGCCTGTATCTTGCTCTAGGTATATCCTTGATGTGCTTTACCCTCCAGTCTTTTGTTTTTTGGGTTTCTTTTTTTTTTTTGAGACAGTCTCATTCTGTTGCCCAGGGTGGAGTACAATGGCGCCATCTTGGCTCACCGCAACCTCCACCTCCTGGGTTCAAATAACTGTGTGCCTCAGTCTCCCGAATAGCTGAGATTATAGGCATGTGTAACCTATATTTTTGTATTTTTAGTAGAGACGGAGTTTCACCACGTTGGCCAGGCTGGTCTCCAACTCCTGGTCTCAAGTGATTCACCTGCCTCAGCCTCCAAGAGTGCTGGGATTACAGGTGTGAGCCACGCCACCCTGCCTGCCCTCTAGTCTTAACAAAAATCTATACAGAACAGTGTACCCTTATTGTCTTTATTTCCTCACTCCCCCATTTATTCCTCAACCCACAGAAAATTACCTTTCCCCCACAGCTCTGACCCTTCTATTTTCAAAATATTCCCATTAAGTTAATCTAACTAGTATATGATAGGCATAAATAAGTTTGCAGAGAAATAGTTGATGAATGACAGTGAACAAAACATTTGCACTGAAATAAGAATATATTTATAGTATTCAAAATACTGTAGGAATATTTATGAATTTTTAAGTACCTAATAAATTAAATTGCACACTTAAAAACAGAACACCTAGCCAGGCACAGTGGCTCAAGCCTGTAATCTCAGCACTCTGGGAGGCTGAGGTAGGCGGATAACTTGAATTCAGGGGTTCAAGGCCACCCTGGCCAACATGGTGAAACCTCATCTCCACTAAAAATACAAGAATTAGCTGGGCGTGATGGCACACACCTGTAATCCTGGCTACTTGGGCAGTTGAGGCACAAGAATTGCTTGAACCTGGGGAGTGGCAGAGGTTGCAGTGAGCCAATATCACACCACTGCACTCCAGCCTGGGCAACAGAACAAGACTGTCTCAAAAACAAAAACAAAACAGAACACCTGCATCTACATATTAGGCTGAACAAATGTTCTTGAGGAAGTTAATGGCTGATGTAATGCCCTAAACTTGAAAAACTTCACCAGCCTAGGCAAAATAGGGAGACCCTGTACCTTCAAAAAATTTAAAACTTAGCTAGGCATGGTGGTAGGTGCCTATAGTTTCAGCTACTTGGAGGGTGAGGTGAGAGAATCACTTGAGCCCAGGAATTCAAGGTTGCAGTAGGCTATGACTGTACCACTGCACTCCAGTCTGGGTGACAGTGAGACCCTGTCTTAAAAAATAAAAATTAAAAACTTCACTTAATTTCAATACATTCTCCATCTGTCATTGATATACCATTTTAATTCTGTCAAAGGCATAATTTTGAGCACATCTTCAACCATGAAATAGTTTCCATTCTATCTATACTATATAAAATAATTTAAAAGCCCTGTCTTCTCTGTAACACCGTTTTAAGTTTGGCTCAAATAGAGATTATTCTTTCTTTTTTTGGAGACAGGGTCTCACTCTGCTGCCCTAGAGTTCACTGGCACAATCATAGTTCACCATAGCTTGAAGCTCCTGAGTTGAAGCAATCTTCCTGCTTTAGCCTCCCAAGTAGATGAGACAACAGGTGCATACCAGCAACAGCTGTGGTAGAGACGGAGGTCTCACTATGTTGCTCAGGTTGGTGTCAAACTCCTGGCCTCAAGGGACCCTTCTGCATCAGCCTCCCAAAGTGTTAGGATTATAGGTGTGAGCCACTGCGGCCAGCCCAGGGATTTAATAGCTGTATGCGAAAATCTAAAAGTATGCAGCATCTAACTTTTGACCAGCCTTGTTTAATTTTGGCTCCATAAACAAAGTAACTTTAAGTAAAACAATAACAGACGTAGTTTAGTCATTTGAAAGTCTTCTTCAGGGTAAAGGCTTTTGGGTATGATCCCCCCACCCTCTGCCAAAATTGATAAAACAACTAAGTAACATGACTTCATAAATTAACTGGATAGTTTATAATCTGTGTATTGCATAAAATAGAAAAAGAACATAATGTAGTTCTCAACTAAGGGATCATTAAAAATATTTTTGATGGATTGTGAAGTGCTTTTTAGCAAATAAAAGGATTCAAAGAACGGAGTGGCACTGATTTATAACAAACAGTATGTAACATTCTTAGATCTTACGTCCATAAAAATGAAAAACATAAGTTGGCCCAAATCTGAACTCCTTTTTAGTATTTCCCCATACCACTGGTCATCAACCTATCTTTTATCTGTCTCCCACTGATCCCAAGCACATAGAACACTATCTGGAACATAGTAGATAAATATTTCCTGAATAAATACTTTGGTGACTAGTAGGGCGGTACATCTTCAACTTCACAAGGTAACGTCATAATACTTTCGAACAAGGTGTAACCAGTTTTCACCATTATCAGCAGCATTTTAAGCGTTCCATCTGCTTTACATCTTCAACCAAACTACATATGGCCAGACCGGAGGTTATTCTTTGCTGGTGGGTATAACATGATCACCTACTGTAGTCTTTTAATCTATTTATCAGGTCTTTGTATTTCCCTTTTCATAAGATACCTATTCTTTTTACCATTCTTCTTTTGGTTGTTGATCTTATTTATTTAACGCAAGAGAATAAATCAGATACAAATCCTTTGATTATGAGTTGCAAATACCTTTTTCCACTTCAAAGGTTATCTTTTGATTTTCTTTCCCATGTCTTTTGATGAGCACACATTCTTAATTTAGATGCAATCAAAGCTGCTGGTCATTTACTCTATGATTCACATTTCTGTATCTTGTTTATAGCAGTTTTTCTCCAAGGTCCAAACAATTTACCTATATTGACTTCTTAGTTTTAAGTTTTGTCTTTCACATTTAGGACTTCAATCAGTTGGAAATGATTTGTATATGGTATGAGACCCAGGTCCAATTTCATTATTTTCCGTATGAAAAAAAAAATTGTTCCAGAAGTATTCTTTTTTCACTGATTTATACAGCCAGCTCTATCATAAATTGTTTCTATATATGTATGGATCTGCTTCCAAATTTCTGTTCCACTGGCTTATTTACATATTTTGACACTACCACCATATGTCTTAACTATTATACCTTTACAATAATATTCTGATATGTATTAGAGCAAGGCCATCTCCCCTCATAATATACCGAAAGAATGCCTTGGCTAGTCTTAACTCTCTGGCTTTTTTTTTTTTTTTGGAGACACAGAGTCTCACTCCATCACCTAGGCTGGAGTACAGTGGTATGTATGATCTCAGCTCACTGCAACCTCTGCCTCCCAGGTTCAAGTGATTCTCGTGCCTCAACTTCTCAAGTAGCTGGGATTACAGGCGTGTGCCACCATGCCCATTTTTTTTAGTAGACACGGGGTTACACCATGTTGGCCAGGCTGGTCTTGAACTCCTGGCCTCAACTGATCCACCTGCCTGGGCCTCCCAAAATGCTGGGATTACAGGTGTGAGCCACCATGCCCAGCCTCTCTGGCTCTTTAATATTAATTTTAAAACAGGCCAGGAACGGTGGTACATGCCTGCAATTCCAGCACTTTGGGAGGCTGAGGTGGGAGAATCGCTTGAGCTCAGGAGTTCAAAATCAACCTCAGCATCATGGTGAAACCCCATCTCCACAACAAAGAAAATACAAAAATCAGCTGTGTGTGGTGGCTCACACCTATAGTCCCAACTACTCAGGAGGTTGAGGTGGGAGGATTGCTTGAACCTGGGAAGCTGAGGCCGCACTGAGCAGAGATGGTGTCACTGCACTCCAGGCCTGGGTGACAGAGCAATTCTGTCTCTAACAATAAATGAATAAATAAATAAATAAATAATTTTAAAAACAACTATGTCAAATTTAAGGGGGAAAATCTTGTTATGACAGTGCTTGGAATAGCAATAAATCTAGATTAAAATGGGAGAACTGACATCTTCATAATAAATCTTCCAAATCATGAGCATGGTCAATTTCTTATTTAAGTCTTCTTTAACATCATCAAGTAAAGTTCTAAACTTTTTTTCCATAAAGATGCTGTATATCTTTTTAAAAAGATTTCTTCAGGCCAGGCGTGGTGGCTCCTGCCTGGGAGGCCAAGGCAGGCAAATCACGAGGCCAGGAGTTCGAGACCAGCCTGGCCAACACTATGAACCCTGTCTCTACTAAAAATACAAAAAATTAGGTGGGCATGGTGGCAGGCACTTGTAGTCCCAACTACTCAGGAGGCTGAGGCAGGAGAATCGCTTGAACCCGGGAGGTGGAGGTTGCAGTGAGTCGACATTGTGCCACAGCACTCCAGCCCAGGCGACAGTGCGAGAATGTCTCAAAAAAAAAAAAAAAAAATTTATTCTTAGATACCTTATAAATGTATTTTTGATGCTATTGCATTATTTCCTTTAAATGGCTGTTTACTGCTGGCATAAATTATATCCAGCAACCTTGCTAAACTCTCATTAATTCTAATAATTTGTCTATAGATTCCACAAATAATGAGAGATAGAAAAACTCTTTTTATACACGTTAACTTTTAGGTGCCCATCAGACATCAAGGTGGAGATGTTAAGTAGATAGCTGGATAACAGTCTGCAGTTCATGACAAATACAGACTGTAGACAAATTTCATTTAAAACCATAGACCTAGATGAGATCATCAACAAAGCGAATGTAAAAAGAGATGGAACCTTGATATATAACTTTAAAGATTGAGAGGACTGAGGAAAAAAACCATCAAAGTGTGGGGACCCAGAAGCTAAGCAGAAACATGTTTCAAGAAGGTAGAGTGACCATTTTCAAATGTTATTAAATAGGATAAAAAGCTGATAACTCACCACTGGATTCACTTGGAAGTGTCAGTGACAATGTTGGACAAGGGAGGTGGTGAAAACCTGATTCCAGTGAGTTCGAGAGGGAAGGAATTGGAAACTAAAAGTGTAGACAACTCTTTTGAGAAGTGTTGCTGCAGAACAGAGAAAAGGAGCATGTAGGCTAGAAGGGGATGGTGTGGTCAAAAGAAGTTTTTTACTGCACTGATAGGAATAACCCAGCAGAGAAAGAAAACTTCATGCAGCTGATACAGAAAACTGCTGAAATATCCTTCAGCAATTCAGAGGGGTGAGATGTGATGTACCAGTAAAGACTGGCCTTCAACAAGCTCATGAATACTTCACTTACAGGAACAGGTGGGAAAGCAGAACGCGTGGGTACTAATGCAATGAGAGTTTGGAAGGTCTATCCTGATTGCTTCTATCTTCTCAACTAAGTAGAAAGCAAGACCTTCAGCTAAAAGTATGGGTAAGTGCAGAGGAGTTGAGGGGTGTGAGAACAATTAAAGCGTGAAACTGAAGAATGAACTACGGAGATACAGTAGAGCTTCCCAGCAGAGCAAGAGCCCATACCTGTAAGCTACCATGACTTTGACCCCCTGAATTCTCTTTCTCTTCTCACTGACCCATACCCAATTCCCCAAACGCCAATCTAAGTTAAGATCCCAGTTCTTGCTTACTTTGCTTGTCACCCATGAAGCTGACTGTGGTTGAAAGAGACACAACCATGCTTTTAAATATTTGTTTTCGGCTGGGCACCATGGCTCACGCCTGTAATCCCAGCACTTTGGGAGGCCGAGGTGGGTGGATCACAAGGTCAGGAGTTCAAGACCAGCCTGCCCAATATGGTGAAACCCCATCTCTACTAAAAATACAAAAAAATTAGCCGGGTGTAGTGGCACATGCCTGTAATCCCAGCTACTCGGGAGGTTGAGGCAGGAGAATTGCTTGAATCCGGGAGATGGTGGTTGCAGTGAGCAAAGAACCAGCCCGGGCAACAGAGCAAGACTCTGTCTCCCAAAAAAAAAAAAAAAAAAAAAAAAAAATTGTTTTCTACTACAAAGAACCCTAATCAATATACTCTCAAAAGTCAATGAAAGCTGGGCATGGTGGCCCAAGCTTGTCATCCCAGCTACTTGAGAAGCAAAATCACGAGAATCTCTTCAACATGGGACGGGGACGTTGCAGTGAGCTGAGATTGTGCCACTGCACTACAGCCTGCGTGACGGAGCGAAATTGTCAAAAAAACAAAAAATCAATGACTCGTGAATCACCAACTTCAATGGCTTACACTGTTTACATGTTCTTTAGCAAAACCCATCTTAAATCCCCTGATTTCCATGACATCACATCATTAGACCAGCAGTTCTCAAACCCGGATTACATCAAGCTAAAAAAATTCAAAAGATGTTTTAAGGACTGACACAGGATTGCCCATTTTATTTGGATAAGTAGAAGATTAAAAATTTTAATATCACAATTTCATTAAAGTCAGTATGTCACAAAAGACAAATCTTGGAAAAAGGAACAACTCACCTTAAAAAAAGTTAACAATCTTACATTGATAATATTCACAAAGGGCTGAAGTCTTTGTCAGAGAGCAGCACTGAGTGACAACCACTACATTAATATATGCTGATCTTCTCCCTACCCTGTGATTACAGATGGTCCCTAACTTACGATAGTTCAATTTAAGATTGTTCAACTTTACAATGGTGTGAGGTGAGAAAGAAACTCAACAGAAACCATACTTTGAATCGTGATCTTTGCCCAGGCTAGCAATATGCAGTACAATACTTTCGTGTGATGCTGGGCAGTGTCAGCAAGCCATAGCTCCCAGTCAGTCACAAGGGTCAGACAAAAGTAAACAACTGATACTGTACAGGGTATGTGTTGCCAGATGATTTTGCCCAACAGCAAGCTCATGTAAGTGTTCTGAAAATGCATAAGGTAGGCTAGGCTAAGTTATGATGCTTGGTAGGTTAGGCATATTAAGTACATTTTCAACTTAATGTTATTTTCAAATTACAATGGGTTTATCCAAACGCAAGTCAAGGAGCATCTGTACTTTTTTCGGACTCTTCCTTTCTCTTGTCAATGCAATGGTTCTTTAAATGCTTCCATGTAGTCCTTTTATTGTTTTTTTGTGCTCTTCATTATCTCATCAATTTTCAAGACTTCAGGTCTCCAAGTGAGTGACTTAAATTCTTGCTTCATCACTTTGGGAGACCGAGGTGGGCGTATCACAAGGTCAAGAGATGAAGACCAACCTGGCTAACACGGTGAAACGCCGTCTCTACTAAAAATACAAAAAAATTAGCCGGGCGTGGGAGTGGGCACCTGTAGTCCCAGCTACTCGGGAGGCTGAGGTAGGAGAATGGCGTGAACCTGGACGCAGAGCTTGCAGTGAGCTGAGACTACGCCACTGCACTCCAGCCTGGGCAACAGAGCAAGACTCTGTCTCAAAAAAAAACCAAAAAACAAAAAACAAAAAACAAATGGGACACACTTGGTAGGGATTAATAGCAAAGGTGATTATCTCTATCTTTTTATAGACAGGGTCTATTTAGTGGGTGCCCAATAAATGGTAATTTTTTAAAGGTGTTGACAGTTCTATCAATTAGTATCCCCTTCATCTTAACTGTTCTTTTTTGAGACAGGGTCTCACTCTGTTGCCTAGGCTGGAGTGCAGTGGCACGATCACAGCTCATTACAGCTGACCTCCCAGGCTTGAGCGATCTTCCCAGCTCAGCTTCCCAAGCAGCAGGGACAACAGGCACCTATCACCACACCCGGCTAAATTTTGTATTTTTTGTAGAGACAGGGTCTTGGCCATGTTGCCCAGGCTGGTATCAAGTTCCTGAAATCAAGCAATCCACCAGCCTCGGCCTTCCAAAGTGCTAGGATTACAGGCATGAGCCACTGTACCCAGACTTCTTACTGTTCTTAAGAGCTCTCCTTGAGCATTCCTTATTCCTTAAACTGCAGATCCTAAGACTATGGTATGTTTATCTTTAATATTCACTAACCCTAATATTTCTTTTCAAAATCTCATGATTTGAAAACCACACAGGTTTAAAGGACTTCCTTCAAAGGACTGTATAACCTTACAGCAGTCTATATACTCATTTTCTATCTGTACATAGTTTCCCTCCCAATTCCTCAATAAGCAGAACTCAAGGGTTATTACTGCCTTGCTTCTTTTATTTCTAATTCTCAACAGAAAAGAGCCTAAAGCCATTTTCTACTTTAGCACTGCTTATTTTAACTCCAGAAGAGAGAAATTCCTATTTAAGATTTTCTGAAGAATATGAAATTTGAGCAAGTCTTTCAATGAACCAAAAGGGGACATAAGATACATTAAGATTTTTTTCCCGTACAGCATTTCTGTCTATTAAGAAAAGACTTGGGGCCGAGCGCAGTGGCTCATGCCTGTAATTCCAGCACTTTGGAAGGCCAGGGTGAGCAGACTGCTTGAGCTTAGGAGTTTAAGACAAACTTGGGAAACAAGGCAAAATCCCATCTCTACAAAAAAAAAAAAACCACAAAAAAATTAGCCAGCTTTGGGAGGCCGAGGTGGAAGGATCACCTGAGGTCCGGAGTTCGAGACCAGCCTGCCCAATAGGGCGAAACCCCGCCTCTACTAAAAATACAAAAAATTAGCCAGGCATGGCAGCAGGCGCCTGTAATCCCAGCTACTCGGGAGGCTGAGGCAGGAGAATCACTTGAATCTGGGTGGCGGAGGCTGCAGTGAGCCGAGAATGCACCACTGCACTCCAGCCTGGGTGACAAGAGAGAAACTCTGACTCAAAAAAAAAAAAAAAAAGAGTCAGGCATGGTGGCACATGCCTGTACTCCCAGCTACTTGGAAGGCTGAAGTGGGAGGATCACTTGAATCTGGGAGGTCTAAGCTGCAGTGAGCCATGATTGTGCCACTGCACTCCAGCCTGGGTGACAGAGCAAGACCCTGTCTCAAAACAGCAGCAGCAACAACAACAAAGTACTTGGCCAGGAATGGTGGCTCATGCCTGTAATCCCAATACTTTGGGAGGTCAAAGGGGGAAAATCACTTGCCTCCAGGAGTTTGCCATCAACCTGGGCCACATGGCAAGATCTCTACCAAAAAAAAAAAAAAAAAAGGGCCAGGTGTGGTGGCTCACGCCTGTAATCCCTTTGGGAGGGAGGCACTTTGGGAGGCTGTGGCAGGAGGATCACTTGAGGTCAGGAGTTCGAGATCAGCTTGGTCAATGTGGTGAAACCCCATCTCTACTAAAAATACTAAAATTAGCCAGGAATGGTGGCGCATGCCTTTAGTCCCAGCTACTCGGGAGGCTGAGGTAGGAGAATTGCTTGAACCTAGGAGGTGGAAGTTGCAGTGAGTGAGCTGAGATTGCGCCACTGCACTCCAGTCTGGGTGACAGAGGAAAACTCCTCTGAGGGAAAAAAAAAAAAATTTTAGCCAGAAATAGTGGTGTTGTAGTCCCAACTACTTGGAAGGCTGGGAAGATTGCTTGAGCCTGGGAAGTCAAGGCTACAGTGAGCCGTGATGATCATGCCACTACACTCCAGCCTGTGCTACAGTGTGAGACCCTGTTTCACAAAAGTAAAAACAAAGAGAAAGTACCTAATACTATGGTGATTAACATGGATATGTAAAGTCTATTATGGAGTCTAATAAACAAAATCCCTGTAGCGGCTAGGAAAAGAAAAAAATATAAATGAACAAAATTGTATTTCTATCACAAATTCAACGACAACAATGGGATTTCTGTACCCATAAGAGGTGCATGAGAGAAATTATGTGAAGTGCTATGACATAATATAAAGCACAATATAGAACATTATCTTGAATTATTCACTAATTCATACTCTTAAAACCTGAATCAAATCATGAGACTATTTTACACCTATCAAACTGGCAAAAAAAAAATTCTGACACTATAAAGTGTTAATGAAGATGAGGCACAAACAAAGAATTCTCATACACTGCTGATTAGAGTGTAAACTGGCCCACAACCACTTTGGAAACTGGCAAACAACAAGTTGTAAAACCTCTATGATCCATTAATCCTAATCACGCATAACCACAAGAAATACTGATAATATCCTATAACATGGATGAACCTTCATCCATTATGCTACATGAAAGAAGCCAGACACAAAAGATCACGTAGTTCTACAATGGTTCTACAATGGTTGTACAACTCTGAATATACTAAAAACCACTAAATTGTACACTTTAAATAAGTGTATTTTGTTATATAAATTAGAGCTCAATGAAGCTGTTTCCAAAAAAAATTAAGACCAACGATTGATAAGGGACTGGGAAATCCTTCGTCACCAACGTAACACCATGCAAATTAGTTTCTTGTTCTAAGCCGAAAGATTGTTTAATATATAGATAGGACTACCTTAATAAAGAACCTATCTTAGCATTACAATGTCTTTTGTGATACAATGCAAAATGAGGAATTGCTATGCTGCATTTTAGTCAACAATGTTTAAAGGTGAATCCATCAATCTGTCAGCTATAAACTTTAGAGAAAAACATAGGAATTAAAAAAAGAACAAGCTAAATAATAACATAAGTATGTGATCATACCAAACCATTCTAGGGTAAGTGACACTGTCTCAAAATCAGTGTCACTGAAAAATAAAGACTAAATCAGATAATAGCTTGGACAGCTAGCTGTAATAAACTTTTTTTTTTTTGGATCAGCTGGAGAAATTTGAATAGCACCTGGGTATTAGAAGAAATGAACATTTACTCACATGGAAAGTGGGTATCACCCACTAAAAATAGGAAGTTGATCTCATTTAGTAAAATAAAAATAGAAACCTAAATATACGCGCTTAGACGACGATCTGGTAAAAAATGCACCGAGTTCTTAACAGTAGTAACTCCTGTGTGATAGGAATGCCAAGGCTTTATTTTTGCATACCTATATAGTCTAATATTCTACATTATCCTTACACTGCTTCTGTAATAAAAAGATTACTAAAAGAAAGAATCACACGGAGAGCTTTAATAAATCACTGATGTCCAGGCCTTACTCCAGATAAATTTTAAAAGGTTGAGAACTATCACTTTTGAGAATTGGGGCAGATAAAAGGGAAAATTGTCTGACAAGGCTTAAAAAGAAATTTATCAGAAGAACCCTGGGAATTCAGAGAACGAAGGAAAGGCTCTCTTGACTTGGCAAACACCAAAAACCAAAGGAAGCTAAGCAGTCAAAACCCCCTGCCAAGGTCATGCCACAGGAAGAGCCTGCTGAGGAAACTGCTCCAGCTAGCAATGCCACCACCAACAGCCACTGGAATGAATTCCAAACCCTCCTTGCATCTTTGCATCATCTCTCACTCTGGTGCAAGTCCCCAAAGTGAAGGGTATCTGACTGGCACAGTTTGGGTAACATGACCCAGCTCTAGCTGCCAGGGGTCCAGCACAGAAAGTTTATCTATATGGTGTGTGTGTGTGTGCACCCAACCTTTCCAGCATCCTCTCCCACTAAGATTCACAAAAAAGCAATACTGGAAAGGGGTTAAAATGGTAAACAGACAAAAGAAACAACAAAGGATCATTTTAAAGCCCAATTAGTAGAATATCCAACACAAGAATCCTGCCAGCCTTGCCATTAGGAATCAACTTGAATTACTGTGCCTTCTTCTGCTTCATTGTTCCAAAAACATTTCCTAAAAAGTAATTTCAGACCAGGCACAGTGGCTCATGCCTGTAATCTCATCATGTGGGGAGGCAAAGATGGGAGGAATTGCTTGAGTCCAGGAGTTCACCACCAGCCTGGACAACATAGTGAGACTCTATCTATACGGGAAAAAAAAAAAAAAAAATTAGCCAGGCATGATGGCACACACTTCTATTTCCCAGCAGGGCTGGGAGTGGGGGCCCAGGATGGAGCTGAGGTGGGAGGATCACTTGAGCCTAGGAGGTCAAAGCTGCAGTGAGCTATGATCATGCTACTGCACTCCAATCTGAGCAACAGAACAAGACCGTCTCTGCAAAATAAATAAACTTTTATCAGTTTCAGCAGCACCAAAAGGCTCTAATTCCCTATGATTACAACAGGCTATTTGTAACATTTTCAAAACTATGTATTTTTTTAAATAATTGAGTGATTTAATAGTAGTGACTAACAGATTGAGACACGCCTTTTTTTTCTTGGGAGAAAGTCTCTTGCTCTGTCACCTAGGCTGGAGTTCAATGGCACAATCTTGGCTCACTACAACCACCACCTCCTGGGTTCAAGTGATTCTAGTGCCTCAGCCTCCAGAGTAGCTGGGATTACGGACATTCACCACCATGCCCAGCTAATTTTTGTATTTTTAGTAGAGACGGGGTTTCGCCATGTTGACCAGTCTGGTCTTAAACTCCTGGCCTCATGTGATCCGCCTGCCTCGGCCTACCAAAGTGCTGAGATTACAGGTGTGTGCCACCATGACCAGCCGAGACATACTTTTTTTTTTTTTTTTTTTTTTAGAAAGAATCACTTTACAAGCATCTCTAAAAATCTCTTCTCAAGATAAGCTTCACTTCCAAAGCAAATATTAATTTTTAAGGTAGAATAGCAAATTAGGGACCTAGATGGCTCTGTCACACACTAGCTGTGTGACCTTGAACAAGTCATTTCACCTCTTTGTGTCTCAAATACCTACCTAATTTGGAGACTCTTGAATTGTTGTTGATTAAATCAGTGAATGTATATAAAGTGTTAAGAGTAACGCCTGGATGTTGTTCCCTGCAAAAAGAAAAAAGAATAGTGCCTAGCCTATAGTGAGTATACCATAAGTGCAAACAATAAAATGCCTAATAGTTGGAGGGCAGATAATAGGGAAAAAAATTCAGTTTTGAGAAATTTTCAGATTGAATATGCTGAGACAACTATTCATTAGTAACCAAAACCAGGAAATAAAAACACTGAAAACCCATGATACTTGGCTCAATTTTATAACACAATAAATATACAAGTAGGGAAAAAAAAAAGGCAGGAAAAAAACCACCTGGAAAAGTTAACACTGAAGTGGGCACCAAAGCAAACCAAACACTCCACTTTACATAGCATCTCAAACGAGAGTAAATAACCCATAAAGTTACCCTGTGTTGCCCAACAGAGAAATTTCAAGAAAATGATACAATGAGAATCACTGAACAAACCAGAAAATAAAAATTCCCAAATACACAGAATCACTAACAAATTTAGTCTTCTCAGTCTTCTCTATTTCCAAACCAAATCTCAATCTAAGCCTCTATAGCCAATTACCAATTTACAAGGAATCAAGAAAATCTAGAATGTGGGAAACTGCAGGACAAATGACCTGGTTTCTTTAACAAAATACAAGGAAAAAAACTGAGGAGAAATATGCAAATAAAGGCATTTAAAATGGCAGTCAATTGCAGTTTGTGGGACCTAGATCCTGATTCAAATAAATTACAAAAGTCAACAGAAAAGCAGTATCTAATAAAGAAAAACACTACTCCATGTGCAACTCATCTGTGCAGATTTCACTGAATTTCACTGGATTGGTGTGTAAAAGGATGTTCATTAAAGACAACTTCTCTAATAATCATGAAGCTCTTACGGTCAGACATTATTTTAAGAACTCTACAAATATCATTTATTACAACAACCCTAGGAGAAGGTACTATTGTTATCCCTACTTAACAGATGAAGAAACAAAGAGTCTCATTTAAGTAATTCACTCAAAGTCACAAAGCCGTAAGCAGCAAAGCTGAGATTCGAACCCAAATGGTCTGGCTACAAAGCCAACCACTGATTACCATACTATGCCATTTCTCTGTGAGGTATGGTGGAAACTATGCTTTGGAATCACAGAAAGCTGCCCAAATCTCCATCTCTATGTTACCCAAATTACTTAACTTCTTGGAACCTCTGTATACTCTCTTGTATTTATTTAAATAGTAAGGAATAATAAGATTACATAATTGACTTCATTACAGCATCTAAGTTTATGAAGCCCACAATAAATGGTTCCTGTTGCTCTTTCTGCCATACATGGTAAGACGAATTAAAAAGCAGAAAAATTTACAAACAGCACAAAAACTGGAAAAGCTCTTTCAAATTAACTAGACAGCCCCAAAACCAACTTTTCTATATACTTACATACTTTAAGGATAGCAATAATTCAGACAAGAACTTTTTTATATACCCAACTTTTAAACTTGAGCAGAAACAGAGTCTGCAAGCTCAATTTAAAGTACAGCTAAACTTAACCAAATGAGATTTTTCTGGGGGAACAAACTTACTCCACACAAATAGACCTACTGCTCAGAAAAGGGTACTAAAACTTTGTTCATTCTGGTGATTCTCTAGCCTGATGTATGGTTGATAAAAGGCAAAGTGGCTTTGAAGGCAAAGTGGTTTTTATCTTAGAAAAGGAAGATGAACTTAAAGAGTTTGTTAAAATCACCTCCTTTAAGAATAATTGCTTTTTATGTTATCCTCCAACTATTAAGTATTATCTGTTAAACTATACAGTTCTTTGTTTTATGGTCATCTAGATATTCCCAGTCCCTAGTTTCTTTTACTGAGTTGTTTTAGCTGAAAAATGATTCAGCTAATAGATCAATTAAAGACTGTTAGACTTAGTAAAGAAAAACAATAGGCTCTTTTAAATGTTTGCCTAGCATGTTTGAAATCACGTATAAAAATTCAATTTACATAACATCAGAAATATATCTGGCCGGGCGCGGTGGCTCACGCCTGTAATCCCAGCATTTTGGGAGGCCGAGGCGGGCGGATCACAAGGTCAGAAGATCGAGACCATGGTGAAACCCCGTCTCTACTAAAAAATAGAAAAAAATTAGCCGGGCGCAGTGGCGGGCGCCTGTAGTCCCAGCTACTCGGGAGGCTGAGGCAGGAGAATGGCGTGAACCCGGGAGGCGGAGCTTGCAGTGAGCCGAGATTGCGCCACTGCACTCCAGCCTGGGCGACAGAGGGAGACTCCATCTCGTGGGGAAAAAAAAAAAAAAAAAAAAAAAAAAAATCTACCTCAGTTAAGTTACACCTGTGGACAAAAGTTCAGTTCCTCTTACTGAACTATTTTTCAAGTTTGATTATAAGCTGTTTGAGGCAGATTTCAGTGGGAAATAGGAAACACTGAGTCTGATTTAGAAGTAACTTTGGCAATTAGGTCTCTAACAGCACAACCACATACTAAATTCCAGACAACAGTCAATTATGAGGTGGTATGTTATTTCTCCGCCACCTAGATTTTTCCCCTCATCTATCTGAACAACCATAAATACACCAAAATTTGCCTTTCCCATTAGTTTTTTTTAGTTGGAATCCTTTAAAATTTTGTGTGCCTTTCATCTTTTAGACCAACAGTCTTACTTTCATGTTTAAAGGCAGTGACCATAACCGTTAAGTTAAACACAACGACTTAGATTGCCTAAATTTGAATATAGGCTTTTACCTACTAGCTGGATGAGTCTCTGGACTTCTTTCCTCAACTATAAAATGGGTATAAAACAGCATCTACTTAGACCTGGCGCTGTGGCTCACGCCTGTAATCCCAACACTTTGGGAGGCCAAAGTGGGCAGACTGCTTGAGCCCCTGAGTTTGAGACCAGCTTGGGCAACATGATAAACCCTCCCCCTCCTAACAAAATACAAACAAACAAAAAATTAGCCCGGCGCAGTGGCATGCACCTGTCGTCCCAGTTACTAGGGAAGTTGAGGGGGGAGGATCACTTGAGCCTGAGAGGCGGAGGCTGAGGTGAGCAGAAATCGCGCCACTGCACTCCAATTTGGGTGACAGAGTGAGACCGCGTATCAAAAACAAAACAAAACAAATGAACCAGTATACTTAAAAAAATAAACAACAAGCCGGGCGCAGTGGCTTATGACTGTAATCCCAGCACTTTGGGAGGCCAAGGCAGGTAGATCACCTGAGGTCAGGAGTTCAAGACCAGCCTGGTCAACATGGTGAAAACCCATCTCTACTAAAAATGCAAAAAATTAGCCGGGCGTGGTGGCGAGCCCCTGTAATCCTAGCTACTTGGGAGGCTGAGACAGGTGAATCGCTTGAACCCAGGAGGCGGAGGTTGCAGTGAACCGAAATCGAGCCACTGCACTCCAGCCAGGGCAACAAGAGTGAAACTCCGCCTCAAAAATAAAAGAAAAAAAAAAAAAAAGAAAAAAAAAAGAAAATAAATAACAAATATAAAGCACTTTAAACAGCAGTCAGTCCCTGGCACATCAGAGTTATAACCATAAAATAAAGATATGCAATCTTCCGAAGTATGATTCACGATTGTGTCTTATCTTTAACTCAGCATTAAAAATGAATTATAAGCAGAAATGTGCACCAGATTTCATATCATTCTAAATTTAAATGGTTGAATGTGTCCTCCTCAGCTAAGCATCTTAACAGCCACTGATGAGCAATCTAGTAAATTGAATTCGCTCAAAATAAAGAGGCTTCCCAAGAGTTCCCCCCATATCACAAATTAAGAGCTCTGATAAGACACCAACCAGAATCAATTAAATGTATATATTAACATGTACAAACCATTGAGTACCCTAAAAAAAAAAAGAGTAAGATCTTACTCCAGTTTAGTAGTTAACAGTGACAAAACACAAAGCAACTTGTAATTTCTATTAAAAACTTTAAATATTTTTCCTGTAAAACCACCAAAATAATTTAACAACAACAACAAAAATCCTAGAGGAGATTAACAAAAATCAACTTTTGTATTTGAAGAAACGTCAAAAGGTACATTGAAAACTGACTCCCTGGGAAAGATGACAGTTTATTTTACTATTAATTTCAAAGTTTTCATTCACAAGTAGCATTTCACTCTTTTATCTTTTAAATAGATACAGGCTCCAGCACCTTTCCAAATACTGAAATTTACTGGTTTTTGTTTCCAATCTATGACTTTTTCTTTAAACTTCTGGATCTATCGGTTTTAAAAAAAAAACAGGAAATAAAAGACAGCCTCTTGTTTAAAAGGGCACGACAATCAGGCACTCCATACTTAAAGTATGTTTTCACTTGTTAAAATGTCTTAACACTATTCTAGTAAATATCTCAAACTTAATAGCACCCTAATTTCCTTTCAAATATTGAATATAAAAGACCTTAGAAAAGATCAGCAGTCTACCAAAGTACAAATATAATTCTACTGAGGAGTGACTACCAATCACTTTACTTTTGGATAAGGTTTACACAAGAACATGACTTACTACTAAACTAAAACATGAACCACTATAATTAACTCCGTATTTTTCTGGTAAGCAATAATTATCAATGTTAAAAATATTTCAACAAATATGACAAGCCAACTTCAGAGCACAAAATTGGCAGATAAAATTGACACCACAGCACAATTTCAAAACTATAAGCAACTATTAAACACGCACACCACACCGCACCACACCCATTCTTATGTAAACTTTCGGAGTACTCAACTTTGTGAGCCTCACCTTTGTTTTCACCTAGCATAAGGAGAGTTAAAGGTGAGACACCAATTGCAAAAAACTAAAAGATCAAAAGATTCAGTTAATGTCCCCACAGGGGAAACGACTAAAACCTTTAAACGTTAATGTATTTAAGTAATCGAAGGGCAGGGCACTTCCCCAAGCTACAGCCATTTTAGATTCAGACTTTCGAATTTCACGGGTTGGGGAGAACTAAATTTAAAACAAGAGAAAAAAAAACACTTAAAACATTTCAGGATCGACCAGCTTTCCCCGCCCCTCCAAGGAAAGGAGGTTGGTAGACATTGGATAGACTCAATCTAAACGAAAACACCTCGCTACCACAGAGAACCGGAAAGCTGGGGGTTAAAACTTTTTTCCCCTCAGATATCCAACATTTGACTTATACTTTTTCGTCCTCAGGTTTTCCTTTGAAGGAAAACAAAAGCCCTTAGCTTTCATTTCAAGAAGGAAAGAAAAAAACCCTTAAGCCAAGTCAACCAGCACGAAGCCGCATCGCCTGGAGAGGAGCCAAAGAGCCGCAGGTGAGCGTTCCGACCCGAAGACCAAAGTTAAAGTAGGAGCGCTTTCGCGGAGCCCCAGCGACGCTCGCGTGCAAAGCTCCACGCACTGGGGTGGCAGGGGTGCCGCGTCCGAACCACTTGACCCGTGGGCTCCGCTCGCCCCTCTCGGGTCGGACCTACACCCAACCACCTGTGTGAGAGCTTCTTTCAACTAGTTTTAACAGCCGGTTGGTTAGGCACCGGGCGGAGCCTCGCGCCGGAACGACTCCAAGATCTCCTACTGCCCCGTTGTCCCAAACTCCCACTCACCGGGCAGCGGCGGAGCTACGGCCAGGGACTAGACGCGGCGTCTGAGGACGCGTCCCCAGCTTGTCGACCCGGCAGAGGCGTTTAGTTCACAACCATAACAAAGCTCTTCCCAAAATGGCTGCCCGGCCCACAAGGTCCAGGAGAGGCAGAGCGGGTGGAGGAGGAGGAGCGACGAGCAGCACGGCCCTCGCTCCCCCGTCCGACCCCGCCTTACACACGCCCACCTGAAGAAGCGCATGCGCACGGGACCGGCTCCGGCGGCCCAGCCGGACGCCAGTGCCCCACGCTGCGAACGTTCGGCCTCCAGAACGGCGGTTATGCCCTGCCCCGCCCTCGGCTCCCTTCCTCGCCGCTTGAGGCGGTGCGTGGTCGCCTCTACCTCCTACAGAATTGAATCCTCTGTCTTTCCTCGTGCCGCCTGAGGCAGGGACAAGCCTAGTTTAGTACACCCCTTCTAACCTCCCCTGCCCACTTCCAGGGCCTGGGCGCGTATGAATGAGTGGGTGGGTATGCATATGTGTATCCCTTTTTTCTTCACCCTCCCACAGCCCGCCCCTGGGCCAGTGCGCGTCCCGAAACTACCTCTACAAGGATTTGCAAGCCGGTTTCGGAGGAACGTGTGTTTTCCGGCCCTTTCCCACCTTCTGCTCCTTCACGTGTGCGCGTCGTTGAGACTCCAGCCCCCAGCGGGCCACACGGCCTGCTCCCGGAGACTGCGCGGCTGCGTCGGCCGCGCTACCCGCTGGGAGTAGTAGTTCCCCGGGAGCGCAGGCGTCACTGCCCCGCCCCAGCGAAGGGCGGGATTCCGGCGAGAGCCTGCGCTTGTGACAGTGCCGTTTCTCCTACCTGAAGTCTCATTGGGTATCGCGCTACTGGAAGGGGCGGCGCTGCCATGACAGAGGAGGCAATAAAACTGAAGGCCTAGCTCGACCAAAAGCGCTTTAACGGACTTCGCTGTGGTTCCATCCGGCACGGAAAGCTAAACCTTGTAATGGCTGGCAACCAGGAAGCTAGAATACCTAGAATCCGGAGGACTGGAGGGACTGGCAGGCGTGGGCCCCTGAGATCTCCTATTACATGTCTTCAGCTTTACCCATAGACACGGAAGGACACTTAAGATTGCCTGGTGCCATTTCCTGTGAAATAAGTCCAGATAAGAGAAGGGACTTGCCCAAGGTCACATAGCCGAGAAAGCCGAGGGCAGCAGAAGAAATGATCTGACTTTCCCAACCACCCCCAAGCCTAGGGCCCTTATCACCACACCGTTCATGGAAGTGAAAATCCTGCTCTTTTGCTCTTTAATCCTTAATGAAGTTTCTAGGTCCTAGCAAAGAAAATGAATGTAAGAACTGGGCTTTTTTCCCCCTTTAAATGATAGTAAAGGGCCGTAATGCAGAGTGAGATGTGTCCCCATAGGTCTTATAAACCCTGTTTTACAAAGTAAAACGTAAGTTCCACAGATGGCAAGCAATTCCAGGTCACATTGGGCCTAAAATCCCAAGTCTCTTACCTTCCTTCACCACCATCATTCTGAGATTGTTTCAGTACTTGCACTCTACCTTCCCGAACTCTGTGGGCAGATTCTGCTGCCTGGGAGCCCTGGAATAAAAAGTCAAGGACCGTTCGACATCTGCATTCAACTAGAAATTAAGAATGGCCCCCAAACAGAAAGCCGGGCATAGGAACCAGTTAGCGCAGGTCAAGTCCCTACCCGGACTCATTTTTTTTCAGTCCTCAGGAAGTAGGGGGCTCTCTGAATCCACTTGCCGGAAGTGCCTTTCCAGTAGACCTGGGCTATTGTTGCGGTTGTTCTCCACCTCTCCGGGCAACGCTGGTAAGTCTCAAAGTCGCCACAGGTGCAGGTTGGGATGGGAGGCACCAAGGATTGGTAGTAAATTGGAGACGCGGGCACTATCGGACAGGGTTTCCCGAAGACACTGGCGTCTAAACCCCGCCTTCCTTTCTCAGAGGTCAGTTTGAAGTTTGCGGTTTGCAGTCTTCCCACTAGGGCAATGGGAATATTGAGCTTTTTCATTTATATTAGGAGGAGTAAGCTTTGAGTCTCAGTCCTTAATCCCGCATCACCTGCCGTCCCTGGTCTTTAGGTTATCACTTTTTAATATCCACTAGTTGGAAAGCACGTGCCACAGAGGAAAGGGAGTGTCCAAAGGTGGGGAAGATGGTTGAGATTTTAAACGGAGTTATCTGGAAAGTCCTTACAAAGAAAGTGATTTTGCACAAAAGTGATGGGTACGCTCTGCGGACATTTTGGTCTGGGGCTCAGGTGGGTGGGTGTGGGTGTGTGGGCCTTCTACTCGGAGGCCCAGGATAACTTACCTCCCTACTTCCTTAAGTATAGCATGAAGACATTAACTGGTATACAGGATTTCTTGACCCAGCCCTAAGATCTGTGATCAATAAATTAGTTCAATCGGTTTTTTTTTTTTTTTTTTTGAGACATAGTCTCGCACTGTCGCGTGGGCTGGAGTGCAATGGCACGATCTTGGCTCACTGCAACCTCCGCCTCCCAGGTTCAAGCAATTATCCTGCCTCAGCCTCTCGAGTAGCTGGGATTACAGCCGTCCGCCACCACGCCCAGCTAATTTTTTGTATTTTTAGTAGAGACGGGGTGGTGGTGGTGGGGGGTGTTTCACTGTGTTGGCCAGGCTGGTCTCGAACTCCTGACCTAGTGATCCACTCGCCTCGGCCTCACAAACTGCTGGGCCTACAGGAGCGAGCCACTGCGCCCTGCCCAATCGATTTTTTTAAATTAAGCAGCAACTGTAGGTTTTTTTAGACATCCCATTCTCCTGGTTAAGAATGAAGTTGTCAGATCTAGATCCGTATTATCATTCACCTGTTTTTACTGGCTGCTTACATTAGAGTTTTCAATCAGTCCCTCCTGTGTAAAGTGCTTTGTGTCAGGGACAGTTCTCAGCTATTTACATGTAGTAACTTATTAAGTGTTACATCAGGCTAAGTGGCACACACCTGTAATCCCAGCACTTTGGGAGGCCGAGGCAGGTGGATTGCTTGAGCTCAGGAGGTCGAGACCAGCCTGAGCAATATGGCAAAACCCCTTCTATACAAAAAATACAAAAATTGGGGCCAGGCGCGATGCCTCACGCCTGTAATCCCAGCACTTTGGGAGGGCGAGGCAGGTGGATCACGAGGTCAGGAGATCGAGACCATCCTAACACGGTGAAACTCCATCTCTACTAAAAATACAAAAAAATGAACTGGGCATGGTGGTGGGGGCCTGTAGTCCAGCTCCTCAGGAGACTGAGGCAGGAGAATGGCATGAACCTGGGAGTTCCGTGAAGCTTGCAGTGAGCTGAGATGGCACCACTGCTCTCCACCCTGGGCGACAGAACAAGACTCTGTCCCAAAAAAAAAAAAAAAAAAAAAAATTAGCTGGGCGTGGTGGTGTGGCCTGTAGTCCCAGCTCCTTAGAGGGCTGAGGTGGTAAGATCCCTTGACCCTGGGAGGTCAAGGCTGCAGAAAGCGGAGATCACACCACTGTACTCCAGATTGTGTGACAGAGCGAGACCCTGTATCCCAAAAAAAAAAAAAGTTACATCAACCCTATGAATTAGTTAGTACCCTTATTTCAAAGGTGAATGAACTACACCATAACAAGGTTAAATAATTTGTTCAAAGACACACAGCTAATAAGTAGTGGAGCCAGGATTCCAACCAAGTTTGACACCAAAGTCTGCACTCCAACAGGCTATTCTCTCTCTCAGTACTAAGTTAATGAGGTTATTTTGAGCATTAAATGAGTTAATGCTAGCCAGGTGCGGTGGCTCACGCCTGTAATCCCAACACTTTGGGAGGCCTCAGCAGGTGGATCACCTGAGGTCAGGAGTTCAGGACCAGCCTAGCCAACATGGCAAAATCCCATCTCTACTAAAAATACAAAAATTGGCCGGGTATCGTGGCGGGAGCCTGTAACCCCAGCTACTGAGGAGGCTGAGGCACAAGAATCGCTTGAACCCAGGAGGCGGATGATGCAGTGAGCCAAGATCATGCCACTGTACTCCAGCCTGGGTGACACAGCAAGACCCTGTCTCAAAACAAACAAAAAAACCTAAATTATATTGGTTTGGTACTATTGTTATTTTGAGTTGTGAACTCTTAAGCCCCAAAGTAAATAACTAAGGAGAAAAAAAGGAAACAGAGAAGCTATGACCTTCCAGTTTTGTTTTGTTTTTTTTTTATTTCACAAAAATGCCATTTAGAAGACCCTTCATTTTAAAGATGAGAAAAGTGGTACTCAAGCAATTTGCCCAGTGTCACACAGCTAGGAAATGGTGAAAGTATCTATAAAATCTCTATGTGCATTACTCTATTACACCAGACAGCCAAAGCTAGAAGAACAGTTCAGGTATTAAAAGAATCTATTGGCCGGGCGCGGTGGCTCAAGCCTGTAATCCCAGCACTTTGGGAGGCCGAGACGGGCGGATCACGAGGTCAGGAGATCGAGACCATCCTGGCTAACACGGTGAAACCCCGCCTCTACTAAAAAATACAAAAAACTAGCCGGGCAAGGTGGCGGGCGCCTGTAGTCCCAGCTACTCGGGAGGCTGAGGCAGGAGAATGGCGTAAACCCGGGGGGCGGAGCTTGCAGTGAGCTGAGATCCGGCCACTGCACTCCAGCCTAGGCGACAGAGCGAGACTCCGTCTCAAAAAAAAAAAAAAAAAAGGATCTATTCCGTGTTACCGATAGTTTGAAAACATTAATGATTCTTTTCAAAGGAAACTGATATATTCATGAATTACTACTATTTTAAAATGTATAAAATGAGAAAATTAAGTGACATCTTGTGTTATACACAGAAATGCCCCTGATTCAGTGCCTCCACTTAGCTGCAACAACTCGTTAATCAGAACTGCCTGGCATCTTCCTAAACAAGACTTTCAATAGGGGCCAGTATGCTTCGCTTCATCCAGAAGTTTTCTCAAGCATCTTCAAAGGTTGGTTTGTTTAGCAAATATTTGAGCACTATTTGCCAAATATTGCTTGGGCGAGGGCAGCAGCAGTGAAAAAGACAAAAAGTCTTACCTTTGTGTATTCAGGTGATGGAGGGAAGAGTTAAGTAAAATATAAGTAAAATCTTTATTATATCAGGCTGGGTGCAGTGGCTCACGCCTGTAGTCCCAGCAATTTGGCAGGCCAAAGTTGGTGGATCACTTGAACTCAAGGAGTTCAAGACCAGTCTGGGCACATGGCAAAACCCTATCTATACAAAAATTTAGTTGGGCATGGAGTCACACGCCTATAGTCCCAGCTACCTGGGAGGCTGAGGGAGGAGGATTGCTTGAGCCCAGGAGGTTGAGGCTGCAGTGAGCTGAGATCATGCCACTGCACTCCAGCCTGGGTGACACAGCAAGACGATGTTTGCAAAAAAAAAAAAAATTGGCCAGGTGCCGTGGCTCATGGCTGAAATCCCAGCACTTTGGGAGGTTGAGGCAGGTGGGTCACTTGAGGTCAGGAGTTCAATACCTGCCTGGCCAACATGGTAAAATCCTTGTCTCTACTGAAAAATACAAAAATTAGCTCAGCATGGTGGGCGCCTGTAGTCCCAGCTGCTTGGGAGGCTGAGGCGTAAGAATCACTTGAACCCAGGAAGCCAAGGTTGCAGTGAGCCGAGATCACGCCACTGCACTCTGGCCTGGGTGACAAAGGAAGTCTTCATCTCAAAAAATAAAAATTAAAAAAAATAAGGCCAGGCACAGTCACTCATGCCTGTAATCCCAACACGTTGGGAGGCCAAGGCGGGCGGATCACTTGAGGTCAGGAGTTTGAGACCAGCCTGGACAACATGGTAAAACCCTGTTTCTACTAAAAATACAAAAATTAGCTGGGCGTGGTGGCGGATGCCTGTAATCCCAGCTACTCAGGAGGCTGAGGCAGAGAATGGCTTGAACCTGGGAGGCAGAGGTTACAGTGAGCAGAGATTACACCACTGCACTCCAGCCTTGGTGATAGAGCAAGACTCAGTCTCAAAAAAATAAAAATTAATACATCAAATGGTAAGTGCTGTGGAGAACTATAAAGCAGGGAAGTGGAATAGGTAGTGTCAAGATGTAGGATTGAATTTATAAATGGCAGGGGATCAGAAATAAGTAACTGAGGGAAGAGCAGTAAATATGGAAATGGGAAATGGTTCCAAGATGGAACCATTCCTAGCATGTTTGAGTGATCACTGAGATTCTTCAATAACTTCAATTTTTGCTGGGCGCGGTGGCTCACGCCTATAATCCCAGCACTTTGGAAGGCTGAGGTGGGCGGATCACAAGGTCAGAGATCAAGACCATCCTGGCTAACATGGTGAAACTCCGTCTCTACTAAAAATACAAAAAATTAGCTGCCGGGCGTGGTGGCAGGTGCCTGTAATCCCAGCTACTCGGGAGGCTGAGGCAGGAGAATGGAGTGAACCTGGGAGGCGGAGCTTGCAGTGAGCTGAGATCAAGCCACTGCACTCCAGCCTGGGCAACAGAGAGACTCTGTCTCAAAAAAAAAAAAAAAAAGAAACTTCAATTTTTTCTTTAATGGAACACTTTTTAGTTCAAGTCTGGTAACTAAAACACAGAATCAGCAGGAAAGGTTATTACTTTGCCCGTGTACAATGAAAGGCACTGGGGATTTTAAGCCAAGGAAAAAAATACGGTCCTGGCTCTCAAGTCTACTGAGACAAAGACAAGTAAACACACAATTTTAATTCACTGTGAGAAAAATTATGATGGAAGTGTGCACAGGATACTTACTATAGGAGCATTAAATCAGACTGTAGAAGGGTAAAGGAAAGCTTTAACTTGAATGTTGAATGTTGAGGTAAGTCTCCTAGATAGAAAAGTAGTAAGAGCTAGAATTCTAGGCAGAGCCTACACAAAGGCATGGAATTGTGAAAAGTATGTGGTGTTTATAAAGCTAAGTTGGAAGGTAGATTTATTTTCTCCATATAAAAACAGCATTCTCACAGTAATTAGTGCTGCTTCTTTTGCTATTTATAAATAAAAGAGGCAGTTTAGAAGGACAAATTCTGAAGGTCTAGTCTTTACCTGATCCTTTTTCAGATATTTTTCTTATGGAATAAGATTAAGTGGTAGGTTGAAATATATCACTGGTTTGTGTTCAGTGGTTTCTTTTGTACATTTTATAGCCATTTAATACTTTTACCAGCAATAACATCACTTCAGAGTTAGTTCATCCTTTCTGTATAGTTTGATGTGGTAATGGAAAGCAGATCTTTTTTGTTTGCTCCTTTCAAACAATTCCAATTGTTTCATACTGGGATTGACTAAAATCTGATGATACATATAGATTTTTAATTTTGTCTTTTGGTTCTGTTTTCTTTATAGATGCTGAAGTGCTCTTTCCCAGTGGGACTAAGAGCCAGCAGAACAGATATACTTTCTCTCAAGATGTCTCTCCAGCAGAACTTTTCCCCATTTCCAAGGCCTTGGCTTTCCTCATCATTTCCGGTGTATATGAGCAAGACACAGTGCTATCATACATCCCCCTGCAGCTTTAAAAAGGAGAAGCAAGCACTTCCAGCCAGGTCACCAAGCACCATCAGTTACATAACTGACAGCCCAAAGCCAGCATTATATGTAACTCTGGCAGGACTAATCCCCTTCGTTGCTCCACCACTGGTCATGCTGATGACAAAAACTTATATTCCCATATTAGCTTTTACTCAGATGGCTTATGGAGCCAGTTTCATATCTTTCTTGGGTGGGATCAGATGGGGTTTTGCTCTACCAGAAGGTAGTCCAGCCAAACCAGACTACCTTAATTTAGCCAGCAGTATAGCTCCTCTTTTCCTTTCATGGTTTGCCTTCCTTATTTCTGAAAGACTTAGTGAAGCCATAGTCACAGTAATAATGGGTATGGGGATAGCATTACACCATGAATTTTTTGTCTTACCACATTATCCCAACTGGTTCAAAGCCCTGAGGGTAGTAGTCACTTTATTGGCTACTTTTTCATTTATAACCACTTTTGTAGTTAAAAGTATTTTTCCAGAAAAAGGACATAAGAGACCTGATCAAGTATAAAAAATATAAAAATACACCATAGATAACATTAGTATGCCGGCTACACCTTCTTCTACTTCTGTTTGGCTCTTTTTTCCCACACCAATGGTAATTTATTCTTCATAGATTGTTCTTCATTTCTAGAAGTTGTTATTTCATAGTAATTACTTGAGCAAAAGCTTGAAAATCCCTGACAAGTACTTTTCTTTCCTTTTTTTTTTTTTTTTTTTTTTTTTGAGACGGAGTCTCACTCTGTCGCCCAGGCCGGAGTGCAGTGGCCGGATCTCAGCTCACTGCAAGCTCCGCCTCCCAGGTTTACGCCATTCTCCTGCCTCAGCCTCCCGAGTAGCTGGGACTACAGGCGCCCGCCACCTTGCCTGGCTAGTTTTTTGTATTTTTTTAGTAGAGACGGGGTTTCACCATGTTAGCCTGGATGGTCTCGATATCCTGACCTCATGATCCGCCCGTCTCGGCCTCCCAAAGTGCTGGGATTACAGGCTTGAGCCACTGCGCCCGGCTGACAAGTACTTTTCATCTCATAGTATATTAGTTTTCACTCATTCATTTTACGAATAGTTATCCACTTAAACATTTCAATTATTTTAACTGTCTTGAAAATTAAAATAAAAGATTAAAAATCCCCTTTGTTAGAGTCCTGTGATCATTGAAAAGAATGCACATATTCTCCCACTTCAAGCGGAAAACATCCTATCTGTGAGTGTCTGGAAAGAAAAGGTAGTTCCATTGAGGAGTTTTCACAGGAGTTACTACTGGGAAATGCATGTACAAGCTTATTTCACATGGTGTAACCCAATTATATGAGCCAAAAGGATCTATGGCTCTAAAGTCAGTAGGGAGCAGTGTCATGAGGGAAAGCCACATTCAAAGGTAAGTCGGGCATGTTTTCCAGTTTTTATTAGGATATTTGGCATGGTATAGATACAACTTATCCCTTACCACCAAACACATAGCTAGTCAAAATGATTATTTTTAAAGGAAACTATTTAAAATAAAGCCACTAGTACATATAAGTTAGGAAAGAAAAGTCAAGCTGGAGCCATCTTGATATTCTAATGAGCAGGCCTATTTAGTTCTACATCTTTTTTTTTGAGACGGAGTTTCATTCTGTTGCCCAGGCTGGAGTGCAGTGGCACGATCTTGGCACACCGCAACCTCCGCCTCCCGGGTTCAAGCGATTCTCCTGTCTCAGCCTCTCTAGAGTAGCTGGGATTATAGGCAAGTGCCACCATGCCCAGCTAATTTTTTTGTGTGTATTTTTAGTAGAGGTGGCATGTCACCATGTTCGACGGGCTGGTCTTTTAAATCAGAGAGAAGCTTTTAACTTTGGTGTGTTTTTGTTTTCGTTTTGTTTTGTTTAAACACAGGGTCTCATGCTGTTGCTCAGGCCGGAGTATAGTGGTGTAGTCATGGCTTACTGCAAGCCTCAACCTCCTGGGCTCAAACAATTCTCCCACCTCAGCCTCCTGAGTAGCTGGGACTACAGTTGTGCACCACTACGCCAAGCTAATTTTTACATTTTTTGTAGAGACAGGGTCTCCCTATGTTGCCCAGGCTTGTCTCGAACTGAGCTCAAATGATCTTCCTGCCTAGGCTCCCAAAGTGTTAGGATTACAGGTGTGAGCCATTGCACCCAGTGCAGAAGCTTCCTTAAAACAGCAAAAGCAACTCCTTAGATTTTCACTTGAAAACCTAATCTCGGCCGGGTGCGGTGGCTCAAGCCTGTAATCCCAGCACTTTGGGAGGCCGAGACGGGCGGATCACGAGGTCAGGAGATCAAGACCAGCCTGGCTAACACGGTGAAACCCCGTCTCTACCAAAAAAGACAAAAAACTAGCCGGGCGAGGTGGTGGGTGCCTGTAGTCCCAGCTACCCGGGAGGCTGAGGCAGGAGAATGGCGGGAACCCGGGAGGCGGAGCTTGCAGTGAGCTGAGATGTGGCCACTGCACTCCAGCCTTGGCAACAGAGCGAGACTCCGTCTCAAAAAAAAAAAAAAAAAAAAAAAAGAAAACCTAATCTCTAATCACCCTACTTAAGGTGGAGAAAAAAAAGAACAAAAAAGAAAACCTAGTTTTCTGAAATTCTTAGTCTCACCAAAAAGGAAAAACATTTAAAATGGTATAAGAATATAGATCAGGATATAGTATAACCTGGAATTTTTTTTTTTTTTTTTTTTTTTTTGATGGAGTTTCACTCTTGTTGCCCAGGCTGGAGTGCAATGACGCTATCTCGGCTCACCACAACCTCTGCCTCCCGGGTTGAAGCGATTCTCCTGCCTCAGCCTCCCAAATACCTGGGATTACAGGCATGCACCACCATGCCCAGCTAATTTTGTATTTTTAGTAGAGACAGGGTTTCTCCATGTTGGTCAGGCTGGTCTCAAACTCTCAACTTCAAGTGATCCGCCCGCCTTGGCCTCCCAAAATGCTGGGATTACAGATGTAAGCCACCATGCCCGGCCTGTATATTTTTTAGAGATGATGTTTCCATTCAGTCTCAAAACAATCTGATTCTACTCAGATTGTTTTGATAAGGAAACTCACTTCTTTGTTACTAAATTGCATGAATGCTATACAAACTTAAGACTTTTCCATAATCTGAATTAAATGAATTATTTTCCAGAATAGAGGCAAATCATATTTTTAGGCTAATTGCCTAATTTTGCTCAAAAAATGCTAGTTTCCAGGTGAATTACAGTGTGTGCTTCTTTAAGAAAACTGGTTTTTAAGTACATTTGATTAAGTATATTGGCAGGATACTTAGAAGCATATCGGATTGTTAAACATTTTGGAGGTAGATCACTTTAATCATTTCTCAAAAAACAGAATTAAATGTAAAACTAAATATGCAAGTCCCTAAAGTAAAAACAAAACCAACTAAAAAACTTGTGCAATCCTACTACAGTTTGGTAACCCAGAATGCCACTGATAAAAGTAATACAAAGAAACAAAAAAACTAGATACTTTATTAGTACATTCTTTTAAAAACAATCTTGTTGGCCTGGCGTGGTGGCTCACGCCTATAATCCCAGCACTTTGGGAGGCCAAGGCAGGCAGATCACCTGAGGTCGAGAGTTCGAGACCAGCCTGACCAACATGGAGAAAACTTGTCTCTACAAAAAATACAAAATTAGCCGGGCGTGGTGGTGCATGCCTGCAATCCCAGCTACACAGGAGAGTGAGGCGGGAGAATCAGAGGCAAAGGTTGCGGTGAGCCAAAATCGTGTTATTGCACTCCAGTCTGGGCAAAAAGAGCAAAACTCCATCTCAAAAAAACAAAACAAAACAAAACCAATCTTGTCATTACCTAGGAATAATAAGCATATTTACAGTTACCACAGTTACCTATTTTCAGGGATCTTCAACACCTGTTAAACACTGACTGCTTTGACATTACATTTCTGCCAAGCTGTGCAAAGCACCCCCCTCCACAGTGTCATTTTCAGTTGCTACTAGACAATAATGAGAAATTAGCTGTAGAAGTATTTTGTAAATCTGTTTTGGATCAGAATACAGATTCTCTGTAACTAGAAATAGTAAAGGCACATGAGTTAGAGCTTAGTCTATAAATTATCTGTATACTTTATTCTTTGACATGTTACAGATCTCTACACAGACATCTGTGACCCTTCAGAGAAGGGTGCCCCAGAGAAGGGAACATAGGGCTTCCTGCGTGCATTACATAAACTTTTCCTAATAAATACACATGGTTAAGTTATAAGGAAAGTATACTTGTGGACTAAACCAAGTATTTTATTTTTTTGAGATGGAGTCCTGCTCTATGGCCCAGGCTAGAGCACAGTGGCATGATCTCAGCTCACTACAACCTCCATCTCCTGGGTTCAAGTGATTCTCCTGCCTCAGCCTCCTCAGCAGCTGGGATTACAGGCATGCACCACCACCTGCTGCCAATTTTTTGTATTTTTAGTAAAGACAGGGTTTCACCATGTTGGCCAGACTGGTCTTACCTCAAGTGATCTGCCCACCTCAGTCTCCCAAGGTGCTACGATTACAGGCATGAGCCATGGTACCCGGACTAAACCAAATAATTTGGATATGAGTGCTACCTGATTCATTAATGCAATTAAAAGTTTTCTATCTAAATAAGTTGATGAGGCTTATAATAATCTATGGAAGGACCTTAGTAAAGACACGGGAAATCGGCAGAGCGCAGTGGCTCACACCTATAGTCCCAGCACTTTGGGGGGCCAAGATGGGCGGATCACAAGGTCATGAGTTCAACAACAGTCTAGCCAACATGGTGAAATCTCATCTCTACTAAAGATACAAAAAATTAGCCGGGCATGGTGGCTCACATCTGTAATCCCAGCTACTCGGGAGGCTGAGGCAGGAGAATCGTTTGAACCAGGGAGGCAGAGATTGCAGTGAGCTGAGGTTGCACCATTGCACTCCAGCCTGGGTGACAGGGCAAGACTCCATCTCAAAAAAAAAAAAGAAGAAGAAGAAGAAACAGGAAATCAAATCCTTAAGTCAACCAGTTAAATTTTACTGTATGCAGCTGGGCACGGTGGCTCACACCCATAATCCCAGCATTTTGGGAGGCCAAGGTAGGTGGATCACCTGAGGTCAGGAGTTCGAGACCAGCCTGGCCAACATGGTGCAACCCAGTACAAAAAATTAGCCGGGCATGGTGGCAGGCGCCTGTAATCCCAGCTACTTGGGAGGCTGAGGCAGGAGAATCACTTGAACCCAAGAGGCAGAGGTTGCAGTGAGCCAAGATCATGCCTTTGCACTCCAGCCTGGGCAACAAGAGCAAAACTCTATCTCAAAAAAATTTTTTTTACTGTATGCAAGACCTTTAATATATATTGCTTCAACTGGCCAGTAGACATAACTTAAAAGTAACTCCATCATACACCCAGTGAATCTTTCTCTTAAAAATGAACAGAGAACAATTCTTTAGAATGCTTTTCAGGGAGAAAATGAGAAGTTTTGAGAAGCAGTTTTGTCTGGGTCAAGGGGTACTTTCAAATTACATTTATAAGTCAGTGTCTATAAAAAGTTTCAGAAGGACCTACAATTTAGCCCTCCACGTCCAAGAAGTAGCTTTGTAGTATGCTCTTACTTAGGTTTGCACAAGTACAAATAAATTTCACAAAGCTTGATAATCTAATAAAATTCCCTCTTCCTAAAGCCAAACAGATAATTTTGGTGACAACAATCTAGCAAAAAAGGAAAAATTTCCTTTTTTCTTTTTTTTGAGACAGGTTATCATGCTGTCACCCAGGCCAGTGTGCAGTGGCACAATCTCGGCTCACTGCAGCCTTGACCTCCTGGGCTCAAGTGATCCTGCAACCTCAGTCTCCCAAGCAGATGGGACCACAGGCACAAGCCACCACGCCTGGTTAATTTTTATATATTTTTTGGTAGAGACGGAGTCTCGTCATGTTGCCCAAGGCTGGTCTCAAATTCCTGAGTTCAAGCAATCTTCCCGCCTCACCTCGGTCTCTCAAAGTGCTGGGATTACAGGTGTGAGCCACCATGCCCAGCCTGAAAAAGAGAGAAATTTCTAGGTGCATACTGCCTGCTGGGCTCTATAGCCCATTACAACATCTGGTCACTAAGAACCTCCTATTAATTCCTTACTTGCATTCTCAGGATCAAGATAAAAAATATGAGCAAGCAAAAACTTATCATCAAGCAAAAAGGTATCTATCTATAAAAATAGCTAGATATTTCCCAAACACCCCTCCTAGTGTATCTGCTGCCAATAAAAAGTTTGGGGCTAATGAAAACTCTTGGCATTAAATAAAAGTAGTAATCTGTTTCATTGGCTTTTCTCTGTAGCTCAAACTATGGTCATGGAAAATTATGCTCTGGATACAATTGTGAATATACAGAGATCTTTAAACTGTGTCATTGATACTATTCCTACATCACATAAAGGTTATGTTACAACTTATACTGCACTGGAGAAGTAGCTAAAGGGACTATTTGCCAGGAAGCTTCTAGTAAATAATTTTTACAAATTTGTAAAACCAGACTTGTCTACACTTAAACTGGAGAATTCTACAGCATAAGTGGCATTTCTATTATTAGTAAGCTTGGCAAATCTGTGTGAGCTCTTTATTAATTAGGATATATTTCATATCCATTCTTACTCATATTTTTAGAAAAATCACTCTTTAGTTTAGTTTTTTTTCTTTAAGAGACAGGATCTCGTTCCACTCATGCCCAGAGTGGAGTGCAGTGGCATGATCGTAGCTTACCATAACCTCAAATTCCTGGGCTCAAGCGATCCTTCTGCCTCAGCCTTCCAAAGCGTTGGGATTATAGGCATGAGGCCACTGCACCCAGTCTCGTTAGTCATTTATCTACCAAATACATGGAAAACTCATAGAATCAGAGGGTCTTATCACCAAATGTATGTTTGCTTTCCAAAAGGTCAGGTCCTGCATTTTCAAAATGTTCCTTGTGCTCTGTTATGCTTTATATTTCATAGCACAGCAACGCCCCCTTCACAACGACTGGTGATCATATTACCAATTTCTGTCCATGTATCTGAATGAGGGTTATAAACTTCAACTGAGTCCAAGGTACCTGGAGCCAAGAAATCATGGCTGGAAGATCGACCTCCAGAAACATACAGAAGACCATTGACTGCCACAACACACATGCCTGCTCTAGGCACTTTCATTGAGGCAACTTCAACCCACTTTTCCTGGTTAAGAGAGAAAAAAAATATGTTAGCAGTATTATGAAATGATAGTAAAGAAATCCACTGAGAAATTCGATATTCCAATTCTTTTTACATGTCTAAATGTAAAACAATCTAGTCAGGTAAGCATATATATATATATATTTTTTTTTTTTTTTTTTTTTTTTGCTTTGTTTTTTTTCCTTGGAGACAGGGTCTCGCTCTGTCACCCAGGCTGGACTGCATGGCACCATCTCGGTTCACTGCAGCCTCAACCTCCCAGACTCAAGAGCTCCTCTTGCTTCAGCCTCCTGAGTAGGTAGGACTACAAGTGTATACCACCACACCTAGCTAATTTTTCTATTGTAGAGATGGAGTTTCACCAGGTTGTCCAGGCTGGTCTTAAACTCCTAAACTCAAGTGATTGTCCCACCTCAGCCTCCCAAAGTGCTGGGATTATAAGTGTAAGCCACAGGACCCGGCCCAGAATATTTTAAAATAAACTTGAAGTGGGCATGGATAAAAAGTAAATTTAGAGGAATTTAATTTTTTAAAAGGTCTGATTATAAAATATGATCAGGAAATGACCTAGAAATCATACATAGGACAACATCCTAAGAAACGAAGTCTATGGAACACAAGTAGGTAATACACTCAACAATAAGCAAATCAAAACAAAAGAACCACAAAGCTCCAAGGAGAAAGAAGCTTATAAACCAAAGGATTTTTTAAAAGCCTTTAGTATTTTAACGAGTCTTAAAAATGACACAGCGGGCCGGGCGCGGTGGCTCAAGCCTGTAATCCCAGCACTTTGGGAGGCCAATACGGGCGGATCACGAGGTCAGGAGATCAAGACCATCCTGGCTAACACAGTGAAACCCCGTCTCTACTAAAAAATACAAAAAATTAGCCGGGTGTGGTGGTGGGCGCCTGTAGTCCCAGCTTCTTGGGAGGCTGAGGCAGGAGAATGGCGTAAACCCAGGAGGCGGAGCTGGCAGTGAGCTGAGATCTGGCCACTGCACTCCAGTCTGGGTGACAGAGCGAGACTCCGTCTCAAAAAAAAAAAAAAAAAAATTACACAGCATGGAACACTTGACAAATTTATTTGACCATGGAATCCTTTTTACAAGGAGCAACCAGTGGACTTAGTAATCTGCAGAACATATTTTCAGAAAGGTGGGCTAACCAGGGGTTGGGAACTATAGCCTACTTTGCTATAGCCTGAGAACAAACAATGATTTTCCCATATTAAAAGATATTTCAAGAAAAAGAAGCAGCATATATCAAAAAAGGATATTGTGTGTGACCCACAGGCCAAAAATATTTACTATCTGGCCTTTTACACAAAAAGTTTGCTAACTCCTGTTATACATTGTTCCCTAAAGAAATTTCAATATGCTGCTATAGCCAAAATGACTAGTAATGTCTTACTTTTTTTTTTTTCTTGAGACGGAGTCTCGCTCTTGTTGCTCAGGCTGGAGTGCAATGGTGTGATCTTGGCTCACTGCAACCTCCGCCTCCGGGGTTCAAGCGATTCTCCTGCCTCAGCCTCCTGAGTAGCTGGGATTACAGGCACCTGTCACCATGCCTAGCTAATTTTTAGTATTTTTAGTAGAGATGGAGTTTCACTATGTTGGCCAGGCTGGTCTTGAACTCCTGACCTCAAGTGATTCACCCACCTCGGCCTCCCAAAGTGCTGGGATTACAGGCATGAGCCACCACGCCCAGCGACTAGTAGTGTCTTGCTTGAGGGAAAATGTCCATACTCAGAAAACAAGAAAGCTACTAAAGGTCCTAACAAGTAATTAGGAGAGCAAAGAGCAAGCAGCCTGGTAATGGGAGAACAGATTATCAATCTTTAAATAAAGCATATGATGAACAAAGGTTTTTAAATCATAAATAGTGAAGACTGATTATTCATCAATGCTAGAAAGTAAATTTTTAAGGACAGTACCCAAATAGGTACTAGGATAGTGCCATCACATTATAAACAGTTAGTGTACGTTTGCTGATGTGAACTTAAGTAAGATTATGAAATACTAAACCAGGGACAATTCTTTGAAAGTGAAGGACCAGATTAAATTTGAAAGCTATTTGATCATCTGAAATTATAGAGCACATCACAAAGCTGACATAACTGAAAAAATACTTATATTTTAAAAGATAAATACATTCTCAAGAAGATCCATTTCGGGTTAAGATAAATTAGGATAATTTAGGTTATGTTTATAATTAGGGAGAACCTTTGCTTTCCCGCAAAATGCCCCTTGACAATAACAAAGGGACCTTAGGACTCATCCTATATTGTTCCTCTTTCATTTCTACCAGTGTATTACAACTACAGTTTAACTTTTAAATTTTTATTACTTTATTTTTAACTGACATGTTCTCATCTAATTTGATTTTTATCCTCTGTTACCTCTAAAAAAAAAAAAAGCTCTGTAAGACTACTAACATGTTTTACATTATCTTTTCTGGATTTGTAATGCAAATTGTTAGTAGGTAGTCAATAATAATAAAATTTCATATTTATGCATAAAAACCAAGGTAACACATTGTTGTTGTTGTTGTTATTATTACTCGAGACGGAGTCTTACTCTGTCGCCGAGGCTGAAGTGCAGTGGCATGATCTTGGCTCACTGCAACCTCTGCCTCTTGGGTTGGAGCAATTCTCCTGCTTCAGCCTCCCAAGTTACTAGGATTACAGGTGTGCACCACCACTCCCAGCTAATTTTTGTATTTTTAGTAGAGACAGGGTTTCACCATGTTGGCCAGGCTGGTCTTGAACTCCTGATTTCAGGTGATCCACTCACCTCAGCCTCCCAAAGTGCTGTGATTACAGGCGTAAGCCACCGCACCCGGCCGGTAATAATTATTAATAAGACTTAATTTGAAACTAAAATCTATTCATTTCAAAGCCATATAGAAAAATTCGCGCCGGGCGCGGTGGCTCAAGCCTGTAATCCCAGCACTTTGGGAGGCCGAGACGGGCGGATCACGAGGTCAGGAGATCGAGACCATCCTGGCTAACACCGTGAAACCCCGTCTCTACTAAAAATACAAAAAAAAAAAAAAAACTAGCCGGGCGAGGTGGCGGGCGCCTGTAGTCCCAGCTACTCCGGAGGCTGAGGCAGGAGAATGGCCTAAACCCGGGAGGCGGAGCTTGCAGTGAGCTGAGATCCGGCCACTGCACTCCAGCCTGGGCGACAGAGCAAGACTCCGTCTCAAAAAAAAAAAAAAAAAAAAAAAAAAAAAAAATTCGCAACAGAAAGTGCCCTCAAAAAGTTCACTTTCTGTATCAGATAAACCCAAATAGGATCATGGAGAAAGGAATTTAAAAATGTCACCAAAGTTTAAAACTTGTCAGAAATGAGAATCAAAATCCTTATGCTTTACAACAAGACATGAAAGTCCATTTTTGCCACTTCAACATTGTACTGGTGGTTCTAGCTAGGGTAATGAGGGGAAAACAATGAAATAAAATGCATCTAGTTTTAATCCAGATTTAAGAAGAAGTAAAACAATCTTTTTTTTGTTTTGTTTTAAAGACCAGGTCTTACTCTGTGGCCCAGGCTGGAGTGCAGTGGTGCAATCATTACTTACTACATCCTTGACCTTCCTGGGCTCAGGTGATCCTCCCACCTCAGCCTTCTGAGGAGCTGGGACTACAGGCGTGCACAACCACACCTGGCTAATTTTCATATTTTTTAAAGAGACACGGTTTTCACCATGTTGCCCAGGCTGGTCTGAACTCCTGGGCTCAAGTGATCTACCCACCTCGGCCTCCCAAGGTGCTGGGATTACAGGTTTAAGTCACTGCACCCAGCCAACAATATTTACAGATGGTAGGATCTCGTATTTAGAAAATCCTAAGGAATCCACCAAAAAAAAAAATAAGACTATGAGTGCAGCAAGGTCGCAGAATAAATTGTATTTCTACACACTAGCAATGGACAATCTGAATATGAAATTAATAAAACAATTTATAACAGCATTAAAAGGAATAAAATACTTCTGAATAAATTTTAACCAAAAAAGTACACGAAACTGAAAATTATAAAACATTGTTGAAACAATCTGAAGACCTAACTAAAAGGAAAGACATCCTATGGTGAATCAAAAGACTTATTAATAATGTTAAGTTGCTGATACTCTCCAAATTGATCTCAAATTCAATGCAATCGCTGTCAAAAACCCATTTGGCTTCTCTGCAGGAACTGACAAGCTGATCCTAAAATGCATATGAAATTCAAGTTACCCAGGAGAGCCAAACAAATTTTTAAATGATCCAATTTGAAGGACTCACACTTTCTGATTTCAAAACTTACTACAATGCTGTAATAAGACAGTGTGGTACTGGCAAAAGGATAGAGAGACATACAGATAAATGAACAGAATAGAAAGCTCAGAAATAAACCTTCACATATATGGTCAACTGATTTTCAATAAAGGTGAAAATTCAATTCAAGACAATTCAATGGGGGAAAGAACAGTGTTTTTAATCAGTGATGCAGTGATGCTGGGACAACTGGATACCCAAATACAAAAGAATGAGGGTGGATCTCTCCTCACATCACATACAAAATTAAACCAAAATGTATCAAAGACCTAAATACAAAAATTAAAACTATAAAACTCTCAGAAAAAAGCATAGCTGTAAGTTCTTATGACCTTGGATTAAGCAATGCTTTTAGTTATAACAAAAGCACAAGTAACAAAAGAACAAAACAAATTGGACATCAAAATTTAAATTTTTATACTTGAATACCATCAAGAAAGTGAAGAAAACACACATAATGGGAGAAAAAATTTGCGAATTATATATTTGACAAAGGACTTGCACCTAGATTATATTATTATTATTATTATTTGAAACGGAGTCTCACTTTGTCACCCAGGTTGGAGTGCAGTGGCATGATCTCGGCTCACTGCAAGCTCCGCCTCCCAGGTTCAAGTCATTCTCCTGCCTCAGCCTCCTGAGTAGCTGAGACTACAGGCACCCGCCACCACGCCCCGTTATTTTTTTTTTTTTTTTGTCTTTTTAGTAGAGACGGGGCCTTCCTTTTTTTTGAGATGGAGTCTTGCTCTGTCACCCAGGCTGGAGGGCTCACTGTAAGCTCCGCCTCCCGGGTTCATGCTATTCTCCTGCCTCAGCCTCCCGAGTAGCTGGGACTACAGGCACCCGCCACCACGACAGGCTAATTTTTTTTGTATTTTTAGTAGAGACGGGGTTTCACCGTGTTAGCTGGGATGGTCACGATCTGACCTAGTGATCCACCTGCCTCAGCCTCCCAAAGTGTTGGGATTACAGGCATGAGCCACCACGCCCAGCAGAACTCTTACAACTCAATAATGAAAAGACAATTCAATTTTAAAACAGATAAATTGAATAGATGTTTCTTCAAAGAAGATAAACAGGTGACCAAAAACCACATGAAAAGATGCTTAACAATCAGGGAAATGCAAATCAAAACCACAATGAGATACCCATTTATACCTACTAGAACAGCTATAAAAGAAAAACTAAATAATAACAAGCATTGGATGTGAAGAAACTGGAACCCTTAGACACTGATGGTGGTTATGTAAAATGTTGTAGATACTTTAGGAAACAGTCTGGGATTCCCTAAAAAGGTTAAACACAGATGGGTGCAGTGGCTCACGCCTGTAATCCTGGCACTTTGGGAGACCCAAAGATCACCTGAGGTCAGGAGTTCAAGATCAGCTTGGTCAACATGGTGAAACCCTGTTTCTACTAAAAATAAAAAATTAGCCAGGTGTGGTGATGCACACCTGTAATCCTAGCTACTAGAGAGGCTGAGGCAGGATGATCATTTGAACCCCTGAGGTGGAGGTTGCGGTGAGCCGAGATCACCACTGCAGTCCAGCCTAGGCAACAAGAGCGAAACTCCGTCTCCAAAAAAAAAACACACACAAAAAAAACAAAAAACAAACAAACGAAAAAAGATTAAATACAGTCATTATGTGACCCAGCAATTCTACTCCTAGGTATATGCCCAAGAGAAATGAAAACACATGTCTACACAAAAACTTGTATGTAAAACTTCATAGTACCATTGTTTGTAATAGCCAAAAAGCAGAAACAACCAAAATGTTTGGTCAGTGAATTATATTTCAATAAAACTGTTAAAACTCTCCTACTTAAAAAAAAAAAAAAAAAACTTAAAAAAATTTTTTGTTTTGAGATGGAGTCTTGCTCTATTGCCCACGCTAGAGTACAGTTGGGTAATCTCAACTCATTGCAACCTCTGCCTCCCAGGTTCAAGCAATTCTTCTGACTCAGCCTCCCAAGTAGCTGGGATTATAGGCCACCATCATGCCCAGCAAATTTTTGTATTTTCAGTAAAGTCGGGCTTTCACTATGTTGGCCAGGCCGGTCTCGAACTCCTGACCTCAAGTGATCCACCAGCTTCAGCCTCCCAAACTGCTGGGATTACAGATGTGAGCCACTGCACCTGGTCAAAAGTTTTGAAGGTTTTACTAACTATAAGTGGCATTAAAAATCATAAAATTAAAATAAGACTAAACCTTATTTCTCAAAATTTGTTCCCTGAAACACTTCCACAAGATATTCTGCAAATATCCACAGAACAAAGCAAGGGTGGTGTGTTCAAGTGAATGTGAGAGACTTGACATAAAGATTCATAAAGTACATTATATTCTGTAAAGAAGTCCGGTGGTAAAGAAACTAATTTAACCTGGTTTAACCCAGATTTCCCTTAATATAGTTGACCAGGGAAACTCAAATTACTCAATTCCTATTAACAGCGCAAAAAATTAGTATTCCATGGAAAGTAATTTAGAAAAAGTTGGCCTAACCTGTAAGTCTAGGGCATAACACACTTTGTACTTCACTCTCACAGCACTTAACATATTATAACATAACCAACTATTTATTTCTCATATTCCCCACTGCAATGTAGCCTCCTTGAGAGCAGTGGCTGTATATGTTGAGTTTGTCCTTGTTTCTGCCTGGCATAGTGTCTGATCCATATTTACATACTGAGAAGTCTGTATTTGTGAATGAATAAATGAACTAATGAACAAATACATGACAGAACAGTGACCCAATGAAGATGCAACGTCCTGTCCCCTACCTTTCTCTTCTCTTATTATAAGTATAATTGTGTCAACCTAGGAACTGAGGGAATGAGGGAACACTGGGGAATTCACCCAGGCAGTGACTGGATGGGTAATGCATGGAGATGTTAGGTGGAGAAGACAGCTGGTATCATAAGAAAATTGGCGGCCGGGCGCGGTGGCTCAAGCCTGTAATCCCAGCACTTTGGGAGGCCGAGGTGGGCGGATCACAAGGTCAGGAGATCGAGACCACAGTGAAACCCCGTCTCTACTAAAAATACAAAAAATTAGCCAGGCGCGGTGGCGGGCGCCTGTAGTCCCAGCTACTCAGGAGGCTGAGGCAGGAGAATGGCGGGAACCCGGGAGGCGGAGCTTGCAGTGAGCCGAGATCGCGCCACTGCACTCCAGCCTGGGCAACAGCGTGAGACTCCGTCTCAAAAAAAAAAAAAAAAAAAAAAAAAAAAAGAAAATTGGCTTCATTTAGCAAATAAGTAAATTGAATGAATAAATAAATATATTGAGGATAATGGAAGCAAAGTCTTTTTTTTTTTTTTGAGACAGAGTCTTGCTCTGTTGCCCAGGCTGGAGTGCAGTGGTGTGATCTCGGCTCACTGCAGCCTCAGCCTCCTGGGTTCAAGCGATTCTCCTGCCTCAGCCTCCGGAGTAGCTGGGATTATAGGCGCCCGCCACCATGCTCAGCTAATTTTTGTAATTTTAGTAAAGACTGGGTTTCACCATGTTAGCCAAGCTGGTCCCGAACTCCTGACCTAGTGATCCACCCGCCTTGGCGTCCCCAAGTGCTGGGATTACAGACGTGAGCCACCGTGCCTGGCGGAAGCAAAGTCTTTAACTGACAGAAAAGGTATTTACAACATGGAAAGGGAGAAGGCCTGAAAAAACCTGGTGTACTAGAATTGGAGCTATCATTATGAACTCATGGTTTTACAATATAAATGCACAAATAGATATAGAAATATTTACAGATAAATCTGTGTGTGAAACCCTATTTACATACATACATTTCCTAGCTTTGTTTACTGAGGGTGGCTATGAGGTAGAAGGTGGTGACTCAACTCCAGACAAGATTGAAGACTAGCTGAAACAGGGAAGAGGTGAAAGCAACTCTCTGTAAGACACACTCACCAGTGCCCTGTCAGTTTACCATTGCCAATGGCAACACCCAGAAGTGACTGTCCTCTTCCGTGGCAACAACCCAGAAGCACTACCTTTTTTCTAGAAAATTCTGAATAACTCACCCCTTAATTTTCACATAAGTTAAAGTAGGTATAAATGACTGCAGAACTGCCCCTGAGCTGCTACTCTCAACACACTGTCTATAGAGTAGTCCCACTCTGCAGTAGTTACAGAGTTGTAACATTGCCACCTCAATAAGATTGTTTTCTTCTACCACCAGCTTGCTCTTAAATTCCATCCTGAGCAAGGCCAAGAACATTCCTGGGCTAAGCCCAATTTGGGGCTCTCCTGCCCTGCTACAGCTAGAAGCAGCAACATTCCTGGGCTAAGCCCAATTTGGAGCTCTCCTGCCCTGCTACAGCTAGAAGCAGCAACATCCAAGTAGCATTTAGTACTCTAAGTGTGTACATCTTGGTTTCTAAATACTGTCCTTCACCAAAAGGAAATAAGGCTTCTTGAAGAAATGGCTGATTCCAGGGCTAAAGCAGAAAAAGTATAAGATAAGCTGAAAATACTCCTGCCAGAAAATAAAGAAATGCTGAATGAATGATAGCAATGTATCAAAAGGACACAGGAGGGATTTCCATTTCCAGACAAAAATAGATCAATTGTTACCAAACTTGCCCTCCTACCCTAAAGACCTAGAAAACTAGATAAAACATGAAACAAAACTTTTAGGCATTAGGCCAGAAGCGGTGGTGGCTCACGCCTATAATGCCAGCACTTTGGGAGGTTGAGGTGGGCAGATCACTTGAGGTCAGGAGTTTGAGACCAGCTGGCCAACGTGGCAAAACTCCTGACCTCATATGATCCACCCGCCTCTATCTCCCAAAGTGCTAGATTACAGGCATTAGCCACTGTGCTTGGCCAAAGTATATTTTTGTAAGTTCCTTACTTTCAAGTGATACAGTATGATATTGTAGATTTGATACACTAAAAATACATAATGTAAACCTGTGATATTATTAAGTACATAGCCTTCAACCCGTTTCCTGGCATACAACTCCTAACATCCTGAGAATATCCACAGTGATGCCTTTTTGTTTGCTAATGTTGACTGATGGCTGGAAGCCCATAGTTAGCTTCAGAATTAGGGATGCTCACCAGAAAGACCAAGGCATGATTATAGAATTAGAACTTTCAGTCCCACCCTGACTTCCGGAGAGGGGAGAGGAGCTGAAGGTTAAGTGGATGCCCAATGATATAATCAATCATGTCTATATAATGAAGCCTCCAGAAAAACCAGCCCAGACATGGGGGCTCACACCTGTAATCCCAGCACTTTGGGAGGCCGAGGGAGATCAAGACCATCCTGGCCAACATGGTGAAACCCCGTCTATACTAAAAATACAAAAATTAGCTGGACATGGTGGCGTGTGCCTGTAGTCCCAGCTACTTGGGAGGCTGAAGCAGGAGAATTGCTTGAACCCAGGAGGCGGAGGCTGCAGTCAGCCTAGATCGTGCCATTTCACTCCAGCCTAGTGACAGAGCAAGACTCCGTCTAAAAAACAAAAACAAAGAAACAACAACAACAACAACAAACCCAAAAGGACTGAGTTTGGAGAACTTCCTGATAGTTGAACACCTGGCGGTTCTTAGAGGGTGGCATAACCAGAGAGGTCACAGAAGTACCATGCCATTCCCCCATACCTCCCCATATGCATCTCTTCATCTGTATCCTTTGCAATATCTCTTATAATAACCTGGTAAACATAAGTAAGTGTTTCCGTGAGTTCTGTGAGCCACTCTAGCAAATTAATTGACTCCAAAGAGGGTGTTGTGAGAACCCCAACTTGGAGCCAGTTGGTGAGAAGTTCCAGAGGCCTGGACTTGGAATAGTGCCTGAAGGAGGGGGCAGTCTTGGGGACTGAGCCCTCAACCTGTGGGGTCTGAGGCTATCTCCAGGTAGACAGTATCAGAATTTAACTGAATTCGAGGACACCTAGCTGGTATCTGCTGCTTGATGTGTAGGGGAAAACCCACACACATTTAGTCACAGAAGTTTTCTGTGTTGATGATTGTTGTGACGTGAGATCAGAGTAGAAAACATGTTGAGTATGTTTTTTCCACCCACAAAACCCTAAAGTAATCACCAAGAAAAAAGGTGAAGAAATACAGCTAACTAGACAATAAAGGAGATAAAATTCTATGGGATACTACAACAATCAATATAAAGACAAAAAGAAGAAAAAAGAATCAAAGAATGGATTTCATAAACAGAAAACAAATGACAAGGCCATTTTTATATTTTAATATAAATGCTAACTAATTAAAAGGCAACATATCAAAATATGTGGGATGAAGTTAAAGCAGTGCTCAAAGAGAATTTATAGTTTGTATTATAGAAAAAGGAAGGTCTAAAATCAATCATCTAAGCTTCCACTTTAAGACTCTAGAAAAAGGCCAGGCACGGTTGTTCAAGCCTGTAATCCCAGCTCTTTGGGAGGCCGAGACGGGCGGATCACGAGGTCAGGAGATCGAGACCATCCTGGCTAACACGGTGAAACCCTGTCTCTACTAAAAAGAATACAAAAAACTAGCCGGGCGAGGTGGCGGGCGCCTGTAGTCCTAGCTACTCGGGAGGCTGAGGCAGGAGAATGGCGTGAACCTGGGAGGCGGAGCTTGCAGTGAGCCCAGATCATGCCACTGCACTCCAGCCTGGGCAACAGATTGAGACTCCGTCTCAAAAAAAAAAAAAAAAAAATCTAGAAAAAAAGAGAGCTGAGATTGTTGGGATTTGGGGAGTGCAGTGGCTCCCAAAGATCTGTAATGCCAGTGGTTTGGGATGCCAAGGAAGGATAATCACTTAAGACCAGGAGTCTGAGATCAGTCTGGGTTACATAGCGAGACCCTAACCCTAGGAAAAAAAAAAAAAATCAGCCAGGTGCAGTGGCTCATGCCTGTAATCCCAGCACTTTGGGAGGCTGAGGCAGGCGGATCACCTGATGTTGGGAGTTCGAAACCAGCCTGACCAACATAGAGAAACCCCATCTCCACTAAAAATACAAAATTAGACAGGTATGGTGGTGCATGCCCAAAATCCCAGCTACTCAGGAGGTTGAGGCAGGAGAATTGCTTGAACCCAGGAGGCAGAGGTTGCAGCGAGGCGAGATTGTGCCACTGCACTCCAGCCTGGGCAACAAAAGCAAAACTCCGTCTCAAAAAAAAAAAAAAAAAATTACTCTTGAGCGAGGGTCTCTCACTGTTACCGAGGTTGGAGCACAATGGCTTGATCACAGCTCACTGCAGCCTTGACTTCCTAGGCTCAAGTGATCCTCTCACCTGAGCCCCCTGAGTAGCTAGAACCACAGGTGCATACCACCATGCCCGACTAATTTTGTTATTTATTATACAGACAGTCTCACTATGTTGTTCAGGCTGGTCTTGAACTCCTGGGCTCAAGCTATCCTCTCATCTTGGCTTCCCAAAGTGCTGGGATTACAGGCATGAGCCACCACGCCCAGCAGTACAAGAAAAAGTTTTTTTAAATTAACTGGGCAGGAGTTCAATGTTACAGTGAGCTATGATTATATCAGTGCTCTCCAGCATGTGCAACAGAGCAAGACCCTGTCTCTTAAAAAATTAAAAAATAAATAAATAACCTAGAAAAAGAAGAGCAAACTCAATCAAAAACAAATAGGAAAAAGGAAAAAATAAGAACAGAAATCAATAAAACAAAACTGACAACAGAAGAAAAGCAATGACACCAAAAGTTTCTTCTTTGGAAAGAAAAAAGGGAAAAAAAATCCACAAATGATCAATATCATGAGTGAAAGAAAGTGCATCACCACAGATCTTACAGACATTAAAAGAATACCAGGATACTAAACATCTGAAATCATCCAACCTACCTCTTCAAAGGAATATTTTTCTACAGTATGAAGAGCATCTTGGGTCTCATTCCATCCTCCAATAGAATAGATGCAGTCATTGAGTGCAGCCACACCAAGATATGCTCTCCTGGTTCCCATTGGAGGAAGTGGAGACCAACGCTTAGAAAGTGGATCATAGACTTCAAAAGAACGAAGCTCTATTCCTTCATTGCTGATGCCCCCAATTACATAAATTAAACCTGGAAGTGGAATATTTTTGCTCAGATGCTACAGAAAGTGAGATACAAATAGTGATGAAAAGTAATGATTGTGATCTGTTTCCTATGCTGATGCTATGTTTAATCTAGGGCTTACAATTTTATTTAAGAGAGAAAATCAACTTTGTCAAGTTTATCACCTCACTATTCAGCAAGTTGTAAAAAATTAGTGGAACTAATTTAAAATAGCATTGAGTTTTCAAAGAACTTGAAATAATCTGTCAGCTGAGGATTTTCTATCTAATTATCTGCTTGGTGATCTCAGGTTCCAGATCCACCCACAGATAAAACAGGAAAGGAAAATGGATTTTTTTTTTCCCTAAAAAATGTTATGCACTTAAGCTGGGAATTACACGGCCCTCTTTAGTGACAGCCTATCTGTTGCTCAGATGGACATAAAGTAGGGAATTTAAATTTAAATAGTATGTGGCTAAATTAAGGTATCAGAATCAATTACTACAGTACACAGCTGGGTGTAGTGGTTCACAATCCCAGCACTTTGGGAGGCCAGGGAAGGCGAATCACTTGAGCTTGAGACCAACCTGGGCAAAAAATACAAAAAATACAAAATTAGTCAGGCATGATGGTGTGTGCCTGCAGTCCCAGCTACTCAGGCAACTGAGGTGGGAGGATGGCTTGAGTCTGGGAGGCAGAGGTTGCAATGAGCCAAGATTGCACCACTGCACTCCACCCTGGGCAACAGAGTCAGAACTTGTCTCAAAAAACAAAAACAAAAACAATTACTACAGTAAAATATAATGTAATTTACATAAAATTTCCTTATAAACTCTGGCAATCTACAATTATTTTTGAATCTGTAGTGTTGTACTTCATCTTCTAAAGTGAGGAGTTACAAAGAATTATATTTTACGACATGTGGGCTAGGCTGGGTGCAGTGGATCATGCCTGTAATCCCAGCACTTTAGGAGAACAAGGCGGGCGGATCACGAGGTCAGGAGATTGTGACCATCCTGGTTAACATGGTGAAACCCTGTCTCTACTAAAACACAAAAAATTTGCCAGGTGTGGCGGGTGCCTGTAGTCCCAGCTACTCCGGAGACTGAGGCAGGAGAATGGTGTGAACCCGAGAGGCGGAGCCTGCACTGAGCCGAGATCGCACCACTGCACTCCAGCCTGGGTGACAGAGCGAGACTCCATCTCAAAAAACAAAAAACAAAAAACCAAAAAAAAAAAGAAAAAAGAAATGTGGGCTAAATGTTAGTATAGTAAACCTGGGTTTTAGTTCCAGCCTTGCCAGTAACCAGCTATGAGAAAAGACAACTCACAACCTTCCTGATCTTCAGCTTCCTCATCTATAACTTAAAGAAGTTGAAATAGGTAAGTTCAAAGATTCCTTTCTAGGTAGCTCTATGATTTTAGATGGAATGATAAAAATAATAAATATAAAACAACGAGGAGACATGATATTAAACAGTAAGATATAGTCTGCACCACATAATTTGCTAATAGAAATCAGAGAAGGTTGGCCGGGCGCGGTGGCTCAAGCCTGTAATCCCAGCACTTTGGGAGGCCGAGGCGGGTGGATCACGAGGTCAGGAGATCGAGACTATCCTGGCTAACTTGGTGAAACCCCGTCTCTACTAAAAATACAAAAAACTAGCCGGGCGTGGTGGCGGGCACCTGTAGTCCCAGCTACTTGGGAGGCTGAGGCGGGAGAATGGCGTGAACCCGGGAGGCGGAGCTTGCAGTGAGCCGAGATCAGGCCACTGCACTCCAGCCTGGGAGACACAGCGAGACTCCGTCTCAAAAAAAAAAAAAAAAAAAAAAAAAAAAGGAAATCAGAGAAGGTAACCACAAAGCAGAAGGAAGTTGACCAGATTAGGCTGTCATATAACAATGGGAAAGCTGCTTCCTTCTCCACAGGTGCATATAAATCAGCTCTCCAATCCTAGACAGAATCAGGTTCTAGTTAAAACATCTTACTATCTAACTCTCAGAGTATAGTAGACAATCAAAATAATGTTTGTATACCACTTTAATATGCAACATATAATTATTTAAATCTGTCACAGGATTATATGCTATGTGAACTGAATCACAATGTACTTTGTAGAAAAAAATGCTAAAGAAGCCTATAGAGACCATGAAAACAATTTATTTTTATTTATTTTTTGAGACAGAGTTTCACTGTTACCCAGGCTGCAGTACAGTGGCACCATCTCACTCACTGCAACCTCCACCTCCTGGGTTCAAACAATTATCCTGCCTCAGCCTCCCTAGTAGCTGGGATTACAGGAGTGTGGTACCGTGCCCAGCTAATTTTTGTATTTTTAGTAGAAATGAGGTTTCACCACATTGGCCAGGCTGGTCTCGAACTCCTAACCTCAGATGATCCTACTGCCTCAGCCTCCCAAAGTGCTGGGATTATAGGCATGAGCCACCACGCCCCAAAATTGTTTCTGATACTCTCTCCCTACTTAGAAATATTTACTTAGATGTTCATGGGAGAGAAAAGACAATAACAGATAACACTTCCAATGCTTATTGTGCTAGTCAGATATTCCTGCTTACTTGCAATTTTTAATGATAGCCTTGTTTATTTTGAAAAAATCAATTATTTTGGCAATACAGAAATAAAAGTCAACGATAGGAGGTAAAAACCAGAACTTCTATGCTGCTAGTATCAGTCATTCAATACCAACAGATCTAAAATATACTTTTGTGAAAATAAGGCCTCAAACTCAAAGTTTTTCAGAACTACATTTTGAGGAAAAATATTTTATAAAGTGATTACCTTGCATTTCACAGCACCCAAAGTAGTAGCGTGACACAGCCATGTTACCAACTACTTCCCATTTATTTTCATCAGGATCAAATCTTTCAATGGTGTTCCCTATCTCAGCTCCAACCCATCCACCTGTAATGAAACAGAAAAATGTTCATTTCTGGGATAAAAGAATCTTATTTATGACAAAGACCTTACAAAACATCTAAACCAATTATTTCATATTATAGATATCACATGAACCAAAGAGGTTATCTGTTCCACGATCCCATGAAAAAGTTAGAATTTGACCACGAGTAGAACTCAGGTCCTTGCATAACTGATGCTCTTTTGAGAAAAAAAAAAAAAGAATTCAAGTCTTTTAACTCCCTATTTTTCACTAAAGACTAAAACAAAACAAAACAAAGAAAGCCCCAAAACTTCAATATATTGCATGGAAAAGACAGTATTTTGCAAAACTACCTTTTGAAATGACTTCTGGCTATTCAGAATGTTTATCCTAATCAAGGCCAGCTCTGAGCCTAATCAGAGCATACTGTGTATTTGGTTAATTTCAGGAACTTCAAAAAGGCCCTTTATCCCCACAATAACATTTTCTTAACACTCTCTAATTCTTTTTTTTTTTTTTTTGAGATGGAGTCTTGCTCAGTAGCCCAGGCTGGAGTGCAGTGGCCAGATCTCAGCTCACTGCAAGCTCCGCCTCCCAGGTTTTACCCCATTCTCCTGCCTCAGCCTCCCGAGTAGCGGGGAATACAGGCGCCCGCCACCTCGCCCAATTAATTTTTTGTATTTTTTAGTAGAGACGGGGTTTCACCATGTTAGCCAGGATGGTCTCGATCTCCTGACCTCGTGATCCACCCGTCTTGGCCTCCCAAAGTGCTGGGATTACAGGCTTGAGCTACGGTGCCCGGCCCTTTTTTTTTTTTTTTTTGAGATGGAGTCTCGCTCTGTCATCCAGGCTGGAGTGCAGTGGTGCAGTCTCAGCTCAGGCTCACTGCAAGCTCCGCCTCCCGGGTTCAAGCCATTCTCCTGCCTCAGCCTCCCGAGTAGCTAGGACTACAGGCGCCGGCCACCACGCCCAGCTAATTCTTTTTGTATTTTTAGTAGAGACAGGGTTTCACCGTGTTAGCCAGGATGGTCTTGATCTCCTGACTTTGTGATCCGCCCGCCTCAGCCTCCCAAAGTGCTGGGACTACAGGCTGTGAGCCACCGCACCCGGCCAACACCCTCCAATTCTTAAAGTTGAAAATATTTTTTCCCACAATTAACTGAAAAATGCAGATACTTATGGAGGTAATAAAATATAATAGATTACATTCACCTTAAGGTAACTCATATTTTTTGCACAATAGGTTTGGATGAGGGGAAGACACTAAGTTACAGTGAATTGAAGGAGTGACAAGGAGAAAATAAGGGAGGCTGAGAGCTATGTCAACTTATAACTTTCCCTAGGAACAACCTTGATTGTAACATTTGTTACACAGATATTCAAAGTAGAATAGCTCATAATCATTCACTACATCTACAAGAATAAAAATATAGTACAGAACTTCCTTGTGATATATTTAATTTTTTGGCATCTGTTTTCTTATATTAAACATAATTAGGCCACTATGCAGAGTGCTAAAAATGTTATACACTTAATTAAAATAATGAGATTTAACTACTCAGCTAAAGTACTGCACTGGATGTCTCATCTATATTTTATCTCCAGTAATACAATTTTGAGGATAAGAATTTAAAGAGCTGGCAAGCACATCTACAGCATACAGTAGCTCCAGAGATACCTGCAGAAGAATGTGTATGACTAGCAGTTTGGTCAGCCAGCCAACTGGGCACCCTCCTCCAACCCCTCCAACCCCTGACCCCCTGACCCCTACCTACACCTTCCCCTAAGACCTTGCCCAGCCTCCAGAGTATATAGACTAAAGCCAGTTGGTTTTTTTTTTTTTTTTTGAGACGGAGTCTCGCTCTACCGCCCAGGCTGGAGTGCAGTGGCCGGATCTCAGCTCACTGCAAGCTCCGCCTCCCGGGTTTACGCCATTCTCCTGCCTCAGCCTCCCGAGCAGTTGGGACTACAGGCGCCTGCCACCGCGCCCGGCTAGTTTTTTGTATTTTTTTAGTAGAGACGGGGTTTCACCGTGTTAGCCAGGATGGTCTCGATCTCCTGACCTCGTGATCCGCCCGTCTCGGCCTCCCAAAGTGCTGGGACTACAGGCTTGAGCCACCGCGCCCGGCCAAGCCAGTTGGTTTTTAAAAAAAGAATGTAAAGAGCTGAAAAGAGGAAAAGAACATCTCTAAAGTCATCAGAACCCAACAATTTAAATAATATTAGCTATCTACAAACATTTCATATTCTCACTTCTTTGTGGGATCTAAAAATCAAAACAATTGAACTCATGGAGACAGAGAGTAGAAGGATGGTTACCAGAGGCTGGGAAGGGTAGTGTAGTGGGGGTGGGGAGGCAGGAGGTGGGCATAGTTAATGAATTTGAATAAAAACAAAAAGGAAGAATGAATAAGACCCAGTATTTGATAGCGCAATAGGGTGACTATAGTCAATAATAATTTAATTGTACATTTTTTTTTTTTTTTTTTTTTTTTGAGACGGAGTCTCGCTCTGTCGCCGGGGCTGGAGCGCAGTGGCCGGATCTCAGCTCACTGCAAGCTCCGCCTCCCGGGTTTACGCCATTCTCCTGCCTCAGCCTCCTGTGTAGCTGGGACTACAGGCGCCCGCCACCTCGCCCAGCTAGTTTTTTGTATTTTTTTAGTAGAGACGGGGTTTCACCGTGTTCGCCAGGATGGTCTCGATCTCCTGACCTCGTGATCTGCCCGTCTCGGCCTCCCAAAGTGCTGGGATTACAGGCTTGAGCCACCGCGCCCGGCTTAATTGTACATTTAAAAATAACTAGAAGAGTATAACTGGATTGTTTATAACACAAAGGATAAATACTTGAGGAGATGGATATCCCATTTTACGTGATGTTATTATTACACATTATGTGCCTGTATCTCATGTGCCCCATAAATATATATACCTATTATGTATCCACAAAAATGAAAATTAAAAATAAATACATAAATAATATTAGCTATCTTTAAACTGAACAGCATAATTACCCAAAGCATAGATAGCCCCATAACACACACACACTCCTAAGCCACAGCGAGGATGATTCATCGAAGCTACAGTTGTCCACTGTTTAGTAACTGGATCATAGCATTCAGTACAATCAAAAATCATTGAATCCTTTTCACCTGAGTTAAATAAAAGAGACATATATTAGAAAGTTTAGTAATGCTAAGAGACTAGCACCATAATACAATATTCAGTAGTATTCCCTATTGTCAAAAATTCAACCATTATGTCTGATTTTATACTATTCATTTGCCTGTCAAGCATTATTTTGAATCTAGAGCACTGTCATTTATTAAAGCCCACTTATGAAACAGGCACAATTTTCCTATTATCTATTTTTACCACCCAAACAATCCATGTAATGTTTTAGGATACAATTTGCATTTTAATACTTCTATATTTTTTTTCATATAGTAGTTTGGGTGGCTGGCCCTGGTACAATTTGAGTTTTAATGTAATCCTTTCCTAACAACAAACAGAAAATGAATTTTTTTTTTTTTTGAGACAGAGTCTCGCTCTGTCGCCCAGGCTGGAGTGCAATGGTGCAATCTCGGCTCACTGCAAGCTCCGCCTCCTGGTTCACACCATTCTCCTGCTCAGCCTCCCGAGTAGCTGGGACTACAGGCGCCCACCACCTCACCCGGCTAATTTTTTGTATTTTTAGTAGAGACAGGGTTTCACCATGTTAGCCAGGATGGTCTCCATCTCTTGACCTTGTGATCCGCCCACCTCGGCCTCCCAAAGTGCTGGGATTACAGGCGTGAGCCACTGCGCCCAGCCTAAAAATGAAAAAATTTTAAAAAGATACCCAAATTTTCTTTTTTTTAAAATTTATTTATTTATTTATTTTTAGAGACAGAGTCTGGCTCTGTCACCCAGGCTAGAGTGCAGTGGCACAATCATCGCTCACTGAAGCTTTGAACTCCTGGACTCAAGTCATCCTCCTGCCTCAGCCTCCCAAGTAGCTAGGACTATAAGCATGTGCCACCATGTCCAGCTAATTTAGAATTTTAAAATAAGATATTTAGGAGTAAATCTAACCAAAGATTATGCAATGCCTCTATGGATAACATTTTAAAATATTACTTAAAGTTTTAAATTATGGAACATCTAAATAAATGAAGAGATGAATAATGTTCATGAATTATAAGAGTCAATGTATCATGAAGATTTTCCTATTTAAAAATAAGAGTCAATGTAAAGATGATAGTTATCCCCATATTGATTTATAGATTTAATGTATTCCCAATCAAAAAAATCCATTTTTTAACCGATTTGACAAACTGATTCTAAACTTTATATAGAAGTACAAAGAGCCTAGAAGAGCCACGCATTCTCGGAAAAAAATAAGGAGAAACAGTCCCATCATATATCAAGACATATAACAAAGCTATAGTAATTAAAAAAGGGATAGACAGAAACTAATGGAACAGAAAAGAAATTCTAGAACAGAGACATACATATGATTGCTTGATAGAAGATAGAGTTAGCACTACAGAGCAGTGGGGAAACAACAATCTTTCATGCTAGGATAATGGATTATACATCGAGAGGAAAATGAAACTAATGCCTTACTGCATATTATCCATAAAAACTAAATTCCAGGAAGATTACTGACATAAATGTGAATGGAAAAACTATAAAACTGTATAAAACAATGAAGGTATAGGTCCTTATGATGTTGGAGTAGGGAAAGATGTCTCAAATAAGATGCAAGAAACATTAACCATACAGGGAAAAAAATAAGAGATTTGACTACACTAAAATTAAAAATATCTGTTCATCAAAGGATTCCATAAAGAGAGTAAAAGATGAAGCAGCAGAGTAGGAGAAGATATTTATAGCACATATGACTTTATGAGGGCCTAGAATCCTGAATATAAACAAAATTCCTATTGTACAGAAAATAGTTAACATAGCAGGCCTAAAAATGCCTGTCCTTAGAAAGGCCTATTTGGCGGCCGGGCACGATGGCTCACACCTGTAATCCCAGCACTTTGGGAGGCTGAGGTGGGCGGATCACAAGGTGAAGAGATCGAGACCATCCTGGCTAACACTGTGAAACCCCATCTCTACCAAAAATACAAAAAATTAGCCGGGCGTGGTGGCGGGCGCCTGTAGTCCCAGCTACTCAGGAGGCTGGGGCAGGAGAATGGCGTGAACCCGGGAGGTGGAGCTTGCAGTAAGCCGAGACAGCGCCACTGCACTCCAGCCTGGGCGACAGAGCGAGACTCTGTCTCAAAAAAAAGAAAAGAAAGGCCTACTTGGAAGGTTGATCCTTTGCTGGAATCTGGGAATATGGCTGGTTAACAGTTCCCTCCACTGATACAAAATTTTCCCAAAATGGTAAGAGTGGCTCACTGTGCTTGAACTGTACAAACAATGTGATTTATGCTGAACATACGCTTTCCTTCTGAGGGTCTGGGATTTTGGTATGTGCTAGGAAGAAAGAGGCTATGTGATCAGCTGCCTGCAAAAACCTTGGGCACTATGTCTCTAATGAGCTTCTCTGGTAGACAATACTTCCCACATGTTGTCACTACTAATTGCTGAGGAATTAAGCATGTCATGTGTGACTGTACTGAGTGAGGACTCTGGAAAGCTGTCAACTGGTTCCTTCCAAACTTCATCACATGTGCCTTTTCTTTTTGCTGATTTTGTTTTGTACATTTCGTTACAATAAATCTTAGCTGTGGATACAATTACATGCTAAATCTTGTAAGTCCTTTTAGCAAATCACTAAACCTGAGAGTGGTCTTGGGAACCCTGATGCACCTACAAATCAACAAAATAGACAATTTTTTAAAAGGACTAAAGATCTAAAAAGTTACTTCTTGAAAGAAGAAATCCAGCTGGGCGCAGTGGCTCACGCCTGTAATCCCAGCACTTTGGGAGGCCAAGGCGGGTGGATCATGAGGTCAGGAGTTCTAGACCAGCCTGACCAGCCTGACCAACATAGTGAAACCCCATCTCTACTAAAAATTGAAAAATTAGCCAGGCATGGTGGTGCGCTTCTGTAATCCCAGCTACTCAGGAGGCTGAGGCAGGAGAATCACTTGAACTTGAAAGGCGGAGGTTGCAGTGAGTGGAGATCGCGCCACTGCACTACAGCCGGGAGACAGAGCGAGACTCTGTCTCAAAACAAAAACAAAAACAAACAAACAACAACAACAAAATTGGCCGGGCATGGTGGTCTATGCCTATAGTCTCAACTACTTGGGAGGCTAAGGCAGGAGAATCTCTTGAACCCGGGAGGCAAAGGTTGCTGTGTGCCACTGCCCTCTAGCCTGGGAGACAGAGTGAGACTCCATTTCAAAAAATAAAAATAAAAATAAAAGGGCTGGGTGTGGTGGCTCACCCTGTAATCCCAGCACTTTGGGAGGCCAAGGCAGGCAGATCACCTGAGTTCAGGAGTTCAAGACCAGCCTGGTCAACATGGTGAAACCCGATCTCTACTAAAAATACAAAAATTAGCTGGGCATGGTGGTGCATGCCTGTAATCCCAGCTACTCGGGAGGCTGAGGCATCACTTGAATCCAGGAGGCAGAGGTTGTTGAGTTGACAATGCACCACTGCACTCCAGCCTGGGCAACAGAGCAAGATTCCATCTCAAAAAATAAATAAATAGGCCGGGCACAGTGGCTCATGCCTGTAATCTCAGCATTTTGGGAGGCCGAGGCGGGCAGATCACAAGGTCAGGAGATTGAGACCATCCTGGCTAACACAGTGAAACCCCGTCTCTACTAAAAATACAAAAAAAATTAGCCAGGCGTGGTGGCGGGCACCTGTAGTCCCAGCTACTCAGGAGGCTGAGGCAGAAGAATGGTGTGAACCCAGGAGGCGGAGCTTGCAGTGAGCCGAGATCACGCCACTACACTCCAGCCTGGGCGACAAGCGAGACTCCGTCTCAAAATAAATAAATAAATAAATAAATAAATAAATAAATAAATAAATAAATAAAATAAAATAAAAATAAAAGTAAGTATTTTACATAAGTAAAAAGCAAAAAAAGAAAAAGCTAATAACAATATATATCTCAAAAAGTTAAATACAGAAGGCCGGGCACGGTAGCTCACACCTGTAATCCCAGCACTTTGGGAGGCCGAGGCAGGCGGATCACAAGGCCAGGAGATTGAGACCACCCTGGCTAACACAGTGAAACCCCGTCTACTAAAAATACAAAAAAACATTAGCTGGGCGTGGTGGCGGGTGCCTGTAGTCCCAGCTACTTGGGAGGCTGAGGCAGAAGAATGGCGTGAACCCAGGAGGCGGAGGTTGCCGTGAGCTGAGATTGCGCCACTGCACTCCAGCCTGGGCAACAGAGCGAGACTCCATCTCAAAAAAAAAAAAAAGAAAGTTAAATATAGAGTTACCGTATAACCTAACAATTCTACTCCTAAGTATATACCCAAAAGAAATCAAACTTATGTCTACACAAAAACTTTTATTTGAATATTAAGTGGAAATAATATAAATGTCCATCAACTACAGAATGAATAAACAAACAAAATATGATTATTTCGACACGATGAAATATTATTCAGCCATAAAAAGAAATGAAGTACTGCTAACTGAAAGAAGTCAGACACAATATTATATGATTCCATTTACATGAAATGTCCAGAATAGGCAAGACCATAGAGACATAAAGTAGATGAGCAGTTACTAGGGTTTAGGAGGAGAGATGGGGAGTGACTGCTGACAGGTACAGTGTTTCTTTCTGGGGTGATGAAATGTTCTGGAATGAGATAGTGGTGACGATTGTACAACTTTGTGACTATGCTAAAAACCACTAAATTATATTCTCTAAATTTTGGTATGTGAATTATATCTTAATTTTTAAAACCCAACATTTAGAATATGAACCCAGATATGTATGTATCAGGAAGAAACTAAACCAAAATGTTAACTGTGATTATTCTGGGTGGTATGATTATGGCATCAGGAATTTAAATTTTCTTTTTCATATGCTTCTGTTTTAGCAAAATTTTCTACAACAAACCTAACTTTTATAATTTTCAAAGTATTTAAAAGTTATATATTAAGGAATATCTTAAGATAGCAATGTTGACAGTATTAATAGCTAGAGAAGTCACAGCAGTTTTGAAGAGCCTCTGTAAGCACTTCTGTGGTATCAGGGGAGGGAATACATACATATGCAAGTGTCACACAAGGACCTCTGACCCTAGGTTAAACAGAAGAGTTCAAGTGATAAACCTATGCATAGGCCGGGCGCGGTGGCTCAAGCCTGTAATCCCAGCACTTTGGGAGGCCGAGACGGGCGGATCACGAGGTCGGGAGATCGAGACCATCCTGGCTAACATGGTGAAACCCCATCTCTACTAAAAAAAATACAAAAAACTAGCCGGGCGAGGTGGCGGGCGCCTGTAGTCCCAGCTACTGGGGAGGCTGAGGCAGGAGAATGGCGGGAACCCGGGAGGTGGAGCTTGCAGTGAGCTGAGATCCGGCCACTGCACTCCAGCCTGGGCGGCAGAGCGAGACTCCGTCTCAAAAAAAAAAAAAAAAAAAAAAAACCTATGCATAATTGACAAAAGACACATACAAGGAATTATTAAAGTTGTGGTCAAAGACTATATAGAATTGTGCTCTTTATGCAGACAAGAAGTTATTGCTTAAAATTCTAATTTCTTTGATGGAATTTTCTGATACACATGTCATTTCTTGATTTAATAAATAGTTCTGAGTTATATACCCTCCAAAGTAAAGACAAAAATCAAATAGTTCCTATATCTCCATAATTTAAATTGACAGTACCATAGTCAGAAAATATTTATAAAATTTTTGGGCCGGGCGCGGTGGCTCAAGCCTGTAATCCCAGCACTTTGGGAGGCCGAGACGGGCGGATCACGAGGTCAGGAGATCGAGACCATACTGGCTAACACAGTGAAACCCCGTCTCTACTAAAAAATACAAAAAAATAGCCGGCGAGGTGGCGGGCGCCTGTAGTCCCAGCTACTCCAGAGGCTGAGGCAGGAGAATGGCGCAAACCCCGGAGGCGGAGCTTGCAGTGAGCTGAGATCCAGCGGCCACTGCACTCCAGCCTGGGTGACAGCGCGAGACTCCTTCTCAAAAAAAAAAAAAAAAAAAAAAAAAAAAAAAATTTTTGGGTGGGGATGGCTCGCCAAACCCTGGCCCACTAAAAAATAAATCAATAAAATAAAAATAAAATAATTATAATTTTTTTAAAATACTGGCTGGGTGCCATGGCTCACATCCATAATACTAGCACTTTGGGAGGCTGTGGCAGGAGAATCACTTGAGGTCCAGAGTTCAAGACCAGCCTGGGCAACATAGTGAGACCCCATCTCTAAAAAAAAAAAAAAAATTGGCCAGGCGTAGTGGCTCATGCCTGTAATCCCAACACTTTGAGAGGCCAAGGCGGATGGATCACCTGAGGTCGGGAGTTTGACACCAGCCTGACCAACATGAAGAAACCCTGTCTCTACTAAAAATACAAAATTAGCCAGGCATGGTGGTGCATGCCTGTAATCCCAGCTACAGAGGAGGCTGAGGCAGGAGAATTGCTTGAACCCAGGAGGCAGAGGTTGCAGTGAGCCGAGATCACGCCATTGCACTCCAGCCTGGGCAACAAGAGCAAAACTCCATCTCAAATAAATAAATAAATATTTAATGAGCCATACATGGTGATGTATGCCTATAGTCCCAGTTACTTTATTATTTAATAATTCATAAAAATAGTTTTACAAAACACCAGGATTTCAACAAGAAATATATCCTACTATCTTGTTGACTTGGTTTTTACGTACCCAGTATCCATACTGCTTGGTTTATTAAAAATGAATCATAATGCAGCTTTCAGAATTAAAAAAAATTCTATCATAAATATTGATCTAAATTTTGATGCCACCTTTTTTTTTTTTTGAGACGGAGTTTCGCTCTTGTTGCCCAGGCTGGAGTGCAATGGCACGATCTCGGCTCACTGCAACCTCTGCCTCCTGAGTTCAAATGATTCTCCTGCCTCAGCCTCCTAAGTAGCTGGGATTACCAGCACCCGCCACCATGCCCAGCTAATTTTTTTGTATTTTTAGTAGAGACAGGGTTTCACCATGTTGGCCAGACTGGTCTTGAACTCCTGACCTTAGGTGATCTGCCTGTCTCGGCCTCCCAAAGTGCTGCGATTACAGGCGTGAGCCACTACGCCAGGCGGGTGCCATATTCTATAAACAACTTTTCTTTTCTTTTTTGAGAGAGGGTCTTGCTCTGTCACCCAGGCTGGAGTACAGTGGCACGATCGTGGCTCACTGCAACCACTGCCTCCTGGGCTCAAGTAATCTTCCCACATTATCCTGCCAAGTAGCTGGGACTATAGAAATGTGCCACACATCTGGCTTATTTTTAATTTTTTTTAAGAGATAAAGTCTCAATATATTGCCCAGGCTGATCTCAAACTCCTGGGCTCAAGTGATCCTCCTGGCTCGGCTTCCAAAACTGCTGGGATTACGGGTATGAGCCACCACACCTCACCACCACTTTTCATTAAAACCAAACCTAAGTATTCTGGCTTGTGATAAATCACAGTATTCATCCAATATGAAATATTCACCATCTTGCCCTTCCCCTTCCCCTTTCCCTTCCCCCTTTCACCTTTCCCCTTCCTCCTTCCCCCTTCCCCCTTCCCCCTTCCATCCCTCCCTCCCTCCCTCCCTTCCTTCCGTCCTTCCTTCTTTCCATCCTTTCTGTAAATACTTATTGAGGACAATTAGATATATGTATATCACACAGCAACATATAAATCATAAAGCATATTAGAATATAGCCAATAAGACTAATAAAGAAAATAAGACATTTTTATTATTACCTCCAATAGCGTAGACCATCCCTCCTAGAACTGTTACTCCCAGCCCACTTCGAGCCTGATGAAGTGAAGATACAGTGGTCCAGTACTGGCTAAAGGTGTCAAAACGTTCCACACAGCTGAGGGCTCTGCTATCACTCCAACGACCCCCCTGCAACCGAGTATATCCACCTAAACAAAAGAAGAAAAGTGAGTACACAGCAAATCCCTTACTATTAAATAGAAAAATGGTAGTAATGAAAATCTAGTGTTCTACAGCTAAACATTTAGTATAACTATTATATAACAAGAAATAAATGGTTTAGAGCTTACTTTCTCCCTCTATATATAATGTAATATTCTTAAATTTGCCAATTCCTGAAAGATTGTGGCTTAAATAGTAAGACGGTTAGCCTCAGTGTTTTACCACTTGGTCTTGGTTATAAATAGAATATTATATGAAATATAAATCTAGGCACTGCTTATCTGTTAAGTTAGGAAAGTTTCATTATAACTTTCATTAGTGTCTTTTTCAATTAAAAATAGTGAGTTGAAAGCTGTGTGTGTGTGTGTGTGTGTGTGTGTGTGTGTGTGTGTGTGTGTGTGTGTGTGTGTGTTTGAGGCAGGATTTCACTCTGTCACCTAGGCTGGAGTCCAGTGATGTGATCACAGCTTACTGCAGCCTCAATCCTCCCCCATCAACCTCCTGATGAAATCCTTATTTTGACTATACATCCAATAAGCAAAAAAATTTTAAGAAGCACCCAAAAGCATTATACTTAAATATTAATACATACATGTAATTGTAATTATATATGTGTAAATTATAAATTATCTCATACATCAGGTACTTACATAAAAACTATAATATGTATACACATCTGCACTATATATATCAATATGTTATATATTATATGTATTTTAAATGCCGATGAAGTTTAATGCTTTTTTTTATTTTTTTGAGCCAGTGTCTTGCTCGGTTGCCCAGGCTGGAGTGCAGGGTACAATCTCTGCTCACTGCAACCTTTGCCTCCTGAGTTCAAGTGATCCTCCCACTTCAGCTTCCCAAGTAGCTGGGACTACAGGCACACACCACCACACCAGGGTAATTTCTGTATATCTGTGTAAAGACAAGGTTTCATCATGTTGCATAGGCTGGTCTTGAACTTCTGGGCTCACACAATCCTCTGACCTCAGCCTTCCAAAGTGCTGGGATTACAGGCCATGAGCCACGACACCCAGATTTAAGTTAATGCTTTTTGAAATAAAAATGAAAAGAAGTTGTAATATGTGGCCGGGCACGGTGGCTCATGCCTGTAATCCCAGCACTTCGAGAGGCCAAGGCAGGCAGATCACAAGGTCAGGAGTTCGAGACCAGCCTGGCCAATATGGTGAAACCCTGTCTCTACTTAAAAATATATATATATACAAAAATTAGCTGGGCATGGTGGCGCATGCCTATAGTCCCAGCTACTCAGGAGGCTGAGGCAGGAGAATTGCTTGAACCCAGGAGGCGGAGGTTGCAGTGATCTGAGATCATGCCACTGCACTCCAGCCTGGGTGACAGAGTGAGGCTCTGCCTCAAAAAAAAAAAAAAGGAAGTTGTAACATGTTCCGCTGATATTCCTATGGATCTTCCTTTATAACCACACTTTGGAGATCATTGATTCCTATCACTGCTAATGACTAAGATACTGTGAATAGTTTAAAAACTTGAGATTTATTTTCTTTATTTTTCACAAGAATTCAAATTTTTTACTTTTAAAGCAGCACTTCTTTAGTTACTTATTTGATAACTGGATAATCTACAAACTCAAAGGTTTAGATCACAGAATAACAGATATAAAATGAATAGCTATTTCTTTTTAGACATATTTATCATAATATATAAATGCAGTTTATAAATCTGTAGCCTGTATGTGAAATTTAATATGCCTCTTCAATACACCCACATATTCTATCATGTATAGTAAAAACAACAATATATTAAAAATTTTTGATCTGGAACACAAATATAATTTCTATTACTTTCTAAAGGGCTCTCACCTACTGCATACAGGTACTTTCTTGCTTTCTTCCGAGGTCGAACCTTAGATGTCTGCAGAAAACTACAAAACTTGTTCTCTTTGGGAGATTTGCATACTTCACAGTACTCTTTCAGAAGTGTTTGCAATGCAACACGAAGATTAAAATCGGATACTCCTAAAGCAATATTTAAAAAGACAATGTTTTAAACAATTTTTAAATAACATTGAAAAAACACATTTCTATAAAGATAAGACACATTTAACAATCAATAAATAAAAAATCATCACCAAACAATGGTGTTCGTTTCCTGCAATACTAAATATTGGTACTATTTTAAGGAAAGCATTTTCTTCACTAATGAAAAACAAAAAAGGTTGCTGTTAAAAAATATGCTTCATATGGCCGGGCGCAGTGGCTCACGCCTGTAATCCCAGCGCTTTGGGAGGCCGAGGCGGGCAGATCACGAGGTCAGGAGATGGAGACCATCCTGGCTAACACAGTGAAACCTCGTCTCTACTAAAAAATACAAAATATAAGCCGGGCGTGGTGGCGGGCACCTGTAGTCCCAGCTCCTTGGGAGGCTGAGGCAGGAGAATGGTGTGAACCCGGGAGGCGGAGCTTGCAGTGAGCCAAGATCGCGCCACTGCACTCCAGCCTGGGCGACAGAGCGAGACTCCGTCTCAAAAAATAAAAAAGATGCTTCATATATAAGCAGAATAGCAACTAAAAAATATATATGCTTCACAGTATCCCCCCATGTATAAGAATTTCCAGGCCGGATGTGGTGGCTCACACCTGTAATCCCAGTACTTTGGCCAAGTCGGGTGAATCACTTGAGCCTGGCCAGCGTGGTGAATGAAAACCTTGCTGCTACAAAAAATATAAAAATTAGCCAGGTGTGGTGGCATGTGCCTATAGTTCCAGCTACTCAGGAGGTTCATGTGGGAGTACCACTCGAGCTCAGGAGGCAGAGTTTGCAGCGAGGCAGGATTGCACCACTGCACTCCATCCTGGATGACAGGGTGAGACCCTGTCTCAAAAACAAAGAAAAAGAAGAATTTCCAAGATCACAATTATCTAACAAAATTTAAAAATTAAAATAGCCAAAAATTCTATACTTACAACATAACAAAAAAGATATAAAATTATGTCGTTAACATTTAAATTTAAGAATGATAGACAAAGCAAGAAAAATAAATTCTGGTGGCATGAGTACCATATCCTAAAAGGATCATGCATATGATGAGGTAGGTTGTCCTTGCTCAAGGGTGCTTAGCTGAGGAGGTAAACTGTGGATGAGAGTCAACCTGTGTTCATTTGCCAAGCTGTAAGACCTGTTCTCCCTGAAAGGGCACTATTTTCTAATTTGCACAAAGGCATTATAAATGCTAGCAAGAGACTGTCTCCTATCTTTCCATCTCTGACCTTTTCTCTCTATCCCAGACAAGAAGCAATATTGAAGAACAATGGTCAACTAACAAAATCTTGAGAATTCTCACTGATAATAATTTGCAGACAGATAGAATCAAGAGTGAAAAGCAGAACCGAGAAAAGTTGAGGAACAAAATTATTAAAAGGAAAAGTCTTCACAGGACCATCAGTAAAGGTAGAAAGGATCACCTGGATCTGCTCTCTAACAGAACACTGTGGTAGCCAAAGTCCACACTGGTGAGATACATCTCTAGCTAGGTTAAGTAGGCCCAGATATAAGATAAATAACAGGAACTCAATAGAGAGGTATCAAAGTCAAGTTCCCAAGTAAGGATCTCAGCCCTAGTGGATCTCTAGTCTTCAAACACCCTCATGCCTCAGGCTAGAAAGAAGTGGCAAGGGCCAGTACAGTGCCTCATGCCTGTAATCCCAGCACTTTGGGAGGCTGAGGTGGGAGGAATGTTTGAGGCTGGGAGTTCAAGACCAGCCTGGACAACATAGTGAGACCCTGTCTCTACAGAAAATTTTAAAATGAGCTGGGCATGGTGATATGAACTTTTAGTTCCAGCTACCCTGGAGGCTGAGGCAGGAGGATCACTTGAGCCCAGGAAGTCAAGGTTTCAGTGACTATGATTGCACTACTGCATGCCAGTGTGAGTGAGAGAGTGAGAGTGTCTCAAAACAAAACAAAAAACAGAACAAAGGTGGCAAGAACACAACACACAGCCTTCAACTTTTAGACTGGAGAAAACAAAGTAGTTGTACTAGGTAGAAAGAGTGCCAAGGAAAATTAGTTCTTGTATTATTAGAAAAGAGTTTGAACAGAGTTGACATGAACAACAGTTCAGTATGAGCAAGATACCAAGAAAGAGCATATGCCTTATTAAAGTACATCCCAGCGCCAGGTGTGGTGGCTCACGCCTATAATTCCAGCACTTTGGGAGGCCGAGGCGGGTGGATCATGAGGTCAGGAGTTAAGAGACCAGCTTGGCCAACATGGTGAAACCCCATTACCCAGGCGTGGTGGCACGCACCTGTAATCTCAGCTACTCAGGAGGCTGAGGCAGCAGAATTGCTTGAACCCGGGAGGCAAAGGTTGCAGTGAGCCGAGATCACGGCCACTGCACTCCAGCCTGGGTGACAGAGCAACACTCCGTTTCGGGGGAAAAAAGAAAAAAAGTACGTCCCAGTTAAAAGAAGATAAGAAATTGAAGAATTCCGTCGGAAGAAAACATCAGCTACAAATAGACTCCTTGTACGTGCTTCACACAATACAATTATTTAAGAATGTAGGTCCTGGCCGGGCACGGTGTTTCATGCCTGTAATCCCAGCACTTTGGGAGGCTATGGTTGGTGGATCACCTGAGGTCAGGAGTTCAAGACCAGACTGGCCAACATGGTGAAACTCCATCTATACTAAAAATTACAAAAATTAGCTGGGCGTTGTAGCGGGCACCTGTAATCCCAGCCACTCGGGAGGCTGAGTCAGGGAGAACTGCTTGAACCTAGGAGGCAGAGGTTGCACTGAGCTGAGATCACACCACTGCAATCCAACTTGGCCAAAAGAGTGAGACTCTGTCTCAAAAAAAAAAAAAAAAAGAATGTAGGTCCTACAAAACAAGAGCTCAAATATAGATGAGATACATCTCTAAGGAAACAAAGTAAGAACTGAAATGACAGGATTGTAGAGTTAATAAATTAGAAACAATAGATATGACTGAAAATCAAATTACTGATGTGGAGGAAAGGCTTGAGAAAATAATTGTAAATATAGAGAAAAAATACTATAACATTAGAAGATGATAAATATGAATGACAAAGAAGTTTCAATAAAAGGAAAAAGACTACCAAATGAAACGAAGTTTTTTTTTTTTTTTTTGAGACAGAGTCTTGCTGTGTCCCCAGGCTGGGGTGCAGTGGCGCGATCTCGGCTCACTGCAACCTCCGCCTCCTGGGTTCATGCCATTCTCCTGTCTCAGCCTTCCAAGTAGCAGGGACTACAGGCACCTGCCACCACGCCTGGCTAATTTTTTTGCATTTTTAGTAGAGACAGGGTTTCACCCTGTTAGCTAGGATGGTTTCGATCTCCTGACCTCATGATCCGCCCACCTCTGCCTCCCAAAGTGCTGGGATTACAGGTGTGAGCCACCACGCCCAGCCTTTAAACATTTACAGTATTTAGAAATTTCACACAAGAAAATTTCCCCCGGCTGGGTGCGGTGGCTCACGCCTGTAATCCCAGCACTTTGGGAGGCCGAGGCAGGCAGATCACGAGGTCAGGAGATCAAGACCATCCTGGCTAACACAGTGAAACCCCGTCTCTACTAAAAATACAAAAATAAAAAATTAGCCGGGCGTGGCAGCGGGCGCCTGTAGTCCCAGCTACTCAGGAGGCTGAAGCGAGAGAATGGTGTGAACCCGGGAGGCGGAGCTTGCAGTGAGTTGAGATTGCACCACTGCACTCCAGCCTGGACAACAGAGTGAGACTCCGTCTCAAAAAAAAAAAAAAAGAAAATTTCCCCAAAAAAAAAGAAAAACAAAAATTTGAAAGAGAAAGGATATATGGCAGTCTAATGAAAAAATGATCAACTTCAAAACAAATCAAGAATAATGAAACAAACAAAAAAAACCTATATAAAACAAGGCTCTATTGACTATGTAACAAAAATGTTGTGACTATAGGCTTGCAGGAACCTAAACCTATATTTCCCCTAGGAGCAATCATTCAGTATTTGCTAATTCTGTGTTCGCAGCAGACTTATAGAACATAACTACTGCAAATAACAATCAACTATATATACAGTAAAACAAGATATCACTCAGAAAAACCTACAAAATTATGTTAACACTGCTAAGATTGGAGAAAAACTAATAATCCCTTATTTTTAATTATATATTTACAGAATTACACCGTTAATGCTTAGCAGTGTATTTAACTTGTAATAAAATCATTTGTAATTCAATAGCAACCTAATCTTTCAATGCATGACAAGAGTAAAAACTTCAAATCTCAAAACCAGGTCTAAAGTAGGCTGGAAAGCAGTGGCACAATCCTGGCTCACTGTAGCCTTGACCTCCTGGGCTCCGGTGATCCTCCCACCTCAGCCTCCCAGGTAGCAGGGACTACAAGTGCATGCTACCATGCCGGGCCAATTTTTTGCCTTTTTTTTTTTTGTAGATACAGGGTTTCACCATGTTGCCCAGGCTGGTCTTGAATTCCTGGGCTAAAGCGATCTGCCTGCCTTGGCCTCCTAAAGTGCTAGAATTACAGGCATGAACCACTGCACCTGGCCTAAAGCAATTCTTAGAAATAAATTTAAACATCATTTTTCTAATATAAAGATACAAACTATTTTATACTATGGTAAAACATATTTTCAGAATTAAGTTTAGAATCTAAAGATGATTCAAAGGCTACTCAGAAGCTATAATAGTATATCAACACCAAATTTATTTTATAATGAAAAGACTTATAGGATTCATTGAGTTTTTTTATTTTTAATGTATGCATTTTCTCCAAGTGTTAGGTTTTGCTTAATTTTTCAGAGTAGCAAGAGGAAATCTTACACTGAAATAACTGGTTCTGTCAACAGCAGTTGTTATGTTAGTCGCTCTGTCGGTAATTTTTATCTATAACACTAATCTGCCTTAGTAATCAATCTCAAGAAAGATTTTGATAAAAATAGGTAGAAATATTAAAATACTACTGCCCACCCACAAAACACAAAAGTTGTATCTTACATAATCATTCAATACATTTTTAAAAAGAAAAAAAAAAGAGTAATCATTCAATAAATGTCTGTTACTGAACCAAAAAATGAAAACACTCTCCCACATTTCAGAGAACACATCACTGGATAATTAATCAACTAATTTGATATATAGCAAAAAAGTTACCTTCTATATACTTTAAAAGTCTCTGAGGAGGTAATAAAGGGAATCGAATTGGGTCTAGCACTTCTACCACATGTTTTCTTCTTTTTCCCAAATCTTTCAGAATCCATTGCATTGCAGCTAAGAAGACCTGGTATTCATCCTCAATGCTAAGCTCTTCACTTCGCAAAATTTTGATCAGCTGATCTTTTGTAAGTGCCAGGAACTCTTCTCCACTATGAACCTCTAAGAAATGGACATGAATGTAGTTTTCTGAGAATTCCAAGAGATCATGGCAGGCAATTTGCTCAGAGAACTGAAAGATTCCAATGCAGTTCAGTGGATCAATTTGTCCTTTCAGAAATTCACAGCAAAGATGAACAACTTCAGTCAACTGTAGCATGTCTGCTGCAACAATCAACTCCTGGACATTATTCACACCTATGTTCACTATACCTAGAGAAGTAGGAAGACAAAATGGCCAATAAAATAAAAACATACATTGGCTTACCACATTCAAAAAGTATTACACTTGATTTCACTGATGCTTGCAGAGTAGACAGACGCTTAAAAAGGCAATCAAGGATTTGTGTGAAGAGCACAAAACTTAAACGATAACGATACCTAACACATTTATGAAAAACTTACAATTAACCAGGTGCAGCATTAATTGCTTTATATGCTAATTTAACCCTTATTATACTCCCATGTGGTAGATATTATTATTTTTCTTATTTTCATATTAAGGAAACAGAATCAAAGTTTAAGTAACTTGTCCACAAGTTGTAAGGTAAAGCAAGTTGCAAGGCAGGGGTTGACATGCTTTTGCTATAAAAAAGAAGGAAATCATGTGCTTTACAGCAACACACATGGAGCTGGAGGCCATGATTCTAAGCAAATTAACACAAGAACAGAAAACCAAATATCATATGTTCTCACTTATAAATGGGAGCTCAACATTGCATACACATGGATACCAAGAAGGCATGGATACACACTGGGGCTTACTTGAGAGTGGAGGGTAGGAGGAGGGTAAGGATTGAAAAACTACATATCAGGTATTATACTGATTATCTGGAGGACAAAATTATCTACATACCAAGCCCCCAAGACACGCAATTTACACATGCAACAAACCCACACGTGTACCTCTTGAACCTAAAAGTTGGAAAGAAAAAAACCAAACAGCAGCAGCAACAACAACAAATAAAGTCTATGTTTTTAACATAAGGTTATATGCATGTAACAAACATTTACTGAGGCACCGGGGAGAGTAAGACAAGGTCTCTAAATGCCATACAATGTTCATTTTTTGTTTGTGTTTGTTTTGAGACAGGGTGTCGTTCTGTTGTCCAGGCTGGAGTGCAGTGGCGCAATCTTGGCCCACTGCAACCTCTGCCTCCTGTGCTTAGGTGAGCCTCTCACCTCAGCCTCCCGAGTAGCTGGTACTACAGACACTCACCACCATAATCGGCTAATTTTCTGTATTTTTTTGTAGAGACAGGGTTTCACCACGTTACCCAGGTTGATCTCAAACTCCTGGGCTCAAGCAATCCACCCACCTCAGCCTCCCAAAGTGCTGGGATTACAGGCGTGAGCCACCACACCCAGCACAATGCTAGTTTTTAATATTAGGAATAACCAAGAATCTATAACATAAGAGAAACTATTAAATACTCAAACTATGTATACCACTTTCTTTTCCAAGGGCTTCGCTTTCTTTTTTAAGTTTTTTTATTTTTTTTCAAGACAGAGTCTCACTATGTCGACCAGGATGGAGTACAGTGGTGCATTCTTGGCCCATTACAACAAACACCTCCCAGGTTCAAGTGATTCTCCTGCCTCAGCCTCCCAAGTAGCCAGGATTACAAGTGCCCACCACCACAACCAGCTAATTTTTGTATTTTTAGCAGAGACGAGGTTTCGCCATGTTGGTCAGGCTGGTCTCAACCTCCTGGCCTCAGGTGATCCACTCACCTCAGCCTCCCAAAGTGCTGGGATTACAGGCGTGAGCCACCACACCCAGCCTTTTTTGTTCGTTTGTTTGTTTTTTGAGACAAGGTCTTGCTCTGCTGCCCAGGCTGGAGTGCAGTGGCATGGTCTCTGTTCACTGCAACCTCTGCCTCCCAGGTTCAATCAATTCTTCTGGCTCAGCCTCCTGAGTAGCTGGGACTACAGGTGCACACCACTAAGTCCAGCACAACTCCGCCTCAAAAAAAAAAACAAAATTAGCCAGGTGTGGCGGTGCGTGCGCCTGTAGTCTCAGCTACTAGGGAGGCTGAGGTGGGAGGACTGCTTGAGCCTAGGAGTTCGAGACCAGTCTGGGCAACATAGCCAGACATAATCTCTAAAAAAAAATTTTTCTTTTAATTACCCTGGCATCATGGTGTGTGTTGTGGTCCTACAGGTACTCAGGAGGCTGAGGTGAGACGATAGCCTGATGAGCCCAGGAGGTCAAGGCTGCAATGATCTTGCCACTACATTCCAGCATAGGTGACAAAGCAAGACTCTGTCTCACAAAATAAAAGATAAAAGAGGCTGGGCACAGTGGCTCTCGCCTGTAATCCCAGCACTTTAGGAGGCTGAGGTGGGCAGATCACTTGAGGTCAGGAGTTCGAGATCAGCCTGGCCAACATGGTGAAAACCCATCTCTACTAAAAAAAAAAAAAATACAAAAATTAACTGGGCATGTTAGTGCAAGCCTATAATCCCAGCTACTCGGGAGGCTGAAGCAGGAGAATAGCTTGAAACTGGGAGGCAGAGGTTGCAATGAGCCAAGATTGTGCCACTGTACTCCAGCCTGGGCGACAAAGTGAAACTCCATCATACACACACACACACACACAAAGAGTAATATATATTCACTGTGGAAAAAGAATTTTAAGACAGAAAAACTAAAATGAAAAACGTATTTTTCCATACACAGACACATTGTATTAACACTGTAGTGTCTCTTCATATATTTTTTCTCTCTTTTTTTTTTGAGACAGAGTCTTGTTCTGTTGTCCAGGCTGGAGTGCAGTAGCATGATCATCACTCACTGAAGCCTCAGCATCCTGGGCTCAAGTGATCATCCTACCTCAACCTTTCAAATCTTTTTTCTATGCATATTTGTTGCATATCATATAAGACTATACATTGTTTTGGTGTGCCTTCTCTTTCTTCCCCCTCCCCTACTCCCCTCCTCATCATCCCAGTTGTTTTATTTTCTTTATTTAGAGATGGGGTCTCACTCTGTCTCCCAGTCCAGGGTATAGCAGCTTGATCATAGCTCACTACAGCCTCAAACTCCTGGATCTTTCCACATCAGCCTCCCGTTAGCTGGGACTAAAGGCACAAGTGACCATACCCAGCTAATTAAAAAAAAAAAATTTTGGCTGAGCGCGGTGGCTCATGCCTGTAATCCCAGCACTTTGGGAGGCCAAGGCAGGTGGATCACGAGGTCAAGAGATCGAGACCATCCTGGCCAACATGATGAAACCCGGTCTCTACTAAAAATATAAAAATTAGCTGGGTGTGGTGGCGCATGCCTGTAGTCCCAGCTAGTCAGGAGGCTGAGGCAGAAGAATTGCTTGAACCTGGGAGGCTGAGGTTGCAGTGAGCTGAGATCACGCCACTATACTCCAGCCTGGCGATAGAGCGAGACTCTGTCTCAAAAAAAAAAAAAAAAATTTTTTTTTTAGCCTGGGTAACATAGTGAGACCCTCTTTCTACAAAAAAGTTTGTTTTACATTAGTCAGGCATGGTGGCATGTACCTGTAGTCACAGCTATGCAGGATGGTGAGATGGTAGCACTGCTTTAGCCCAGAAAATCAAGACTGCATTGAGGTGTGAGTGCATGACTGCACTCCAGCCTGGACAACAGAGAGAGACCCTGTCTCAAACAAAATTTTTTTTTAAGAAATGGGGTCTTGCTATGTTGTCCTGCCTATTTTTGAACTCCTGGCCTCAAGCAGTCCTCTTACAATGGCCTCCCGAAGTGCTGGGATTACAGGCATGAACCACTGTGCTCTTGTGTACATTCTCTAATGTTATTAAAACTCCTCAAAAACATTTAAGAAATAGTTTTGAGTAAAATAACATATGCTGATTATAAACACTTTGTGGAAAAAAATTACCTACAGATAAATGCTATCAAACATTCTGGTCACTTTCTCATGTGTAAATACACATAAGTTTTTTGGGTTTTGTTTAAAACAAAATAGGGGTTTACTTATATTCTGATTTTTAAAATTTTATATATTATAAACATTCCTCCATAATAGTATACATATATTTTAAGATTTGTTAGATCTCATTTGTGAGATCTATATATGTATCATAATTTATTTAGCCATAAAACCTACTGAGACAAGAGTTTATTCAATTATATACTGCTATAAATAAAGTCACAGGCCAGGTGCAGTGGCTCGCGCCTGTAATCCCAGCACTTTGGGAGGCCAAGGTGGGCGGATCACGAGGTCAGGAGATTGAGACAATCCTGGCTAGCACGGTGAAACCCCATCTCTACTAAAAATTAAAAAAAAAAAAAAAATTAGCCAGGCGTGGTGGCATGCGTCTGTGTCCCAGCTACTCGGGAGACTTAGGCAGGAGAAACACTTGAACCTGGGAAGCAGAGGTTGCAGTGAGCCAAGATCGCCCCACTGCACTCCAACCTGGGTGACAGAGGGAGAATCCATCTGGAAAAAAAAATCAAATAATAATAATAATGTTACAATAAAATCCTGGTTTGTAAATATGTGCCTGAATCATTAATTAATTCCTTCAGATTCCTAGAAAAGGAGCACCGGGTCAAAAGATATGAAATTTTCAGTCACATAATAACATGTTGCTAAATTACCTTCTAGAGTAATTAAAAAGTTAGATCAATTTATTTTTCCACATTAGTGCATGAGTGATTGCATCATTCTTCAGTCAAAGCAACAGGCTCATGTAACATACCTGTGTAAACGAAATCTAGAAGTATCTGAAAGATTCCTGCTTCAATTCCTAGAATTGGTACAACATCTTTTGAGGACTCTTTCATTCCTCCAGTGAACAAAGCTGCAAAGTAAGGACTGCTGGCAGCCAAAACCAGCCGATGAGCTTTAAAAGTTTCCTTTCCAACTTGCAGCTGCACATCACAGAAATGCTGTCCATTTCTCATCTTATTGATTTGGGCCAAGATGAGCTGGGCATGTTTATCTGATGAAAAAGGACTATCAGCAGCCTTGGGACAGCCCTCATTAGCCATGATGACGATACATTAATTAAAAGGACTGTTGCCCATAATCTATTACTACCCTGAAAAACAAAATACAAAGAGATCAAGCAACAATTTTTTTTAACATGCTTTCTATTCACACATAAGAAACATTCTCTATACTTAAAATCTACTTAGGACATAAACATAAAACAAATAAGGACTAAAGTATGTTACTATTAATATTTCTAATATGGTTTCAGAGAACGAAATAAGTAGGGAGGCTAAAATAATTGGAGAATGCTTCACACAAGAAATGGGACCTGCACTAGAGGAGGATAAAGAGTTAATATTAAGGTATGAGGAGAGGACACTTCTTGATGGAATAAAAATAATAATAATAAAGCACAAAGAAGAAAGTTAACAAAGCACGTATCACAGACAACAGGAACTTTCAAAAAGCAGTTGTGATCAGTCTAACTGCTTAAAATCCTTCAATGTGTACACTTCCTGTAGCACACAAAGCCCTTCAGGATTCTTGTCATAATTCAAGACTGTTCAAATATAACTTCCTCCAGGAACCTTTCCCTGTTCCTCCTCTGGAATTGTGGAAATATGGTCCCAAACTCACCTAAGTTTGTTGCTCACCCTAAGCTTATTGGTTTTACATTCTTTTTTTTTTTTTTTTTTTTTTTTTTTTTTTGAGATGGAGTCTCGCTCTGTCGCCCAGGCTGGAGTGCAGTGGCCGGATCTCGGCTCACTGCAAGCTCCGCCTCCCGGGTTTGCGCCATTCTCCCGCCTCAGCCTCCCGAGTAGCTGGGACTACAGGCGCCCGCCACCTCGCCCAGCTAGTTTTTTGTATTTTTTTAGTAGAGACGGGGTTTCACCGTGTTAGCCAGGATGGTCTCGATCTCCTGACCTCGTGATCCGCCCGTCTCGGCCTCCCAAAGTGCTGGGATTACAGGCTTGAGCCACCGCGCCCGGCCTGGTTTTACATTCTATAGCACAGGTCTACCTTACCAAATACCCTACCACCCTACTCCTAGTGCGTGCGCGCGTGCGCGCGCACACACACACACACACACACACACACACACACACACACACACACACTGAAAGCTCCTTGAAAGACAGCCCTTTAAGTGCAGGTACTATCTTTCATAGCTCTAGCACCAGTATATAACATATGTTAGGTTTCCAATGTTTGTGAAATGAATGAGAACAAGAAGAAATAACAATAGCTTAGGTTGGGTTGTTTTTTTTTTTAACTTTTAGCTTCTCCACATATTATGTCAGTGGTAATTCTCACAATAATTAAGAGGTGAGAAGAAAAGATAATCTTATCTAAAATGAGAGAAAGGGAAATTGAAGCTCAAAGTTTCCCCAAGGATACAATGTTAGTATGACAGTCTCAGTATCTGAATCCAGGCCTTCTTACTCTAAATCCAGGACTGTTCCACCATATCACTCCATAGGAATTATTAGGCCACTGCACCCTTCCTAAATTACTTTTTAAATAAAGAAACTGCTGGGCACAGTGGCTTGTGCCTGTAATCCCAGCACACTGGGATGCTGAGGCGTGGGGATCACTTGAATCCAGGAGTTCGAGACCAACCTGGGTAACATGACAAAACCCCATCTCTGCTAAAAATTAAAAAATTAGCCAGGCGTGGTGGAGCAGGGCTATAATCCCAGCTACTTGGGAGGCTGAGGCATAAGAATCGCCTGAGCCCAGGAGATAGAGGTTACAGTGAGCTGAGATCACACCACTGCCCTCCACCCTTTAGCCTGGGTGACAGAGCAAGACTCTGTCTCAAAATAAATAAATAAATAAATAAACAAACCATGAGATCCTGTAATATAACATATGGAATAGCACAGGGAAATTTAAGATGACTAAGATTTTGTAATTTAGGTATCAATGGGTAATAAGACTTATAGTGTGTGCTGATGTTAGAAAAAAATGGTTACATTTATAGCATTTAAACGTATCAAAGTCAAAATAACAAGGATGATTATCATGACTTTCTAGGAATTAACTTATTGAGAAATTTGATTGAGAAGTTCAAAGGTAGCTGCTAAAGCTTCATATCATCATCTACAGAATATCAACATATTACATATAACTAGCATATAAAAGCAAGCAGTGTTTGAGGTGATGAATATGCTAATTACCCTGATTTGATCATTACACATTACATACATGTATCAAAATATCGCATTTTACCCCATAAATGTAAATATAAAACAATCATTATGTGTCAATTTAAAAAATATCTATTTTTGGGGACAGGGTCTCACTCTGTCACCCAAATTGGAGGGAAAAATAAATTTTTTAAAGAGGGCGAGGGCCAGGCGCAGTGGTTGGGCTGGGCGCGATGGCTCACGCCTGTAATCCCAGCACTTTGGGAGGCCAAGGAGGGTGGATCACGAGGTCAGGAGATCGAGACCATCCTGGCTAACACAGTGAAACCCCGACTCTATTAAAAATACAAAAATTAGCCCAGCGCAATGGCAGGTGCCTGTAGTCCCAGCTACTCAGGAGGCTGAGGCAGGAGAATCGCGTGAACACAGGTGGCAGAGGTTGCAGTGACCCGAGATGGCGTCACTGCACTCCATCCTGGGTGACAGAGCGAGACTCTGTCTCAGAAAAAAAAAAAAGGGCGAAAGGGGCTGGGCACAGTGGCTCATACCTGTAAGCCCAGATCTTTAGGAGGCTAAGGCAGGCGGATTGCTTGAGTCCAGGAGTTTGAGACCAGCCTGGGCAACATGGCTAAACCCTGTCTCTACTAACAATACAAAAAAAAATTAGCCCGGCATGATAGCACAGGCCTGTAGTCCCAGCTACTCAGGGAAGGCTGAGGTGGGAGGACCACCTGAGCCAGGGAAGTTGAGGCTGCAGTGAGCTAAGATGGCACCACTGCACTCTAGCCTGGATGACCGAGGAAGACCCTGTCTCAAAAAAAAAAAAAAAAAAAAGCGGTGGCTCATGCCTTTAATCCCAGAGCTTTGGACGGCTGAGGCGGGTGGATCACCAGAGGTCAGGCACTCAGGACCAGCCTGGCCAACACGGGGACCCCATCTCTACTAAAAAATGCAAAAAATTACTCAGGCATGATGGTGGGCGCCTGTAATCCCAGTGACTCCGGAGGCTTAGGCAGGAGAATAGCTTGAACCTGGGAGACAGATGTTGCAGTGAATGGAGATCGAGCCATTGCACTCTAGCCTGGGCAACAGACAGACTCTGTCTCAAAAAAAAAAAAAAAAAGGGCGGGGGGAGGTGGGGGAGGAGAAAGCATGTATTTGGCCCTACACAGAAATGTGACCTGGAAACATTATCAACATGACGTGACTGTCAGGCCTTTTCTGTTTTACATTTCTGTCAGAACATTTTGAACCCTAGTGGTTTAAATACAAGGTACTTCCTCTGTCCCTTCAAGGCATCAAGCACAGTCACTGAGCTAAAATGCTGCCTCCTGCTACAAGAAAGAGTTGACTGAATATCCATTCGGGTGGCAAACAATAGAAATACTAGTCTGTTACCATGCTTCTCAGTAACTGCTGATACCATCCCACTGTCAGTGGAGTAGGAACGTCATCCCAAAAGGTGGCATGTGGAATGACCATATTTCCAAAGGAAAAGAGCGCAATTCTGCGACATTGCATAGGGATATAAGGGACATGCCTGATGTGCCCCAAATCTCAAAAGCAGATTATTGGCTGGGCAAGGTGGCTCACACCTGTAATCCCAGCACTTTGGGATGCCCTGGCGGGAGGATCGCTTGAGTCCTGGAGTTCAAGACCAGTCTGGGGAACATAGTGAGGCTCCCCTAAAAAGTTTTTAAACATTAGCTGTGTGTGATGGGGCACGCCTGTACTTCCGGCTACTCAGGAGGCTGAGGTTAGAGGATCGCTAGAGCCTGAGAAGTCAAGGCCGCAGTGAGTTGTGATCTCACCACTGCACTCCAGCCTAGGCGACCGGGCGAGACTGTCTCAAAAATACTAGGAAACGGTAGAATTGCCCAGAGGAACTAAAGCGGGACCCATGTTTGCTAGCTTTGAATTCACTGCTGAGAACATGCCGAAACTGCTTCAACAAAGGGGTGTCAGAAACAACCCCCGGAACAAGCGTCAAAACACCCGTGGTTCTTTGTGCTTGAGTTCGGGGCCCAACATAGAGAGCTAGTCCTAAACTGCTGCTACACTAAAAGCTAATAATCGTTCCTGCGCTACCTAAAGGTCAGGGAAGGGATCTCAGACAAACGAAGCGACAACAGAGGGACTGGGGACACAGCCTCAGGATTCCCCAGTTGGGGCGGGGGAGGCAGGACCGGTCCGGACAGGAAGGTCTGGAGAGGGCGACACTTAAGACTGTCGGAGGAAGGCCTGCGGCGGCCGGAGGAAAGGCAAGGAAATACACATTTCTAGAGGTTTCTCTGTCTAGTCCTCTGGGGTCCGGAAAGCCGGAGAGAGTATAAGAGGAAGTTGCCAACCCCGTCAGAGACGCGCCCGGACGCAGGATCTCCTTACCCGCCGCTTCCCCTTCCCTCCGACGCCCGCTCAGGCCCTGCGCGCGCAATCGCTACCAGCCCCGGCCGGAAAGGGCGGGGAAAACCTGGCGGGGGTGACGAGGCGGGAGTGAGTGGGCCGTGCAGTGCCCCCAGGACAGGAGGCGAAGCCGGGCCGGGTGGAGGGGCTTCTGATGCTTTGCGGCCCCCTGGGTTTTCACTGCGCGTGCGCGAGGTTCTTCCGCTCGCAGGTGGCGGTGCCGCGGCCGCCTGTCAGTGCCCACTGTTGGGGCCCAGGGCTTCGGCTTGCTTCCCCGCGGACCCACAGCCTAGCTGCAAGCCTCTGCTCCTGCCTGCTGGGGCCAGCTGGCTCGCCCTTTCCATCCCGCTTGCACTCTTGATTCTTGTGGTGTCCCGGGAAGGCCGTGGATCTCAGTGTTAAGGAGAGACGCGCCGAACACCTGGCACGGTGCTTCTCTACTGTTCTCTCCAATCGTTTTCTGAGTCTGCATGACTGAGCCTGGCACTGAAGGGATGCTTATTTTGGGGAAGGAAGAACTCAAAGTCCAGGTTTTTTCACTGTTGACCCTCGTGTCACATTAGTGGCTTTCAAACTGTTTTGATTCCAGCCTACGGTGAACAAAAATATTTTACATCAAACCCAATATATACTTGTGATTATACATATAGATGTATATATCTGACACAAAATTTTATTTCTTTGTTTTTAATTTTTGTTTTTCGAGACGGAGTTTTCGCTCTTGTTGCCCAGGCTGGAATGAATGCAATGACCCGATCTCGGCTCACGGCAACCTCTGTCTCCTGGGTTCAAGCGATTCTCCTGCCTCAGCCTCCCAAGTAGCTGGGATTGCAGGCATGCGCCACCATGCCTGGCTAATTTTGTATTTTTAGTAGAGACAGGGTTTCTCCATGTTGGTAAGGCTGGTCTCAAACTCCCGACCTCAGGTAATCCGCCCGCCTTGGCCTCCCAACGTGTATTTCTTTCTCTTTTTATGAGACAGGGCCTGGCTCTGTCGCCGAGGCTGGAGTGCAGTAGTGCCATCTCGGCTCACTCTAGCCTCCACTTCCTGGGCTCTGGCAATCCTCCCACCTCAGCCTCCTGAGTAGCTGGGACTACAGGCCTGTGCCACCACCCCCAGGCTAATTTTTTGTATTTTTAGTAGAGACAAGATTTTGCCATGTTGACCAGGCTGGTCTCCAACTCCTGGGCTCCAGTGATCCGCCAGCCTCAGCCCCCAAAAGTGTTGGGAGGTGTGAGCCACCGTGCCTGGCCTGAAACAAAATCTTCGCAAAACTACGTTTACACTTACGACCCGCAGTGCACTATATTTCTATTTCTTCTTTTCTCTTTCATTACCAAAAACTGCTAACAGGGACCTATTGTCAGCAAACATTGTCAAAGATTTGGAAATGAGGAAAAGAGAATTCTGGGTGCCCTTTCAGTGTAAGGCTGGAAGGATTTGCATCCGTAGGGAGCTCTTTCTATTGACTAAACTATTTTACCAGAAAACTGATAGTACTCAAAATAATTCTGCCCATTGGTAGAAAATATACACCAAAACATTGCTTTATTAACCTGTAGCATATTAAACCATTTTTAGCCTTCTTAGCAAATTCATTTAAACATTCCTGATTCTTAGCAAATTCATGCTACACTCCTAAACACCATACTGGCTCCCTTATAAGTTAATAAGATGAATAAAATATTTGATACCTATTCATTTTATATTTGTAAGAGAGTCATGATTTTACTTTTCAGAAAATTATGCTTCAGCACTACTAAAATCAATTTCATGATTTACTACTGGATTACGCCTGTGAAAGTTGAGCATACAAATTGGGTCATTCTTGTCATACCCAATGAAAACAGCGGGAGGGGAAGCACTGAGGGCACATTACATTGCTCAAAGAATGTAATTTTCTGCAACCCTGGCTGCTGAAACTGCCTGTTGTAACCTGACACCAGTTTTACCCAATAGCTATTGAAACAAACTGCCATGACTCAAAGACTAGTTTGGTTTTTTGGTGGTTTGTTGTTGTTGTTATTGTTTGTTGTTTTGTTTTGTTTTTTGACAGTGTCTCTCCCTGTCACCCAGGCTGGAGTGCAGTGGTGTGATTGGGGCAGGGCTCACTGCAGCCTAGACCTGCTGGACTCAATCAATCCTCTCACTTCAGCTTCCCAAATAGTTGGAACTACAGGTGCATACCAGCAAGCTCAGCTAATTTTTGTCTTTTTTGTAGAGAGTCTTTTTTGTCTTTTTTGTTTCATCATGTTGCCAGGCTGGCCTTAAACTCCCAGGCTTAAGTGATCCACTCACCTAAATCTCCTAAAGTCCTGGGATTACAGGCTTGAGCCACTGAGCCCAGCCTCAAAGGACTAGTTTTACCCACCGCAGTCACTCACCAATCAGAGCTTGCCAGCAACCTAAAACTTACCTAGTGCCAATGAACTTTCTTTCAAAGTCATATGTAACTTTTCTCCTTTTTGTAAAACCTCAAACAGTGAACCAAAGAACACCCAGTCTGCATATGCTTTGAATTGTAATTCTTGCCTCCCAAATAAAGTGTTACATTTAGAGATTAGTCTCTACATTTTTTTTTTTTTTTTTTTTTTTTTTTTTTGAGATGGAGTCTCGCTCTGTCACCAGGCTGGAGTGCAATGGTGCGATCTTGGCTCACTGCAACCTCCGCCTCCCGGGTTCACGCCACTCTCCTGCCTCAGCCTCCCAAGCAGCTAAGACCATAGGTGCCCACCACCACGCCCAGCTAATTTTTTGTATTTTTAGTAGAGACAGGGTTTCACTGTGTTAGCCAGGATGGTCTCGATCTCCTGACCTCGTGATCCTCCTGCCTCGGCCTCCCAAAGTGCTGGGATTACAGGCATGAGCCACGGCACCTGGCCTAGTCTCTACATTTTTATTTTATATACTTTAGCATATATACCTAGGAGCAGAATTGCTGGAACGTAGGGTATGTTCATCACCAATTTCATTAGAAAGTACTTCACTTAACTCTTATCCAAACTGTTCCAACCTACATTTCCACCAGCAGTGAATGAGAATTCTCTTGCTCTGCATCCTTGCCAACAGTTAATATCATCAGATGTTTTGATTTTGTATAATCTGGTGGGTATAAAATGTTATCTCACTTTTATTTTAATTTATATTCTCTGATCATTAATGAGCTTGGTCAGTAAAAAGATGTTTATAGGCTGATGGCCAGGCACAGTGGCTCAGCTGTGATCTCAGTATTTGGGGAGGCTGAGGCAGGTGGATCACCTGAGGTCAGGAGTTGGTGACCAGCCTGGCCAACATGGTGAAACCCCAGCTCTACTAAAAGTACAAAAAAAAAAAAAAAATTAGCTGGGCATGGTGGTGCATGCCTGTGATCCCAGCTACTCTGGAGGCTAAGGCAGGAGAATTGCTTGGACCTGGGAGGCAGAGGTTGCAGTGAACTGAGATTGTGCCACTGCACTCCAGCCTGGGCAAAAGAGCAAGTCTTCATCTATAGGCTAGTCTAGACTAAACTGTGTCCTCCCCACAATTTACATGTTGAAGCCCTAGCCTCCAATGTAATGGTATTTGGAGATAGGGCCTTCGGGAGATCATTAGGGTTAGATGAGGTCATTAGGGTGGGATCATCATGAGATTAGAGTCCTTGTAAGAAGACAGGCCAGAGTGTACTTGCTCTGTCTTGCGCTCTCTCTTTCTCTCTCTGACTCTGTCTCTCTCTCTCACACTCACACTCTCTCACACACACACACACACACACACACACACACAGAGAAACAAAAGATTATGTGAGCACATAGTGAGATGATGGTTGCCTGCAAGCCAAGAGAAGAGGCCTTAGAATGAAACCTACCCTACTGGCACCTTGATCTTGGACTTCCCAGTTTCTAAAACTTTGAGAAATAAATTTCTGTTGTTTAAGCCACTCAGTCTATGGTATCTTGTTAGGGCAGCCAGAACAGACTAAGACATAGGCTGATTAAATTTCTTTATTTTGTTGTTATTTTTCTGATATGGGGTCTTGCTCTGTCACCTAGGCTGGAGGGCAGTGGTGTGATCACAACCCACTGCAGCCTGGAACTCTTCAGCCCAAGCAATCTTCCTGCCCAGCTCCCTTCAACACCCTCCCCTCCCCAGCAGTAGCTAGGACTACAGGCATAGGCCACCATGCTCAGCTAATATATATATATATATATATTTTTTTAATTTTGTATGCCAGATGCAGTGGCTCACACCTATAATCCCCTCACTGTAGGAGGCCTAGATGGGAGGATTGCTTGAGCCCAGGAGTTCAAGATCAGCCTGTACAACATAGGGAGATCCTGTCTCTACAAAACAAACAAACCAAAAAACCTCCCTGCGTTGTCCAGGCTTGTCTTGATCTCCTGGTCTCAAGCGATCCTTCTGCCTCATCTCTCAAAGTGTTGGAATTACAGGCATAAGCCACTGCACCTGGCCAAAGTTTCTTTTTCTATAAAATGGTTGTTCATGTCCTTTGCCCATTTTTATTTTTTATTATTTGTTTATTTATTTATTTATTTTTTATTTATTTATTTTTTTTTTTGAGACGGAGTCTCGCTCTGTCACCCAGGCTGGAGTGCAGTGGCCGGATCTCAGTTCACTGCAAGCTCCGCCTCCCGGGTTTACGCCATTCTCCGGCCTCAGCCTCCCGAGTAGCTGGGACTACAGGCGCCCGCCACCTCGCCCGGCTAGTTTTTTGTATTTCTTAATAGAGACGGGGTTTCACCGTGTTAGCCAGGATGGTCTCGATCTCCTGACCTCGTGATCTGCCCGTCTCGGCCTCCCAAAGTGCTGGGATTACAGGCTTGAGCCTATTTATTTATTTTTTAAGATGGAGTCTCACTCTGTAGCTCAGGTTGTAGCGCAGTGGCAGGATTTTGGTTCACTGCAATCTCCACCTTCTGGGTTCAAGCATTTCTCCCACCTCAGCGCCCCCTTAAGTAGCTAGGACTACAGGTCTTCACCACCACACCTGGCTAATTTTTTGTATTTTTAGTACAGATGGGGTTTCATAAAAAATAAACCAACTTCAAAAATGGGCTGGGTGCCGTGGCTCACCCCTGTAATCCCAGCACTTTGGGAGGCCGAGGTGGGCAGATAACTTGAGGTCAGGAGTTCGAGACCAGCCTGGCCAACATGGCGAAAGCCCACCTCTACTAAAAATACAAAAAAATTAGCCAGGCATGGTAGCAGAAGCCTGTGATCCCAGCTACTGCACTCCAGCCTGGGCGACAGAGTGAGACTTTGTCTCAAGAAAAAAGAAGAAAAAAGAAAAACAAAATTCATTTTTTTGTATTGATTTGTAGGAGGATTTTTTATTGTATGTGTTACTGTTGGAAACAAGTGCTCAGCGTAGCCAAAAGAAACCCGCACTTAGACAGAAAATTTCTCAGCAAGGCAGCTTTACTTCTGCAGGACAGTGCTGCTTGTGGCCTGTTACAATCACAAGAGCACACCCAACAAAGGAGGAAAGGAGTTTTTAATCCTAACGCAGTTCCTGTTTCTGTGTCCTTCCCCTATTGGCTGGGGTTGGACTGCACAATCTAAGCTGATCCTGATTGGCTAAGACTTAAACTTTTCCAAATATGGTAAATGTACAATTTGCGAAAAGAAGAAGAAGGTGGGGCGGGTAGGATTGATTTACAACTTTTACAACTTACGACCGGAAAGTTGAGTCTTTGAAGAGGAACTTAGTTGTCCCAACAATTTCCCCTCTTCTGTTCTATAGTTCTTCCTCTTCAAAGTTCTTCAACAGGATTTGGCTTTGTTGTTCTTGATTATCTAGGAGCAAGAGCTTATCTGAGTACGGAGAGGGAGGGGAGGTTTTTGTGAGAGCTGCTTCTATGAGCCTTGGGGTTAACCCACGAATATAAGGTATGATACAGCAGCCCACAAGGATGAGTACACATGTAACAATTGCAAGGGAGGTAAAGATTGAGGTCATGAGTCCTTTCCATTTTCCAAACCACCTTTCCATCAGGCCCGTAAGGGGGTCGTCTATTCCAGAGTTTTCGGCCATTTCATTTACTAGGGTGGTAAGGCCTTGTAAGGCTTTTGTGATTGTCCCATCGGGGGCTGTATCTTTAGGGATAAAAGTACAACACTGGACCCCGATCATGACACAGACTCCGCCTTTTTTGGCTAACATCATGTCAAGAGCTATTCTATTTTCCAAGACCATCTAGCTGGTAGGGCCTAATTGTTCAGTTATTCCTTTTATGGCATCTCTGGTATAATTGATGAATCGCTGCTGATTGTAGTATACATAATTTATCCATTCTACATTTTTGTTTATAGTGGACCACCAGAATAAGATAGTCTTGATCCTGGCAGCTATTTGGTTTCAAGCATTGAATTCATTTGGTACCCCCCCACAGGACAACAATGCTGTCTATGTAAACGTGAGGGTCAGAGGACCCATTTATTGGGACTTCTCTTTTTCTTCGGGTTACCTGCTTCCTGTCTGGTTGATGCAATGCCAAGGTGAAAGGGATGGCCAATTAGGTCAGAGTGCAAGTGCTGCAGTCACTTGGCAGTGTACCCAATATTGGTCCCCCACAATACCACCACACATCCACTCGGGGATGGATAAGGCCAACTGATTGAAAAAAGTTTGAAAAAGTTTAGTCTCACTACATCCCATCATGTTTCCAAGGAATGTCAGATTTTCCCCTTGCCATGAGAGACACAAGGTAAAATTGGCATCAAGAGCTGGAAGTCGAATGGCCCTTGGCGGCTGTCCCATAGGATTCCTGATCTTTGGGAAGCGTACTGAAAGAGTGGCACATGACTTGTTTCCCCAGGCTGTGGGGTACTGGAAGAGAGAGCTACCATACAGTCCATGCCTGGTTGGTTGGCCCATCCGAGTGGGAGGGGAACAATTTGGATTTCTGGCCCGCCCGTTGCACAAGCACAGCAATCGCTTTTATTTAGGGTGCCAACAGAATATTTAATCCATTCCAGCCAGGCATTTACGTCTTGATACCCGGTTTCTATGGCTATGGTTTGCTTTAAGTCCTTGACTTCTACTATAGCTACTTTGGTTTTGTCATTGGGCATGAAGCGAGAAATGGTTTGATTTTGTGGGTTTGAGGAGGGGGTAACAGTGGAAGATGGAGGAGGAGGAACAAAGAGCATTTCAAAGAAGCCTATAGGGTCCTTTCCAGTGACATCTGCTTCTAGGCCGTAAAAGCACTCTAAAGTGGGTGTAGGGTTGGTGGAGGTAGGGGTATTAATGAAGAGATTGGCAATAAGAGGGGGTAGTTCCTTTGGTGAAGTGGAGGTAGGGTTTTAGGGCAGTGCAACCCTCTGAGGAGGTCCAACCCTGATACTTGGTAGTCCATATAACATCTCCCCAAGTATAGCAAAACCACCAATGCTAAGTTTGTGCCTGTTCGGTGCAAGAGTTAGTTTTGTAGGCAGTATAATTTATCCTAGAGGGACAAAGGTACTTTTCTGAAGAGGCTAGCTGTCTTTGACTTTGGAGACCCCCGCAGGGCATGACAAGACAGGCATCTAATATAATTGTTTCGGGGGAGGGTGATCGAGTAACATTGACAATAGGATGTCCTTGGGTAGCTAAAGGCAGAAGAAAAAGACGGATTAAACCCTTTTGAATGTTAGTTTGAAGGCCATAGGTCCTAGAGTGAAGGTCCATGACTCTGCAAGGGGTGGGGCGTTTTTTACTCAAGTGTGGTGGGTCCATCCTTTTTCGGCCATTCAGATTGCTGTTTCAGTGGTTAGGAGTACTAGATAAGGTCCCTCCCACGTTGGTTTGAGCTTTCCCTCTTTCCAACTTTTGCTGAGGACGTGATCTTCAGGCTGGTGTTGGTGAACTAGGAATTCGAGGGGTGGAGTTTGCACTAGGAGGCCTTGAGTCATGAAGGAGGAAAGGGTAGAAGACAGACCAAATATATAGTTTTTGAGAAACTGACCTTTTGTTTCAAATGTAGGAAAGTCAGTAGTGGAATTTAGATAAGGCAGCCCGTATAGCATTTCATAAGGGGACAGGCCAAGATCTTTCCAAGGGGCAGTTTGGATTCTTAGTAAGGCAATGGGAAGACATTTTGTCCATGGTAACCGGTTTTCCAAGATTAATTTGGTTAGGTGATTTTTTTTGGGGGGGGACGGAGTCTTGTTCTGTCGCCCAGGCTGGAGTGCAGTGGCTGGCCAGATCTCAGCTCACTGCAAGCTCCGTCTCCCAGGTTCACGCCATTCTCCTGCCTCAGCCTCCCGAGTAGCTGGGACTACAGGCGCCCGCCACCTCACCCGGCTAGTTTTTTGTATTTTTTAGTAGAGATGGGGTTTCACTGTGTTAGCCAGGATGATCTCAATCTCCTGACCTCGTGATCTGCCTGTCGCCCGTCTTGGCCTCCCAAAGTGCTGGGATTACAGGCCTGAGCCACCGCACCTGGCCTTTTTTTTTTTTTTTTTTTTTGAGACAGAGTTTTATTCTGTGGCCGGGCTGGAGTACAATGGCATGATTGGCTCACTGTAACCTCCATCTTCCAGTCTCAAGCAATTCTTCCTGCCTCAGCCTCCTGAGTAGGTGGGATGACAGGCATGTGCCACCACGCCCGGCTAATTTTTGTATTTTTAGTAGAGATGGGGTTTCACCATGTTGGCCAGTCTGGTCTTGAACTCCTGACCTCAGGTAATCTGCCCGCCTCAGCCTCCCAAGGTGCTGGGATTACAGGCGTGAGCCACCGCACCTGGCCTTGGTTAAGTGATTTTTTAGAGTTTGATTCATTCTTTCTACCTTCCCTGATGAGGGCAGGTGCCAGGGAGTATGACATTCCCATTTTATTCCTAGTGCTTGGATTAGCCCCTTAATAATGTGTGCAGTGAAGTGGGGTCCCATTGTCCGAATCAGTGTTCTCTATTAGTCCAAACGTGGGTATGATATGTTCCAACAGGGCTTTCACTACATTGCTGGCTATTGTGCTTGGGAAGGCGATGGCTTCTACCCAGTGGGTGAGATGGTCTACTATGACTAGCAAATACTCGAGACAGCCTATTGGGGGCATCGTGGTGGAGTCAACTTGGACGCTTTAGAATGGCCACAGCCCTGGGTTTCTTCCCTTGGGAGGTTGCCTCTTTAGGGTTTGCTTATTAGTTTTTCTGCACACTATGCAACCATCCGCCACTTGCCTATCAAGGGTATATATCCCTACACACCCATAGACCCTAAGGACTGCATTGCACATAGCTCGAGGACCCCAGTGAGTTCCTTGATAAAGCTGTGACAATACTTCCCTCATGAGGAGTTTAGACAGCATTTCCCTTCCATCTGTTAGTACCCACTTTCCCTTTGGGCTCTCCTTAGCTCCTATTTTATTTAGTTTCTCTTGGTCTGCATGGGAGAAGATGGGGATTGCAGCTAGAGGGGGAAGACAAGAGGTTAGATGGAAAATGGGTGCCTCTTGGGAAGAGGCAGCTTGTTTAGCTACTTGATCTGCAAGGTTATTTCCCAGCTTTCAAAAGATGGGTTCTTTTGGTGTTGTGGGACATGGACAACTGCAGTCTCTTCTGGCAGTTGAATATTTTCTAATACTTGCATAATTAATTCCTTGGGGACCAAATCTTGGCCCTTACTATTGATGAGGCCTCATTCAATCCAGATCTTTCCAAACGTATGGAGTACTCCGAAGCCATACTTGGAGTCAATGTAAATAGTTCCTTCCTGATTCTGCAGGGATTTTAAGGCTTGGTTTAATGCAAAGAGTTAACATGTTGGGCAGACCAGATATTTGGCAGTCTTCCTGACTCTACCTCTGTGAGGATTTCCCCCTCAATTATGGAGTACCCGTTGTGCTTTTTTCCTTCGGTGATCTGGGAGGAGCCATCTATAAAGAGATGATGCCCTGTTTGGAAAGGGGTTTCACTTAGATCTTTCTGACTCTAGTTTGATAACTGATTAAATCTAAACATGTATGCTCAGGTTCTTCCTGGCTTGGATTTCCTGTTAGGAAAGCAGTGGGGTTGAGTGAATTGTCAGTGGTTAGTGTTAGGTCATCCCTCTCTAATAAGATAGCTTCATATTTTAAAATTCTTGAGTCAGTGAGCCATCTCCCTGCCTTCTGATTAAGAATGGTTCTCACTTGATAAGGGACACTTATGATGAAGTTTCCTCTAAAGGTTATTTTCCTGCTTTCTTCTGTTAGCAAGGGAGTTGCTGCTATGGATTGGACACATTCGGGCCATCCACAGGTTACTGGGTCAAGGATTTTTGACAGGAAGGCTATGGGCTGCCCATGGCCTCCATGTTTTTGGGTGAGTACCCTTAAGGCCACTCTTTTGCTTACATTAACAAAAAGGTGGAATGGCTGTTCTAAGGAGGGCAAGGCTAGAACAGGGGCAGTTACAAGTAGGTGTTTTACCTGTTGAATCTCTGATGGGTTCCAAAGGAGCAGGTCTGGTCCTTTTTGAGTGAGTTTTTATATAGGGGCTTTGTTTTTAAGGCAAAAGAGTCAATCCACAGATGACAATATCCAACCAAGCCTAAGAATTTCCTAAGTTCCTGCTATGTTTCAGGTAAAGGCAAAGATATGATATCTTCAATTCATTCGGGCTCTATCTTTCATTTACCTTTACTGATTAGGTGTCCTAGATATTTTACCTCAGGTTCTATGAATTGAAGTTTGTTCTTTGAGACCTGTAACCCTTGTTCCCTCAGGAAATTTAGGAAGTTAACTGAAATTGCTGTTACTTGATCCTTGTTTCTCCTGAAATGAGCAGGTCATCTACGTATTGGAGTAGGCATATGGATGAAGGCAGGGAGAAGTTTCCTAGGACTTGTTCTAAAATCTGACCAAATAGATTTGGGGAACTCTGTAAACCCTTGGGGCAAGACTGTCCATTGATACTGCTGTTTTCGACCGCAGTGAAGGTCCTCCCACTCAAAGCAAACATATCCTGGCTGTCCTCTGCTAAAGGGCAAGCACAAAAGGCATCTTTTAAATCTATCACCGTGAACCACTGCTGGTTGTGCAGGATTCTGCTGACATTGGTGTAAGGATTGGGAACATCAGTGCGGGTGGTCTAAACTATTTGATTAGTAGCCTGGAGATCTTGCACTAGCCGGTATGACCCATCTGGCTTCCTTACAGTGTTAGAAGGGGACATACAGTGTTCAAGGAGTCCGTCATGGACAAGACTTTCAATTAGAGGTTTTAAACCTATCCTGGCTTCCAAGGGAATAGGGTATTGTTCTCTTTTCACTACTTCCCCAGGAATTTTTAATTTGACATGGATTGGAGGAACTCGTAGCTTTCCTCTATTTCCTTCCTATTGATCATACGTTGGGATGAATTGGCTTTCTTCTGAAGTGGTGAGCAGGTTTAAGGAAGTAAGGAACTTTTCCTGATTAACATATAGGCCTATGCCTAACCTTAACATTAACATATAGGCATATGCCTAACTTTAGCATGTTCGGGTGGCTGTCCAGCAGGGGTGTGGGGTGTCAAGGCCCATGGGGCAGTGTTAGTAATAAATTAGTTCTTGCTTCAGGAATTAAAAAGAACTTAGTAGTAACCGACTTATTCTTATACGTGACTTCGATTTCCTCTAGAATTTTTGCACTGAACCCTCCCCTTTAACTCCTGAGACAGTAAGGTCTTCTGCTGACTAGGCTAAACCTGATGGGAGAAAACATAGGGAGGAGCAAGCCGCTCCCGAATCTACTAAGAGAGTGACTATCTCCGATTTGGATCCCACTGTTAAACTTACCAAGGGCTCTTGGTGGGACTCAAGATGGAAGATGTAGAGCCCCTGACCCCCCTATTCTTCTTCAAATGTCATGAGTGCAAGGACTTTCTTTTCCCTCTCCCATTCAGGACATTTCCTCTTAAAATGTCCTGGCTTTCCACACCTGAAACATCTGTTTTCCCTTCTTCCCCTCCCTGTTCACTGACTCTTGGGTTTCATCCCTTTGCTTTCTGTATAGGATCTGGCAGCCAGGGTACTTAGAAGGTTTACAAGTTCTATTTCCCTGGGCTCTCTGTTGAAGAGTTCCATGTTGTAGGGTGGACTGCATAATTTTTGCCTCTTGCTTCTGCCTTTCCTCATCCTTCCATACATATACCTCTCTGTTAAAAGTTCTTCTATGGGACGGTCTTTCCAATTTTCTGTCTTTTATAATTTCTTTGTAATGTCTGGCCAACTATTAGTGACAAAGTGGAGCTTTAACATCCCTTGTCCCATTGAGTCCTCTATGTCCAAACCTGCATATTTCCTCATCTGTTCCTTAAATCTGTTCAAGAATTCCATGGGTCCTTCATCTTTCCCTTGTTGTACATTAAATGCTCAGGAAATATTTTGGGTTTGAGGAACAGATTCCCAAATCCCTTTAATTATCATATCTCTGAGATCTCTCATGTCTTCTTGGTGGGTTGCATTGTTATCCCATTGAGGATCCTGGGCTGGGAATTTATGCTGCACTGCAAGGACATTTTGACAAGGTGGGTGCTTGCGCTCCCAGATTATCATAGCAGCCCTGCGGATCATGGTTCTTTCCTCTCCTAAGAAGAGAATACCAGCCAGGCGCGGTGGCTCATGCCTGTAATCCCAGCACTTTGGGAGGCCGAGGCGGGTGGATCACAAGGTCAGGAGATCGAGACTATCCTGGCTAACACAGTGAAACTCTGTCCCTACTAAAAATACAAAAAATTGGCTGGACGTGGTGGCGGGCGCCTGTAGTCCCAGTTATTTGGGAGGCTGAGGCAGGAGAATAGCGTGAGCCCGGGAGGCGGAACTTGCAATGAGCCAAGATTGCACCACTGCACTCCAGCCTGGGCGACAGAGCAAGACTCCACCTCAAAAAAAAAAAAAAAAAAAAGAAAAAAGAATACCTAGAATAGACATTAATTCAGCCCAAGTGTACAGTTGTGGCCCCAGAAATTGGTAAATTTGATCTGCAACTCCAAAAGGGTCATCTAACTAGTTTGAGTTCCTTTTCTTTAGATTTCTAACCTCTGAACTGGTTAAGGGGGCATTTATGAAGCCAATATCCCCTACTCCTAGTGGTATTTCCCTTAAGGGAAAAAGGGTTGGGGCAGACTTCTTTGAGGAAGAGGGGAAACAAAAGTTTTGAATATCCCTTTGGCATTGTTCTATTTCCCGTTGGAGCTTTCCTGAGGAAGGGGCACGTTGAGGTGGCTGTCCAGAGGTGGTGTGGGGTGTCAAGGCCCATGGGGTAGGGTTATATGGGGGAGGAACTGAGTGTTCAGCTTGGGGCAGAGGGGTAAGCGGGGAAAGGGCTGAGTGTTCAGCTTGGGGCAGAGGGTTAGGTGGGAGAAGGTGGTCTAAAGGATCCCATGCATCTTTAGATATGGGATATGATTTAGATAGGTCATCTTTGGAGGGTTTTAAGGTTGGTTTTGCTTTTTCGTCCTTTAGGGGATATAGAGGGACAGGTCCTTGTCTCCAACATACAACATAATCTATCTCCTCTTGAGAAATGGGACTTTTATCATTGATATACTAGATCAGGAGTTGGCATATCCAGTCCTTGTCCATCCCAAACTTTGGCCAAAAGACCGAAGGTCTGAGGATGGGTTCCTTAATCCAGATAAAACAGCAATACTTTATCATTTGTTGTCTTTTCTTGTGTTTGGTCCTTTCATTGTCCTTCCAGTATTTTAACATAAGGCCTAGGGGCCTGTCGGGGGAATTTTATTGTCTGCTTGACCTTTTATAGTCTCTGTCTTACTTGGAGTATATCCAATCCTGGGGTCTGATGAGGCTCAATCTCTTGTATTAGAGATTTCTTTCACTCCTGTATCCTAAAGGCTCAACCTTGCCTTTTCCCACTGGAGGTTTCTGTTTTTTGTTTTTTTGTTTTTTTGTTTTTTTTGGAGACGGAGTCTTACTCTGTCACCCAGGCTGGAGTGTGGAGCGCAGTGGCGATCTCGGCTCACTTCAACCTCCGCCTCCAGAGTTCAAGCCATTCTCCTCCCTCAGCCTCCTGAGTAGCTGGGACTACAGACACATGCCAACATGCCCAGCTAATTTTTTTGTATTTTTTTGTTTTTTGTTTTTGTTTTTGTTTTTGTTTTGAGACGGAGTCTCGCTGTCGCCCAGGCTGGAGTGCAGTGGCCAGATCTCGGCTCACTGCAAGCTCCGCCTCCTGGGTTTACGCCATTCTCCCGCCTCAGCCTCCCGAATAGCTGGAACTACAGGCGCCCGCCACCTCGCCCGGCTAGTTTTTTGTATTTTTTTAGTAGAGACGGGGTTTCACTGTGTTAGCCAGGATGGTCTTGATCTCCTGACCTCGTGATCCGCCCGTCTCGGCCTCCCAAAGTGCTGGGATTACAGGCGTGAGCCACCGCGCCCAGGCTTTTTTGTATTTTTAGTAGAGACAGGGTTTCACCGTGTTGCCCAGGCTGGTTTCAAACTCCTGAGCTCAGGCAATCTGCCCGTCTCAGCCTCCCAAAGTGCTGGGATTACAGTAGTGAGCCACCATGCCCGGCCCCCACTGGAGGTTTCTTGCACTCTCATGAGAACCCACTTCGTCCTTATTGGCTACTTCCCTTGTGGGAATTTTAGGCTCCTATTAGCATTGGTGGGTCAGTATAATCCCCCAACTGGAAAATGGCTCTAAGCTATATGAGATGATCATGGAACCAAGTACGGACTCCACACTCGCATAACCCCCAGTGGCGCATCTCACTCACACACTTTCAACTTACAGAGACCCTGACCACCAAAGAATACTTTGTTGCCCCAGTAGCGACGTTTCTTACCTTGGTCTGTGCACAGAGTTATCTGGTCACCATGGAGTTCTTCAGGATCTTCCCTACTGCCTGCGTTGCTGAGAGTCTGTATTTATTTGTCACTTCGGGCGGGACTCAATCCTCCACTCCTAGGGCCACCACAGTGCAGCAGTAGGATGCGTCTCCCCATAGAAGATAATCGCTAGCCCGTCTTGAAGGAGAACGGGATTCCAGACAAGCCCCCAAATTTGTTGGAAACAAATGCTTGGCATAGCCAAAAGAAACCTGCACTTAGACAGAAAATTTCTCAGCAAGGCACCTTTACTTCTGCAAAAGAGTGCTGCTTGCACCTGCTACAATCACAGGAGCACACCAAACAAAGGAGGTAAGGAGGTTTTAATCCTAATGCAGTTCCTGTGTCTGTGTCCTTCCCCTATTGGCTGGGGTTGGACCGCACAGTATAAACTGATCCTGACTGGCTAAGACTTAAACTTTTCCAAATAGGGTAAATGCACGATTTGTGAAAATAAGAAGGAAAGTGGGAGTAGGATTGATTCACAACTTCTATAACTTATGACCAGGAAGTTGAGTCTTTGAAGAGGAACTTATTTGTCCCAACATTGCCAATATATTCTTTTAATTTGCAGTTTATGTATACCTTTTATTTATTGTCTCTTGTTGAACAAATGTTTATAATTTTAGCAATTTATCAGACTATTTATGTTTTGCACTTTTGGTGTGTGCTTAAGAACATCTTCCCTCCCCAGTATCATAGAAATGTTATGTTTTCTTCTAAAAGTATTATATTCCTTCACATTTAATTCTTTCAGTCACTAGGAATTAATTTTTGTGTACAGATTGGGATAGGGATCCAGTTTCCTTTTTTGTTTTTCCATATGTATAATCAGTTGTCATAACACTCACTATGTATTCAATAGATCATATTTTCCAGCTGATCTGCAATATCAGCTCTTCCATATTATGTTTTTCTTTGGGCTAGGATCAATACTCTATTTAATTCTATTGCTCTATTCACCCATGCCTTACTGTTTCAATTACTGTAGCTTTGGGATAAGTCTTTTTTTTTTTTTTTTTTTTTTTTTTTTTGAGACGGAGTCTTGCTCTGTCACCCAGGCTGGAGTGCAGTGGCCGGATCTCAGCTCACTGCAAGCTCCTCCTCTCGGGTTCATGCCATTCTCCTGCCTCAGCCTCCCGAGTAGCTGGGACTACAGGCACCCGCCACTTCGCCCGGCTAGTTTTTTGTATTTTTTAGTAGAGACGGGGTTTCACCGTATTAGCCAGGATGGTCTCGATCTCCTGACCTCATGATCCGCCCGTCTCGGCCTCCCAAAGTGCTGGGATTACAGGCTTGAGCCACCGCGCTCGGCCGCTTTGGGATAAGTCTTGATATCTGGTAGGATGAGTTTCCCTATCTTGTTCTTCGTCTTCAGTGATGTCTTAGCTATTCTTGGTACTCTTGGTTCTTTCATATAGATTTTAGAATCAGCCTGTTAAATTTTACACACACACACACACGTGGGGTTTTATTAGAGTTCCTATAAATCTACAGGAGAATTTGGAGAGAACAACTTCATAATATTGAGTGTTCTTATCCATTAACAAAATTAAATTTTAGAAATTTTTAGTTTCAGAAGTTTATCCATAAGAATCTTATATAGCTTTTATTCAATTTATTCCTGAATATTTTTCTCTTTGTGCCATTGTAAATTATATCTTTTAAAGGATTACGACAGGGCGTGGTGACTCATGCCTGTAATCCCAGCACTTTGGGAGGCTGAGGTGGGCAGATTGCCTGAGGTCAGGAGTTCAAGACTAGCCTGGCCAACATGGTGAAACCCCATCTCTACTAAAAATACAAAAATCAGCCCGGTGTGGTGGCATGCACCTATAATCCCAGCTACCCAGGAGGCTGAGGCAGGAAAATCACTGGAACCCGGGAGGCAGAGGCTGCAGTGAGCCAAGATCACACCACTGCACTCCAGCCTGGGTGACAGAGCGACTCTGTCTCAAAGAAAAAAGGATTATATTTTATGATGTTAAGGCACAGAAATGAAATTAACTTATGTATATTGATTTTGTAGACAACAACCTTGCTTAACTCCCTTGTTAATGTAGTAAAATTCAGCTGGGCACAGTGGCGCACACCTGTAATCCCAGCACTTTGGGAGGCTGAGGCAGGCAGATCACCTGAGGTCAGGAGTTCAAGAACAGCCTGGTCAACATGGCGAAACCCTGTCTCTACTATAGATACAAAAATTAGCCGGGCGTAGCAGGGTGTGCCTGTAATCCCAGATACCCAGGAGGCTGAGGCAGAAGAATCGCTGGAACCTGGGAGGCAGAGGCTACAGTGAGCCGAGATCATGCCACTGCACTCCAGCCTGGGTGACAAAACAAGACTCCATCTCAAAAAATAAAATGTAGTAAAGTTCTCTACAGAGTTTAAATTTTTTTTGTCATAACCCATTAATTATCATCTTCACATGAGAGAATTTTATTTCTTCCTTTCAAACCTTATACCTTATACTTCTTTTTCTTGTCTTACTCTGTTAGCTAAGATTTCTAGTGTGAGATTGACTGCAGGAGCAGCAGACTGTAAAAATTAATGCATAGACCTTGGAGCCCAATGCCTAAATAAAAAACCTGATCCTGCCACTCTGAGACCTTTGGAAAACTGTAATTTTTCTTGTAACTGAGATTTCTAAAGTTAAACTATGTCTTATTATTGTACTTCATGTACTCATTGTAAAAATTAAATTAATTAACATATGTAAAGCACTTAGAATAGTACCTGATTACTACTACCTCTTAAATTATTATAAAACAAAACAGCAATAATAGCAAGTATCCTTCTACAGTTCCTGATTTAAAATAATATTTTGGCTGGGCGCAGTGGCTCATGCCTGTAATCACAGCACTCTGGGAGGCCGAGGCAGGCAGATCACCTGAGGTCAGGAGTTCGAGACCAGCCTGGTCAACATGGCGAAACTCCATCTCTATTAAAATTACAAAAAATTAGGTGGGAGTGGGGGTGGTGGCTGGCACCTGTAATCCCAGCTACTCAGGAGGCTGAGGCAGAAGAATCACTTGAACCCAGGAGGTAGAGGTTGCAGTGAGCTGAGATCATGCCACTGCACTCCAGCCAGGGAAACAGAACAACACTCCATCTCAAACTAAATAAATTAATAAAATAAAATAAAATAATATTTTACCATTGAATATAATATTTACTATAGTTTTTTTGTAGATGTCTTTTATCAGTTTAAGGAGTTCCCTCCCAAACCATTTACTACTACTATTAGTATTAGTACTGCTGTAAGTGACCATGATGATAATACTGAATATATATAGTATTTATTATGATTTTAACCTTTACATTTATTGCATCTCCTGAGTATTTCATGAATAAATATTGACTTTGGCAAACATTTATCCTTGTGTATTTGGATGACCAGATAGTTTTCCTTCTTTGGATCATTAATGGTGAAATTATATTAATAGGCTTTCTAATGTTAAACCAATCTTCAAAGATGGGTATGGTGGCAGGTACTTGTAGTCCCAGCTACTAGGAGGCTGAGGTTGGATGATCGCTTGAGACCAAGAGTTCAAGGCCGTAATGCACCACAACCGTTCCTGTGAATAAACACCTCATTTCAGCCTGACAGCAACATAGACCTGTCTCAACAACAACAACAAAAAAAGCTGGGTGCGGTGGCTCATGCCTGTAATCCCAGCACTTTGGGAGGCTGAGGTGGGTGGATCACCTGAGGTCAGGACTTCGAGACCAGCCTGGCAACATGGCAAGACCCTGTCTCTACTAAACATATAGTATGGTGTGGTGGCACACGCCTGTAATCCCAGCTACTTGAGAGGCTGAGGCAGAAAAATCACTTGAACCCAGGAAGCAGAGGTTGCTGTGAGCCACGATCGCGCCACTACACTCCAGCCTGGGCAATAGAGGGAGATTCTGTCACAAAAATAAAACAAAACAAATCACTTCATTTCTGATATAAACTTTACTTATGTGTTAAACTTTACTTATATGTTAATAATAATGTGTTTATTATTAATTTTGCAATGCCGTATTTGCTTTGTTAACACTTTGCTTAGAACATGTGCACCTGGGCCAGGTGCGGTGGCTCACGCCTGTAATCTCAGCACTTTGGGAGGCCCAGGTGAATGGATCACGAGGTCAAGAGATCGAGACCATCCTGGCCAATATGGTGAAACTCCATCTCTACTAAATATACAAAAATTAGCTGGGCGTGGTGGTGTGCGCCTCTAGCCCCAGCTACTCTGGAGGCTGAGGCAGGAGAATATCTTGAACCCAGGAAGGGGAGGTTGCAGTGAGCCGAGATCACCCCACTGCACTCCAGCCTGGGCAACAGAGTGAGACTCCATCTCAAAAAAAAAAAAAAGGTGGGCACAGTGGCTCACGCCTGTAATCCCAGCACTTTGGGAGGCTGAGGCAGGCGGATCACAAGGTCATGAGATCAAGACCAGCCTGGCCAATATGGTGAAACCCGGCCCATACTAAAAATACAAAAATTAGCCATGTGTGGTGGCAGGCGCCTGTAGTCCCAGCTACTCGGGAGGCTGAGGCAGGAGAATGGCGTGAACCGGGAGGCGGAACTTGCAGTGAGTTGAGATCAGGCCACAGCACTCCAGCCTGGGCGACAGAGCGAGACTCCATCTCAAAATAAATAAATAAATAAATAAATAAATAAAAACACAAAAACAACTGTCAACTACAGCTCAGCAAAAACAAGGAAATTTTGATCAACTGTCACAGCCACAAGTAATCTAAAGAAACATGGCAATTAAATGTAACGTGGTATCTTGGATGAGACTGTGGAACAGATAAAGACTATTAGGGAAAAAAATCTAAGAAAGTTTGAAAAAAACATGGAATTTAATTAATAACGTATCAATATGGGTTCATTAATTGTAACAAATACCATACTAATATAAGACGTTAATAATAGGGGAAACTGGGTTGGGGCCTGTATAGGAACTCTCTATTCCATCTTCTTAATTTTTGTGTAACTTTAAACCTGTTCTAAAAAATAAAGTCTATGCTTTTGTTTGTTGTTTTTTTTGTTTTTTGAGACAGAGTCTCGCTCTGTCTCCCAGGCTGGAGTGCAATGGTGCTATCTCCGCTCACTGCAAGCTCCGCCTCCCAGGTTCTTGCCATTTTCCCGCCTCAGCCTCCTAAGTAGCTGGGACTACAGGCGCACGCCACCACGCCCGGCTAATGTTTTTTTTTAGTAGAGATGGGATTTCACCGTGTTAGCTAGGATGGTCTGGGTCTCCTGACCTTGTGATCCACCGGCCTCGGCCTCCCAAAGTGCTGGGATTACAGGCGTGAGCCACCGCGCCCGGCCTCTAATGGAGTTTTTAAGGGTACTAGCCAGAGTCAGAATGCCTTGGTCCAAGTCATACTGTATCACTTGCCATGTGCCCTTGGGCAAGTTATTTAACCTTAGTAGTAAAATAGAAATAGAGTACTTCCCTTTTAGGGTTGTTGTAGCAAATTAAATAATTTTACACATACAATGTTACAATTCTAGGCCAGGTGCGGTGGCTCACACTTGTAATCTCAGCACTTTGGGAGGCCGAGGTGGGTGGATCATCTGATGTCAGGAGTTCGAGACCAGCCTGGTCAACATAACAAAAGCCTGTCACTACTAAAAATACGAAAAAATTAGCCGGGCCTGGTGTCACGCGCCTGTAATCCCAGCTACTCAGGAGGCTGAAGCAAGAGAATCACTTGAACCTGGGAGGCAGAGGATGAAGTGAGCCGAGATCGCACCACTGCACTCCAGCCTGGGTGACAGAGCAGGGCTCCATCTCAAGAAAATACATACATAAATAAAAATAACCAGTACAAAATTCTATTATTGGCCAGGAGTGGTAGCTCACACGTGTAATGCCAACACTTTGGGAAGCTGAGTCAGGAGAATCACTTGAGTCAAGGATTTCAAGACTAATAAGACCCCATCTCCACAACAATAAACACAACAAAAATTACCTGGATGTGGTGGCACACACCATGTGGTGCGATCTTGGCTTACGGCAGCCTTGACTTCCTGGGCACAAGTGATCCGCTCACCTCAGCCTCCCGAGTAGCTAAAACCACAGGTGCATGCCACCATGCCTAGCTAATTTTTGTATTTTTCTGTAGAAACAGGGTTTTGTCATGTTGCCCAGGCTGGTCTTAAGTTCCTGAGCTCAAGCAATCCACTGATTTCAGCCTCCCAGAGTGCTAGGATTATAGGCATGAGCCACAGCCCCCAGCTTCATTCACTTATTAGTAATAATTATTCTAGAAAGAACTTTCCCACATCATCTCTTTGGTCACCCTAAAGTATAGTAAAGACAACAGAAGTGTGATGCTTGGCTGGGTGTGGTGGCTCATGCCTGTAATCCCAGCACTTGGGAGATTGCAAGGCAGGAGGATCATGAGCTCAGGAGTTCAAGACAAGCCTGAACAATGTAGCAAAACACCGTCTGTATTTAAATTTTTTAAAAAAAGTATAAAAAAGTGGCCAGGTGCAGTGGCTCATGCCTGTAATCCCAGCACTTTGGGAGGCTGAGGCGGGAGGATCACGAGGTCAGGAGATCGAGACCATCCTGGCTAACGCAGTGAAACCCCGTCTCTAATGAAAATACAAAAAATTAGCTGGGCATGGTGGCATGTGCCTGCAGTCCCAGCTACTCAGGAGGCTGAGGCAGGAGAATTGCTTGAACCCAAGAGGAGGAGGTTGCAGTGAGCCGAGATCATGCCACTGCACTCCAGCCTGGGAGACTAAGGCGAGACTCCATCTCAAAAAAAAAAAAAAAAAAATATATATATATATATATATATAAACTAAAAGAAGTTTGATGCTTGCCATCATTTTTTTTTTTTTTTTTTTTTTTTTTTGAGATGGAGTCCCACTCTGTTGCCCAGGCTAGAGTGCGGTGGCAGGATCTTGACTGATTGTAACCTCCACCTCCTAGGCTCAAGAGATTCTCCTGCCTCATCCTCCCGAGTAGCTGGGACTACAGATGTGTGCAACCACGCCCAGCTAATTTTTGTATTTTTGCTTTTTGTATTTTTATTTTTGTTTGTATTTTTAGTAGAGATGGGGTTTCTCCATGTTGGCCAGGCTGGTCTTGAACTCCTGACCTCCTGTGATCCATCTGCCTCGGCCTCCCAAAATACTGGGATTACAAGTGTGAGCCCCTGTGCCTGGACCATTTATTAATTTTTTTTTTTTTTGAAACAGAGTCTTGCTCTGTTGCCCAGGCTGGAGTGCAGTGGCGCGAACTCTGCTCACTGCAAGCTCCATCTCCCGGGTTCACGCCATTCTCCTGCCTCAGCCTCCGGAGTAGCTGGGTCTACAGGCATCCGCCACCACACCTGGCTATTTTTTTTGTATTTTTTAGTAGAGATGGGGTTTCACCGTGTTAGCCAGGATGGTCTTGATCTCCTGACCTCACGATCTCCTGCCTTGGCCTCCCAAAGTGCTGGGATTACAGGCATGAACCACCACTCCCAGCCCATTTATTATTTTTAGAGAAACAAATCAGTGCCCTAGCAATCTCCAAAGGTGACCCATAAAGAGTATTTTTGTGTCATTACAACATCATAAATTTATGTATTGTTATTTTTTATTTATTTTTTAGAGATAGAGTATTGCTCTGTCACCCAGGCTGGAGTGTAGTGCCACAATTCTAGCTCACTGCAGCCTCAAACTCCTGGCCTCAAGGGATCCCCCTGCCTCAGCCTACCGAACTGCTGGAATTACAGACATAAGCCACCACACCTAGCCCATCTTTGGCTAGTGGGAATCCCTTTCTAGTTGGCAAGTATGTCATTTTGACACAACATCACTTGTCTTTGATAGTTTCCTTGATATCAGGCACAAAAAGATATTTCAGGCTTATCTTGCCATCTCTTGTCTCAGTTCTGGAATCAGTCATTTCTCAGAGGAGCACTACATCGTTTTGTTTGTTTGTTTGTTTGTTTGTTTGTTTTATTTGAGATGGAGTCTTGCTCTGTCACCAGGCTGGAGTGCAGTGGCCTGATATCAGCTCACTGCAACCTATGCTTTCCGGGTTCAAGCAATTCTCCTGACTGAGCCTCCCGAGTAGCTGGGATTATAGGCAGGTGCCACTACGCCCAGTTAAGTTTTGTATTTTTAGTAGAGACAGGGTTTCACCATGTTGGCCAGGATGCTCCATCTCTTGACCTTGTGATCGGCCTGCCTTGGCCTCCCAAAGTGCTGGGATTACACTGCGCCTAGCCGAGAAGCACTAAATCGTTTTTAGTAGAAAATGGGGCCGGGTACAGTGGCTCACACCTGTAATCCCAGCACTTTGGGAATTTGGGAGTTCAAGAACAGCCTGGCCAATATGGTGAAACCTCATCTCTACTAAAAATACAAAAATTAGCCAGGTGTGGTGGCAGGTGCCTGTAATCCCAGCTACTCAGGAGGCTGAGGCAGGAGAATCGCTAGAACCCAGGAGGCAGAGGTTGCAGTGAGTCGAGATCATGCCACTGCACTCTAGCCTGGGAGACAGAGACTCTGTCTCAAAAAAAAAAAGTATTTAGATACAAAAATTAGCCAGGTGTGATGGTACATTCTTGTAATCCCAGCTACTTGGGAGGCTGAGGTGGGAGGATTGCTTGAACCTGGGAGGCAGAGGTTGCAGTGAGCCAAGATTGTGCCACTGCACTCCAGCCTGGGCAACAGAGTGAGACTCCATCTCAAAAAAAAAAAGAAAGAAAGAAAATGGTATTTAGAGACCATAGTTTGGGCAAAGAGGGGTTAACTGCTACAGTGTTAGAACATATATCATCTTAAGAAGAGTCTGGGCTGGGCACCATGACTCACGCCTATAATCCCAGCACTTTGGGAGGCCAAGGCAGGTGGATCACAAGGTCAGGAGATCAAGACCATCCTGGCTAACATGGTGAAACTCCATCTCTACTAAAAATACCAAAAATTAGCTGGGTGTGGTGGTAGGCACCTGTAGTCCCAGCTACTTGGGAGGCTGAGGCAGAAGAATGGCATGAACCTGGGAGGCGGAGGTTGCAGTGAGCCAAGATCGCCCCACTGCACTCCAGCCTGGGCGACAGAGCGAAACTCCGTATCAAAAGAAGAAGAAGAAAAAAAAGAAGAGTCTGAATTGTTAATACAATTTGGATAACAGAACTATTTTCCTTGGAAGATTATGTTAAAAGACTAGAGAATGGACACTTTCCAATTAAGCAATCTGTTTCACAAAGAAATAGCCAGCATATATTAATCAGAAACTCATTGTTTTAAAAAAATTTCTTCTGTCTTTTTTTTTTTTTTATTTTGAGATGGAGTTTTGCTCTTGTTGCCCAGGCTGGAGTGTATTGGCACAATCTCGGCTCACTGCAACCTCTGCCTCCTGGATTCAAACAATTCTCCTGTCTCAGCCTCCTGAGTAGCTGGGATTACAGGTGCCTGCCACCACACCATGCCTGTAATCCCAGCACTTTGGGAGGCCAAGGTAGGTGGATCATTTGAGGTCAAGAGTTCGAGACCAGTCTGGGCAACATGGCAAAACCCTGTCTCTACTAAATATTAAAAAATTAGCTTGCAGTGAGCCAAGATTGTGCCACTGCACTCCAGCCTGGGCGACAGAGTGAGATGCCATCTCAAAAAAAGTAAAATAAAAAATAAAAAGCCTGCTTTTAGGTTTGTACAAAAAAATTGATGTAGAATTACCAGAGGCAAAAACAAAGCAGAAATTCTGATGCTAGCCAAATAAATGTATAACCCTGAAATGCAGGGGAGATAGAAAACAATTCAGTCATTCCTTTAGGAAGACAGTAAAGGAAGGAAACAAGAGTCAGCAAATTATATGGAGTAACTACTGCTTAGTTTTGTTGTTGTTCTTGTTGTTGTTTGTTGTTTGGTTTTGTTTAGAGACGAGGCCTCACTCTCTTGCCCAGGCTGGAGAGTAGTGGCGCGATCACAGCTCACATATCCTCAAATTTCTAGGCTCAAGGGAGCCTCCCGCCTCAGCCTCCCAAGCAGTTGGGACTACAAGCACATGCCTCTGCACCAGGATAATTTTTGTTTATTTTATTTTATTTTATTTTATTCTGAGACGGAGTCTCTCTCTGTTGCCCAGGCTGGAGTACAGTGGCACGATTTCGGCTCACCACAACCTCCACCTCCTGGGTTCAAGAGATTCTCCTGCCTCGGCCTCCCAAGTAGGTGGGTACCTGCTATCCCAGCTATTTGGGAGGCTGAGGCAGGAGAATCGCTTGAACCTAGGAGGCAGAAGTTGCGGTGAGCTGAGATCGCTCCAGGGCACTCCAGCCTGGGCGACAGAGCGAGACTTCGTCTCAAAAAAAAAAAAAAGGCCATTTTGCATCTAAAACGTGTGTTGATTTTTATCTTTACTTAATATTTACAGCTTTATTTTAGTAAAGAGGAGAGAAGTGAATGCTGGCTGGACATCTTGTGATCTGGATTATATTTCCTCTAGGGGTCAGTTTCAGGGCTTCCGGGAGTTGGGTTGAGTGAATCATACCCCAAACAGTATGTGTTTCCAACTGGGTCTTTTTTTCACCGAGTACTTTCCAAAGATAATTAATTGTCTATTTCAAAGTCAGTAGTTCTCAACCCTGGCCACCCATTAGAATCACCTGAGGAGTTATGGAAACAAAACCATGCCTGACCCCCAGAGATACCGACTAAATTCATTTAGGGTAGGGCACACGCTTCTCACTGTCACAAAAATAAAATCCTTGGACGGGTGTGGTGGCTCATGCCTGTAATCCCAGCACTTTGGGAGGCCGAGGCAGGCAGATCATGAGGTCAGGAGTTCGAGACCAGCCTGGCCAATATGGTGAAACCCATCTCTATTAAATATACAAAATTTAGCCAGGCATGGTGGCACATGCCTATAGTCGCAGCTACTCCGGAGGCTGAGGCAGAAGAATTGCTTGAACCCGGGAGGCGGAGGTTGCAGTGAGCTGAGATTGCGCCACTGCACTCCAGCCTGGGTGACAGAGCAAGATTCTGTCTCAAAAAAAAAAAAAAAAAAAAAAAATATATATATATATATATATATATCTCCTCAAGTGTTTCTAATATGTAGCTAGGGATGAGAACAACTGTTCTAAATAGGGTAAAAAACTTGGATGCTTTTGATAATTGGGCAAAAAAAAAGTATATATAGAGGACTGTACATGCCAGCCTGTTTGATTATACACCCTACCAGCAAAATACATTAAGTGCCTTCCAAATATATGTACATTTATTTTTGTTTGTTTGTTTTTTGAGACAGGGTCTCATTCTGTTACCCAGACTCAAGTACAGTGCCTCGATCTTGGCTCACTGCAACCTCCACCTGCTGGGTTCAAGTGATTCTCGTGCCTCAGCCTCCCAAGTAGCTGGGATTACAGGCGCATGCCACCACGCTCTGCTCACCTTTTTTGTATTTTTAGTAGAGATAGGGTTTCACCATGTTGGCTATGCTGGTCTTGAACTCCTGACCTCAAATGATCTGCCCTCCTTGGCCTCCCAAAATGTTGGAATTACAGACTTGAGCCACCAAGCCCGGCTATGTATATTTATTTTTGTATAAATTATAAATAAACTATAAAATTAAAATATGGGGCGTGGATGCAGTGGCTCAGGGTGGGTGCGGTGGCCCACACCTATAATCCCAGCACTTTGGGAGGCTGAGGCAGATGGATCACTTGAGCCCAGGAGTTGAGACCAGCCTGGCTAACATGGCAAAACCCTGTCTCTACTAAAAATACAAAAATTACCTGGGTGTGGTGGCGTACACCTGTAATCCCAGCTACTCATGAGGCTGAGGCAAAAGAATTGTTTGAACCTGGAAGGCAGTTTGCAGTAAGCTGATATCATGCCACTGCACTCTAGTATGGGTGACAGAGTGAGACTTCGTGTCAAAATAATAATAATAATAATAATAAAGTAAAATACGGGGCTGGGCATGGTGGTTCATGTTTCTCTTCCCAGCACTTCAGTAAGCTCAGGTGGTGGACTGCTTGAGTTCAGGATTTAGAGAGCAGCCTGGTCAACATAGTGAAACCCCATCTCTACAAAAAATACAAAAATTAGCCTGGCATGGTGGCTCAACCGCTTGTGGTGGTCCCAGCTACTCGGGAGGCTGAGGTGGGAGGCTCGCTTGGGTCAAGGAGGTAGAGGCTGCAGGGAGCCATGTTTGAGCCCTTGGATCACTTGGGCCGAGGAGGTAGAGGCTGCAGTGAGCCACGTTTGAGCCCTTGCACTCCAGCCTTGGTGACAGAGTGAGATGCTGTCTCAATAAAAAAAATGAAGTTGCTTTAATATCTTGTGAAATAGTACTATGAAGATATCATTCTAAATCCAGTTCCTTTCTATACTTGACTTTAATGGATATTATAGTTTAAAAAGATAACTCGAAAAAGATCCATGAATCCTTTCAGTCCTGACACTAAAAGATGTGAATAACTTACTGCTATTAGCTATCTACCGCTATGTAACAATAATACCACAAACATAATGGCCTAAAACAACACATCTTTAGCATCTCAGTGAGTCAGGAGTCCTACCTAGCATGCCTTAACTTGGTCCTCTGCTTCAGGGTCTCGTAAAGCTATAAACAGCTTGTCTGCCATGGTCGCTAGCTCATCTGAGGCACGACTGGATACGGATTCACTTTCAATCACTTGTGGTTGTTGGCAGCATTGAGTTCCTTGCAGGCTGTGGGATTGAGGGCTCCTGTTTCTTGCTGGCTGTCAGCAGGAGGCTGCCCTCAGCTCTGCCAGGTGGCCCTATGGCAGCACATAACATGGCATCTTGCTTCTTCCAGGCCAGCAAAGGAAAGACAGAATCTCCTAGCAAGATAGTTAGAATTTTATGTAATATAATCACATACAGAGGACCACATACATTCAGTTACCTTTGCCGGGTTCTATTGGTTGGAAGAAAGTCAAAGGTCCCACCCACACTCAAAGGGAGGGAACCACATAAGGCAGTGAACACTGAGAGGCAGGGGTCATGAAGAAGACCCTAGGGTCTGTCCTAGACACTAACTATAAAGACTTAAATACATATATAATAGAGGAAAAAGGAAAAGCTATTTTTCGTGGTAGCAGGCCAACTAACAAATGAAGAAATGATAGACAGAAAATCACTATTTTTCAATCATGATACCAATAAATAATATAAATAAGAGTTATCAATGAATGCTTAAAACCATTGAATAAAAATAGGGCCAGGCACGGTGGCTCATGCCTGTAATCCCAGCAATTTGGGAGGCTGAGGCGGGCAGATCACCTGTGGTCAGGGGTTCAAGACCAGTCTGGCCAACATGGTGAAACCCCGTCTTTACTAAAAATACAAAAATTAGCCAGGCACGGTGGCACCCACCTGTAATCCCAGCTACTCAGGAGGCTTAGGCAAGAGAATCTCTTGAACCCAGGGGAGGTTGCTGTGAGCCAAGATCACACCACTGCACTCCAGGCTGGGCAATAGAGAGAGACTCCGTCTCAATAAATAAATAAATAAATAAATAAATAAATAAATAATAAAAATATATTGGAGAACAGATATTTACATACTCTGGAAGTATTCCCCCACATACTTTCACTTCCGACCGCAATTTACCCTCTGACATAAAACACCAAAAACTGGACAGAATATTTGAGGAAACATTTTTTAAATGCTGGGAAACAGGGCACAAGAGGGTGATCCCTGACATAAGGGAAACAAATGAGTTGAGCCCTATGGTTGCCCCAGCTTACTGCATGGAGAGAATTTCCTGGCCACAGTTCAAGGAGCAAGAAAAACAGTTCAGCATTCTCCCTGAGTTGAGGAGAGAGAGCTGGGAATTTGAGAAGGCCAAGGTGGATCCAATTTTTAGGGCAAAGTACCAGAGAGGAGAGAGCAGCACGCAGAAGAGAGAGCTGGACAGAGGGAGCACTCTGAGGTCTGCAGAAGGTTCTCCTCCTGTGTTCTGCTGGATACCGATCAGTACAAGGGTGTGAGAAAACTATCCAAATCTTGGGAAAGCAGACAGGAAAAAATCCTATCTTCATATACGCCAGAAATAGTTAATGCTCCCAAGAGGCAGAGTAGGTCATCAGGTACTATGCTCAGTACTCTTCAGTAGTACTTTAGTGGTGTAGCAAAATTAGCTATAGACTAACTGCTGCACTGATTCCATTGAACAGAGCTTAAAAGCAAGTCTTGGATGATCAAACTGTTTCCTGGAACAAAGCTCAAGAATATTTACAGGAATATAAAAATATCTAGCACCTAACAATTGATAATGTAAGGCATCTAATACCAAAAACAATCAGACATGCAAAGAATATAACCTATAATGAGGAGAAACATCCATCAGTAGACAACAGATCCAGAAATGAAATGAGTGATAGAAATAAGACAAGGATATTAAAATAATTTGTTCCAACTGCATTTCATATGTTTAAGAAAGTAGGCTGGGCACGGTGGCCCATGCCTGTAATCCCAGCACTTTGGGAGGCTGAGATGGGCAGATCACCTGGGGACAGGAGTTCAAGACCAGCCTGGGCAACATGGTGAAACCCTGTCTCTACTGAAAAATACAAAACTTAGCCGGATGTGGTGATGAATGCCTGTAGTCCCAGCTACTTGGGAGGCTGAGGCAGGAGAATCATTTGAACCCAGGAGGCAGAGATTTTGGTGAGTGGAGATTGCCCCACGGCACTCCAGCCTGAGCAACAGAACAAGACTTTGTCTCTAGAAAAAAAAAAAAATTAAGAAGAAAGAAAGTAAAAGGAAGCATATGCATGCTAAAGAGAAACCTGGAAGATATTTTGTAAATCCCAAATAAAACTTCTAGAGGTAAAAAAAAGAAATTAAAAATATATTGAATGAGATTTACAGAAGATTAAATACTACAGATCAGTTAACCTGAAGGCATAGCAATAGAAACTATCCAAAATGAAATAGAGAGTAAAAAGGCTGGAAAAATAATGGCCACAGGCACAGTTGGAACCCACAAATATGGACTGAAATCTGTATCAGTTCTCATTGTCTCCGACCTTAATGGCATGTGTATCCTGCAGAAGCCTTGAACATTATCAACCACTTGACCTAATTGACATTTATAGAACTCTATAACCAATATCAGGAATAGATACTATTTTCTAGTACAGATACAATATTCACTAAGATAGATTATATTATTCTGGGCTTTTAAACAAGTCACAATAAACGTAAAAGGATTCATATAAAAAATGTGTTCTCTCAGCACACATACAGCTCACTACAACCTCCATCTGCCAGATTCAGGTGATTTTTGTGCTTCAGGTTCTCAAGTAGCTGGGATTACAGGCGCATGCCACCACGCCTGGCTAATTTTTGCATTTTTAGTAGAGACAGGATTTTGCCATGTTGGCCACACTGGTCTTGAACTCCTGGCCTCAAGTGATCCACCCTCCTTGGGCTTCCCAAGTGCTGGGATTATAGGTATGAGCTACCATGCCTGGCCATACAAATAATGTTAAATTTAAGATTGTGACACTCAAATAAATTTATATATGGATGAAAACCTATATATATATGTGTGTGTGTGTATATATATATATTTTAGTACCCTGCTGAATATATATACAGGTTTTCATCCATAGTTCCCGGCTATTAACTTCCATAGCCCTTGTAACAGTATGTGGAATCTCTCTCTCTGACCCTCTCCCTTCTCTTTTCACCTGCCGAGACTATAATCTGATTGTGGGTCTTAAGACTCTCATTTTAGAAAGCGTCCTCCCCATACTCTGGAGGAAGGAATGCTTCACAGGGAGGCCAAGAAGAATCTAAACAGACAGGCCTTGCTAGGTTTAGATTATACTCTTTGTCCAATCACATTGCTACATGGTTGTCAACCACGCCTATGTAATGAAGCCTCCATAAAAACCCAAAGGACAGGGTTCAGAGAGCTTTTGAATAGCTGAACACGTGGAGGCTCCTGAACAGTGGCGTGCCCAGGGAGGGCATGAAAGCTCTGTGCCCTTTCCCCCATACCTCACCCTATGCATCTCTTCCTTCATAATATCCTTTATAATAAACCAGTAAACACAAGTGTTTCCCTGAGTCCTGTGAGCTGCTTTAGCAAATTAATTGAACCCAAAGAAGGAGATGTGGGAACCCTAACTTGAAGCCAGTCAGTCAGAAGTTCCAGAGGCCCAAACTTGTGACTAGGATCTGAAGCAGGGAGCAGTTTTGGGGACTCCAGGTAGATAGTGTCAGAAATGAATTGGAGGACACCCAGTTGGTGGCCACTGAAGAGTTGATAGCTTGCTTGCTGGTGGGGGGAAACCCTCCCTCACACATTTGGTCACAGAAGTCTTCTGTGTTGATGGTTGTTGTGGTGTGAGAGCAGAAGAGTGTCTGGAAAATCCCCTACTATTTAACTAAGTAAGATGCTTCTAAGTGACACATGAAGCCGGGTGTGGTGTCTTATGCCTGTAATTTGAGCAGTTTGGGAGGCCAAAGTGGGAGTATCGCTTAAGGCCAGGAGTTCAAGACTAGCCTGAGAAATGTAGCAAGACTCCTGTCTCCATTAAAAAAAAGAAAAAAAGCCATGCATTGTGGCATGCACCTGTAGTCCTAGGTACTTCAGAGGCTGAGGCAGGAGGATCACTTGAGCCCAGAATTCAAGGTTATAGTGAGCTATGATCCTGCCAATGCACTCCAGTCTGGGTGAGAGAAAGAGAGCTTGTCTCTAAGAAACAGAACAAAAAAAAAAAAATTCTGATTCAAAGAGGAACTCAAAAAAGAAATTAGGCCAGAAGAGGTGGCTCATGCCTGTAATCTTAACATTTTGGGAGGTCAAGGCAGGAGGATCACTTGAGACCAGGAGTTTAAGTTGCCCAGTCTGGGCAACATAGCAAGATCCCCCTCCCAACCCCACCATTATAAATTTTCTTATTTTTTAAAAAATAAAAATAAAAATAAATGATCTGGGCATGATGGTGCACACCTACAGTCCCAGTTACTCCAGAGGCTGAGGTGAGAGGATTGCTTGAGACCAGGAGTTCAAGGCTGCAGTGAGCTGTGATTGTGACACTGCACTGTAGCCTAGGTGACAGAGCAAGACCCTATCTTTAAAAAAAAAAAAAAAAAGAGAGAGAAATTGGAAAGTAATTTGGTCTTAATGAAAATGAAAACAACATATCGACATGTGTGAGATATAGCTAAAGCAGTCCATAGGGAAGTTTATAGCATGAAATGTACACATTAGAAAAAAAGAAAATGTGGTTGGGTGCGGTGGCTCATGCATGTAATCCCAGCACTTTGGGAGGCCGAGGCAGGCAGATCACAAGGTCAGGAGATCAAGACCATCCTGGCTATCACAGTGAAACCCGTCTCTACTAGAAATACAAAAACAAAATTAGTTGTGCATGGTGGCGGGCGCCTGTAGTCCCAGCTACTCGGGAGGCTGAGGCGGGAGAATGGTGTAAACCCAGGAGGTGGAACTTGCAGTGAGCCAAGATCGCACCACTGCACTCCAGCCTGGGTGACAGAGTGAGACTCCATCTCAAAAAAAAAAAAAAAAAAAAAAAAAAAAAAAAAAAAATCAATGACCTAAGCTTCCACCTGAAGAAATTAGGAAAAGGGGTCAGGCATGCAGTGGCTCATGCCTATAATCCCAACACTTTGGGAATCCAAGAAGTTTGAGACCAACCCGGACAATATACGAAGATCTTGCCTCTGTGAAAATTTTTTCTAAAAATTAGCCAGACATTGTGGCTCCTGCCTGTGGTCCCAGATATTTGGTATTTGGGAGGCTGTTGGAGGAGAATCGCTTGAGCCCAGAAGTGTCAAACCTACAGTGAGGTATGATTGCATTACTATGCTCCAGCCTGGTAACAGAGGGAGACTCTGTCTCAAAAAGCAAAGAAAAAAAAAAAAAGAGAGAGAGAGAGAGAGAGAGAGAGAGGAGACATCTCTACAATGTCCCATAGACATTACAACCATAATAAGGGAATAACATGAAGAACTTTATGTCAAAAAATTCACCAACTTAGATGAAATGCATACATCTTTTGAAATACATAAACTACCAAGGCTCACTTAATAAGAAACATATAGCCTGGATAGTCATGTGTCTATTAAAGAACACCAACATTTGGTTAAAAACCCTCCCATGAAGGAGATGCCCATCCAAAATGTCTTCACTGATTAATTCTACCAAACATTTAAGGAAGAAATAATACTAATTCACAAACAACACATGAAGTATTCCAAAAAGTTAAAGAAGAAATATATCCCAACTCCATCTATGAGACCAGCCATTACACTGATGTTATGCTCATATCGGAAAGTTATTAAAACAATGTCTCTTATAGCAGTTTTTGTTTTGTCAAACCAGTATCCCATTAAAGTTCATTCATTGGGTTTAGTTTTACCTCATTAGTATTTTTGTTTTTGTTTATGTGGAGTCTCACTCTATCATCCAGGCTGGAGTGCTGTGGTGCAGTCTGGCTCACTGCAACCTCTGCCCCACAGGCTTAAACAATTCTCGTGCCTCAGCCTCCTGAGTAGCTGGGATTATAGGCCCAAGCCGTCATGCCCGGCTAATTTTTGTATTTTTAGTGGAGGCAGGGTTTCACCATGATGGCCAGGCTGGCCTTGAACTCCTGGCCTCAAGTGATACACCAGCCTCGACCTCCCAAAGTTCTGGGATTAGAGGCATGAGCCACCATGCTTGGCCTTTTTTTTTTTTTTTTTTTTTTTTTCCAGACATAGTCTCCTTTGTTGCCCAGGCTGGAGTGCAGTGGCACAATCTCGGCTCACTGCAATCTCTGCAGGGCTCAAGCGATTCTCCTGCCTCAGCCTGCCGAGTCCCAGCATGGGATTTCACCTTGTTGGTCAGGCTGGTCTCGAACTCCTGACCTCAGGTGATCTGTCCACCTCGGCCTCCCAAAGTGCTGGGGTTACAGGTGTGAGCCACCTTGCCTGGGCATATAGTGTATTTTAATCTAGAACAGTTCTACCTTTTATTTTATCTCATGATGTCAATTCCTTGAGGACAGATTACATCAGTTTTCTTGTGAATGTCCTGTATTCTCAATTTGTCTTATTTGTTTTTTAGTGATATAATTTACCTGTTCTTTGTGTTTTCTGTAAATTAGAAGTTTGGTCTAAAAGTTTGATTAAATTCAATTAAACAGACTGGGTACAGTGACCCTCGCCAGTAATCCCAGCTCTTTGGGAGGCCAAAGCTGGAAGATGGCTTGGGGCCAGGAGTTTGACATCACAGTGAACTATGATCACTCACTGCACTCAAGCCTGGGTGACAGCAAGACCCTGTCTAAAATAACTAACTAAATAACTAAATTCAATTAAGCATTTAGGCAGGAATATTTAATAGGTTTTGCTGTGCACTTCATACTGTATCATATCACGAGGCACATGATGTTATGTTTTCCATGAACAGCAATGCTAAATTTGATCACTTGATTTCAATAGCAAACCCCAGATCTCTAAATTGTAAAGATTTGTGGTTTAGTTTTTCGAGGTTTCTTTTCTTTCTTTTTTTTTTTTTTTTTGATACTCTTGTTGCCCAGGCTGGAGTGCAGTGGTGCGATCTCGGCTCACTGCAAGCTCCACCTCCCAGGTTCACGCCATTCTCCTGCCTCAGCCTCCTGAGTAGCTGGGACTACAGGCGCCCGCCACCACGCCCGGCTAATTTTTGTATTTTTAGTAGAGACAGGGTTTCACCTTGTTAGCCAGGATGGTCTCGATCTCCTGACCTTGTGATCCACCTGCCTCGGCCTCCCAAAGAGCTAGGATTACAGGCATGAGCCACTGTGCCCGGCCAACTATTAGTTTTTAAAAAATTTTTACTCTTATAAGCAATGCTGTGAAAAATATCCTTAATGCATAAGGCTTTTTTCCCCACAGTTTGGATTATTTGCTTAGGATCTTTTTTCAGTGGTGAAATTATAGGGGTGGAACATTTCTATGGTTCATGAATAACTCTGGCCACAGTGCTTACTGTAAAGGCTGTGCCTATTTCCTTTGCCATCTGAAACACAGCTGAGCACCCAGGTCTAGCACATTGCCTCAGTAACCAGCCCACTTGCTAATCTAGTAAGTTTTTTAAAATGACATACCTCCTCATTTTGATTTACATTTCTTTGGTCACTAGTAAATTAGAACATTTTCCACGTTTAACTCCTTTAATTTTTTTTTTTTTTTTGAGAGGGAGTCTCGCTCTGTCGCCCAGGCTGGAGTGCAGTGGCGCGATCTGGGCTCACTGCAAGCTCCGCCTCCCAGGTTCACGCCATTCTCCTGCCTCAGCCTCCTGAGTATCTGGGACTGCAGGCGCCCGCCACCACGCCCAGCTAATTTTTGTATTTTTAGTAGAGACAGGATTTCACCGTGTTAGCCAGGATGGTCTTGATATCCTGACCTTGTGATCCACCCACTTCGGCCTCCCAAAGTGCTGGGATTACAGGTGTGAGCCACCGCGCCCGGCCTTTTTTTTTTATTTTTTGAGACAGACTCTTGCTCTGTCACCCAGACTGGAGGGCAGTGGCATGATCTTGGCTCACTGCAACCTCCGCCTCCCAGGTTCAAGTTGTTCTGGTGCCTCAGCCTCCCAAGCAGCTGGGACTACAGGTGCATGCCACCACGCCTGGCTAATTTTTTGTATTTTTAATGGAGACTGGGTTTTGCCATGCTGACCAGGCTGGTCTTGAACTCCTGGCCTTAAGTGATCCGCCCACCTCAGCCTCCCAAAGTGCTGGGATTACAGGCGTGAGCCACCGTGCCCAGCGATTTCTTTAATTTCATCATTTGTGAACTACCTATTCCCTGCCTTCTGCTCCTTCATTCATTGGAAGCTTTGTGATTTTTTTTTTTTATTTTTTATTTTTTTATGAGACGGAGGTTTGCACTGTCGCCCAGACTAGAGTGCAATGGTGCAATCTTGGCTCACTGCAACCTCTGCCTCCCGGGTTCAAGCGATTCTCCTGCCTCAGCCTCCCGAGTAACTAACTGGGACTACTGGGGTGCACACCACCATGCCTGGTTAATTTTTTTGTATTTTTAGTAAAGACGGGGTTTCACTATGTTGGCCAGGATGGTCTCGAACTCCTGACCTCATGATCCGTCCGCCTTAGCCTTCCAAAGTATTGGGATTACAGGCATGAGCTACCACACCCGGCAGCTTTGTGATTTTCATATTGACATGTATGGAATCTTTAGGAAATAAGGTTAGAATCTGGTGTTAAAATCTGTGTGAAGTATGTAAAGAGAAGAATTGACAGCCAAAGTTACTGTTTATAATAATTCAGTTTGATTCAATCAGTAATTCTTTTTTTTCCACAAGAAACAAAACCCTTGACGTTGTTCTTAACTTTTCCTTCTTTTTCACTGCCCTGCCCCGAAACCAATCAGTCAACTATTGATTTCTCCCTAATTATTCTTTGAATCTGTCTTCTAACTCTGCTACCACCACCCTCATTCAGGTTTTGTAGTAAATATCTGTGGTTTTGTCTGTCAGGTATCTTCCTTCTGGTGGGCACTGCCTCTCCTCCCATTCTGTTCATGTGGTTCCTGCTGGAGATTGCATGTTCATATTTGACCTACCCTATCTGTCTATGGTTGATTGGTCTGCGGGCAGTCATGTGGCCCAAAGTGGGACAATGAGTTTCTTCTTACCTTTTTTTGTTTTTTTTTGTGACGGAGTCTGGCTCTGTTGACCAGGCTGAAGTGCAGTGGCGTGATCTCGGCTCACTGCAAGCTCTGCCTCCTGGGTTCATGCCATTCTCCTGCCTCAGCCTTCCGAGTAGCTGGGACTACAGGCGTGTGCCACCATGCCCGGCTAATTTTTATGTATTTTTAGTAGAGACAGCGTTTCACCGTGTTAGCCAGGATGGTCTCGATCTCTTGACCTCGTGATCCGCCCGCCTCGGCCTCCCAAAGTGCTGGGATTACAGGCGTGAGCCACTGCGCCCAGCCTCTTCTTACCTTTTTATATTTAGGACCAAGAGACTGTGGTTAATCTCTCTTCAATGACTGTAGATATACAATGTAAAACAGAAGCTGTTGGCCATGGCCATATTTTCTTTCTTTCTTTTTTTTTTTTTGTTTTTGAGATGCAGTCTTGCTCTGTCATGATCTTTGCTCACTGAAACCTCTGCCTCGCGGGTTCAAATGACTCTCCCGCCTCAGTTTCCTGAGTAGCTGGGACTACAGGCATATGCCACCACACCTGGCTAATTTTTGTATTTTTAGTAAAGACAGGGTTTCACCATGTTGGCCAGACTGGTCTCAAACTCCTGACCTCATGATCTGCCCACCTCAGCCTCCCAAAGTGCTGGGATTATAGGCATGAACCACCATGTCCAGTCAGCCATGGTCATATTTTCTGCCATGTAGATCAAGGAGTAAAGAAAGCCAGATGAGTGCAAGAAAAGAAAATGAATCCAATATGCAAAGGACAGTAATGGGATTCAGTTTGTGTAATCTGAGTTACTTTAGGATTTTTCCAACAAATTCTCTGTATCAGTTAGGGATGTGTTTGGCTGCAAGTAATAAACATGGCTTACCCATATAGGAGTTAATTTTCTTCCCATCAGTAGATGGGCTGGGCGCAGTGGCTCATGCATGTAATCCCAGCACTTTGGGAGGCAGAGGCCAGTGGATCACTTGAGGTCAGGAGTTCAAGACCAGCCTGGCCAACATGGTGAAACTTTGTCTCTACTAAAATACAAAAATTAGTCAAGCATGGTGGTGGGCGTCTGTAATCCCAGCTATTAAGGAGGCTGAGGAAGGAGAATTGCTTGAACCCAGGAGACAGAGGTTGCAGTGAGCCAAGATCACACCACTCACCACTGTATTCCATCCTGGGTAACAGAGTGAGACTCTGTCTCAAGAAAAAAAAAAAAAAAAAAAAAAAGATACCTAGAGGTAGGCATTCCAGAGTTAGAGGAGTTGCTCCAGGTTATAGGACGTCATAAAAGACACAGGCTTCTCTGTTTGCCTGCTCCACTATCCTTAGTGTGAGTCAAGATAGTGACTGTATATCCCAAGTGGAGTCTGCTTTCTTAGCAAGAAGAGAGGGAAAAGATGAGGGACAAAGGGCCGAAAGAACAAGCACACCAGGCATGTACCTCTGCAAACCCAACTCTGAAAATTCCTTTATTCTTCCATTGGCCAGAACTGGGTCATATGGTCACCCCTACGTGCAGATTATCCCAACCTGCACTCTAGAGAGGTAAATATTTTAGCTACTACATATACTGCTGCCCCATACCAAATTGGGCTTTTCTTAGTATGCAAGTCAAGGAATGAATGTTGCAGAGACAACTTGCAGGGTGTTCCATGTTCACTTTTGCTTGTCTGGTTAGGTTAGGTTTTGATCACTTGCAATCAAAAAGTTTTGACTAATACAGTCCTCCTCATCTCCCTTCTGGGTTACTGCATTGGGTTCCCCACTAGCCTCTCTGCCACCAATTTCCACCTTGCTTGGAATGATTATACAAGTGCAACCAGCCTTCTCAAAGCATGTCTCTGAGCCTGGCTACTCCATTACCTAATATGGAGGTCAGCAAATGTTTTCTGTAAATGGCCAGACAGTAAATATTTTAGGCTTCTATTTTTCTTTATTTCTTTTTTCTTTGTACTTTTTTAGAGACAGGGTCTCACTCTGTCAGCCAGGCTGAAGTGTGCAGTGGCACGATCATGGCTCACTGTAGCCTTGAACTCCTGGGCTCAAGTGATTCTCCCACCTCAGCTTCTTGAGAAGTTAGGACTACTGGTGTAAGCCATCATGCCTGGCTTGCTTTTTTTTTTTTTTTTTTGTAGAGGGGTCTCACTATGCTGCCCAGGTTGGTCTCAAACTCCTGACCACAAGTGATCCACCTGCCTCGGCCTCCCAAAGTGTTGGGATTACAGGCGTGAGCCATGGAGTCCGGACTCTCCTTGTCTTTTGATGGTTGATTGAATGGCATTAATTCCCATGATTCATATACACTACTTAGATTAATTACATCTGGGTCCAGTCAGAGAAACAGGAACAGAGTCTATGCCATACTGTCAAATAGAAGGAATTTTATACAGGAGGGTAGTTACAAATGGGTTGGAAGTGAAACAGGGAATGAGGAAGCAACTCAGAAATTAGCAACAGCAGGAAGCCTCTACCACCCCGAGGGCTGGAGAATCAGCGGAGGAGGTAGTGGTAACAGAGCCCATGAGCTGGGACCACTCAATGGGAACTGAAACCACTAAGGGTAGGACCACCCTGTGGAAGCAAGATAAGGAGGAAGAGACTCTGGTGAGACCAAAAAGACACAGTCAGTGTTGAAGATGCTGGCTGAAGCAGAAATCCTCCAATATCCCTCCCATTAACCAAAAGTAACCAGGTGAGAGAACTTTAGAAATATAACTTGAGGGCCTGGCGTGGTGACTCATGCCTGTAATCCCAGCATTTTGGGAGGCCAAGGCGGGCGGATCGTCTGAGGTCAGGAGATCAAGACCAGCCTGACAAACATGATAGAACCCCATCTCTACTAAAAATACAAAAATTAGCTGGACACGGTGGCGGGCACCTGTAGTCCCAGCTACTTGGGAGGTTGAGGCAGGAGAATCACTTGAACCTGGGAGGCGGAGGTTGCAGTGAGCTGAGATGGTACCACTGCACTCCAGCCTGGGCAACAGAGTGAGACTCCATCTCAAAAAAAAAGAAGAAAGAAAGAAAGAAAGAAGGCCGGGAGCGGTAGCTTATGCCTATAATCCCAGTACTTTCGGAGGCCAAGGTGGGTGAATCACCTGAAAGTCAGGAGATCGAGACCAGCCTGACCAACATAGTGAAACCCCATCTCTACTAAAAATACAAATTACCTGGGCATGGTGGTACATGCCTGTAATGCCAGCTACTTGGGACACTGAGGCAGGAAAATCGCTTGAACCAGGGAGGCAGAGGTTGCAGTGAGCGAAGATTGCCCCATTGGACTCCAGCCTAGGCAAAAAGAGTGAAACTCTGTATCAAAAAAACAAAACAAAAACAAACAAACAAAAACGAAAGAAATATAACTTGTGGCCGGGCACAGTGGCTCATGCCTGTAATCCCAGAACTTTGGGAAGCCAGGGCAGGAGGATCATGAGATCAGGAGTTTGAGACCAGCCTGACCAACATGTCGAAAACCCATCTCTACTAAAAATAAAAAAATTAGCCAGATGTCGGGTCGCACACCTGTAATCCCAGCTACTCAGGAGGCTGAGGCAAGAGACTCACTTGAACCTGGGAGGTGGAGGTTACAGTGAGCCAAGATCGCGCCACTGCACTCCAGCCTGGGTGACAGAGTGAGACTCCATATCAAAAAAAAAAAAAAATATATATATATATTTATATATATATATAAAACTTGCACGAGCCAGTCCTCTGCAGCGTAGAGCAGTGTAGAGGAAGGACAAGAAATGGTTGTGAGACAAGTATAATTAATAATGACTGAAGTTTTCAAAGATGTTCCCAAGTCTATCAGGATTTTAAAAAATCTAACCTCAAAATTATAAAACTTTTAAAACAGAAATAGAAGTGTCAGGGCCATGTGTGTTTTCTTATCTTATTATCCATTGATTGCTAAAATAGAAGCAGCATTTTAATTTGTTTCATTTTTACACCATGGTTTTGTGTTTTTCTGGAAATTCTTTTTTTAAAATTATTTTATTGTTTTTTAGAGACAGGGTCTAACTCTGTTGCCCAGGCTCGAGTGCAGTGACATGATCATATATCACTGCAGCCTCAAACTCCTGGGGTTAAGGGATTCTCCTGCCTCAGCCTCCCAAGTAGCTAGGACTACAGGTATGTGCCACCACGCCTAGCTAATTTTTAAATTTTTTGTAGAGACAGGATTTCCCTATGTTGCCCAGGCTGGTCTATGAACTCCTGGCCTCAATTGTTCCTCCTGCCTAGGCCTCCCGAAGTGCTGGGATTATAGGCATGAGCCACTGCGCCAGCTAGGTAATTCTAATAGCCATTCTTTTTATCTTGTTAGAAGCTACTGTCTTTGTTGCCATATCAATAAAATCCTTCATCTCCGTAAACATACTATCATTTAATTGGCATTTGTTCCATTGTAACTCTTTAAAACATTTAAAAAGGGTTTTTTGCTTTTATTATTTTTCACTGACATAATAATTATATATATTTACTGGTTACAGTGTGATATTTCAATACATGTATACAACATGTAATGATCAAATCAGTGTAATTGACATATCCATCACCTCAAACATTTGTCATTTCTTTGTGTTGGGAACATTCAAAATCTGCTCTTCTAGCTATTTGAAAATACACAATAAATTGTTGGTAATTATAGTCATCCTATAGTGCTATTAGATACTTGTTCCTCCTATCCAGCTGGAAGTTTGCATCGTTTAACCACCCTCTGATTATTCCCCCATGCCCATCCTTCCCAGCCTCTAGTAACCACTATTCTACTCTCTACTTCAATGAATTCAACTTTTTAAGCTTCCACATTGAGTGAAAACATGCAGTATTTGTCTTTCTGTGTCTGTCAATTTCACTTAACTTACAGTCCTTCAAACTTTTTCATGTTTTCACAAATTATAGGATTTTGTTCTTTTATGGATAAATAGTATTCCATTGTGTGTGTGAGGGAAATGAAGTGTATGTGTATATATATGTGTGTGTGTGTATATATATTCCATTGTGGGTGTGTGTGTGTATATACATATATATATAGAGAGAGTATTCCATTATGTGTATATATATATTCCATTGTGTGTGTACATGTGTGTGTGTATATATATACATAGTATTCCATTGTGTGTGTCTATATATATTCCATTGTGTGTGTGTGTATATATATATTGCATTGTGTATTATATATGTGTGTATGTATATATGTACATACACATATGTATATATATGTGTACATATGTGTATATATACACACAGTGGAGTATATACACACACAATGGAGTACACATATATACACATAAAGAAAATGTGATATCTATCTATATATATCTGTATATAACTTATAGATATACATAGGCTGTTGTGAATAGTGCTGCAATAAACATGGGAGTGCAGATAATATAATTTCCTTTAGATATATGCTCAGTAGTGCAATTGCTGGCTTATCAGACAGCTCTGTTTTTCCTTTTCTTTTTTTTTTTTTTGAGACGGAGTCTCACTCTGTTGCCAGGCTGGAGTGCAGTGGCATGATCTTGGCTCACTGCAACCTCTGTCTCCCAGGTTCAAGCGATTCTCCTGTCTCAGCCTCCCAAGTAGCTGGGATTACAGGTACATGCCACCATGCCCAGCTAATATTTTTTTTGTATTTTTAGGAGAGATGGGATTTCACCATGTTGGCCAGGATGGTCTCAATCTCATGACCTCATGATCCACCCACCTCGGCCTCCCAAAGTACTGCGATTATAGGCATGAGCCACCATGCCCGGCCCTGTTTTTCATTTTTTGAGGAACCTCCATACTGTTTTCCATAATGGCTGTACTAATTTACATTCCCCTTTCTCCACGTCTTCTCCAGTATTTGTATGTAGAGTTCCCCTTTCTCCACATCTTCTCCAGCATTTGTTATTTTTTTTTGTCTTTCTGATAGTAGCCATTCTAACTGGAGTGAGATGTTATCTCATTGTGGTTTTGATTTGAATTTCCCTGATGGTTAATGATGTTGAGCATTCTTTTATATACCTGCTAGCCATTTCTACGTCTCCTTTGAGAGATGTCTATTCAACTCATTTGCCCATTTTAAAAAATTGGATTCTTTGGGGTTTTTTGCTGTTGAATTGTTTGAGTTCCTTGTATATTCTTGGTATTAATTATTTGCCAGATTAATAGCTTGAAAATATTTCCTCCCATTCTACTGGTTGTCTCTTTACTCTGTTGATAGTTTCCTTTGCTGTGGAGAAGATTTTAGTTTGATATAATAATAATCCCTTTTGTCTATTTTTGCTTTCATCTTTTTTGAGACAAAGTTTCGCTCTTATTGCCCGGGTTGGAGTGCAATGGCGTGACCTCGGCTCACTGCAACCTCTGCCTCCCAGGTTCAAGCAATTCTCCTGCCTCAGCCTCCCGAGTCGCTGGGATTACAGGTGCCCACCACCATGCCTGGCTAATGTTTTGTATTTTTAGTAGAGATGGGGTTTCACCATGTTGGCCAGGCTGGTCTCAAACTCTTGACCTCAGGTAATCCACCCACCTTGGCCTCCCAAATTGCTGGGATTACAGGCATAAGCCACCAGGTCCAGCTATTTTTGTGTTTGTTGCTTGTGTTTGTGAGGTATTATCCATAAAATCTTTGCCCAGTCCCATGTTCTGGAGTGTTTATTTTACATTTTCTTTTAGTAGTTTCATAGTTTCAGGTCTTACATTTAAGTCTTTAATCCATTTTGAGTTGATTTTTGTATATTGTTAGAGATAAAGGTCTGGTTTCATTCTACAGCATATGGATATCCAGTTTTCCTAGTACATTTATTGAAGAGAATTTACTTCCTCCAATCAATGTTCTTGGTGCCTTAGTCAAAAATCAGTTGGCTGTAAATATATAGATTTATTTCTGCATTCTCTATTCCATTCTGTAGGTGTACATATCCATTTTTATGTCAGTACTATGTTGTTTTAGCTACTATAGCTTTGTAATATATTTTGAAGTCAGGTAGTGTGATGCCCTCCATTTTGTTCTTTTTGCTCAGGATTGCTTTGGCTATTAGGAGTCTTCTGTAGTTCCATATAAATTTTAGGATTTTTTTTCTGTGAAACATTCTGAGAAGAATGTCACTGGTATTTTGACAGGGATTGCATTGAATATGTAGATCGCTTTTGGTAGTATGATCATTTTCACATTATTGGCAGTATGATCATTTTTACGTTACTGGTTCTTCCAATTCATGAACATGAGATGTGAGATGTCTTTCCTTTTTTTGTTTGTCCTCTCCAACTTCTTTCTTTCCTTTTCTTTTTTCTCTTTTCTTTTCTTTTCTGCCTCCCCTCCCCTCTCCTCTACTCTTATTTTTTTAAGACAGTCTTGCTCTGTTGCCCAGGATGGAGTGTAGTGGTGCAATCACAGCTCACTGCAGTCTCTGCCTCCTGCGTTTAAGCAATTCTTGTGCCTCAGCCTCCCAAGTAGCTGAGACTACAGGCACGTGCCACCACACCTGGCTAACTTTTGTATTTTTAGTAGAGACAAGATTTCACCATGTTGGCCAGGCTGGTCTTGAATTCCTGACCTCAAGTTATCCGCCCGCCTTGGCCACCCAAAGTGCTAGGATTACAAGCATGAACCACTGCACCCAGCTTCCTCTTCAATTTCTTTCATCAGTGTCCTATGGTTTTCCTTGTAGAGATCTTTCATTTCTCTGGTTAAACTTATTCCTAGGTATTTTACGTTTTTGTAGCTATGTTAAATGAGATTGCTTTTTAAATTTCTGTTTGTTGTTTGTGTATAGAAATGCTACTAATTTTTTGTAGGTTGATTTTGTATTCTGCAATGTTACTGAATTTGTTTATGAGTTTTAGGAGTATTTTGGTGGAGCTTTTAGGGTTTTCCACATATAAGATCATGTCATTTGCAAACCGGAACAATTTGACTTCTTCCTTTCCAGCTTAGAGATCCTTTATTTATTTTCCTGACTAATTTCTCTGGCTAGGACCCATTTTAACTTTTGACTTTTTTTTTTTTTTTTTTTTTTTTTTGAGATGGAGTCTGGCTCTGTCACCAGGCTGGAGTGCAGTGGCGCAATCTCGGCTCACTGCAAGCTCCGCCTCCTGGGTTCAAGCGATTCTTCTGCTTTAGTCTCCCAAGTAGCTGGGACTACAGGCGCGTGCCACCACGCCCGGCTACTTTTTGTATTTTTATTAGAGACAGAGTTTCACCATATTAGCCAGGATGGTCTCCATCTCCTGACCTTGTGATCCACCTGCCTCGGCCTCCCAAAGTGCTGGGATTACAGGCGTGGGCCACCGCCCCTGGCCCAACTTTTGACTTTTTATTCTAATTTGGAACAATTACATTTTAAGCCTGTTGTATAGCTAAATCTTGATATTTCTTTTCATTGTACTTTTATATTAGGTCAATTGTTTCTCCCCATATCAACTTTTTTTTTTAAAGATTTTTAGGCCGGGCGCGGTGGCTCAAGCCTGTAATCCCAGCACTTTGGGAGGCCGAGACGGGCGGATCACGAGGTCAGGAGATCGAGACCATCCTGGCTAACACGGTGAAACCCCGTCTCTACTAAAAAATACAAAAAAAAAAACTAGCCGGGCGAGGTGGCGGGTGCCTGTAGTCCGGGCTACTCGGGAGGCTGAGGCAGGAGAATGGCGGGAACCCGGGAGGCGGAGCTTGCAGTGAGCTGAGATCCGGCCACAGCACTCCAGCCTGGGTGACAGAGCGAGACTCCGTCTCAAAAAAAAAAAAAAAGAAAAAAAAGAAAAACAAGATTTTAAAATATTTTTTGCTGGAATACACACTTGTAATGAATTTTTTTTCCAAGAAGAGTACATGGAAGTTGAAATTTCTGAACGATTACATATCCAAAAGTGTAACTGATAAGAAGTTTGATGTTTGGACTTGTTTTCAAAGGAAAATAAATAATTATAACGGGGAAGGAATTGGTTAACAAAATTTCCCCCACCCAAATACCAAAATAAGGAGTCTTAGGGCACCAAATCTCCTAGGGAGATTCTTCCATTTATTCTCAGGATATATTTAGAATTAACAGGGGAGTATGTGGCTGTCTATGGATAGAGAGAAGGATGTCAAGTAGTGCAGCTGTTCCATAGACAGTCCTCCAATTTATTATTTTGATCTTTGTTTCCCTTCTCAGATGTTCTCTGTTCCTGCTAACTTCAATTTAGAAATTCTCTCTCCCAGGAAGTCTACTTCCACTTCCATTTTAGCCTTTTCTGTGCATAATCTGGATCAGGGGTCCCTAACCTCTGGGCCACCTGGTACCAGTCTGCAGTCCATTAGGAACCCAGGCTGCACAGCACAAGGTGAGTGGCAGGCACGTGAGCATTACTGTCTGAGCTCCACCTCCTGTTAGATTAGCCGCATTAGATTCTCATAGGAGCACGAACCCTATTGTGAACTGGATATGCAACAGATCTATGTTGTGCCCGCCTTAGGATAATTTTTTTTTTTTTTTTTTTTTTTTTTTTTTTTTTGACGGAGTCTCGCTGTGTCTCCCAGGCTGGAGTGCAGTGGCGTGATCTCGGCTCACTGCAAGCTCCGCCTCCCGGGTTCACGCCATTCTCCCGCCTCAGCCTTCCAAGTAGCTGGGACTACAGGCGCCCGCCACAACGCCCGGCTAGTTTTTTGTATTTTTAGTAGAGACGGGGTTTCACCATGTTAGCCAGGATAGTCTCGATCTCCTGACCTCGTGATCCACCCGCCTCGGCCTCCCAAAGTGCGGGATTACAGGCTTGAGCCACCGCGCCCGGCCAAGAGAATCTAACTAATGCCTGGTGATCTGAGGTGGAACAGTTTCATCCTGAAACTACCCCCATCCCCCGGGAAAAATGTTCTTCTATGAAACCAGTCCCTGGTACCAAAAAGGTTGGGGACTGCTGTTCTGGACTGTGGCTTTTTCAGCTCTAGTTTATCCATCATTATGATCCTATCTCTGTAAAAAAAAAAAAGGGTCTTTTTTTTTTTATATATAATTGCATGGTATTAGATATTGTAATTGTATGCTTTTAGTCTTTTAGGAATTTATCACAGACTGGATTTATTTTATTTATTTCTGGTACAAATTCCATGGGACTTTTGGAAGGGGTGTTGTACAAACACGTGCTCAGCTTTGTACATTAAACAAAGTCTCTTGACTTATATTTCTTAGAAACCAGTGCTGGATGAAGCATAGATTGGAGAAGACAAAAGTAGGAATGGGGAATCCAATTATTTTAGTTGGATTGAGTTCCAGGCTGTCTAAACAAAAATATTATAATAAAAATAATTTTTTTTTTTTTTTGAGACAGAGTCTCACTCTGTCACCCAGCCTGGAGTGCAGTGGTGTGATCTCGGCTCACTGCAAGCTCTGCCTCCCAGGTTTACGCCATTCTCCTGCCTCAGCCTCCCGAGTAGCTGGGACTACAGGCGCCCGCCACCTCGCCCGGCTAGTTTTTCGTATTTTTTAGTAGAGACGGGGTTTCACCGTGTTAGCCAGGATGATTTCGATCTCCGGACCTCGTGAACCTCCCGTCTCGGCCTCCCAAAGTGCTGGGATTACAGGCTTGAGCCACTGCGCCCGGCCAATAAAAATAATTTTTAAAACTACATGAGTGTGGTGGCTCAAGCCTGTGATTCCAGCTCCTCAGGAGGCTGAGGAAGAGGATCTCTTGAGCCCAGGAGTTCCAGGATACAGTGATTTATGCCCATGCCACTGTACTCCAGCATGACAGAGTGGACTTCATCTTTAAAAAAATTTTTTGGATGGATACAGTGGCTCACGCCTGTAATCCTAATACTTTGGGAGGCTGAGGTGGGCAGATCATGAAGTCAGGAGTTCAAGACCAGCCTGACCAATATGGTGAAACCCTGTCTCTACTAAAAATACAAAAATTAGCTGGGCATGGTGGCAGGCGCCTGTACTACTCGCAGCTACTCGGGAGGCTGAGGCATGAGGATCGCTTGAGGTGGAGGTTGCAGTGAGCCAAGATTGCGCCACTGCACTCCAGCCTGGGTGACAGAGTGAGACTCTGTCTCAAAATAATAATAATAATAAATAAATAAATAACGTTTTGTTTTGTTTTATTTTGAGACCGAGTCTCACTTTGTCACCCAGGCTGGAGTGCAGAGGCATGATCTCTGCTCACTTCAACCTCCTCTGCCCAGGTTCAAGTGATCCTTGTGCCTCAGCCTCCTGAGTAGCAAGGATTACAGGCGTCCGCCATCATGCCCGGCTAATTTTTGTATTTTTAGTACAGACAGAGTTTCACCAAGTTTGCCAGGCTGGTCTCAAACTCCTGACCTCAGGTGATCTGCCTGCCTGGGCCTCCCAAAGTGCTGGGATTACAGGCATGAGCCACTGTGCCCCGCCTAAAAAAATTTTTTAAAGGCCCGGCATGGTGGCTCATGCCTGTTACCTCAGCACTTTGGGAGGCTGAGGTGGGTAAATTGCTTGAGGCCAGGAGTTTGAGACCAGCCTGGGCAACACAGTGAGACCCTCATCTCTACAAAACAAATTTTAAAAAAAATTATAAGTAAATAAAAAAAAAAGTTGTGACCTTCTAGCTTCTCTAGCAAAAGAGGTATCAGAATCATTGTAGTCAATGATTAAGATAGAAGTTTGGCTACTCGTGGCCAGGCATGGTGGCTCACAAGTAAAGAAATTTGTCTTTATTCTCAGTGGCCATGTGTCCAACAATAAGAAGAAGGGGAGAATAGATACTGAGGGACAACTATCTGTTTTTGTCATTATTTCTGTAATAATACAGAAATCATTGAAGCTAATTCTTTTTTTTTTTTTTTTTTTGAGATGGAGTCTTGCTCTGTTGCCCAGGCTGGAGTGCAGTGGCACCATCTTGGCTCACTGCAACGTCCGCCTCCTGGGTTCAAGCGATTCTCCTGCTTCAGCCTCCTGAGTAGTTGGGATTACAGGTGCCTGCCACCACTCCCGGCTAGTTTTTGTATTTTTAGTAGAGACGGGGTTTCACTATGTTGGCCAGGCTGACCTCAGGTGATCTGCCCACCTTGGCCTCCCAAAATGCTGGGATTACAGGTGTAAGCCTCTGTGCCCAGCCCAAAGCTGACTCTTCGAAGAGTAATGTGGGCCCTTTTGAACTACCTAGGGAGTCTTAGAAGAGCAGAGCGTGTTAGAATCACTGAAAGCAGCCTTCTCCAGGAGGGTATGTGTATATTTCCCAGCCCCCTAGAAACACTGAGGGTAATCTCCATTAAGAGGATTAGCAAGTAATCATTGCCTAAGGAAAGGGAGCATAATTATCCCTTTTTTTTTTTTTTTTTTTTTTTTTTGAGACGAAGTCTTAGTCTGTCACCAGGCTGGAGTGCAATGGTGTGATCTTGGCTTACTGCAACCTCTGCCTCCTGGGTTTAAGTGATTCTCCTGCCTCAGCCTACCGAGTAGTTGGGATTACAAGTGCCTACCACCACGCTCGGCTAATTTTTGTATTTTTAGTACAGATACAGTTTGCCATGTTGGCCAGGATGGTCTCGATCTCCTGACTTCGTGATCCACCTGCCTCTGCCTTCCAAAGTGCTGGGATTACAGGCACGAGCCACGGCAGGCGGCCTCCCCTTCTACACTGAGTGTTTAACAGGAAGACTGGAAGGTCCCTAATAAGTGGGCTTCTTGGGAGAACTTGTGCTGGGGCTACTTGTTTCCCTGGGAGATGACTGTGCTATGCATGGGACATGAAAAAGTGGAGGACTAAGCTTCAATTATGAGAACTCTGGTCTGGGCATCCTTGACTGAGCTTAGTACTGAGGGAAACTGTCCTCCTTCAAAAAAATCTCTGTTGGATTGGAAGGACCTTTCTTGAAAGCAATGTTATGTGGTTTGTATTAGTCTGCTCGGGCTACCACAACAAAATAACACAGGTTAGGTGGCTTAAACAACAGAAATTTATTTTTTTTCACAGTTCTAGAGGCCAGACATCCAAAATCAAGGTTCTAGCCAATTTGGATTCTGGTGGGGGCCCTCTTCCTGGCCTGTAGACAGCTGTCTTCTCACTATGTTCTCACACGGCCCTCCTCAGTGCATGTGCCTTAGGAGAGAGTGAGTGCTCTGGTGTCTCTACTTATAAGGACATTAATCCCCTAGGATTAGGGACCTACCCTTAAGACCTCATTTAAGCTTAATTACTTCCTTAGAAGTCTCTTCTCCAAATACAGCCACACTAGGTGTTAGGACTTTAACGTACAAATTTAGGGGAGACACCAACATTCAGTCCATAACATGGTCCCAGGGAACAAAGATGTCAATGTGAGAGGTGACAATGTGCTAGCAGCCCTCACTCTCAGCACCTCCTCGGCCTCAGCGTCCACTCTGGGGGCGCTTGAGGAGTCCTTCAGCCCGCCACGGCACCGTGGGAGGCCCTCTCTGGGCTGACTGAGGCCGGAGCCTCCTCCCTCTGCTTGTGGTGAGGTGTGGAGGGAGAGGCGCGGGCGGGAACCGCGGCTGTGCCGCTGAACAGTGTGAGTTCCGGTGGGCGCGGGCGCGGGCGCGGGCTCGGTGGGCCCCGCACACGGAGCCGCCAGCAGCTGCTGCCGGCCCAGGGCAGTGAGGAGCTTAGCATCCGGGCCAACAGCTGCGGAGGTTGTGCCAGGTCCCCCAGCAGTGCCGGCCCGAGGGCGCTGCTCTCAAATCCTTAGCTGCCTCCCCGCAGGGCAGGGCTCGGGACCTGCAGCCTGCCATGTCTGAGCTCCCCCCGTTCTGCGGTGGGCTCCCTGACAGTCCCCCCCGACGGGTCTCTCCTCCATGCCTGAGCCTCCCCGACCGAGGGGCGCCCGGTCCCAGGGACAGCCCGAGGGCTGAGGAGTGTAGGCGTGGCTTGGGACTGGCGGGCAGCTCCACCTGCATCCCCTATGCAGGATCCACTGGGTGAAGCCAGCTGGGCTCCTGAACCGGATGGGGACTTGGAGAACTTTTATATCTAGCAGGAGGATTGTATGTGCACCAATCAGCACTCTGTGTCTAGCTAAGCTAGTGGGGACTTAAAGAACTTTTCCTCCTAGCATGCTGTGTCTAGCGCAAGGATTGTAAATGCACCAATCAGAACTCTGTGTCTAGCTCAGAGTTTGTAAATACACCAATCAGCACTCTGTGTCTAGCTCAGGGTTTGTGAATACACCAACTGGTACTCTGTATCTAGCTAACCTAGTGGAGACTTGGAGGACTAGCACTCTGTGACTCTGTGTCTAGCTCAAGGATTGTAAATACACCAATTGGTACTCTGTATCTAGCTAACTCTGTATCTAGCTAACTAGCACTTTGGGACTCTGTCTAGCTCAAGGATTGTAAACTCACCAATCAGCACTCTGTCAAAATGGACCAATCAGCTCTCTGTAAAATGGACCAATCAGCAGGATGTGGGTGGGGTCAGATAAAGGAATAAAAACTGGCTGCCCCAGCCTGCAGTAGCAACCCACTGGGGTAGCCTTCTACACTGTGGAAGATTTGTTGTTTTGCTCTTTGCAGTAAATCTTGCTGCTGGTTCACTCTTTGGGTCCACGCTGCTTTTATGAGCTGTAACACTCACTGTGAAGGTCTGCAGCTTCACTCTTGAAGCCAGCGAGACCACGAACCTACTGGGAAGAATGAACAACTCCAGACGTGTTGCCTTTAAGAGTTGTAACACTCACCATGAAGGTCTGCAGTTTCACTCCTGACAGTGAGACCATGAACCCACCAGAAGGAAGAAGCTCCAGACACATCTGAAGGAGTAAACTCCGAACACACCATCTTTAAGAACTGTAACACTCACCGTGAGGTTCCCCGGTTTCATTCTTGAAGTCAATGAGACCAAGAACCCACCAATTCCAGACACAAATGGACTGATCTAATTCTAGCTGAATGTGACTATGGAAGTTGGACTGATCTTCCTTAAGTAGATTTCAAAGATAGCCGCAAGTTCTTCCCCCCAATGTTTTTGGCAATGACTTGCATTGTGACTTATAACTTGCTTTGGCAATGACACAGTTGCTAATGTGGCATCAACAGAGACTTGAAAAGTGCCTTCACATTGTGACTTGCTGTCTCTTTCTCCTCCTGGGATCCCCTGCCACTGCTGTCATGTGAAGAAGTCCAAGTAAGCCTGACGGATGGTGAGAGATATATGGGTTAGTCATTCCCACTGCCGTGGTCGATGGCCTGCCAATTACCATATATGTGACAGAAGCCATTCTAGATGACTTAGCCACCAGCGAGCCAGTCCTCAGCTGACTGCAGATGCATGAGCAAGTCCAGCAGTGATTAGATAAACTGGACCAGACCATAAGAACAGCCCAGTTGGCTCACAACATTGTCAGCTAAATAAATGGTGGTTGTTTTAAGCCACAAATTTTGAGATAGCTTGTTAAATAACAATAGATAAGTGCTATACTTACCTAGTTACTTTTTTTTTTTTTAGACAGAGTCGCATTCTGTCACCCAGGCTGGAGTGCAGTCGTATGATCTTGACTGACTACAACCTCCATCTCCCATGCTCAAATGATCCTCCCACTTTGGCCTCCTGAATAGCTGGGACTATGGGTATGTGCCACCATGCCCAGCTAGTTTTTGTGTTTTTTGCAGAGATGAGATTTTTCCATGTCACCTAGACTGGTCTCAAAATCCTGGGCTCAAGTGATCGTCCCACCTCCTAAAGTTCTGGGATTACAGGTATGAGCCACGGTGCCCAGCCCATACTTACCTTTTAGAATATAAAACAATCTTGGAGTTCTTACATAATTAAGTAGGAGATACTAGGCTTCCTAATAATATGACATAAGGGGCCTAACTAGAATAAGGGTAAGTAATGTGATCATATTTATATTCTCTAAGAGTGTGGTATTGTTCATATCGGTTAAACATCTAACTATGGGTGGCCCTCAGTTCTGAGCACTACACTGGTGTAACCAGTAGCTTAATAGACATCTTCACTTGGATATCTCACTGGCACTTCAGAGCAAACACATCTAAGATGGAAATGACCATAATCTTTCACACTTTTTTTTCCCTCTTCTGTTGCCTGCCTCAGTTGTCCAAGCCAGAAACTTGGAAACCATTCCTAGGGCTTTTTTCTCTCTCTGCACCCTTGATGCAGTTAACAGGTCCTGTGGTTTCTACTTTCTGGATCTCTCTAAAGTCCACCTACATTCGTCCCTCCCCGCCATCCTTGTCTCAGTACCAGTCACAATCACCTCTCTCTCAGCTAATTATAATATCCTACTAATCTGCACAGGATTTGCTAGTGGAGTGGATATGAAGTATGTGAGAAAGAGAGAACTCAAGGATCACTCCAAGGTTTTGGCCTGAGCAACTGAAAAAAAAAAAATTGACTTGTCACTTACCGAGCTGGTGAAGACAAGTATAAAAGTGGAGGTGGGGCGGGGTGTGGTGGCTCACGCCTGTAATCCCAGCACTTTGGGAGGCTAAGGTGGGCAGATCACCTGAAGTTAGGAGTTCAAGACCAGCCTGGCCAATGTGGAGAAACCCCGTCTCTACTAAAAATACAAAAATTAGGCGGGTGCAGTGGCATGCACCGGTAATCTTAGCTACTCAGAGGCTGAGGCAGGAGAATAACTTGAATCTGGGAGATGGAGGTTGTGGTAAGTGGAGATTGAGCCACTGCACTTCCAACCTGGACAACAGAGTAAGACTCCATCTCAAAAAAAAAAAAAAAAAAAAGTGGATGTGGGCCACATTGTGTCACGTTGCCATTTCTGGTTGATGGGAGGCTGAGAAGGTTTCTGGCTGTATTACTTTTGTATTACCATGTAATACAAACTGAACAATACAAACCACAAACTGAAAAGCTTAACATAACATGCATTTATTATCTCACAGTTTCTGTCTAGATATATCTTAGCTTGGTTCTTTGCTTCAGGGATTCATCAGGCTTCCACCAAGTTGTGTGGGCTGTGTTCCCGTCTGGGTGCTCAACTGGAGAAGGGCCTGTTTCCAAGCTTAGTCTCATTGTTAGGAGAATTCGTTTCTTCCTGCTTGTAGGATTGGACCTACAGAGTTTTTTTTTTGTTTTGGTGCTGTTGGGCCAGAGGCTATCCTAGAGGTTGCCTGGAGTTTCCTGCCACATGGACCTCTCCATAGGCAGTTCAGAGAATGACAGCTTGCTTTGTCAAGGCCATTAGGAGTGCAAGAGTGAGTCTTCTAGCAAGACAGAATCTTATATAACATAACATAATCAAGGAAATGATATTACATTACTTTTTTTTGTATTCTATTGGTTGGAAACAAGTCTCAGGCCTCATCTACATTCATGGGAAGGGATTACATAAAGGTGTAAAATACTGGGAGACAGGTAGAGCAGGAGGACTAGCTTAGAGTCTGTCTGCCCAATAACTGTTGCAGTCGCAATATGGAAGGTGAGAAGATAGAATGGATTCTGGTCCTTAAGTTACCAAGGCTGAGTCAGTGGATTCTCCTGTCAGAGACTGTTGATCTGTAATGGTGATGCAACTATGAAGAGAAGGTTAGAATTATTTTGCAGGGGTGCACAGTAGCAGCACAGCTCATTGCCTGGTGGTTGTGATAGCAGTGTCCTGAGATTGTCCCTGAGGTGCAGTCTGTGGGGGCTCCTTGTTTCCTACCAGTTTCATAGGCCTTTTTCTTCTGTCTCTGTTCAGCTCTGTGATCCATTCTATGTAGCCTTCTAAGAAATTACCCCTTAGGTTTAGGATAGCCAGAGTTGTTTCTGTTGTTTGTAACTAAGGATGTGACAGGCCCTGTACATGTACCTGGAATAATTATAAATAGTTGTCACAGCATGGATTAATAGGAGGAGAGGGAGGTAGAGGCCAGATTTGGATGGCCTTGCCAGCCATAGTAAGTTTACACTTTATCTTGAGATTCATTTAACTGGTTTTTTGTTTGTTTGTTTGTTTTTGTTTTTGAGATGGAGTCTCGCTCTGTCGCCCAGGTTTGAGTTCAGTGGTGCGATCTCGACTCACTGCAAGCTCTGCCTCCCAGGTTCATGCCATTCTCCTGCGTCAGCCTCCTGAGTAGCTGGGACTACAGGTGCCCGCCATCACGCCAGGCTAATTTTTTGTATTTTTAGTAGAGACAGGGTTTCACCATGTTAGCCAGGATGGTCTTGATCTCCTGATCTCGTTATCCACCTGCCTTGGCCTCTCAAAGTGCTGGGAGTACAGTTGTGAGCCACCGTGCCCTGCCTCATTTAACTGCTTTTTTCTTTTTCTTTCTTTCTTTTTTTTTTCTGAGATGCAGTCTTGCTCTGTTGCCCAGGCTGGAGTGCAGTGGCGTGATCTCGGCTCACTGCAAGTTCTGCCTCCCTGGTTCATGTGGTCCTCAGCCTCCCGAGTAGCTGGGACTACAGGCGCCCGCCACCATGCCCGGCTAATTTTTTTTTGTATTTTTAGTAGAGACGGGGTTTCACTGTGTCAGCCAGGATGGTCTTGATCTCCTGACCTCGTGATCTGCCCTCCTCGGCCTCCCAAAGTGGCGGGAGCCACAGTGCCCAGGCCATTTAATTGTTTTAAGCAAGCGAGTAACATATAGGAAGATTCGGCCGGGCGCGGTGGCTCAAGCCTGTAATCCCAGCACTTTGGGAGGCCGAGACGGGCGGATCACTAGGTCAGGAGATCGAGACCATCCTGGCGAACACGGTAAAACCCCGTCTCTACTAAAAAATACAAAAAACTAGCCGGGCGAGGCGGCGGGCGCCTGTAGTCCCAGCTACTCGGGAGGCTGAGGCAGGAGAATGGCGTAAACCCGGGGGGCGGAGCTTGCAGTGAGCTGAGATCCGGCCACTGCACTCCAGCCCGGGCGACAGAGCCAGACTCCGTCTCAAAAAAAAAAAAAAAGAAAAACAAAACAAAACAAAAAAAAACATATAGGAAGATTCTTGTGAGGGCTTTTTGAAGGATGAGTTTGAAGACAATGAGACTGGTATAAGTGAACCAGGTAGAAGCCTTTCCCAGTCAAGTAGGTGAGGGAAGATGAGACTTGAGGTGGTGCCAATGGGATGGAAAGAGGAGGCAGATTGGAGAGATAGTGAGGTTATAGAGGCAATAAGACTTGTTTATTTATTGGATGTGAGGAAAGGACAAGGAAGGAGTCCAGGATGATTTCCAGGTTTCTGGTTGAGGTAACTGGATGGGTGGTGAGGAACTGGGGCAGGGAATAGAGGAGCAGGCTGGTGACAGGCTTTAGAGCACATTGGTTATGTGTGTCTTGCCCTTCTCCCAGAAGGAATCCATCACTTTTTCCACTTTTTTTTTTTTTTGAGACGGAGTCTCGCACTGTCTCCCAGGCTGGAGTGCATTGGCGTGATCTCGGCTCACTGCAAGCTCCCCATCCCGGCTTCATGCCATTCTCCTGCCTCAGCCTCCCGAGTAGCTGGGACTACAGGCGCCCACCAGTACGCCCGGCTAATGTTTTTGTATTTTTAGTAGTGACGGGGTTTCACCATGCTAGCCAGGATGGTCTCCATCTCCTGACCTCGTGATCAGCCCGCCTCGGCCTCCCAAAGTGCTGGGATTATAGGCGTGAGCCACCACGCCCAGCCCCCACTTTTTCCACTTTTATAGGAGTTTCCGCACTGTCTTTCTGTCTGCATCTGACAGACCTGGGTTTGAGTCCTGGCTCTGGACTTACAAGCTGTGTGATGTTGAGCATATTATATAACTTGAGCCTATTTCCTCAACTGTAAAATGGAAATACAACTTCTTGTTTGTGTGTATGTGAATTGAATGCATAGTGTGTGGTATCCAGTGGGCACTCCGCAGTGTTGGCTATTTTTACTACTCAGAAAGGGGTTAGGGAAGAGGCCCAGGACAAATCAGTGAAGGCTTTAGGCAAGGCTTCTAGGTCAAAAGAGGAAAAACACAACATGTGGCAGACCAGCTGAAGCCAGAGGGAGGCCAGAGCTGAGCTACCACCACATGTTGCTGAGCAGATGAGTCACTGCAGGCAGCAGGTCAGGCTACCCAGGCCACAGCAGACTGGGCTGGGCTCTACACGATGACTTCATTGTATGCCTTTTTTGTCCTCTCCTCCTCCCAGAAGGAATCCATCACTTTTTCCACTTTTATAGGCGTTTCCACACTGTCTTACGGTCCGGAAAGAGCAAACACAGTGGAAAGGGACAGAAAAGCCAGAATTACGTCTAGTTTGATCACTAATTTGCTGGGTGACCTGGTGCATTTCACTTCGCCTCAGTGTCTTCATCTGTAATATGAGAATGCGCAGATTTGCCTCCTAAGTGTGATGTGAGAATTAGGTGAGGGTTGGCAGGAACTAAATAAAATGGCACGCATTAGCCTTCTATTCATTAGTTGTGTTATTCTGTCTCCTTCCTGCTCCCGGCCCCTCTCTCCCTAGTTCCTTGAGGACACCGATGGACTCGAACTCATTTTTGGGTCCCCAGCACTGGCCCGGCAATTTCATGAATGGATGAATGAAAGATTCAACGGGAGTCCGCAGCCGCTGCTGGCGCGCTGAGAGCCCCGCCCCCTTCTGGTCCTCCGACTGCGCGCCAGGGCCACGGGCGGGTCCTTCGCGACCGTTCCCTGGCGCGTGCGCGGGAGGCGGCGCGCGGCCGGAGGTGGCGGGCGGGCTCCCGGTGCGCGCGCGTGAGGGGCGGGGCCGGCCGGAGGCTGGCTGTAGGCAGGCGGCTGAGCCGGCGGCGGGTGGCCTGCCCAGCGTGTGCCGGGTGGCGAGGCGGGGCGGCAGCGATGCTGTCTCTTCCGTGAGGAGCGCAGAGAAGGTCGCGGCGCCCGAGGCCCCAGAAGGCTCGAAGGCGCCGCTGGCTGGGGTCGGTGGCTTCGGGCGTCCGTCCGGCCATGGTGGCCGCGGGCGGTGGTTGGCGCGGCTGCGCTGCGGCCCGGGGCAGTGCGGGGCCGGGACAGTCGCGGCGCTGACGCCCGCGGGCCCCAGCTGCAGATATGAAGCGGAGCCGCTGCCGCGACCGACCGCAGCCGCCGCTGCCCGACCGCCGGGAGGATGGAGTTCAGCGGGCGGCGGAGCTGCCCCAGTCCTTGCCCCCGCGCCGGCGAGCGCCGCCCGGGAGGCAGCGGCTAGAGGAGCGGACGGGCCCCGTGGGGCCCGAGGGCAAGGAGCAGGTAGGGCGGGTTGGGATCCGGGCGGGGGAACCTGAATGGAAGTCGTGGGGGAGGGGATCTCCGGCGGGAGGACCCGGGCTGGAGCTTTGGAGGGGTGGGGTCTGAATAGTTACGGGGGAGGAGTGGGAGGTCTGGGGAGGCCGAGAGATGGGGAGTGGAGAAATGGAAGTGGTGGCCTGGGGTTGAATTGGAAATGGGGGAGTAGAAGAATGAAAAATTGGTGCAGGAGGTAGTCAGGGGTTCTGGATGGGGCGAAAGGACGCTGGAATGTGGGCTGAGTGTGTGAGCTGCAACGAGTAGGCTTACTAAAGAGGCGTTGAGTTATCCATAGGAGTAAATAGTGTAAGATGGGGAAAGTCAACTTGATATAGTATTATCCTGTTTCCTAGAGGTTGTCCTTAAAATTGTAAAAACGGATGACACTCCCAAGCATTCTCTGATTTGGCCATCATTATACTTTTGTACCAGTGTGTTCACAATCATTGTTAAGGCTCTCTTTACCAACCATCTATTTCACAAGAAAGCACGTGTGAAACACCTGCCTGTGAGCAGTCTTAAGCCCAATTTTGTGAACAGAATTCGTAGATCTATCGTTTGCCTTCTAGTTTTCCACTGAAATACATTATTGGGAAAACACAGCAGCATATAAATATTCATGGAGTTTCTGAATGAACAGGACGTGTTTATATAATTTATTAGTCAAGAGTAGGTGTATTTATGAGTAGGGGATAAAGGTCAGTTTTATCAGGCAGGAGAAGCTGCCGCTAGTAGCGGTAGTAAGTTTAGTGAAACGATAATAAGTGATCCTTGGTCTTGTTGGATTTGCAAAAAAATGTCCTGTAGTAATGAACTCTAGTGACAGCTTTCCTTTTGTTCAGTTCTATTCGGAATCCTAGTGACTTCATCCTTGAATATTTTAAGACTTCTTATAGGTCTCTTACCTCTTTTCTCTCAGATAATTAGCATTTTCCTTAGTCACTTTTTTTTTTTTTGAGACGAAGTCTCGCTTTGTGGCCCCGGCGAGAGTGCAGTGGTGCTATTTCGGCTCACTGCAACCTCTACCTCCTGGATTCCGGCTATTCTCCTGCCTCAGCCTCCCGAATAGCTGGGATCACAGGTGCCCATCACCATGCCCAGCTAATTTTTTTTGTATTTTTAGTAGAGACACGGTTTCACCATGTTGGCCAGGCTGGTCTCGAACTCCGACCTCAGGTAATCTGCCCGCCTCGGCCTCCCAAAGAGCTGGGATTACAGGCATGAGCCACTGTGCCCGGCCCTTTAGACGCTTTAAAAATTATATACCATGTTAGGTAGCCCTTGGACTTTTCTCCTGTTTTGTTCTTCCACCTCTTATTCCCCACTGAGCCCTGAGGAGACTGCACCATTGACCATCTCTGCCCCTGCTTCCAGCTGCTGAGCATTGTCCTCTTGCTGTATTTACTCCCCCATGTGCCTACTACTTGTCTTTTACATTCTCTACAGTGTCATCTAGTCAAAACTTGTAAAATGAACTTGAAGTCCAGATCCTTTCCTGTCTCAGTATACCTGTCCAGTTGACCTTACTGCATATTTCATGGAAGAGTTCAAGATTACTTGATTTTTCCCTCTTCTTTATTTTATGATTTTTGTGTTTACTCATCCTTAGCTTCAGTCTCAGAGAAAGAAGTATTCATCCTCCTCTCTGAGGCTAATTTCTCTACTTATGTCCTTGATTTCATCCTCTTTTGTTTGCCTTAGACCCTTGTTATTCTCTTTGTTTTATATCACAAATAAAAACAAAACAACATAATTGCCCTGAATTGTGTAACCTACCCAAACTACTTTGTTATCTCTTGTTTCCCCAGCAACCTTCTTGAAAAATGAGTTTGTACTCAGTGTCTTAGCATCCTCACCTTGTATACATCCCTAATATGGTTTGGCTTCTTCACTTATACTTTCCCAAAACTTGATGTCTTTAAGGTCACCAAAACCTTTTTTTGTGTAGGATTACTTGTTTATTGAGGTTTGACAAATCAAAGGTTCATTCAGTCCCTGAAATATTACAGAATGAGTACCTGTATGATCATAACTCACATGAGGATGGAGAACATTCCCAGTAGCCTGGAATGCTCCCTGTGCTTTCTCCTAGGGCTACCCTTTTACAGATGTAACCTTCCTCACCACCTCTGTCAGTATAGGTTTGTTTTGAACTAATACTTCATATAAATGGAATCATAGTCTACTCTTTTGTGACCAAATTATTTCATTCGGATCATGTCTTTTTTTTTTTTTTGAGACGGAGTCTTGCTCTGTCGCCCAGGCTGGGATGCAATGGCCGGATCTCAGCTCACTGCAAGCTCCACCTCCTGGGTTTACGCCATTCTCCTGCCTCAGCCTCCTGAGTAGCTGGGACTACAGGCGCCCGCCACCTCGCCCGGCTAGTTTTTTGTATTTTTTAGTAGAGACAGGGTTTCACTGTGTTAGCCAGGATGATCTTGATCTCCTGACCTCGTGATCCGCCCGTCTCGGCCTCCCAAAGTGCTGGGATTACAGGCTTGAGCTACCGCGCCCGGCCCACATCACGTCTTGAGACTTATCCATGTTGTTGCTTGTAGAAACAGTTCTTTTTCATTGCTGTGTAATTTTCTATTGTGTGAATGTATTGTGATGGTTACTAAAACTTATTTTTCTTTTGAGACAGGATCTCACTCAGGCTGGAGTGTAGTAGTGCAGTCATAGCTCATAGCGTGAACTCCCGGGCTCAAGTGATCCTCCTCCCTCAGCCTCCCAAGTAGCTGGGACCACAGGCACATACTACCATGCCTGGCTAATTTTTTCTTTTTCTTTTTCTTTTTGAGATGGAGTCTTGCTCTTTTACCCAGGCTGGAGTGCAGTGGTGCATTCTCGGCTCACTGCAACCTCTGCCTTCCGGGTTCAAGCAATTCTCCTGTCTCAGCCTCCCGAGTAGCTGGGATTATAGGCATGCACCACCATGCCTGACTAATTTTGTATTTTTAGTGGAGATGGGGTTTCGCTATGTTGGCCAGGCTAGTCACGAGCTCCTAACCTCAGATGATCTGCCCTCCTTGGCCTCCCAAAGTGCTGGTATTACAGGTCTGAACTACCACAGCCTAATTTTTTATTTTTTGTAGAGGTGGTATCTTACCGTGTTGCTCAGGCTAGCCTGAACTCCTGGGCTCAAGTAATTCTCCCACCTTGACCTCCCAAAGTGCTGGGATTACAGGGATGAGTGCCCGGCTTGTTTTTCAAATTATAATGTAATTCATGGCTACTTGTGAAAAGTTTTCATTGTGAAATAGTTACAGAGATAAATATGTAAAAGTCCTGGGAACCTTTAAATTACTAAATCTGATAGTTTTTTTCTCCTCTTGTCTGATCTCTGTGAACTGTCACTGTTGACTGTGTGTTCCTTGTTGACATTGTTTTCTTTTTTTTCATATTATAATATCCATTCTGTTACTGCTTCTCTGACTGCTCTCTTGTATGTGTCTTTGTCTGTTTTCTCTTTCTGTTCCCTAAATGTTCCTTGAGGACATGTCCTCTGTCCTTAGCTTGATCCTTTATTGTGCTCTATTTAGCAGGCTCACCCTGTTTGTAGATGTTGAGGATGTAGAACAAGGGTCTGCAGTCCTCTTTATTTATGGCATTATGTCATAGAACATCCTTGTAAAGTGAGCTGAGTCTCTTTGGTGTGACCTCTTTCCTTAGCTCTACATTTCCATTTTTGTGCTTAACATTTCCACCATAGACTCATCATTTGTGTTCTTAACATTTGTAATTTTTTTTTTTTTTTTTTTTTTTTTTTTTTTTGAGCCAGGGTCTCACTTTGTTGCCCAGGCTGGAGTGCAGTGGTGGGATCTCAACTTACTGCAACCTTCGCCTCCCAGGCTCAAGTGATTTTCCTGCTTCAGCCTCCGCAGTAACTGGGATTACAGGCACCTGCCACCATGCCTGGCTAATTTTTGTATTTTTAGTAGAGACGGGGTTTCACCATGTTGGCCAGGCTGATATTGAATCTTGACCTCAGATGATCCACCTGCCTCGGCCTCCCAAAGTGCTGGGATTACAGGTGTGAGCCACTGTGCCCGGCCTAACATTTGTGATTTTTATAATTTGATAGTGACCTTGAAAGTTCATAATTTGTAATAATTTATGATTTTAAAAAGGCCAAAATTTTCATTGTGTGTGTTGAGACTGGTTGAATTCTATTTATTTGGGTAGTAAGAGCCCAACTGATCAGCAAGCATCTACATCTCACACATACCTTTTTTTCCCTTTCTCATGACGTGGAACAGTGCTTGTTATACTTTTTTATTATACTGGTATTTAGGAATAAGTTCTAATCAGGATGTAGGACTTGGATTTCCAGAAGGTCAGTGGTTTACTGTATCATGAAAATAGAATAATTTCTCTGTTGAAATGTGCTTCTCTCTGTATCTTTCCTTTTTGTCATCAAACATGAAATTACATCCATGGCTTTTTTGTTGTTGTTGTTGTTGTTTGAGATGGAGTCTTGCTGTGTTGCCCAGGCTGGAGTGCAGTGGCACGGTCTCGTCTCACCGTAACCTCCGCCTCCCAGGTTCAAGCATTTCTCCTGTCTCAGCCTCCCAAGTAGCGCATGGCTAGGTAATTTTTTGTATTTTAGTAGAGACGGGGTTTCACCGAGTTGCCCAGGCTGGTCTCAAACTCCTGAGCTCAGGCAATCCACCTGCCTCGGCCTTCCGAAGTGTTAGGATTACAGGCGTGAGCCACCGCGCCCAGCCCACATCTGTGATCTTTTACTTCTCCTTCTCCTTACTCCCTTAGCCAGTCTGGCATTAGGTTCTCTCGATTCTACCTTCATGAAATCTTTCAAACCATTATTCCCATTGTCACTACCTTAATTCCATATTTATAAGCTTTACTCATGGTTGTTGCAGTATCTTAACTGTATTTACTCAGTCTTCAGTCTTTTAACCTCTAATATATTTCATGTTCTATTAACAAAAGATTGGAACTCATTGCCTCCCTGGCTAATGGTAAGTGCTTTATAAATACTTGTTAAATGTTCATTTCATTTCTCTATATTCATATACCTTTATTAACTTCTTATTACCCATAGAATTAAGCCTGATGATGTTGGCATTCAAGGTCTACTTGATACTTAGCACTTTTTGTTAGAAGAGTCAAAGTTAGATGCCACTTCTCTTGGTTCCTTAGGACCCTCTGTTTTTCTCGATCATGGCATACATTACTGAAATTATCTTGTGTCTCTCATTAGTTATTTGTGTATTTATTAGAAACATAGATATTTGCTCAATGTCCTAATTGATTGTAAGTCAATCAAGTGAATTCCTCTGAGGCTGTCTTATTCATCATGGTATCTTCAGCCTCTAGTATTTTAACTGGTATGTAATAGACATTCAGTAAGTATTTGTTTATTGTTAGGCACTTTGATAGTCATCAGTTTGAAAAGCTCTTTTTCTCTGCCTCTGCATATTAAAATTCTACTCAGTTTTCCAAGCCTAACTCAAATGCCACAGAAACTTCCGTGAGGCCAGGTGTGGTGGCTCATGCTTGTAATCCCAGCACTTTGGGAGGTTGAGCACGCGGGTTACTTGAGCTCGGGAGTTTGAGACCAGACTGAGCAACATGGTGAAACCCCATCTCTACAAAAAATTAGTTGGGGTTGGTGGTGCATGCCTGTGGTCCCAGCTGCTTGGAAGGCTGAGGTGTGGGACCCCAGAAAGCTGAGGCTGCAGTGAGCCAAGGGTACCACTGCACTCCAGTCTGGGTGACAGAGTGAGACCATGTCTCAAAAAGAAAGCAAAAAAAAAAAAAAAAAAAAAAAAAAAAAAGAACACCACACACACACACACACACACACAGAAACTCTTCTGCAAGGTTGTTTTTCCACATGGGATCCTTGGAGGATCCTTGATTGGGCTTCAGGAAATCTGTGAATGTCCTGAAATTCCAGTTCTCAAAATTCTGTGGTTTAAAAAATGAAAGCTTAGATTCCAAGAGATTAAATGCAAAAATGGTTGGAAAGCACATAATAAGCAGGTGCTTAATAAGTAGTCTTATCTCATTTTGTTTCTGTAACACATTGTTTGATCCATTCCTGGGCATATAAAGTAGATACTGAATAAATATTTGCTGAATGAAAGGATGAATCAGTGTTTTAGCACTTTCATCCTGTGTTCATTTGTATTTTCATTTCTGTTTTTAAGTTGCATGTTATTGAAGGTAAGAACTATGTCATAATGTTATCTAACAATGCAGAGCCAAAGGCTTTGCTCACAATAGGTGCTCAGTAATTATTTATTGAATGAATGAATGGAGAATGATTCAAATATTTTGAATTTTGGTAATTTGAGTAATAATGGTTGTATGATAGGAGTAGACAAGTAAAGGAAATACAATATTTTTGGGGATAGGAGAAGATGAGTCCAACTTTAGTTCCTAAAATACTCTCAGTGTGACAGGAATTTAAAAAAATTATTTTAATGGAAATCAGAACCTCTTTCCTCTGTATTACAGGGTTAGTACATTGGGAAAAGCATAAGGCAGAAAGCACATAGAAGGGAAGCTGCATAATATGTATAGCGAACTATACTCAGCTTGGTATTGCCAGACCCAGAGCTTTACATTGAAGGCATAAATGCTAAATTAGATACTAAAGAAGCCTTGATTGTAGAGGGTCTTTAGTATGATATAGAAGGATAATTGGCCAGGTGTGGTGACTCACACCTGTAATCCCAGCACTTTGGGAGGCCAAGGCAGGTGGATCACCTAAGTTTAGGAGTTCGAGACCAGCCTGGCCAACATGATGAAACCCCGTCTCTACTAAAAATATAAAAATTAGCCAGGCGTGGTGGGCGCCTGTAATCCCAGCTACTTGGGAGGTAGAGGCAGGAGAATCGCTTGAACCCTGGAGGTGGAGGTTGCGTTGAGCCAAGATTGCGCCACTGCACTCCTGCCTGGGCCACAGAGCGAGACTCCATCTCAAAAAAAAAAAAAAAAAAAAAAAAAAAGGATAAGTAGGGGAGCAGTATATTCTTTCTTTTTTTGAGATGGAGTCTTGCTCTGTCACCCAGGCTGGAGTGCAGTGGCGCGATCTTGGCTCACTGCAACCCCCGCCTCCTGAGTTCAAGCGATTCTCCTGCCTCAGTCTCCCAAGTAGCTGGGATTACAGGCATTCGCCGCCATGCCTGGCTAATTTTATATTTTTAGTAGAGATGGAATTTCTCCATGTTGGTCAGGCTGGTCTCGAACTCCCGACCTCAAGTAATCCACCCTGCTCGGCCTCCTAAAGTGTTGGGATTACAGGTGTGAGCCACCCTGCCTAATCGGGAGCAGTATATTCTTTTTTTTTTTTGAGATGAAGTCTTGCTCTTGTCTCCCAGGCTGGAGTGCGATGGCGCAATCTTGGCTCACTGCAACCTCCACCTGTCAGGTTCAAGCAATTCTCTTGCCTTAGCCTCCCTAGTTGCTGGGATGCCACCATTCCCGGCTAATTTTTGTATCTTTTTTTTTTTTTTGAGGTGGAGTCTCACTCAGTCACCCAGGCTGGAGGGCAGTGGTGTGATCTTGGCTCACCGCAAGCTCCGCCTCTCGGGTTCCCACCATTCTCCTACCTCAGCCTCCCGAGTCACTGGGACTACAGGCTCCCGCCAGCAGGCCCGGGTAATTTTTTTTGTATTTTTGGTAGAGACGGGGTGTCACCGTGTTAGCCAGGATGGTCTCGATTTCCTGACCTCATGATTTGCCCGTCTCGGCCTCCCAAATGCTAGGATTACAGGTGTGAGCCACTGTGCCCGGCTTAATTTTTGTATTTATTTATTTATTTTTTTGAGACGGAGTCTCGCTCTGTTGCCCAGGCTGGAGTGCAGTGGCTGGATCTTGGCTCACTGCAAGCTCTGCCTCCCGGATTCATGCCATTCTCCTGCCTCAGCCTCCTGAGTAGCTGGGACTACAGGTGCCCGCCACCTCGCCCGGCTAGTTTTTTTCTATTTTTTAGTAGAGACGGGGTTTCACCGTGTTAGCCAGGATGGTCTCGATCTCCTGACCTCGTGATCCACCCGCCTTGGCCTCCCAAAGTGCTGGGATTACAGGCTTGAGCCACCGTGCCCGGCCAATTTTTGTATTTTTAGTAAAGATGAGTTTTCACCATGTTGGCTGGTCTCGACCTCCTGACCTCAGGTGATCCGCTGGCCTCGGCCTCCCAAAGTGCTGGGATTACAGGTGTGAGCCACTGCTCCTGGCCTGGGAACAGTATATTCTTATTGTGTTTTAGTTGGATTACTCTGGCAACTGTGTGGAGGATAGGATGCTGTTTGAGACATGAGCATTGAGAAATCTTCCGAGGTTTCAATGCAAAAGTTTATTAGACCTCCTTTCCTTCTTATCCAGGGTATGGGTAAGGGCCAGCTCCTGAAAAGCTGTTAACTTTGAAATATTTAGTTTCATCAAAAGTACTGGGAGCAGAGAGCCTATGCTGGCTGAAGCAGGTTGGCAAATGTTCCCTGATGAGGTTGGGACACATGTGCTTACAGAGTTTTCCCATCTTTGTTCAACTGGATGTCTCTTGGCCTAAAGATCAATCTGTAAGCTTTTTTTAAATTTGTTTTATTTTTTGGAGATGGAGTCTCGTATTGTCGCCGGGCTAGAGTGCAGTGGTGCAATCCTGGCTCACTGCAAGCTCCACCTCCCAGGTTCAAATGATTCTCCTGCCTCAGCCTCCTGAGTAGCTGGAATTACAGGTGCCCACCACCATGCCCGGCTAATTTTTTGTATTTTTAGTAGAGATGGGGTTTCACTATGTTGGCCAGGCTGGTCTCGAATGCCTGACCTCATGATCCACCCACCTCGGCCTCCCAAAGTTCTGGGATTACAGATGTGAGCCACTGTGCCCGGCCTTTTTTAAAAAAAAAAAAAAAGAAAAAAAACTGCTAGTCACTCACCGTTCCCTGGGTTGGGACTATCAGAGAAAGCCATATATTGCAGTCAGTACGTCTCCCTTATTGCTGGTCTTAGCTGCTGTTTCATTCTTTGATAAATTTGCCACCTAATTTTGTACTTTCTTGGTGAAACCCCTATAGTACCTTCATAATTATTTCTTTTCATCAGTAGTTGTTGTTTTTCATCATTAATACACATACTTGGGGTTCCAAAGGAGTTTGAAAAGTGGGGTTGTTGGATCAACGGCTATCCCCAGTGGAAGAGGAAAAAGTCCTCAAGGGAAATCGTGAGGCTAGGAGTGGAGAGCAGAGGCTAGAGGCTATTGAGAATAAGGACTTACACACAATGCACTATTAATGAAGTGTAGTTTACCACCTTTTAATTTTAGTATTGGACCTCATTGCTAACTCCCAAGTATTCTCCTTTTCTCTGTACTAGAGCTGTGAATACAGTGGATGTGCAGTACATAATTGATGGGAAAATTGACATCAACTTGAGCCTCCTAGTTCCATGTTCATTAGGTACATTTTATCTTTACCAACAATTGTTCTGCCACTAAAATCTTAGGGTTTTTTTTGAGACAGAGTCTCGCTCTGTCACCCAGGCTGGAGTGCAGTGGCATGATCTTGGCTCACTGCAACCTCCGCCTCCCAGGTTCAAGTGATTCTCCTGCCTCAGCCTCCTAAATAGCTGAGATTACAGGTGTGTGCTACCACGCCTGACTACTTTTTGTATTTTTATTAGAGATGAAGTTTCACTGTGTTGGCCATTCTGTTCTCAAACTCCTGACCTCAGGTGATCTGCCTGCCTCGGCCTCCCAAAGAGTTGGGATTACAGACGTCAGCCCTGGTGCCCGGCCTGTTTGTTTTGTTGAGACAGGTTCTGGCTCTCTTGTCTACGCTGGAGTGCAGGCTGGAGTATAGTGATGCTATCGTAGCTCATTGCAACCTTAAACTCCTGGGCTCGAGTGATCCTCCTGCTTCAGCCTCCTGAGTAGCTAGGACTACAGGTGCATGCCCACATGCCTGGATATTTTTTTTTTTCTTTAAGTTAGAGATAGTATCTCACTATGTTGCCCAGGCTGGTCTCAAATTCCTGGACGCAAGTGATCCTCCCATCTTGACCTCCTAAAATGTTGAGATTACAGGCATAAGCCACCACGCCCGGCCCTAAAAATCTTAGTTTTGAGCTTGCAGCACTCTGACTGTCATATTATCTCCTATCTCTCCAGTTTTTACCCCTGTTAGAATTTTTTCCCCAAAATTGTACAGCTCTAGAATATGTATATGTATATGTGTGTGTGTATATATATATATATTTTTAAACTATCTTTTCATTATCAGTCAATTCATGCTTGTACTTTCCTCCTTATTGAACTTAACATTTCATGGACTATCGTAATCTTTCTTGCCCATGTACCCTCAGCTTGTCTGTCTCTTTCCCCTCTGTCATACTGCCTGGCAAGACCCCAACCATGATTAAACCTACTCTGCCTGCTCTGCACCTGTATCTAAGCAGCTGAATGTGACTGCAGAAAAACACAACCATGCTAACATTAAATTAGTGATCATGAACCCCAAGGACTCTGTCAGCACTGACAGTTAATCCTGTGACATTTCCCTTGTCCATTCACTTTTCCACTCTTTTAAAAATGTTAATTTTATTATTTTTTATTTTCATAGAGGCAGGGTCTCCCTGTGTTGCCCAGGCTGGTCTTGAAATCCTAGTCTCAAGGGATCCCCTCACCTTGGCTTCCCAAAGTGCTGGAATTACTGGTGTGAGCCACCACACGCAGCCAACTTTTCCACTCAGAAATCATAGTTCAATCTTTATTTCTCCTCACGCTTCCAACACTCACTCTTTTTTTTTTTTTTTTTTTTTTTGAGATGGAGTCTCGCTCTGTCACCCAGGCTGGAGTGCAGTGGCCAGATCTCAGCTCACTGTAAGCTCCGCCTCCTGGGTATACGCCATCCTCCTGCCTCAGCCTCCCAGGTAGCTGGGACTACAGGCGCCCGCCACCTCGCCCGGCTAGTTTTTTTTTTTGTATTTTTTAGTAGAGACGGGGTTTCACCGGGTTAGCCAGGATGGTCTCGATCTCCTGACTTTGTGATCTGCCCGTCTCGGCCTCCCAAAGTGCTGGGATTACAGGCTTGAGCCACCGCGCCCAGCCACTGTCTTCTTTATGTCAGTTGATGTTCTTGTTTCCTTTTTCACTGAGGGGGAAAAAAAGACAAATTAGAAGATAACTTCCATAAGCTCCCATTACAAATGAATCAGCCTACCTGGATCTGTACCCATATTCTTTTTTATCTTTCTTTCTTTTTTTTTTTTTGAGACAGAATCTTGGCTCTGTCACCCAGGCTGGAGTGCAGTGGCGTGATCTTGGCTCACTGGAACTTCTGCCTACCACCTGGGCTCAAAGTTTTCTCCTGCCTCAGCCTCCCCAGTAGCTGGGAGGCGTGTGCCACCACACCCAGCTAATTTTTTGTGTTCTTTTAGTAGAGATGGGGTTTCACCATGTTGGCCAACTAATTACAGGTGTGCGCCACCACGCCCAGCTCCTTTTTTGTATTCCTTTAGTAGAGACGGGGTTTTACCATGTTGGCCAGGCTGGTCTCGAACTCCTGACCTCAAGTGATCCGCTCGCCTTGGCCTCCTCCCAAAGTGCTGGGATTACAGGTGTGAGCCACTACGCCTTGCCTGTACGCATATTCTTTGCCCTCTTGTTGCTGTGGGTAACCTATTTCTAATTCTATACAAGGCCAACCCCTACATCTTATTAAGAGTTTTATTTTTTGTCTGGGCATGGTGTCTCACGCCTGTAATCCCAGCACTTTGGGAGACCAAGGTGGGTGGATTGCTTGAGCCCAGGAGTTTGAGACAAACCTGGGCAACATGGTGAAACCCCGTCTCTACAAAAAATACAAAAATTATCTGGGTGTGGTGATGTACACTTGTAATCTCAGCTACTCGGTAGGATCGCCTGAGCCCAAGAGGTGGAGGTTGCAGTGAGCCGAGATCGCGCCATTGCACTTCCGCTTGGGTGACAGAGTGAGTCCCTGTCTCAAAAAAAAAAAAAAAAGGGAAAAAAATTCTGTTTTTGCAATTATCCCTCCATACCTCTGTGTCATGAGTTTTTTTCTGTTATGTGATTCTTGTCAATTTACAATCGTACTGTAATATTTCCCATCTTAAGGAAATTGTCATTAACTTTATAACCCTCTCATTCATTCATTTGATTCAACAAGTTTTATTTTTTTTTGGGAGGGCAGGTGTTGGGATTATAGCAGTGAAAAAGGCAGACAGATCCCTGCCTCCGTGAAGTTTCTATTTTAGTGGAGGGAATTAGATAATAAAATAAATGAGCAAAATATTTAGTATACGTTGATGAATACTATGAAGAAAATAAAACAGGAGGGGAGATACAGAGTGACTGGAGATTATGGTTTTAGATAGCTGGGTCAGGAAAGACATCTCTGAGAAGGAGATATTTGAGTAAAGACCTGAATTCAGGATGTGACAAAGAGAGCCATTTAAAGAGAGGCATTTAGATTATCTAAGGGAAGAGTGTACTGGGTAGAGGGAATAGCAAGTTGCCTAGATAGAAGCATACCTCCACCTCTGAGGTTCGTGTTTGAGGAACAGCAGGAGGCCAGTGTGGCTGGAGTGGGATAAGAAGAATAATAGAAGAGCTCAGAAGGAAAGTTGGGTAGAGGAGAGCTGGATTGTGAAGAGTGATTGTGAAGGGTCTTATAGGCTGTTCTAAGTATTTTCGTGATTACACTTGAATGAGATAGGAGGCTATTGGGGAGTTTTGAGCAGAGGAGTCACATGCTTCAACATTTTAATCTCTTTGGCTGCTCTATAGAGAATTGACTAAATGGGAATGTGGAAGCAGAGAAAACACTTGGGAGCCTATTGCAGTACTTCAGCCGAAAGACCAATGGTATGAAATAATTGTCTAAAAATAGGAGAGTGCTCCTCTTTATTTATTTATTTTTTGAGACGGAGTTTCGCTCTTGTCGCCCAGGCTGGAGTATAGTGGTGCGATCTCGGCTTACTGCAACCTCTGCCTCCCGGGTTCAAGAGATTCTCCTGCCTCAACCTTCTAAGTAGCTGGGATTAAAGGTGCCCGCCACTGTGCCCAGCTAATTTTTGTATTCTTAGTAGAGACGGGGTTTCGCCATGTTGGTCAGGCTGGTCTCAAACTCTTGACCTCGTGATCCACCCACCTCGGCCTCCCAAAGTGCTGAGATTATAGACGTGAGCCACCACGCCCGGATGAGTGCTCCTCTTTATAACAGAACTCCTTAAAAGAGTTGTCTGTGTCTTCTGCTTCTATTTCCTTTCCCTCTATTCTTTGTTTTGAGTTGGAGTCTCACTCTGTCGCCCAGACTGGAGTGCAGTGGTATGATCTTGGCTCACTGCAATCTCCACTTCTCAAGTTCAAGCAATTCTCATGCCTAGCCTTCCGAGTAGCCGGGATTACAGGCATGAGCCACCACGCCCAGCTAATCCTCCTCCCCTCCCCCCGATGCACTGTCGCCCAGGCTGGAGTGCAGTGGCACCATCCCAGCTCACTGCAAGCTCCGCCTCCCCAGTTCATGCCATTGTCCTGCCTCAGCCTCCCAAGTAGCTGGGACTACAGGTGCCCCCACCACGCCTGGCTAATTTTTTTTTTTGTATTTTTAGTAGAGACGGGGTTTCACCATGTTAGCCGGGATGGTCTTGATCTCCTGACTTCGTGATCTGCCCACCTCGGCCTCCCAAAGTGCTGAGATTACAGGTGCAAGCCACTGTGCCTGGCCCACGCCCAGCTAATTTTTGTATTTTTAGTTGAGACGGAGTTTCACCATGTTGGCCAGGCTTGTCTCGAACTCCTGACCTCAAGTGATCCGCCTGTCTCGGCCTCCCAAAGTGCTAGGATTACAGGCGTCGGCCACCATGCCCGGCCTCCTTTCCCCCTATTCTTGAACCCATTCCAGTCGGCCTTTTCTTTTCCTTCCACTGATTGCCAAGGTTGGTGCCACATTGCCAGATCCAGTGGTCAGTTCTCAGTCTTCATCTCACTTAATCTATTGTATTTGACATGTTTGATCATTTCATCTTTTGGCTTCTGGGATCATGCTCTCTTGATTTTCTTACTGTCACGTTGGAAGAGTTTCTAAGGGTTCAGTCTTTATTCTGTTTCTACATGCGTTCCGCTTTGTGTGGTTTCATCAGATTCTATTGCTTTACATTTCATCTGTGTGCTGACAATGCCTGCACGTATTTCTCTGGGCTTGACCTTTCTCCTTTTATTTTTAAGACAGGATCTCCCTTTGTTGCCCAGGCTGGAGTGCAGTGGCATGAACACGGCTCACTGTAGCCTTGCCCTCCTGGGCTCAAGAGATCCTTCCACCTCAGCTCCCAAGTAGTTGGGACTACAAGTGCAGGCCACTGTGCCCAGGTAATTTTTATGTATTTTGTAGAGACAGGGTTTTGCCATGTTGCCCAGGCTGGTCTTGAACTCCTGGGCTGAAGCAATCCACTTGCCTCGGCCTCCCAAAGTGCTGGGATTACAGGCGTGAACCACTGGGCCTGGCCCTACTCCTATTTTTTTTTTCTTTTTCTTTTGACAGAATTTTGCTCTTGTTGCCCAGGCTGGAGTGCAATGGCAGGATCTCGGCTCACTGCCATCTCTGCCTCCTGGGTTCAAGCGATTCTCCTGTGTCAGCCTCCTGAATAGCTGGGATTACAGGCATGTGCCACCACGCCTGGCTAATTTTTATTTTTTGGTAGAGATTAGGTTTCTCCATGTTGGTGAGGCTGGTCTCGAACTCCTGAACTCAGGTGATCTGCCTGCCTTGGCTTCCCAAAGTGCTGGGATTATAGGTATCAGCCACTGTGCCTGGCCCTACTCCTATTTTTAATAGTCAGTGTAACATTTTCATTTGGATAGCTCAGAGACCTCTCAAACCTAACATGTCCAAAAATGAATTTTTGATTTTCACTTTCTAGTCTGCTGCTTCTCCAGTCTTCCTCATGTCAATGGATGGCACTACCATTCACTCATTTACCAGAACAAAACTGGAGGTTGTGTTTGATTTTTTTCTTAACCTCGCCTGTATTCAGCATTCAGTCCCTCAGGTCTGTTTGCTGCTGCAGTTGTCCCTCAATATCTCTGGGGGATTGAGTCCATGACCCGCTGCAGATACCAAACTCTACGTATGCTCAAGTTCTACCTATAAAATGGCATAGTACTTGCATGTAACATATCCTCCCATATACTTTAAATCATCTCCAGATTATTTATAATACATAATACAATGTAAATGCTGTATAAATAGCTGTTATACTCTATTGCTTAGGGAATAGTGACAAGAAAAAAAATCTATATATGTTCAGTATAGATGCAACTATTCATTTTCTTTTTCTCTGAATACAGTCATGTTCTGCATAATTATGTTTTAGTCAGTGATGGATGACATATATGATGGGGTCCCATAAGATTATTATTATTATCATTTTTTTTTTTTGAGACCGAGTCTTGCTCTGTTGCCCAGGCTGGAGTGCAGTGGTGCGATCTCAGCTCACTGGAGCCTCCACCTCCTGGGTTCAAGCGATTCTCCTGCCTCAGCCTCCCAAGTAGCTAGGATTACAGGCAGCTGCTACCACGCCCAGCTAATTTTATTTTTTGAGATGAAGTCTCGCTCTTGTCCCCCAGGCTGGAGTGCAGTGGTGCCATCTTGACTGACTGCAACCTCTGCCTCCCGGATTCAAACGATTCTCCTGCCTCAGCCTCCTGAGTAGCTGGGATTACAGGCTCCTGCCACCATGCCTGGCTAATTTTTATATTTTTAGTAGAGATGGGGTTTTACCATGTTGGCCAGGCTAGCCTCGAACTTCTGACGTCAGGTGATCTGCCCACCTCGGCCTCTCAAAGTGCTGGGATTACAGGCATGAACCACTGCGCCTGGCCAGATTATTATTTTTTTATTAAATTTTTTTTGTTTTGTTTTAATAGAGATGAAGTCTTGCTATGTTGCCCAGGCTGGTCTTGAACTCTTGGCCTCAAGTGATCCTTCTGCCTTGGCCTTCCAAAGTGTTGGGATTATAGGCATGAACTATTATGCCTGACTTCCCATAGGATAATAACAGAGTTGAACAATCTCTGTTGCCTAGTGACGTCTAGCTATTACAACATTGTAGTGCAACACATTACATGTTCATGGTAATGCCTGTGTAAACAAATTTACTGCACTGCCGGTGGTATAAAGGTACAGCACATAGAGTTAGTGCATGCACAGCACATAATACCTAATGATGATAATAAACAACTATGTTACATGCTTATGTATTTACTATATTATACTTTCTATTGTTATTTTAGAGTGTACCTCTACTTATTAAGAAAAAAAGTTAACTGTAAAAAAACAGAAAAAGTAATCCTTCAGGGGTTGTTCAAGGGAAGGCATTGTTACCATAGGAGATGACAGCTCCATGTCACCTCCATTATTGCTCCGTTATTGCCCCTGAATACCTTCTGGTGGGACAAAATGTGGAGGTGTAAGACAGTGATACTGATGATCTCGACCCTGTGTAGGTCTAGGCTAGTGTGTATGTTTGTATCTTACTTTCTAACAAAACAGTTTAAAAAGTAAAAAAAGAAATTTTTTTTAATAGAAAAAAGCCTATAGAATAAGGATAATGAAAGAAAATATTTTGTATAATGTGTTTGTATTTTAAACTAAGTGTTATTACAGAAGAGGCAAAAAGTTTAAAAAGGCTGAGCATGGTGGCTCGTGTCTATAATCTCAGTACTTTGGGAGGCTGAGGTGGGAGGATTGCTTGAGTCTAGAAGTTGGAGACCAGCCTAGGCAACGTAGGAAGACTCTCTCTACAAAAAATAAAAAAATTATCTGGGTATGGCACTGTGGGAGGCTGAGGTGAGTGGATCACGAGGTCAGGAGATGGAGACCATCCTGGCTAACACAGTGAAACCCTGTCTCTACTAAAAATACACAAAATTAGCCAGGCGTTGTAGTGGGCACCTGTAGTCCCAGCTACTTGGGATGTTGAGGCAGGAGAATGTCATGAACCCGGGAGGCGGAGCTTGCAGTGAGCCGAGATTGCGCCACTGCACTCCAGCCTGGGCGACAGAGCGAGACTCCATCTCAGAAAAAAAAAAGAAAAAAAAATTAGCTGGGTGTGGTGGCTCATGCCTGTAGTCCTAGCTATGTGAGGGGCTAAGGCAGAAGGATGGCTTGAGTGCAGGAGTTAGAGGCTGCACTGAGCTGTGATTGTGCCACCATACTCCAGCCTTGGCAGTAGAATGACACCCTTTTTAAAAAATTAAAAAGTCTATGAAGTAAAAAATTACAGTAAGCTAAGGTTAATTTATTATTAAAGAAAAATTTTTATTTTATTTTTTATTTTATTTTTGAGACGGAGTCTCTTTGTTGCTCAGGCTGGAGTGCAGTGGCGCGATCTTCGCTCACTGCAACCTCCGCCTTCCGAGTTCAAGTAATTCTCCTACCTTAGTCTCCCAAGTAGCTGGCATTATGGGTGCCTGCTATCATGCCTGGCTAATTTTTGTATTTTTATTACAGACAGGGTTTCACCATGTTAGTCAGGGTGGTCTTGAACTCCTGACCTCAGGTGATCCACCCGCCTCACCCTCCCAAAGTGCTGGGATTACAGGCGTGAGCCACCTCACCCGGCCTAAAGAGAGAAAAATATTTTAAAATAAACTTACTGGCCGGGCATGATGGCTCATGCCTATGATCCCAGCACTCTGGGAGGCTGAGGCAGGCGTATCACCTGAGGTCAGGAGTTTGAGACCAGCCTGGCAAACATGGCGAAAACCCGTCTCTACTAAAAATACAAAAATTACCCCAGCGTGGTGGCACACGCCTGTAGTTCCAGCTGCTTGGGAGCTGAGGCAGGAGAATTGCTTGATCCTGGGAGTTGGAGGTTGCAGTGAGCCAAGATCACGCCATTGCACTCCAGCCTGGGCAACAAGAGCGAAACTCTCAAAAATAAAAAGAAAAAGGTATCTTGACCTTTGATTTGTTGGTGTTACTAAACTGTTCTCTTATTTTACTCAGCTTGAAAGGAGGCTTTAATTTGTGCATTTTCCCCTTCAGGGAAACTGTTATGGATTTCTTTATTAAGTAACTGGCTTAGACTCCCTAGGTTTTTGAATGTAATAAAGAACAAATTCACCCCAAGGGAACCGTGTGTTAAAACTCTGTGATACCATCTTAGTTGTACCAGCTTTAGTGTAGGTTCCTTAAGGGCGAATCTGAATAGTAGATGCATATATCCTTTAACCATTAATTTGTTGGAGATTAATAAGCTACATAGTTTCTCTGCCATTCTTTCAGCAAAGCAGAAGTAATATAGTTTTGCCAGATCTTCTTCTTTTTTTTTTAGAAACAGAGTCTCATGCTGTCTCCCAGTCTGGAGTGCAATGGCGTGATCTCGGTTCACTGCAACCTCTGCCTCCCAGGGTCAAGCGATTCTCCTGTCTCAGCCTCCTGAGTCGCTAGGACTACAGGCAAGCACCACCACACCCAGCTAATTTTTATATTTTTAGTAGAGATGGGGTTTCACCATGTTGGCCAGGCTGGTCTTGAACTCCTGACCTTAGGTAATCTGCCTGCTACAGCCTCCCTAAGTGCTGGGATTACAGGTGTGAGCCACCACGCCCGGCCAGACTTTCTATCTGTTAGGTTTTCAGGAATGTTTTGAAAAGCAGAGGATTTAGGAATAGTTGTTAATAATTTTTTTTTTTTTTAAGTCCTTAAGTTATTTCATAGCGTTGTTACCAAGGTGATTTTGTTTACGTGACCCAGGAACTTTTAAGTTCTACCTTTAACCAGTTAAAGAAAGTGTTACTTTGTGACTAGCTCAGTCTTTGGTCTTTTATATTAAAGAACATTACTTGCTGTAACTGATTCAGAAGGACCCCTCAATTGAGGCGCTTCCATTTTCTACACATGGCTTCCAAGGTCACCTGAGGAAAGTGGAGGATGGGCCAATCCTAGAAATGGATTAATCACTTCTACTCGTATTCCATTGCCAAAACTCAGTTTCAGGGCCATGCCTAACTACTGGAGGGCTGGGAAATGTCATGTGGCCTGTGCCCAGGAGGAAGGTGAGTCATGCTTGGTCAACATCTAGCTAGTCCCTGCCGCAGATCTCAAACCCCAATGTAGTCCTTAGCTTAGAACTATACAGAAGTCCATTTATTTTGGTTATGGACACCCTGGAACCATAGCCTCCTTTTTTCCCTTCTAGACCCACAGTGTTTTGGGTATAACAATTTTGAATGCAAGTAAAGGCCTTTTTCCTAATCACAGAAGGAGATCTGGAAAAGCTTGTCTGCATCCTGTGGCAGAGATGGTCTCTGGCAACCCCAAGAAAGGCAACTAGGTACAGAGAGAGAGAGAGAGAGAGAGAGAGAGAGAAAGAAAGAGAGAGAGACTTCATTTGGGAGAAAGGGAAGAAAACAAGAGTCTCTGCCTGGTAATCCTGAGAATTATTGCAGATCTTATCCAGGACGACCAAAATTCACCACTGTGAATCTGCAAGAACCGTAGCGTTACTGGGCTTAGGGAACCTCCTAAGCAGATAAGGCCGTAGTGACCAAAAACTTAGATTGGAACACCCAAGTCTCTTCAAATACCTGGAAGTCTTCCCAAGAATAACAGATGCACACAAGCCCAGATTGTAAAGACTACAATGTATATTTAACTCTTCAATGCCCAGATACTGACAAATACCCACAAGCATTAAGACTATCCAGGAAAATACAACATGACCAGATAAACTAAGTAAGGTACCAGGAACCAATCCTGGAGAGACAGAGATACATGACCTTTCAGACAGAGAATTCAGAATACTTGTTTTGAAGAAATTCAAAGAAATTCAGGATAACACAGATAAGGAAATCAGAAACCTTTCAGGTAACTTCAGCAAAGAAACGGAAATAATTAAAAAGAACCAAGCTGAAATTCTGGAGTTGAAAAATGCAGTTGATATACTGAAGATTGCCTCGGAGTCCTTCAATAGCAGAACTGATTAAGCAGAAGAAATTACTTATTTATTTATTTTTTGAGATGGAGTCTCGCTCTGTCACCCAGGCTAGAGTGCAGTGGCACAATCTCGGCTGACTGCAACCTCCGCCTCCCAGGTTCAAGTGATTCTTCTGGCTCAGCCTCCCAAGTAGCCGGGATTACAGGTATGTGCCACCACGCCTGGCTAATTTTTTGTTTTTTAATAGAGATGAGGTTTCACCGTGTCAGCCAGGTTGGTCTCAATCTCCTGACCTTGTGATCCATCTGCCTTGGCCTCACAAAGTGTTGGGATCACAGGCGTGAGCCACCGCGCCTGGCCTCAGAAGAAAGAATTAGTCAGCTTGAAGACAGGCTATTTGAAAATACACAGCCAGAAGAGACAGAAGAAGAAAAAGATAAAAAGGAATAAAGCATGCCTACAAGATCTAGAAAATAGCCTCCAAAGGGCAAATCTAAGAGTTAGTAGCCTTAAAGAGGAGGTAGAGATATGGGGGTAGAAAGTTTATCGAAATGAATAACAATAGAGAACTTCCCAAATTTAGAGAAAGATTTCTATATTCAAGTATAAGGTTCTAGAATGCCAAGCAGATTTAGCCCAAAGAAGACTATCTCAAGGCATTTAATAATCAAACTTCTAAAGGTAAAAGATGAAGATCCAAAAAGCAGTAAGAGAAAAAACACAAATTAACATACAATGGAGCTTCAATATGTGTGGGCCCAGACTTTTCATAGGAAACCTCTTACAGGCCAAGAGAGAGTGGCATGACATATTTAAAGTGCTGATGGAAAAAACTTTTACCCTAGAATAGTATGTCCGGTGAAAATATTCTTCAAACATGAAGGAGAAATAATGACTTGACAAGACAGAGAAGCTGAGTAATTTCATCAACACCAGACCTGTCCCACAGAAATGCTAAAGGGAGTTCTTCAATCTGAAAGAAAAGGATGTTAATGAGCAATAAGAAATTATCTGAAGGCCGCGCGTGGGGGCTCACGCCTGTAATTCCAGCACTTTGGGAGGCCGAGGCAGGTGGATCACGAGATCAGGAGATTGAGACCATCCTGACTAACACGGTGAAACCCCATCTCTACTAAAAACACAAAAAAATTAGCCGGGTGTGGTGGCGGGCACCTGTGGTCCCAGCTACTCAAGAGGCTGAGGCAGGAGAATGGCGTGAACCTGGGAGGCGGAACTTGCAATGAGCCAAGATCGCGCCACTGCACTCCAGCATGGGTGACAGAGCCAGATTCTGTCTCAAAAAAAAAAAAAAAAAAAAAAGAAATCATCTGAAGGTACAAAACTGGTAATAGTAAGTACACAGAAAAACAGAATACTGTATTAATAACAATAATTATGGTGTATAAACTACTCATATGAAAAGATGATCAAGAATAATAACTACAACAACTTTTCCAGACATAGACAGTATGGTATTAGGTGGTTGCAAAACTAGTTGTGGTTTTGGACCGTGAATTTTAAATCATCATAACTAGGCTCAAACGCATCTTTATTAATCAAAATAGAAGCCATTACAATCAACACATTTTTGCCAATGAGAAATGTTTCTTTGTTCTTGTTGTGTAAAAATCCATGCTTTGGGATTTGACGACCTCTTGGAAAGAATTTTCTGCATCCTGCTGGTCATGGAAACGTTTTCTCTGCAAAACGTTGTCGAGATGCTTGAAGAAGTGGTAGTTGGTTGGTGAGAGGTTAGGTGAATATGGCGGGAGGGAAAACTTTGTAGCCCAATTTGTTCACCTGTTGAAGCTTGGTTGTGTGATGTGCAGTTGGGTGTTGTGGAGAATTGGGTCCTTTTTGTTGACCAGTGCCGGCGTCAGGCATTGCAGTTTTTAGTGCATCTCATTGAGATTGCTGAGCATACTTCTCAGATGTTATGGTTTCACTGGGGTTCAGGAAGCTGTAGTGGATCGAACTGACAGCAAACCACCAAACAGTGACCGTGACCTTTATTTGGTGCAAGGTTGGCTTTGGGAAGTGCTTTGGAGCTTCTTAGTCCAGCCACTGAGCTGGTTGTCGCAGGTTGTCGTATAAAGTCCACTTTTCCTTGCATGCCACAATGTGATTGAGAAATGGTTCGTTGTTCTGTAGAATAAGAGAAGATGACACTTCAAAATGATGATTTTTATTGTCACTCAGCTTATGAGGCACCCACTTAATGAGCTTTTTCACCTTTTCAATTTGCTTCAAATGCCGAACAACTGTAGGATGGTCGATGTTGAGTTCTTCGGCAGCTTTTCGTGTAGTTCTAAGAGGATCACCTTCGATGATTGCTCACAATTGGTCGTTGTCAACTTCCAATGGTCGGCCACTACACTCCTCATCTTCAAGGCTAGTCTCCTTTGCAAAACTTCTTGAACCACCACTGCACTGTACGGTTTTTAGCCATTCCTGGCCAAATGCATTGTTGATGTTGTGAGTTGTCTCCTCTGCTTTACGACCCATTTTGAACTTACTCAAAAATTGCTCAAATTTGCTTTTTATCTAACTTCATTTCCATAGTCTAAAACATACAATAAACAGCAAGTAAATAAGTTGCTAGCCAAAAAGCATAAAACAAAAAATGCACATTAAAATGATGTATAATATAATGACATTTTTTTAAGAATGTATACCAAAACTGGACACAGTGGCTCATGCCTGTAATCTCAGCACTTTGGGAGGCTGAGGTGGGTGGATCACCAGAGTTCAGGAATTTGAGACCAGCCTGACCAACATGGTGAAACCTTGTCTCTACTAAAAATACAAAATTAGCTGGGCATGGTGGCACACACCTGTAATCCCAGCTACTTGGGAGGCTGAGGCAGGAGAATCGCTTGAACCCAGGAGGCGTAGGTTGCAGTGAGCTGAGATCGTGCCATTGCACTCCAGACTGGGCAACAAGAGCGAAAGTCTGTCTCAACAACAACAACAACAACAACAACAAAAAGATGTATTCCAATATCAAATGACAAATTCTAACTGTGCAAACACTGCAATTATGTTTGCACCAACCTAATAGTACTGGAAGTCTTAACTATGGTAATTAGACAAGAAAAAGAAATAAAGTATTCAAATTGGAAAAGAAGTTAAATTATCCTTGTTTGCAGATGATGTGATCTCATATTTGGCAAAAGCTAAAGACTTCACCAAAAAACTGTTCGAACTGATAAATTCAGTAAAGTTGCAGGATCAAAAATCAACACACAGAGATCAGTGGTGTTTCTGTATGCCAACAGTGAACAATCTGAAAAAAATCCAGAAAGTGACCCCGTTTACAATAGCTACAAATGAAATACCTAGGAATTAACCAAAGAGATGAAAGATCTCTATAATAAAAACTATTAAACACTGATGCAAGAAACTGAAGAGGACATTAAAAAAATGAAAAGATACTTCATGTTCATGAGTTGAAAAAAATCAATATTAAAATGTCCATAGTACCCAAAGCAATCTACAGATTCAATACAATCCATATTCAAAATACAAATGACATTCTCCACAGAAATAGAAAAAACAATTCTAAAATTTATGTGGAACCACAGAGGACTCAGAATAGCCACAGCTATCTTCAACATAAAGAAGAAAACTGGAGAAATCACATTACCTGACTTGAAATTATACTAGAAAGCTATGGTAACCAAAACAGCATGGTACTGACGTAAAAACAAACATAGACCAGTGGAACAGAATAGAGAACCCATTAATAAATCCATACATTTACAGTGAACTGGTTTTTGACAGAGGTGCCAAGAACATACTTTGGCAAAAGGACAGTCTGTACAATAAATGGTTCTCGGAAAACTGGAAATCTATATGCAGATAGCTACATGCAGAAGAGTGAAGCTAGATCCCTATCTCTTACTATATACAAAAATCAAATCAAAATGTATTAAAGATTTAAATCTTAAACTTCAAACTCTGAAACTGCTAAAAGAAAACTTTGGGGAAACTTGCCAGGATATCGGTTTCGGCAAAAATTTATGGAGCAATAAATACCTCATATGCATAGGCAACCAAAGCAAAACTGGATCAAGGGGATCTTTTCTCACTTCCTTTTGTATGTGTTTTTTTAAGAATTTTTCTTGTTTTGGTTGCTGTGGGGATTACATGTAACATACTAAATTTATAATAGTCTAGTTTGAAATAGTACCAGTTTAACTTCAGTAGTATACAAAAACTTTATTCCTGTATAGCTCCATTTCCTTGATATGTTGTTTTATGGCAGATTACATCTTTATTCATTCTGTGCTAAATATCATAGATTTAAAAATTTTGTCATGCTTTTGTCTTTTAAGTCATATAGGGAAAAAAAGTGGAGTTAAAAAACAAAAATAGATTATTACTGGCTGTGATATTTATCCATATAGTTACCTTTGCTGGGGATCTTTATATATATATTTTTTGGATCTTCATTTTTTCAGATGGCTTTAAGTTTCTGTTTCGTGTCCTTTCATTTCAACTTGAAGATGCCTTTTAGGATTTGATGTAGAACAGATGTAGTGGTGATGGACTCTGCTTTTTTTTCTTTCTTAAATCTGAAAATGTCTCGATTTCTCTCTCTCTCTCTCTTTTTTTTTTTGGATCAAAGTCTTGCTCTGTTGCCCAGGCTGGAGTGTAGTGGTGCGAGCTTGGCTCACTGCAGCGCTGACTTCGTGGGCTCAAGCAAGTTTCTTGCCTCATCCTCCTGAATAGCTGGGACTACAGGCATATGTTACCATGCCTGGCTAACTTTTGTGTGTTTTGCAGAGACAGGGTTTCGCTGTGTTCTCCAGACTGGTCTCAAACTCCTGGGCTCAAGCGATCTGCCTGCCTTGGCCTCTCAAAGTGTTGGGATTACAGGCGTGAGCCACTGCACCCAGCCTTGATTTTTTCCTCATTTTTGAAGGACAGTTATGCTCAAAATAGAATTCTATATGTCATCCTACCCACTTCTGGACTCCACAGTTCTGATGAGATATGAGCTGTTTGTCTGACTGAGGATCCCCTGTATTTGACAGGTTGCTTTTCTCTTGGTGCTTTGAATATTCTTTCTTTGCCACTGGCTTTGACAGTTTGGTTATCATGTGTCTCCATATGAACCTTTTTGAATTTAACCTGCTTAGAAGTCACGGAACTTTTTGGATGTGTGGATTTGCATCTGTCATTACATTTGGGAAGTTTTGGTATGTTATTTCTTCTTCTTCTTCTTTTTTTTTTTTTTTTTTTTTTGAGACAGAGTCTTGTTCTGTTACCTAGGCTGGATGGAGTGCAGTGGCAGGATCTTGGCTCACTGCAACCTCTGCCTCTTGGGTTCAAGTGATGCTTGTGCCTCAGCCTCCCGAGTAGCTGGAACTACAGGCATGCACCACCATGCCAGCTGATTTTTGTATTTTTATTAGAGATGGGGTTTCACCGTGTTGGCCAGACTGGTCTCAAACTCCTAACCTCATGATCTGCCCGCCTTGGCCTCCCAAAGTGTTGGGATTACAGGCTTGAGCCGTGGTGCCCGGCCTCTTCACATGTTCTTACTGCCCCCTTCTCTTCTGGAATTCCCATATTCATATATTGTTTCACTGTTTTTTGTTTGTTTGTTTGTTTTTTTGGCGACAGAGTCTTGCTCTGTCACCCAGGCTGGAGTGCAATGGCATGATCTCAGCTCATTGCAACCTCCGCCTCCCAGGTTCATGCGATTCTTGTGCCTCAGCCTCCTGAGTAGCTGGGATTACAGGCACGTGCCATCATGCCCAGCTAATTTTTGTATTTTTAGTAGAGATGGGGTTTTGCCATGTTGGCCAGGCTGGTCTTGAACTCTTGACCTCAAGTGATCCGCCCACCTCAGCCTCCCAAAGTTCTGAGATTACAGGCATGAGCCACCGTGCCTGACTATTTTCAATGTTTTAATCTTCATGCTGCTTAGTGGGTATGTTCAGTTTGTGAAAATTCATTGAGTTCTCTGCTTAGGTATGTGTACTTTTCTAAAATGAGTAATATACTTCCGTAAAAGTTAAAAATCCTAGCTGAAAAGTTCAGATTGCATATTTAATTTATATTTCCTTTCCTTTGCCAGGTTTCGACTCAAAGAGACTTGCAATAAGAAGGGTTGTGATCCTCTCTTTCTTTTCTCCTCTCCTCTGTTTTCTGGTTTCTTTCCTTTGGTGTCTTGTGGGAGGGAATAGGGAGATTGAAAAGTATATGTATTTCTCTTAATTGGTACTGATCTAATTCTTTCTTGATTGTTCTTTTTCTGGCTAAGATGGATTATTCTTCCATATAGTGTAGCAGGCATCCAAATGCTGGTTCTCCCATGCAGCTGGTTGTAAGTTTTTTTGAGATAGGATCTTTTCCTCTCCACATTGCCTTCATAGAGGATATCCACTTTAGCTTGATGTCTTCCAAGGCCTCCTCAGTTCTCTCTACCTAGAACTTCTTGCTGTGCTTGTCACCTTTGTGAGTGGCCAACCCTCTTTAATGGGTTACTAGCATTAGTCGAAGCTTGCTTGCTTCCCTGGTTTCTCCTTGATCCATAGGTACTGTTTCTTTCTTGACATGCCAAATAGTGTAAATACAAGCCATTCCCTTGCTGCCTTCTGTTTTTGCATTAAGTTCTATTTCCCGTTCCCCCTGTCTCACTGCTCACTCCTACTATAGTTAGGTGCCTGGACACATCAGTTGTTTGATTCAGTGCCTCAATATCCTCCTTTATCCTTTTATTCACTTACCACCATGTTTTGAAATTGTCTTTTTCTTCTTTTCAGGTATTTTTCTTCACCAACTTCACTCTTCTTTTTATGTTTGGGCATTTGTAAATCATGTTTTGAATGGTCACCACCAACCAATATTAGTACTTTCCATTTTTTTCCAACTCACTAATTGCAATATATAACTGTATAGAATTTGTTTTCTTTCTGTTTTTTTTTTTTTTTTTTAATCTTAGAGAACTGGAAATTTCCTCCTTTTTTGCTCCTTGTGGCTTCTAGTATTGCTGTGGTGCCAGTTACTTGAAGCTTGTTTTTCAAATGGCAGGTGACATGGGATCAGTTATTCTCTTTTTTTTTGAGATGGAGTCTTGTTCTGTTGCCCAGGTTAGAGTGCAGTGGTGTGATCTTGGCTCACTGAAACCTCCGCCTCCTAGGTTCAAGCAATTCTCTGTCTCAGCCTCCCGAGTAAGCTGAGGTTACAGGCGCCCGCCACCATGCCGGGCTAATTTTTGTATTTTTAGTAGAGATGGGGTTTCATCATCTTGACCAGTCTGGTCTTGAACTCCTGACCTCATGATCCACCCGCCTCGGCCTCCCAAAGTGCTGGGATTACAGGTGTGAGCCACTGTACCCGGGCCAGTTATTCTCTTATGGTTCTTGTCTCTGTACTGTCTAGATCAGTTTGATGTGTTACTTATCCGTATTTGTTTTAGCTTCCTTCATTGACATATAATAGATATACCTCATTGGGCTTATTTTTTTCAAAAGTTTTTTATTTATTATAATACTCCTGATTGGGTGTTGGCTTAAAAATGTCTACATGTTGATGATATTGTTGGATACTGCCTACTGAATGAGGAGAAAGAGGCGTTGGAGTGGAATGGGAAGGTTCTGTCAATGTTTCGTATTGCCTGTAGTTTTTCATAGTATTTTTATACTTTTTCTTTGAAAACCTGTATTTTGCTCCTCTTATAGGCATCTAAAGAAAGCTCTAAGATTAATTTTAGCATTAATTGAATGTTAGAGATATTTCTAACTTTGTATAGGTAAAGTCTACCATTTAATGATTTTTTTAAACTAAAATATGCTTTTCTTTATTGGATATAGGAAGGGTATGAATAAAAGGAGAAACATAAATAAACTTAACTAAGAATTGTACTCATTATGAATAATATATCTGGTCAAAATGTCTGTCATCCCATGACCTTTCTCACCTATTTTTCCTTTGGCATTTTGTAATCAATATCCTGTGTCCTTTACAGTATACCCAGCTTTTACTAAGAAATATATTTCTGGTTTTAGCTATTGAGGGGGAAGTATAATATGTTGGCAGTTTTAAATTGTAGTGAATGTTGTAGAGATGTTTAATATAAAGTTTTTATACTTCAGAGCAGATATTAAAGACTCGTGTTTTACTCTTTTTCTCTTTGAAGGATGTGGTAACTGGACTTAGTCCGCTGCTCTTCAGGAAACTCAGTAATCCTGACATATTTTCATCCACTGGAAAAGTTAAACTTCAGCGACAACTGAGTCAGGATGATTGTAAGTTATGGAGAGGAAACCTGGCCAGCTCTCTGTCGGGTAAATATCTGATTTTGTTTTTTTAAGAAATGTGAGACTGTGTGGTCAATATTTAAGGGTATATTAATTGACGTGGCATCTTGACAGTTTCTTCTCTGGTAGTAGTCCTGTATAGAACACTTATGGTAAGGCTGTCTTCCTCTCCTTACTTCTTCCTCATGGAATCTCTAATTGCTAACCTGCAGGACCTGATAGGTATTTCTTGGCTGATCAGCACTACTGGTCACCCTCTCTCATTCTGATTTTTGCTCTCTGCCCATTTCTGTAGACTTTACATTCTTTGCTGCTGTAGATTTTCTTTTTTTCTTCATTCTCAAAACCTAAAACTCATAGTGTCCTCTCTACCTCCTTCAAAGAAAAGACACCTAAAAAATTCAGGGGGAAAAATTATATGAAGAAGTCGCAGTACAAAAGGAAGCAATTACATTGTGCGTTGTGGCATACTTCTTTTCTTTTCTTTTTTTTTTTTTTTTTGAGATGGAGTCTCGCTTTGTAGCCCAGGCTGGAGTGCAGTGGTGCGATCTCGGCTCACTGCAAGCTCCGCCTCCCGAGTTCATGCCATTCTCCTGCCTCAGCCTCCCGAGTAGCTGGGACTACAGGCATCTGTCACCACACCCTGCTAATTTTGTGTATTTTTAGTAGAGAAGGGGTTTCCCTGTGTTAGCCAGGATGATCTCAATCTCCTGACCTTGTGATCCGCCCGCCTCAGCCTCCCATGGTGCTGGGATTACAGGCGTGAACCACTGCGCCTGGCCTCTTATATTAAAATTTTTATTTTTGCTGGTCATATATTTAGTTACATAGAGCCATTTCTTGTTCGGTTTTTCATGGCATTCTCCTCTTTTTTTTTTTTTTTTTAAAGGATGTGATTATCTTTTCTTTTTTTTTGAGACAGGGTCTCACTTTGTTGCCCAGGCTGGAGTTTAGTGGCGTGATCTCTGCTCACTGCATCCTCCACCTTCCAGGTTCAAGCGATTCTCCTGCTTCAGCGTCCTGAGTAGCTGGGATCACAGGCGCGCACCACCATGCCTGGCTAATTTTTGTATTTTTAGTAGAGACAGGGTTTCACCATGTTGGCCAGACTGCTCTTGAACTTCTGTCTTCAGGTGATCTGCCTGCCTTGACCTCCCAAAGTGCTGGGATTACAGGTGGGAGGTGAGCTACCACGCCTGGCTGGGATGTGATTATCTTCTGATTGTCATGACTAAATTAGATTTTTGATTTAAAAATGTGACTGGGTGTGGTGGCTCACGCCTGTAATCGCAGCACTTTGGGAGATTGAGGCAAGCAGATCACCTGAGGTCAGGAGTTCAAGACCAGCCTGGCCAACATGGCAAAAACCTGTCTCTACTAAAAATACAAAGATTAGCTGGGCATGGTGGTATGTGCCTGTGGTCCCAGCCACTCTGGAGGCTGAGGCACAAGAATTACTAGAATGCAGGAGGTGGAGACTGAGTGAGCATCATTACACTCCAGCCTGGGCAACAGAGTGAAACACTGTCTCCAAAACAAAGCAAAACAAAAAAAAGTAAAAAATTTTCTTCCCTGGATCAACTCTTTCTTTTGAGCACCTAACAACCAGAATATTCAGTGTTTTGTTCTGAAGTGCTAAATCCCTTTTATCCTGTGAGGTAACTGCATGGCTACTGGATACATTCTTGAAATGTGGTTGTGTTTGACTGTTCTTTCTGTGGAATTTTCCATTTATCTGATTTCAGCCTATGTCTTACTTTATGACTTTTGGGGTGTTTTTCATTTCTGAGTGCTCAGTCTAAGAGTTTGCAGGGCAGATGATACCTCACTTTTTTTTTGAGACAGGGTCTCCTCTGTTGCCCAGGCTGGAGTGCAGTGGTGTGATCTCAGCTCACTGCAACCTCTGCCTTCTGGGCTCAAGTGATCCTCCCACTCCAGTTGTGTACCACCACACCCAGCAAATTTTTGTATTTTTGGTAGAGAGCAGGTGTCGCCGTGTTTCCCAGGCTGGTCTTGAACTCCTGACCTCAAGCATTCCTGCCTCGGCCTCCTAAAGAGCTGGGATTATAAGCTTGAGCCACCAGGCCAGGCCAGATACTCCACTTAATTGCAATCCCCTCCATGCTTACTATAGTTTATACCTTTCTTTGTCCAATTCCATTGGTTATGATCCACCTATCTGCTTTAGATTTCCCACCCAGTTTTTTTACCCTCTCATTGGCAGTGTCTGTCCGTTTCTGTCATTATGGACTTTGTTTGCTTGCTTTTTTTTTTTTTTTTGACAGAGTCTCACTCTGTCCCCAGACTGGAGTGCAGTGGCTCGATCTCGGCTCACTGCAACCTCCGCCTCCCTGGTTCAAGCCATTCTTCTGCCTCAGCCTCCTGAGTAGCTGGGACTACAGGTGCCATGCCACCACACCCAGCTAATTTTTGTATTTTTAGTAGAGATGGGGTTTCACCATGTTGGCCAGAGTGGTCTCAATCTCTTGACCTTGTGATCTGCCTGCCTCAGCCTCCCAAAGTCCTGGGATTACAGGCGTGAGCCACCACACCCCACCTAGATTACTTTTTTTGTCTCATTTTTATGGTGTTTCCTGGAGGACAAAAGATAAAATCATGTGCTTGGTCTGCCATCTTTAACTGAGAATGTTTTATGCAGTAGCCTCTTGAATTATTATAAGAATAGTAGTTGGAGTTTTTACGAGGTTTTCTTTTTTTTTCCTGTGTTATTTGTTTACTAAAGAGCTGCTTGTTATTCTGTTTGTTTTGTCATTCCTTCTGTTTTGTTTATTTTCCTCAAGTTCTTGGCAGTCTGCGGTATGCTGCAGTCTTTACTGGTGTATACTCAAATAGGTTTCTTCTACACTGTGTAAGCCTCTTTCCAAGCAGGCCTGTATTTTGAAGAGAGAGACGATAGTAATCTTTTGTATATAGGATAAGTTAAACTAACTTTCCTTTAGAATTAATAGGTGAGAAGTAGACAGGTCATCTGGAGAAATGCACATTTGCAGAATGAAGGAAAGAAGGCAGGCAGACAGGGTCTACTCTGGGCTTAGGGAAGTTTTGAGCAGAGAACCATCATCATCATCATTATTATTTTTGTGGAGGGCTTTATGGAAAGACTTTCCAGTAAAAGGTACACTTGAAACTTGAAAACTTAACTAGATTTTAAAAATATATGTAATTTTCTAATAAAACATGCTAGTTATAAAAAAATTTCACTACAAAAACATGCATTATGTCAAAGTGAAGTCTTTCCTTTTTTTTTATTTTTTGAGACATCTTATTCTGTTTCCCAGGCTAAAGTGCAGTGACATGACCATGGCTCACTGAAGCCTTGATCACCTGAGCTCAGGTGATCCTCCCCACTTCTTCTCAGCCTCCTGAGTAGCTGGGACCACAGGCACACACCACCATGCCTGGCTAATTTTTTTTTTTTTCTTGGAGATGGGGTCTTGCTATGTAGCCCAGGCTGGTCTTGAACCTTGGGCCCAAGTGATCCTCCTGCTTCAGCCTCCCAAAGTACTGGGATTACAGGTATGAGCCACAACACCTGTCCTGAAGCCTTTCTCAATTTTTACTTTCTTCTATGTCTTAATTTTCATCTACAGTTAGGTTTGCTAAATTGTTCTCCAAATGAATGGTATCATATTTTGTTGGCAGCAAAAACAAAAATATCCCCCAAACCCTTTCTTCACATCTTTACTACATTGAGTATTTTCATGACTAAGATTTTGCCAGGTGCAGGAAGGGTTTTCAGGTGGGTCAAGTGATCATGATAAAGCCAGGGGAAAGTGCAGGGCATAATATTGAAGTTGAGTGAGTGAATAAGTGTGGAAAAGAGTTGAAGGAGATGAGGCCAGAAAGATAATCTGGATTTATGGAGGGTCTTTTTCATAATGCCAAAATGTCTGGCATAATTTCTTCAAATAGTAAGGAGCCATCAGAAGCTTTTAAGGAAGGAAATGACATGAACACATTTTTGTTGGTTAGATCATAAGCAAAAGTGTGAAGAATGGTGTGAAGAAGGGGAGAAATGAGACCTTCACCTCAGTTAGAAAGTCACTGCAGGCCGGGCGCAATGGCTCACGCCTGTAATCCCAGCATTTTGGGAGGCCAAGGCAGGCACATCACCTGAGATCAGGAGTTGGAGACCCGCCTGGCTAACATGGCAAAATCCCATCTCTACTAAAAATACAAAACATCAGCCAGGTGTGGTGGCACATGCCTGTAGTCCCAGCTACTCAGGAGGCTGAGGCAGGAGAATCACTTGAGCCTGGGAGGCAGAGGTTGCAGTGAGCCTAGGTCACTCCACACCACTCCGGGCTGGGTGACAGTGAGACTCTGTCTCCAAAAAAAAAAAAAAAAATCTTTCATTGAGACTCTCTTTCATTGAGATTAAGGCAGATAGTAAACATGAACTGAGCACGTGGAGTCTGGTGAGAACAGAATAGATTCATTGTTTGCCTACTGGAAACTTGCATCTCTAATGTTACATTGAGTTGATGAGAAACTATGTAGGCTAGAAGGGATTGGGAAACTCCTAGACTGCTAGTTTGGGTGTCAGCGTGGGAGGCTGGCATGTGGTGAATATTATAGAGAACATAAAATAGTTAATCCATTTCAGTGTTCCACTTGCCATTATCCTCACCACCAAGACAGTCACAATTTTTAATGGATAGTTAGAAATTTTAATAGATTCTAAAATGGATGTGAACAATTTTACTTTGTATCAGTATGATTTTATCCACTTGATATCATTGTATTTGTATTTTTTCATTCGTTTATCATAATTACATGTATATTTTCCAAACCTTGTGTTTGAAGGTAAGCAGCTGCTACCTTTGTCCAGCAGTGTACATAGCAGTGTGGGACAGGTGACTTGGCAGTCGTCAGGAGAAGCATCAAACCTGGTTCGAATGAGAAACCAGTCCCTTGGACAATCTGCACCTTCTCTTACTGCTGGCCTGGTAAGTGTTCATAAAGGTGGCGTTTTGCTCTATGAAAAATCCTTAATTGTCATTTGTCATTGCAACGTCTATTCCTTTTCCTTTTTCAGATTTGGATAATTTAGTTTCCAAAATGAAGTATGGAACAGAATGCATTTATTAATTTCTTTTTTTTTTTAGAGATAGGGTCTTGCTTTGTTGCTCAGGCTGACTTTGAACTCCTTGGCTGTAGTATTCCTGTTGCCTCAGCCTCCCAAGTAGCAAGGACTACAGGTACATGTCATGGCATCAGGCTAAGAATGAAATTTTTTTTTTTTTTTTTTGAGTCGGAATTTTGCTCTTGTCGCCCAGGCTGGAGTGCAATGGTGTGATCTCAGCTGTCTCCTGGGTTCAAGCAATTCTCCTGCCTCAGCCTCCCGAGTCGCTGGGATTACAGGTGTGCGCCACCACCCCTGGCTAATTTGTTTGTATTATTAGTAGAGATGGGGTTTCTCTGTGTTGGCCAGGCTGGTCTTGAACTCCTGACCTCAGGTGATCCGTCCCCATCGGCCTCCCAAAGTGCTGGGATTACAGGTGTGGGCCACCGCTCCTGGCCTTAAGAATGAAATTTTAATTGAGTCTATTTTTTTTTTTTTTGAGATGGAGTCTTGCTCTGTTGCCCAGGCTGTAGTGCAATCTCAGCTCACTGCAACCTCTGCCTCCCAGGTTCAAGCGATTCTCCTGCCTCAGCCTCCCAAGTAGCTGGGATTACAGGCACCTGCCACCATGCCCCACTAATTTTTGTGTTTTTAGTAGAGACAGGGTTTCACCATGTTGGCCAGGGTGGTCTCGAACTCCTGACCTCATGATCCACCTGCCTTGGCCTCCAAAAGTGTTGGGATTACAGGCTTGAGCCACTGTGCCCAGCCCAATTGAGTGTTTTGATTGCCCTCTCATGCCGTCAGTGTCACTGGTACTAATTGTATAGTGAGGGTCAAGAAAAAGATTCAGTATGATTGTATCTTCAATGAGTAAATTTTCCTGGGAAGGAACATTCTTTTTATAGAAATGATTCTGAATCTGGTAAAGTTATGCTGCTTTGGTTTACAGCTCTGTGGTATACATATTTAGTACATGAGGATAGAGAACATGTTTGGCACATCATGAGTACTTAAGTATATATGTAAGAATGAGGGCCGGGTGCAGTGGCTTACATCTCTAATTCCTGCACTCTGGGAGTCTGAGGCAGGAGGATCACTTGAGGCCAGGAGTTTGAGGCTACCCTGGACTGTTACCATAGTGAGACCTTGTCTCTACAAATAATAATAATAAAAAAAATTAGCCGAGGATGGTGGGGTGTGCCTGTGGTCCCAGCTACTCAGAAGGCTGAGGTGGGATAATCGCTTGAGCCTGAGCAGTTGAAGCTGTGGTGCGCTGTGATTGTGCCACTGCACTCTGGTGACAGAGCGAGATCTTGTCTGGGAAAAAAAAAAAAAGTCTTTTGTTTGTCTACGCTTTGTGTGATAGGCAGGGCCTTACAAAATTTAAGCTGTGTAGCCTGGGCAGGTTGCTTTGTTTTCTGCCTGTTGTTACAAATTATACCCTTTTACTCTCAAACTTGCTTTTGTACCAAAGGCACCCACTGGCTTTCTGCTCATCTCACACCGTTCCCTCTATCCTTAGGTCTAGGCACACTACTAATTTGTAGGGTACAATAACAGCAACTTGTTACTATTAAAGTCTCATGTACACTTGAAAATATAAGCCTTTTGGGTCAACATACGTGGAGTAGAAAGTTTTGTCCATTTATTCAATATGGGAAGTGGGAGTAGAGGGGAGGATGTCTTCATGTAGCAGGTGAGAAGCTAATTTTTGGATCAAAGGATATCCTGATATTACCAAAGTTTGTGATTCTTAGGCCACAGAGAGAATCAGGATCATGTGTGGAAATTCCTACCTCCTTAATTTTTTATTTGAAATTTTCAAATCTACAGAAAAATGAAAAGAATGGTACAGTGAACACCCATGTAAGCTTTACCTAGACTGACTAATTTGTACATTTTGCCATATTTGTTTTTTCTGTGTGTATATACCTATTTTTTCCTGAAGCATTTCAAAGCAAGTCACAGACTAATTACGATGCCTCATCCTTAAGAATTTCTCCTAATATGAAGGACACTCTCCTAAATAACTACAATATATTATCAGATCTAAGATGTTTAACATCTTTTTTTTTGAGACTGAGTCTCGCTCTGTCACCCAGGCTGGAGTGTAGTGACGCAATTTTTGACTCACTGCAACTTCTGCCTCCTGGGTTCAAGCGATTCTCCTGTCTTAGCCTCCCGAGTAGCTGGGATGACAGGTGTGCACCACTACACCTGGCTAATTTTTGTATTTTTAGTATAGACGGGGTTTCACCATGTTGGCCAGGCTGGTCTCGAACTCCTGACCTCAAGTGACCCATCTGCCTCGGCCTCTCAAAGCGCTGGGATTGCAGACATGAGCCACTGCGCCTGGCCACATCATTTTAATAGTAGCATCTAATAATATAAAGACCATATTGAGATTTTCCTGCCTGGTCCTAACATGTCTATTAAAGCCTCACCTGCTTCCCTTTTAACCTCTGGAACCTAAAACAAACAAACAAGCAAAAATGGATGAGTGTACCCTCCTAGAGATTTTGATCCAGATGTCTGGGGTTAGTCACAAGCATCTGTATTTTCTTTTCTTTTTTCTTTTTTCTTTTTTTTTTTTGAGACAGGTTCTCCCTCTGTTGCCCAGTCTAGAGTGCAGTGTCATGATCTTAGCTCACTGCACCCTCTACTTCTGGGTTCAAGTAATTCTCATGCCTCCCGAGTAGCTAGGATTACAGGTGTGTGCCACCTCGCCTGGCTATTTTTTGTCTTTTCATTAGTGGTGGGGTTTCACCATGTTGGCCGGGCTGGTCTTGAACTGCTGACCTCAAGTGATCCACCTGCCTTGGCCTCCCTAAGTGCTGGGGTTACAGGCGTGAACCTGGCCTGTATTTTCTTCAAACTGTTACCCTGATTCTAACATGTACCTCTTTGAGAACTACTGCCACCATGGTACAGCTGAGTATTCCACTTTAAGGTGGTATGTTGCAGAAGGGATTCCTGGACTGAGATTACTGGAGCCTAGGCCAACTGAGCTAGAATATTCCTGAATTATGTTTTTTTAAATTAACAGTTTATTGTGATATAATTCACATATGATGTAATTCACCCACTTAAAGTATACAGGTCAGTGTTTTTTGGCGTATTTCACAGACATGTACAGCCATCACTGTAGTCAATTTAAGAATATTTTCTTTACTTTAGAAACTGTACTCTTCAGGTATCACCTCCTCATTGTTCCATCCCTGCCCTTGCCCCTGCACTAGGCAACCACTAATCTACTTTCCACCTCTATAGGTTTGCCTATTCTGTATTTTTCATATAAATCAAATCAAATATGTGGCCTTTTGTGGCTGCTGCTTCGACTTAGTCTAATGTCTTCAGGATTCATCCTTTTTGCAGCATGTATTCCTTTTTATTGCCAAACAGTATTTTGTTGTATGTATATATCATATTTTGTTTAGCTGTTCATCAGTTGATTCATTTCCTTCATTCTTCACCTTCATTTTCTAATGTTTATTGAGGGGATTTATCTGGGGGCTTATTTTTCCCATATATGTTGAAATCATGATCCTAATTAATGATTACCAGGGCATGTTCTAAAAAGGATCATAATAATCATATGATATGATCATATATGTTCCTAGGGATGGAGAAGAACTTAGGTGGCATCTTGTTCAAGATTAGTTATTTTTCTTCTTCTTCTAAAAAAAAAATTATATAGAGTGAAAATCTGTTGTTAAAAGTGGGTTGTTTCTGCCTTTTGGCTAGTATAAATAATAGCCAAATAATAATAATGCTACAAACATTCATGTACAAATTTTAATGTAGATACATGTTTTCATTTCTCTTGGATATATATCTAGGAGAGAAGTTGCTGCGTCATATGGTAACTCTGTGTTTAATCATTTGAGAAACTTTGATTTCTCTACATCCTTGCTATCCTGGCGGGTGTGAAGCGATATCTTGTGTCTTTGATGTGCGTTTCTCTAATGACTCATGATGTTGAGCGTCTTTCATGTGCTTACCGGACATTTATTTGTCTTCTTTGAAGAAATGTCTATGTGGATTATTGGCCATTTTTAAAATTGAATATTTTTTTCTTTTATTATAAATTTGTAAAATAATTGTTTCTTTAGACCTGAATCCAATTTTTTCTCTTTCCCAGGGAACTGCTTTTTGTTTTCTCTTGTGCTTTTTTTTTCCTGAGCTACTTATTTACCTACTGTAACTTCAAGCCAGCTCTTCTCTTTCCATTCTTCTGCCCGAAGATTTTCAGTTGAATATTTTATGTTAGGTGGCACATTTGCTCCTTGATGTTAAATACCTATTTCTGCTTTGACCACCCATACTGGAATAAACCTCATTGTCTACCCTGCTTCTGACTGTGACATTTCTGAAAAATCTTAACTAGAATGTATTCTCTTTGGAGTAATGGCCGTCTACAGTACATGGACCCAGCCTCCAAAGAACTTTTGGGTTAGCAGAACAGGATTCACATTTAACAGGACAACCATTTAAAAATAATAAAACGTGACATGTACATAAATATTATATTGATTATGATTTAAATAGTAACAAAAGGGGACAAGAATTATGCTAGTTATAATTATTGGGATGATAACTTGTAGGAGGTTAGACTTGACCGGAGTCTGGAGATTAGATAAGCAAAAGCCTTAAAGTTGCAAATATTTTAATTTTGAGGCCATCTAGATGATGTTTTTATGAAGAGATTTTTGGCTCTTCATTTTCTGGTGTCTATTGAGAGGATTTCTCAGAGGGCTTATTTTCCCCATATATGTGGGAACCATGATCCTAATTAGTGGTTCCCAGGGCATGTTCTAAAACAGATCATAGAATCATATTATTATATGTTCTTAGGGATGGAGTAAAACTTAGATAGTGTCTTGTTCAAGATTAGTTATTATTTGTATTCTTAAAAATATATATGCAGTTAAAATCTGTTGTTAAAAGTGGCATAGGAGAAAGACCCCTGCATTAGAAATCAGAAGACCAAGCTCTGATGCTGCTATGGGAATTTGAATAAACATATTGGAGCCTGTGTTTTTCTCATCTGTAAAATGAGGTTAATTCCTGCTTTGCTTTCTTCTGAGTATGTTAACTAGTATCTGCAGTTTTGATCTTTGCCTTCTGTATCTCTGATGCAAATCCACTTGGCTGTATCACCATTTCTAAGACTCACCCTACCTATCTGCTGCCTTTCCATCCCCCCAAGCCAGTTCTTCCTTGTTCATGCCGTCTTTTTTTTTCTTTCCATAATCGAAATTTTATTGGTAGTGTTGAGGATCAGTACACAGACATTTCCATTTGTTCACAGTTCTTAACATATCTACCGAAAATCTGAAAAGCCATGTATTGTAATTGTTTTTTAAAAAGTTATTCCAGTGACTTTCCAGCTTAAAATTTGGAGGCAAATTTTTCTTAGGAGGCCATCATGTATCCTAAGGAAAGTACCAGTATTGTCAAGTGTTACATACATCCTACCAATCTACCAGTTCACAATTTAGTAGTATATATACTACATACTTAAATTTTCAGTCTTTTGCAGCACATTAACAAAGTTATCAGGAAAGTAAGACTACTTTGACTAAAGGTGTTACAGAGTGCACACAATTCTGACAGGGAGAGCCATGATCAGGGAGTGATTTTCATTAGGAAACAATTCTACTAAAAAACAGCATGAGAATAGAAGTATTCTAAAATGTTCAAGTCATGATTACCAATAACCATTCTAACATGATACTATGATTATAGCAAACTGCTATAATCTTAAACTGAATTGGGAATATTTCTAACTGGAACAAAAGATAAGATATTCTGTTGAACATTTTATCATCAGTTCTCATGTTGAATATGACATGTCATTTTGGGTGCCATATTATTATTGAATTTTGTTGAGATTTTCATATAACATAAAATCAACCATTTTAAAGTGTACACTTTAGTGGCATTTTGTGCATTCACAATGTGTGCAGCCACCACCTTTATCAAGTTTTAAGACATTTTCACCACCATCCCTTGCAAAAAAAATCCTCTACCATTAAACAGTCCTTTTTCATTCCACCCTCATTCTAGCTCTGGCAACCACTAATCTGCTTTTTGTCTCTGTGGATTTACCTATTCTAACATTTCATATAAATGGAATCATAAAATATGTGACCTTTTATGCCTGGCTTTTTTCACTTAGCCCAATGCTTTCACGATTTTTCTGCATTATAGCATGTATCAATACTTTATTCCTTTTTATGACTGAATAAGATTCCATTGGATGGATAAGCCACACTTTGTTTATCTGTTTGTCTGCTGATAGACATTTGGGTTGTTTCTACCTTTTAGCCATTGTGGATAATACTGCTGTGAGCATTTGTGTACATGAACTTGTTTTGAGTACTTGTTTTCTGTATTTTTGGGTATATACCTATACCTAAGAGTAGACTTGTTGGATGATACAGTAATTCTTTAATTTTTTGAAGAACTACCAAACTTTTGGTTTGCTGCACCATTTTATATTCTTCCCAGAAATACATTAGGGTTCCAGTTTCACTGCATCTTGCCAACACTTTTCTGTTTTTTTAATTATAGCCATCATAGTGGGTGTTAAGTGGTCTCTCACTGTGGCTTTGATTAGTATTATACTTTAATAATATTTTAGAACTGTCTGTCAAGGTCACATGGAGTATGCTTTTTCTTTTTTTGAGACGGAGTCTGGCTCTGTCGCCCAGGCTGGAGTGCAGTGGCCGGATCTCAGCTCACTGCAAGCTCCGCCTCCCGGGTTCACGCCATTCTCCTGCCTCAGCCTCCCGAGTAGCTGGGACTACAGGCGCCCGCCACCTCGCCCGGCTAGTTTTTTGTATTTTTTTAGTAGAGACGGGGTTTCACCGTGTTAGCCAGGATGGTCTCGATCTCCTGACCTCGTGATCTGCCCGTCTCAGCCTCCCAAAGTGCTGGGATTACAGGCTTGAGCCACCGCGCCCAGCCAGAGTATGCTTTTAAAGGAAGTAACAAAACTCCAAGACTTTTCTTAGAACCTTTTCTCATCGTTAAAAAGATTCTTTCTTTAATTTATATTATTTTAGTTGAAAAGTAATCCCATCATTCTTAATTTATTTTTCCTTAATTTTCACAAGTTCAAAGAGGAAAAACCCATAGATGTTTGTTTTACCTACTTCAGTGTTATAAAGAGATTCCAAATTCAGCACTTCCCCTTTCAGTATTACCTTTCTGCCCCTGTAGTTTTGCATTTTCTATTGTGAAAGGTGGAGATATCTATATCTATATGTCAGTTGGCTTTATTGAGGTATAGTTTACATAGAATAAAATTCACCCATTTTAAGTGTTCAGTTTGATGACTTTTGGCAGATGTATACAGTTGTGTCACCACCACCACGATTATGATATAGATATATAAGAATTATGGTATAGAACAGAACAGCATTCCCCAACCTTTTTGGCACCAGGGACTGGTTTCATGGAAGACAGTTTTTCCACAGATGGGTGGAGGGGGGATGGGAGATGGTTTCAGGATGAAACTGTTCCACCTCAGATCATCAGGCATTAGCTAGATTCTCATGAGGAGTGTGCAACCTAGAATCCCTCGTATGCACAGTTCACAATAGGGTTCGTGCCCCTATGAGAATCTAATGCTGCGCTGCTGATCTGACAGGAGATGGAGTTCAGGCGGTAATGCTCACCCTCATGCAGCTCATCTCTTGCCATGTGGCCTGGTCCCAAACAGGCCATGGACCTGGTATAGAATATGTCTGCCACCCCATGTTCGCTTGTGTCCCTTTGCTGTCTGTTCTCTCTCCCCAGGCCCAGCCTTTGGCAACTACTGATGTGCTTTTTGTCACTGCAGTTTTGCCTTTTCCAGAATTTCATAGAAATGGAATCAATACAGTATGTAGTCTTTTGTGTTTTTTCTCAATCTCAGAATCTCCTTCTGAGATTCATCCATGTTGTTTTGAGTGTCAGTAGTTTGTTCCTCTTTATTGCTGAAAAGGGTTCCATTGGTATGGGTGTACAGACTTTTCCATTCCCTAGTTAATGACCATATGGGTTGTTTCCAGTTTTTGCCTGTTAGGCAGAGAGCTGCTATGAAAGTTCATATAAGTTTTTTTTTTTTTTTTTTTTTTTTTTTTTTTGGTATAGAATATGCTTTTATTTCTCTTGGGTAAATACCTAGGAATGAGACTGGTGGAATGTGTATTTACCAGTGTAAATTTGTCTTTATAAGAAACTGCCAACCTGTTTTCTAAAGTGGCTATACCATTTTTGCGTTTCCACCAGCAGTTGCTCCACATCTTATCAGTACTAGGTATTATCATCTGTTTTTTTTTTTTTTTTTTTTTTTTTTTTTTTTTTGAGATGGAGTTTCACTCTTGTTGCCCAGGCTGAAGTGCAATGGCACAATCTCGGCTCATTGCAACCTCTGCCTCCCGGGTTCAAGCCATTCTCCTCCCTCAACCTCCCAAGTAGCTGAGATTACAGGCGCATGCCACCATGCCCAGCTAATTTTCGTATTTTTAGCAGAGATGGGGTTTCGCCATGTTGGTCAGGCTTGTCTCGAACTCCTAACCTCAGGTGATCCACCCACCTCAGCCTCCCGAAGTGCTGGGATTACAGGCATGAGCCACCATGCCCAGCTATCATTTAAAAAATTTTGGCCATACTAGTGGATGTGTAGGAGTTTCTCATTGTGGTTTTAATTTGCATTTCTCTAATGACTAATGAGATTGAACATATTTTTGTGTGCTCATTTGCCAATTTTTAAAATATATATATATATATATATTTTTTTTTTTTTTTGAGACCGAGTCTCGCTCTGTTGCCCAGGCTGGAGTGCAGTGGCTGGATCTCCTGGGTTTACGCCATTCTCCTGCCTCAGCCTCCCGAGTAGCTGGGACTACAGGCGCCCGCCACTTCGCCCGGCTAGTTTTTTTGTATTTTTTTAGTAGAGATGGGTTTTCACCGTGTTAGCCAGAATGGTCTCGATCTCCTGACCTTGTGATCCGCCTGCCTCAGCCTCCCAAAGTGCTGGGATTACAGGCTTGAGCCACCGCGCCAGGCCCTTTTTTTTTTTTTTTTTTTGAGATGGAGTCTCGGTCTGTTTCCCAAGCTGGAGTGCAGTGGCACGATCTTGGCTCACTGCAACCTCCGCCTCCCGGGTTCAAGCAATTCTTTTGCCTTAGCCTCCTGAGCAGCTGGGATTACAGGCATGCACCACCATGCCTGGCTAATTTTTGTATTTTTAATGGAGACGGGGTGTTGCCATGTTGGCCAGGCTCTTCTTGAACTCCTGACCTTAGGTGATCCACCTGCCTTGGCTTCCCAAAATGCTGGGATTACAGGCGTGAGCCACTGCGCCCAGTCAGCTATTTTCATATATATATATTCTGTGATGAAATGTCTGTTCAAACCTTTTGTCGATTTAAAAAATTGTTTTTTTTTGTCTTGAGTTTCAGGAATTCTTTGTATATTCTGGATACAAGTTATATATCAACTATATGCCTTCTAAATGTATTCTCCCTGTGACTTACATTTTCATTTTCTTATCAGTGTTTTACACAAACATTTATATACAAAAAATGTGGAAATCTATTGTATCCTTCTATACTAACAATGAATAACTAGAAATCAAAACTTAAAAAATCAAGACTGTTTGCAATAGTTTAAAAATATGAACTACTTGAAGATAAATTTCAGAAACCATTTGGAAGACCAGTACATTGAAAACTACAAAACATTACTGAGACAAATTAAAGAAGACCTAAATAAATGGAGAGATAAAATATTTTTGTGTATTGGAAGACCCATATCTTTCCTTTTTTTTTTCCTTTGTGACAGGGTCTTACTCTGTCATCCAGGCTGGAGTGTAGGGGTGTGATCTTGGCTCACTGTGACCTCTGCCTCCTGGGCTCCAGTGATCCTCCCACCTCAGCCTCTGGAGTAGCTGGGACTACAGGCACTATCACAGATTTTTTTTTTTTTTTTTGAGACGGAGTCTTGCTCTGTTGCCCAGGCTAGAGTGCAGTCGCGTGGTCTCAGCTCACCGCAACCTCCGCCTCCCGGGTTCAAGTGATTCTCCTGCCTCAGCCTCCCGAGTAGCTGGGATTACAGGTGCCTGCCACCATGCCCGGCTGATTTTTTATGTTTTTAGTAGAAACGGGGTTTCACCATGTTGGCCAGGCTGGTCTCGAATTTCTGACCCTGTGATCTGCCTGCCTCGGCCTCCCAAAGTGCTAATATTACAGGCTTGAGCCACCACCCAGCCATGTCTGGCTAATTTTTGTATTTTTTGTAGAGATGGGGTTTTGCCATATTGCCCAGGCTGGTCTTGGACTCCTGTACTCAAGCCATCCTCTTGCCCTGGCCTGCCAAAATGCTGGTTTACAGGCATGAACCACCTGGTGCCCAGTCTAGGAAGACTCATATCATGAAGATGTAAATTTTCTCCGTTAAGCTATAGATGTAATGCAATCCCGATCGAAACCCAGGTAGTATTTTTCAGAAAATATCAAGCTGATTTCAAATGTATATTGAAATGTAAAGGACCTAGAATAACCAAAACAATATTAAAAAGAAGACCAGAATCAAACTTATGTTATGACTTTATAAACGTACAGTAGTCAGGTCAGTGTGATTATTGGTATAAGGATAGATATATAGATCACTGGAATCAAATAGACAAATTTGCCAAGGCAATTTAATGGGAGAAAAGGTAGTCTTTATAACAAGTGATGTTGAAACAATTCACATAAAAACATCAACCTTGATACTTACCTCATGCTGTACAAAAATTAACTTGAAATGGGTAACTGACCAAATGTAAGAGCTTAAATCATAAAATGTGTAGAGGAAAACGGGTTTTTGTGATTTTAGGTGGGGCAAAGGTTTCTTGGAGTAAAAAAAGCTTGACATATAAAAGGAAAAAAATTGACTTTTATCAGAAAGAAAAAGTTTGCCCATGAGTATTTATTTTTAATGGGATGAGGACAAATTGAAGTGTATCTACAAAGGGGTGGAATGATGAGTGATACTTGTGTTAAAGAGTTATTAACAGATTTTGTTGTCTGTTTGGATTTTAATACATATCACTACCTTCTACCTTTGGAGGTAGAAATCTAGAAGTCATAATGAATGTTCTTTGCATACAACTCCTGTGGGTTTACCCATTAATTTGTACTTTTTTCATTTCTACTCAAGAAAATATATTTGAATGAAATCATTGTGAATGCCTTATACTTTACAGAAGTAAATACAAACTCAGGCTGTACACCTGTGTTCCAGGTCTTACTCCTGCCACTTAGTAATCATATGACACTCTACAAGTCACTAAACTTCTTTAAGCCTCTATTTTCTCATCTTTAAAATCAAAATAATGTTAAGACTTTCCTCATGGAGTTTTCAGGATGAAATGAGACAATCCATTTAAAATAGCATAGTGCCAGATTTGTAGTTAAATTTAGAGGCAGCCAAAAGCTACCTCCCTACATAGTGAACTATAACCTAATTTAATATATAAACTACCTGCAACCTAACCTGAGAGTATACTCCTGTAACAAGTAGCTGAGTCTCAGTCAAGCATAGCAGCCAAATTTTCAACCAATCATATAGGCTGAATATTGCCAAAGCATGTTCAAATAAGGCAAACACCTGAACTGCAGCCCATCAGGCTACTTCTGTATGTCATTTGTTTCTCTGGCCGTAAATATAGCCTACATGTATTGGGGGATGGAGCATTCTGAACTGCATTTGATACTGAATGCTAACTGGTTCATTAATCTCTCTATTTTTTTGAGACAGGGACTTGCTTAGTCACCCAGGGTGGAGTGCAATGACATGGCTCACTGCAGCCTGGACCTCCTGGGCTTGAGTGATGCTTCTGCCTCAGGCTGCTCCCTCCCTCACCTTTCCCAGTAGCTGGGACCACAGTTTTTTTTTCTTATTATTTGTAATGGGGGTTGGGGTGGGGGCTCCCTGTGCTGCCCAGGCTGGTCTCAAACTTCTGGGCTCAAGCAATCCTCCAGTCTCCGCCTCTGCCTCCCAGAGTGCTGGAATTACAGGGGTGAGCCACCGCACCTGGCAAATCTGTTTTTTGTTCAATTAAGTCATTAAATTTAACTTGTCTCAGGTTTTTCATTTAACAATATGAACAAAATTGTGTATTTTTTTTTTCTTTTTATGCCTTGGTACTTCAAGTAGTTATTAGTATCTGTGATACAGTAAGAAATATTGTATATATTTCTTAACATATGTGTATATTTCTTCTGTATATATATAATTACCGTGATATGGTAAGAAATATATATATTCCTTATATATATAGCTGGGACCACAGATGCGTACCACCATGCCTGGCTAATTTTTTGACTTTTTTGTAGAGACAGGATTTGGCTATGTTGTGCAGGCTAGTCTCTGCTGGGGGAGGTGTCAGAACCCCAGCAGTGGAGAGTGGTTGGCTCACTGGTCGTAAAAGAATTTACTGACAGCAGTATAGGTTTAGAAAGGAAAGTTTTATTAGATAGAATGCTGCAGCAGAGTGCAGTACAGTGCTTCATTCAGCAAGAGAGGACTGTGTTGCGGTAGATTTTCCTTAGGGGTATTTATGGACTTTAAAGCAGAGCCTTAGGGTAATTTGGATCCTATTAGTTATGTAGGCCATGATAAATTATTACATTTGTAGACTTTGGGTGCCTTGATGTCAGCAAGGGTTGCAAAATGAGTTTTGACATGCATGCATCCTGGAGATGTATAGAAATTCTAGTTACGTATACATTTTTGGGAAAGAAGCCTGGTACCAGACGCTGGCTTTATATAATAGAGAAGTCTAATTACTTTTTGATTTTTCAGATAAGGAGTTTTTGTCTCCAGATGGTCTGCTTGATTGCCACGAGGTGATCATTGTATTCTTCTGTGTCGAACTCCCAGGCTCAAGCGATCCACCTGCTTTGGCCTCCCTAAGTACTGACTGGGATTATAGGAATGAGCCACTGTACCTGGCTGGTACTTTTATCTGAAATTGAGAATACAGGAAAAGGAACAGGTTTTGGGGAGGAAATTAATGAGTATGATTCTCAGATGATGACAGGTAATCTGGTGTACATATCCTTTTAAAATTATTGATATGAAATTTACGTAACAAAATCAACCATTTTAAAGTGAACAATTCAGTGGCATTTAGTACTGGCAGATCTGTTTTTCACAATACAACTGCCACCTCTATCTAGTTGCAAAACCCGTCTGTTACTTTAGATTTAAACCTCTTATCCATTAAGCCCTTTCTCCCCACTCCCCTTCCATGCAATTTGCATTTTGTCTCTATGGAGTTCTCTATTCTGGATATTTTATATAAATAGTATTATACATATGTGACCTTCTGTATCTGGTTTATTTCATTTAGCATAATGTTTGGATGTTCATCCACATTCTAGCATATATTGGTACTTTATTCCTTTTTTTGGTTGAATAATATCTCATTGTATGTGTCCAACACAACTTTTTATCCGTTGATGGACACTGGGCTGTTTCCACCTTTTGGATACTGTGAATAGTGCTGCTATGAACTATACATGTACTTGTGTACTTGTCTTCAGTTCTATGGGGGATATACCTGGGGTGGAATCGCAAAGAAATATGGTAATTTAACTTTTTGAGGAATTACCAAACTTCTCTGTAATAGCTTTCCATTTTACAGTTCCTCTAGCAGTGTAGCGAAGGTTTCAATTTCTCTATATCTTTGTCAACTTGTTATATTCCATTTAAAAAATTATTGTTTAATTATACTATCCTGGTGAGTATGAAGTGGTACTTCATTGTGGTTTTGATTTGTAGTTCTGTGATGACTAATGATGTTGAGCATCTTTTCATGTGTTTTTTGACCATTTATATATCTTCTTTGGAAAAATGTCTGTACAAGTCTTTTGCCCATTTGTAATTGAATTTTTGTTGTTGTTGAGTTTTAAGTTTGTTATATATTCTGGATATTAGACCCTTAGTTTTATGATTTCCAAATATTTTCTCCCATTCTCGTTATCTTTTTAGTTTGTTGATAATGTCCTTTGAAGTTTAAAAATGCCCTTGATGAAGTCCAACTTATCTGTGTTTTTCTGTTGCTGCTTATGCTTTTGGTTTCATATCTAAGAATCCTTTGCCAGCTCCAAGGTCATGATTTATTTCTAGGTTTTCTTCTATGAATTTTATGGTTTTACCTCTTATATTTACTTCATTGACCCATTTTGAGTCAGTTTTTATATTCAGTGTGAGGTAAGAGTTTATTTTTTTGCATGTGGATATCTACTTTTTAGGTATCCTTTCAAGAGTTATATGTCCAGAGTAAAGCATAGCAGTTTAGGGCTATAGATGTGGACTTGGAAGCTGTGGATTAAATCACCATGGGAGAGAGTACGGAGAAAAGGAATGTAGGGGAGCATGAAAAAATTACATGTGAAAGGATAGATAATGTTAGTGAAGTATTCAACTTGGTTAAGAACTGTAGGAGTTTAGATAAAGTGCATTCACTTGAGAATTGCTGTCCTTTTCACTCTTGGTTTTTCTTTTTGTAAGAAGAACTTGTTTCTAATGCCATCTAGTGTCTTTTCAAAGGTATACGAGTAATGTTAAGAGGTTTTAAAATAAAAGTTGTGAAATTTCATGAAACTTGAGCAGTATATTAGCGGTCTTAGCTTACTCTCAAGAGCATCCTTAAGAGAGAAGTAAAAGAATGCATTAATTACTTTGAACAAATTCAGAGCTGAATTTCATCTTGAATTGTTAAGCATTTTTTATCCTCTCTTTTGTGTTAATTTGTAAAGAATTTAGGATACCTTAAAAATAGTGATGTCTAAATTTTTTTTTCTTATCTTGAATTTGTCTTACAAAAATTATAGACAGCCTTACTTTTTTGTTTTGGTTTTTGTTTTTGAGACAGGGTCTTGCTCTGTCACCCAGGCTGGAGTGCAGTGGTGCAGCCTTGGCTCACCGCAGCGTTAACTTCCTAGGCTGAAGTGATTCTCCTGCCTCAGCCTCCTGAGTAGCTGGGACTACAGGCGTGGGCCACCATACCTGGCTAATTTTTATTTTTATTTGCTTATTTTAAAACTTTTATTTATTTATTTATTTATTTATTTGAAATGGAGTTTCACTCTTGTTGCCCAAGCTGGAGGCCAATGACGCAATCTTGGCTCACTACAACCTCCGACTCCCGGGTCAAGTGATTCTCCTGCCTCAGTTTCCTGAGTAGCTGGGATTACAGGTGCCTGCCACCACGCCCAGCTAATTTTTAGTATTTTTAGTAGAGATAGTGTTTCACCATGTTGGTCAGGCTGGTCCCAAACTCCTGGCCTCAAGTGATCCACCCGCCTCAGTCTCCCAAAGTGCTGGAATTATAGATGTGAGCCACTGCTCCCAGCTTAATTTTTATTTTTAAACTTTTTGTAGAGATGGGACTTTACAGTGTTTGCCAGTTTGGTCTTAAGCCCCTGGACTCAAGCAATCCTCCTGCCTCGGACTTCAAACTGTCGGGATTACAGTTGTGAGCCACTGCACCTGCCAAACCTCTAAAATTTTAAAAGGCATTTAAAATAAAAAAAATTTTTAGATAAATTGGTTGGTTGATTGGTGTGTTAGTCCATTTTCTGCTGCTATGACAGAATACTCGAAACTGGGTAATTTATAAGGAACCAAGATTTATTTCTTAGAGTTCTAGGGGCTCAGAGGCCCAAGATCAAGGTACCAGCATCTGGTGAGGGCTTTCTTGCTGTTTCCTCACATGGCAGAAAGTGGAAGGGCAGTAGAGAAGAAATCCATTCCTGCAAGCACTTTTTATAGTGACGTTAATCCATTCATGAGAACAGAGCTTTCACGACCTAAACACCTCTCAAAAGGCCCAACCTCCCACCACTGTCGCATTGGGAATTACATTTCCAGCACGTGGATTTTGGGGAACATTCATACCATAGCAGTTGAGGTTACAGAAAGAGCTCTTACTGAATTTGTTGATGGTTAGAATACATGGGAGAATGTTTATGCAAGTTTTTGGTAAGGTGTCATGTATGTCAAGGAGAATGGCATTATTAAACCACCAGTAAAAAGTTGTAAGTACAGGTTTTGTTTTTACTCTTGTACAAAAATTGTCAGAGCTAGTCTTTTTGTTTTTTTCTTTTCCTTTTTTGAAATTGCAGAAATAAATTTTATTTTTAATTTTCAGAGGTTAAAAAAAGTTATGATACTTTAAATTGTTAACAAGACTTAGTTGATATCCAATTAACCTAATACAGCATTCATGTTTTTATTATTTTCTTGAAAAGACTCAAATACACCTGCATTGTGCTCTTTTAAAAACATATTAAGGATACTTGCATTTAACAAGTTTTTTGAGGGAGAACATTGTACAACATTCATGTTTTTCATGATACTGAAAATACTGAATTGTATGTCAATTTAATTTGTCTCTTAGAGGAAATAGTAACATAATTAAAATCACTGGTTCTCTAATCTTTAGTTCTCTCTCCACAAGTAAAACCTATCACTTTTCACAATAAAAAAGCAAAAAATAATATACAGTTAAAAGGAGCTAAACTGAAATTCTTTATCCTCTTTTTCTTTTTTTGAGATGGAGTCTCGCTCCGTTGCCCAGGCTGGAGTGCAGTGGTGTGATCTGGCTCACTGCAAGCTCCGCCTCCCAGGTTCACACCATTCTCCCACCTCAGCCTCCTGAGTAGCTAGGACTACAGGCGCCCCCCCACCATGCCTGGCTAAGTTTTTGTATTTTTAGTAGAGATGGGGTTTCACTGTGTTAGCCAGGATGGTCTTGATCTCCTGACCTCGTGATCTGCCCACCTTGGCCTCCTAAAGTGCTGGGATTACAGGCATGAGCCACCAAGTCCAGCCTGTTTATCCCCATTTCAAAAGATAAATTAATTGTGGGAGATAATAACAATCATCACGGATTTTTTTTTAACCATTTAACTCTGGTTCAAAAGATAAATAATAGTCTATAATCCACCAGTGTATACAAATTTCTTATCACATTTTCCCTTATGTTGTAAAGAAAGGAAAATAGGTTTAATGTTTAAAAGAAGGATTAATTTGACGTTATTACTGAAAGACAATTTTGCTATTATCACAGCCCAAAAAGTACCCACAGGAATCTTTTAGGAAACAGGTTACTGTCCATTTCACAAAATGTGAAATTAGGTGATTGTAAATATACAAGAAAAACAAAACATTTTCTGTCCTTAGTTATATGGCTCCCTCCCGGCCTGAAATTCAGATGAAAAAGATTAAACAACTTTTGCAGATCATATCTATCTATTTTAGCAACTTAATGTAAATGAAAAGCAATCTTCATTTTAAAGTAAATGTCATAGGCCGGGTGTGGTGGCTCACGCCTGTAATTCCAGCACTTTGGGAGTCTGAGGCGGGTGAATCACGAGGTCAGAAGTTCAAGACCAGCCTGGCCAACATGGTGAAATGCTGTCTCTACTAAAAAAACACAAAACAAATTAGTTGGGTGTGGTGGTGGGTGCCTGTAATCCCAGCAACCCGGGAGGCTTAGGCAGGAGAATTGCTTGAACCTGGCAGGTGGAGGTTGCAGTGAGCCGAGATGTTACCACTGCACTCCAGCCCAGGTGACAGTGCAAGACTCCGTCTTTAAAAAAAAAAAAAATCTTAACACCATTTTTGAAACTGCAAATGAAACTCTCATCATATAAGAGAATGCCAACATCAAATTCTTGTATCTTGATGATTATGTACCATAATCAATGAATGCAATTTGAAGCTCTCAAATTATTCATTTTGAATTCAAGTGAAGACCGTTAGGCTACTGCAGTCATTTCCTCATCTGAGTCATTTGATTCATCGTTTAGTTCCAATTCCCCTAAATCTTGGTCTACAATTATAATAGTTTTCCTCTTGCACTTCTTGGAAATTGCGTCAGCGTAGATTTTTCTCATTTTAATGTTTGGCAGTTTCTTCAGATCAAAGTCTCATTCCCTAAATGTTTTCAGATTACTTGCATTTAGAATGTCTGGATTCTCAAGGCCATATCCTTCATACTGCTGTCCCTCCCGCTCCATTGTCTGCTTGATGATGGTGTCCTGGGAACAGTGCCGCCTCCCCTGCCTGTTGCTCAATCTGCTCCAGCTCACTGCTAAATTTATTTAAGTACCTTTCAGTTAGTTCACAGGCATCTTTGTTTGAATATCTTTTTTTGGGGGGGATCAAGATGATTTTGAAACCATTGCAGTTTTTCACCAATAAGATTGAAACACAAGGCCTTTTCATTCTTCAATTTTTCCTTTTTTTCTTGTTTGTGGGCCTTTGTCATAATTTGAACTGCTTTTCTACTATATGGATGAATGACTTTTTTTTTTCCCGTCCTGCACTTTTTCCCTTTGGTGCTTTAGGCATGGTGACGTCCTTGCGGCCACGGAGGAGCTCCGCACCCTAGACCCAGGCAGTCTCACCAACCACAAGAGCAGCAGCTCACATGAGTACCCGGGCCAAATCCCATGTGGGGCCTCCCTTTCTCTTTTTTTTTTTAAGATGAAGTTTTGCCATATTGCCCAGGCTGGTCTCGAACTCCTGGGTTCAAGCCATCTCCCCACCTCAGCTTCCCAAAGGGTGTGAGCCACCATGCCCGGCCAGTACTAGTCTTTTAATTAGGCCATTTTTGTCATGTGTTGCTTTGCACTGGTATATTTATAGTGCTGAGCAAAGATTGAAAAGGAGTGCTACTGGTACATTCTATCATGCAGACAATATAATTATTAGTGCTAATTAGTTGCAATAGAGAACTAGTATTTACTAGACCCTATTCCTAGTTTAACGTATGTTCTCCTTTATTTTCTCAGGAACATTGAGTGAGTTGTCATTCTTCATTTTTGCGATATGTCTTATCTATAGAATGTATAGGGAACAAGGCTGGTTTCAGCATGTGTAGACTGGTGGCCTTAAGAGATAGGAATGTTAAGAAATAGTAGTAGTGTGCAATAAACCATTAATAGTCTTAGAAGGGCTATCCTTAGAAGGGCTTGTGCGGAAGGTCGACTCTTGGCTGGTATCTGGAAACTTGAATGGTAAATAGTTTCCTACAATGATCAAAATTTCCTTGAATGATAAGAATGACTTACTGTGCAAACAATGTGATTTATGCTGAACATTTACCTTCCTTCTGGGAGTCTGAAATTTTGGTATGTAATAGGCAAGAGGGTGCCTGTGTGAGCAGCTCCATTAAAAACTTTGAATGGCTGGGCGCAGTGGCTCACACCTGTAATCCCAGCACTTTGGGAGGCCGAGGTGGGCGGATCATGAGGTCAGGAGATCAAGACCATCCTGGCAAACACGGTGAAACCCCGTCCCTACTAAAAAAAATACAAAAAAATTAGCCAGGCATGGTGGCAGGTGCCTGTAGTCCCAGCTACTCGGGAGGCTGAGGCAGGAGAATGGCGTGAACCCAGGAGGTGGAGCTTGCAGCGAGCCAAGATCGTGCCACTGCACTCCAGCCTGGGTGACAGAGCAAGACTCCGTCTCAAAAAGAAAAAAAAAACAAAACAAAACTTTGAACACTGAGTCTTTGGTGAGCTTTCCCAGTAGACAACATTTCATGGATATAGTTACCAGGCGTTGCTAGAAGAAATAGTGTGTCTTATGTGACTTCACTGGGAGCGAACTCTGAGAAGCTTGTGCTTGGTTTTTTCCAGACTTTGCCTCATGTACCTTTTCCATATGCTGATTATATGCAGGGTCCTGTGAGTACTCCTGGAGGATCATGGAACCTGGGGGTGGTCTTGGTGACCCCTGACACAGTAGTCTTCGAAGGATTTATGAAAATAGTTTAGGGTATAGCCAGAGTAATCAGGCAAGAAAAAGAAATAAAGGGCATTCAAGTAGGAAGAGAGGAGGTCAGATTATCCCTGTTTGCAGATGACATGATTTTATATGTAGAAAACCCCATCATCTTGGCCCAAAAGCTCCTTCAGCTGATAAACAAATTCAGCAAAGTTTCAGGACACCAAATTAACATACAAAAAATCACTAGCGTTCCTATCCACCAACAGCCAAGCTGGGAGCCGAATCAGGAAGGCAGTCCCATTCACGATTACCACAAAAAGAATACAATACCTAGGAATATAGCTAACCAGGGAGGTGCAAGATTGCTACAATGAGAATTACAAAACTCTGCTCAAGGAAATCAGAGAAGACACAAACAAATGAAAAAACATACCATGCTCATGGATAGGAAGACTCAATGTCATTAAAATGGCCATACTGCCGAAGCAGTTTACGGATTCAATGCTATTCCTATCAAACTACCAAGAACATTCTTCACAGAACTAGAAAAAATGATTTTAAAATTCATATGGAACGAAAAAAGAGCTTGAATAGCCAAGGCAGTCCTAGGCAAAGAGAACAAAATTGGGGACCTCACGTTACCCGACTTCAAGCTGTACTGCAGGGCTACAGTAACCAAACAGCATGTTAACTGGTACAAAAGGCACATAGATTGATGGAACTTTATTTCTGGGAGAAATAAAGCTGCACACCTACGACCATGTGATCTGTAACAAAACTGACAAAAACGAGAAATGGGGAAAAGACTCCCTATTCAAGAAGTGATGCTGCGATGACTGGCTAGCCATATGCAGAAGATTAAAACTGGACCCACTCGTTTTTTTGTTTTTTTTTGAGACGGAGTCTCGCTCTGTAGCCCAGGCTAGAGTGCAGTGGTACGATATTGGCTCACTGCAAGCTCTGCCTGCCGGGTTCACGCTATTCTCTTGCCTCAGCCTCCTAAGTAGCTGGGACTACAGGCTCCTGCCACCATGCCCGGCTAATTTTTTGTGTTTTTAATAGAGACGGGGTTTCACCGTGTTGGCCAGGATGGTCTTGATCTCCTGACCTTATGATCCTCCCGCCTCTGCTTCCCAATAAAGCTGGACCCCTTCTTTACACCATATACAAAAATCCACTCAAGATGGATTAAAGACTTAAATGTAAAACCCAAAATTAAAAACCCTGGAGGACAACCTAGGCAATACCATCCTGGACATAGGAATGGGCAAAATGTTCATACAAAGACACCAAAAGCAATCTCAATAAAAGCAAAAATTGGCAAGTGCGATCTAATTAAACTTAAGAGCTACAACAAAAGAAATGATAAGCAGAGTAAACAGACAGTCCATAGAATGGGAGAAAATGTTTGCAAATTGTGCATCTGTCAAAGGTCTAATATCCAGCATCTATAAGGAACTTAAACAAATTTACAAGAGAAAAACAACCCCATTAAAAAGTGGGCAAAGGACATGAACAGACACTTTTCTTTTTTTCTTTTTTCTTTTTTTTTTTTGAGACAGAGTCTCACTCTATCTCCAGGCTGGAGTGCAGTGGCGTGATCTTGGCTCACTGCAACCTCTACCTCCTGGGTTCAAGCTGTTCTCCTGCCTCAGCCTCTTGAGTAGCTGGGACTACAGGCGTGTGCCACCATGCCCAGCTCATTTTTGTATTTTTGGTAGAGACAGGATTTCACCATGTTGGCCGGGATGGTCTCAATCTCTTGACCTTGTGATCCACCCGCCTCGGCCTCCCAAAGTGCTGGAATTACAGGCGTGAGCCACTGCACCCGGCTGAACAGACGCTTTTCAAAAGAAGGCATACATATGGCCAACAAGCATATGAAGAAAAGCTCAATATCACTGAGCATTAGAAAAATACAAATCAAAACCACAGTGAGATACCATCTCACACCAGTCAGAATGGCTCTTGTTAAAAGGTGAAAAAAAACCCAAAAAAACCCAGATGTTACCAAGGTGGCAATGAAAAGGGAACATTTATACACTATTGGGAGTGTAAATTAGTTCAACCATTGTGGAAAGCAGTGTAGGGATTCCTCAGAGAGCTAAAAGCAGAACTGCCATTTTACCCAGCAATCTCTTTACTTGGTGTATACCCAGAGGAATGTAAATTATTCAGCTATAAAGACATGTGCACGTGAATGTTCATTGCAGCACTATTCACAGTAGCAAAGACATGGAATCAGCCTAAATGCATATCAGTGACAGATTGGATAAAGAAAATTTGGTTCATATACACCACGGAATACTATGCAGCCATGAAAAAGAAACAAGATTATTTCTTGTTTAGGACTATGGATGGAGCTGGAGGCTACTATCCTAAGCAAACTAACACAGGAACAGAAAACCAAATACCACATATTCTCACTTACAAATGGGAGTCGAATGATGAGAACTCATGAACACAAAGAAGGGAATAATAAACATTGGGGTCTACTGGAGAGTGGGAGGAGAGAGTGCTGCAGAAAAAATAAGTATCGCTACTAGGCCATTGACATATATAACAGACCTTTACATGTACCCACCCCCCAACCCTGAATCTAAAATGAAAAAAAAAGATTAAAGGTAATCTCTTCAGATTTACATTAATGGTAGGGGTTGAAAGTTGTTTAGTGTGTAATGACTTAAGGTCTTTTCATAGCATCTGAGATAGCCATCGTTTCCTCTGTTACTATTTGTCCTGGAATTGGCATTCTTGCTTTGTACCTTTAGGATGGTGTGATGGTTAATACTGAGTGTCAACTTGATTGGATTGAAGGATGCAAAGTATTGACCCTGGGGTGTGTCTGTGAAGTTCTTGTCAAAGGAGATTAACATTTGAGTCAGTGGGCTGGGAAAGGCAGACCCCCCCTTAATCTGGGTGACCACCATCTAATCAGCTGCTGCCAGCACAGCTAGAGAATATAAAGCAGGCAGAAAAATGTGAAAAGGTTAGACTGGCCTAGCCACCCAGCCTACATTTTTCTCCCATGCTGGATGCTTCCTGCCCTCAAATATTGGACTCCAAGTTCTTCAGTTTGGGACTTGGACTGGCTCTCCTTGCTCCTCAGCTTGCAGACAGCTTATTGTGGGACCTTGTGACCATGTGAGTTAATACTTAAAAAACTCCTCTTTGTATATATGTATCTATCCTATTAGTTCTGTCCCTCTAGGGAATCCTGGCTAATACAGATGGTATTGCTTCTGCCATGTCCCCTTCATGTACTTTATGGTTTGTAAAGGAGATTGAAAGAGCAGCACTCTGTTTTCTTGGCCTGTTAACTCTTTGTATCGGGTCTTATGTTCCTCGTTTTCATTATTTTTATACAGTTAATATTATATGTGTGCCCACTATTTTAAAGTATTATACTGGGGACTGTACGTGATAAAAAAGAATAAGATACATACCTCATAAGCTGCTTCATCTGGGCCTGTTTCTTCTTTTTTTCCTGTACTTTGCCTAAGCTTAGTAAGTCTTCTTCTGCTTTTTTTTTTTTTCATTTTCTGCCTCAGGATTTCCTGACTGATATTTTATATTTGTGAATACAGTTAACAGTTTAGGCACTAACAAACTCTCTTAGAATGTTCATCTTATTTCCCATATTTGCAAAATTGTTTTACCCTATATAATGACATCTTTTGGAGCATATACTGTGGTGTGTGTGTGAGAGAGAGAGAACAGAGAGCAATCACAGTTTGTTACTATGTTTAATGAGAGAGAGAATTTTAGGAAGAATTGTGAGTTAAGATATTCTGTCATTGTTTAACATATGGATTGTATATATAATAAATGGTTTATTAATAATGCAAACTCTGATAGGCTAAACTGAATTTATTGTAGTTCATTTGGTTCTGCGATCCACTTGAAACTAATTTGCAAATTTTCAGCATAAATTGCTTATTACACAGAAACATTTGTCTGTTGCAGGACTTGGGAAATAATCTTGCAAGAATGTTGTAAAGTTAAAGGTAAATTGACCAAGGATAGTACCAATTCTTTGGCAGAGAGATACAAAAGGGGGATAACATCAATATAATTGTAATCTTGAGGATAATATTGTTTAGGTAGACCTTTAAATTGAGGCCATGGCATGTCTGGGCTGTTGGGTCCCTTTCTAAATCTCATCTGGTTTAAGTTAGTAATAAGATATACTATATCCATATGTTGTCTAGATTTTTATTCATTCAGCAGACATATTTCTAGTTCTCATGGGGTATCAGGAATTGTGGTGAATGCAGGAGAAATTCAGATATGATATATAAGACATTGTTCTTGCTCTTAGGGAACTACTTAACTAGTAATCGTATGATTGCCATAATAGAGAACTGTGTGAGGCATGGTTTGATCACAACAGCGGTGATCAGTTCTGGATGTGGGTGGGATTTAAAAGCTTAATAATGATAATGCTTGAGTTGAGTTTTAAAGAATGATTAGAAGTGAACAGGCATATCAGGAGTGTCTGTGAAGGAATAAATTTTTCTAGGGAATGAAGGAAAGCTTCATGGAAGAGGTAGCATTTGAGCTGGACTCTAAAGGATAGGGAAGATTTAGACAGTGAAAGATTGAGCCTGGGGAGGGACTGGGCCTTTCTGGAGTAGAGAACATGCTGTAAAGGTATGGTTGTTTAAAAATCTGTGAAATGACAAGTAGTTTATTTAGGCTGGAGTATGGAGTTTATTTATTCATACTATATGGCAGTCATTGTGCCTAGTGCTGGCTGCATCTTAGTAAACAAAACAGACATGGTCCCTGTCTTCATGGAGCCTCAGGGAAGGAGTGGAATGGTAGCTTGTGAATAGTAGGTTGAGTAGATAGGATTAAATAGTGAAGGAGTTTGAATATTAAGTGGAGGTATTAGGACTTAATTTTTAGGTAGCGAGGAGCACTGGAGGATTATTGAAATGGTTGCAAATGTTTGACTATGGCACTGAAGAGAGAGTAGAGTGAAGGGGATCTTGTTTAGAGGTGATAGCTGGAGTTAAAGGATAGTGTGCCGATATAATAAGTAAGTAGGTCGGTGAGAAGAGAGATCAGTGTCTGTTAAGTGGTCAGAGAATTTTTTTTTTTTTTCTGAGATGGAGTCTCACTTGCCCAGGCTGGAGTGCAGTAGCACGAACTTGGCTCACTGCAAGCTCTGCCTCCCGGGTTCATGCCCTTCTTCTGCCTCAGCCTCCCGAGTAGCTGGGACTACAGGCGGCTGCCACCACGCCGGCTAATTTTTTTGTATTTTTTTTAGTAGAGATGGGGTTTCACTGTGTTAGCCAGGATGGTCTTGATCTCCTGACCTCGTGATCCCCCGCCTCGGCCTCCCAAAGTGCTGGGATTTCAGGCGTGAGCTACTGCGCCCGGCCTAGAGAATATTTTTTGATTGAATGAGGGCTTTTGTGTCTGCTCGTGTTCTTTACTCTCTGGGTACCTTTCTTGCTTTTCTCATCAATTGTCTCTTTCACTTTCTTCCATTTTATTTACCCACCCTTATTCTGTCCCTTTTTCCTAATTGGCTCATTCATGAAATTTGTTTTATTTATTTTTTTTGAGACGGAGTTTCGCTCTTGTTGCTCAGGCTGCAGTCCAGTGTCACAATCTCGACTCACCGTAACTTTCTTCTCCCGGGTTCAAGCAATTCTCCTGCCTCAGCCTCCCGAGTAGCTGGGATTACAGACATGTGCCAACACACCCAACTAATTTTGTATTTTTAGTAGAGATAGGGTTTCTCCATGTTGGTCAGGCTGGTCTCCAACTCCCGACCTCGGATGATTCGCCCATCTTGGCTTCCCAAAGTGCTGGGATTATAGGCATGAGCCACCATGCCCAGCCTATGAAATATATTTTAGATTATTTTCTGGAACTAATTATCTAATAGTTATCTTTTGCTTAGGAAACTCTAATGACTCTTATACTTATTATTACAAAGACTTGATATATCTTAGAGAATGATTCCGTTAACCAAAAAACAAGAATATGGTAGGATAGATCTAGGAGTGAGAAAAAGAGCTTTAAGTTTGAGGTGTCTATATGTTAAACAAATGGTTGACCAGCACAAGCAATTGTGTTTAGAGCTCAGGAAATTTGTGATAGAGATGTAGATTTAAGAGTCAAAGATTCATCAGTATGAAAATGGCAGCTGAAGCTATGAAGGTGGATGAGTTCACTCAAGGAAGAACACGGAAGGATTAAAAGACAAGGACAAACCTTTGGGGGAACCCCTCTTCTCTTATATAGTGGTCTTCTTTAGGACAGAGATCATGTGTCTCTCAATTTAATAAACCATTTTTGACTCCTGTATGCCAGGCACAGAGAAGAATAAAATGTGATCTTTGTGCTTAGCAAGATCCCAGGCTTTTAGGATGAAGAGAGATGTGTAGTCAGCAGTGCAGAGCAAAAGATACCCTAAGGCATGAAGATAAACTGCTCTTGAGTCTTGCATCTTCAATATCTGTCTCATTACTACACTCAGTATGATTGGGTAGTAGCTTTTTTGCTCTTATAAGGAGTGTAATCAATTTGTGGAATGTTTTATATTGCTGTATTTAAAAAGAAACCAACTAGTCCTTTCAACAAATTAGTTGCTTTGTATGTATATTGACTTTGATTTTAATGTTTCTGTAGACTAATAGTATTAAATGGAATAAAAAGGATGTTTGCCACTGTGTTTTAAATGAAAATGCCTGGAGAATTGTGAGTAGGAAGATGTATATTGAAATAAACCATATAATTGCTCTTAATGGGTGATAAGAATTGATTCCCCACCTTCTTTTATTCTTTCGGTAACCTTTAGCAAATATTTATTTAGTACTTCTTACTAGCGTATATGGGCAGTGTTGATTATAGAGGGTTTTTTTTCCCTTGTGGAATTTAGAGCTTCCTGGGGTGTCAGATATTAACAGATTTTCAAAGGAATAAGTTAAAGTCAGCGTTTATGTAATTATATAGCTGTAAATAGCAATGAAAGTTATGTCAGTGCTATCAAAGAACCACATAGTGTTTATACTATAAATAAAATGAATCTGGGTGTTTTGTTAAACTCATATTTCTGTATGAAATTATGGTCCATCTCTGTACAGTGACTTCTGATCTGCATTATTAATACTTCTGACAGTAAAACTTTTTGAGACATTTTATTGTGTATTCTATAGTTTTCAGTTTAGGTTCCTGATTATGAATGCAAATATGAATTGCTATATTGTGCCTATTAAAGAAATTGATGGGGATCTAATCTAGCCTTGTCACTTTGACTGATTGTAGCTCTCATTATCAGCTTATGGTAGCAGTCTGTTAGCTGCATTGTATTGAAGGGCCTCAGCTATTTCCCTTTAGCACAATTGTTGATGTAGATGAGAAGCATGGCTCATTGGCATTTTAGAATATCAATTTCATGGGGAAAAGAATAATATTCTTTAAACATAGGATACACAATCCTCTTTGTGCTTAAAGTGTCATATTAAAAAACTCTTTTAGATTTATACTTGGTATTGTTTTACTTGATACTTGCCTATTTGTATAAATAGTCAGAGAGTAGTTTAACAATAGTCGTATCCTTCCCTTAGAAGTAATGAAGACATTCACTAGTATTTCCATATCAGCTAGCATTGCTTGTAGTAGAGCCAATCTTGAATGGCATATTTACAGCATGATTAGAAATATAATATTTGTGAGGTTATATCCTATGTGCTAAAGACTATGCTGAGTATTTTGAAATGTACGAATTGATTTACTGCTTGTATCAGCCCCATGAAATAGGGATGTTTACTCAATTAATGTATAAGTTGAGGAAATGGATGTTTAAAGAAGTTATGTAACCTGCCCAGGTTCACACAGATGGTTCATGACAGAAGTATGGTTTCAGTCTGAAACTCTCTTATGCAGAGCCAGTGCTCTTAATCCATCTGATGATATGTTTGTCATTGTTTTGTGATCACTTTATCTGGGAAACTTCTGTCTTGATTTCACTTGCACTATTGTTGTTGAGAAACTGTAGGAACACTTTTTCTTCAGTGTTCTTACAACCCCTTTTTTTCATCTAAAACGAGATAGAAAAAAGATGGAATGTTATAGCAAGGTAGATTAAACTGGGCACCCTGTATTTTTATTTGCCAAACCCAGCAACCCTAAACAGGGAGGAACCTCAGAGCAATTGATTCAAGGGACCCGGATGACTTTCAAACTTTGCTGCAAATTGGAATCATCTGGGAGTCATTAAAAAAAAAAAATACTGGGGTGCCTGACTCCCAGTCCCAAATTTAATTGGTATGGAATGTGTCCCAGAGATCAAGATTTTTTTAGAGCTCCCCAGGTTGATTCTCATGTGCATCAAAGTTTGGGAGTCCCTGAAATATGGGAAGCTCAAGGCTTTAAAGGACTTAAAAAAATTTGTGCATGGTAGTTTATTTACCTCTTTCTTAGCAATATTACAAAAATGCTGTTGTAAGTATCAGTGTTCACATATCATTTCATACTGATGTTTATATCTAGGACAGAGACTCTGAAATTGGGTTGCTGTACAAGGCTGCATTCGTATATTTGCTGTACAAGGCTGCATTCATATATTATTTTAATAGGTATTGTTTTTAACAGTTTACTTTCCACCTACAATATCTGAAAGCATTTCTTACATTTCTACATTATTAGATATTAAAACTCATCATTTTTGCCACACTGTATTTCTTTTTAAAATCTTGGCTCAGTGTGGCAGCTCATGCCTGTAATCCCAATGCTTTGGAAGGTAAGGCAGGAGCATTGCTTCAAGTCTACCAAAAATAAAAATAAAAATAAAAACTTATCCAGGCATAGTAGCATGTGCGTGTAGTCGTAAGCTACTGAGGAGGCTGAGGCGGGAGGATTGCTTGAGCTAAGGAGTTCAGGACTGCAGTGAGCTATGATCACACCACTGCACTAGAGCCTAGGTGTTACAAAGCAAGACCGTGTCTCTAAAACCAGAAAAAAACAGTTTCATCCATTTAATACATTTAGTCATCTATTAATAGTCTGAAAATCCCTGTCTTTTTTTTTTTTTTTTTTTTTTTTTTAAGACAGAGTCTCACTCTGTCCCCCAGGCTGGAGTGCAGTGGCATGATCTCCACTTACTGCAACCTTCGCCTCCCAGGTTCAAGTGATTCTCCTGCCTCAGCCTCCAGAATACCTGGGACTACAGGCATGCGCCACCACACCCTGCTAATTTTTGCATTTTTAGAAGAGACGGAGTTGGCCAGGCTGGTCTCGAACTCTTGGCCTCAAGTGATCTGCCTCCCTTGGCCTCCCAAAATGCTGGGATTATTGGTGTGAGCCACTACACCCAGCTGGAAAATCTTTGTCTTAACTGGTGTATTTAGTCCATTTACTTACTTGTGCTTATTGATGTATTTGGATATTTATCTGCTGTCTTATTTGGTACTCTTCGGCCTGCCCTGTTTCCTTTTTTTCCTGTTTTCTTTTGTACTGATAGGTTGTTATTTTTGTTTTTACTCTCCCAACCCCAAGTAGTTTAGAAATTATACAGTGTTCCTTTTCTTTTAGTAAGGTTGACCTACTACTTGCAACATGCACATTGTAGCTTGGGTATTTTTGTTGTTTCCCTATTATATTTAGGTCAAGTATTATTTTATATATTTCTGTTCATAGCATACCCAGTAACTGTTGAGATAATAATTGGTTTTAAGTCGCCAGATATAAAATCATCCATCAAATATTGTTTCTTAGGTGTGTCAGCTATATTAGATCAGTATAGATTTTGCCAAGAAAGACTAAGAGGAGAATCAAATATTTATTTATTTATTTATTTATTTATTTATTTGCAGTTGCAAGATTTAGTAGAGTGAAAACAGAGCTCCCATACAAAGGGAGGGTATCCAAAGAGGGTAGCCGTTGCTGGCTCGAATGCCTGGGTTTATATCCCGATCATTGTCCCTCCTGCTGTGCTCTCAGGCAATATATGATTGGCTATTTCTTTACCTCCTGTTTTTGCCTAATTAGCATTTTAGTGAGCTCTCTTTCCTACCTGATTGGTCGGGTCTGAGCTAAGTTGCAAGCCCCATGTTTAAAGGTAGACGCGGTCACCTTCCCAGCTAGGCTTAGGGATTTTTAGTTGGCCTGGGAAATCCAGCTAGTCCTGTCTCTCAGACCCCCCTCTCGACAGGAAAACCCAAGTGCTGTTGGGGAGGTTGGCTGACGACCTCTCTACGGCTTCCTGCTGAATTGGGGCATAGTAGGGGTTGTGCAGTTGAGATTTCCTTGGGAGGGGTGCCTTCAATGTCATCAACATTGGAGCGTGGGCTAGCATGCTGGTCCAGGGGTCCGCAGTAGATCTTAGTCACGAAGTGCATCTGGGGCTCCATTTGAAGAACCGTTTGTAGTTTACAGCTTCAATTCTGGAAGAGACAAACTTAACAAGGAGGTTAAAGATACAGGGATTGAAATGTATGGCCTGCAGTGCAGGGGATTATTTCTTTGGCACACTTCACAGGCCCTGACTATCTGCTTGATAGTTTTGAAAAGTCCTGGTCCTGTAAATAATGCTTTGGCCATCTGATGGGTGCTATCAATGCCTAAGTGAAAAGTTTGGTGAAGGGTTTTAAGTAATTTCCATTGGTTAGCTGCAGGCAAAATTATTTTTCCTTCTTTGGTGGCTAGCCATCCTGAAGGGAGGAAAGTATGTCCTTGTGAGGTTTCCTATTCTAATTCTCCTGTGAGTACTGGGGCTTGGTTTCCTGGAGGGGGTTATCCCACACTAGGGATCCTTCTATAAGCATTTCTAATGGAGGGTCCCACCTTGTGGCTCTTTGGGCTTCAATATCTGCTTGGTGGTTTTCTTCTACTTATGTTTCCCTTTCCTTTTTTTTTTTTCTGATGACCCGGCAGTATAAGACTGCCACCTCTTTAGGTTTCTGTACCACCAATAATAATCTCCTAATGGCTTCCTGATGTTTGATAGGTGTTCCCTTGGAAGTTAGGAATTCCCTTTCTCTCCATATAGCTGCATGGGCATGGAGGACTAGGTAAGCAGACTTAGAATCTGTATATATATTTACCCTTTTTTCTTCTCCTAATTCTAGTGCCCGAGTGAGCGCTATTAGTTCTGCCAACTGAGCACTAGTTCCTGGAGTGAGGGGATTACTTTCAAGTATTCCGTTATCACTGACTACTGCGTACCCCACTTTGAAGTCCTTTTTCTACAAAGGAACTTCCATCAATATATAAGTTGAGGTCGGGATCAGTCCTCAACTAGGTTTGAGCAATTACTTGTTGACAGTTATGTTCTATCTTTTCTTTATTGTCTGGGAAGAAATGTGGCTGGGTTAAGAGTTGCACAAGTGCGCAGTCACAGCACTGGCCCTTCAAGTAGTAGAGGCTGATATTTAAGTAAACAGTTGTCTGACAGCCACGAGTCTCCTTTAGCAGCGAGTATGCCGTTCACATCATGAGATGTCCCCACAGTAAGATCTCTTCCCTGTATTATTTTAACTGCTTCAGATACTAAGACTGCTACTGCCACCACTACCCGTAAACAATGAGGCCAACCCTTTGCCACTACATCAATTTCCTTACTCGGGTATGCCACGGGTTGCAAGCACGTCCCTCGGACCTGTGTAAGGACTCCTAGAGCTATTCCTGTTTTTTCTGTGACATATAAAGAAAAGTCTTGGCCCATTGACAAGCTTAACACAGGGGCTTGGGTTAGGGCCTTCTTTAGGACCTGGAAAGCCGCTGCTGCTTCATATGTCCATCTTACTAAATGGGTATTGGCTTTCTGAGTTTCCTTAATTAATGTATATAATGGTCTGGCTATTTCGCTGTACCTGGGAATCCATATTCAGCAGAAACCTGTTATGCCAAGGAACCCTCTTAGTTGCTTTAGGGTTTTGGGATGAGGATAAGCCAGTATGGGCTGGATACGTTCCTCACTGAGGGCCCTGGTGCCTTTGGATAATTTTAGCACTAAGTAATTAACCTGCTGTGAGCAGAGCTGAGCCTTTGGTTTGGAAACCTTGTAGCCACAGGTGGCAAGGGAATTTAAGAGCGTTTGGGTGTCTTGATGGCACAAGGTTTCTGAAAGGGCAGCTAAAAGTAAATCATCCACATACCGAAGGACAAGAGTGTCCAGGTATGAGAACTGGCGCAAGTCTTGGGCTAATGCCTGGCCAAATAGATGAGGGCCATCCCTGAACCCTTGGGTAAAACAGTCCAGGGGAGTTGATACATTGGGTTCAAAGGATCTTCAAAGGCAGACAAGAATTGAGAGTCAGGATGTACAGGGATGCAGAAAAAGGCATCCTTAAGGTCCAGGACTGTAAACTACTCTGCTTCCTCTGGTATTTGGGAAAGCAGAGTATAAGGGTTGGATACAGCTGGGTGTAGAGGGACAACAGCCTCATTGAAAATCCTGAGATCTTGCACTTACCTCCACTATCTGTTGGGTTTCTGTACTCCTAAAATTGGACTATTGCAGGGGCTATTGCTTGGTTTTACTAGGCCTTGGGCTTTTAGGTCCTTAACAGTCTTTTGGAGTCCTTGTTGGGCCTCGGGTCTAAGGGGGTACTGCCTTTGTTAGGGAAAGGACGTGGAATCCTCTAGTTTAACTTGAACAGGATGGGCATTTTTGCTTGTCCATATTGTCCTTCTGTTGCCCAGACTTCAGAATTAATTCCTTCTTCAAGCAGGGGACAACAAATGGCTGTTCCTTCTATGTTCAGGTGTATAGTGGCCCCTGCTTTTGCTAGAATGTCTCTAACAAGCGAGTGGGGCTTTCAGGCATAATTAGAAAAGCATGTGAAAAGAGTAAAGTTCCCCAGTCACAGCTTAGTGACTGGGAGAAGTATCTAGTGACTGGCTGTCCTAGGACCCCTCGGATAGTGACAGATCTGGAGAACCCTTATCTGGGATAGGAGAGTAAGACTGAGAAGGCTGCACCAGTGTCCAGGAGACAGTTAACCTCCTGGCCTACAATGGTCAAGCATACCCGGGGCTTGACCCGGGAGGGTGATGGCATGGGCTGGGACTTGCCCTGGGTACCCTCAGTCTTGCTGCTGGATCATCTGGTTAGTGGCTTCTGACTCAGGGGACCTTCATCTCCTGGAACAGTGGGCCTTCCAGTGATTCCCTTGACATAAGGGGCATGGAGAGGGGGCGGCTTATTTCTACTTGGACAGTCTTTTTAAAAGTGTCCTTGTAGACCTTTAAAATAAGTCCTGGAAGCAAGCCCTATTAGGCATTCGATTTGCCCAGTTTTCCCTTTTCCAGAGCCTCCGAAGTCCGCTTGCCTGAGGGTCGTGACTAAAGCTGTGGCCTTTTTTTTTTTTAATCTTGTTTGTCCCATTCCGCCTGCTCCTCCTGATCTCTATTATAAAAAACCAACGTTGCCAAGTTCAGTAGGGTTTCTAAGTTTTGCTCCGGGCCTAAGGTGGACTTTTGAAGTTTTTTTCTAATGTCTGCAGCTGACTGAGTGATAAACTTATTCTTTAAGATTAGTCGGCCTTCAGTAGAGTCAGGTGACAGGGAGGTATGCTTTCTTAATGCCTCCCTTAGTCTCCCCAGAGAGGCAGTAGGATTTTCTTCCCTTTCCTGTGTTATAGTGGACATCATTGAGTAATTCACAGGCTTCTTCCTAGTTTTCCTTAGTCTTTTAGCATGCAAGTTAACAAATGTGTGCGGCACCAATCTCCATGTTCTGATTCTGTGTCCCAATGACGGTCTATACTGGGAACTGCCTGCTGGCCTGTGGGGAATTGTTCTCTTTCCTCTGTTGTCATCCTGTCATTGACCTGACTGAGATACCAGAGATCGCCAAACTCTCGGGCTGCAGTTATGGAGGCACTTCTCTCATGTGGGGTTAGTGTCTGATTTAGTGGTAACATTATATCTCTCCATATCAGATCAAAGGATTGTCCTAACCCTTGTACAACATCAATATTGCCATCAGGGTTATCTGATAATTTACCTAGGTCTATTGTAATTTGCTTTATGTCTGAGAGAGAAAAAGGTACATGCCCTCTGGCTGGGCCGAATTCTCCTCCTCCCACTGCTTGGAGGGGGCATAATTGGGGAATATTGGCACTCTTTGGTTCATTGTTTACACCTTTGTCTATCTCCTTCTGGACCGTTTGGGTTGAAGGGGGGTCCTTATTAGTTGGGGAAGGAGTCTGGGGGACTCTGGGGTAGAGAGGTAGACTCTGAGGGCTTCCTGTAGGGCATAAATCACACTTTTTACATAATTGTGAGTTGTCTTTTAATGAAAAGAAAGTTTGTACATATGGCACTTGACTCCATTTGCCTTCTTTTCTACAAAAGAGGTCTAGCTGTAAGATGGTGTCATAATTTATACTTTGCTCAGGAGGCCAGGTTTCTCCCCGTTAAAGAGGATATTGTGGCCAGGCGGTACTGCAGAAGAATATGTTGTTTCTTTCTGAGCGTCAAATTGGTCCCAATTCTCTAGAGTACATGTTAGGGGTGTTTTTGCCTTGTGGGGGAACGTTTCCTGTCGCTTTGGAGGTCCCTTCATGGTCGCCAAAATGTTATCGGGGGGTCCTTGCTCCCAGAGCTCCCAAGATGTGGCGGGCTGCTTCCAAGATGGCGGCAAGCCTCGTGTTCTGTGACCTGGGGTTTTTGGCATCACGGATTCCAAGGAATGGAATCTTGGGCCATGCGGTGAGTGTTACAGCTTTGTTAGAAACTGGGGGTCACGGAAGAGAACCATGGAACCCAGTAACTAGTGTTCAGCTCGATTAGGACGACCCCGAGCACTTAGCCATGCAGGAACCAGTGGCAAGCCTTTAGCCCTATCGGGAGCGGCATTGGGAGCCTCATCAGATCAGGAGCACAGCGGACACCCTGCCGGATCGGGAGAGATGGAAGTCAGCGGCAGGTCTGCGACGGCGGCAAACAGCAGTGGTGGATGGTGAGCAAAAGCTCAGCTTGAGCCGTAACAAACATGAGCCAGAAGAGTGTGTAGTTGTAAGATTTAACAGAGTGAAAACAGAGCTCCCATACAAAGGGAGGGGACCCAAAGAGGGTAACCTGAGAATCAAATATTTGTGTCTTCATTTAGATTATAATTTATAAATTGGAGTATTTGATGAATATACGTGGAAAGCTAATCAACAGTACATGGTAATAGGGGTCCCCATTTCCTTATCTGAAATCCTTAGAGGGAGATATATTTTAGAATTCAGAATTTTTTTGAACTTTAGAAATAATGAGGTACATATACAATATATTACTTAACACCTTCAACAGGAGGTAGGGCAGTACCAAGTCATCAAACAGTGGTATTTCTATAGCAAAATATATGAATATTTATGGTGAGTGGGATAAATATTAAATAGTCTTAGGTCAGTTTTGCTGCTGTTCATTTCAGCATCAAAATTGCTTGAAAAAACCAGATTTTTAAAAACAGCTTCTCAGATTTTGGAATTAGGTCTAAGGGATTATGAACCTGCATATTGCCAAATGACTTGTTACATAGATTATATAGTATACTTTAAGAATTTGGAAAAGTACAAATCTTTGGGGTACAATAGGTAAGGAAAAAAGGCATCAGGAAATAACATGAGCTAGATCTTGGAGAATGGACAGCATCTGAATAGCTAGAAAGATTTTGAGAATATCTGTCTTGTAAGAATAGCTAGGATAAGAACAGTGGGCTAAGATGAGATAAACCGAGTTTTGAGACCTGATTTTGTTCCTAATAGTTTTGTGACCTTGAGCATACAGACCTTTCTTTTTTCCTTCTTTTTACTTCTTTTCCCTTCTTCCTTTCACTTCCATCTTATTCCCTTCCCTTCTGTCCTTTTCTCTCTTGGTTCCATTCCCTGATTTCTGTTTTTCCTTCCTTTCCTTTTCTTTCCTTGCCACTTCATGTTATTCGTTTATAAAATAGATACGGTATTTGTGAAGTACCTTGCACACTATTAGGCACATAGGTGCCTGGTAAATGGCAGTTATTATTTTAAAAACACTTGACAGTTAAAAAAGGGTTTCATATAACTTCTCTTATTGTTTAAGGCAACTTGGTAAAAACATACTTGATTGTTATCTCTGATTTATAAATGAGGAAACTGTGACATAGTAAGAATGTATTATTCAATGTGAAATTACTAATGAGTCGTGGAATTGGGATGCCAGTGCTTTCTCTATTCTGTCACAAATCCCTTCACAGTGTTCCTTTCCCTTTTCCGTCTATCATTTCAAGAGGTTCTCAAAGTATTCTTTGGCATCAGCTGGGCAGGGCTATGTGATTATGGTAATATTAGCATTGGCTGTTGACTGGAATTTTCTGATTAGGTTACCCCTGTATAGGCAGCCTTCTGTCTTAATGAAGGTGGTTTCAGTCCTTACAGGCAGCATTCAGAGGTTAGAAAGTGAATCTAGCAAGGAATCAGGATATCATGTAAAAGTGTAAAAGGCAGTTTTCCCCCAAAACTAGGTTTCATTGGGTAAAGATGCCAAACGATAGTCATCAGCAAGTATAAATGGTTCTGATATTGTTTAAAATTCTAATTAGGCCGGGCGTGGTGGCTCACGCCTGTAATCCCAGCACTTTGGGAGGCCGAGGCAGGCGAATCACGAGGTCAGGAGATTGAGACCATCCTGGCTAACATGGTAAAATCCCGTCTCTACTAAAAATACAAAAGATCGCCGGGCGTGGTGGCGGGCACCTGTAGTCCCAGCTACTCAGGAGGCTAAGGCAGGCGAATGGTGTGAACCTGGGAGGCGGAGCTTGCAGTGAGCCGAGATTGCACCACTGTACTCCAGCCTGGGTGACAGAGCCAGACTCCGTCTCAAAAAACAAAACAAAAAAAATTCTAATTAGGTATAGTTTTCTGATCCTGCTATGGGCTTGAGGTTTTGAAAGCAGTTTTGATTTCCCTTTGTAATGAAAAAGAGTACACAGTTTATATCATAAGAGCTCACTGTGCTGGAAAGACAGTCTTCGTGTTTTCACTAAGCAGATTTCAGAGCCTTCTGTAGCTTTAGTGTCCTTTTGGGGTTGGTGCTGAGGCTTAGGTGGCTCACAAAGCAGTATTTCCCACCACTCCTCAGGCAGATACAGCTAACACTGACATTGTCATCAGCTGTGATACTGTGATGCTGTGAACATGCATGCACTATTCTTTGTATGGACATGCAATTTGTTTTCTCTTAGATAAATACCTAGGAGTGGAATGGCGGGATGATATATATGGTAGATATATGTTAAGTTTTTAAGTAATTGCCAAGATGTTGTAAAGTAATTTTTATTTTTCTAATGATTAATGATGTTGAGCATCTTTTCATGTATCTCTTTGCCATTCAGATAACTGCTTTGGGGAAGTGCTTGTTTAAATCTTTTGCCCATGTTTTAATTGGGTTGTTTCTCTTATTGAGTTTTGAGAGTCATTGGTATATTCTGGATTCAAGTTCTCTGTGTCAGATATGACTTGCAAATATTTCCTCCAGGACTGTGCGGCTTGTCTTTCATTTTCTTAATGTCTTCTAATATTGAAGTTCAATTTATCAATTTTTTCTTTCATGGATTGTGCTTTTGATATTGTATCCAAAAAATCTTTGCCTAACAAAGATCACAAATGTCTTCTTCTATTATTGTTGTTATAGTTTTAGGTTTTATATTTAGGTCTGTGGTTTGAGTTAATTTTTAATATATGATGTGAGATAAGGATTTAAGTTTATATTTTTTGCATGAGGGTATCCAGTTGTTCCAACACTGTATGTATGTATGTATGTATGTATGTATGTACTTATTTATTTTAGATATAAGGTCTTTGTCACTAAGGCTGGAGTGCAGTGGCACAATCATAGCTCACTGTAATCTCAAACTCCTCGTCTCAAGTGATATTCCTGCCTCAGCCTTCAAAGCAGCTAGAACTACAGGCACCTGCCAGCATGCCTGGGTAATTTTTCGGTTATTTTGTAGAGATGGGATCTCCCTATATTGGCCTGGCTGGTCTCAAATTCCTGACCTCAAGTGATCCTCCCACCTCAGCCTTCTAGAGTGCTAGGATTACAGGTGTGAGCCACCACACCTGGCCCCAATACTATTTGTTGAAAGGATAGTCCTTTTCCACTTAATCGCTTTGTACCTTTGTCAAAAATTAATTGACTATATAGTGTAAAGACCTACTTCTGAATCTTTATTTTGTTCTATTGATCTATTTGTCTGTCTTGATGCCGATATTATGCTGTTTGATTATTGTAGATCTATAAGTCTGGAAGTCAGTAGTTTAAGATCTCCAACTTTGTTTTTCTTTTTCAAAGTTATTTGGCTATTATAGGTCCTTTGAATTTCATATGAATTTTAGAATTAACTTGTCAATTTCTGCCCGCCCCCCCACCAAAAAAAAAAGCCTGCTAGGGTTTTGATTGGGATTGCATTGAATCTGCAGATCAGTTCCAGGAGGACTGACAATGTTAAGTCATGTGATCCGTGAACATGGTACATTTCTTCATTGAAAAAGTCTTTCATTTCTCTAGTTACATTTTGTAGTTTTTGGAGAATAGGTCTTATGCATCTTTTATCAGATTTATTCCAAAGTATTTCTTATTTTTGATGGTATTTTATTAATGTTACTGTCTTAAAATTCTCAATTTCTGATTGATTGTTGCCAGCATATAGAAATACAAGTATTTCTTCATACTGGTTATGTAGCCTACAACCTTGCTAAATTCACTTATTAGTTCTAGTAGCTTTTTTATTGATTCCACTGGATTTTTTTTTAATGTCGGTGATCTTGTCATCTGTGAATAAGATAGTTTTACTTTTTTCTTCCTAATTTAGATGCAAATATTATTTCTTTCTTTTCCTTGCTTTATTGTAATGGCTAGAAGCTCCAACGCAGCATTGAGTAGAAGTGATAAGAGTTGGCATTCTTGCCTTGTTCCTGATCTTAAAGGGGAAAACATTCAGTCTTTGTTTTTTTGTAGATGTCCTTTATCAAGTTGAGGAAATTCCTTTCTTTTCCTAGTTTGTTGAGAATTTTATCAGGAATGGATGATGTATTTTGTCAAATGCTCTTTCTGCATGTATTGAGATGATAAGGTTTTTCTTTTTTAATCTGCTACGTTGGTGAATTATATTGTTTTTTTTTTTTCCCCCATTGGCTGACTTTTAAATGTTCATCCAACCTTACATTTCTGGCATAAACCCCCTTTGGTCACAATATATTATTTTAGTGTGTTGTTGGTTCCAATTTGCTGAGACTATTGCACATATGTTCTTGAGGGATATTGGTTGGTAATTTTCTTTTTTTTTTTTATACCTTTTGTCTGGTTTTGGAGCCATGACAATGCTGATCTTATAAAATGTGTTGGGAAGTATTCCCTCCTCTAAAATATTTAGGAAGAGTTTGCACAGAATTTTGTAGCTTTAAAAAAAAAAAAAAGTGGTAGAATTAATTATTGAAGCCATCTGGACCTGTAGTTTACTTTGTGGGAAGGTTTTTACACTACAAATTGAGTCTGTAATAGATATTAGGAAATTCAGACTTTCTATTTTTCTTGGCGAGGTTTTGTAATTTATTTCTTTCAAGGAATTTATCCGTCATCTGCATTGTGAAATGTATTGGCATGAGAGATATTGCTCATCTCTCATTTTTTTTTTTTTTTCTTTGAGGTGGAATCTCACTCTGTCACCTAGGCTGGAGTGCAATGGTGTGATCTCAGCTCACTGCAACCTCTGCCTCCTGGGCTCAAGCAATTCTCCTGCCTCAGCCTCCCGAGTAGATGGGATTACAGGCACGCACGACTGCGCCCGGCTAATTTTTGTATTTTTAGTAGACGTGGGGTTTCTTCATGTTGTTCAGGCTCGTCTTGAACTCCCGACCTCAAGTCATCTGCCCGCCTCGGCCTCCCAAAGTGCTGGGATTACAGGCATGAGCCACCGCGCCCGGCCTCACATTTCTAATATATGATTATTTTTTTTCTTGATCAATCTGAACACAGTTTTATCAGTTTTCTTGAGATCTAGCTTTTGGTTTAATTGGTTTATCTAAAAATTTTTACTATTTTATTTACTTATGTGTATATGATTTCTATTTTATTGATTTCTGTTCTCCATTATTAATCTCCTGGATTTTATAGTTTCTTAAGGTACTTTCTTAAGGTAAAAGCTGAGGTCATTGAATTGAGTCCCTTCTTTTCTAATATAGGTGATTAGTGGTATATATTTCTATGTACTGCTGCTTTAGCTGGTTCCCATGTGTGTTTTTATTTTTATTCAATTCTTTTTGATTTATTTGAATCATGAATTATTCATGTGTGTGTTATTTAGTTTTAAAGTATTAGGGGATTCTTCATATCTAAACTTTTGTTAGAAATTTCTAGTTTACTTCCATTGTGGTTAAGTCACATGCATAACTTTAGTTTTTTTAAATTTATTGATTCTTGTTTTATGGCCCTAAATATGGTCTGTCTTGGTAAACATTTTATGTGCACTTGAAAAGAATGCACGTTCTTTCTGTTGTGTGAATGTTCTACAAATGTCATTTATGTCAGGTTTGTTGATGGGGATGTTCAAGTTTATTCTAATGTTCCGTTTACTGTATCAGTTTTTAAAAGGGTTTAGAATCTCAGGAGGGACTGGATGTGTTCCTTCTCTTATGTTTTTATTTTTTAAGTCATTGATGTCCTAGCTTTGATTTTTGCACTATCTTAATGACTTTAAGCAAATTTTACAATGAAACTCATTTTAATTTTAAGTCGTCTAGCCCTTTAAGACAAAGGAGATGTGTTAGGAATTAGAATTGAATGATAGAATTCTAGTTTTATAAATGTTTTGACTTAGTTATGTCAGTGTTTGGGTTAAAAGGACTCCTTTGTTTTTTTGGGCATTGGAATGTGACTATGTGTGTTTTTAATAGGGTTTTAGTTTTGTTCTTTAGCAGATGATGAAGAAAACAAAACCTATTCTAAAAGCAGAATACAAAGGGATATAGAAGTGATCTTTTCCTTTTTTGACATGGAGTCTGTCTGTCATCCAGGCTGGAGTACAGTGGCACAATCTTGGCTCACTGTAACCTCTGCCTCCCAGGTTCAAGTGATTCTCCAGCGTCAGCCTCCCGAGTAGCTGGGACTACAGGCGCGTGCCGCCACGCCCAGCTAATTTTTGTATTTTTAGTAGAGACAGGGTTTCACTGTGTTGGCCAGGGTGCTCTCGAACTCCTGACCTCAAGTAGTCCGCCTGCCTCAGCCTCCCAAAGTGCTGGGATTACAGGCGTGAGTCACTGTGCCTGGCCGCTTTTTTGCTTTTAAAAGGTGTTGGGAATTTTTCTTGTGTTTGTTTTATTTTTCTTAAAAAAATTTTTTTTGGGGGGTGGGGACAGAGCCTGACATTGTCACCCAGGCTGGAGTGCTATGGCACGATCATAGCTGACTGCACGCAGCCCGGAACTCCTGGGCACAAGGATCCTCCTGCCTCAGCCTTCCCGAGTAGCTGGGATTATAGGCATACATCGCCATGCCTGGCTAAATATTTTATTTTTAGTAGTGATGGGATCTCACTACATTGCCTAGGCTGGTTTTGGACTCCTGACCTCAAGTAATCCTCCTGCCTTGGCTTCGCATTGGCCTCCCAAAGTACTGTGATTACAAGTGTGAACCACCTCACCTGGCTGGGAATTTTTTTTTGTTTTAATGGCATAAAATTTATATTATAAATGAAAGACATAAAAATGCTATTAATTTTCCATCTTATGATTGCTTATAACTTTTTCCTAGATTTTTGTTTTTTCAAGTTTTATTTTAGACTCAGGGGGTACTTGCTTAGGTTTGTTACCTGGGTATATTGCATGATGCTGTGGTTTGGGTGCAAATGATCCTGCCACGCAAGTACTGAGCATAGTACCCAGTAGTTAGTTTCTTAACCCTTGCCCTCCCCCGACTCTAGTAGTCTCCAGTTTCTGTTGTTGCCATCTTTCTTTCCATGAATGCCCAATGTTTAGTTTCCACTTGTAAGTGAGAACATGTGATATTTGGTTTTCTGTTCCTGCGTCAATTTGTTTAGAATAATGGCATTCAGTTGCATCCATGTTACTGCAAAGGACATGATTTCTTTGTTTTTATGCCTGTGTAATTCCATGGTATATATGTACCACATTTTCCATTTTTTTTTTTTTTTCCCTTTTGAGACGGAGTCTGGCTGTGTTGCCCAGGCTAGAGTGCAGTGGTGATCTCGGCTCACTGCAAGCTCCGCCTCCTGGGTTCACGCCATTCTCCTGCCTTAGTCTCTGGAGTAGCTGAGCCTGCAGGTGTCCGCCACCACGCCTGGCTAATATTTTGTATTTTTAGTAGAGACGGGGTTTCACTGTGTTAGCCAGGATGGTCTGGATCTCCTGACATCGTGATCTGCCTGCCTCGGCCTCCCAAAGTGCTGGGGTTACATGTGTGAGCCACCGTGCCTGGCCCATATTTTCTTTATCCAGTCCACTGTTGATGGGCACCTAGGTTGATCCCATGTCTTTACTATTGTGAATAGTGCTGTGATGAACATGCGAGTACTTGTGTCTTTTTGGTAGAACGATTTGTTTTCTTTTGGATATATACCCAGTAATAGGATTGCTGGGTTGAATGGTAGTTCGGTTTTAGGCTCTTTGAGAAGTCTCCAAACTACTTTCCAGAGTGCTGAACTAATTTACATTCCTACCAACAGTGTATACGTGTTCCCTTTTATCTGCAGTCTTGCCAGCATCTGTTGTTTTTTGGCTTTTTGATAATTGCCTTTCTGACTGGCATAAGATGGTATCTCATTGTGGTTTTGATTTGCATTTCTCAGATGGTTAGTGTGTGGAGCATGTTTTCATGTTTGTTGGCTGCTTGTATGTCTTCTTTTGAGAAGTGTCTGTTCATGTCTTTTGCCCATTTTTTAATGGGGTTGTTTTTTGCTTGTTCAATTGTTTAAGTTCTTTATAGAGTCTAGATATTAGACCTTTGTCAAATGCATAGTTTGCAAATATTTTCTCCCATTCCGTAGGCTGTTAACTCTATTGATTGTTTCTTTTGCTGTGCAGAAACTCTTTAGTCTAATTAGGTCCCACTTGTCAATTTTTGTTTTTGTTGCAGTTGCTTTTGAGGACTCGGCCATAAATTATTTCCCAAGGTCAGTGTCTAGAATGGTGTTTCCTAGTTTTTTTTTTTTTTTTTTTTTTTTTTTTTTTTTTACAGTTTGAGGTCCTACATTTAAATCTTTAATTCATCTTGAGTTAATTTTTGTATGTGGTGAAAGGTAGGGTTCCAGTTTCATTCTTCTGCACGTGGCTAGCCAGCTATCCCAGCACTATTTATTGAATAGAGAGTCCTCTCCCCATTGCTTATTTTTGTTGACTTTGTTAAAGATCAGAAGATTGTAGGTGTGTGGCTTTATTTCTTGGTTCTCTATTCTGTTCTATTAGTCTATGTGTCTGCTTTTGTACCAGTAGTGTGCTTTTTTTTTTTTTTTTTTTTTTTTTTTTTAAAACACTGTAGCCTTATAGTCTGAAACTGGGTAATGTAATCCCTGCAGCTTTGTTGTTTTTGCTTAGGATTATTTTGGCTATTTGGGCTCTTTTTTGGTTTCATGTAAATTGTAGAATAGTTCTTTCTAGTTCTGTGAAAAATGACATTGGTAGTTTGAGAAGAATTATGCTCAATCTGTAGATTGATTTGGACAGTATGGCTGTTTCAACAGTACCGATCTTCTAATCCATGAGCATGAAAATTTTTTCCTTTTGTTTGTGTCACCTGTGGTTTCTTTTAGCAGTGTTTTGTAGTTCTCCTTGTTGGGATCTTTTACCTCCTTGGTTAGATGTATTCCTAGGTATTTTTTCTTTTTCTTTTTTTTTGTAGCTGTTGTAAATGGGGCTGCATTCTTGACTTGGCTCTCAGCTTGAACGTTAGTGGTATATAGAATTGCTGTTGATTTTTGTACATTGATTTTGTATTTTAAAACTATGAAGCCATTTATCAGTTCCAGGAGCCTTTTGGTGGAGTCTTTAGGGTATTCCAGGTATAAAATCATATTGTCTGCAAAGAAAGATAGTTGGACTTCTTTGCTGTTTGGATGCCTTTTCTTTCTTTCCTTTGCCTGATTGCTGTGGCTAGAACTTTCAGTACTGTGTTGAATAGCAGTCGGAAGAGTAGACATCCTTGTCTTGTTCCAGTTCTCAAGAGGAATGTTTCCAGTTTTTCTTGTTCAGCATGATGTTGGCTGAGGATTTGTCATAGGTGGCTTTTATTTATTTTGAGATATGTTCCTTCGATGCCTAGTTTGTTGAAGGTTTTTATCATGAAGGAATGGTGGATTTTATTTATAGCTTTTTCTGCATCTATTCATCTCAGTTTCTTTTTTCTGCTTGACCTAATAGAAAAAATTTTCAGCCCTACTTGAAATGAATTACCTGAGCTGGGGGACTGAGATTGCTGCCGGCAAATAGAATTAATGGACTGTTTTTTAAAGAGGGCAAAAAGCTCCAAACAGAAATGTTTCTGAGATGTTGGGGGCATTTTGGGAATAAAGTAACATGCATTTATAGGGAGATAGTAAAATGAAAACATAGGAATTTACTTTTTTGTTCAGTTATTTAGCCTTTAAAAAAATACTTATGAATGCATAGGAAGTTGCAAAAATAGTGCAGAGTACTATGAACCCTTCACCCAGCTTTCACCAATAGTGTCATCTTTTATGGCTATAATACAATATTAAAACCATGAAAATGACATTCATACGATATCATTAACTAGATTATAGCCCTTATTTGGTCTTTATATACACTTGTGTATGTGGATATATACAAGTCATACAATCTCATCCCATGAGTAGATTTGTGTAATGGCCACCACCACAATCAACATACAGAACCGTGCTGTCATTACAAAGGAATTCTCTTGGGCTGCACTCCCACCCTGTCTTTATCTTCCTGCAACCACTAATGTGTTCTTCTTCTCTACGTGAATAATATTTATATTTATATTTATATTTATATTTATATTTCCTTTTGAGACAGGGTATCACTCTGTCGCACAAGCTGGAGTGCGGTGTTGCAGTCATGGCTCACTGCAGCCTCCACCTCCCAGGCTCAGGTGATCCTCCCACCTCAGCCTTCCAAGTAGCTGGGATCACAGGCACAAGCCACCATGCCTGGCTAATTTTTTTTTTTTTTTTTTAAATTTGCAGAAATGGAGTCTTGCTATGTTGCCCAGACTGGTCTTGAACTCCTGGGCTCAAGTGATCCTCCTCCCTCAGCCTCCCAAAGTGTTGGAATTACAGGGGTGAGCCACTATGCCTGGCCTTTATGTGAATATTGTATAAATGGAACCATATAGTATATAACCTTTTGAGATTTTTTTCAGTAAGTATAATGTTTTTGAGATCCATCTAAATTGTTGTATGTATCCACTCAGTTCTTTCCCTCTCTGTGTGTAGTATTCCATTGTATGGTCACACACCACTTGTTTATTCATTCACATGTTGATGGATTTTATGGATTTGTTTTTTTAATCTGCATCACTGGCAATGGATTGTTTTTAAAGCTATTAACTTTTTTTTAAATTAAAAAAATTATTTTTTGTTGAGATGGTATCTCTGTCATTCAGGCTGGAGTGCAGTGGCATGATCTCGGGTCACTGCAACCTCCGTCTCCCGGGTTAAAGTGATTCTCATACCTCATCCTCCTGAGTAGCTAGGATTATAGGCGCCCACCACCATGCTCACTAATTTTTGTATTTTTAGTAGAGACAGGGTTTCACCATGTTGGCCAGGCTGGTCTCGAACTCCTGAGCTCAGGTGATCCACCTGCCTTGGCCTCCCAAAGTGCTGGAATTACAGATGTGAGCCCCATGCCCTAAAACTATAAACTTTTAAAAGTTTTGTATGTATTCTAAATATACATTCTTTGTTGGATATGTGGTTTGCAAATAACTTTTCCCAGTCTGTTCTTTGTTTTTTAATTCTTTTTAACAGGGTGTTTTGCACAGTGAAGTCTTTAATTTATTTATTAATTTTTAAAAAATTATTATTATTTTTTGAGTCAGAGTCTCCCTCTGTCGCCTAGGCCACAGTGCAGTGGCTCAATCTTGGCTCATTGCAACCTCCACCTCCTGCATTCAAGTGATTCTCCTGCCCAGCTTCCTGAGTAGTTGGGATTACAGGTGCGTACCATCACACCTGGGTAATTTTTGTATTTTTTAGTAGAGACAGGTTTTTGCCATCTTGACCAGGCTGGTATTGAACTCCTGACCTCAAGTGATCCACCCACCCCGGCCTCCCAAAGTGGTGGGATTACTGGCGTGAGCCACTGTGCCCATCCTAAAATTGTTTTTCTGTTTCTTAAAAGAAAAAGTTTTTATACTACCTTTATTTGTGCAATCTCTTTTTTTTTCCAATCAGCTTTCTTAGGTTGAAAAATGTCTTTAATTTTGATGAAGTTCAGATTGTGTTTTTGGTGTCATGTCTAAGAACTTTTCACCTATTCCTACGTTCTGAAGATTTTCTCCTATGTGTTCTTATAAAAATTTTATAGTTTTATTTTTTACATTTAACTCATGATTGGTTTTGAATTAATTTTTATGTATGGTGTGAGGTATAAGTTAAGCTTATTTTTTTATTTAGCTCGTGGATGTCCAGTTGTTCTAGTATAAGTCATTGAAGTGTGTCCTTCCTTTATTGAATCGCTTTTCCACTTTTGCCAAAAATCAATTGAACATATTCAGGCCGGGCACGGTGACTCATGCCTGTAATCTCAGCACTCTGGGAGGCTAAGGTGGGCAGATCACCTGAGGTCAGGAGTTCGAGACCAGCCTGGTCAACATGGTGGAACTCTGTCTACTAAAAATATAAAAATAAGCCAGGCGTGATGGTGCATGCCTGTAATCTCATCTACTCGGGAGGCTGAGGCAGGATAATCACTTGAACCCAAGAGGCAGAGGTTGCAGTGAGCTGAGATTGTACCACTATACTGCAGCCTGGGTGACAGGGTGACTCTCTGTCTCCAAAAAAAAAAAAAAAAAAAAAAAAAAAAAGCAATTGGACATATTTGTGTGGTTTATTTCTGGGTTCTCTTTTCTGTTCAGTTCACTTACGGGACTGTCCTTCTGCCAATACCACAGTGTTTTGATTACTGCTGCTATATAGTAAGTCTTAACATTGGGTAGAGTGATTCCTTACACTTATTGTTCTGTTTCAAAATGGTTTTAGTGATTTCTTTTTCTTTCTACATAAATTTTAGAATAAGCTTTTTTGTATCTACAAGAAGTCTTGCTGGGATTTTGATAGGAATTACATTAAACCTATAAAGAAATATGAGATAAAGGAAAAACTAAACTTTTAACTACTCTCAAACTCACCACAACACAGGACACTTCTGACACTACATTTGTGGGGTTTTTTCCCTGTACACCAAACAGCAGACACAAGCTGAGTGTCTTATAATTTAACTCAACTCCAGTACTGTATGCCCGGAATAAGCATCAGATCCCATAGACTAAGGCCCTGTCCTATAAGATTGCCCCTACTTTAGATACAGTTTCAGTCCTAGCTGGTTTTACCTGTTCTTTTGACTGACCAGCTATAAATTGGATACAGGTGAAGAAGAAGCACATAGGACGAGGCAGGTGCGAAGGAGCGTGGAGCTTCACCCTCTCTGGGCTCACTGTCCTCCAGGTACCTGCATGTGGTCAGGATACTGGAAGCTCTCTGAGCCCTATATTTTACTGATTTTCATGGTGGCTTTGTCACATAGGCATGATCCCCTTCCCAGAGAATTGGGGGGTGAGGTGGAAAGTTCCAATTTTTTAATCATGGCTTGGTCTTTCAGGTGCACAGCCCCCACACAGGAGTCCAGAGACGGGCAGATCATGAGGTCAGGAGATCGAGACCATCCTGGCTAACACGGTGAAACCCCGTCTCTACTAAAAATACAAAAAAAAAAAAAAAATTAGCTGGGCGTAGTGGCAGGCACCTGTAGTCCCAGCTACATGGGAGGCTGAGGCAGGAGAATGGCGTGAACCCGGGAGGCAGAGCTTGCAGTGAGCCAAGATCGCGCCACTGCACTCCAGCCTGGGTGACAGAGTGAGACTCTGTCTCAAAAAAAAAAAAAAAAAAGATTCACTTCTTTAGAACAGAAGGCATTTCAATCACCCAACAAATTCTAATGGATTGGGAACTTTGTGTCAAGAACTAGGATGAAGACCAAAAAAAATATATTTTTATTATAAATCACAATAGCACAATACGTTTTGAGGAGAAATAGCTTTTTTTTTTTTTCTATTTGCTTCTTCTCACCCATGAAAATACTGTGTCTCTCCATTTATGTAGATTTTTAATTCTTTTCATCAGCATGTTGTAATTTTTAGCATACATATCTTGTATATGTTTTGTTGGATTTCTATCTCTAAGTATTTTATCTTTTTGTATTTTCATGCTCTTTGCCAGGAACAGTCTCAGTCCCTTAGCCCTGGTAATTTATTTCAGGTGGGGTTGAAATTTAAGAGGTCAGATAGAAAAAAGAAATGAGATGAAACTTTTTTTGCAACTTTAAATGATGTTGTATTTTAAATTTTAGTTTTTACATGTTTGTTGCTACTAGTATATAGAAATATAGTTGGCTTTTGTTTACTGATCTTGTATCCTGTGAGTTTGCTGAACTCATTTAGGAGTTATTCTTGTAGATTGAGCTTTTCTACATAGGCAATCATGTCATCTTCAAATACCACAATTTTATTTTTTCCAATCTATATATTCCTTTTCTATCATTTTCTTACTTTATTGCTCTGGCTAGGATATAATTAAACAGTGAATTTTTATTCGGGTAGTACTGACTTCAGGAGCATAATTTGAGACTAGCAAATGCTAGTTTCACTCACCTTATTACAGTTTCAGATCTTCGGCTTCTCTTGGACTTCAGAAGTTTAGCTTGGATTGATCTTGAATATGATTGTATTTGCCCTGCTGAAGGCAGGAAAAGCTCTTGTGTCCTGAGTGTGTACACAGTGCAATATAATTTTTATTTATTTGCCTCCCTTGAGTGTGAGCTTCTTGAAGAAGACAGTTCTAAAGATACAGGGCTTGGGCCGGGCGCGGTGGCTCAAGCCTGTAATCCCAGCACTTTGGGAGGCCGAGACGGGCGGATCACGAGGTCAGGAGATCGAGACCATCCTGGCTAACACGGTGAAACCCCGTCTCTACTAAAAATACAAGAAAATTAGCCGGGCGAGGTGGCGGGCGCCTGTAGTCCCAGCTACTCGGGAGGCTGAGGCAGGAGAATGGCGTGAACCCGGGGGGGTGGAGCTTGCAGTGAGCCGAGATCGCGCCACTGCACTCCAGCCTGGGGCACAGAGCAAGACTCCATCTCAAAAAAAAAAAAAAAAAAAAAAAAAAAAAAGATACAGGGCTTGGTATACAGCAAACTTGTAATTAATGTTTGAGGCCAGGCATGGTGGCTCACATCTGTAATCCAGTGCTTTGGGAGGCTGAGGTGGGAGGATTGCTTGAGGCCAGGAGTTCAAGACCAGCCTTGCAAGATCCCGTATCTAATAATAATAATAATTGTTTGTTGAGCAAATATTTAAATGAATAAATGACACTAATATGTGGCTTCTTCTCATATAAGAAGTCTAGGGAAAACCTTTTCGGACAAGGTATGCTGTAACTCAGGTTGAAATGACAAATGTGAGACTATTTGCAGTCACACACGCAGTTGCACATGTAATTTTGACATCAAACATTTTTGTTTATTTTTGTTTACTTGCCTGCCTCGTAAGTTTCCTGTTTTACTAACAAGACACTTTATTCTTTGAGCATTACATGTCATTTGGTTTGGTTTGCTTCTGTATGGTAAAAAAAAGTTCTGTCTTTTGAAAAGATACCATTATTTAATTGGTTTTAAGTTAGGAGAATTCTAAATTACAGGGCACAGTAAAATAAATGAACGATTATACTGAGGAAGAGCAAAACAAACAAAAAAGAATAATAGAACCATGTTTTGTATATAAGTGGGAACAAGTTATCCTTTAGATCTGTTTTGTTTTTTTTTTTTTTATGTGAGTATGCTTGAATGTGTATGTCATGAGGGTAGTGGGCTGGGCTGAACTGGGGAGGAGATATGCATCATATGTAGGGAGTAACTTAAGTTAGTTATTTTAAATAATACTTTAGCAAGGGAATTAGTACTTATTTAAGTGTTCATATTGCCTTAATATTAGCATAGCCTTTTCATCAATATGTTCAATATCTCAAATATCAAATTTGCATGAAAAATTTCTCCCAAATCCCTAATCCTTCCATTTTATTTTTCTTCATTGCATTTATTATCTTCTAACATACTGTATACTTTATGTATTCATTTTTTATTTAATGCCTGTCTACATCCACTTGAATGTGAGTTTTAAGAGGTCAGGGATTTTTATCTATTTCTATTAGCAGTTGTATATCCAGGCCCATGATATCATCTGGTACATGGAGAATACTTAATTTGTAAATGAATGAAAGGAGGATTACTTTGAAAAGATAGTGATTTCTAGGAGATTGGAATGAGGAATCTTAATCATAAGCCTATGTAAATGATAAAATATGATCCCTATGGGATAGTAGGAAAGTCATTGTCCTTTTATCCTGAGGAGCATATTTGTCCTCTATAAAAAGGCCTTTCTATTTGGAAGGAATTTTACTTGATTGATTGACTCTCTGTTTAAGCAACAAACGAAAAAGAATCCTTTGTTGAGAAGCTACCACAGACTGTAAAGGTTCCAGGTTCTGTGCTTTGTGCTGGATGGGACACCACTGTGATGTGCCTGGTGAGTCTCCTCTGAGACTGCTGCAGGACTTAGATTTTGTAACTAAAGTTAGTGTTTTTTGTTTTTTTTTTTTAATCTCAGCTCACTGCAACCTCCGCCTCCTGGGTTCAAGCCATTCACCTGTCTCAGCCTCGTGAGTAGCTGGGACTACAGGCACGTGCCATCACACCTGGCTAATTGTTGTATTTTTAGTAGAGATGTGGTTTCACCATGTTGCGCAGGCTGGTCTCGAACTCCTGGCCTCAAGTGATCCGCCCGCCTCTGCTTCCCAAAGTGCTGGGATTACAGGCATGAGCCACTGCGCCCGGCCCTTGAGCTGGTTTTTGAAGAATCAATAGGAGTTTACTAGGTAAGAGCTGAAGGAGGGAACCTCTCCAGTAGTTGGGAACATGTGCCAAGGCATGAAGCAGTGAAACAAAGTGGTGCGTACAAGAGAAGTACTCATAGTTTGATGTGGCCAGACACAACATGAGAGGGAGAAAATCAAGATGAGCTGATCAGGGAGGCCTAAAGTTAGTCTTTTCATTGTGCTTATCTTGGCTTGCTTACCATGTAAAGAACCTTATAGCTTTCCACGTGGGGTTAGTTATATTTTATTCACTTACTGATAAATAAAAGGATAATTTATGTTGAGGAAATGTATAGATGCAGCCTATTCTGAGAATTTATGTATTTACTTTTATTTCTGCAGTGTTCGATTTTTTATCTAGTCATTGGCTGATAGTCCTCTTAATACTAATAACATAGTAGAGAAGATGATAAAAGTGTTTTATTCATCTCTTCTTGGACAAGAAACCCTGCTTTATCTGTTCTTTTTAGTTGAAGCTGAATAAAGCTGAATGTTCTAGTAGGAAGCATGGGTTCAAGTTTCTACTACACTGTTTCTGAGCAGGTTATATCTCTTTCCTGGGTCCTCATTTCTCCAGTTGTAAAATAGGGGATTTGAGGTAAATTAGCACATCCACTTTGATAAAAATTTATCTGGGCTGGATGGGGTGACTTATGCCTGTAATCCTGAGGCGGCGGGATGCACAGATGGGCAGATTACTTGAGGCCAGGAGTTCGTAACCAGTTTGGCCAACATGGTAAACCCCCGTCTCTACTAAAAATACACACACACACACACACAAATTAGCCAGGAGTGGTGGCAGGCGCCTGTAATCCCAGCTACTCAGGAGGCTGAGGCAGGAGAATCACTTGAATCTGGGAGGCGGAGGTTGGAGTGAGCCAAGATCGTGCCACTGCACTCCAGCCAGGGTGACAGAATAAGAATCCGTCTCAAAAAAAAAAAAAATTATCTGAAGCAAGAATCAATACATACATGACCCATTAGGGTAATTTTTCTTGGCAGTCCTTCCCTTCCTGGCTGCTGTTTACCAACTTCATTATTCTTCCTGTTTCATGTTAGATTCTATAATCAAGTATATATCTTACTACTCCTGGCTGGGTGCAGTGGCTGATGCCTGTAATCCCAGCACTTTGGGAGGCCAAGGCGGGTGGATCACCTGAGGTCAGAAGTTCGAGACCAGCCTGTCCAACATGGTGAAACCCCATCTCCACTAAAAATACAAAAATCACCTGAGCGTAGTGGCAGGTGCCTGTAATCCAAGCTACTCAGGAGGCTGAGGCAGGAGAATCGCTTGAACCTGGGAGGCAGAGGTTGTAGTGAGCTGAGATCATGCCATTGCATTCGAGCCTCGGTGACAAGAGCGAAACTCCATCTCAAAAAAAAAAAAAAAAAAAAAAAAAAAATCGTACTACTCTTCTCTCAACTCCTGCTATTATCTTTGTTATTTTCAGCAACCATGTAGATGGATCCATCCACTAACATCCTGGCATAGTTGTTTGTCTTCATTATCATTTCTAGTCCACTTAGCTCTCTGCCTTGTCTTACTTCCGAAATGTTCCTTCACTAAAATCGTAACTCTAGGTAACCTCCTCACTACAACCTGATAAATTTTTTAGCTTCCTCATTTAAGTATTCTTAAAGTATGCCAGTTCTCAGACTTACCAGCACCTCTATTAAATCTTTTCTTCCTGTCTCTTCATCTTTACTTTCCTCTTCTTTTACCTTAGATTCCATTGTTACTCTCTCTAGTCCATGTCATAAATTGTTTGCCCCATGTTTTGGTCAATTTATCTGGTAAAGCTGTGTAGTAAAACTTTGCCTTTGCATTACTGTAGTCTGCTGAAGAAAGCCACACAACAGAGCAGATTGGTGGGCCTGTAAAATGAGGATGAATGATGTAGGTCAGTCCTCAACACTGCCTACCAATTCTACTTTTTGTTCAGCGTATTTTCTTGTTCTCTATATTAGCTCTCAATTTTTTTTTTTTTCTCATCTCAAATTTGGAATCTCCTTGCTCTGCTGATTTCCTTTTTATTTCATGGAGAAAATAGCTATAATGTGGAAGCTTCTTTACCACTAAAGTTACAAATATTTTGTTAGCTGTACCTGCTTTTTCTTTTCATCTGTTGTGATGGAAGAAATATTCCTTCTTCTATCAGTGTTCATGCTCTCAATACCATCCCTTCCTTTTCAAGAATAATTTTTTTTTGAGAACTTTGGCTGCAGGGGGTATGGAGAATTAAAGGGAAGCTGAAAGAGTTGTCTAGATTCACTGTCTTTATTTCCTCATCTCCTACTTACTGGAGTTGAGCTTTTGTTCCTACCACTCCTCCACCCCTGAAAGTTCCTACAAAGGGTACCAGTTGACTTCAAGTCAGTTAAATTGGATGGCATTCTTTAATAATGGGCCTCCAGGCAGCATTTGTTCAGCAGTCCCTGACTATTCTTTTCTTGGCTTTTTGAATAGCATTTGCAGTCTTGATTTCCTTCCACCTCTCTGGTTACTCTTCTTCTGTTTCCTGCAGTTTAATCAGTAACTACAAATATTATTGTAACATTAAACAAATAAAGATTTATTATCTTACAGAGAAGAATGCATCATTTGTATAAATTTTGAGAAACAAACAGGCTTTAAGGAAACCAGGTTGTGGCAGGAAATTTTGAGCAGGTTACACACTACTCTGTGAGAGATACTGAAAAAGGTTGTGAATCATTCATACATGTTTCAAAATGATTCTGTTCAACAACCTTGTAAGGTAGATGGTTGTATTCCTGTTTATCCACAAAGGATTTGAGGTGGGGAAAGATGGGATGTGTTCAGGAAACAGTGCCTTGTTCTTTCCAGTTGGAAGGCTATGTTACAATAAGGTACTACTGAAGATAAAATCTGTTGTTTCCATGTTATGGGATGCCTTGAATGCCAAGGGGAGAAGTTTTTTACTTAATTTTGTAGATAGTGAGGACTGGTTGAAGATTTGGTTTTTTTTTTTTTGAGCCTTGAGTGGCTGGATTGCAGTGGCACAATCTCGGCACACTGCAGCCTCTGCCTCTTGGGTTTGAATGATTTTCCTGCCTCAGCCTCCCAAGTAGTTGGGATTACAGGCGCTCGCCACCATGCCTGGCTAATTTTTGTATTTTTAGTAGAAACGGGGTTTTGCCATGTTGGCCAGGCTGGTGTTGAACTCCTGACCTCAGATAATCAGCCTGCCTTGGCCTCCCAAAGTGGTGGGATTACAGGAGTGAGCCACCACACCTGGCCAGGTTGAAGATTTTTAAGCTGTGTGCAACATTTTGGGAAAGGAAACCTGTCTTGGCCAAAGGCTGATAATCCCATAACATTAGTTTTAGTGACCAAATGGCACTTCCACTTGAAGCCTTTTTGTAGGCTTCCCAATATAATGAATTGAGCCTTCTTTGACACTCCCATAGCACTTTGTCATACCTTTGATGTAGCACACTTCTCATATATCATAATTACTTGTTTGTATTTGGCTTCCCCATTGGATTTGAGCTCTTCTAGAATAGGATTGTTAGTTTATGGATAATGTTGATTTTGATAATCTTCCTCATCTCTATCTCAGTGGTTGGCATAAGAAGTGGTTCTTGAATTAGTAAATGAATAAAGAGTTTCAAATTTTGAATCTTTTGTCTGAATAGCTTCTCAGAATGCATCTTTTTTATATTTCTCCTGATACAGGGTTGAATAAATTAGAAGCCACTCCTACTTCCTCTCTGCTGGTACATATGTTTTAGCTAGTTAAACCTATTTTGATAGAGGGGTTCTATGACTTTTTTTTTTTTTTGAGATGGAGTCTCGCTCTGTCGCCCAGGCTGGAGTGCTGTGGCCGGATCTCAGCTCACTGCAAGCTCCGCCTCCCGGGTTCACGCCATTCTCCTGCCTCAGCCTCCCGAGTAGCTGGGACTACAGGCGCCCGCCACCTCGCCCGGCTAGTTTTTTTTTTTGTATTTTTTAGTAGAGACGGGGTTTCACCGTGTTAGCCAGGATGGTCTTGATCTCTTGACCCCGTGATCTGCCCGTCTCGGCCTCCCAAAGTGCTAGGATTACAGGCTTGAGCCACCGCGCCCGGCCAAGGGGGGTTCTATGACTTTAAAGGCCTATGACTTTGCAGACACTTGTACAGTGTATAGCATACCCTGTGCAAATCAGCTGTCTGTTCAGGTCTTGTGTTTGTTTTCCCCATAGACATAATCCAGCCGTTAGTTGTTTAAAGCAGCAGATGGGAGAAGGAATCCGTGGAGATGTGGATTTATTAGCTCTCACAATGAAAGACCACACTGGTTATGCTAAGGATTAGAAGATTTCTGCTGAATGAAAGGGACATGGATCCTGTTTTTCTGTGCTATTTTCAGCAGTGTGGCAATCTCTTGTGACTATAATCAGTTGTAAGAAGACCAGAAAAAGATCTTGTAAATAGACTTTCCTTCAAGCCCTAGACTGTTGGTTGCAGCTGTCATAATTATAGGAGGGACTGATTTTCTTCATTTTTGGGTGCAGACTGAATCTGGCCTTTAGTTATTGGTATATTTACACCTTAGGTAGTATAACTGGCTGATTGTGTGCTTTATACATACCTTTATCTGTCAAATTAGGAAATTTGGATTCATATCTCCTGAATTTTGTTGAAGAGTAATTATTGTAGCATGTTTTATAGTTTGGAAAAAGTGATTGAATTTAATGTGTTTAACCCACTTCCTAAAAATACAGTGCTACCTTCACTAACAATTTTGTGTATGTGACTTATTAGAAAGATCAGCAACTTTCCTTTGTGTTTACTAAGATTCTGACAATTACCATAAAGTTGGAAAGTGTAAATGTTGCTTATAGAGTGTTTAAGGAACAGAATCATATCACGAGAACAATCTTTCACTCTTAAAATGTAAAAGATTATGTATTTTGAGCCATGAATTAAGAAACAGAAGCATCTTTAAACTTGGCTGAAGTTCTACTTTAAAAATGGCAGCCAGTAACCAAAGAAACAATTCTTGACATCGTTAAAGCTTGGATAAAAGTAGACTTTTTCATGCTGTGCCCTTTTAGAAGTCTGGGGGAATGGGGAGCGTTTCCTGTGACAGCACTGTAAGCGATGAATAGATGAATGAATTTGTCCATGCTCAGAACTCACAACACGTGGACTAACCCCCTCCCGCACATAAAAGAGCAGGGAAACCGACCTCAGCAATGATCTAGCTCGTGAAGAAAGAGAATTTCGTTACTGTCCAAGAAGTGAAGACCAGCGAGTCTAGCGATAAAGAAACAAAAGAGCCCCTGACAGTATTGAAAGAATCTGACATTTGCTTTGTCTGTACAAAGGATGAAAGGAATTTTGCCGACTTAGTCAAAACAATAACTGGTTTTATATCATTTTGAGTCTAAAATACAGGCATCAGAATAGTATGTTTTTCTTTGTATTTCTGAAGAATTGTCATCTTTTTAAAAACGTATGTGGAGTGGTTTTGTTTCTGGAAAGGAAGACGTGACATGGATTTTATAAGCTTAGTAGCTATAGGTGGAGACTCTTGTTTTGTTTGCTAAACCTTTTTAATAAGCAGCGAAGTCAGGATATCAAAGATTGCAATTTTTTCCCCTGGAACCTTTTGTTCTTTTCTTAGTACTTCAAATAATTTCAACCAAAGGGGTATGCATGGAAAATGAAAACAAATATGAAGTCTTTCCGCTATTTGGCAGTGCTTCAGATGAAATATATCTGTAGTCCTGTGAAGAAAGACATGATTCTGATATGAGGCAGTGATTGTGTACTTATGCTGGACGGAGGGAGAACTGGTTTAGTGGAACAGTGGGTTAGTGGTGTGCTGAAAGGATTGTTTGCCTCTTTAACCAGCAGTAAGTAGGCACTAGTAGTTGACTGTCTGGGGAGTGGCTTTTTTTGTCTGATACCTGTTATGGATGATTCCAGTATTCTGAGAAGGAGAGGGTTACAGGTGAGTAAAAGAAAACCTTTTTCACTGATCTCCTTCCTTTTAATGTCTCTTGTAAATGTACTGAACAGATTGTTATAATTTAATTCATTTGAGGTAGGAGGCAGGGTGGAGTGCAGCTAAGTTCCTCTTTATTCTTTGATGTATAGTTATAATTAGAGAACTTATCTAAAATCTTGCTATTTTGATAGAAAAATGCTGCTTAGGCTTATTTACACTGTATTTAGTGAGAAGAGCAATGAAATCAGACCTGTATGGGATACAAGCCTAATTTAGGACATTAGACATTACTGCTGACAGATTGTTTACAGTGAACATATTCTGTTCCTGACCACCATGCCTGGGCTGCCCCCCGCATTAAGTCACATGTACGTGTAGTATATGCTTGATTCTGTACATAGTTTTAAGAACTTTTCTAAATTATCACTTTGTATATATACATTCCATCCACTTATCTGTTGTCTGTCTGTCTTGTCTGTCCATCCATCCGTCTGTCTACCTGTCTACCTACCTACCATCTTTTCCTTCTTAAACCTGAGGTAGTTTGTTAGATGAAGAGGTATGTAACATATAACATTGAGTGAAAATAGACTGATAGGCAACCTTCAACTGAATTTTAATGAATATCCTTAGCAGTAAAAGAATATATGACAAATTTGATGATTATTTTTTTCATGCTTTGTAGATTATCTCAGATTATCTCATCTTCGTCTTATTAGCAAAGAGCAAGCCCGCTTCTAGTCTATCACTGAATGTTTTTGAGAATTGACATAATGAAGATTCTAGTGTAAATCACGGAGCTAATCAATCAACCTGTATTGGTCTAGTTGTGAAATGTAGCTATTTCTGTTTTCATTTTGTTTATTTGACATTATTTATAAAGCACTTTTTTTGTACAAAGTACCTAAGGATTTTAAAATTATCATGAATTAACATTATTTTAGTTTCTTTAAAGTTCTCAGAAAGAAAATGTATAGGATTAGTAAACTTAAAATATAAATTTAAACAAATTTGTATTGTTTCTAGTTATTATATGTACTTCTTATTGATGGTACTGTAAACATTCAGAGCCTGTAGGGAGCACCCACTGAACCTTTAGCAGTTGTCCAGTGTGACCTGGGCTTTAAAAGTCAATAACATAAACTCCAGCACCATATACTAATTTTTCCTGTTAGCACAATTGATTCGATGAGATTTGTCACTTGATTTCTTGGGGTTATTTTGAGAAGTATTTATATAGTACTGTACTCAGATGACCTCTCATAAGTAGTGATATATGTTCAAGCAGCTGCTAATTAAAAATGGCTGACTTTGTAAGCCCATTCAGTTTCACTGCTTATTTATATCTTTATTTCTCTTTAGTTGCTAGAATTCAGAAAGGGAATCCTATTTGTTGAATGGGGAATATTTCCTGTTTTGTGTTAAATCATTCATTTTCTCCCTGGTGCCTGAGTCAGTCTCTAGTGTTTGCTACCTTGTTTGCTGATGCCCTTGGTCTTGAGTCTTTGTTTCTATCTAGCCGGAGTTCTAAACTGCCAGATTACATAACACTGGAGGATCTTTTCCTACAACCTTATACTTAAAAAAAATTTTTCCCCTATTTGTCTATTTTTTTTTTTTTTTTCAGATGGAGTCTCACTGTGTTGCCCAGGCTGGAGCGTGCAGTGGTGTGATCTTGGCTCACTGCAACCTCCGCCTCCAGGGTTCAAGTGATTCTCCTGCCTCTGCCTCCTGAGTTGAGTAGCTGGGGGATTACAGGCATGTACCACCACACCTGGCTAATTTTTTGTGTTTTTAGTAGAGACGGTATTTCACCATGTTTGCCAGCCTGGTCTCAAACTCCTGATCTCAGGTGATCCACCCACCTTGGCCTCCCAAATTGCTGGGATTGCAGATGTGAGCCACCGCACCCAGCCTATTTTGCCTATTTTTAAAAAATAAACTTTAAGGTTCATTCTCCAGAAGATTGCTTTGGAACATTCCAAAACAGAGCTAATGCTTGAAAAGCAGCAGTTTAGATTATTTGTTTTAAATAGTTACATTATAATATAAAGACTTAAAGGTAAGTTTTATTAATAGATTTATATAAATAAACACACAAAGGTAAAGTGTGCCTGGTGGTACAGGTAATCTACTGGGTAACCTCAGATTTGAAGGTGATAATCCAAATAAATGTTTGGCTTCGCTAATTGCTTTCTGGTGGAATAGATTTCCTAAAACATTTCCAGAAGATCAGCTAAGGCATAGCCTACTTTGATACCTCCAAGTTTCTCTGCACAGTTTCTTGGGAGGTAGCAGAATAGTAAATAGTGCATTTAGAAGTTCCATGAGAGCAAAGACCTTGTCTATTTTGTTCAAATTACAGTTCTGCCCTGTTCTAGTCATATAACCATGGCCAAATTTCATTTCATTTCTGTACTCCACTGGTATATTGAGAGGAGACAGTGGAGGCAAGGGCTACAGCAAAAAGACCAATTATGAGACTGTTGTGGTCAAAAAAGGCAAGAAATAATAACAGATTGGAGGGGTGATAGCAGTGGACGATGTGGAGGACTTTCTTATTGGCCATTTTTACAGATACGTGAAGCTCAGTAGCTTCCTCAAGGACGGACAAGTAAGTGTATGGCCAGGCTAGGTGTATAGGTTAGGGTACTCTAAACTACAAGTAACAGAAAGTTTGACTCTGAGTGGTTTAAATATTAAGTAAACATCTTGACTCACAACAATGAAGTCCAGAGGTTGGATGAGTTTCAGAGTTGGGTAATCTGGTGTCTTTGCTCAGCTTCATTGCTCTTTTGTCTTTCTCTGTGTTTTGGCCTCATTCTCAAGCTTGCTTCCTATGTGTTAGAAAAAGAACTGTAGTGGTTTCAGGCTGCACAGTCACACACTACAACATCCCTACATCTTAATGGTAAAAGGACATCTTGGAGATTATGTGTGAGCATCTTTTCTTTACACTAGAGGAGCCTCTGTCGGTGTAGGAATTGACACTGTTTTGCTTGAAAAGCTGTTCAAGTTGGGTCTTTCTTGTAAGGTAAAAATTGGCTTTTATCTTGCATCTACTTTTGAAGCATCTACACATGGAGAGACATTTGAGATTGAAGTTCCTTGTGAATTGAAGGAGGTGCTTTTATATTTGCCCTCTTTCCCAATCAACTTTGTGGGGGATGATTTTTAACTTTGAAAGGTCAGGGACTAGCCAACATAAGCAAATTTTTATTATCAACTCTCTTAGTACCATCATTTCCACATTATTTGCCCATAAGGCAGATATAGTAATCAGTCTTCATTGTATAGACAGTGCAATTTCCCAGGTTCTGAATTGAAAATATTTGTTGTGCTGATAAAATTATTGCCTTCAGGCAAAACTAAATTGTATAATGTTTTTATGCACCCCCCAGTCCCCACTTGCTTTTTGCCTTTGCTGTTCAAAAATGAGAGTACTTAGAGTGTTATTGTTTACGGGTACTTAATTATTTTGGAGGATATATGACAACATAATGCATAAAGGAAGCATTATTATTGAGAAAGCCTTCTTGGGACTTTTTTATTTTGCAAATTATGACTGCCATAAATTATGGTCATCTTACAAAATGTGATTCAGTTAATTTTTAGTCCTTAAAAACAAAATCTTCAAGAACCAGGTAGATTTCAAACATTCAATTTCTTCTTGAAATTTTATTTTAAAAAGGCTGATGACATGGATAAAAATGTAACCTAATTATTTGCTTCTGTTGTTCTACATTTCCTTGTTCTTTTCTGTGAGTTTGATAAAGCAAAAATTTCAGTTTGTACTCTTCAGTTTTTAGTATCACTAAGATATTTTCATCAAGTCAGTAAATTAGATGGCTTTGAAGGTTAAGTAATTTATCTCACTCTTGTCCCTCTTCTGTGCCCTGCCTCAGATATTCCTATTCTATGTTGCAGCTACACCAGTCTTGTACGTTTGTTTGTTTTTTTATAGCCATTTTTTTCTGACATTCCCCCATTCCTGAGTGTTTTTATCCTCCTTTTCTACCTATCAACCTTCTGATTATCCTCATGCAGTTAAGACCTGAGTACCTAATTTTCAAATATTATAGTCATTATGGGTAACTCCAGCATCTTTGCAGACAAGGATAATCAGTCCAGTCTCAGATCTTTAGAGTTCCTTGGCTATCTGGAGTCTTTGTTAACAATTCATTCCTGTAGGCTCCATGTATTCTGTAGAGGGAATTGTTTGATTCAGAAATCTTACAGTAATTTACAATTACATCCCTTGATCACCTCTGAATTAAATTCTGGTGTTCTCTGTGTCAATCTAGATTACAAATTGGTGGTCTGGTGGCCTGTCTACTTCCTATAGATATATTTTATTTAACCACCTTTGGAGATTTAAAGAAAAATTAACCAACATAGTCTCTATCAGTTCCCTTTTGTTTTATCCTCTGCTGCTTTATATATTTACTAAATTTCATCTATTCTAAGGCTCACATCTTTTTACTTTATAACAGCTTTGAAATAGCGGTGTTACTCTTAATGGTGTGTTATACTTTAATTGGCAGGGCTTATTTTTGTTTTGCATTTTGAAAAATGTTTCTTACTGTTACAAAAAATAATAGTATCTTTTGCAATTGATAGTTTTTCAGATTTGATAAAGTACAGTATATTACCTTACTGGCCCATTAAAGCATTTGAGTTTGCAACATTTATGTCTCAGTGTAAAGACCTCTACCTTTTTTTAGCTCTCTCCCTTTCCTTTTTCTAGTCTTTAAGATCTCTGTTCCTGTGATTCTGTTGTTTGTTTGTTTGTTTGTTTTTGAGACAAAGTTTTGCTCTTGTCACTCAGGCTGGAGTGCAATGGTGCAACCTTGGCTCACTGCAGCCTCTGCCTGCTGAGTTCAAGTGATTCTCCAGCCTCAGCCTCCTGAGTAGTTGGGATCACAGGTTCCTGCCACAACGCCTGGCTAAATTTTGTATTTTTTAGTAGAGACAGGCTTTTGCCGTGTTGACCAGGCTGGTCTTGAATTCCTGACCTGAGGTGATCTGCCCACCTTGTTCTCCCAAAGTGCTGGGATTATAGGCATGAGCCACCGCACCCAGCTTTTGTTTCTTTTTATACCTGTTTGATGTGCCTTTCTATATCATCTGATATTGTTTTGTTTTTTTCTCAATTTATTTGAGGTATATAACATTTGTGAATTTTTTATGATATAACCACTTTCACATTTTGTGGGTAAACTCAGGAATAATGTATGATTCAGTTTTTAAAAAATGCTCATGTATATAATGTAAGTTTCCTACTTTTCATCTTGAGGTAGTTTTGGTAAGGAACATATTTTTAAGAGTTTGTTTTGTTTATTTTGTGATTTTTTGAGATCAATTTGTTTATATATATATAATTTTTTTTCTTTTAAACCTTTGCTGATTTGTTCTTCTATTTCTTTTTATTTTTCTAATATTGGGTATTAAGACTCTTTTTTTCATGATCAAATATCAGTGGAATGCCAAGTACAGTGGCTCACACCTATAATCCCAGCACTTTGAGAGTGCCAGGTGGGTGAATCACTTGAGCCCAGGAGCTGGAGACCAAAAAATTTTTTTTTTTAATTAGCCAGGCGTGGCGGTGCACACCTGTAGTTCCAGCTATTTGTATTTGGGAAGCTGAAGTGGGAGGATCGCTTGAGCCTAGGAGGTCAACGCTGCTGTGAGCCATGATTGTGCTCCTGTACTCCAGCCTGGGTGACAGCAAGACCCTGTCTCAAAAAAAAATTAAAATAGCAACAACAAAAATTCGGTGGAACATTTTTTGTTGTTGTTTTTCCAGAAACCAACTATCCCTTTATTTCAACCTTTTCATATCAGTTTGCTTTTGGTATATCTCTTGCGAATGGCATACAGTAGGTTTTCTTTAAAAAAATAAAAAATAAAAAAAGTCCTGTTTGTAATGAAAATTTTGTCTATTTACATTTATTATGATTAATGATATATTTGGACTTGTTTCTGCCATATTAGTTTTTGTATTCCATGTCCTATATCTCTATGCCTTACTGTCTCCTTTCTTTTTTTACCTTTTAAAAATATTGGTAGAGTTTTTGTTTTCTTATTTTCTTTTTCTATTTCTACTGGTGTTTTAGAACAAATTCAAACTTTAACCCCCTCCTGAACACTACAAGCACTCCTTATCTCTTATTACTTCCCCCAAACTTATTTGGCCATGTAATCAAACTGAACTGAAACAGGCTCGTTTAAAAAACAACAACAACAAAACCATGAAATTCACTGTAACCAGAGGTGACCCAGTTTACCTGAGCCAGAATGATAAGAAAGTTCTGTTTTAACTCTATAAGGAGAGTAACTTTGCAATGAATAATCTGCTTTTTATTCCCTGTTGGTGCTTTCTTAACCCCTTTTCTGCTTAGAAAGCCAGCCCCCTCTGCTTAGCTCAGCAGAACATGCGTTCTATTTTAAAGAATGAGATGTTACAGAATTGCAAACAAAAGTCGGTTTGATCTTTAAACTGAAAGTCAGTTTGATCTTTAAAATAAATCTGTTGTAATTTTGTCTTTTAACAATGGTATTGTCATCAGCAGTGGATTCTGAGTAGGCCCTAGAATGTTCACCACTCCTACCCTCACCCCAGTGTTATTTATGTTAGTTACACTATGTGGGTTTAATTATGAGTTATATAAAGAGACATATGATCTTTTAGTGGCAGAGAATACCTTTTTTTCTCCTTGACTTTTTTGTTTGTTTGTTTTTCTTGAGACGAGTTCTCACTGTGTTATCTAGGCTGGTCTCAGACTCTGGGCTCAAGTGATCCTCCTGCCATGGCCTCCCAAAGTGTTGGGATTACAGGCGTGAGCACAGCACCTTGCCTCGTTGATTTTAAATGTTAGTTGAAAAGTTATTGTCTCCAAAACCCAGTTCTCTATCCACTTCCAGTGGAGTGGATTATTGAGTTATGTTTCTTAGAGTCTGTTAATTTCCTTCTCTGGGAAGAGTGCTGCTACTGCAGTGGGAATCAATATGTATTATGTATAGTGTGAGAATTCAATAGAAAGCGAGTGAGGCTCAGAGTCCCAGGGAGGGAGTTGCCTCAGGCAGAGACAGCTTTGACCCATAGTCATCTCCATGCTGGTGACTGTTGACATAAAGGACAAGGACCAGCCTTGTGACTCCTGGCTTGCATATTTACTTGTGGGGGTAGTGGTTACTGCCTTTGGACACTTGGCCTTTGTCTTTTCTTTGGAAATATTTTATGGCTTTAGTCATTGTGAATAATGAGTAGTGCATATAGGCAGTGATTCCTCATCTGTGTGAATAGCACCCTTTCGTGTTTTGTGTCTGTGTGTGTGTGTGTGTGTGTGTGTGTGTGAGACGGAGTTTTGCTCTTGTTTCCCAGGCTGGAGTGCAATGGCACAATCTCAGCTCACTGCATCCTCCGCCTCCTGGGTTCAAGCGATTCTCCTACCTCAGCCTCCTGAGTAGCTGGTATTACAGGCATGCACCACCACGCCCAGCTAATTTTTGTGTTTTTAGAAGAGACGGTGTTTCTCCATGTAGATCAGGCTGGTCTCAAACTCCCAACCTCAGGTGATCCACCAGCCTCGGCCTCCCAAAGTGCTGGAATTGCAGGCGTGAGCCACCATGTCCGGCCATGAATGGCACCATTTCGTGTTTTATGTAATACCTTTAGAAGTTTGCTTTGTGGACAAGTGAAAGAGAGTGACTGGTTATTTCTCTGGGATTTGGTATGTACAACTTTCATTGTAACTTCAGAATATAGTTTAATATATTTTATTTTATTCAGTGTAGTCAAATATTACTTAAAGCTCTTTGGGAAATATCGTTGGCAGAAAGTATCAACATGTATCAATTTGAGGGATCCAAATGGTAATAAAATTTTGGAGACTGTTAAAGCAATATACTTTGAATATTTGAGGAGGAATGATAGGGATGGAGTATTGGGGGTGGGTTAGTTTTTAGAGAATAGCATCTTATCACTTAGCTTTAGAGCTTCGCTTCTGGTGGGTTAGATTAGAAAAATTTCCATTCTTCCTATTTTTTTTTTTTTGAGACAGGGTCTTACTCTGTCACCCAGGCTGGAGTCCAGTGGCGTGATCTTGGCTCACTGCAACCTTCACCTCTGGTCTCAGGCGATCTTCCCACCTCAGCCCCCTATATAGTTGGGACTACAGGCGTGTGCCACCAATCCTGGCTAATTTTTTTTGAACTTATTGGAGACGAGGTCTCACTGTGTTGCAAGGCTGGTCTTGATCTCCTGAGCTCAAGGGATCCTCCCGCCTCGACCTCCCAAAGTGCTGGGATTACAGGTGTGAGCCACCACACCTGGCCAATTTCTTATTATTAATCCAAAGTGTCTTACTTTAAACTTTTAAGTTTATTTTTAAAATTCAAGCCTAGGAATAACTTTTGTGAGAAAGGCAGAGTAGGTATTTTTATCTCAGGTGAACAGGTAAGAATAATGAGGTTTAGAAAGGTTTAATGACTGACCAAGATTTTATAAGGAAGCAAGTAGCAGAATTGTGTTCACATATTTTTCTGAGTCCTAGGTTCTTTATACCATGTAGAAATATCCTGTTAATATAATCAAGCTGTTTATCAAACTCAAATGAGAATAACACATTATTTATAGAATAAAGGTTTTTGTTTGTTTGTTTTTGTTTTTTCTTCTTGAGACAGAATTTCTCTCTGTTGCCCAGGCTGGAGTGCAGTGGTGTGATCTTGGCTCACTGCTGATCACAGTGTACTCCAGCACTGCCTCCCAAGCTCCAGTGATCTTGCCACCTCAGCCTCCTGAGTAGCTGGGACTGCTGGCACATGCCAATATGCCCAGCTATTTTTTGTAGTTTTTGTAGAGATGGGGTTTCACCATGTTGCCCAGTCTGGTCTTGAACTCCTGAACTCAAGCAATCTTCCCGCCTTGGCATCCCAAAGTGCTGGAATTACAGGTGTGAGCCACTGTGACTGGCCTAAAGTATTTTCATGTACATTACTTTATTTGACCTTTACAACAGCTGTATCTAAGCCTTTGAGGTAGATGGAATCCCAGGTCACACAGTTACATGTTTTTGAGCCATGACAGAAACCTAGTTTTCCAAACTTTAAATTTTGTGTTCTTGGCCAGGCATGGTGGCTCACACCTGTAATCCCAGTGCTTTGGGAGGCCGAGGTGGGTGGATCACGAGGTCAGGAGATAATGTTCCTTTAAGACTAGATAGTAAATGGTATTAACATAGATTTTCTTCCTAGTTAATATTTTTCTCTTCTTAAAGCATTCCGACTCTCCAAGGAGTAACTACCAGCCAGGAGACTGTCAGTAAATAATATGTGATAATAGAACATATTCTTCCCCTAGTAAAACTTCTTGCTGAAATTATTGCAATTGATAGTTTTCATCAATGCAACTCCAAACTGGTAGACAGGACCCTATTGTGTGCCTTATAATGATGATAGCAATAATAGTATGAACCATTTACTTACTTGATGGATTCATAGATTTATTCATCCAATATTCATTTGGTGCCTTCTAGGCCAGGTGTTCTGCTGGGTGCCAGGAATGTCCTCGTGAGCAAGACTAATTCCTACTCACCTGGAGCTAACAGTCAAAGAAAACAGATAATTTAGCAAATAATTATAATAATGAGTCAAGTAGGTATGATTGAGGAATTAAAGGAATATTTGGGTAATATATGGAAGGAGGCTGGAGGGGAAACTGTGTAGAAAAACTTTCCAGAGGAAACGAAATTTAAACTGAACTCCAGGAAGGTATAAAAAGAGATAAAGAAAAGTAATCCAGACCAAGAGAACAGTAAGTGTGAAGACCTGAAGGTGAAAGAAAGCATGGCAAGCCTGAGTCCAAAACTCCAATAAGACTGGAGAATTGTGCAGATGATACTGAGGAGGGAGGCAGTCACAGCCAAGTAGTGCCCTGTAGACTACAGAAAGGATTTTAGACTTTATCCGTTGCAGAATTATAAGAGAGAAAGGACCCATTTTTTTTTTTTATTATACTTTAAGTTCTAGGGTACATGTGCATAACATGCAGGTTTGTTACATGTGTATACTTGTGCCATGTTGCTGTGCTGCACCCATCAACTCGTCAGCACCCAACAACTCGTCATTTACATCAGGTATAACTCCCAATGCAATCCCTCCCCCCTCCCCCCTCCCCATGATAGGCCGCGGTGTGTGATGTCCCCCTTCCCGAGTCCAAGTGATCTCATTGTTCAGTTCCCACCTATGAGTGAGAACATGCGGTGTTTGGTTTTCTGTTCTTGTGATAGTTTAGGACCCATTTTAAAAAGTTATTTTTGGCCGGGTGCGGTGGCTCACGTCTGTAATCCCAGCACTTTGGGAGACTGAGGCAGGTGGATCACCTGGGGTCAGGAGTTGAGACCAGACTGACCAACATGGTGAAACCCCATCTCTACTAAAAAAACAAAAATTAGCTGGGCATGGTGGCATATGCCTGTAATCCCAGCTACTCGGGAGGCTGAGGCAGGAGAATCGCTTGAACCCGGGAGGCGGAGGTTGCTGTGAGCCGAGATGGTGCCACTGCATTCCAGCCTGGGTGACAGAACGAGACTTCATCTAAAAAAAAAAAAAAAAGTTATTTTTGACTTCAGTATTTATTTCATTAAACCCACATGGGTTATCACTCAGAAAACAGGTACTATATATGATATTTACATTAATATAACATTAATCAAGGGGGACAAAACTGAATGAAAGGGAGACCAATTAGGAGGATGTTATAGGATGATGGTGGCTTGTGCCCGGGGAAGTAGAAGTGAATTGACAGATTAAAGATAGGTATTTTGGAAGTAGAATTGGCAGAGCTTGATGAATAATGAATGTAGAGAGTGAGAGAAAGTGAAAAATCAAGAATGACCCTGGGTTTGGTGGTACCATCATCAAAATAGAAAACAGTAGGAGCGAGACTGAGTAGAAAGATAAGCTGAGTTTTAGACATATTAAGACAAGGTAGTTGTATGTACAACTATAGAGGTCAGCAAAAAGATCTGGGATAGAGATACAAATTTGAGATTCATCTGTAAAATATATAGAGAAAGGAGAGTGTACAAGCAGAACTTTAAGGACAGTCCACATTTAAGAGTCTAAGGTGATGGAGGATGAGCCTACAAAGGTGTTTAAATGGTGTGTTTGCAGGGATAAGAGGAAGAACAAGAGAATGTGGCTTCATGGCAAGAAAAGTCTTCCAGGACAGAACAGTGAATGGTACTATCAGGTGCTGCTGAGCAGTGGAGCCAAAAAAGATAGGTGGACTAAAAATGCAGTGATGCTTCATTAACAATGGCATTATACATAACATTGGCAGTGTGGCAAGAATGGTTTAAACGGGGTGGTAAGGTCTGGGGATATTTGTAGAGTGTTGAAGAATGAGTAGGAAGTGAGAAATTAGAGATGTTGGATGTAGATAACTCATTCAAGAAGTGTGGTTGTGAAGGGAAATAAAATTGATAAGGCAATGTTTGAAGAGGGATGTGTAGTTATTAAGGGAATTTATATCCTTTCCTCAAGCTGGAATAGACTTGAATGGGTTCAGAATGCTAATTAGGAAGATCATTAAGAACATGAAGAGTCAAGAGATAATGAGTAGATCAGAGAAGGCTGAATGGAATGGGCTTCACCTGATATTGTAATGTATTACCAGGTATTACCAGCCTAGTTGCTAGAAGGTTATGAGTAAAATAATTTATGGTTATCTATCTAAATGGGAGTACTCTTGCCTCAGCCAAGTTTCCTGATTGTGTAGCTTTTCTCCCCAACCTGCTGTGAATATTTCCTGGGAAAAGGAGGCTTGGGAAATCGTTGCTCCTTGGACTACCTTTATGTGGTTGGAAGGCACTCTTGTTCCACCATGGCTTAGTTGTCACAGAATGTACTGATCTGGAGTCCTGGGCATCAAATGCAGGCTTTTGTATAGGTGTAAGGAAGTCGGAAGGGATGAATTTCCACAGATGCATTTCCATGCCTCTAAACAAATGCAGAGAGGGGCATATATGCATTTTATAAAATTTTATTATTAAGCCAAAACTATACTCTACCATGTTACCCATTTAAGCTATTCAAGAAGTCAGAACTGTCATGTAGATTCAAAGAACAAATATTTCCAGTTTTATATAGATTGTTTCAGAAAGTAGAAAAAGAGGATATATTACCTTAGCACATTTTATGAGTGTCTTTGTCTGTTCATGCTGCTGTAAAAAAATACCACAGATTGGGTAATTTATAAAGAACAGACATTTATTTTCTTACAGTCCTGGAGTCTGAGAAGTCCAAGATCAAGGTGCTGGCATTTGTGTGGCGAGTGCCTTCTTGCTGTTTCTTCACATGGCGGAGGATGGAAAGGCGAAAAGGGCTGAAAGCTGTATGAAGCCTCTTTTTTCTCTTTTAATTTTGATTTTTTTGAGATGGGGTCTTGCTCTGTTGGCTAAGCTGGCCTCAGACTCCTGGGCTTAAGCGATTCTCCTGCCTCAGTCTCCTGAGTAGCTGGGACTACAGGTGCACATCACCATGCCTGGCTTAAAGCTTTACGAAGGCCTTAATCATTTCTCTTGTTTTTCCTCTTATTCCTGCAAACACACCATTTAAACACCTTTGTAGGCTCATCCTTCATCACCTTAGACCCTTAAATGTGGACTGTCCTTAAAGTTCTGCTTGTACACTCTCCTTTCTCTATATATTTTACAGATGAATCTCAAATTTGTGTCTCTATCCCAGATCTTTTTGCTGACCTCTATAGTTGTACATAAAACTACCTTGTCTTAATATGTCTAAATGTAAAATGTACAAGAGAGGAGGCCTCATGACCTAATCACCTCCTACAGACCCCACCTCTTAATACTATCACATTGGATTTTAAAGTCCAATGTGAATTTTGGATGAGACACAAACATTGAAACCTTAGCAATGAGGATAGTATAAATATGATGTCAAAATTGGACAAGAACATTTTGAGAAGAGAAAGTATATAGGCCAGTCTTACTAACATACAGGCAAATATCCTAAATAAAAATTTCTAGGCCTAGATACTGTTATTAGTGAAAACTGTTAATATTTAAGGAAGAAATGACACCAGTCTTACATAAATTCTTTCAGAAAATAGAGGAGTAAGGAACAGTTCCCTGTCAGTTTTAGGAGACCGGCATAATTGTGATGCAAAAATCTGACAAAGACATTATAAGAAAATTAGAGATTATTATCCTTTATGAAAATAGGTGTAAAAATCATTAATGAGATATTAGCAAATAGAATCTAGCAATGTATTTGATAAAGTTGAATTTAAGCTGGGCACGGTGACTCGCACCTGTAATCCCAGCACTTTGAGAGGCCAAGGCGGGTGGATCACCTGAGGTCAGGAGTTTGAGTCCAGCCTGACTAACATGGTAAAACCCCATCTCTACTGAAAATACAAAAATTAGCCAGGCATAGTGGCACACACCTGTAAACCCAACTACTTGGGAGGCTGAGGCAGGAGAATCACTTGAACCTGGGAGGCAGAGGTTGCAGTGAGTGGAGATCATGCTACTGCACTCCAGTCTGGGTGATGGAGCAAGGCTCCATCTCAAAAAAAAAAAAAAAAAAAAAAAAAGTTGAATTTAACTCAGAATTGCAAAATTAGTTTAATCTTAGAAAATCAATCACTGTAATTTGCCACATTAACAGCAGAGAAAAACTATGTAAGCATTTCAGTAGATGCAGAAAAAGTATTTGACATAATCCATTCCCATTTGTGAGAAAGACTATGAACAAATTAGGAATAGAAGAGAACTTGTTAAAAAGTTATCCATGAAAAACCTATAACTAACATAATATTAAATATTCAAAATGTTAAATGCTTTTCTCCTAAGATTAGATGAGAAGCCAGACAAGGATGTCTACCACTTCTATTTAACATCTTATAGAAAATTCTAGAAAATGGAAAGAAGTAAAACTCTCCCTATTGATAGAAGATATGATTGTTTATATAGAAAAATTCTAAGGAATATACAAAACAGTTATGATTAATAATGGTTTTACCAAAGTATAGGATACATGGTCAGTATAAAAATTAATTACATTTCTATATACATGCAAGCAATTAGAAAATGAAATAAAAGATTTTATTTATAATAGCTTTAAAAAATCTACTTAGGGATGAGCTTCATAAAAGGAGTTTTTGTTAACGGTAAAACATTGCTTAGAGTAAAGTACTCGGTCAACAGAGAAATACTATGTTCATGTATTGTAAGACTTGATATTTTCAGATATCACTTCTTCCAAATTGATGTATAATCCCAGCAGGCTTTTTTTGGTAAAAATTAACAATTGGATTCGGAAATTCAAATTGAAATGAAGAATCTAGAATATCTAAAGCAATCTTGGAAAATAAAGTTAAAGGACTGTATAATCCAACTTCAGGACTAAATATAAAACTACAGAATCATGACAGTGGGGTGCTTGCATAGGGCAGAAAAATAGATCAGTAGGATGCAATAGAGAGCCCAGAAAGGTTTCAAAAAAATTTCTTAGGGAAAGGACAATGTTTTCAATAAATGGTATTGAAATAAATGGATATCCGTATGAAAAAAAAGAACCTTAGTTTCATCTCACGTATTACCTCAAAATTAATTTTCACTCATCAAAAGGCACCACTGGCCTGGCGTGGTGGCTCACGCCTGTAATACCAACACTTTGGGAGGCTGAGGCAGGTGGATCACCTGAGATCAGGAGTTCTAGACCAGCTTGACCAATATGGTGAAAATCCGTCTCTACTAAGAATACAAAAATTAGCTGGGCATGGTGATGGGTGCCTGTAATCCCAGCTACTCAAGAGACTGAGGCAGGAAAATCACTTGAACCCGGGAGATGGAGGTTGCCGTGAGTCAAGATCGCACCACTGTGCTCCAGCCTGGGTGACAAAGCGAGACTCCATCTCAAAAAAAAAAAAAAAAAAAAAAAAAGAAAGAAAAAGGCACCACCAATAACTTTAGTAGGCAAGCCACAGATTAGAACATATTTACAAAACATACATGACACAGGACTTGTATTTAGAAGATTATGAAGAACTCTTACAATTCAATAGCAAAAAGATAACTCAATTTTTAAAAAGGTAAAAAAAATTTTAAGATACTTCACAAAGGAATATATATTGATGGTTAATAAGCACATGAAAAGATACTCAACATTGTTAGTCATCAGGAAAATGATTAAAGTCACGGTGAGATACCCCTACACACCTAAATGGCTAAAATGTAAAATGACTAAAATATAAAAAACTGGTACCATATATTGGCATGAATGTAGAGCAGTTGGAACTTTCTTATATTATTAATGTAAGCATAACATGTAATAGCTAGAATGTGAAGCAGTTGAAACTCTCATACATTGTTCATGGGAGTGTAACATGGTATAATCACTTTAGAAAAAGGTCTGCTAGCTTCTTATAAAACTAAACATATATCTACCCTTTAACCAAGTAATTCTACACTTTTAGGGATTTACCCAAGACAAATGAAATATAGCTTGTCAAAAGACCTGTTACAGGAATGTTAGTAGCTGAAAAATGGAATTGGAGAAAGGATAAATTAACTGGGGTATATTCATATTGCTATTGTTATTTGCAACAACACAGATGAATCTCACAAATACTATGCTGAGTTGAAGAAGCCTATGTAAAAAGGTTTATATTTGTATGGTTCCATTCATACGAAGTTTTGAGGAAGTAAAAGTAATCTGTGGTGACACAATGAGAATAATATTTGCTTGGGGTAGGAAGATAGTGGTTTGTTGGGGATTTACAAAGAAAGAACATGGTGGAACTATCTGGATTGATGGACATGTTCTGTGTTTTGATAGAGATTTAGGTTGGCTGGGTGCAGTGGCTCACGCCTGTAATCCCAGCACTTTGGGAGGCTGAGGCGGGTGGATCACGTGAGGTTGGGAGTTCAAGACCAGCCTGACCAACATGGAGAAACTCCATCTCTACCAAAAATACAAAATTAGCCAGGCGTGGTGGCGCATGTCTGTAATCCCAGCTACTTGGGAGGCTGAGGCAGGAGAACCGCTTGAACTCGGAAGGTGGAGGTTGCAGTGCCACAAGATCGTGCCATTACACTCCAGCCTAGGCAACAAGAGTGAAACTCTGCCTCAAAAAAAAAGATTTAGGTTATCTGAGTATATGTACTTACCAGACTTATCAATCGGCATACGTAAGATGAAGTAATTTAAGATTTGTACAATTGAATGTTTGTAAATTTACCTAGAAAAACACACAAAAGAATTGCAATCAAATACTGAATTTTAGCAAAAATAATTTTATAAAGCAAGTGAATTTTACAAAAATAAGGCATATTAAACTTACTGTGAAAAGTAAACCGGCTGGGCGTGGTGGCTCACACCTGTAATCCCAGCACTTTGGGAGGCCAAGGTGGGAGGATCACTTGAGGTCAGGAGTTTGAGGCCAGCCTGGCTAACATGGCAAAATACTAAAATACAAAAATACAAAAAAATTAGCGGGGTGTTGTGGTGCATGCCTGTAATCCCAGCTACTCAGGAGACTGAGGCAGGAGAATCGCTTGAACCCAGGAAGTGGAGGTTGCAGTGAACTGAGATCGGCCAGCCTGGGTGACAGTGTGAGACTCCATCTCAAAAAAAAAAAAAAAAAAGAAAAAAAATGCAAATCTATAAAACTTTTCGAAGAAAATATAAGCACATGTATTCATGACTGTGTAATCAGGGATATATTTCTTACATGAACAGTTGTTTTGGAGAACAATTTGGAATATCCAGTACTTTATGACTCAGTAGTTCAACGTCCAAGAAATATTTTCTACATGTGCACTAGGAAACAACTACAAGAATGTTTACAGGAGTATTGTTTTAATGGAGAAGAAAAAGATGGAAACAAAATTAAATTTCCATTTACTAGAGAATAGATAAATAAATATTGGTATATTCATAGACTGGACCACTGTCTGAAGATTAGTGAACTAAAGTGAAATATATCCACATGGGTGAATCTCCCAGTTTTCATAATGTTGGCTAATGTCAACAGAGGAATACATATAATATTATACCATGTATATATAATTTTAAAACATGTAAAACAATACTAATTTTTTATGAATCCAAAAACACATGGAAAATATAAAAAACAAATTAAGAATAGTTGTTAATTTAGGACTGGTAGGAGGTGGGACTTGATACACTTGGAAAGCAAGTCACAGGGGCCCCAACTGTTATTGTAAAGGTTATTTCTTATGTCAGTGGTGTGTGAAGTCATCTCTTTGTTATATTATTTCCTATACTATTTTATTTGTCTAAAATATTTTCTAATTATCACCCACTGCCCTAATCCCATTTCATTCCTTCTGTATGCTTGCCACTAATGCTCTTTATAATTCAGCAGCAGTTAACGGCTGGCCTAGCATCCCTGTAATCTAGGGGAGATGGTTCCATCTAGTGGGAAAAATGTTGCATGTATTCTATGGGACATTCCTTTTAGGAAGGAAGATTAAAGAAGTAATAGTTTGCCTGAGTCTAAGAGGCCGGGCACGGTGGCTCATGCCTGTAATGCCAGCACTTTGGGAGGCCCAGGCGGGTGGATCATGAGGTCAGGAGATCGAGACCATCCTAACACGGTAAAACTCCGTCTCTACTAAAAATACAAAAAAAAAAAAAAAAAAAAAAAAGCCACATGTGGTGGTGGTTGCCTGTAGTCCCAGCTACTCGGGAGGCTGAGGCAGGAGAATGGCGTGAACCCGGGAGTTGGAGCTTGCAGTGAGTCGAGATCACGCCACTGCACTCCAGCCTGGGAGACAGAATGAGACTCCATCTCAAAAAAAAAAAGACAAAGAAAAAGTTATTATTTAGAAATATATGACCTTTTCCATTATTAAGATAATACTGTGAATTTCCTAGGACATTTAGGTAGACCAACAGGTCTCAGATGGGTTCTTATTTCTAACTTGCATATGTTTTGTTTTTCAGAAGGAGTTGAGCCTTCCAAGAAGAGGCAGCTTGTAAGTAGATGATTATTGCCATTATGATTATGATCTCCTACTTAGGAACCCCTCTTGGGAACATTTCCCACTGTCATGTGGAAGAATCCCACTCAGGAATATTTCTTTCTGTGTACTTGTATCTGAGCTAGGGAAGCCAGCAGGCCAACTGACTTCTCCCACTAGGTCAGATTTTCCCTCCTCCCCATTCCTCTCCACCTCCAAATCCCTCCTGTCTCAGTTTTTGCATAACATTTTGGGAAAGTTACAACTTAAATGTTCACCACGGTCTTACACTTGTGCTTTGAGATTTACTGAATTTTAGTAGACTCAAGCTAAGGAGATAGGAATATTAAAATGGAAACCCTTTGCATTTACATCTATCCCATAGCATGGTATGAGGAGAAGACCAACTTTTCTGATAAGCTGAGGCAAGGGCAGCTAAGTTTGGAGACTACGTTGAATGGAATAGGTTCCCAACCTGTTTGGTTTTTTTCTGGCTTCAGGGTTAGGGGAGATTAATAAATAGTCTTTGTCCCTGGATTTCATTTCTTATATTCTCTTGGACTGCTTTTCCTCTAGGAATTTGGTTGGGGCAGTATTAGAAATTTGGCCAATCAGAATCACCTAGAATGCTTGTTAAAGTGCGGAGTGTGAACTTAATACATTAAAATCTCTATGTTGGGGCCCAAAAACCTGTACTGTGTATACCTACAATATACTCATCTTTACCATGATTTACTAGTAAAGTCACATCTGGGGAACCCTAAGGAAATAGAGCTGTGATAAAACAATGGCTTTTAAACTTTTCCTTAACAACAAAAAAAGATCTAATTAAGGAGGAGATCACAACAATATTTATATTTATGTATTAAGTATACTTTACGTACACATCATATGCAATTTTTAAATGTATGAAACACATAGTAATTCTTTCTGTTACTGTCCATTTTAGGATTTTGTTTTGTGAAAAATGCTCTCGTGATTAAATTTTCCTCTGAGATTTTTGTGTAGCCTTTTGGGCTGTTTACGAAAGCTTATTTTGGTTTGATATGAAGAGACTTAAGTCAGAAAACTCATAAGGTTCAGTCTTGACCATGCCATTTAACTGGCTTTGTAAACCTAGACAAATCACTTTATCTTCTTAAATCTCAGTTGCCTTATCTATAAAATGAAAGTAATGTTACCTATGTTTTCTTCTTACTAAGCCTGTTAGAAGGATCATTTAATATATGTATAGTGCTTTATTACTTATAGTTTAATTTTAATATACATTAGTTTTAGAATTCTTAATGGGTTAAATTTGGATGAATTCTATTATTTAAGAGGCACATTTTAAATTTTAAATTCGGTTTCTAGCAGTGAATATTAGGTCTAGCTTCACAAGTGTCCTGAGTCTTCTGTAAATGGCAAGGGCTCTCCCAGGACTCTTAGAGGAATGATACACCAAGTAGATATGCATAACTGAAAAGGAGTAGCTTTTCAGCATCATAGTCAGCAAATATTTGTACTTGGTCATTTTTCTACTCTTTCTGCCCTCCCCTCCTCTTTTTTTTTGGTTCCTTCTATCTGCAAACTGTCTGAGATTTGCCTTTTCTTAGTATTAAGTGAAATAAATTAAGACCTGAGACAGGTAGCTTCTTGCAGGAATGTGTGTCCTCAATGAATGGAGTTGCTGAGAAGAAGGAGAAGGAGGAGTATTCCTATTTTTATATTATATCAGAATAATTTTTTGGTTATTTTAGTGATATCTAAAGTTAGGCCTACTCTAACTGCCTTAAAAATGTTTACTTAATAAGGGTCAGAAATAGATTTTCCCTCCTCTTTTTGATAAAGTAACTCACATTTAAACAATTGATCACTCAGTAAATACACATTAATATCTACTCTGGGTCAGGTGCCATGCTCATGCCTGTAGTCCCAACACTTTGGGAGGCCGAGGTAGTTGGATCACCTGACGTCAGTAGTTCGAGACCCGTGTGACCAATATGGTAAAACCCTGTCTCTACTAAAAATAAAAAAAAAATTAGCCAGGCGTCGTGGCATGCGCCCTGTAGTTCCAGCTACCCAGGAGGCTGAGGCAGGAGAATTGCTTGAATCCAGGAGACAGGTTGCAGTGAGCTGAGATCACACCGCTGCACTCCAGCCTGGGCGACAGAGTGGTACTCCGTCAAAGAAATAATAATAAAAAAAATAAAAAAGCCTACTATGTGCTGGGTAGAGTGATCTAAGTTCTGAGGCTGTTAAGATTCAACTAGGTAAATTCTTCTCTTTTGAAGAGCTTACACTTAAGTAAGCCAGAAGTTCTTCAGTTTTTTAATATAAACAATATCCTTTCTTATCTCTAATATTAGAGGAGTAGAAAAAGTTTTGTTCTGGAATGAAGCAAGGAAACATGGATACTAATATAGGCTTTGCCACTAACAAATTACGTGTGGCTTTAAAACAGGAACTCCCACTTCTGGACCTGAATTGCCATACTTGTAAAATGAAGGGATCGGCTACCTGATCCCTGTGCTTAGTCATCTCCCCAAACAATTGAAGTTCCATGGTCCCTCTTGTACACAGAACTGGGCAAGTCTTTGTAGGGAGTGTGCAGTAGGAGGCAAAGTACTGCTTAGCATTTGTAGTAAAGAAAACAGAAAGGTAAGAACCACAAAACAAGTATTTGAATAAGTTTAATTACTACAAAATTAGTTGTGTGGAAAAACTGATGTTAATAAAATGAGTGACTTACCATCTGCTCTACTGTTTCTCGTCCTCATAGCCTGATCTGGAAAATTTTTAAAGTTTCTGTAATTGTCATTTAAGTCTTGGTCAGAAGGAGGGGGCATTATATTTGTGTCCCTGTTTGCCTCTTTCTCAGAATGGTTCTCCCAAGAGTAAATCCTATGGTGTGCTCATTCCAGGTTACAAAGGCTCGTTTCCATATCCTTCATGGGCATAGAGAAATTTAGAATTTGCCTCTAGTTTGGTGTTCTTGTCCTTTGAGAGAGCGTTTTTGTTAATTAATTTTTGAGGCTTTCAATTGCTATGCTTTTCCACATAATATGTTAGTTGCATTAAAATGGGCAGGAACTCAAATATGGGTTTCTAGACTTATGTGACAACTTGGCACTATACAAAATACACATTCTTCCACCTAACAAGTAATTCGTCTGAAGTCTACAAATTGGTAAGTGAAAGTATAGCATAAAAAGTAAGAGCTTGGGTTTGCAAGTCAGGCAGATGTGGATTTCAGTCTTGGCACTATTACTTACTAGATGTTTTTTGGTAAAAGCAGTTACTGTATTTTTGACTTTTTGCCTCCATTCACTTTGTGATTTGCTCAAATCTTTCCATCCATGCATCCACCATACTATATTATTTTAGTTTCAGTTACACATGGGCACTATTCTAGATAGTGGAGATACAGTAGTGAATAAAGCAGACAAGGTCCCTGTGCTCATGGAGTTTCCATTCTACTTAAGAGAGACAAAAACATGTATGATATGTCATATGGTACTTCCTGCTATGAAGAAAAATAAAGCCAGATATAAGATAGGAGGATGTGTGTTTCTGTGGGGTGAGGGTTGAAATTTTAAATTTTAAATTGAACTGTCTAGGCTGGGTATGGTGGTTCACACCTGTAATCCCAGCACTTTGAGAGACTGAGGCAGGAGGATCATTTGAGTCCAGGAGTTTGAGACCAGCCTGGGCAACATAGTGAGACCCCGTCTCTATAAAAATATTTTAAAAATCAAAAAAATTTGGATTGTCCAGGAATTTTCTCATTAAGGCAACATTTGAACAGAGAACAGGAGTCTGGAATGAGTGATATTGAGATAGAGATGGATCCGCAAATATATATATATATGTATATATTGTATATATTTATATGCTTATATAAGTATATATTTATATATTGCATACATATTTATATATGTATCTATAAGTACACACACACACACATACACATTTGTAGTGACATTGGTCAGATTAGGGAAGAGAGCTGTTAAATTCCAATGCGCAAAATGCAAACATCATCTATGCCCGCCACGATAAGGGCTTTATTGGGGAAAGGTGGTTATGAAAGTTCTTTTGGCCTGGCTTATACCATTTATTTTAGATGTAGCTTCCTGAAACTAAATCATTTTCATTTTTAGAGAGCTATTTCTTATTTAAACCCATCTGGGTATTTTTTTAATGCATTAAAAAATGTAGTTTAGAATATCAGACCTCAGGGAGTTGATAACCTTGTTCAAAGTATACATATCTGTGAAAAGAAGATTTTGAAGTTCTAAAGTTACTTTTATCTGTTTACCCAGGCTAGAAGAGTTTTATATTTTACTTTTTCATAATTGAAGCAGCTCTGAATGGCTTTTCTTGCCCAATGCTATGGAGGGGGCCTCTTTTTGGTGATTCCTTTCAAATAGGATTTTTTCTTTTGCTGCTGTTGTTATTTTGTTTGTTTTTGTGACAAGGTCTCATTCTGTAGCCCAGGCTGGAGCGCAGTGGCGCAGTCTCACCTCACTGTAACCTCATCCTCCCTGGCCTCGGGAGATCTTCCCACCACAGCCTTCTGAGTGGCTGGGGCCACAGGCACCTGCCACCACACGTGGCTAATTTTTGTATTTTTTGTAGAGATGGGGTTTCACTATGTTGCTCGGGCTGGTCTGGAACTCCTGAGCTCAGGCTATCTGCCTGCCTTGGCTTCCCAAAGTGCTTAGATTACAGGCAGGAACCACCATGCCAGGTGATTATTTATTTTGTTTGTGAATTTCAGCACCAGTACCTAGACCCTACATTTGGGAGCTTAATGTAAATAATGCTTATGTCTCCAGTTACCCTGAAAGTAAAGCTTTTCTAATACCCATTAGGCTTAAGATAATTTTCTTCATATTTCATGAAATGTCTTGCTTTATTTCTTAGAGGCTATGAGCAGTCAATTGAGATAACGCACTGTAGGAGTGGAGAGGTTGCTGTTGGTTGCATTCATCATGGGGTATGTGTATATGTGTGTGTTGATATTATTAACATTGCTGGCTTGTCGTCTTTAGTGCCCTTGGGGATAGTTAACCTTTTGTTTTGTCAGCTTACTCATTTGGGCAGTGGACTTGGATACCAGATATTGGATGAAAGGAAATGTCTAGTGTCTGCAGTGATAGGCACTGCATAGTGGGCAGGGAGGAGTTCCTGGGCCTCAGGGATGCGATGCGTCAAACTTTGCTCCTGTGAAACTGACAGCGTCATGTACTTTCCCATTCTGATGCAACTTGATGCCTGGATCAATGCTTCTGGAAAATGTGCTAAAAAGAGATGCCACCTGCTGCATACACATAGTAAACCCTTTGTTGAGGTATCAGTAGTGTCTGATATAGGGCTTCAATTTTTTTGTGGGGCTTTGAAAATCAGGAAATTTTGCAACCTTTCAAGACACAAAGTGATAGCTTTGTGTTACATTTAAGACCCTGTCTTTTAAAAATTGGTCTTATATAGGAAGTAATTTTATATAGGTTCTGTTAAGTGTCCAATGGGAAGGCAGGACATAGCAGAGGTTGGGAGGGAAGTAGACATAGTCATCACTCATATCTCTACAGGGAACCATTTTGTTGTTTAAAAATGGACTTAGTTGTCGGTGAGCTCTGCCTGTGTAGGTGGGATCTGAAAATCCTTGAGAACCCGTTTTTGTTACTGTATGTTGAGAATAGTTATTGTTATGTTCATTATCCCCACATTTGTAATGCTAGATCTCATAACTGTCCATTCACCATAATGTGACTGGATATCTCAAAGACATCTGAACTGTAGCATTTATGAATCTGAAGTCATTGTCTTTCTCAAAAATCAGGTCCTCTCTTACACTCTAGCTTACTAAATGGTACTGCTTCCTCAAGGTAGGAAATTTAGTTATTCTTGTTGCTGTGCTCTTCCTTACACTCACAAGTCTTTTCTGTTACACCTCTCAAATATCTCTTGGTGTTCTGTCTTTATTTTTATTTTATTTTATTTTTTTGAGGCGGAGTCTCGCTCTGTCCCCCAGGCTGGAGTGCAGTGGTGCAATCTTGGCTCACTGCAAGCTCCGCCTCCTGGGTTCATGCCATTCTCCTGCCTCAGCCTCCCAAGTAGCTGAGACTACAGGTGCCTGCCACCACGCCTGGTTAAATTTTTAAATTTTTAGTAGAGATGGGGTTTTACCGTGTTAGCCAGGATGGTCTGGATCTCCTGCCCTCGTGATCCGCCCGCGTCGGCCTCCCAAAGTGCTGGGATTACAGGTGTGAGCCACCTCGCGCTGGGCTTTTTTATTTTATATTTTTTGAGACAGAGTCTTGCTCCCTCACCCGGGCTAGAGAATGGCATGATCTCGGCTCACTGCAACCTCTGCCTCCCAGGTTCAAGTAGCCTCGTGAGTAGCTGGGACTACAGATGCGTGCCAACACACCCGGCTAATTTTTTGTATCTTTAGTAGAGGTAGGGTTCCACCATGTTAGCCAGGATGGTCTCAGTCTGAACTTGTGATCCACCCACCTCGGCCTCCCAAAGTGCTGGGATTACAGGCTTGAGCCACAGTGCCTGACTGGTGTTCTCTCTTTCTTTATACTACCACTGGTATGTCTAGATAGTCCCAGCCATTGTAATCTGCCTCTGCTACTGCCATAACCTCCTAACTGGCCTTTATGTGGCATTGCTCACCCTCAGTCTACCTATCATAGAATAGCCAGGAAAAGCTTTTTAAAATGTGTATTTCATTATTATATATTCATTTAAACTTTTTTGGTGAATTTTTTTTTTTTGAAACAGAATCTCACTTTGCCACCCAGGTTGGAATACAGTGGTGTGATCACAGCTCACTGCAGCCCCATCCTTCCTGAGCTCAGGTGGTACTCGCACCTCAGTCTCCCAAATAGCTGGGATCACAGGTGCACGCCACCACACCTAGCTAATTTTTGTACTTATTCTAGAGATGGGGTTTTGCAATGTTGCCCTGGCTGGTCTTGAACTCCTGGGCTAAAACTATCTGCCTTCCTCGGCCTTCCAAGGTGCTGAGATTACAGGTGTGAGCCTCTGCACCTGGCCTTTGGTGAATTTTTTCTTACTCTTAGGATCACACCTGACTGTCTATACAATGTGGTTGCTATATTTGTCTCCATGTTTTGCACAATATGTTCTCTGTGCCTGGAATTTTTGTTTTGTTTTGTTTTGTTTTGTTTTGTTTTGTTTGAGACGGAGTCTCACTCTGTTGCCAGGCTGGAGTGCAGTGATGCAATCTCGGCTCAGCAACCCCTGCCTCCCTGGTTCAAGCAATTCTTCTGTCTCAGCCTCCCCAGTGGCTGGGACTACAGGTGCATGCCACGACACCCAGCTAATTTTTATTTTTTTTAGTAGAGACAGGGTTTCACCACATTGGTCAGGCTGGTCTCGAACTCCCAACCTCAGGTGATCAAGCGATTCTCCTGTCTCAGCCTCTGGAGTATCTGGGACTACAGGTGTGTGCCACTGTGCCGAGCTAATTTTTATGCTTTTAGTAGAGACAGAGTTTCACTATGTTGGCCATGATGGTGTCAATCTTTTGACCTCGTGATCCACCTGCCTCGGCCTCCCAAAGTGCTGGGATTACAGGCATGAGCCCCCATGCCCAGCCGGAATGTTATTTTTCCATCTATACCAGTCTAGTTCCTACTCATCTTTCAAGTCCCAGCTTACATCTCACTTCCTTAGGAAAGGGTTTCCTGACCTCGCCCAAACCTTGCTGTCTGTAGACTAAGTTGGGTTTCCCAGAACATACTTTCATTAAACCCTCTACTTTTTCTTCATAGCTCTTACATCAGTTGTAGATAAAGAACTGTTTGTCTGCCTTCCCCCATTGAGTAGCGTATTAGTGTTAGCTCAGGCTGCTGTAACAAAATACCACATGCTTAAATAAGAAAAAATCATTTTCTCACAATTATGCAAACTAGGAGTCCAAGAAGGTGACAACATCCTAGGTTTCTGGTAAACCTCTCTTCCTGGCTTGCAGAGAGTGGCCTTCTTGCTGTGTGCTCACATGGCCTTTATGTGAGCTCACATGGCCTTTACACCAGCCTGAGGATAGGGGCATAGATCTATCTCTTCTTCTTTTTCTTCTTTCTTCTCCCTCCTTCCTTATTTCTTCCTCCATTTTCAAGGCCACCAGTCCTATAGGATTAGAGCCCACCCCATGACCTCATTTAACCTTATTTATTTCCTAAAGAACATATATGGAAATATAGTCAGATTGGGGGTGAAAGCTTTGACATGAATTTTGGGGAGACACAGTTTAGTCCATAGCAGGTGGTAAGCTCTGTGAGGTCAGGACCATGTTGTGCGGTACAATACGCTGACCCCATGGCCTGCTATAGAGTTTAACACAAATTGGCAATCATTTGAGCTTGTTCCAAACATTGGTATGGTCTGGCACAAGAATGCAAGTAGAGGTATACATGTTTAATTGTTTAAAATAGAGCTACCAAGTTGTAAAATAAAATAAATATGTTTTATCCTCCTACCTCTAGAGATATAGTTGCATAATAATAAATTTTGAAATAGGTGTAAAGCTATTGATTTTTAAAAATAGGCATATGTTAAATATTTAACTCATTATTAGTAAGGGAATATGGCAGATATATTAGCCAGTTCAAAGAAGTGAAAGAACCACAAAGTGATATGTGTTGTGTATGTATAGTGTTGAAATAAATTTATTATTTATTACAAAATTGAGTTTTTCCATGGAGAGAAGGGAAGTCAGTTGCACCTTCACTGTACAGAATTTATCAGCATGCCTATAGACAAACATTATTTTGTGGACCAGATGTACTGGCTCACACCTGTAATCCCAGCACTTTGGGAGGCTGAGGCAGGAAGATCACTTGAGCCCAGGAGTTTGAGACCAGTCTGGGCAACGCAGTGAGACCCTGTCTCTGCAAAAGTTTTTTTAAAAAAATTAGCCAGGATGGTGGTGACTGCCTGTAGTCCTAGCTACTTAGGGGGCTGAAGTGGGAAGATTGCGTGAACCTGGGAGATTGAGCCTGCAGTGAGCCATGATTGTGCTACTGTACTCCACCCTGCATGACAGAGAGAGACCCTGTTTCAAAAAAAAAAAAAGAGAAAAGAAATTATTTCACATAACATCAGTTACCTATAACTTACAGAGTTGTAAAGTAGCTCAAAGACAATAAAAGACAAACTGGAAGAGTGTTCTCTGAACAATGCATAGTCTTTTATTGGAAATATCTAGTAAACTTTTTTCTTTTTTAACTTTTTCCAATTTTTTTTTAATAACCTCCTACCTTTTCATCTAAAATAATCTGAAACATTTTTGGTCAAAAAAAAAAGGGTGATCTCATTGGGTTTCGCCTGATTATTTGCATAGTGTAGCCAGAATATTAATTTACCATAAGGCCTTCTTAAGTTTACTTTGCTGTAAATTTTTATAAAGAATCTCAGATTGGACTTTTAAAGGCCTCTATTATTTGTATTTCGAGGCTAGGAAGGCAAGCCTAAGAAACTATCACATTTCACTTGTAATAACTATAAATTTGGGTGAATTCCTAAGGGTCCTGGGCCTTCCAGGAAGTGACCTTCCTTACCATCTGTAAGTCTGGACCCTGTAAAACCAGATACCAGGCCAGTTTTCCCAGGAAGGTTTTGTAAGTATTGACTCTATAAAGTCAACCATAGTTCCTTAAAAGTGGTTTGTTATACCTGATCAAATGAGCATGATTCTGAAATGCGACCTTTCAGGCAAGCTCTTTGTTGGACAACGAGTTTTTACAACATTCTGGTCAAAAGGAGAACAGATTCTTGTTAGCCCTATTCAAATAACTGTATTGCCTTGAACTGTAAGGAGACTCAGTAAGACGTTCTTAGTTCTGGGTTAGGGGAGGGTCAGTGAGAATCAGATGTGATTTAGGAATGTTTCATTTTACAAGAGCAAAGTCTACTTAATTGTTAAGAGTTATACATAGCTTAACAAGGAATACAGCTGGCTCCCTTGCATATTAGAAAATGGACATTAATATTTCAAACAAATTACTATAATCATTTCTTATAGTTCATACAGTTCTGTGTACCTAATTCTTATTTCACTGGATCTTAGGTTAGTACTCGGCTTCTTAACTAAAAAAAGTTCTGGAAATTCTGACTCAGTCCACTGGAATGATCTGGAAGTTGTCCAGTTGTCCAAGCCGTGCCATTGGAAGCCTGTCTATTCTTTGATGTGTCAGTAGTTTTAAAATACCTGCCGCAGTCCTTTTCCATGGAGCTCTGAGACAACTCTTCTTTGTTGAAGACACAGACTCTGGCTTCTAGTTGACAGGCCTCAGCACAAAACAGAATCTCTCTGCATGTGACAGAGTCTCATAAGAATAATGCAACTAACAAGGAAATTAAGTTGTTTTTGTCACATGTAAAATGAGAATAATATGGGCAGTCCAAAAACTTATAGCAAACTGTAAGAGATTACTGCAAATAAGACAGTGAAGGTTACGTCTGATTTAGAAAACATAGATAAACGTAATTTTAGAGAGGGAGAAATCTTCATGTATAACATATAATATTCTTGTGGTATTTTACAGATACCAAAAACATACCAAAAATATACTAAGGGTATCAAGTAAAGAGATTCAGTGGGTCTGGAATATCTGTACATCTATATTTTCTGTCCTGTACATCTGTATTTTTATAAAACTCCACTGACCTAGAAGGTGCTGGATTCAAATGTTAGAAGTAAGGTTGTTACCAAGTAAACATTTTCAATTTTTGTTTTTATTTATTTATTTATTTATTTGAGACGAGGTATTGCTCTGTTGCCCAGGCTGGAGTGCAGTGGCTCTGTCATAGCTCACTGCAGCCTCAACCTCCTGGGCTCAAGCGATCTCCTGTTTCAGCTTCTCAAGTAGCTGGGACTATAGGCATGCATCACCATGCCCAGCTTATTTATTTCGTTTAATTTATTTTTTATTTTATTTTAATTTTTTGCGGTTGGGCAAGGTAGAGATAGGGTCTTGTAATGTTCCCCAGGCTGATCTCCAACTCCTGGGCTCAAGTGATTCTCCTGCCTCCCAAAATGTTGGGATTACAGATGTGAGCCACCACACCTGGCCAGTATTTTAGATAATAACTGAAATTAAGACTGAAAACACTTCTTCCTGTAAGAGATTAAAAAAAAAAATAAAAAGACTGAAAACACTAAACTTTTGTGCCTAAAATCTGGCAGAGTTCTATCAGAACTCAAGAAACATTGTGGCTAATGAGGACATTTACAAATCTCTAGGAGTTTTCCATTAATCATATAATAACTAGAATATTTATAGTAATAGCATTTTACCCATGCAACTTTAACCTAGGGAACACTGAACGTGTCTTCTGGTAGACAACTTTTCTTATGAAATTCATTAATAACAAAATAGTAAACCTAATTATTTCTAACATTTCTCTAAAAAGGAGAAAACATGTCTTTGTGATTTTGCCGAGGATGTTTTAGTATATCTCAGAGATAGTTTTTCATATTAAAAATACACTGACCCTAGCACTTTGGGATGCCACGGTGGGAGGATCACTTGAGCTCGGGAGTTTGAGATCACCTTAGGCAACTTGGTGAAACCCTGTTTCTACAAAAATATATAAAAGTTAGCTGGGCATGGTAGTGCACACCTGTGGTCCCAGCTACTCAGGACGCTGAGGTGGAAGGATTGCTTGAGCCTGGGAGGTGGAGGCTGCAGTGGACTGAGATCATGCCACTGCACTCTAGCCTGGGTGACAGAGTGAGACCCTGTCTCAAATATATAAAAAAAAAAATACACTGAAAGTTTTATTTTATTATTTTCTACAAGTAGGATCTGATTTGGGAAAAACAAATCTTCAGAGAAACACTTAAGATAGGATTGTTGGTGCTTGAGAAATAATACCTGGTTACTTATTTAACCTAAGTGACAGTAAAACATTTATAAACAAACAGAAAGTAACACAATTTTAAATAACTGTAGTTTTTTTTATGAGGAACCCTATGCTTGCTTAATTAAGGACATGGTAAGTCATCATGAAGCACAGAGAATTTTTCTAGCACGACACAAAATATTTGCTATCTAGGCATATTACACAACATAAAAGAATAACTTTAATATTGTAGGTAATGGCAGTAAACAGTTAACCAAGGACATGGACTCAGCAAAATTGAATAAATTATTTGCTGAGATTTTAACCAGTTTTAGCTTTTCAGACTCAGGTATTATAAACCATGACAGTCAAAATTCACATTCCAAGTTTTGCCCTTCATTAGTTTTCATATTCTGGAACAGACTTACGCTTTACTTGAGGACAAGTTCAGGGGTTCTCAAGGTCAAAATTAATTTGATAATGAGTACTAAAGATGTTATTAAGATGCAGTGGATTTTTAGTGTTATCATCAAATGAATCAGTAAGTATTTTTTAATGCCTCAGTTTCCATTTTCAGTACTGTAATTATTGATAGTTATATCCCACAGAAACAATTTGGGGTCCTTTGTTTTGTTTTATGAATTTTGGCAAATATATATACCCATGTAACTACAACCACAATTAATAGATAGAACATTTTTATTACCCCCAAATATTCCTTCCGTAGTTTTGCAGTCAATCCCATCTTCCACGTCTTGGCCTCAGGCAACCACTGATCTGTTGTTTGGCACTACAGATTAGCTTTGCCTGTGGTAGAATTTCATATAAATGAACACGTCAAACGACCTGCTTTTTTGTATCTGGCTTCCTTTATGTTTCAGTATTTCCTTTTGTGACTATACCACTATTTGATGGATATTTGAGTTGTTTCTAGTTTTTGGATATTATGAATAAAGCTGCTGTAATCATTCATGTGTAAGTTTTTTTTTATGGGCATATGTTTTCATTTCTCTTGGGTGTATACCTGGGATTGGTCAGCCCATAAAATCAGTGTCCCACTCTGCTGCCACAGATGGGAATAACTTAGCCATAAATAAATATAAAACAAAACCCAGTTGTGTAAAGGAAAATTAAAATTAGAAATGTGGAGATTCCATAAACTTCTGTGTTCATCTGGGAGCCAACTTTAGATTGCCACTTCACATTTACCTGTGGGAACCAAGCACTGACGAACATGGATGGTCCACATGAGGTGTACTTCTCTGATGTGACTCACAGGTTGATTCTTTGGGCATTTGGTGGAAGACTTCCAAAACTGTTTAACAGTTTTTTTTAAAAAAATAAAAGCAAAAAATCATGGCTTTCATCCAGATATAAAATGAAAACATTCAAAGATGAAAGAAAAACAGCATATCATCAAAGAGGGAAACAGGCAAATATTACAACCAATTCTATTATCAATTTTTATACAATTGAAAAATGGCAAAATGTCAAAAATGATAGTTGAATTAATACTGCACATGTCTATGTGTTCATCTATTTAAATGAGAAATAAAGTAAAGGCAAATTCACAAATTATTAAAATAGTTACACTTTTATTTGGCTTTATTTTTAGCAAAATTGTTATTTGTAATCAATAATTTCTTATAAATTGTATTCTTTTAATAACAATGCCAAATGAAACAGACTTTCTTGAATGACTATATTTCTTAGATTTTTTTTTTTTTTGAGACCGAATCTTGCTCTGTCACCTAGGCTGGAGTACAGTGGCACTGCCACCTCTGCCTCCCTGGTTCAAGGAATTCTTGTGCCTCAGCCTCCTGAGTAGCTGGGACTGCAGACATTGGCGCCACCACACCTGGCTAATTTTTGTGTTTTTAGTAGAGATGGGGGTTTCACCATATTGGCCAGGCTGGTCTTGAACTCCAGACCTCAAGTGATCCGCCCTCCTTGGTCTCCCAAAGTGCTGGGATTACAGGTGTGAGCCACTGCACTCAGCCTCTTAGATTTTTGTTTTAATATTTACTGGTTTATAGGATATTGCGAAGGATAGAGATGAAGAGATTCATAGTGTGAGTTACTGGGGAAGGGGGGAGGGAGCTTCAGTGCCCTCCCCAGCCTTGCCACTTCAGTAACTTCCACGTGTTCAGCTATCCTGAAGCTCACTGAACCCTGTCCTCTTGGGTTTTTATGGAAGCTTCATGAAGTCAGTATTTCTTGCCCCAGGTATAGGGTGGGACTCTCATGGGAGAGCCTTAAGACCCACAGTCAGAAAGGTTGGGGAACATTAAAGTGAAAGGAGAGCCAGAGAAGGTCACAGGCCTGCCCCTGAGGCCTAACACAGCCAACATTCTAACAAAAGACTATAACTAGGGCTATGGGATTTGTGAGCCAGAAACCGTAGATTAAAACCAGTATGTATATCGTAACACCACAGGTCACCCCCTAGTTTGTGACCACAGATCTTTTATATCAAAAAATATTTGTATATGCAATCATTAATGGTTAGTCCAGTACGTCATACTGTATGAATGTCTCCCAGGATGAGGCCATTCAGGTTTGCAAGTTTCCTAAATCTTGTCAAGTTCCAAAAGCAGGATTGGCCTTGGTAAACATACAGCTTCATACTTCCATGCATCTGGAATAATTGAGCTTGAGACAGTGTCAACTTTTGTTCTTAGACTCTTTTGGGCTGTTAACATAACATTGAATTTTCCTCAGTTAGTAACGCTAACTCATTTATTCACTTCTTTACTCTCAGTTATGGTTTCTCCTTCTCTCCATTTATACCCAAACCTTTTCACCTTTGAAAGGGACATTAGAATCTCTCTTGTGCGGTTCCAGATTGCAGGCAGCAATACAAGTCTAGGAGTAGGTCCTCCTCAGACCACTCCCATTCAGATAGGGCAAAGTTATATAGGAGCAGAACTTGTGAGCTGTTTTTACCATCAGGCAATATAGCTGCATTCACTGTTAGTCCCACTTTTGCTAAATGGGGTGAAAGCACTACCCACCCCAGTAATGTTCTTAGGAATTTTGCCATTAGGTTTAAAAGCATAGTTACAGTTTTTTCTTAGAAATCGTCCCTGATGTTTTAGAAACTTGTAGTTGCAACCATGGTCCTAGGACCACTGCATCAGGTAGGAGAGAAAAAATAAATTTTTTAAAGGTGATTTGGGGAGGAAAGAAAACTATAGGCTAAACAAAGTGGCTCATACCTGTAATCCCAGAACTTTGGGAGGCCAAGGCAGGAGAATTGCTTGAGTTCAGGAGTTTGAGACCAGCCTGGGCAACATGGCAAAACCTGGCTCTACCAAAAATACAAAAAATTAGCTGGGTATGGTGGCGCTTGCCTGTCGTCCCAGCTACTTGAGAGGCTGAGGTGGGAGGATCTCTTGAGCCCTGAAAGCGGAGGTTGCGGTGAGCTGTGATCATGCCACTGCACTCCAGCCTGGGCAACAGAGCAAGACCCTGTCTCAAAAAAACAAACAGGGCCAGGCACAGTGGCTCACATTTGTAATCCCAGCACTTTGGGAGGCCAAGGCAGGCAGATCACCTGAGGTCAAGAGTTCGAGACCAGCCTGGCCAACATATAGTGAAACCCCCTCTCTACTAAAAATACAAAAAAATTAGCTAGGCGTGGTGGTGCATGCCTGTAGTCCCAGCTACTTGGGAAGCTGAGGCAGGAGACTTGCTTGAACCTGGGAGATGGAGGTTGCAGGGAGCCAAGATGGCTCTGCTGCACTCCAGCCTGGGCGACAGAGTGAGACTCCGTCTCTCAAAAACAAACAAATAAACAAAAACAAAAGCAAAAAAAAGAAAAGAAAAATTATAGTGGTTATACAAGTGCACTCCTCCTTGGTAAGAATTGTGTAGTCATACTAGCATCCTCCCTAACCCCTCTTCCCCAGATCAACCAGAAAAACAGAGAAAAAGTCCCATGTTAAGTGTGAGCACGTACATCCTTATGATCGCCTGTAAACCAGCCCTTCATGCTTTTTATCTCCACCTGTTTTAGACAACTAGCGTTTCAATTGCCCATTCTACTTCTCTGTCAAACTATTACTCTAAGGAGGATATCTCACTCTGTCCATTGTTGGACACTATGGGCTATACAGTGTGTTCCTTGGTCTGAAGAAATGATGGTGGGCCATCCAAATCCATGCAATATCTTGGGTTCTGGTTTTTTTTTTTTTTTTTTTTTTTTTTTATGGTACTCTTGAGTATTTTTATCTTCCATGGGATAAGCAAAGCCCACTCCAGAGTCAATGTCTATTCCCGTCAAGACCTATTTGTAGTTCCCAGGGCTACCAGCATCAGTCTCATTTGCCAGCCATATTCAGGGCCTTCCTACCAGAGAATCTGCCCCATAGCCATCAGCAATCTCTGTCTCTATTGCTGAGAAACAGAACAGTTCTTTCCGGCAATTTGTACCTGAAAGGGTGCAAAAGGATCATGTCTAGATTCAGCTCATCTCTGCACTGCTACGGTGCCCCCATACTCACTTTTTTTCAGGGACTAAGGTAGCCACCTCAAGGGAGCACATGGGATGTCTACTTATCGATCCCTGTCACCTTAATGCATCCCTCAAATCTCCTTAGGGCCATGCTCCATATGAGCATTCTTTTACCAGGCCAGATTTCCATTGTCCTCTCTCCTGAGTGTATAGCCAAGCCATTGGTTATATCGCATGAGGTCGGTAAAGACCCAAACACAGGGGCTTCTACCATTGTTCAATTCTTCCATCAGTCACTGTTAGAAAAATAGAATGCAATTCAGCCCACCAAGCAGATTTGTTTTTACTTTCTTTGATCAGAGGAGCAGTCTTCCAAAGCAGGATGGTTTTCATTTACCTTGGAATTGCCATCCATGAACCAAGCAGCTCTTGGTCAGATTTTTTTTTTTTTTTTTTTTTAAATTAAATTCTATTTAGAGGAAATTTGCTCTGCTGAAGCAATAGAAGTTAGAATTGGCCAAAAATAGGCCGGGCGCGGTGGCTCAAGCCTGTAATCCCAGCACTTTGGGAGGCCGAGATGGGCGGATCACGAGGTCAGGAGATCGAGACCATGCTGGCTAACACGGTGAAACCCCGTCTCTACTAAAAAATACAAAAAATTAGCCGGGTGAGGTGGCGGGCGCCTGTGGTCCCAGCTACTCGGGAGGCTGAGGCGGGAGAATGGCGTGAACCCAGGAGGCGGAGCTTGCAGTGAGCTGAGATCGGGCCACTGCACTCCAGCCTGGGCGACAGAGCGAGACTCCGTCTCAAAAAAAAAAAAAAAAAAAAAAAAAAAAATTGGCCAAAAATGTTTTCTTGTCTTTTCTTTTCTTTCCTTTTTTTTTTTTTTTTTTTAAGATTCAGGGATACATGTGCAGTTTTGCTACATGGATATATAGTGTAATGCTGGGATTTCGGCTTCTCGTGAATGCAGCAGCCAAATAGTGAACGTAATACTCAATAGGTAGTTTTTCTATGCTTGCCACGCCTCCTGTCCCCTTTTGGAGTTCCCAGTGTCTATTGTTTCCATCTTTATGACCACACGTACCCATTGTTTAGCTCTCACTTATAAGTGAGAACACATGGTATTTGATTTTCTGTTTCTGAGTTATTTCATATAGAATAATGGCCTCCAGCAACAGCCATATTGGTACAAAGGACAGGATTTCATTCTATTTATGCCTGTATAGTATTCCATGGTATATATGTACCACATTTTCTTTATGCAATCCACTGTTGATGGGCACCTAGGTTGATTTCATGAATTTGCTATTGTGAATGGTGCTGCGATAAACGTACCAGTGTAGGTGTCTTTTTGATAAAATAATTTTCTTATGCTATGTCATAAGGCCCAAGGGGAAAAAAAAGAGCTTTACAAATAAAAAAAAAATTTTTTTTTATGATTTCTTTTCCCGGTCCAGCACAATGGCTCATGCCTGTAATCCCAGCACTTTGGGAGGCCGAGGCAGATGAATCACGAGGTCAGGAGTTCAAGACCAGCCTGGCCAACATGGTGAAACCCTGTCTCTACTAAAAATACAAAAATTAGCCAGGCGTGGTGGTGTGCACCTGTAGTCCCAGATACTTGGGAGGCTGAGGCAGCAGAATTGCTTGAACCTGGGAGCCAGTGGTTGCAGTGAGCCGAGATCGTGCCACTGCACTCCAGCCTGGGTGGCAGAGCGAGACTCTCTTTCAGAAGAAAAAAGAAAAAAAAAAAGATTTCTTTACTCTTGGGTAGATAGCCAGTAGAGGGATTGCTAGATCAAGTGGTAGTTCTATTTTTAGATCTGTGAGAAATCACTATACTATTTTCTGTAGGAGTTGAACTAATTTATATTCCCACCAACAGTATATAAACATTCCCTTTTCTCTGCATCCTCACCAATCTGTCATTTTCCATTCTGACTGGTATAAGATGGTATCTCATTGTGGTTTAATTTGCATTTCTCTGATGATTAGTGATGTTGGATTTTTTTCCATGATTTTATTGGTCACTTGTCTTCTTTTGTGTCTGTTCATTTCTATTGCCTACTTTTTAGTAGATTTTTTTTTTCTTATGATTTAAGTTCCTTATAGATTCTGGATATTAGTCCTTTGTTGGATGCATAGTTGGCAGATATTTTCTCCCATTCTATGGGTTGTTTTTTTACTCTGTTGATTGTTTCCTTTGCTGTACAGAAGCTCTTTAGTTTAATTAAGTGTCATTTGTCCATTTTCGTTTTGGTCGTATTTGTTTTTGAGGTCTTATTCATAAATTATTTGCCTAGGCCAATGTCCAGAAGAGTTTTTCCTGGGTTTTCTTTTAGGGTTTTTATAGTTTCAGGTCTTAAATTTAAATTTTTAATCCATCATGTGTTAATTTTTATATATGATGAGAGATAGGGGTCCAGTTTCATTCTTCTGCATATGGCTAGCCAATTTTCCCAGCACCATTCATTGAATGGAGTGTCCTTTCCCCATTGATTATTTTGGTCAACTTTGTTGAAGATCAGTTTACTGTAGGTGTATGGATTGACTTCTGGGTTCTCTGTTTTATTTCATTGAGCTGTGTGTCTGTTTTTGTACCAGTACCATGATGTTTTGGTAACTATAGCCTTGTAGCATAATTAGAAGTTGAGTAATGTGATGCTTCCAGCTTTGTTATTTTTGCTTACGATTGCTTTCACTGTGTGGGCTCTTTTTTGGTTCCATATGAATTTTGGAATAGTTTTTTCTGGTTCTGTGAAAAACAACATTGGTAATTTGATTAAAATTGCTTTGGGCAGTATAGTCATTTTCACGATAGTGATTCTTCCTATCCATGATCAAGGAATGTTTTTCCATTTGTTTGTGTTGTCTATAATTTCTTTCATCAGTGTTCTTTAGCTCTCCTTGTAGAGGTTTTTCATCTTGTTGGTTAAATGTATTCCTAAGTATTTTAATTTGGTTGTGGCAACTGTAAATGGGATTGAGTTCTTGATTTGATTCTGAGCTTGAATGTTGGTGTATAGAAATGCAACTGATTTTGTGTATTAGTTTTATATCCTGAAACTTTACTAAAATTGTTTATTGGGTCTAGGAATCATTTGGAGGAATGTTTAGGGTTTTCTAGGTATAGGATTATGTTGTCAGTGAACTGATATAATTTGGCTAACTCTGTTCCTATTTGGATGCTTTTTATTTTTTTCTCTTGCCTAATTTATCTGGCTACCACTTCCAGTACTATGTGGAATAGGAGTAGTGGGAGTGGACATCCTCATGTTGTTTCATTTCTTCGAGGGAATGTTTTCAGTTTTTGCCCATTCGGTATGATGCTGTTGGCTGTGAGTTTATCATATATGGTTGTTACTATTTTGAGGTGTCTTCTTTCAGTGCCTAATTTGTTGAAGGTTTTTAATCATGAAGTGATGTTGGATTTTATCAAATGCTTTTTCTGTGTCTGTTGACATGATCATATGGTTTTTGTTTTTTACCCTGTTTATGTGGTGAATCACATTTATTGATTTGTGCATGCTGAACCATCCTTGTGTCCCACACGTAAGACCACTTGATCATGATCCAGTTATCATCTTGATGTGCTGCTGGGTTCAGTTTACTAGTATTTTGTTGAGGATTTTTACATTCATGTTCATCAGGGATATTGGCCTGTAGTTTTTTTGTTGTGTCCTTGCCAGATTTTGGTATCAGGATGATACTGATTTAGTAGAATGAGTTAGGGAAGAATTCCTCATACTCAATTTTTTTTTTTTTTTTTAATTTTCAGTAAGATTGGTACAGTTCTTTGTACATCTGGTAGAATGTGGCTGTGAATCCTTCTGGTCCTGGCCTTTTTTTTTTTTTTTTTTTTTTTTGATTCATAGATTTTTTATTACTGATTCAGTTTTATAGCTCATTATTGGTCTGTTCAGGATTTCCGTTTCTTCCTGGTTTATTCTTAGGAGTTTGTGTGTTTCGAGGAATTTATTCATTTCTTCTAGGTTTCTCTGGTTTATGCTCATAGAGATGTTATAGTAGTCTCTGAGAAGCTTTTGTGTTTCTGTGATATCAGTTGTAATGCCACTTTTGTCATTTCTGATTGTGCTTATTTAAATCTTCTCTTTTCTTGGTTAATGTATCCAGCAGTTTAACAGTTTTGTTTATCCTTTGAAATAACCCACTTTTTGTTTTGTTGCTCCTTTTGTCATATTTTTGGTCTCAATATCATTTAGTTCTGCCATGATCTTTCTTATTTCCTTTCTTTTGCTAGATTTGGGTTTGGCTTGTTTTTGGTTCTCTAGTTCCTTTAGCTATGATGTTAGGTTGTTAATTTCAGATCTTTCTTTTTGATGTTAGGCATTTAGTGCTACAAATTTTTGTCTTTTTTCTTTTTGGAGACAAGAGTCTCACTCTGTTACCCAGGCTGGATGCACTGATGTGATCTCAGCTTACTGCAACCTCTGCCTCCCAGGTTCAAGCGATTCTCCTGCCTCAGCTTCTTGAGTAGCTGAGATTACAGACACGCACTGCCACGCCTGGCTAATTTTTGTATTTTAAGTAGAGACAGGGTTGCATCATGTTGCCCAGGCTGGTCTCAAACTCCTGAGCTCAGGTGATCCACCCACTTTTGCCTCCCAAAGTGCTGGGGTTACAGGTATGAGCCACTGTGCCTGGCCTAAACTTTAGTCTTAACACTGCTTTTGTTGCATTCTAGAGGTTTTGGTGTGTTGTGTCTCTATTTTCATTTATTTCAAAAATTTTTTTTTTGATTTCTGCCTTAATCTCATTGTTTAAAGTCATTCAGGAGCAAATTGTTTAGTTTCCATGTACTTGTGTGATTTTGAGAGTTCCTGTTGGTATTGGTTTCTAATTTTATTCCATGAGGCCTGAGAAGATGGTTGATATGATTTTGGTTTTTGAAAAATTTATTGAGACTAGCTTTATGACCGAGCATGTAGTCAGTTTTAGAGAATGTTCTGTGTGCAGGTTAGAATGAGTTTAGAAGTGGATTCTTCCTGAATCAAGTCTCCATATGAGAACATAGCCCAGGTGACACCTTGCTTGCAGCTTTAAGAGACCGTAAGCAAGGACCCAGCTAAGCTGTGCTTGAATTCCTGAATCAGAAACTGTGAGATAATAAATGTGTATTGTTTTAAGTGGCTAAGTTTTTGCTAATTTGTTAAGCAATAGAAAACTAATACATTGTGAAAGCCCACTTTTCCCATTTTCTTGCTTACTTACTTGCTTATTTATTTGTTTAGACAGGGTCTCAGTTGGCTAAGCTGGAGTGCAGTGGCACTATCATAGCTCACTGCAATCTTAAACTCCTGGTCTCAAGTGATCCTCCCACCTCAGCCTCCCTAGTAGCTGGGACTATAGGTGTGTGCCACCACAACCAGCTAATTTTTATTTTATTTTTTTTTTGAGACAAAGTCTTGCTCTTGTCCCGTAGGCTGGAGTGTGAGGGTGAGATCTCAGCTCACTGCAACCTCTGCCTCCCGGGTTCAAGCGATTCTCCTGCCTCAGCCCCCTGAGTAGCTGGGATTACAGGCGCCTGCCACCATGCCCGGTTAATTTTTGTATTTTTAGTAGAAATGTGGTTTTACTATGTTGGCCAGGCTGGTCTAGAGCTCCTGACTTTAGGTGATCCACCTGCCTCGGCCTCCCAGAGTGCTGGGATTACAGGCATAAGCCACCGTACCCGGCCTTAAATTTTTTTTTAGGCAGGGTCTGGCTATGTTGCCCAAGCTGGGGTGCGTTGGTGCAATCACAGCTCACTGCAGTCTTGAACTGGGCTCAAGCAGTACTCCTACCTCAGTCCCCCAAGTAGCTGGGACTATAGACACATGCCACCACACCCAGCTAATTTTTGTATTTTTTGTAGAGATGGGATTTTGCCATATTACCCAGGCTGGTCTCAAACTCCTGAGTTCAAGTGATCCACCTTCCTTGGCCTCCCAGAGTGCTAGGTTACAGGCATGAGCCACTGTGCCCAACCCAGACTGTCATTTTCTTGCTTTTAGTTTTTGTGTATTTTATTGCAGTGTGACTATTTTTTGAGAAAGAGGCCTTGCTCTGTTACCCAGGCTGGAGTGTAGTGGTATGATCATGGCTCACTGCAACCTCAACCTCCCGGGTTCAGGTGATTCCCCCACCTCAGACTCTCGAGTAGCTGGGACCACAGGGACATGCCATCATGCCTGGCTAATTTTTTAAAAACTTTTTTATAAATATGGGATCTCCCTACGTTGCTTATCTTGGTCTCAAACTCCTGAGCTCAAGTGATCCTCCTGCCTCGGCCTCCCAAAGTGCTGGGATTGTAGGCGTGAGCCAACACACCTCGTCACAAAGTTACTTTTGTTGTAGTATCTGGTACATGAAAACTCTTTTGACTAAAATATGTTTAATCTTTTTTTTTTTCTTTTCTTTTTTATTTTTTTGAGGCATGGTCTTGCTCTGTTGCCCAGGCCGGAATGCAGTGGCGCCATCTCGGCTCACTGCAAGCTCCGCCTCCCACGTTCAAGTGTTCAGGTGATTCCCTTGCCTCAGTATCCCGAGTAGCTGGGACTACAGGCATGCACCGCCATACCTGGCTAATTTTTTTGTATTTTTAGTAGAAACTGGGTTTCACCGTGTTTGTCAGGCTGATCTCGAACTCCTGACCTCAAATGATCTGCCCGCCTTGGTCTCCCAAAGGCTGAGATTACAGGCATGTTTAATCTTTTAAAAAAATGAAAGAGCTGGCCTGGCGTGGTGGCTCATGCCTGTAATCCCAGCACTTTGGGAGACCGAGGAGGGCGGATCACGAGGTCAGGAGATCGAGAGCATCCTGAATAGGGTGAAACCCCGTCTCTCCTAAAAATACAAAAAATTAGCTGGGTGTGGTGGCTGGCGCCTATAGTCCCAGCTACTTGGGAGGCTGAGGCAGGAGAATGGCATGAACCTGGGAGGCAGAGCTTGCAAGCAGTGAGCCGAGATTGCGCCACTGCACTCCAGCCTGGGCGACAGAGCACGACCCTGTCTCAAAAAAAAAAAAAAAAAAGAGCCAAACTTAGATTTCAGATACTACCCCAACCCCCATCAAATGGTAACTGGTAAGTGTATGTTTAAGTTTGTAAAAAATTGCCACATAATTTTCCAAAATGTTTATACTGTTGTACTTTCCTACTAGGGATGTCGAGGGTTCCAGTTGGCCCATTTCCACATCAAAACTTGTTATGGTCAGAGCCATTTTATTGAGTGTACACTGGTATATCATTGTGGTTTTGACTTACATTTCCCAGATGACTAATGATATTGAATATGTTTTTCATGTCCTTATTTGCCATTCGTGAATCTTTTGTGAAATGTGTTCAGATATTTTGCTTATTTTGAAAAAAGAATAAAAAAATTATTGAGTTGTACAAGTTGTTTATATATTTCAGATGCAGACATATCGTCAGATATATGTAGTCATGCAATACTCTGCAATGTTTTGATCAACAACAGACTGCATAGACACTGGTGGTCCCATAACATTATAAAGGAGCTGAAAAATTCCTGTCACCTAGTGACATCTTGATGATCCTGACCCTGTGTACACCTAGGCTAAAGTGTGTGTTTTCGTCTTTATTTTGGACAACAACGTTTAAAAAGAAATAATAAATTTAAAATTTAAAAATAAAAAACAGCTTATAGACTACAGATATAGAGGACAAAAATATTTTTGTACAGCAGTACAATATTTTTTTAAGAGTAAAGTTAAAAATTAAAGAGTTTAAGGTAAAAATGTTACAGTAAGCTAAGATTAATTTATTGTTAAAGAAAACAAATAATGTAGCCTAAGTGTACAATGCTTGATGTTATTGTTATATAATGTTATAAATATTATTGTTATTATATAATTATATGATTATACGTTATTTTATATGATATTATCATTATATAATATATAATTATATAAATATAGTTATATAATTGTATTATATAATTATATACTTATTATATGTTTATATAATGTTATTGTGCAGTGTTAAATAGTGTAGCCTAAGTGTACAATGTTTCTATAAAATCTACAGTAGTAGACAGTAATGTCCTAGACCTTTACATTTACTCACCACTTACTTACCCAGAGCAAGTTCTAGTCATGCAAACCCCACTCATGGTAAGTGGCCTATACAAGTGTACCATTTCTATCTTTTACATGTATTTTTACTGTACCTTTTTTATGTTTAAATGCACAAATGCTTACCATTGTGTTACAGTTGCTTACAGTATTCAATGCAGTAACATGCTATACAGGTTTGCAGCCTGGAAGCAATCTATAGGCTGTACAATACTGTATAGCCTATGTGTGTGGTAGGCTGTACCATCTAGGTTCATATAAGTATACTCCATGATGTTCACATAATGATGAAATCACCTAACAATGCATTTCCCAGAAGGTATCTCTGTTGTTAAGCGATGCATGACTGTATATATTGTGACTTATTTTTCTCCAGCTTGCCTTTTCCTTTTTGGAAGGATGTCTTTCAAAGAGCAGAAGGTCTTAATTTTGATGTTCTTTACTTTGTGAGTTTTTTTAGTTAGTACTCACTCATATTCTGTCTAAGAAATCTGTGCCCATCCCAAGATCATGAAGATTTTCTCCAATGTTTTCTTCTAGAAGTTTGTAATTTTAGCCTTTCTGTTTGAATCTTAACTCCTTTTGAATTAATTTCTTTAAAGTCTTAAAAATTGTGGCAAGGTACGTATAACAGAATTTGCCATTTTAACTTTTTTTTTTTTTTTTGAGACAGAGTCTTGCTGTCATCACCCAGGCTGGAGTGCAGTGGCACGATCTCGGCTTACTGCAGCCTCTGCTTCCCGAGTTCAAGCGATTTTCGTGCCTCAGCCTCCACCCTTTTAACCATTTTTAAGTATACAATGTAATGACATCAAGTATACTCACAGTGTCATGCAACTGTTGTCACCATCTATTTCTAAAACTTTTCCATGGTCCCAGGTAGAAACTCTGTGCCCATTAAGCAATAACATCCTTCTTCCCTTCTCCCAGGCCTTGGCAGTCTCTGTTCTACTTTCTTTCTCTATGCATTTGCCTCTTCTAAACGCTTCATATCAATGGAATTATATAGTATTGTTCATTTGTGTCTGGCTTATATCACTTAGCATAATGCACATCTATATTAAAGTCAGTTTTGGTAAGTTATTTTTTGAACTTTTTGTCTATTTTAAATAGGTTATAGAATTTATTGGCATAAATTGTTCTGCTATTCTCTTATTATTCTTTTACTGTCTTTAGATTGGTTGTGATAACTCATCTTTTATTCCTGATATTGATGACTTATGTTTTCTTTCCTTCTTAATGTCTGTTACTAGGGTTTTATTAATATTTTCAAAGAACCAATTTTTGGTTTCTTTTTTTTTCTATTTTCTGTTACTAATTTCTGCTTTCTTTATTATATTTTGAATTTAATTTACTGTTTTAAGTTTTTTTTAAATTGTTTTTTATTATACTTTAAGTTCTGGGATACATGTGCAGAACATGCAGGTTTGTTACATAGGTGTACACATGCCATGATGATTTGCTGCACCCATCAACCCATAATCTACATTAGGTATTTCTCCTAATGCTATCCCTCCCTGGACTTTTTAACGTTTTTAATGCAGAGGTATGGATTAGTGATTTCAGGTCTTCCTTTTTGGATATGAGCATTTAAAGCAATATATGTGCCTCTAAGCACTTATTTAACTGTATTCTATAATTTGGTGTGTATGTCTTTATTATAGTGTAATTCAAAATATTTTCTAATTTTCTTTGTCATTTCATCTTTGACCAATAGACTATTTAGAAATATGTGGTTTCGTTTCCAAATATTGGAGGATTTTATGTCTTATTGTAGTTGATTTCTAATTTAATTCTGTTGTGGTTAGGCAGCATAATTTATGGAATTTCAATAGTCTGAAATTTCTTGAGACTTTTTTTTGTGGCCTAGCATGTGGTCTTTCTTGATGAATGTGCAGTGTCTGCTCAAGCTTCCCTGAACTCTACCCCGTGCTGCCTCAGCTTAGTGGAACTACTGTGCTCTGCTTGAACACTAGCTGTCTATGCCATTGTAAGAAAATTGCTGCTAGGCAACTGAGGAGGGAGCAGCCTGACTTTTGAGTTTCCCTTCTTTCTGGGTTTTCATTCTTACATTACATGTTTCCTGGTGCCTGAAAACTATTACATCGTATATTTTGTCTGTTCTTAAGTGATTTGTAGTAGAATGGCTAGTTCTGTTTCAGTAATGTCATAGTTACAGGTGGAAGTTTGCCAGTCTTTAGGTCCCTGCCTAAAATCGAAAGTTTTTTTCCTTAATTCTCACTGACGATGAAGTCTGTACTTTTTACATCATATGTAAAGCTACGAAATTCTCATTTATTTCTACTTTCTCGTTTTCTTATTTAGGTAACTCGACAGTATATAAAGTTTGTTGTTTAACATGACTTTTGTCCCTGTTATAATCTATAGAAATGAATAATATTTACTTAAAAAAAGTTAGGTATCTTTTTCTCACTTTGTTACCAGTTAAATAAATAGTTTCATTTAAGGCTTTATCATAGCCAGTGCCTGTTCGTTTTATCATTTTAAAAATCTATCTTATATGTGCAGCCGTTTTAGCATTACTTTTCAGAATCATTTATGTTAAACCTGTAAGTTTTCCATTGTTTTCTGTGGCTTTTTAAACCATCGGGGGAGAGGGGAATCTGGCTAAATATTGTATAGATAATATTACTCTCTTAAGAACAATCACATCATCATTCTATATTGCTATTTATTTGTCTTTTTTTTTTTTTTTCCTTCTTTTTGGAGATAGCGTCTGTCACCAGGCTGGAGTGCAGTGGCGCAATCATCAATTCACTGCATCCTCCCCCTCCTGGGTTCAAGCGATTCTTCTACCTCAGCCTGCCAAGTAGCTAGGACTACAGGCGTGTGCCACTACACCCAGCTAATTTTTGTATTTTTAATAGAGATGGGGGTTCACCATGTTGGCCAGGATGGTCTCGATCTCTTGACCGCGTGATCTGCCCACCTTGGCCTCCCGGAGTGCTGGGATTACAGGCATGAGCTACCCCACCCAGCCCTTTCTTTTCTTTTTTGAAGACAGTCTCACTCTGTTGCCCAGGCTGGAGTGCAGTGGTACCATCTCGGCTCCCTGCAACCTCTGCCTCCTGGGTTCAAGCAATTCTCCTGCCTCAGCCTCCCAAGTAGCTGGGATTACAGGTGCACACCACAATGCCCTGCTAATTTTTGTATTTTTAGTAGAGACAGGGTTTCACCATGTTAGCCAGGCTGGTCTCGAATTCCTGGGCTCAAGAGATCTGCCTGCCTCAGCCTCCCAAAGTGCTGGGATTACAGGCATGAGCCACCGTGCCTGGCTACTTGGCTTTTTTGAATACTCTGGTTTATTTTCTGTTTTCAGTCTTCAGTGGTAGTAATTGTGTACGTACTTTTTGTGTGCAGTTTTTTCCCCCAAATTTAAGCAGACTAGCTTATTTGTAGATTTTCTTTTTTTCCTCCTCTAAGCTCCACTTTCTTATTTTTCTGTGTATGTTGGGATCACAACTTGTACTCATTTTCAGTGATCCGTAGGATTTAAAAATAAGACATCATTATATTCGCAGAGTACAAAGTTTGAATATATTCTCATCAAAAATATAAAGTGTAAAAAATGGAAATTTTTTATTATTTTAAGTTGTTTCTCTTTTAAATATTCAAAATTAAATAAGCTGAATTAAAATTTTTTGTAAGTACATATTTTTATAAAAATAAATTGTAATTCTGACATTAATTGTTCAACCATTAATCAGTGTAATAAATTGGTTCCTTGCCTTATATGTGTCATTTCTAGACCTGCATATAAATACATTTACTAGTAATATGAATTCCTTAATTCTGCAAAATGTTCCTCAGTTGCTGTGTGATACTGCTAGGAATGTTGAGCTAACTTGTGAGTACCTTCAGAACCGTGAATTGAAACAGGAAGAAATCAAATAAATGGATGTTTGACTCTGTTAGGAGACAATACCTTCTTAGGAAAGGTATCTATGATATTCATGTTATTTGACAGGAAGGATATAACAGTTAATTTGTCTTGTCTTTTATTTCTGACACCCTGTGCTGCTCAGATATTCCATAATCTCAGGCAGAGTTCTCTTGAAGTTTGCGGTTTCACAACCCATAAATGGCATTCTGACATAGTTGCCTCTTTTTTAAAGGACATGGGAAGAAATATGTGGACAGAAGTTTTCCTGTGGTCTGAACTGTACAATTTACAAGAATGGATTTTTAGGGTTCCGCTTTGCCAGTGCAGAATCTTGTGACAGAGGAAACCCCATTTCTTTAATGAATTTGTTTTTTGTGTTTGTGTTATTTTGCAGGATCTCTAAAGTAAGAAGCCCATAGCAGAGGCCTTTCTTCCCTGGCTCTACAGTTAATAAATAAATGTATGAATAAATAAGAGAAGGCAGATGTTTCTTTTGCCATACTGCAAATTGTTGAGCCCTGTCACCAGTCCCAGGGAAATGTTAGGCCTTCCTAGTCCTGGCAAAGCCACAGGAATATTGGTACAAATGGATTCTAATGCCACTAAAGAAAGTCCTCTGTGTGGGGATGTGTTACCTGGAGGTAAAAGTAATATCTTCTTTGGTCAAATAAAGGATGTAAAATATGGCTTTCATTTTCTAAAAATCAAACAAATATTTTCTCACTTTAGCATTATTTAAGGAGCTCCATGCTGTCTCTCCTCCACCCAAGGAGTACTACTCTGCAATAGTACTGCTCTTCAGAGCAGGCTAGAAAGAAATCCATTTGCTACTGTTGTCAGAATTTTCTACTGAAAGGTAAAGCACAGTGATTTATAGCATTGGAAACTAGAGTTAGACTGCTTCAGTTTACCAACATGGCTGAAGACAGGAACATTTCTGGCTAGTATAATTCATATATAGGTAACCAGGCACCAACATATTGAGGAAATGCTACTTTCCTACTTACCACTGGTATGATCTTAACCTCTCTGTCTTTAAAAAATAATACTAATTTAAAAAATAATAATAATGGAATAATAGTACATATATCATATGGCTATGATGAATACTACATGAGTATTAATGTGTAAAATGCTTAGAATAGAACCTAATAAATAGTTAAGCACTTAATAAATGTTGGTTGCTGTTATGTCATTATTATTATTGTTATTATTATTATTATTATTATCATGTAGCCTGGTCTTGGGTATTAGAGAATTGCAGAATATTGAGTAGAAACTTAGGGTTCAGCCATAACTGCAAGCCTTAGCTGGGGACGGGAGGACAGATCAAGGTTGGGGCTTTTGGCAACTGACCCTGATATTATCATAAGGCTTTCCAAAGTGGGAGCCGGTACTTGTTGAGAGCTGCTAGATTTCTGAGGTGTTCTAGTTATCTTTAGGACCTGCTACTGAACTGGGGATTCTGAAAAAAGAGGGTGCTGAGAGGGCTGAATAATTGGACTAATACATGGAGAGGAAAAGTGAGGGCCTGTAGCTACTAGGTGGGTGAGTTTGCTTGGGTAATTAGAACAGTGGCTTTCAGACTTTTTAGACTTGACCTCAATAACAAATAGAGTTTACATTATGACCCATCACATATGTTTGCATTTGTATATTTGTATGTATTTCAGTAATGGATGTCATAAACACACATTTCACAACAGTGCTTACCCTACGGTATGCGAAGGACTCTGATATTTTCTTTTCTATTCTATTTCATTTGTATATGTACTTTTTGTGTGCAGGTAGTTTCCCTTTTTGGAAAATGTTGATCCTGACTTCCTAAATTGATATAATGTCTTACTAAAGAGGCGTGACCCGCATTTGAAAAAGCACTGGTTTGCCTATGAATTAGTCCTTTGAACATTACCCTAGAAAAAAACAGTTTGACACACTTTGTCATCTAGGTGAATGAGAGAAGCCCATCAGAGTTGGCAGAGCCTCTGAAGCTGGGGACAAGACTTGCTTCTCTTTGGCTCTCTTAGCTGCCAGGGTTTAGCTCCACAGTTTACTTGATCACTTGGTTTTCTTGGGTCTAGGTTCTTTTTCTCAGATGACTTCCTATTTGTTGAGACTGATCTCTTCCTTTAGACTGGGAGATTGCTCCAAGAGGGCAAGAATTACAGTAATAGCTAACACTTCTATAGTGCTTTCTCTGTGCTAGGCACTTTGCTGTTTACGTATATTAATCCTCACCGGAGCCTATATGTTAGGTACCTTAATGATCTTCATTTTACAGGTGGGGAAACCAAAGCATACAGAAATATGCTTAGCTTACCCTTCAATAGAGGTCTTCTGCAACTTACCTTAAATATTAATGGATGAAATTAAGTTAGTTTCTGGGCTTATTAACTTTCCTTATGGCTTTTCTTACCACAAGTATATTCAAATGATTAGAGAGTAATAGAAATTGAATAAAAAATGGCACTGAACTTTGTCTGAAGGAATACAGTTTAGTTAAATCGGTCAGATTCAGCATTTGAATAATGACTGCTTTGAGCCCAAACATTAAAGCCCTGTAGTCTTCCTTCAGGCTTGGGTTTGAGAATGAATAATGTTGCAGAAACACCCACATAGTCTTAGCTCATTATTTTACCAGTTTGAGATCCTTGATCTTTCTTCCAGTCCCTTGCCCACTGCAACAGCTGTTTAGCTTGGCCCATGCCTTCTGGGTTAATAGTATTTCTGACACAGTGTGAGTTTTCAAGTTGCTATGTATAATTTCTGCCAGAGTCTTGACTGCTGCCAGGCCTCAGGGTTGGAGGTTGCAACTGATTTGTGGGGGAGGGTGCTTGTCACTGACGCAGGAACAAGGTGCTTTCTGTAGCTCTGATTTGTTGCTGGCTGAGTGTGAATGATGTCAGGCAGATCAGAGGACAGCTGATTCATTTGGGATCTGGAACTTGCCACTGTCCCACCGCTGCCTCCTGGGCTCTTAGGTCTTTTGTGAGGGGAGGGGAGGGGTGTTCTGAAGATCATGTTTTTGGAGAAAAGTACTTTAATTTTTGCCGTAAGTTTGGGAAGCTTTTATAATTTCCTTTGGCTGACAGAACTGCTTGTGTGAGAGAACTTCCTACCAAGACTCCAGTGTGAGGGCAAAACTTGAGTAGCCAGGAGAATGATGAAACGGAGGCGAGAGAGACTGGGAGCACCATGTCTGCGGATTCAGTAAGGAGGCTGGGGTCTCTATGGAAACTGGCAGATGTCAGGGAAAAAAACTAATGCCAACTAACACAGCTTCGTTTATTTGGATGAAGACTGTTTTGGAGATGCCTGTCAGGAAGAGGGCTGAGCTGGCTTGATTAATTCAAGGTCAAAACAGTGGTCCTTGGCAGGGGCATATGAGGTTTCCAATTCCAGAAACTGAGTTAGATGTCATTTTAGGGGTTCCTGAATACTTGGGGAACTGAGTAAAAAAATGAAGACAATTATTTTCTTGCCTTGAAAGCAAATGTTTATTTAAAGTTAGTGTCGAAGCTGCAAATACAAGCCCCATGAATGTGAGAAACCAATGGAAACAAAAAGTACCTCCTCCTTTGACTAGAGAGGGTATTTCTGCCCATGGCCTGTCAGCTCAGGACCTCAGATCTGCCCTTGAAGATTCAAGCATGGGTCCTTTAGGGTGTGACCTGAATTTTATTTCTATATTGGCCAATATAGAAATAAACTTTATTAGGTGAGAATGTCAAAGCTGGGAGTGGAAGAAGGCTTCCTCTTCAGGGTGACTTTTCCAAGAGCACCTCAGGCTTATTTAATGAAGAAGTGCCAAGTGAATTCATCAGTAAATTAGAGAACCAGTGAAAGAAGAGACCTAGAATCCATTTCACCTCAATTATCTGTCTTGAACTGCCTTTGTTTAACTCATCGGGTGAAGGGAGTGTGCTTCAGATTTTCTTCCTGAGTCAAACTGCTTGCCCCAAGACAGACAGGCTTCTTTAGTGGGCTTCTTTTGTGATGTTGCCCTTCAGTGTCCATGGATGCTTATTGATTCAATTAATGATTCTATTAGACCTTGAGAAACAGGATGTGTCTGAAGTGTATAGTTGGAGTATTGACACACTTCAAAAAAAAAAAACCTTTTATTCCCATAGTGACACAAAAGTAAAAGACCATTTAAAAACAGACTTCATCAACTAATGTGTTATTTAAAGTAAAGGTCACTTGTTAACAAAATTAAAATTTTTTAAATGGAGTTTGTAGTTTAAGAAAACTTAAATGGTCAAAAATCATGGTTCTGTTTTTGCTTTTGAGAGTGTCTTACTTTATGGCCCTGGCGGGAGTGCAGTGGTGCTGTCACAGCTCACTAAACCTTGACCTCCTGGGCCCAAGGGATCCTTCCACCTCAGCAGCTGGGACTACAGGCATGCACCACCAAGCCTGGCTAATTTTTAAATTTTTTTTATAGAAATAAGGTCTCTCTATGTTGCTCAGGCTAGTCTAGAACTCCTGAGCTCAAGTGATCCTCTTGCCTCAGCCTCTTAAAAGTGCTGAGATTACCATACCTGGCAAATCATGCTTTTCAAATGTTGGTACACTGCTGTTGGTAATCATTGAATCTGTTTTATTGACTTTGAGTTAGAAAAATACCCCCTGAGGAGCCAATAAGTAGTTTGTATATCACCTTTTCCTTTTTCAAACAATCTTTTTTAGACTCTAGACACATTGTATAACCAGTTTGCAGGGTAGTAATTAGGGGCAAAAAGAAAATAAAATTTGCCGGCCTGGCGTGGTGGATCATGCCTGTAATCCCAGCACTTTGGGAGGCCGAGACGGGCTGATCACGAGGTCAGGAGATCGAGACCATCCTGGCTAACATGGTGAAACCCTGTCTGTACTAAAAATACAAAAAATTAGCTGGGCGTGGTGGTGGGCGCCTGTAGTCCCAGCTACTCGGGAGGCTGAGGCAGGAGAATGACATGAACCCGGGAGGAGGAGCTTGCACTGAGCCGAGATTACGCCACTGTACTCCCGCCTGGGCAACAGAGTGAGACTCTGTCTCAAAAAAAAAGAATGAAATTTGGCTTTCATAGATTTTTATAATTTCAATTACATATTGAACAAAATGGCTAAACTTCATTTTATGTGATAAGACTTAAGGCTTCAAAATTTTGTATAAGCATATTATTCAGGTTAACAAGTAAGTACTGTCTAATGTTCTAATTGGTTCTAACTTATATATGAAGGAGCTTAACTTTGAAATAGTTCTTTGGAAGAGTGAAAATTCTTTTTGAAAAGGAGAAATTAACTTAAAATTAACATTTTTACTTCTTTTAACTTTAAAAAAAATGTTGAGTTTGTAGAAATATGGGCATAACTGTAATTTTAAATAGCTGTTTGCCCTCCTATATTCTATCCTGTTATGACCCCATATTGTGTATCCACCTGAGAAGTAAATTGAAGACCACTAGAGTGATAACGACTAGGAAAGTGAAGATTTCCTTTGAATGTCACTGTATCCATATTATAAACAGTCAGAAATAACAGTACAAGAAACTAATAATGTTATCATTTTGAAGTAGATCAGGTACTTATGTGATACTTAAGTAATTTTTTTACCTTGGAAATTAAATATGGTGTGTTTATAGAAAGCCATGCCACTAAGGTAGCAAATTAAATATTATGAATATTATTTTTGTTATTTTTATCATGTGTAATTTCTACTAATGGTAGCAAATTAGAAATCTGTATTTATCACCTGTTTTCAATCTAATGATCTTATTTAATAATCTTCAATGGGACTTAACATGTCAAAATGGCTAGATTGTTTTTATGGGAAAAAATAACCTGGGAATCTAAAATTTAAGTGGAAGCAAAATACATAGTTAACTGACATTATCTGATACATTCATTAGAGAAAAGTTAGCTAAACAAATTAGTATTATTGTAGATATAATCAATAATTTATAAACTATTCAGAATGTTTTGCTCTTAGGGACATACACATTTTTCTAGGAAGTTTTAGTCATTGAACATTAAATATTAACTGTTGCCTGCTAATTGATGAGTTGTAGTAAATTTGCAATGTTTGGTTTGCCCAGAAACCAATTCTAAATTGGCTGGGTGCGGTGGCTTACATCTGTAATCCCAGCACTTTTGGGAGGCTTAGGTGGGTGGATCACTCGAGGTCAGGAGTTTGAGACCAGACTGACCAACATGATGAAACTCTGTTTGTACTAAAAATACAAAATCAGCTGGGTGTGGTGGTGCATGTCTGTAATCCCAGCTACTTGGGAGGCTGAGGCAGGAGAATCACTTGAACCCAGGAGGTGGAGATTGCAGTGAGCCAAGATTGTGCCATTGCACTCCAGCCTGGGCAACAAGAGCAAAACTCCGTCTCAAAAAATAAAAATAAAAATAAATAAATAACAAATATGTTGAGTAGCCAAATCTTAAATGTTGTATTTTAATTTTATGGATTAAGTTTTTGTCTCTGTTGTCATCCTGTACCAACATTGGTACTAAAGTATGATATTGGAGAATGATTTTTGACCACTTACTTTTCTTGAACTTTTTGCCTAAACCAAGCCACTTTGAATATGTTTCTTTTTGGTTGAAAAGTTAATCACTGACCTTGTTTTTTTCCTGTTGTGGTACCTTGTCAGAATCTCTACCCTTTGCCGAGGAGCTGAAGTAAACCAGCACATGTTTTCACCCACATCTGCTCCAGCCCTCTTCCTCACTAAAGTCCCATTTAGTGCTGATTGTGCTTTGGCTACTTCTCCTCTTGCCTTTTTCCTGAACCCACGAGCCCACAGCAGTCCTGGCACTCCTTATTCCAGCCGCCCACTGCCGTGGAGGTAAGGAAACTTGTTGTGAATCTGGGCCTTGGCAATTGCTTCTGGCCAAATGGTAAAACCCATACCTTACTCCTTAATGGGGAGAAATGGAGTAAGAGTCTTGGTTCTGTCACAGAGAAGAGTGAAATAAATATCACAGATTTCTGTTGTATTGAAAATGTCAGGAGAAAGGAGGGTAGGTTATCAGTACTTGGATTTTTGAGGCTGTTATAAATTGTGTGCCCATCCTGACCATTGGACAACCTTGTGAACTATGACCTGTGACCACCCCATAATGGCGTGGCAGAGTGCTAGAACTCTTTGGAGGTTCAAAAGTTCAAACCTCACATTTTACACGACGGGAAAATTTGTGTCCACAAGTTAAATGGTTTGTTCAGGTTGAGGAAAATAGACCTTCTCCCCTTTTTTTCTGCGTTCCTTTTCTTATATTCAACATTATTTGATTATGTGCTATCTGCTAGGACACTGTTTTAGGCATGGGAAATAAAGCAGTGAACATAAAGCAATAAAATCCCTGTCCTCAGGGAGCTTAGATTCTAGTGGAGAAAGACAAGTTAATGAGTAAATATATAACATAATGGATAGACATGGTGCTTCTGAGAAAAATAAAGTAGGATAAGAGAATGTAGAGGCCAGGGCTTGACATTTTATGTAAGGTGGTCAGGGAGGTCCTCAGTGATAAGTTGACATATGAGAAAAGACCTGAAGGAAGTCATGGAGCCTGAATGGAGATATCTGGAAGAAAAGTGTTCCAGGCAGAGGCAACATGAAGTGCCAGGGGCCTAATCTAGGAGCTTGCTCCATGTATTCTTTGTGCAACAGAGTCCAGTGATGCTGGTACAGAATAAGTTGGGTGGTGAGTGTTGGGAAGTGAGGCCTGAAGTATAGTGGGCAGCCAGATTAAACAATTTTGAGGCTTTTTAAGATGGAGTTTCGCTCTTGTTGCCCAGGCTGGAGTGCAATGGCACGATCTCGGTTCACTGCAAACTCTACCTCCCAGATTTAAGTGATTCTTCTGCCTCAGCCTCTGGAGTAGCTGGGATTACAGGTGGCTGCCCCCACGCCCAGCTAATGTTTGTATTTTTAGTAGAGACAGGTTTCACCACGTTGACCAGGCTGGTCTCAAACTCCTGACCTCAAGTGATCCACCCACCTCGGCCTCCCAAAGCGCTGGGATTACAGGTGGAAGCCACCAGGACTTTTGTTTTTATGCTGGGTAAGATGAGTAGCCACTGGAAGGTTTAAATAAGAATGTCATGATCTGACGTAGATCAAAAGATCACTCTGGGCTGGGTGCAGTGGCTTACACCTGTAATCCCAGCAGTTTGGAAGGCCAAGGCAGGCGGATTGCTTGAGTTCAAGACCACTCACGAGTTCGAGGCCAGCCTGGGCAACATGATGAAACCCCGTCTCTACAGGAAATGCAAAAATTAGCTGGGCATGGTGACGCATGCCTGTAGTCCCCGCTACTCGGGCGGCTGAGGTGGGAGGATGTCTTGAGCCTAGGAGGTGCAGGTTGCAGTGAGCTGAGATCACACCACTGCACTCCAGCCTTGGAGCAAGACCTTGTCAAAAAACCAAAAACAAACAAAAAAGCAAACAAAAAAACCTACTCTGGTTATAGTTAGAAGGCCACCAGGTAAGAGACAATGGTTATTTGAACCCATGGTGATTGAGATGATAAGAAGTGGTCAGATTTGGGGATGTATTTTAAAGGTGGAATTGATAGAGGAGGAAGAGATATCCAAGGATTGAGCTCTGGGGCAAGTTTTAGAGGTTGGGGCGATAGGAATTAGACTAAAATGAATTAGCTATTCATTCAGGAGCAAGGACCAGGAGAAGTATCTTAGAAGCCAATTGAAAAAAAAAATGTTAAAAAAGGAAAGTGTGATTGATCAGTAGGTATTTGTTAAGCTTCTTGTTAGAGAATAGTAACCTGAAAAACTAAAAGTTTAAGTGAAGCACGATGTATCACGCAGACTTAAGTGACATTATTTGATACAGGAGCTTAAATTCCACAGGCAGTTTGGGACAGTGATAGACTGCCATAGGACAATGTTAGAGGCTAACTTCTCTCAGAAGGCACCTCTTCTAGACGTACTAGCGCTTGGCGTATGAGGCTGAGAAAGATTTTAAGTTGGGTAGCCCCCAAGACGTACCCAGTCTTGGCACATGGTTTTGAATATCTCTTGATGACTGTGGTCTCAGAACACACAACCTGGAGCAACCGGTCTTACAGCTTTGGAGCTTGTTAAATTTCATGGAAACTTGTTAAATTTCATGGTTTTTGTTTTTGTTTTTCCGTAGACTTGCTCACATGTTTGGTCACTGTATTAGTGCTTCATTCCATTTTTCTTTTGTATCCATGCCATGCAAAGTGCCAGTTCATTGATATGAGAAGATTATTTTAGCTTGTTTGCTGGATATTTTTATATTCCTTTAAACATTCTTGAGACTCTGGGATGCAGTTATTTAGAAATTGTTTGATCCTTTGAAGGATTACTTTTAGGCTTTGTTTGGTGAGACCAGGGCAGCACATGAGGCTAATTTTTTCTTACTACTAGGGCAATACTTTGAGTACTCTATTTGATGCCCATGTATTGTGAGTTTTTTCCACTCAGGCTGATGGGAACATGAACAATTCTGCGTCCTTTGTGAGCTCTGAAGAGGGTACCTACTCATTTTCTTGGATCGTTTCCTTACCCACATATGCTGATAGATATTCAGCTAAAAACTCAGAGGAAGCCCCTGCAGATCTCCAGAGTTCCCCTCTGTATATCTCTGTCTACTCTGGTACCCTGCCTTGAAAATTCTAGCCATCTTAGCCTCCCCAAGTTCTCAACTCTGTCTTCTCAACTCAGGGAGACTGCTGGACTCTTTTTGAGTACCCCCTTTGCTGCTTCCTAGACGTGTTCTTCAGGTCGTAAGCTAGGGCTTACTTTGCATGTTTCCCTTTGGTCCAGTGTCTACAAACTATTGTTTCATATATTTCATCTAATTTTTTTTGTTTTTAAGGTGCACGGGTAAATCTGATCTCTGATTCCCCATACTGATGAGAAGCAGAAGTCTAGTCTTGTTAATATTTTGAGCTCATGCTTCTATCATCAGTTGTGATTATTGCTTTATAAGATTATTGGTTGACTGATTCACATGTTGCATAAGCCCAATAGAAGCAGATTCTTTAAAAAATTATTCTATCTTCCTTAGTCAAGAAAAGTTGGAAAATGAAATATCAAAAGAGTAAGAATAGGTAACATTTGCTGAGCATTTACTATATCTTAACATTTTTAAAATGACTTACATTTGTTAAATTTGATTCTCAAAATACTCTGATGAGGTGGGTGACACATGTTCATTTTTTTTCGATGAGGTGGATAATCTGAGTAAATCTGTTTTATAGATGAAGACACTGTAGTACGGAGAAGTTAAGGAAGTTATTAATAAGCAGTAGAAACTACCATTCAACCCCACAGTATCTTACTCCAATGTCTGTGGTCTTAACCCCTCGGCTGTTGTTACAGGATCCTGGGAGGTGTTGCTTTACTAGCTAGAAACCTCTGTGACCAGTGGCGCCTTTGCGTGAGCTTTGCTCGGGCCTGCTGGGCCCACTTGGCCTGGCAGGCTACACTTGGCTCAAGCTACCAGCCTGGATCCCATACCTCCAAAGAGACTGGAGCAGAGTGGTGAGGGGTGTGTGAGCAAGCGAGCATAGGGTCCGGCCACTGCACACAGTCAGGCATGCCAACTGCTGCAGCAGGGCGGCCAACTCCAGGGGCTAGCATGGGTGCTAGCTCACTGTGAGGCTGCATCAGGACCAGGCGCACCACAAGCAGCTTCCACAAGGGAATGCAGTGGTACCCAGAAGCTTGGAGACTCTGGGAGCCATCAGGCCCCAAAGTGGGAGTCACAGCTCAGGCTTGGGGAGCTCTCAGGTCTAGTCTCTCTGAAGGGCCGCAGCTCTTCTCTCCTTCTCTCAAGTTTTCCCCTTCTGTCTTCTCTCCTTGTCACCCACAATGTGGTAAGCAAGGGGCATATTTCAGCTCTATTTGTATTACAGCTGTTTTGGCCCTGCCATTCGGCGGGTCCCGAGTTCTTGTCCTGCATCCAAAAGGAATGAGGTACACAGACAAGTATAGGATGAGCAAGACAAAGGGGAACTTTGTTGAGTGATATAATAGCTTAGAGGGGACCCACAGTGGGTAGCTCCTATCTGTAGGCTGGTCCTCCCATTGAGTGTTCAGCTCTCAGCAGAGAGGAGGTCCTGGAATGGGTGGTTCCTTTCTGCAGGCAAGTGGTCCCATTATCTCTTCCCAGGTCTGGCTGAGTCTAGGGGTTTTTATGGGCCTCATAGGGGAGGAAGTGCATGCTGGTTGGTCCATGGGCAGCCATGGGTGGGCCCAGGGAAAAGCACCACAAGTTGCCCTTGCAGTTTCTAGGACTGGCGACCCAGTCCCCAGGCTTCAGGCTTTCCCTGGCTTGAAGGTGGGTCTTCACTGTGGACCAGCTTCCTTCTGCCCAGGAGCCTGTCTGCCTCCTGCTGCTGTTCATGGTGCCCAGGCTATTCATGCTAAGGAGTGCCTGCAGGCCAGCACTAGGCTGTCCTCAGCATACCCCTCAGCCTCCTTCCCATGCTTGTCAGTGCCCAAAGTCTGGAGGGGGCCAAAGTGGCAAGGGGGTTGGCGTGTCAGCACTGCCCTGAGCATGTGCACAACCAGCTGGACTGTGACAGCTCCCGGGCTGGGCCCCAACTTTGCTCTGAAATTGGAGTAGGCACCGACAGGGGAGAAGCCAGGTAGCGAGAGTAGACAATTCTGAGCCTGCGAGGGGCAGGGGCCTTCCTAGGCCCAAGAGTTTAGAGATGCCTGGGTCCAAAGCTGCAGCAGGGCAGCAGCGGCTGCACCCAGGGAGTTCCCACCCAGGGGGCTCCCACCCCACCAACTCGGAAGGGGTGGGGCTCCCGCTTTTCCCTGTCTCCCACCGACTTCGTAAGCGTGCAGCCCCAGCTGCACCTCCTAGCAGGCTTCGGCAAGGGCTTCCGGTCCAGTGCATTGTCCTGGGCCAGGCGCTGGGCTGCTCCAACGTATCGAGTCTGGGGCTCCTGGCAGTGGTCATGCCAGTTGTTTACATGGTGATCTGCTCCATGGGGCTGGCGAACAATGTGGGCATGTTGTACTTGCTGCTGTGAGATGCCGCTTTCACTTCCCACCCTGGGCCCCTGAAGCATGGTCCCAGCTCCATGTCTCGGGCCAGGCCCCTGTGCTCCGTGTGCAAGCACGGGACCACCCTGGGCCCAGCTCTGCCCTAGTGCCCCTTTCTGCCTGTTCCTCTGTGCACTTCTCTCCCCCTGGCGGATAGCTCAGCTCAGTCTGGCCCAATTGTGGCAGTTCCCAGGGGTGGGTTCCCAGGGCAGTGGGCTTGTTGGGGGGCTTCCAGAGGAGGGTTCCAGGGACTGCCCACCTTGGCGTCTGCACCAGAAGACCCGTGACCTGCGCCTGTACCCCACTGCAGCCAGCATCATGGCAGTGACTGCTTCATGGCAATGATGGGCTGCTGCTGCCATCACTGTGATGTTTCTGATGAACCATATGCAATCGAGAATTTATTTAATAAGTTTACAAACTCTGAGCACTTACCAGCTCCCGGGCACTGTTCTTAGCACTTGAAAATGTAAAGGTCATTTGCTTCTCACACCAGTTCTATGAGAGAGATTATCATTGTACTTATTTCACACATGAGGAAGCAAGGGTACAGAGAGATTAAATAAATTGCTCAAGATAACACAGCTGTGTAAGTGGCAGAACTGGGATAGAAACCTGGGTAGTCTGGCTTCAGAGATCACATTCTTAACAACCACACTGTTCCATGTCTTCATCTGAGATACTTTCATTATGTAATATCACATGTTCTGAACCAAAGTAGTTTTTGCAGCCTTGGGTCTTTTCCCAAGGTTATGTATTAATAACATTGTTTAATAAATCCTCCAATCCTGGGGGTGAGAATTGGTATTCTCACAGTCTATTGTCACTTCTAGGTCATTACCTTTATTACCTTCTTGTAAAAACCTCTGTTCTTTTTTTTGAGACAGGTTCTCACTCTGTCACCCAGGCTGGAGTGCAGTAGCATGATCTCGGCTTACTGCAACCTCCACCTCCCAGGTTCAAGCAATTCTCCTGCCTCAGCCTCCCCAATAACTGGGATTACAGGCACCCGCCACTGCACCTGGCTGATTTTTGTATTTTTAGTAGAGGGTGGGTTTCACCATGTTGGCAAGGCTGTTCTCGAACTCCTAACCTCAAGTGACCTGCCCCCTTCAGCCTCCCAAAGTGCTGGGATTACAGGCATGAGCCACCACACCCGGCAAAAAAATCCCTCTGTTTTTTTAGGCTTGTATCATTCCATTTTACCCCTGCTTCTTACTTCATCAATTAACTTAGTTTTGTTCTCTGTATTCAAATTCACAGTCCAGGACAGAATCTGTGCTTAGTGAAGACAGTGATGAACCTCCATTCTGCAGTATCCTTATGATGAACCTCTCTCACTCAATTTATTAAGCAAATAAGCAAGTAAAGTAGAAAGATGAGAAAAATGGTTCCAGTAAACAATATGCGTAAGTGAAGAACTGAAAATTGAGTGCTACTGGCAGTGAATTTGACTCTGAGTTCCAGGAGAGAGGGAACTAGGAGGTGGGGACTTCCAAGGGTGGGTTCCAGGGACTGCCCACCTTGGCATCTGCACCTGTGGACCCATGGCCTGCTCCTCTACCCCACTGCAGCCAGAGTCATGGCAGTGGCCATATTAGGATGTCTTTTTTATCTCTCTCTTTTTTTTTCTTTGATGAGTATAACTATTATAGGCTCAATTATGTTCTACTAAAATTTGTATAGGTTGAAATCCTAACCCCCAGTAACTCATGGTATTTGGAGATAGTATCTTTAAAGGGGCAATTAAGGTTAAATGAAGTCTTTGAGATAGATCCTAATCCAGGGTGACTTACGAGAAGAGGGGATTAGGACACGGACAAGCACAGAGGGAAGGCCATGCAAAGACAAAGGGAGGTAGCCATTTACAAACCAAGGAATGAACCCTGCTAATACTCTTATCTTGAACTTCTAGCCTGAACTATGAGGAAATAAATTTCTGTTGGTTAAGTCACCCAGTTTTTGACACTTGGTTATGTATGGCAGCCCTAGTAAACCAACACAGCTATTGAGGCATTTGGCTGCATTGCCCCAGAGGATTGGAAAACAGTGTCCCCTTGTATCATAGTGCAGTGAAGACTAGCCCTGCTTAAGGTCTTCATCCTCTTTATTGACTGCATCTTAGGGATGGTCTTAGGACCTTACAAATTGTTGCCCGTAATAATTTGAAGGACAATCAAGATACAGTTTTGAAATGATACCCACTCTAGCTCTGTAATACATTGCATTTTATGCCTTGATGGAAGGAATGAGTCTGTTATAAACAGACATTGATGCTAGCTCTTAAGTGTCTCAGGTGGGTATGATGAACCTTAGGAGGCATAATAAATTTAATTGTGATTTGGGTTGAATTAAATAACCACTAACCTGTAGTTCATTTGTATGACTTCTAAGAAAATGATTCCAGCATACTGATTGGCACTCAGATGTGGGTGTTGCATTTTCAGAGTAAGAGTACTAGATTGACTTTGTGTTGCAACTGGTGTCATTGAAGAGAGGAGGCAGTTGTGTCTCTGGCTATTCACTGGCCCAGCTGTAGGCCTGCTGGGGATAGAAGTTTGATGTTAACAACTTAATGGAACACAGAATGACTTAAGTTTTGAATCAGTTTTGAATTGCCATAGACTCTGTCAGCCCTGAAGTAGGAGGGCTTGCAGGAGGAAATCCTTACTAGAGTGATTTTTATATTGGAAGCATTCTAGCTTTAGCTTGCTTCCTACTGCATAGGAATTCCTTCCATACAATCTCTAGCAAAAAGCTATTCAGCCTTTGCTTGAACATCTTCAGCAACAAGCAGTTCACTCTCGAAGCTTTCGTCCATTAGTACCAATTTAGTTCTCTGGTGCCTCCTATGTCACATGTATGAGAGACTTTTCGGTAGACTTGTGTGGCAGATGGACGGGTGTTCCTTTAGGCCTTCTCCAGAACTAGGCAGCCTTTGAAACCCCTTTCTGGTAGTGTCAAAATTATTTCCTGCCAAAGAGAAAGCACTATTTTCATTTTACCAACACCTGCTTTTCTTGTCTTTTTTTAAACAACTGCTTTTCAGAGTAATTTCAAAAGAGAAGCATCTCCCAGAACTTGTTCTTATGCTGGCCCTGCTGCATAGTGGTGGTAGGCAGATTACTTCACTTCTTTATACCTCAGTTCTCTACATCATTAAAATGGGACTTACAATGGTACTTCAAGGATTATAGTAAGAATTAAGTGAGTCAGTACATCTACAATTGTTTAGAACATTACCTGGGCTGCTATACCGGTTATTTTGCTGCTTCCATTGTTGGGAAACTCAGATGTTGCTAATTCTTAGCACTTCGTTTTGCTTCCATTACTTTTTTCTTTGCTTCCATTACTTTTCTCATATTCTTATTTTCCCTTGGACAACTGTACGTATTGCCCACTATATGTCCATACTGTGGAAGCTCCATTACTGGCTTAGGTGAGGCAGTGGAAGCTGGGTGCCCACCTGCCCTCTCATGCAATCTCACTGATTGTTTCTGCTGAAAACTGTCCTGCTGGGGCTCAGCAGGGCATGGACTGAAATGAAAAACACTTTGAATTACATTCTTTCTAAAAGACCAGTTTTTGGCAAGGAGGAAAGACCATCAAAACAGTTTTAAGGTATTTCATTTCTCCTCCTACAGCAGGGAAAGAGCATCTTGAGAGTATCTTCAGAAGAAATGATTCTCTTGTTAGAGAAGGGAAGGTTTTTTATTTATTTTTTTTATTTTTTCATTGAAAAGGTAAAATAAGGAAGACTAGTAGCTGTGATTTAACTTCAGGAACCCTTATGTGTGACAGTGTTTCATAGACCCTGGCTCCAGGTGACCCTGAATAAAGATATAATTCTGTATGGCTAGATGCCAAATGCTTGCTCTTGCCTAAGAGCAGGAAGCTGAAGCTTTCTAGGGTACTTCTGTTTCTAGAACTAGGAAAATTTTATTTACTACATTTAACATTGTATTATGGAAAAATCTCAAAAATATTCAAAAGTAAAAAGACTCATACTATATCCCCAGTATCGTCTACATTGTCAGCTCATGGTATACTATTTCATCTACATCCCCACCTGTTTTCTTTCTCTATCTCTCTTGCTTATTTTGAAGCAAATCTCAAATTTTATGTCATTTTGTCTATATATATTTGTATCTCTAAATGTAAGGACTCCTTAAAAATGTAATCACAATATTATTACCACACCTAAAACAATTAATAGTTTATCAATATCATCAAATATCCAGTTAATATTCAAATGTTTTTTGCAGTTGGTTTTTTGGAATCAGTAGCCAAACTATGTCAGCACAGTGTATTTGGTTAATACGTCTCTTAAGTAGGGTGGTGATACAATTTAGTATCTAAACTAGGAAACTTTTGATAATGAAAGAGGATTCTGTTAATATTACTGGGACAACAGATATAAACCTGTTAAATAAAATAATTGGGATGTCTGATCACTCTTTCTTTCTTTTTTTTTCTTTTCTTTTTTTCTTTTTGAGACAGAGTCTCTCTTTGTTGCCCAGGCTGGAGTGCAGTGGCACGATCACAGCTCACTGCAACCTTGAACTCCTGGGCTCAAACAGTCCTCCAACCTCAGCCTCCCAAGTAGCTGGGACTACAGACATGCACCACAAACCTGGCTAATTTTTTCCAGTTTTTGTAGAGATAGGGTCTTGCTATGTTGCCCAGGCTGTGCTGCAAAGTTTATTTTAATCTAGGGTGTTCTCACTTTCCTTTTTTTTTTCCTTGCAATTAATTTGTTGCAGAAACTGAGTTGTTCGTTCTTGTAGACTTTCCCACATTCTGGATTTTGCTGACTGCATCCTTCAGAGGTTTTTTCTAACATGTTCTTATGAGCTCCATATTTCCTATAAACCGGGTGCTTGACCTTATTGTGGTTTGGTTGGGTTGAGGGGGTGGGAAGAATACTTAACAGTTGGTTCAGTGTATATCTGTCAGGAGGCAGGTAATGTCAAGTCTCTCCCTTGTTTTGTTAGTAGTGGCCATTGATAATTATCACCTAGATTCATTATTTTCTTTCTTTCTTTTTTTTTTTTTTTTTTTTGAGACGGAGTCTCGCTCTGCCGCCCAGGCTGGAGTGCAGTGGCCGGATCTCAGCTCACTGCAAGCTCCGCCTCCCGGGTTTACGCCATTCTCCTGCCTCAGCCTCCCCAGTAGCTGGGACTACAGGCGCCCGCCACCTCGCCCGGCTAGTTTTTTGTATTTTTTAGTAGAGACGGGGTTTCACCATGTTAGCCAGGATGGTCTCGATCTCCCGACCTCGTGATCCGCCCGTCTCGGCCTCCCAAAGTGCTGGGATTACAGGCTTGAGCCACCGCGCCCGGCCATTATTTTCTTAGGAGTTTGCAAAAGATGATTCCCATTCCCTTTATTAACTACAGTACTTACACGAAAGAATTTTCTCCTCGTTATCTATTTTTTTTTTACCCTGAAGTACACAGATAATTACCCTTACTTAAGTCAACTTGGCTTAGACTGTTTCCTGAGTCTTCAGCCTAAAGTCTGAGTGTCCTGGGTTCCTTGGTCAGTGTTTCCTACCTGCTGATTACTGCTTTGTAGTGAAGATTGTTTGCCCAGAGCAGCGCAGGGGGAATTAGTGGTGGTGAAGCCCCTTGGAGTTTGCCATTTAAGTAGTTAACTGATTGCTTAGCTGAGGAAAACTTTGGCTTCCTCTTCTGGCCCACATAGAAAGAGGAAGTATCTGTAGTAGTCGTGCTTGTTATACAGACCCTGGGACTCTGAGAGGTGAGAATGAATCTAGAAGGCAGCAGCTTTTCCTTCATATCCCTAGATGTCACAGGAGGAGGAGCCAGTGCTGATCCTGATGGCCTCATTTTGGTAGATAGGATGGGCTCAGGGCTAGAGAGTCCTGTTGTTAAGAAATAAGCATATTGGAGTAGAGTCAGAGAAACAATTAATTTACGATGATCCTTGGCATAGAAGAATTAATTTTCGTAGGTTTAATTGTTTGTTAATATATACATATGTGTGTGTAGATAGATGGATTGATTGATTTTTTTTTTTTTTTAGGAGGGGATTTTTTTTTTTTTTTTTTTTTTTTTTTTTTTGGAGGAGTATCTTCAGGATAAATTCCTAGAACTGGGATAGCTGAGTCAAAAATTAAATGTATATGTAGTTTTATTATTCTCCAGTTTCCCTCCACAGTTTATAGTTAATACTATTTTACATTTCCATCAGCAGTTTAAGATAATGTCTATTTGCACACAGCCTTGCCAACAATATGATTGTCAAGCTTTTGAATTTTTGCTAATCTGAGAGGTAAGAAATGGTATCTCAATGTAGCCAAGTAAAAAGTCATATTAAAATATTCCTTAAGAAAGAAGTTTTTTTTTGGAGGGGGGATGGGGCGGGGGATGGAGTTTTGCTCTGTCACCCAGGCTGGAGTGCAGTGGCGCGATCTTGGCTCACTGCATCCTCCGCCTCCCAGGTTTAAGCAATTCTCTGCCTCAACCTCCTGAGTAGCTGAGATTATAGGCACCCACCACCACGCCGGGCTGATTTTTTTTGTATTTTTAGTAGAGATGGGGTTTCACCATCTTGGCCAGGCTGATCTTGAACTCCTGACCTTATGATCCACCCACCTCGGCCTCCCAAAGTGCTGGGATTACAGGTGTGAGCCACCATGCCCAGCCTGTTTTTTTTTGTTTTTGTTTTTTTAATCCTATGTGAAGGGAATCAGTTTTCCTGTCCTGGGAAATTGAGATAGATTTATTCATTCTTTCATTCATACATTCAACTGCATGCTAGGCCCTCTGAGCAGTAGAAGATGCCCGCATGGGCAGTAGGAAACTTCGCAGCATGGGGTAGAGTAAAAGCGATGGTTTTTATTTCGTAAGCTTTCAGCCTTATTCACCCCTATTCGGTCATTCCCAGAACTTTTCAAGTGATTTCTCTGGATTTTAGCAGAAATACTTTTTTAACATCAAAATTCCGAGAATAGTTCAAAGAGCTTTTCACCCCCTAAACCAGGGGTCAGCAAAATAAACTCCATAAACCAAATGTGACCTGTAGGCTGTGTTTATACAAACCATAAGCTAATAATGAAGTTTACATATTTAAGGGATATTTACAAAAAACAAGGAATATGTGACAGAGACCACATGTGACTTGCAAAGCCTAAAATACTTATTATCTGGCCTTTACAGAAAAACTTTGACAGCCCTTGTCTTAACCCATACAGAATTAGTTCCTGATATGTTATCTCATCAGCCCTGAATACTTTAGTGTGTACTTCCTGCAGAGACTTTTCATAACAATACAGCCGTTAAAATCAGAAAACTAACATTAATAAATACTGCATCTAATCTACAAGTTTAATTATATTTCACCAAATGTCCCAGTAATATCCTTTGTAACAGAAGGTTCCGATCCAGGATCATGTGTTAGAATCCTCCTGTTATTCGTCTTCTATTTCCTTCAATCTGACGCAATTTTGTAGTTATTTCCTCAGCTTTTATAACCTCAATACTTTTGAAGATTACAGACCAGTTTATTTGATAGGATGTCCTTTAATTTGAATTTGTCTGTTATTTCCTCAGGATTAGAATCAGTTTATGAACCTTTGGCAGAAATATCACAAAAAGGTGGTATTGTGTTCCTTTTTTTTTTTTTTTGAAATAGAATCTTGCTCTGTTGCCCAGGCTGTAGTGCAGTGGCACAGTCATTACCTCCTGGGCTCAAGTGATCCTCCCACCCCAGCCTCTTTGGTTGTTTTTGTTTTTTTGAGACAGAGTCTCACTCTGTCACCCAGGCTGGAGTGCAGTGGCACGATCTTGGCTCACTGCAACCTCCGCCTCTCGGGTTCAAGCGATTCTTGTGTCTCAGTCTCCCGAGTAGCTGGGACTACAGGCGCCCGCCATCACGCCCGGCTAATTTTTGTACTTTTTTTTTAGTAGAGATGGGAACTTCACCATATTGGTGAGACTGGTCTCGAACCTCTGACCTCAGGTGATCTGCCCGCCTCAGCCTCCCAAAGTGCTGGGATTACAGGTGTGAGCCACCACGCCCGGCCCACCCCAGCCTCTTGAGTAGAGTAGCTGGAAATACAGGCATGCACTACCATGCCTGGCTAAGTTTTTAAAAATTTTTTTAGAGACAGGGTCTTGCTGTGTTGCCCAGCTGGTCTTGAACTTCTGGGTTCAGGTGATTCTCCTGCCTCGGCCTCCCAAAGGGCTGGGATTATAGGCTTGAGCTACTGCACCCAGCAATGTTGTGTTCTCATTGCATCCTGTTAGGTTATACAGGTTTCCATTTTGTCCCATTACTATGAAGTTAACCTTGATCACTTTATTAAAGTGGTGTTTGCTGCCGTAAAGTTACTCTTTTTCCCTTGGTAATTAATAAGTATTTTATGGGAATGTTCTTAAAATTATGTTAGTACCCCATTTCTCATCAAATTTTAATGCCCTATTTTTAGGATCCATTGATGTTTCCTGGTTGTATTATTATACTATGCTGGTCACTGAATGTTATTTTTACAATTTCATAATTCTTTCTATACCCATCAGTTGGCATTTCACCATAGCAAAAGCTTTCACCTCTCCCTATTCATTTTTCACGTATTTTATTATACTGTATAAAATCAGTGGACTTTTGCCCAGGCACTCTGGCTCACACCTGTAATCCCAGCACTGTGGGAGTCTAAGGTCGGTGGATCACTTGAGGTCAGGAGTTCAAGACCAGCCTGGCCAATGTGTTGAAACCCCGTCTGTACTAAAAATGCAAAACTAGCCTGGCGTGGTAGCTCACGCCTGTAATCCCAGCTACACGGGAGGCTGAGGCACAAGAATCGCTTGAACCCAGGAGGCGGAGGTTGTGGTGAGCCAAGATCGCACCACTGCACTCCAGCCTGGGTGACAAAGTGAGACTCTGTCTCTCCACTCTCCCCTCGCCACTCCAAAAAAAATTCAGTGGATTTGTCTTATTTGAGGGGTTATATAATCTGTTAATACCATTATAGTTTTGATGCTCAAATTGTATCATATATGGTCAAAGGAAGTTTCTTCAGGCTGACTTTTGTGTCTTTTTGATGTCTCTGTCATTCTTTGGGAACTAAATATTTTTCTGGCCTGAGAAGATATTCCTGGCTGGCTTATTTTGTACCCTCACTAGCCCTTGAGCTTTTGCTCTAGGCAACATAGTTCTCTTTAGTGGAGAATGCTTTCTAAAAGCCAAAATATGCATCAGGCGTGGTATAATCCCAGCAGTTTAGGGGGCTGAGGAGTTCAAGACCAGCCTGATCTACTTAGTGATACCCCATTTCTTTAAAAAAAAAAAAAAAAGGGCCAAGTGTGGCAGCACGTGCCTGTAGTCCCAGCTACTCAGGAGGATCATTTGAGGCCAGGAGTTCAAGGTTGCAGTGAGTTATGATCACATCACTGCACTCCAGCCTGGGCAACAGAGCAAGACCCTGTCTCTTAAAAAAAAAAAAAAAGAAGGAGGGGAGGGCAGGGGCAAAATATTGACAGTAGACATGGTTGCCGATACTTAGGTTCCCTGCTCCCGAGGAATATATATATGTAACACGCATGTCTTTATTTCTTAATTTCTGCTTATTGAAAACTATAGGCTCACACTGATACCTCCACTTCTAATTCCAGTTTGGTTCTAGTTTTTGTTTTTATATTTGTAGCTTCCTTCTTTGAAAGTGAGAGCTCTGGCCGGGTGCGGTGACTCACGCCTGTAATCCTAGCACTTTGGGAGGCTGAGGCGGGTAGAGGTCAGGAGTTTGAGACCAGCCTGGCCGACATGGTGAAACCCCGTCTCTACTAAAAATAAAAAAAAATAAAAAAATAAAAAAATAGCCGGGCTTGGTGGTGGGCGCCTGCAATCCCAGCTACTCGGGAGGCTGAGGCAGGAGAATTGCTTGAATCTGAGAGGCGGAGGTTGCAGTGAGCCGAGATCGTGCCGTTGTACTCAAGCCTGGGCAACAAGAGCAAAAACTCAGTCTCAGAAAAAAGAGAAAATTAGAACTCTGACCCCCACTATCCTTGATATATTTACTTATTTTTTTTCTAGTCTCTAATCACTAATTTATTTTCCTCAATTTATTTTCGTGAACAAAATATTGTGTCCTTCTACTTTAATGAAACATTTCAAGGGTTTTTTTTTTCTTCCCAACTTTAGCTTTAGGGTCAGGAGGTATTGTGCAGATTTGTTACGTGGGTAAATTGTGTGTCGTGGGTGTTTGGTGTACAGATTATTTTGTCACTCATGTAATGAACATAGTGCCCAACAGGTAGTTTTTAATTCTCTCCCTCCTCCCACCCTCCACCCTGAAGTAGACCTTGGTATCTATTATTCCCTTCCTTGTGTCCATGTGTATTCAGTGTTTAGCTTCCACTTATAGGTGAGAACATGAGATAATTGGTTCTTTGTTCCTGCATTAATTCGCTTAGGATGGTGGCCTCCAGCTGCATCCGTGTTGCTGTGAAGAACATAATTTCCCTTTTTTTTTTTTTTTTTTGAGACAGGGTCTCTCTCTGTTACCTAGGCTTGAGTGCAGTGGCATGATCTCGGCTCACTGCAACCCCTGCCTTCTGGATTCAAGTGATTCTCATGCTTCACCTTCCCAAGTAGCTGGGATCACAGGTGTGTGCTACCACACACGACTCATTTTTGTATTTTAGTAGAGACGAAGTTTCAACATGTTGGCCAGGCTGGTCTCGAACTCTGCCTCAAGTGGTCCATCTGCCTCAGCCTCCGAAAGTGCTGGGATTACAGGAGTGAGCCACTGTGCCCGGCCAATTTCATTCTTTTTAATGGCTGTGTAGTATTCTGTGATGTGTGTATATGTACTACATTTTCTTTATTCAGTTCTCTGTTGATGGGCACCTAGTTTGATTCCATATCTTTGCTATAGTGAATAGTGCTGTGATGAACACGTGAGTGCATATGTCTTTTTGGTAGAATGACTTATTTTCCTTTGGGCATATTTCCAATGATGGGATTGCTGGGTTGAATGGTAATTCTACTTTTAGTTATTTGAGAAATCTCCAAACTGCTTTCCACAGAGGCTGAACTAATTTACAGTTCCACCACTAATGTGCAAGAATTTCCATTTCTCTGCAGTCTCACCAGCATCCATTATGTTTTGGCTTTTTATTAATAGCCATTCTGATTAGTGTAAAATGGTATCTCCTTGTGGTTTTGATTTGCATTTCTTGGATGATTAGCAATGTGGAGCATGTTTTCATGTTTGTTGGTTGCTTGTGTGTCTTTTGAGGAGTGTCTGTTCATGTCTTTTGCCTATTTTTTAATGGGGTTATTTGTTTTTTGCTTGTTCAGTTAAGGTTTTTTGTAGATTATGGATATTAGACCTTTGTCAGATGTATATTTTGCAAATATTTTCTCCCATTCTGTAGGTTGTCTGTTTACTCTGTTAATAATTTCTTTTGCTGTACAGAAGCTCTTTAGTCTAATTAGGACCCATTTGTCGGTTTTTGTTTTTGTTGCAATTGCTTTTGGAGTCTTCATCATGAAGTCTGCCAGGGCCTATGTCCAGAGTGGTATGTTTTAGGGTTTCTTCTAGGGTTTTTATAGTTTTAGGTTTTACGTTTAAGCCTTTGATCATCTTGAGTTGATTTTTGTATATGGTGAAAGGAAGGGGTCTAGTTTCATATTCTGCATATGGCTAGCCAGTTATCCCAGTGCCATTTATTGAATAGGGATTCCTTTTTGCATTGCTTTTGTCCACTTTGTCAAAGATCAGAAGGTTGTAGATGTGTGGCTTTATTTCTGGATTCTCTAACCTGTTCTGTTGGTCTGTGTGTCTGTTTTTGTACCAGTACTATGCTGTTTTGGTTACTGTAGCCTTGTGGTATAGTTTGAAATTAGGTAGTGTAATGCCTCTGGAATTGTTCTTTTTGATTCAGATTGCTTTGGTTATTTGGGCTCTTTTTTGGTCCCATATGAATTTTAGAATAGTTTTCTCTAACTCTGTGAAAAACGTCATTGGTAGTTTGAGAGGAATAACATTGAATCTGTAAATTGCTTTGGGCTGTATGGCCATTTTAACAATATTGATTCTTCCTATCTGTGAGCATGGAATATTTTCGCATTTGTTTGTGTTTTTTTGCCTTCTTTCAGCAGTGTTTTTTAATTCTTGTTGTAGAGATCTTTCACCTCTCTCTTTAGCCATATTCCTAGGTATTTTATTCTTTATGTGGTTATTGTCATTGGGATTTCATTTTGGATTTGACCCTCAGCTTGGACGTTATTGGAGTATAGAATCGCTACTGAGGTTTGTACGTTGATTTTTTATCCTGAAACTTGGCTGAAGTTTATCAGGTCTAGGAACCTTTGGGCAGAGGCTGTGGGGTTTTCTAGGTATAGAATGATATTGTCTGTGAAGACAGATAGTTTGCCTTTTGTTTCTTTCTCTTGCCTGATTGCTCTGGCTAGGACTTCCTATGTGGAATAGGAATGGTGAGAATGGGCATTCTTGTTTTGTTCCATTTCTCAAGGGGCACGTGTCAAGCTTTTGCCCAGCATGATGTTGGCTGCGGGTTTGTCATAGACGGCTCTTATTTTGAGGTATGTTCCTTTGATGCCTAGTTTGTTGAGGTACTTGATTATCTGATCATTTTTTCCTCTGTGTAACTAATCTCCTTTTGTAACCACCACCCTTCTGGTGTATGCCCTTCTCACTTCATTGGGTCTCCAGTCTCCCCATGAAAGACTGGCACCACTGTTCTCTTCAAGCAGACAACTTCCTTATCCCCATCAGTCTCTGATATCCCAGGCCAGGTACCTCAACCCCAACCCAACCACATGGCCACCATCATCATCATCTCGTGGCCTCTAGACTGAATTATTCAGGAAAGAAGGAGAGGAAGGAGGATTCTGAAGCCCCCTAAGTACCTCGGATTCAGTCTCAGGGGCCTGCACATTTTGAAACATCTGACTTGAGTTTTTTTAAGTTTCTTTATTTTTTAGAGATGAGGCCTCTCTTTGTTGTCCAGACTGTCCTCAGACTCCTGGGCTCAAGCAGTCCTTCCACCCAGCCTCCTGAGTAGCTGGATCTAAAGGCATTATACCACCATGCCTGGGCTTTTTTTTTTTTTTTTTTTTCCTTCAGTCACATTTGTTTTTATTTATTCTAAAATTATTTCTTTGTTTGTTTATTTTCTTTCTAGAAATTGGATCTCGCTAAGTTTCCCAGGGTGATTTTAAACCCCTGGGCTCAAGTGATCCTCCCACTTCAGCCTCCTGAGTAGCTGAGACTAAAGAGACTAAAGGCATGTACCACCTTGGGCAGCATTTTTTTTTTTTTTTTTTACAGTCACTTTTATTTTTATTTATTTTAAAATTTTATTTATTTACTTGCTTGTTCATTACTTTTTTTTTTTTTTTTTTTTTTTCTAGAAATGGAATCTCTCTGTTGCTCAGGCTGATCTCAAACTCCTGGGCCTAAGCGATCCTCCCACCTCAGTCTCCCAAGTAGCGAGGACTACAGGAGTGTGCACCATGCCTGGCTGAGACAAAATTTACATAGTATAAAATTTGCCCATTGTGGTTGGGTGTGGTGGATATGCCTGTAATCCTAACAGTTTCGGAGGCCGAGGCAGGTGGATCACCTCAAGTCAGGAGTTGGAGACCAGCCTGGCCAAGATGGTGAAACCCCGTCTCTACTCAAAATATAGAAAAATTAGCCGGGCGTAGTGTCGCGTGCCTGTAATCCCAGCTACTTGGGGGGCTGAGTCAGGAAAATCACTTGAACCTGGGAGGCAGAGGTTGCAGTGAGCCGAGATCACACCACTGCACTCCAGCCTGGGAGACAGAGGAAAAAAAAAAAATTGCCCATTGTAAGCAGTTCAACGTAAGCGATTCAATGGTTTTTACTAAATTTATATAATTGTGTATCATCACTATAATCTAAATTTAGAACACTTCTGTCACTCGGAAGGTTTACTTGTACCCACCTGTAATTAATCCTACTCTTCTAATTCCTAGCCCTAACCAATAACTCATCTGCTTTTTGGTTCTATATATGTGCTGCTAAATGTAGTTTTTTGTTTCTGGTTTCTTTCACTTAACATAATGTTTTTGAACTTCGTACATGTTGTAGCATATTCATTCCTTTCTGTTGTTGAATAATGTTTTATTATTGGATAGACCATATTTTGTTAGTCCATTCACCAGTTGATGGACATTTATATTGTTTGCAGTTTGGGAGTATCACATTAATGGTGCTATGTACATTTCTATGCATATCTTTGTGTGGACATATGTTTTCATTTCTTTGGATAGTCAGAGAATTGTATTATATGGTAAGTTTATGTTTACTTTTTTTTTTTTCTTGGAGATAGGGTCTTACTCTGTTATCTAGGTTGGAGTGTGGTGGTGTGATCATGGCTCACTGCAGCCTCAACCTCCTGGGCTCAGGGAATCCTCCTGCCTCAGCCTCCCAAGTGGCTGGGACCACAGGCACGTGCCACCATACCTAGCTAATTTTTTTTATTATTACTATTTGTAGAGATGAGGTGTCACCATGTTGCCTACACTGGTCTTGAACTCCTGGGCTCAAGTGATTCTCCCGCCTCAGCCTCCCAAAGTGCTGGGATTACAGGTGTGAGCCACTGCGCCCAAACTATGTTCACCTTTTTAGAAAACACCAAACTGTTTTCTGCAGCGGACTGCATCATTTCACATTCACAGAGTTTATTTTTTAACATTCTCACCAGTACTAGTTACTCTGTCTTCTTGATTTTAACTGTTGTAGTGGTGTGTAGTATATCATTGTGGTTTTAATTTACATTTCCTTAATGGGTAATGATCTGAGTATCTTATCTCATTGTTAGCCAGTTGTATGTCTTTTTTGGTGGAATGTCTGATGAAATCTGTTTGTTCATTTAAAAAATCTGTTCTTTTTTTTTTTAATATTGAGCCCTGAGTTCTTTTTATGTTCTAGATACAAGCCCTTTATTAGCTACATGATTTACAGTTATTTTCTCCCTGTCTGTGGTGGTTCTTTCTATGTATTTGGATGGTGTCTTTTGAAGTGCAAAAATTGATAATTTTTTCTTTTTTATGGATCATGCTTTTGGTATCTAAGAACTTACTTGCCTAACCCAAGATTTTTTTTCTGTTTTCTTCTAGAAGTTTTACATTTTTTACTCCTAAATTTAGGTTTATGATCCATCTGAGTTAATATTTATGTATGGTATGAGGTCAAAGGTGTGTGTGTCCAATTTTTCTAGCAGAATTCACTGGAAAGGGTATCCTTCTTCTATTGAATCCTCTTGACACCCTTGTTGAAATCAATTGACCACAAGTGTTAACGGTTTATTTCTGGACTCTCACTTGTCTTCCATTAATCTATATACCTATCCTTGTGCTAATTCCACACTATCTTTGTTTAATGTGGCTTTATACTAAGTTTTGAAATCAAGTGGTATAGTTCCTCCAACTTTGTTCTTTTTCAAAATTATTTTATGCGTTTTGGGTGCTTTGTGTTGCTATATACGTTTGAGGATCAGTTTTTCAATTTCTTTTTTTGGGGGTTGGGGGGTGGGAGGGGACAGAGTCTCGCTCAGTAGCCCAGGCTGGAGTGCATTAGCGTGATCTCAGCTCGCTGCAACCTCTGCCTCCTGGATTCAAGCAATTCTTATGCCTCTCCCAAATAGTGGGACTATAGACATGCACCACCACACCTGGCTAATTTTTTTGTACTTTTCCTAGAGACGAGGTTTCACCATGTTGGCCCGGCTGGTCTCAAACTCCTGATCTTGTGATCTGCCCACCTTGGCCTCCCAGAGTGCTGAGATTACAGATGTGAGCCACCATGCCCGGCCCAATTCTTCAATTTATACAAAAGACCCTACTGGCATTTTGATAATGTTTGCTTTGAATTTATAGATCAGTTTGAGGGAGAATTGCCACCTTGACAATACTGAGTCTTCTATTCCAAGAACGTGGAAGTTCTATGCTTATTTATTTATTTATTTTATTTTATTTTATTTTATTTTTTGAGATGGGAGTTTTGCTCTTTTGCCCAGGCTGGAGTGCAGTGGCGTAATTTTGGCTCACTGCAACCTCCACACCGCCCCCACCCTGGGTTCAAGTGATTCTCCTGCCTCAGCCTCCCGAGTAGCTGGGATTACAGGTGCCCACTGCCACACCTGGCTAATTTTTGTATTTTTAGTAGACACAGGGTTTCGCCATGTTGGCCAGGCTGGTCTCGAACTCCTGACCTCAGGTGATCCACCTGCCTCGGCCTCCCAAAGTGCTAGGATTACAGGCATGAGTCACTGTGTCTGGCCTATTTAGCTTTTTAAATTTTTTTTCTTAGTGTTTCATAGTTTTCAGCATACAAGTCTTATACTTCTTTTGTTAAATTTATTTCTAAGTATTTTAATATTTCTAATGCTATTGTGAGTGGAATTACCTTCCTAATTTCATTTTTGGGTTGTTTGTTGCTAGAATATAGAATATAATTGACTTTTGTCTACCTATGTGACAAAGTCAAATACAAATATACAGATTAATCTCTAAACAAAATGTTTTCCTCAGGAAAACAGAAATGTAATTTGGGGCATACAAACAGTTAGGGTAGTATTCAGCGTGTCTACAGAGCAAAGAGAAGATTGAGGATTTTATTAGAGGATTGTTGCATATTGTTTTGAAAGAAAAGTCATTGGTACTTGTAAAGTTTTTAGAAGCTGGCAAGCTCTGATTGGTGAATGACAGTGGTAGATAAAACTGGTCTTAAGGTTTTAGCAGGTTATTTTGGCAGCTAGCTTGCAATATAATTTCTGGGCTGGTGCTTTGTGCCCTGAGTGCTTTTCTTTTCCCCTTGTCTTGATTCTAATTTACTTGGGTATGACAAGATAGCTCCAATTCATATAATCAGTTTTTCACACATGTATTTGGTGATACTACCAAACTTATTTATAAGTTTTATTAGGTGTTTTTGTTTTTTTGTTGTTTGTTTGTTTTTGTTAGTTTTGACAGTCTTGCTCTGTCACCCAGGCTAGAGTGTAGTGGCGGGATCTTGGCTCACTGTAGCCTCCACCTCCCTGGTTCAAACGATTCTCCTTCCTCAGCCTCCCGAGTAGCTGGGATTACAGGCGCCTGCCACCGTGCCTGGCTAATTTTTCTATTTTTAGTAGAGATGGTGTTTCACCATCTTGGCCAGGCTGGTCTTGAACTCCTGACCTTGTGATCCACTCGCCTTGGCCTTCTCAAGTGCTGGTATTACAGGCGTGAGCCACCGTGCCTGGCCGTTTTTTAGTTTTTTTTAAAATTCTTTGGGATTTTCTACATATAGGATTGTTTTGTCTGTGACTGATCGTGGTTTTACTTCTCTTCCAATCTGGGTGTTTTTTTATTTGTTTATTTCTTTTTGCACTGGGTAGAACCTCTAGTACAACGTTAAATAGAAGTGGTAGAAGCCAACATACTGGCCTTGTTCCTCCTCTTAGGGAGAAAAGCGTTCAGTCTTGCATCACGGATTATGTTAATTGTGAGGTTTTCACAGATATCCTTTATCAGGTCAAGGATATTCCCTAAACTATCCCTAGTTTGTTGTTGAGAGACTTTATCATGAAAGTGTGTCAAATGTGTCTTCTGCTTCTGTTGAGATGGTTGTGTAGTTTTTGTCCTTTATTCTTCTTGTAATATGTTGTAACAAAATTATGAAGTGTTTGGAGAGTAATACAGTCGCTACTAGAACAGTTTAGTTTTGCTATTGTGAAGGTGTGAGAAGTTTTACTCACCATTGCTTTTATAACATCAGTGCAAATGCCAACCCAGTAAATAAGGTAAATGATGTCTCAGTATTCCTGTGAAAATAGTTTTGACTTTGCAGTCCTCCTGAAAGAGTCCCAGGGACCCCAAGAGGTTTGCCAGCCATACTTTTTGAGAATCACTGTCCAGCTTGATTGTAGTGGGTTCCTTTTTTTTTTTTTTTTTTCTAACTGAACCAGCTAAAATTTTATAGAATTAAAACATGTATGTTTATAAAGGATATGGACCTATAATTTTCTTAGGCTGTTGCTGTCTGGCTTTGAATCAAAGTTACGGTAATGTTGTAAATGAACTTAAGCAGCTTTTCCTCTTACTCTATTTTCCAGTGCTTTATAAGACAAAGACTACTTGTTCTTTGAAAGTTTTTTAGTTTTCTTCAGTAAAGCTACCTGTGGTGATGAGGACATGGAGATGCATAATAGAGTTTTACACTTGGCAACGTGTATACATGTGGGAAAACTCAGTGATGAGTAACTCAAAGAGGTGCTGAGAATTTGGTGCTTGTGTACCATTTCATTTACTTTTTTATTTATTTTTTAACTTTTAGGTTGAGGGTACATATGCAGTTTTGTTATACAGGTAAATTGCATGTTATGGGGATATTATATACCATTTTAACAAAGGATGATTAATGGTGAAGTAACTAGACAAAGGCTTGGACTGCTAGGGGCAGTAAATTGTGTGAAGGTGACTAGGAAATGTTTGGTTGATAAGGGTTGTTTAGTAATATTTGTCATGTAGATTCATTTCAAATTACTGCTGTCTCCAGTGATAAGCATTATCTCCAGTGATTAAGAGCCTTCTTGGTACATGAGATGGGACACCTTTACAAATGCAAATTTATATTACTTTTACAAAAGGAAATTTTATACCCTACTTTTAGGCAGAAAGGAGGAAGGCAGAGAGTTTGCTGCTTCTCGGTGTCTTTTGCTAAAATAGTCCTTATGCCAAAGTGGTATACTTTAGGATAATATTTCCTGGTCCCCTTTAGAAGAATATACAAAATTTAGTGTCAGTGTATGGAAGCCAATCAATCCCCAGTTCTGTCCTGGAGAACACAGGGAAGGCTTCAGAGAGAAGGAAATTTGAGCTGAAAAGTGAAAAATTAACATGTATTAGGTATGCATTTGGGATAAGGGTATTTAAGTTGAAACAGTAGCATGTGCAAGAGAGTAGAGACATAATGGTATGGCCTTGTTTACTACTGGATTAAAGTGTGTGGATGGTAGATTCTTGGAGGCATGATGATGAGTGGACAAATTAGCAGGGGGCTCTATCGTGAAGAGTCTTGATTGTCATGGTCATCACTAATTTGGATTATTTATTTATTTGGCTATAGCAGTTGGAGGATTTTGAACAGGAGATTGATGTGATCATCTGATAATTTGGTCAGAGGCATCCTAACCAGAGTGACTGTATCTTGAAGAAAGGCCAGATAAAGCCAAACCTCCTGGGTTACATTCCCAAGGGGTTGGGCACTGTTGGTCACAAGATGTTTAGGGTTGAGGGAACGAGTTAATGATGCTAACTAACTAAAAGATGCTTATGAAACTTATGAAATGTTTCAGTACTTGAAGAACAAAAAGCATTCTTAGTTTAAGAATAGGTTTGCTTTCATACAAAATTAGCTGGGTGTGGTGGGACATGCCTATACTCCCAGCTCAGGAAGGCTGACGTAGGAGAATCGCTTGAACCCGGGAGGCAGAGGTTGCGGTGAGCTGAGATCACGCCATTGCACTCCAGCCTGGGCAACAAGAGCAAAACTGTGTCTCAATAATAATAATAATAATAATAATAATAATAATCGGTTTTGCTTTAAAGATAATAATGCACTCATGCATTTTTGCTAAAATCCGTAGTAACATAGGGAAATAACAGTACTGATAGCGTCACAGCTGATCACAAGCCTTTGTAATGAAGTACACTATCCTTAACAACCTATATAAGCAAGCAGTGTGTTTAAGGTAGGGGTGTTCCTCCTCTTGGATTCTGAGGATGTCCTACTCTGTAATAGAGAAGTCTAATAAACTTCGCTATACTCTGTGACACCCTGAATTATTTCCTGTGTGAGATCCAAGAACCTGCTCTTGGGGTCTCAGACAAGACCTCTTTTCTAGTGACCGTCTTCTTTAAACATGCTACTATAGCTTGGATTTGAACCATGATTGTACCAACTAAAATGCAGAATAATTACCGCCATCACATTCTCCTACCTGGGTAACATCACTCCCTTTCTTGTACTCTTTACATATGTGTAAGCCACCCACATTAAAAATTTGATTTTTATTTTGTCAAAGAAATATGTGGACATAATTTCAAAAGTCCATTAGTTCTTTAAAGCTAATAAAGGAATTTTGAAATTCTTACCCCATTCCTGCCATCCTTGATTTTTATTTATAGAAACCAACTACTTTAAATTATTTTATCTATTTCAGTGTCAAATTAATTCAACTTAATATTATTTCTAATAAAGTCATTGCGCATTATGATTATGTCTGTTTTCTTTTGCAACTTTTTATTTTCCTGAGGGTAATAATTGTCTCACTTTTGCATTGCTTTGTATTGTATGTAGCAATCATTTATTCACCCCATATTTTCTATCAGAGCTGCAAAATGTTTTTCAGTATATTACATTAGATGATTTAATCTCCTAACTTAATCTTCTCCCCCACCATACTCCATCCTTCCAGAAACATTTCTTCTAGAGCCTTCTTGTCTTCTCTTCCAGCCCAGATTGATTATTTTCTAGTCCCCTTGCATATTTATTTGCCATCATGGTATGGCCAGTAACTCTCTCTACTGTGGGTTCTGAATTCCTCAGATTTTCTGCCTTCCTCTTGGAAGCCTCCTGTGCTTCTGTGCCACTGACTACCTGTGCCAAAATATGTTGCTTGAATTCTCTTCTTCACATATCTAAGTCTCTTCAGCTGTGAGCCTCTGAAGGCCAAGGATTGAATATACTTGCACCTTTTTGAGTATCTTAAGTGCCTGACATAGAACCTTGCAATTAGCTGTCATTAAAAAATGACTGTGGGCCAGGTGTGGTGGCTCCTACCACAAGCCTTTGTAATGCCCAGCATTTGGGGAGGCTGAGGCAGGAGGATCACTTGAGCCCAGCAGTTCATGACCAGCCTGGGCAACATAGTGAGATCTTGTGTCTATGAAATAATAAACAAAATTTAGCCAGGTGTGGTGGTGTGCACTTATTCCCAGCTGCTCAGGAGGCTGTGGTTGTAGGATCACTTAATCCTGGGAGGTCAAGTCTGTAGTAGACTGAGATTGCACCACTGCAATACAGCCTAGGTGACAGAGTGAAACCCTATCTCAAAAAGACTGTGTTTTCTGATCATGACATGTGACAAATAAAGCAAGTGAAATAAAAAAATAAAAAAATGAGGTTAAAAGAAAAAACAGAATAATAAAAAGATAAAACAACAACAATAAAAATGACCGTGATACTGGTCTGTTGAAGGTGAAGGGCCTGGTCCTTATGTAGCGTCTGTACCCATGGCTGCCTCATAGAAACTAAACTGTGTTCTAATCTTTTCTACTATGGAAATTTGGGCACAGGTCAGACAGCTGGGCAATTTTTTGAGGAAGGAGGTAGAAAAGAAGGATTGTTACTAATACAGAGTGGGTTTAATCTGTATCAGTAACAGATTAAACTAGGTATTAAGTAACAGATTAAAGTATGTATTAGTAACACTTAAAATATGTATGTATTGGGCTAACATACCTAGTGATTACAGGACATTTTGCATTTCCTCTCAACCACTAGCTGTCAAAGCAACTGGTCTAGAAATGTAACCTGTGAGTGGGCTTATAATTTGGAGCTTCCAGAGAAATCCAGAGGCCATGGGAACTAGTACAGACAAACCAAATATACCACAACTTCCCAGACACTATGTTATTGGGGCAGTCTTTACTAGTTCCAAGGCCCATGTTTGTGGAGGGCCTCAGGAGTGAAAGTGCACTCCATTCGGAGAAAAAAGTCTATAGTCTCATTGGCTGCTTTCTTTTGATTACCAAGAGATGTACTGCTTTAAGAATACATTACGAAACCATTATCTCCCTTTCCTTAATTCTGCAGTCTCTCCCATTCATTAATTCTCCAAATAATAACCATGTATCAGGCACTGTCCTGGGAACTGGAAATATAGGCATGCCTAGAATACCCAGAATCTGAGGCAGTGTCCAGTCTAGGGTTTTTAAATTTTTCTCCTGTCTCTTTTACCAGGTTGATTCCATTAGAACTGTGTGAATGTCAACTGCAAATAATCAAAGAATTATCTTGTTTACTTGGTGGTAGGCAAATTTACTAAGATGTGGTAGAAAATCCTATCCTCATCTTGAGACTGGGGGTGGAGACAAGTTGCCTGCCATGAAGGGAACTTCCTACTACATCACATAAATTATTTCAGGGGAAGAGATTGTACTGGCTTATATTTGGCCAATTTCCTCCCTCTCTTTATGTCTTTTCTTTAAAACTCTTGATTCCTTCCAGGTGTTCTTGGTCTATTAAATTCATGATATCTTGGGCTTGGCATTCCAGATTTAGACCTGTGTTTGTTTCTTTTCACTGTAAGTTGTAACTGTTGCAGGAACATGTAGCAGAGATGTTTATTTTTAGATTTGGGTGGTATAATCTGCCCGGGACTGAATCATGCTTCCTTTGCATTGCTGGTGGTCTTTTCTGCTATAATATAGTGAAAGGATTCAGGATTGTTGAGTGTAGAGATCATCTATACCTCTTTATTTTTTGTCTGGCTCAAGATAGCTCTCTCTTTATTGTGTCCTGATACAGGGTTGATAGTCGCAATAGTAGCAAAGGTGGTCACGACTAAAGACTTTGGTGGGAGCATACTGTTTCCTTAGTCTCTGTCATAGCAGACCTGCTCCCCAATATTTGTGCCTATGTCAAAGTTTCGTGCCAGTCCCTAAGGTACTTATTGCTGTCCTCTCATCCCTGAAATTAGGCCACATAAAATGCCCTTGATTTTCTGGATACTTGACTTGTAAATCATTTGAGGATGAAACGCCACACTAAGAAAGTCCCAGGGCAAAGAAAATTCAAGTTAGATTAGGCCTTCAAAAAATGTTATTACTTTATCTTGACTTAGGGAAAGCTGCGTCGCATTTCTTTCTTTCTTTCTTTTTTTTTTTTTTTTTTTTTTTTTTTTTTTTTTTTTTTTTTTTTTTTTGACGGGGTCTCGCTCCTCACTCTGTAGCCCAGGCTGGAGTGCGGTGGCCCGAGCTCCACTCACTGCAAGCTCCGCCTCCCGGATTCACACCATTCTCCTGCCTCAGCCTCCCGTGTAGCTGGGACTACAGGCACCTGCCACCGCGCCCTGCTAATTTTTGTATTTTTAGTAGAGACGGCATTTCACCGTGTTAGTCAGGATGGTCTCAATCTCCTGACCTGGTGATCCGCCCGTCTTGGCCTCCCAAAGTGCTGGGATTACAGGCGTGAGCCACCGCGCCCGGCCGCATTTCTTAGCCTGCAGTTCCTTGTCCAAATACAGGGGATAATAATAGTCCCTGCTTCATAGGGTGTGAGATACTCCATGTAATGATGCTTTAAACCAGGGTTGTTACAGTTTTACAAGCCAATCTTTTGGCTTCCCTCTGCCACATAGGAAGAAGAATTGTCTTGGGCCACACACAGAATACACTAATGATAGCTGATGAGCTTAAAAAACAAAAACAAAAAACACCTCATAATGTTTTAAGAAAATTTCCAAATTTGTATTGAGCCACATTCAAAGCTGTCCTGGAGTGCATGTGGCTTGTGGGCTGCTGGTTGGACAAGTTAACTTTAAACCAAGCCCAGTTAGCTCTTAGTAATCGTTAGATATTATCATTGTTGTTTTAAATGCATAGCTGATTTCAGCAGAACATAAGGAAAACCCTGAAGGACCCAAATCAGAGAGAGAAAACAACACCTAATCAATGGGAGTAGAAGCGCTAGCCAGCAATCAGGCAAGAAAACGAAATAAAGGGTACCCAAATAGAAAGAGAGGAAGCCAAACTACCCCGTTTGCAGATAACATGATTCTATATGTAGAACACCTAATAGTCTCAGCCCAAAAACTCCTTTCTTCCTTTCTTCCTTTTCTTTCCTTTCTTTCTTTTCTTTCTGACAGAGTCTCGCTCTGTCACCCAGACTGGAGTGCAGTGGAGTCATCTCGGCTCACTGCAAGCTCTGCCTCCCAGGTTCAGGCCGTTCTCCTGCCTCAGCCTCCCGAGTAGCTGGGACTACAGGCGCCCGCCACCATGCCCAGCTAATTTTTTGTGTTTTCAGTAGAGACGGGGTTTCACCATGTAAGCCAGGATGGTCTCCATCTCCTGACCTCGTGATCCACCCACCTCGGCTTCCCAAAGTGCTGGGATTATAGGCATGAGCCACTGCGCCTGGCCCCAAAAGCTTCTTAAGCTGATAAACAACTTCAGCAAAGTTTCAGGATACAAAATCAATCACTAGCAGAAAGCACTAACATTCCTATCCACCAACAACAGCCAGGGTGAGAGCCAAATCAGGAAGGCAGTCCCATTTACAATTGCCACAAAAAGAATAAATACCCAGGAGTATAGCTAACTAGGGAGGTGAAAGATCTCTACAATGAGAATTGCAAAACACTGCCCAAAGAAATCAGAGAGGACACAAACAAATGAAAAAACATACCATGCTCATGGATAGGAAGAATCAGTATCATTAAAATGATCATACTGCCTGAAGCAATTTATAGATTCAATGCTATTTCTATCAAACTACCAAGAATATTCTTCACAGAACTTGAAAAAACTATTTTAAAAATTGTATGGAACTGGGCTGGGCGTGGTGGCTCATGCCTGTAATCTCAGCACTTTGGGAGGCCAAGGTGGGTGGATCATGAGGTCAGGAGTTCAAGACCAGCCTAGCTAATATGGTGAAACCCCATCTCTAGTAAAAATATAAAAAATTAGCTGGGTGTGGTGGCACGTGTCTGTAGTCTCAGCTACTTGGGAGGCTGAGGCAGCAGAATTGGTTGAACCTGGGAGGTGGAGGTTGGAGTGGGCTGAGATCATGCCACTGTGTTGGGCGACAGAGTGAGATGTCTCAAAAAAAAAAAGTCTCATGGAACCAGAAAAGATCCCAAATAGCCCAGGCAGTCCTAAGCAAAAAGAACAAAGCTGGAGGCATCACGTTACCTGACTTCAAACTATACTACAGGGCTACGGTAATTAAAACAGCATGGTACTGGTACAAAAACAGAGACATAAACCAATAGAACAGAATAGAGAGCCTATTTTAAAAATCAGATATTTTAAAATCGTAGGCCACACACCTACAACCATCTGATCTTTGACAAAGCTGACGAAAACAAGCAATGGGGAAAAGACTCCCTATTCAATAAGTGGTGCTGGGATAGCTGGCTAGCCATAAGCAGAAGACTGAAGCTACATAGTACCCCTCCTTTACATCATATACAAAAATTAACTCAATATGGGTTAAAGATTTAAATGTAAAACTATGAAAACCCTGGAAGACAACCTAAGCAATACCATCCTGGACACAGGAATGGGCAAAGATTTCATGACAAAGACACCAAAAGCAATCGCAACAAAAGCAAAAATGGACAAGTGGGATCTAATTAAATTTAAGTGCTTCTGCACAACAAAAGAAACTATCAAGAGTAAACAGACAATCTACAGAATAGGAAAAAATATTTGCAAACTGCATCTGACAAAGGTCTAATATTCAGCATCTATAAGGAACTTAAACAAATTTACACAAGAAAAACAACCACATTAAAAAGTGGGCAAAGAACATGAACAGATACTTTTCAAAAGAAGGCATACATGTTACCAACAAGCATATGAAAAGCTCAATATCACTGAGCATTAGAGAACTGCAAATCAAAGCCACAATGAGATATCTCACACCAGTCAGAATGGCTGTTGTTAAAAGTAAAAAAAATAACAGATGTGGCAAGGTTGTGGAGAAAAGGGAATACTTATACACTGTTGGTGGGAGTGTAATTTAGCTCAACCATTGTGGAAAGCAGTATGGTTATTCCTCAAAGAGCTAAAAGCAGAAGTACCATTTGACCCAGCAATTTCATTATTAGGTATATACCCAGAGGTATATAAATCATTCTGCCATAAAGACACATGCACACGAATGTTCATTACAGTACTATTCACATTAGCAAAGACATGGAATCAACCTAAATGATCATTAATGATAGATGGGATTAAAAAAAATGTGGTACAGGCCGGGCGCGGTGGCTCAAGCCTGTAATCCCAGCACTTTGGGAGGCCGAGACGGGCGGATCACGAGGTCAGGAGATCGAGACCATCCTGGCTAACACAGTGAAACCCCGTCTCTACTAAAAAATACAAAAAACTAGCCGGGCGAGGTGGCGGGCGCCTGTAGTCCCAGCTACTCGGGAGGCTGAGGCAGGAGAATGGCGTAGACCCGGGAGGCGGAGCTTGCAGTGAGCTGAGATCCGGCCACTGCACTCCAACCTGGGCGACAGAGCGAGACTCCGTCTCCAAAAAAAAAAATAAAAATAAATAAATAAAAAAAATGTGGTACATATATGCCATGGAATATTATGCAGCCATAAAAAAAGAACAAGATCATGTCTTTTGCAAGAACATGGATGGAGCTGGAGGCTATGATCCTAAGTAAACTAACCCAGGAACAGGAAACCAAATACCTCATGTTCTTACTTATAAGTGGGAGCTGAATGAAGATAGCTCATGAACACAAAGAAGGGAAAACAACAGACATTGAAGTCTACTTGGGGGTGGAGAGAGAGAGGAGGGAGAGGAGCAGGAAAAGTTACTACTGGCTACTAGGCTTAATACCCGGGTGATGAAACAACCTATACGACAAACCCCTGTGTCACGAGTTTACCTATATATCCTTCACATGTACCCCTGAACCTAAAAAAAAAAATAATAATAACAGTGGGAGCCAGCTTTGAAGCTTCCAAAAATGGGGTCAGGGAGGAGATGTGCTAGTCTCAATAACCTTGAGGGGAAAAAAGATGAAGTCTTGGCTTGTTGAAAGTAAGCAATTAGAATTGAGACCCCCTACATACAATTAGGACCCTCAAAAGACTTCACCCTCAGTGCAGGAATGGACTAGGAAAACCACTGGCATGTACAAATAAAAAGTACTTCCTTAATCTCATCTGGATTTTAAATAGGGCTTTTAATAAAGGAAAGACGTCTCCCTTGAAAATTTCTACCTGTAAGCCTGCACTTAACTGAAATTTGGGGTTGGAGTTTATACTCTTTGTGTGGTCTAGAAGCTGGTTCTGGGCTGGTAATAACTGACTGATCCGTCAGAAACAAACTTAACACTTCTATTAAGTGACATACCCTCAAATCAGGTAGCATAGGATTCTCATAAATACAGCTTCACTGAAGGTAAGTTTATAGTACAAAATTACAAACCAATCAACCAACCAAGTGAAAAATCAATAAGTGAAAATCAACAGATAAAAGAAACAATTTGAAACTTCAGAAAGTAGCATTAGAGGATGGGCACAGAGGCTCACAGCTTTCATCTTAATACTTTGGATGACTGAGGCAAGTGGACTGCTTGAGCCCAGGAGTTCGAAACCAGCCTGGACAACATGGCCAAACCCTGTCTCTACAAAAAAATACAAATATTAGCTGAATGTGGTGGCTCATGCCTGTAATCCTGCCACTTTAGGAGGCTGAGGTGGGAGGATCGCTTGAGCCTGGGAGTTCAAGACCAACCTGAACAACATAGTGAAGTCTTATCTCTACTAAAAAAAAATTTTTTTTTAATTAGCTGGGCATGGTGGTGTGTTCTTGTATTCCCAGCTACTCAGAAGTCTGAGGTGAGGATTGCTTGTGTCAGGGAGGTCAAGGCTGCAGTGAACTGTGATTGTGCCATTGCACCCCAGCCTGGATGACAGAGCGAGACCCTGTCTCAAAAAGAAAAACAAAAGTAACATTATAGATTAAGACTGTAAGATGAGTATATTTAAAATGATTAAGAGAATAAAAGAAGGAGGCTGGATGTGATGGCGCTCACGCCTGTAATCCCAGCAATTTGGGAGGACAAGATGAGTGGATCACTTGAGCCCAGAAGTTCAAGACCATCCCAGACAACGTGGTAAAACCCTGTCTCTACAAAAAATACAAAACTTAGTCAGGCATGGTAGCATGGGCCTGTGGCCCCAGCTACCCTGGAGGCTGAGGTGGGAGGATCACCTGAGCCCAGGAAGTTGAGGCAACAGTGAGTGGAGATTGAGCCCCTGCACTCCAGCCTGGGCGACAGAGTGAGACTCTGTCTCAAAACAAACAAAATGAATATGAAAGAAGGAAACAAAAACAAGAGAAAAAAAGACCAAATATATTTGGACAAAAAGCTAATTAGAATTCAAAGAATAAAATATATATATTGTGTTGTTGAAATTGAAAATGCAACAGTCGTGTTAAATAATAGAGCTGTGGACAAAGTAAAATTTTTATCTAGAGTGCAAGACAGAAATGGGAATATATAAACTATAAATGAAAGCTAAGAAACACAGAAGATATGATCAGATGGTCCAACAGAATATGGAGAAATGGGAAGAGGCAGTATTCATAGAGATAATGAATGAGACCTTCCAGAACTGATTAGAAACAAATAACATCTTGAAGCATGGTGAGTCCCCACTATAATAAATAAAAATAAATCCCCATCTAGATACATTGCAGTACTGCAGAACCATGAAAACAAAGAGAATATCTTAAAAGAACCTTCAAGAATTCACTAAACTAAAAGAGCTCAGCAAGAAAGTTCACTCAAGAAAATTGAAAATATATGTTCATGCAAAAACTTGTACACAAATGTTCACAGCAGCAGCATCTGTGATAACCAAAAAGTAGTAACAACCCAAATACCTTGTCATTTTATGAAAGGATTAACAGTTGTGGCATGGAGAATTTATGCATGCCACAACATGCATGAATCTTGAAAACATGCTGAGTAAAAGAAGCCAGACACCAAAGACTACATAGTGTATGATTCAGTTTCTGTGAAATGTCCAGAATATGTAGAGTCCATAGAGACGGTGAATCCATAGAGACAGTACATTGGTGGTTGGTTGTGGGGAGAATGGGATGGAGAGTGACTGCTAATGGGTACAAGGTTTCTTTTTGGCAGTGAAAATATTCTGGAATTAGATAGTGGCAGTGCTTGCACAGCCTTATGAATATACTAAAAATGAATAAGTTGTACATTTTAAAAGGGTGAATTTTATATTGTTTGAAATATATCTAAAAAAAATAAGTTAATGGTTAAAATAAAGCAACCAGACAGAAAAAGAAAAATTAAGTACAAAGGAACAGCACTTATGTTAAGAGCAAGCTTTTCAACAGCAATAACAGGAGCCATAAGACTACAGAATACTGTTTTTAAAGTATTGAGAAAAAAGTTACTCTGAACAAGACACTAGAATTATCTATACTTGGTAAATTAGCAATGGAAGTGAGTGACCAAAATAAAGACATTTTCAGACCATCAAAAACCCAGAGAACAAAATCTATAGAGAAGATTTATTACTATCAGATCCTCTCTGAAATAATTACTACAGGATATATTTCAGAAACAAAGAAGAAATACATTAATGCAAGAGAGAATGTTAAGCAGTGAAATTGGAAAATACATGAGTAAATCTCAGCAAGCAATTATTATATGAAATAATAATTATTAATTTGGCAATGTAAAAGTAAGATAGACCTGAATAATAGACTGCAATAATAGGTAAGTTGAAAGAGAATGGTAGGATTGGAGTTAAAAGCCATCTAGGATCTTTTAATTTTGTTCAGAAAGAGGATTGAGGTGCTGGTTAACTTTAGACTTTGTTGAGACAAGAACACCTATTAAACCTTGAATAATAATAACTACTTTAGCACAGAAAAAGACAAAACAATATGTAATTTCTAAACCAATAGAGCAGAGGTTAAAAAAAAAAAAAAGATTAATTCAAGGAGAGTTGCCATCAGACTTGGAGGAAAACTTTACCTTAGAGCAAAGACTTTCCTAGTTCCTCTGATGCCTGCTGCTCTTGTGGGGAATTCTGACCACCTGCTTCTGTGGAAATACATTCATTTGTTCAATAAACACTTGTCAAAAACCTCCTATGCCCTGTGTACTATTTCTAGGTATTTGGGATACCTCTTAGAGCTCACTCTAGAGAAGAAGAAACAGACGATAAACATAGTTTATATAGTACGTTAGAAGCTGACAAATGCTATTGGGAAAAAAGGTAGAGCAAAGGGGATTCGGGAAAACAGAAAATTGGGAAGGTGACATTAGAATAAGGCCTTGAAGGAGTGAGGGATTTTTGCCATTGTGTAGTTGAAGGCAGGAAATTGCAAGTAAAGGGAACAGCTAACACTGGTCCTAGTAGCTAGAAGTGCCTATGCAAAATTAGCAGCCTGTGGAAGGTTTTGAGCAGAGAAATGAAATAATCAGATGTGTGCTTTAAAAGAATAACTGTGGCTTGCTCATATTAAAAACAGATTAGGGTAGAAGACAAGAGTCAACCAGAGAGACTAGTTAGGAGGATATTGAAATAATCCAGATAAGCAATAAATAATGTATCAATAATAATATAATGGATAAGTAATAATATCTCCCTTTATTGGGGAGAGAATATGTATTTTTCTCCCACTCTCACTTCCCCATCTTAACCAGGGCATCTTGGTTTTTACTCTGAAATATTATAGGATCTGGAAGTGCTTGACTGTAACCAGCTTCACATTCTTCTTTATATTGTTCACACTTATTGAAACAGAAGTGATCTTTTCCTCATTCTAAATTCTAAAAGGTGCCTGCCAAGTACTATCTGTCATGGAGTGCTCAAGTTCCTAGGAGCAGCTAGACCTCTGGGATTTGGAGACTGGAGAGGCCTAAGGGATCTGCAACCAGGCATCCTATTCCACACCCTTTGTTGCTTCACACTGGGAAGCAGGCTTCCTAAGTAAATTTACAGCAGCTCTTGCAGGGGTCAGATCTTCCAAGTGCCTGCTAGTTGCTGGAGGGAGGGTTTTTTGGAGGCTAGAAACGAGCTACTACTCTCCAAATATGGTTACAATTCAACATTGTCACAGAGAATGCATGATGTGCCTTAGCCCTTGTTCTCACTGTTAAGTGAGATGACCATGGTGAGGCATGTAAGAAAATGAAATGCCAAATCTCACTCCGAGTAGCCAAGTGACTGGGATGGTTTAACAGCAGTCTTTGCATGGGGTAGCTCAGGGAGCTTCCAGGCTACCACCCGTCAGCTGAGAGTTAGTGTACCTGACTCTGCAGATATCCAATACTTCATCTTACTGGAATGAAAGAAGTAAGACTTGTCCTTTATCTTCTTAGGATCCTGGGGAAATGGCCAGAGCCTGTTGAAGTGGAAAAATTAGCCAGTTCCTTGTTGTAGATCTCAGCTGAGTCATGGTATCTGTAGCAGAGTGTCTGACCTTTTTTTCCCCTGGCAGCTGTTAAAGATTTGCCAAGTGAGATTATGTGTACCTTTATAAAAAGGCATGTGGCCTGGAAATATGATCTTTAGTGTTTCGGCTTTTATTTTAAATTTTAAATAAGGTTAAGGCAAATGAAGCTGGAATTAATTATCTGTCCCTGAAGTTTCAAGAAATTTTCACTTTCAGACACAAGGATTTAGATATAACAGTTTGATTTACCTTTCATAGACCAGGTATACGTGTATTTTCTTTATTTTAATCCTTGTAACAAATCATACTCATCCATTCATTTAACAAATATTTATTGAGAGCCTACTGTGTGCCAGGCAGCATTCTAGGTATTGAGGAGTGCAGCAGTACAAAAAGCATACAAAAGCCCCTGCCCTCGTACAGTTTAATTTCTGATGAGAAGAGAGACAATGCAACGAATGTGCAAAATATATACAATCATATATATATTGGGGATTAGTTCCAGGACCCACATGGATACCAAAATCTGCAGATGCCCAAGTCTCTTATATAAAAGAGCATACATAATATTCACATATAAGCTACACATATCTTCCTTTATACTTTAAATCATCTCTAGATTATCTAATACAAAGCAAATCTATGCAAATAGCTGTTATACTGTATTTTAAAAATTTATATTATTTTAAAAAATATCTTCCACCCATAGTTGGTTGAATCCATGGATGTGGAACCCACAGATAGAGAGTGCTGACTGTAGTGTGTTAGATGATGATAAGTGCTAGGAGAAAAATATATCAAGAAAGGGGGATAGGGAGTTTGGGAGGGGTTGCAATTTTAAATAGAGTGATGGGGGAAAATTCACCCAGAAGATTGTACTTGAGCAAAGACCTGAAGGAGGAGGGGAGCAAGCCTTGAGGCAATCTGGGAGAAAAATAGGCAAAGGAAATCCCAATTGTAAAGGCCCTGAGATGGGTGGCATGCTTGGCAGTTTCTAAGGAAGGTGAGGAGGCCGGTGTGGCTGGAGAGTGAGCAGGAGGGAGAGAGGTCATGGAGAATCCAGACCGTATAATGCCTTGTAGGCCATCATCTGAACTGACTTTTTCTCTCAGTGTGACAAGGAGAATTTTAAATGGAAGAGGGACATGATGTTGCTTAAATTTTAAAATTTTTGTATAGTTTTATTGAGGTATGGTTGGAATATAATAGATTGTGTGTGACTGTGATAATGAACATGAAGATAATGAATAGATCTGTAACTCTCAGAAGTTTCCTCGTGACTATCTATAATCCATTCTTTGCTTCTCATTGGGCGACTACTAATCTGCAGTCTGTCACTATAGATTAGTTAGCATTTTCTAAAATTTTATATAAATGGAATTGGATCAACTAAACAATTTGTCCTTGTGAGTCCCACCAGTGAATTTTTTTTTTTTTTTTTTTTTTTTTTGACAGAGTCTGGCTCTGTCTCCCAGGCTGTAGTGCAGTGGTGTGATCTCGGCTTATTGCAAGCTCTGCCTCCTGGGTTCACGCCATTCTCCTGTCTCAGCCTCCCAAGTAGCTGGGACTACAGGCACCCGCCACCATGCCTGGCTAATTTTTTTTTTTTTTTTTTTTTTTTTGGTATTTTTAGTAGTCAGGGTTTCACTGTGTTAGCCAGGATGGTCTCGATCTCCTGACCTCGTGGTCTGCCCTCCTCGGCCTCCCAAAGTGCTGGGATTACAGGCGTGAGCCACTGCGCCCGGCCATCTGCCCGTGAAATTTCTTAATTATGGTGGGTCAAATTCAAATTTTATTTTTTTAGTGGTTCTACTTTTGAGAAAATTTTTATTTCACCTCTCCCAATGGATAGATGTTTATTTCAAGATACATTGCAACCTATTGTCAACACCTCAAACCTGCCAGTCATTGATTTCTTGAAGGAGTGTAGTTGTTATCTATGCCTCCTAAATGTTCCTCGTATCACCAGCCCTTATTGTGGGTGATACAATGCCAGTACAAAGACAGCTATTCATGGAAATTTGTTCACTGCAGTTGCCAGTCATCATGAGTCTCTCTTTGAAAGGAATATTTTTTCACAAAATCAGCATTTCCCTGAATAAGTGGCTTCATCTTCCCTTGTTATGGTCTATGGAAGTCACAGTGAGAGCAACTACTGCTATTACTGGAATTTCAGTCCATACTATGGTCAGTGTCCACAATTTCTGTCACGAAGTATGCAAGCATTACTTTGAACTACATCCGATACATCTTAGTGGTTTAGGTCATTACTTGCAAATCAGTGATTCCTGTTTTAGCTACGAAATCAAGTGTCACTATATCCATGCTCTGGAGAGAGAAATAATGGGCTTTTGGTATGGTGGATACATCCATCAGCCAGTTATTAGTTATTTGGAAATTGTTGGTGACTGTTTTGCCCAAACCTTGCCACCTATTTTGCAATGCCTAGTTGAGTACAGTTCATATCACCTCTTGGCATACATACCCAAAACATCTAGTGCTGTTGAAATAAATGCAAAGCAAAGTGCAAGCCCATGAGAGGAATTTGTCAACAATGTGTTGGACTCGTATTTGGTCAAATTTATGTGGTGTGATTGACTTGGAAATAATGTTTTCATTTCCTTTTAGTGCATGTGTCAGAACAATTTCCTGTTAAGTAACATTATGTTTGACTTATGTTTTTAGTATATTTTAGTATAACTATTCAGGGACAAATTTTTTGATTGAATACATGTGAGAGGCAAATTGTTCAACTCATCCATGAAATCATACAACATACTCTTTTTTGTTTGGCATCTTGCTTTCAGTATAATTATTTGTGAGATTCACCCATTGTGTGAATCAATTGTTCATTCCTTGTTATTGCTGAGTAGAATTCCATTATATGGATATACTGTGATTTGTTTGTGGCTCATCTGTTGGTGCATATTTTAGGTGGTTTGTAGTTTCGGGTTTTCACAGATAATTAAAAGCATATAATTGGGTCCTGCTGTTTCATCCAGTCTGACAATCTCTGCCTTAATTGACTATGTACTTAGAACATTTATATTTAATATGATTATTGGTATTATTGGGTTTAAATCTGTTATTTGTTTTCTAATTGGCCCAACTGTACTTGTTCTTTCTTCTTTTTCTGGCACAGTCATTGGCTCATGCAGCCTTGACCCCCTGGAGTCAAGCAGTCCTCCTGCCTCAGTCACCCAAGTAGCTAGGACTATAGGCATATGCCAACATGCCCAGCTAATTTTTTTAATTTTTATTTTCTGTACAGATTTGAGGAAGGAAAGGGTGTATTGGAGGTTTAAGGAGAAAATGTGATTAGTTGTCTTGGAGAGTGAGCAAGCACATTAGTCTGGTAAATGTGCTAAGATTGTCAGGCAGTAATGAGGCCCCACTTGATGTTCGTCACTGTAAATATAAAGATACATCAGCCAGCATGATTCTGGGTTTTTCTTCAGTCACTCTAAGTTCCCAGGTGCAGTTGCAAAATAGATGGAAAGCTTGGTTGTAAAGGGTTGGGATTTCACCGGGACTTTGGTGTCCTTGAGAGGTAGCAACGTTTCACTTGGAGCTAGAATTTAAAGCAGACACTCAGGAGAAATTGGGGATATAGGCAGTTTGCTGATGACATACTGAGTTCGAGGAGGCAAAGTATAAGCTTTTCTCAAAGGTTCAGAGTAGTGGGAAACTGTCAAGAGAGTGGGAGGCTTGGCATTCCATGGTGACTGAGGTAGTTAGGGGTATGGGCATGATTGGATTCCTCCTGATGGCTTCTTAGGGGAAAATGGTTATTTCTAATGACAATCTCTTTCTTGAGATTAATCTCGTTCCTTCTGTTAGCCCTACAGAGTCTGACTGTGGCCTTCCCTATAGCTTCTATAACCTACTTCTTTTTCTGTCATTCTCCCCTCCTGTCATCTGCTCTTAACTTCTTTGCTAGTTCTTGAACATCCCAAATTTGTTCTTGTCTCAGTGCCTTTACCTTTACTTTTCTCTCTGCCTCTCAGCTCTACTTTTGTCTGAGTCCTTCATATCATTCAGTTCTCTCATCAGATTTCACTTCCCTAGTTAGCACTCCCACACCAGTCTCTGATTTCCTTTCTCCTTTTCTCTCTCTCCCTCCCTCCTTGCTTTCCTCTCTCTCTCTCTCTTTCTCTTCCTCTCTCTCCCTCTCTCCCCTCCCTGTTTCTCCCTCTTTTGTTCTTTCTTTCTCTTCCTTTTCCCACAGCACTGTTCACTCCAGTTATGAGGATAGAGACTGCTCTTTTGTTCTCTAGTGCTTCCCTCCTAAAACACTGCCTAGTGTACAGTAGGTGTTCAATAAATATTTGGATGAATATAAATGGAAAACTTCCCTAATGCCTTCAAAAGATAGGCTCATTTTCAAATAAATTGATACAGACTTTTCAGTAATAGATGTGCGTGAAATGGCTTTTCATTACCATCTGGTTTTCTCCAACCAGAAGAAAAAGCTTTAGGCGTTAACATGTTGTGGAAAGCCAGTATTATAGAAGAAACCCAGGCCTGTTCTGACATATATTCTGAAATGAGAATATTACTTAATTCATGGACTAAGCAGTTCTCAAAATAATTTCATAGATTAAGTTAATAGTTTTGGGGGGGTTCTTAGAGAATCTGAGAATACTTTGACTTGTGCTTTTTATTTTGTAAATCAGTTTGCAGTGGTCATCCTTCATTAGATACTGTTTAAAACATAGTTGTTGCCCGTAGGGAGCTCCTCATGTTTGCTTGGGAAGCCAAACTAAACATTGGAGAAGCACAGTGGCAATGCAAGATGAAAGTCAAGGCAGTGACAAAAGTTATTCCAAGGTGGAACACAGTGCTTTGTGGAATCTAACTGGTGCCGAGTGTAATTGCTGACCCAGTTCAGTTTAAAGAACTGTACTGTGCAGCCCGTGAAATGGTGTCACTCTTTTGTTCCTTAAAAGCCACTCAAGGTCTCTGAGCCCATGGTGTGGCCCTATTATAACTCACATTTTGTTTTCATTGCAGTTGTCGGACAAGTAACCGCAAGAGCTTGATTGTGACCTCTAGCACATCACCTACACTACCACGGCCACACTCACCACTCCATGGCCACACAGGTGAGTGCATGAAGGTTAAGAAAGGTTGAATGAAAGAGTGGCCACAGATGCCGAGTTTCTTTCCTACTTCTCATGTTGTGCAGTTCGGTACATTACATTGTCACTTTACTTGGTTGACTGAAGCATACAGAGCTCATGGGCTTGCTTTCTGTGTGAGAATGAGTTAGCCTACTTTTGACTCTTAATTGTTTCTTACCTTGTTCTCTCAACATTCCTTTCAGTCTTGTACATATCTTGGGGCCAGGTATGTGTCCTGGGTTTATGGCCTCTGTTTTGGTGTGTTCTGGTGTGTTATGGCTCCATTCGTCTTGGGCCATTTGATGAGGAGTCCATGAATATTTTGTACTACTGTGCCCGAGGATTAGGGCTCAGAGAGAGGGTTTTTTGTCTAATGGGACTCCTGTTAACCTTCCTGCTCTTAGATTAGGAGATAACAAAAGCAAGAGGAATATGTGTTTGTTTGTTTGTTTTTAAATAGAAATGAGGTCTCTCTATGTTGTCCAGGCTGATCTTGAAATCCTAGGCTCGAGTGATCCTCCTACCTTGACCTCCAAAGTACTGGGAGTATAGGTGTGAGCCACCGCACGCGGGTTGGAGTATTTGTTTCCTAACAATACTGATATTACATATTGGAATTAAAGCAAATGACCTCATGGATTCAGGCTGCTCTATCCCTGGAATATGGGCTCTTCCCAATAGTGTAAGGACTGACTTACGTGACTCTGAAGAATATATAAAAATTATGAGGCAGCCGGGCACAGTAGTTCCCACCTGTAATCCCAGCATTTTGGGAGGCTGAGATGGGCCAATTGCTTGAGCTTAGGAGTTTGAGACCAGCCTGGGCAGCATGGCAAAACCCCATCTCTACAAAAAATGCACAACTTAGCCAGGCATGGTGGTGTATGTGTGTAGTTCCAGCTACTTGGGAGGCTGAGGTGGGAGGATCGCCTGATCACCTGAGCCCATGGAGGTTGAAATCATACCACTGCATTCCAGCCTGGGCAGCAACAGAATGAGACCCCATCTCAAAAAGAAAAAAAAAAAATAGGAGGCTTGCATTGATTCTGGCATTCTGTCCTTCCCAGGAGAGGGGCAGAAGAAAGACCTCACTGGAGTCAGCCATGTGCTTCTGTGTAGAAGGTATATTCTGGCATCCCAGGGGAACCAGACCATGGGACTCAGCTTTGCTGAAAGGGCTGCTGCACTTCTGTGCAGTTCATTGCTACACTATTTATAATGGAAGTTCTAAACCTACAGTTAGTGGAAATTGATAGGCTTAGACTGTTCAGAGCTTGCTGCCTGGGCATAGAAAGTCATGGTCACTGTTGTCCTAAGCCTGGACCTTGTCTGTCTTTGGGCATTAAAGCAGGATATCAAAGCAGTGAAACGAGTCAGCATCAAGCTGAGTAAGATGAGTTTATTCTCCATGGATTTGTTTCCTTGCTCACAGTTTACTGTCTTTGGAGGGAGAAAGTGAGGGTACATGTGGAGTATTTGAGGGCCCTGAGAGTCTGGTGATTCTGAAACTCAACTTTGTCCTTGGGAGAAGGATCTCACCTTCTTTGGCTCAGATTCTCTTAGCCTAGAAGCCAGCCTTTTAGTGTGATGATGGCCCTTTTCCAAGAATCAGTAAATTTCTCAATCACTAGCTGTCACTTTAGAAGATACCACCAAGAGAACAGGGATCCCAGGGAATTTGGAGACATACTTGACCTTTAAAGCAAAGCTCTCATTGTGCTTAGGTGCTTTCCTCAAAAAAAAAAATTGACTGAGATTAGCTGGATTAGCTCAAATAGCACATCCTAGATTTTTAGAGAAACTCAGCGTACATCTATCTGACCTGACCTTTTTATCATGTAGAAATAAATTTAACATGTCTAGACCTTGTATATAGTTGCACAACTGTAATGTGAGTACTGAGCACTAGTTACTACTGGCTGCTCTTCTCTGAGATGATTATCTCTCTATTTAGATTCCCCACAGTTAGCATTTAGAACTAAATCTTCCCTACTCAAATGGCTTTGATTGAGAACACCACCTGACCTTTTCAGCCTGCCTGGATCTGTAGACTCCAGCTTTGAGTTAATGTGTGTAACATGCTTAGTACTTTACAAATGTTAGCATCTGTATTATCTCTTAGCAAATCACTGCAGAAGATCTAGGGGGCAAGAATGGACATAAAAGCCCAATTTGTGACTGTAGGCTGTACTTACCCAGCTGTTGAGACAGGCAGCACTGATTGTTCCACGCATATCCCACTTGACATTAGATTGTATCCTCAAATCTTATACATCCTGAAATTTACATCCACAGGATATTCCATGACCCTTTACCATCACTTTTAAGTTTTGAATCTGTTGAATAGTATGAGGCCTGTTAATTTGAAAGTAGGTTCATTTATTCCATACAGTTCAATTCAGTATTAAATATCTACTACATAAGTAGATTACAGTGTCAGTAATGTCAGTTCAGTAGGTACACACCAAGCCACTCTGGAAATGGAAACTTCCTACTTTTGTTTTTTTTTAATTAATAAACTTTATTTCTTAGAGTAGTTTTAGGTTCACAGCAAAATTGAGGAAGATACTGAGATAAACCATATACCCTCTGCCCTCACCTATGTATAAGCTCCCCATTATCAGGTCCCTACCAGAGTGCTGCATTTGTTACAGTTGATGAGCCTGCACTGACACATCACCCAGGCACTACTAGTTTACCTTAAGGTTCACTGTTAGTGCTATACATTTTGTGTGTTTGGGCAACATTATCATGATACCTATTTACCATTATAGTATCATATAGAGTCTTTTCATTGCCTAAAAATTATCTGTGCTCTGCCTATTTATTTCTTTCGCCCCTTAACTCCTGGCATCCAGTAATCTTTTTACTGTCTCCACAGTTTTGCCTTTTTCAGAATGTCACATAGTTGGAATCATACAGCAGCCTTTTCAGATTGGCTTCTTTCACTTAGTAATACATACTCAGGTTTCCTCCATGTCTTTTCATGGCTTGATAGCTCATTTCTTTCTAGCACTGAATAGTATCCTGTTGTCTGGTTATACCACAGTTTATTTTTATCCACTCACCTACTGAAGGACATCTTGGTTGCTTCTAAAGTTTTGGCAATTGTGAAAAAGCTGCTATAAACATCTGTGTATAGGTTTTTGGGTAGACATTAATTTTTAACTTATTTGGGTAAATAAGGAGCACAATTGCTATATTGAATGGTAACAGTATATTTGATTTTGTAAAAAACAAACAAACGAACAAAAATTCTTCAAGTTGGGCGTGGTGGTTCACACCTGTAATCCCACACTTTGGGAGGCCAAGGCGGGCAGATGACTTAAAGTCAGGAGTTCGAGACAAGCCTGGCCATCATGGTAAAACGTTATCTCTACTAAAAATACAAAATTAGTCTGACATGGTGGTGTGCATCTGTAATCCCAGGTACTTGGGAGGCTGAGGCAGGAGAATCACTTGAACCTGGGAGGCGGAGGTTGCAGTGAGCCAAGATTGTGCCACTGCACTCCAGCCTGGGCAAAAGAATGAGACTCTGTCTCATAAAAAGAAAAACTCCCAAACTGCCTTCCAAAGGGATGGTACCGTTTTACATTCCCACCAGCAGTAAATGAGTAGCTCCTGTTGTGTCATATCCTTGCCAGCATTTGGTGGTGTCATTGTGTGGATTTGGGTCTTTTTTTTTTTTTTTTTTTTAAAGCAGGATCTCACGCTGTCATTCAGGCTGGAGTATGGTGGCACAATCACAGCTCAATACAGCCTTGAGCTCTCAGGCTCCCAGATTTTGGCCATTCTAATCTATGTGTAGTGGTATCTCATTTAATTTTCAATTCCTGGTGGAGCACGATGGCTTACACTTGTAATCCCAGCACTTTGGGGAGGCCTAGGCAGGCTTTGCTTTTTTTTTTTTTTTGAGAGAGAGTCTAGCTCTATCACCCAGGCTGGAGTGCAGTGGTGCAATCTCAGGTCACTGCAACCTCCACCTCCCGGGTTCAAGCGATTCTCCTGCGTCATCCTCCCAAGTAGCTGGGACTACAGGCGTGTGCCACCATGCCCAGCTGATTCTGTATTTTTAGTAGAGATGACGTTTCATGTTGGCCAGGCTGGTCTTGAACTCCTGACCTCAAGTGATCTGCCCGCCTCAGCCTCCCAAAGTGCTGGGATTACAGGCATGAGTCACTGCACCTGGCCTTGCATATAACTTTTGACTGCCCCGAAACTTAACTGCTAATAGCCTTCTGTTGATAGAAGCCTTACTGGTAACATAGTTGATTAACATGTAATTTGTATGTTTTGTGTATTATATACGATACTCTTATAACAAAATAAGCTAGAGAAAAGAAAATGTTATTAAGAAAATCACTGGAAGAGAAAATATACTTACTATTCGTTAATTGGAAGTGGATCATCATAAAGGTCTTCGTCCTCATCATCTTCACATTGAGTAGGCTGAGGACAATTAAGGATTAGTCTTGTTATCTCAGGAGTGGCAGAGGCAGAAGAGGTGGAGGAGGTGGAAACGGATGCAGGAGGGGCAGGCACATTCTGTAACTTTTACTGAAAAAATTTATGTATAAGTGAACCCATACGGTTCAAACCTGTGTTGTTCGAAGGTCCACTGTAATCCAAATCAACCTTCTAATACCACTATACCACTTTGCCTTATGACAGCAAAATATACCTAACTCCTCTCTTCAGTACCTTGTAATTTTGCTGTCATTCATTTCACTTATATATAAGCACGTGTGTATGTGTATGCATAATGTATGTAAAAGCATACCTAATCACATACATTGTTGCTGTTACAGGTTAAGCACCCCTAGTCCAAAAATCCGAAATCCAAAATGCAAAACTTTTTAAGTACCAACATGAACCTCTCAGGAAATGCTTGTTGGAGTCTTTTAGATTTTGCGCTTTCAGATTTGGGATACTCAGCTGGTTGGTATAGTACAAATATTTCAAAATCAGGAAAAAATTTGAAATTTAAAACACTTCTGGTCTGATAAGGGATACCTATCCTATATTATGTTTAACAGACTTATCTATTAGATAAATTAAGAATAAGAAAAACAAGTTTTTGGTTTACCTTCACTTCTCCAGTGTGCTTGCTTGTTTCATGTAGAGTTCAGTTTCTCCCCTATATAATTTTCTCTCTGAACAACTTCTTTTAACATTTCTTGCAAGGCAGATCTACTGCTATGAGATCCCCCATTTTTTGTTAGGGAAAATTTTTATTTCTTTCTCACCTTTGAAGTATAATTTCACAAGGTACAGAATTTTAGGTTGCTTGCTTTTTTTTTTTTTTTTGTCTCTCAACACTTTTAATATTTCACTCCACTATCTTCTTGCTTGTGCGGTTCGTGAGAAGTTGGATGTAATTCTTGTCTTTGCTCCTCTGAAGATAAGGTGTTTTTTCCCTCTGGCTTTTAGATTTTTGTGTGTCTTTGGTTTTCTATAGTTTGAATATGATATGTCTAAGTGCAGTTTTTTTCCTGAATTTATCCTGCTTGGTATTTTCTGAGCTTCCTGAATCTATGGCTTGGTGTCTGACTATAATTTGGGGAAATTTTACGTCACTATTGCTTCAAATAATTCCTTTCCTTTCTCTTTTTCTTCTTGTATTCCTGCTACATATATATCACACCCTTTGTAATTGTCTCACAGTTCTCTGATATTCTGGTGTTGGTTTTTATTTTCAGTCTCTTTTTTCTTTGCTTTTTAGATTTGGAAGTTTCTGTTATCATATCCTCAAGATCAGAGATTCTTTCCCCAGCAGTGTTCAGTCTATTAATGAGCCCATCAAAGGCATTCTTCAGTTCTGTTACAGTGATCTTTAACATTTTCTTTTGATTCTTCCTTAGAATTTCTATTTATATTATCCATCTGTTCTTGTGTGTTGTCTATTTTTCCCATTAAAGTTCTTGGCATAATTAATCATGGTTTTGAAAAATTCCTAATCTGATCATTGCAACATTCCTGTCATTTCTGACTCTGGTACTGATGCTTGTTCTGTCTCCTCAAACTGTTTTTTGCTCTTTAGTGAGCTTTGTAATTGTTTTGTTAAAAGGCAGACGTGATGAACTGAGTAGAAGTAACAGTGATAGATAGGCCTTTCATAATGTATTGGTAAGGTGTAGGGGAGGAGAAGTGTTCTATAGCAGGGATCCGCAACCCCTGGGCCACAGACCAGTACTGCTTGTGGCCTGTTAGAAGCCAGGCCACACAGTAGGAGGTAAGCGTCAGGCAATCAAGTGAAGCTACATTTGTATTTACAGCCGCTCACATTACTGCCTGAGCTCTGCCTCCTGTCAGATCAGCTGTGGCATTTAGATTCTCATAGGACCATGAACCCTACTGTGAACTGTGCATGCAAGAGATCTAAGTTGCACACACTTCTTATTAGAATCTAATGCCCTATGATCTGTCACTGTCTCCCATGACCCCCAGATAGGACCGTCTAGTTGCAGGAAAACAAGTTAAAGGCTCCCACCGATTCTATATTATGGTGAGCTGTATAATTATTTCATTATATATCACAGTGTAATAATAATAGAAACAAAGTATACAATAAATGTAATGTGCTTGAATTATCCTGTAAACCCCCTGCCTCCCCACTCCCTGGTCCATGGAAAAATTATCTGCCATGAAACCGGTTCCTGGTGCCAAAAAGATTGGGGAATGCTGACTCTTGTGACTCGGTCTCAGTCTTTTGATGAGCCTTTGACCCTGGACTGTGAACTTCTCCAGTGCTTCTCAGTTTTTCCCCCACACCACAGTTGGGACAGAATGGTTCTTGGCTGCTGGAATTGGGTATTTCTTCCCCCAAGTAGAGCTGGCATTGATGAAATCCCAGCAAGTTAGGTGCAAACAAAATAGTTTCTCCCAAGGACAGGCCTCGTTAAGAACAGAATGCTCTGGCGTGTATCAAAACAGTTCATTTTCCCTCCTCCTGCTGGAATCATGAGATTTTCTTCAGTAATCACTGTGAGGATCCAGTAGGGCTCCTTTGGACAAAACTTACAAAAATATGGGGGCCCCCGCATGACTAGATCCCCCTGGAGTTTTTAACTCTCAGCATAATCCCCATTGAGCTTCTAGCAATTCCTCAGTTACAGTTCGAGTTTTCCTGCCGTGGAGGTTTTTGCTTAAGAATTTCTGCTCTGGCCAGGGGCGGTGGCTCACGCCTGTAATCCCAGCACTTTGGGAGGCCGAGGCGGGTGGATCACGAGGTCAGGAGATTGGGACCATCCTGGCTAATACGGTGAAACCCTGTCTCTACTAAAACTACAAAAAAAATTAGCCGGGCGTAGTGGCGGGTGCCTGTAGTCCCAGCTACTTGGGAGGCTGAGGCAGGAGAATGGCGTGAACCCGGGAGGCGAAGCTTGCAGTGAGCCGAGATCACGCCACTGCACTCCAGCCTAGGCAACAGAGCAAGACTCTGTCTCAAAAAAAAAAAAAAGAATTTCTGCTCCAGTAAGTTGTACCTCACTGTGTCTGCTGTCTGTCCAGTTTTGGGGGCAATGGTTCATCCTGTGACATTACTTGGCTGACAGATCTAAGAAGAGATTTTTTTTTTTTTTTTCCAGTTTGTTCAGCTTTTTACTTGTTAAAACAGAGTGGTAACTCCTAAGCTCTTTGCATGCCAGGCCAGAACTGGAAGTCAGTTTTTTTATTTTTATAACTTGTAGGGTATTTCATTGTATAACTGTACCACAATTTATTCATTTTCTTCATTTTCTTATTGGTGAATATTGCATCAGTCTAGGCCCAGTTAGGAGACAGGTAACAGACAAGTGATTTAAGCAAGTTTTAATAAAAGTAATACAAACTATGACAATAAGAGCATTAACTTTAACCTGTGAGAAAACTCCATAGGATGCTATAGAGCTGAAGGAGAGTTCTCAAGGAAGAACTAACTTGAACGGAAGATTCTCTAGGCTGCATTCAGGCTTTGTTGTAGTTGCAGCCCACTGGATGGCAGAGATGTTTTCTGATTCCCAGCCTAAAGCTGGTCCACAGTTACTCAGCAATCAGGGTATAGCCCTCTGGAGCACAGGTGAGTCAGGTCTAGAGAGAGAGAGAGTGGAGGTGCTGCTGTGAGCACTTTGTGTCCTCAGGAAGGACGTGAAAGACAATTCCTGGGGGTCGGGTGTGTTGAGCAAGCAAACAGAGTCAGTGGGGACAGGCCTGGAGCACATAATATCTTTGTAGGTAAGGCTATGGAAAGGTGTCTATGTGATTGGTGCAGAGCAATCCACATATCCACGTTCTCACACCACTGACTGATAATGCAGTTGCTAGAATTAGCACCAAGAGCCTGTTCTTTCTGCAGTGTGCCTCCAATACCCTCTACTGAGAAAGGTTAACATCATGCTTACTGTAGAGGATAGATGATGCTTAAAGGAATTTTCTCCTTTATCTCAGAGCAGGTATTGAAGGATTAATTTGGAGCTTAGTGGCATTAAATTGATAACCAGCGTAGACATTTAGATTGTTTATACTTTTCCACTATTATAGTCATCAGTGCTGCAGAAACATCCTTCTTCATATTCTTTTTGTATATATATATACACAGACTTTTTCTGGCATATATGTGGAGGCATGGAATTGCTGAGTCTTGGAATAAACTGTATAAATTTTCAGGAATAGGATCAATAGGTCGGGAGGCATGCATATTTTAATGATGTTTGTTACATATTCTCTAGCTGATTTTACAAGAGTATTCTGGAACTAAGAGTGTGCCTTCCATAAAAGCATGCAGTCCTTATCATTCAAGGTTAAGCTCAAGCCCTAGTGTTAAGCAGGAAGATCCAGCTACCAATTCCAGGTGAGGACTCCTGCTGCGTGGAGGATGACAAAGATCGTAATAATGCCAGCCGTCAGTAGGAGTCCACAGACCCCGGCCCACTGCTTCTTCTGTGGGTTTGAAGCTGTCAAGGAGGACTCGACATTCAAGACACTGGTTGCAACAGCATTTCACTCACAGAAAGGATAGATACAGCAAGATCAGAGTGTGAAGTGCACCAATCCCTCATGGCCATTGGGTCCCTCCAGTGGCCTGCGGAGGGTGATGGACTGCACACATCCTTTTCATGCTACTGGCAAAGATCCCATTCCATCCTGTGGTGAGCAGATACACTGGTGGGGCTGGCCGTGTGCCACGTGACGCACACACTTAAGCAATACAAAGAAGTTGACTCCGTACCCAGAAGAGGGGAAAAGTTTCTCCTAATAAGGAAGAAGAATCTCGGGCCAAGTGACAGCTTGCCACACAGCTTCCTTATGAGGGAAAGTTCTAGACCCAGGGCACTAATTGGGCAGTCTTGGAGAGGGGTGGCAGGTCATGTGATGGCTACATCCCTTACAGCCAGTAATCCGTCCCTCTTTACTCCCTGACACTTACAGCCTCTTCACCTCTATCTGTGTTGAATCTACTTGGGCTAATTTCATTATCCCTTACTCCTGTTTATGCCCATTGCCACAGGAACCCTCAGGTTACCCGCACCCCATAATCTACACGCCTAAGACATCTAAACCTCTGAACATTCCCTGCTCTGTCTTATCCTTCCCTGACTCTGGAAACCCTTCCAGTTTACCTTTTGGAATTCCAGTTCTTTATCAGCAAAATCTGTCTCCTAATCTGTTCTCTAAACATTCTGTCTTCTTCCTGTTCTACTGGAATCATAGGGGAAGAGGGAGAGCTTAGAATACTGATTATCTGCAGACTACTCAAGTGTTAGCCCTTTTCTCTCTCATAATCTCAAAGCATTGGGTCTAGTAGTAAGGGTAGATGTCCTCTGTCTTTTCATTACTTTCACTGTCTTCTCCCTAATCTCCCCATACTTAGATCATTAATTTGTATCATTTAATACCTATCATTGCAGCTGTAAAACTCTTCATACATTGCAGTCGTAACAATTTTAGCTCTTGACTGCAGTTACTCTCTTCAGTTCTACTCCTGTATTATTATTTTTTTTTGCAGTCTGTTTATGAGCTGTAATGTGTTATTCTTGATGGGTTCGATACACCCATAGTTGATCACTCCAGTTCTTAAGACTTTCTTTTCTTTGAACTCTTGTCTTCCAGTGAACCTCTCCACTACCCTACCTCAATCACTTATGCCCTAGATCTATACTTTAGACTTTGTCTCCATAATTTCGGTTTCTTTCTTCCTGCTTTCTGAGCACCACCTCTAATCTTTCTATAGCTTGTGTCATCTAGAAACCCTACCTCTGAAAAATAGTCATTTGATCCTGGGACCTTTAATCCTTGGGAACCTTCACTCACTATATTGAGATGTCTTCCAGACATCTGTGTGAATAATTCAGGATGTTTGTCTTGATTTCAAGGAAAAAATAGGGCTAGAGATACAAATGTTGGACTTTCACCATATAAAAAGATCTTAAAGCTGTGTGTCTAGATGTCGTCACCTAGGGAGTGAACATAGACAGAAAGGACTAAAGGTACAAGGACTGAATCCTGGGACATTCCAGTTTTCCGAGATCAAGAGAATGAGGAGAGACCCAAAAGGAAAGAGGAAAACTTAGAAAATACGGTGTCCTGGAAACCACGTAAAAGGAGTATTTCAGAAATAGTATGTGATCACCTGAGCCAAATGATATAGACAGATCAAGTGACATGAAGTCTGAGTATTGCCAGTGGGATATAGCAATGTGATGTCAGTGTTGACATTGATAGCTGTTTTGATGGAATGGTGGGGGAAAATCTAATTGGTGAGCAAGAAAGAAAGGGAAAAAGAAAATGGAGATAATAACTAAATAATTGGTTCAAGGAGTTTTGCTGTTACAGCAGAAATGAAATGCAAAGATGGGCGGAGGGATCAAGAGAGTTTTGAAAAAAAGTAACAGTGTCTATGTACATACACGGATGGAAGTGATTCAACAGCAAGAGAAAATCTGATAATGCAAGAGAAAGGAGAATGGCTGACGCAGTGTCCTTCTGTAGTTGAGAGGGGATGGGATCTGGTAAATAAGCAGTAGGTTAGCCTAGTCAGGAGTGCAAACAATCCTTCCCTAGGAATAGGGGAGGATGTGGGGAATGCAGTGCAGATTATGGCTGGGTAGATGTGACAAAGATAGCTTATTGAAGTTCTTCTCTGATTAGTTGAGGCCAGGTGCAGTGGCTCACTTCTGTAATTCCCACACTTTGGGAGGCCAAGGCGGGAGGATCACATGAGCCCAGTAGTTTGAGACTAGCCTGGGCAACATGGTGAAACCCCATCTCTACAAATGATACGAAAATTAGCTGGGCATGGTGTTGCATACCTGTAGTTCCAGCTACTTGGGAGACTGAGGTGGGAGGATCATCTGAGCCTCAGGAGTTCAAGGCTGCAGTGAGTTATGATTGCACGGAACTGTGATTATGATTTTGAGACAGAGCAAGACCCTGTCTCAAAAAAAAACTTTTTTTTTCTCACTGAAATGGAAAGCGAGGTGATTAGCTGAGAGCCTGAAGAGAGAGGATAAAGTATGATACAGTCTTTTAAAAGGATGGGAGAAAGAATACACTGAGAAGTATGGTCTGATTTCCAGTAGTATGAAGAGCCAAAGTTAGTGATCATACACATAAAGAGAGACTAGTCAGCTTTTCTATATGACTTTCTGGAACTTCTCAGGCTAGGATTTTGGAAAGATTGTATGAAGATACTGAAATTACTCCTGACAGAAGACATGATAAAAAGAATGTCATTGATACAGGAATAAAAATCTTTAAAGAGTGAAGGGGATTTCCCAAAGGTTTGTATGTGAATTTTAGCAAGGAGGGGTAATGGTTGTTGTAGTCTGATGACATCATTTCAAACCTGGTTATTTTTACGGAGAACAGAGGGAGAATGCCTGAAGATGAAATGAGCCAGCAGGGTATCTACCCCACTTCTAGGTCTAGTGGTACAAAGGGTGTGTGAAATCCAACAGCCATCATTTGAGAGAGCTGCAGAGGAAGCTGCATCCACAGGGGACAGTCAAGTTTCAACCCGTTCAGGGTATGTTAAGGGCTGTACTAAATGTGTATCCAGGGTGCTTGGGAGTACAAAAGTAAATATATGTAACCCAAGCTAGTCATTAAGCAAGGTGTTCTTTTTGGAGTTAGCTCATTGAATGAAGTAGAAAGCTCGTTCTAAGATCTGTATGAAATAGAATTGTATGATTAGGAAATTAACAGTCCAGAGCATTATAGTTGCCTGGACATGATGGCTCACTCCTGTAATTCTAACACTTTGGGAGGCCAAGGTGGGAGAATCACTTGAGGCCAGGAGTTCAAGACTAGCCTAGGCAACATAGTGAGTCCCTGTCTCTACAAAAAAAAAAAAAAAAGCCAGGTATGGTGATACGCGCTGGTAGTCCCAGGTGCTCAGTAGGCTGAAGTGGGAGGGAGGATTGCTTGAGTACAGGAGGTCACGGCTGCAGTAAGCCGTAGTCACACCACTGCACTGCTCTCCAGCCTGTGAAACAGAGCAAGATTCTATCTTAAAAAAAAAAAAAAAAAAAAACACAAACCATAAAGAAGTACAGATTATATGTTACTAGATTATAAACTGCTACTCAAATATGGATGGGTAGGGAGATGGTCATGGAGGGCTACATGCAGTGCTAAAGGGATGAGGTATGAAGACTCCGTGGCATGGACTCTTAATTTACCTAAGATCCATGGACCCTGAGTGGTTTTAGAAGTGCCATAAGTCTCCTAAAATTATATTCCCAATTTTGTATATATGTTCATTTTCTTGTGGAGGGAGGTTATCAAAATTTGCCAAAGGTTGTTTTTCAATCTAAAAACTGAATACTTTGTTGTTGTTGTTGTTTTGTTTTGTTTTTTTGGAACAGAGTCTCTCTTGCCCAGGCTGGAGTGCAGTGGTGCAATTTTGGCTCACTGCAACCTCCACCTCCTGGGTTCAAGTGATTCTTGTGCCTTAGCCTCCCAAGTAGCTGGGACTACAGGTGTGCACCACCACACCCCACACCCAGCAAATTTTTTTAATTTTTAGTAGAGACGGGGTTTTGCCATGTTGGCCAGGCTGCTTTCGAACTCCTGACCTCAGGTGATCTGCCTACCTTGGCCTCCCAGATTGCTGGGATTACAGGTGTGAGCCACCACACCCAGGGAAAACTAAATACTTTAAGGCTTGAAGAGGCAAAGTGGGCCGGGCACAGTGACTCACGCCTGTAATCGGGAGGCCAAGGTGGGCAGATCACTTGAGGTCAGGAGTTGGAGACCAGCCTAGTCGACTTGGTAAAACCCCATCTCTATTAAAAATACAAAAATTATCCAGGCATGGTGGCACATGCCCGTAATCCCAGCTACTCAGGGCCACAAGGTGTGAGAAGAATGCAAGGAAAACTCTGGAAAAATTAAAATCACATTGTTCTAATGGTGATTACCTGTGAAAAAAAGTAAAAAAGCAGCTTTCACTTTTAATTCAATTTGGTACTGTTTTTGGTCATAAGAATTTGTGAATTGTATGATAAAAATGTTGAAAGTTATTAACAGAGGGCAGTGCTGGCAGTTGGAAGACCAGTTAAGAGGCCATTGCATTTATCAAGATGTTAGGGGAATGTTTAAAATAAAGAAAATATATGAATATGAGAAAAATGTAAGAGATTAAATCAGTGGCAAGTGGATTGATTATCTTCAAATGCCCTGAGTGATTAATGCTGTGTGTTGATACCCTTAACTTAGATAAGGAATACTAATAGGAAGAGAAGAGTTAGGGGAGGAAGACGAACCCAGGATCAAATTTACACTTATTCAGACTCTTGATTTATAACAAAAGTGGCACTATAGAGCTGTAGGCAAAATCCATTGGATGTTCATATGGAGAAATTGGAAAATGTGGCTCTTCACAAAAAAATCAATTCCGGGTGAATTATAGTTTTAAATGTGAAAGGTAATACAGTAAAACTTTTAGAAGGTGTACAGAAGAAAATCTGCATGGCCTTAAAATAGGGAAATTTTTTAAAAACAGGATATAAAGGATAAGATTCCTAAATTTGACTACATTTAAAATGAAGGGCCAGGCTGGGTGGCTCACACCTGTAATCCCAGCACTTTGGGAGGCCGAGGAGGGTGAATCACGAGGTCAGGAGATCGAGACCATCCTGGCTAACACGGTGAAACCCCGTCTCTACTAAAAATACAAAAAAATTAGCCAGGCATGGTGGCAGGCGCCTGTAGTCCCAGCTACTCCGGAGGCTGAGGCAGGAGAATGGCGTGAACCCGGGAGGCGGAGCTTGTAGTGAGCCAAGATTGCTCCACTACATTAAAAAATAAAAAATAAAATAAATAAATAAATAAACAAATAAAGTAAGTGAAGAATTTCACCAGGCACGGTGGCTCATGCCTGTAATCCCAGCACTTTGGGAGGCCAAGGTGGGCAGATCACCTGAGGTCAGGAGTTTGAGACCAGCCTGGCTGACATGGTGAAACTATCTCTACTACAAATATAAAAATTAGCCAGGCATGGTAGCAGGTACCTATAATCCCAGCTACTCAGAAGGCTGAGGCAGGAGAATGGGTTGAACCCATGAGGCAGAGGTTGCAGTGAGCCAAGATGGCGCCATTGCACTCCAGCTTGGGCGACAAGAGGGAAACTCTGTCTCAAAGAAAAAAAAAAAAAAGCCGAGTGCAGTGGCTCACGCCTGTAATCCCAGCACTTTGGGAGGCCAAGGCGGGCGGATCACGAGGTCAAGAGATCAAGAGCATCCTGGCTAACATGGTGAAACCCCATCTCTACTAAAAGTACAAAAAAATTAGCCAGGCATGGTGGCACGTGTCTGTAGTCCCAGCTACTCTGGAGGCTGAGGCAGGAGAATCGCTTGAATACGAGAATTACTTGAACCTGGGAGGCGGAGGCTGCAGTGAGCAAAGATCACACCACTGCACTCGGCCTGGGCAACAGAGCAAGACTCTGTCTCAAAAAAGAAAGAAAATGCAAAATAAAATCACAGAAAGATATTATATGACCACCAATAATGCCTTAAAGAGTGACAAAACCGGGCCGGGCGCGGTGGCTCACGCCTGTAATCCCAGCACTTTGGGAGGCCGAGGCGGGCGGATCACAAGGTCAGGAGATCGAGACCACGGTGAAACCCCGTCTCTACTAAAAATACAAAAAATTAGCCGGGCGCGGTGGCGGGCGCCTGTAGTCCCAGCTACTCAGGAGGCTGAGGCAGGAGAATGGCGTAAACCCGGGAGGCGGAGCTTGCAGTGAGCCGAGATGGCGCCACTGCACTCCAGCCTGGGCGACAGAGCGAGACTCCGTCTCAAAAAACAAACAAACAAACAAACAGAGTGACAAAACCAAGTATAGATGAGTATGTGAAACAATAGAAATCCATAAGTGCTACTGGTGAGTGTATAAATTAATACAACTATTTTGCAAAACAGCTTGGCATTTTCTTATGTAAAGTACAGAAACAAGCCAGAACACAAACGGACACATATTATATAATCTCATGAAATGTCCAGGATACACAATTTCATAGAGGCAGAAAGTAGATTAGTAGTAGCCAGGGGCTCGAGTAGAGGGAAATGAAGAGTGACTGCTAACAGTTAGATTCTTTTTTGGGTGATAAAAATGTTCTGGAATTATATAATGGTTATCATTACATAGCTTTGTGAATATACTAAAAACCCCCAAACTGCATGCTTAAGGGTAAATGTTACATGAAAGTTATATCTCACTTTTAAAATTGTATGAGAGAAAAACTAGAGCGTTTAGAGTTGCATATTTAGTTGGTAAAGCTATAAGGAAGTGATTATCATAATATTGACTTTAGATGGGGTAAAGGGAGGGTTTTGATCAGGAGGGATTATGTGGAGGGATTTTGGAAGATGGCATTGTTAAACCTAGATGGTGTTTACCCAGGTGCTTACTATACAATTATATTCCTTTATAACTAGTTAAACTGTATAAATGAAGCAGCTGGTTCAAGGTCAACTGACTGCTCCAAGTTTTGTTTATACCTTGTTTCTCTGGGATGAATGATCACTTACCTTTGAACTGTCTCCTCCAGCTGCTAAAATCGATTCATAAAGTGGAAAAAGTCTACTTGCTAGGCTGCTGGATTTTCTGTCAGAATTTTTTTTTTTTGGTCCCGTTGAGCCATTTATTGCTGCCTTAAGGAAGTATTCTTCTCAATAATGTCATTTTTTCTGGAGCTAGAACCATGAATGTAAGTCATTAATAACAATCAGCTTAGCTGGGCACAGTGACTCATACCTGTAATATCAACACCTGGGGAAACCAAGGTAGGGGGATTGCTTGAGACCAGCCTGGACAATAAATATAGTGAGACTCCCATCTCTTCCAAAAATTAAAAAATTATCTGGCTTTTCGACTTTATGATGGCTCACACCTATAGATCCTGCTCCTCAGGAGGTTGAGGTGGGAGGATCACTTAAGCCCAGGAGTTTTGAGGCTGCAGTGAGCTATGCCTGCACCACTGCATTCCTGGGTGACAGAATAAGACCCTCCCTGAAACCAAAACAAAAAAATGTAGCTATAAAAAAGAATGAAATCATTGATGCAGCTGGAGGCCATTGTCCTAAGTTAATTAAGGCAGGAACAGAAAATAAAATACTTCATGTTCTCCCTTATATGTGGGAGCTAAACAGTGGTTACTCATGGCCATAAAGATGGCAACAGGCCAGGTGCAATGGCTCACGCCTGTAATCCCAGCACTTTGGGAGGCCAAGGCAGGTGAGTCACTTGAGGTCAGGAGTTCAAGACCAGCCTGGCCAACCTGGAGAAACCCTATCTCTACTAAAAATACAAAAATTAGCCTGGTGTTGTGGCACACGCCTGTAATCCCAGCTACTTGGGAGGCTGAGGCAGGAGAATCGCTTGAACCCATGGAGATGGAGGTTGAGATCGCCCCACTGCACTCCAGCCTGGGCAACCGAGTGAGACTCTGTCTCCAAAAAAAAAATAAAATAAAATGGCAACAAAAGACTGATGACTACTTAGAGGGGACAGAGAAGGAGAGGGCAAGAGTTGAAAAAGTAGCTATTGGGTTCTGTGCTCACTACATGGGTGATGAGATCAATTGTATCCCAAACCTCAGCATCACGCAATACACCCAGGTAATAAAACTGCAAGTGTACCCACTGAATCTAAAAGTTGAAATTATTTTTTATGTGAATTTTTAAAGAATCAGTTTAAATATTTTCTTCAGACTGTTTTGTTGTTTTTGCTTTTGTCTTTGGAGACAAGGTCTCGCTTTGTCACATAGGCTATAGCGTAGTGGCACGATCACGGCTCATTGCAGCCTCAACCTGCTGGGCTCAAGCAATCCTCCCACCTCAGTGTCTGGGACTACATGTGCGCACCACCATGCCCAACTAATTTTTAAATTTTTTTGTAGAGACAAAGTCTTACTGTGTTGCCCAGACTGGCCTCAAACTCCTGAGCTCAAGTGATCCTCCTGCCTTGGCCTCCCAAAGTGCTAGGATTACAAGTGTGAGCTACCATGCTGGCCCAGAATGTTGTTATAACATCTTAATCTTCCCTCCCACAAAATAAGACCAATTCAAATTGTAACCATCCAATGGGTTCTCCTTGCCCACTGCCCAGATAGAGCCAGTTTATCAAAACAGGGGAATTGCAATAGAGAAAGGGTTTAATATATGTGGAGCTGGCCAAACGGGAGACTGGAGTTTTATTACTGAAATCATCCTCCCCCAAATTTCTGAGGCTAGGGTTTTTTGATGGTTTTTTTGTTTGTTTTGAGATGGAGTCTCAAAAATTGCACTCCAGCGCCCAGGCTGGAGTGCAATGATGCGATCTCGGCTCACTACAACCTCTGCCTCCCGTGTTCAAGTGATTCTCCCACCTCAGCCTCCCGAGTAGCTGGGATTACAGGTGTGCATCACCACACAGGGCTAATATTTGTAGTTTTAGTAGAGACGGGGTTTCACTATGTTGGCCAGGCTGGTCTCGAATTCCTGACCTCAGGTGATCTGCCCGCCTTGGCCTCTCAAAGTGCTGGGATTACAGGCGCGAGCCACCACACCCGGCCGAGGCTAGGGTTTTTTAAGGATAGTTTGGTGGGCAGGGGGCTAGGGAAAGGGGGAATGTCGATTGGTTGGGTCAGGGATGATGTTGTCTATAGGAGAATCTGTGAGGTGAGGAATCTTGTGGCCTCTGGCTGAATAACTCCTGAGCCATAATTTTTAACCTTGTGGCTAATTTGTCAGTTTTACCAAAGTGGTCTGGTCCCCAATTCTTCAGAGGGTTTTTCCCAGGAGGAGCTGTTACCATCTTTGTTTCGAAGTAAACTAAATTCCTACCAAAGTTAGTTTTGGCCCATGCTCAGAAATGTACAAGGCCAGCTTGGAGGTTAGAAGCAAGATGGAGTTGGTTAGGTCAGATTTCTTTCATTGTCATAATATTCCTATGTCACATTTTTCTCACTGTCATAATTTTGGCAGAGGCAGTTTCAAAATTATTTATTTTATTCTGTCAATAAACTTTAAAATGGTAGTAATTTTGGCCTTTTTTTTTTTTTTTTTTTTTTTTAAAAACAGAGTCCTTGCTCTGTTGCCCAGGCTGGAGTGCAATGGTGTGATCTCAGCTCACTGCAACCTGTCTGCCTCCCTGGTTCAAGCAGTTCCCCTGCCTCAGCCTCAGCCTCCCAAGTAGCTGGGATTACAGGTGCACACCACCACACCCTGCTAATTTTTTTGTATTTTTAGTAAAAACAGAGTTTCACCATGTTTGCCAGACTGGTCCCAAACTCCTGACCTCAGGCAATCTGCCTGCTTCAGCCTCCCAAAGTGGTGTGATTACAGGCTTGAGCCACCACGCCCGGCTGTAATTTTGGCCTTTTAAGGTGAAGTGTATATTGGAGAAATAGAGAAAACCCAATAAAAGTAGCACACATTTTTAGGCCTTGCTTGCAGCTGTGGTAGAATAAAGAATTTCTGTGATTTTTGTTCCAGTTGTAGGCACAGAGCCTCTGAAAACCTTGGAATTTCCTGAAACATAGGATTGTCTTGTTATACCAGTGAGGTGACTCGTAGTGGGCTCCTTGATAGTTTCAGGATGGGGACTGATCACCAGAAAGACAAACCACATTATTAGAAGGTTGAGATAGAGGCCAGGAGATTGAGTTCAGTCATTTAGCCAATCATTTAATCAATCATGACTATGTAATAAAAATTAAAACTCTGGACAACCTTAAGCTCAGTAGAGCTTCCTGGTTGGTGAACACAGGAAGGCTACACTCCCAGATTCCACAAGGAGAGGGCACAGGAGCTCTACTTCCCCTCCCACACCTCACCCCGCCTTTGTGTGTCCTTTATAATAAAACCATAATAATAAGTATAGTGCTTTTCTAAATTCTGTTAGTTGTTCTAGTAAATTATTGAATGTGGGAGGGCTGTGAGTACTCCCTGAATTTGTAGCTAGTCAGCCAGGTATGCTGGTGGTCTTGGCCCCTCCCCCCACTGCCCCCACAAAGACTTAGGACTGGTGTTGGAAGTGAGGCAGTCTTGTTGAGGACTTTGCTCTTAAACTGTGGGGTCTATGCTAACTCTGTATGGATGGCGTCAGAGTTTAATTGCAGTAAACTCAGCTTGTGGTAGTGTCAGAATAGCATCTTCTGAAAAGTCTGCAGGGCCTAGCCAGTTGGAAAGAATGCTTGTTTATTATATTGTTGCTTGCATTTGGTGGGAATTCATCATTACTTCCCCATGCATTACAGATGCCTTTTGCCAAAGATTTCCATCAAATACATAGTGGTCTGTTTTTTGCTATTATCCTGGCAACAACTCCATAACTTGGAAGCCATTTCTTTTTTCCAACGTTGGCCATATTTGGTAATGTAGAATGTTGAATTGTGAATCAGCTCTGAAAAATCCTAATAAATAAATGAACCTTAAAAATTGATAACTTAATAAGTACAGTATTTATTTATATTAGAACAAAGACTTATCATATGATGTCTTTCATTCTGGTAGGTGTCACCAATGATTCAATGTAAGACTCGGAAAAAATCTTTGACACAGAAGGTGTTGTAAACTCAGCACATTCTGATTTCGTTATCATGGCCTTATGGAAGCCCTCATCATTTTTCATTTGGCTTATCGAAGATCCCTCAACTCCTTTTCCCTCTCTATTCTGTCCATTCTAAATTTTAGAGTAAGACACTGGTTTTTTTTTTGAGACGGAGTCTTGCTCTGTCGCCCAGGCTGGAGTGCAGTGGCCGGATCTCAGCTCCGCCTCCCGGGTTTATGCCATTCTCCTGCCTCAGCCTCCCGAGTAGCTGGGACTACAGGCGCCCGCCACCTCACCCAGCTAGCTTTTTGTATTTTTTAGTAGAGACGGGGTTTCACCAGGTTAGCCAAGATGGTCTCGATCTCCTAACCTTGTGATCCGCCCTTCTCGGCCTCCCAAAGTGCTGGGATTACAGGCTTGAGCCACCGCGCCCGGGTTTTTTTTGTTTTTTTTTTTTTTTTTGGTTTTTTTTTTTTTTGTTTTTTTTTTAGAGACCAGATCTTACTCTGTTACCCAGGCTGGAGTGCAGCCACATGATCACAGCTCACTGCAACCTCTACCTTCCAGGGTTCAAGCAGTCCTCCCACCTCAGCCTCCCAAGTAGCTGTTACAACAGGTGTGCACCACCATACTCAGCTAATTTTTTTTAGTTTTTGTAGAGATGGAGTCTCACTATGTTGCTCAGGCTGGTCTTGAACTCCTCAACTCCAGAAGTCCTCCCACAGTGTTAGGATTACAGGCATGAGCCACCTTACCTAGCCCAATTTTCTTTTTACAAAATGTGTTTCAAATATTCCAACTTTTTCTGTGCTAACAAGTGATTTTTAGTAGTATGCTCCCTAGGAGTATGGGGTAAGGGGCACAAACAGTCTTTTCAGGGTGAATGTGATATTTTAACATTGAGTTTAAAGGTGGCTGCACTTTAAAAGAAATTTGTGCCACGGAGAAAGCAATTTGAAGATGGATGTTTAGAAATGTTAACCATCTATATGTGATTTTGGTTGAAAAATGTTATGCCTCCTTTAAAAGCTGGTAAGTCTATCATTTGAAAACATTGGAAATAGAATGTTTCTAATCTTTCAAAAGAAAGGTTCAATTTTTAATCTATTGTTTAAAAATATACAACTATAATACCTCTTCATTAGTTTCCAAGAAAAATTGCTGACATTATTTTATTTTATTTTATTTTATTTTTGAGACAGAGCCTCACTCTTTCAACTAGGCTGGAGTGCAGTGACACAATCATGGCTCATTGCAGCCTTGACTTCCTGGGCTCCAGTGATCTTCTACCTCAGCCTCCCAACTGACTACCACCACAGGTGCACACCACCACACCCAGCTAATAATTTTTTTAAATTTTTGTAGAGACAGAGTCTCACTGTGTTGTTGTCCAGGCTGGTCTTGAACTCTTGGCCTCAAATGATCCTCCTGCCTCATCCTCCCAAAGTACTGAGATTACAGGCATGAACCACCATGCCTGGCCTATTTTTTATTTATTTATTTATTTATTTATTTGAGGCGAAGTCTCCCTCTGTCGCCCAGGCTGCAGTGCAGTGGCGCGATCTCAGCTCACTGCAAGCTCCGCCTCCCAGGTTCACGCCATTCTCCTGCCTCAGCCTCCCGAGTAGCTGGGACTACAAGCACCTGCCAACACGCCTGGCTAATTTTTTGTGTTTTTAGTAGAGACGGGGTTTCACCATGTTGGTCAGGCTGGTCTCGATTCGTGATCCGCCCTCCTCAGCCTCCCAAAGTGCTGGGATTACAGGTGTGAGCCACTGCGCCTGGCCTATTTTTTATCTGTAATAAAAGCAAGTCAAAATCTAAATTAAAAAAACAAACCACAGAAGGGTTTAGACTTAAGATTTTTAAAAATAAGAGCCATCTGATCAGGCACAGTGGCTCCCACCTATCATCCCAACACTTTGGGAGACCAAGGTGGGAGGATTGCTTGAGCCCAGGAGTTCAAGACTGCAATGAACTATGATTGAGCTACTGTACTCCAGCCTGGGTGACAGAGCAAGACCCTGTTTCAAAAAAAAAAAAATCAATAAAAATGAGTAAATGAGTACATAAATATGAGCCATCTTCAATCACATTGCACTCTAAATGAAAAGGTAAAAAATTTTGTACCATGAATATGTACTTAAAATATTTGTTTTACTTATTTATATTTATTTTTAAACAAATGTTACTGAGATAAAATTGACATGCAATATTCAAAGTATAAAATTAGATAACTTTCTCTTTTTTTTGAGACAGAGTTTCACTCTTGTTGCCCAGGCTGGAGTGCAGTGGTGCTATCTCAGCTCATTGCAACCTCCACCTCCGGGTTCGAATGATTCTCTTGCCTCAACCTCCTGAGAAGCTGGGATTACAGGCTCCTGCCACCACATCCAGCTAATTTTTGTATTTCTTTCTTTCTTTTTTTTTTTTTTTTTAAGTAGAGATGGAGTTTCACCATGTTGGGCAGGCTAGTCTCGAACTCCTGACCTCAGGTGATCCATCTGCCTTGGCCTCCCAAAGTGCTGGGATTACAGGCGTGAGCCACTGTGCCCAACCAGCTTTCGATCTATGTATATACATCTCTGCAGCCATCACCACGATCAAAATTATGAATGCATCTGTCATCTCCTAAAGTTTCCCCAGGCCCTTTTGTAATTACTTGCAGGCAACCACTGATGTTGCTTTTTGTCACTCGTAGATTACTTTGGATTTTGTAGAATTTTATCTAAATGGAGTTATTATAGTATGTATGTACTGTTTTTTTTGTTTGTTTCTTGTTGGTTTTTTTTTTTTTTTTTTTTTTTTTTGGTCTAGCGTCTTGTCCTTTGTATTTCCATATGAATTTAAAAATCAGATTATCAGACAGGCAGCTGGTATTTTTATTGGGATTGTGCTGAATCTGTAGATCAATTAGGAGTGCATTAACTTCCTAACAATATCAAATCTCTCCATGAACATGCTTTGTTTCTCCACCTACTTAGATCATCCTTCATTTCTCTCAACATGTTTTCTGAAGTTCTTATACCTCTTTTGTCAGATTTATCACTAAGTATTCCGTATTTTTATGCAATTATAAGTGGTATTGTTATTTTTCATTTGATTGTTTACAGTATATATAAATATAATTGATTTTGTATATTGATCTTTTATCCTGCAGCCTTGCTAACTCTCTTATTCCAGTAACTTTATTGTAGATTCTGTTGTATTTTCCAGAGATACTCATGTTGTCCATGAATAAAGACAACTTGCCTATTCCACTGGGCTGGAACTCCCAGTATAATTGTGAATAGAAATGGTAATCATAGACATTCTTGCCTTGTTCCTGATCTTAGAGCATTTTGTCTTTACTGTTAACTGTGGTGTTAGCTCTCAGTTTGTCATAGATACCCTTTATCAACTGAAGAATGTGTCCTATTCCTAGTTTGCTAAAAGTTTTTATCGAAAATTATTGTTGAACTTTTGTCAAATGCATTTTCTTTGTCTAATGACATGATTATATGTTTTTTTCTTGATTAGCCTACTAATGTAGTGACTTATATTGATTGATTTTCAGATTTTAAACCAAGTAGAATTCCTGAGATAAATGTTACTTGGTCATGATGTATTTGCTCCCACCCCCCATTATTTAGAGAATATTAGTTTGTATTAGTCTGTTTATATGTTGTTGTATTTGATTTGCTGAAATTTTAAGATGTATGCCTCTATATTCATAAGGGATATTAGTCTGTAGTTATCTTATAATATCTTTGTCTGGTTTTGGTGTCAGGGTAATGCTGACCTCATGGTTATAAGTTGGAGAGTATTCCCTCCTCTTTAATTTTCTGGAAGTGTGTAGAATTGTTACTACTTCTGTCTTATATGTTTGGCAGAATTCTTCAGTGAAGCCTCTGAACCTAGAATTTGTGGGAAGGTTTTAAATTATAAACTTAATTTTGTTAATAGACATAAAACTATTTAGGTTATCTGTTCCTGAGTGAGCTTTGGTAATGTATATCTTTTCAAAGAATTTTCAGTCTCTTCTAAGTTGTCAGATTAATTGACATAAAGTTGTTTGTAATATTGCCTTACCATTCTTCTGATAACTATAGAATCCATAGAAATATCACCTTTCTCGTTCTTGATGTTGGTAATTTGTGTTTTGTCTTTTTTTCCCCTGATTAGTCTGTCTGTCATTTTAATTTTGTTGATCTCAAAAACTTGTGTATGTTTTTTGTTGGGTTTTTTGGTTTGTTTTCTGAGATAGGGTCTTGCTCTGTCACCCAGGCTGGAGTAGGGTGGCACAAACATGACTCACTGAAGCTTCAACCTCCTGGGCTCAAACAGTCTTCCCACTTCAGCCTCTCAAGTAGCCAGGACCACAGGCACACCGCCATACCCAGCTAATTTTTAAATTTTTTGTAGAGATGGGGTCTTATCATGTTGCCCAGGCTGGTCTTGAACCTCTGTATTCAAGCAATCCTCTTGCCTTGGCTTCCCAAAGTGCTGGAATTAGAAACGTGTGAGCCACTATGCCTGGTGTCATGTGTGGTTTTATGCATTTTCTCTCTCGTTTCCAGTGATTTTTTTATTAATTGATTTCCGCTTTGGTCTTTACGATTACCTTTCTTCTGGGTTTCATTTGCTCCTCTTTTTTAAATTTCTCAAGATAGAAAGTGAGGTCATTTCTTTTTTTTGTTTTTTTTGGTAGAGTCCAAGTCTCAGTATGTTGTCCCAACTGATCTTGAACTTTTGGGTTCACGTGGTCCTCCCAGCTTGGTCTCCCAAAGTGCTAGGATTTAGTCTTTCCTTTCTAATATAGGTATGTAGTGATATAAATTTCCCCCTAAGAACTGCTTTAGTAGTATGACATGTGTTTTCATTTTTATTTAAAGAGACAGAGTCTTGCTCTGTTGCCCAGGCTGTAGTGCAGTGGCCTGATCATAGCTTACTGCAGCCTCAACTTCTTGGGCTTAAGCGATCCTCCTGCCTCATCCTCCCAAGTAGCTGGGACCACAGTTGCCTGCCACCACACCCAGCTAATTTATTTTATTTTATTTTTTGTAGAGACGTGGTCTGGCTATGTTGCCCAGGATGGTCTTGAACTCCTAGCCTCAAGGGATGCCCACACCTTGGCTTCCCAAAGTGCTAGGATTACAGGCGTGAGCCAGCACACCCAGCCTCTAATTTCCCTTTTGATTTCTTCTTTGACCCACAAATCATTCAGAAGTATACTGTTTAGGAATGTTTGGGGATTTTCCAGAGATCTTTCTGTTACTGACTTCTAATTCTATTTTATTGTAGTCAGAAAATATATTTTATATGACTTGAATCCTTTTAAAATTTATTGAGTTTTGTTTTATGACTCAGAATGTGATCTTTCTTAGCAAATGTTCTGTGTTCACCTGAAAAGGATGTATATTACTACTGTTTGGTAGTAGTCTATAAGTGTCAATTATGTCAAGTTTGTTGGTGGTGGTGTTCAAGTGTTCTACATCCTCACTAGTCTTCTTCCCATTTATTTATTCAGTCATTTATATCAGTATGAACTAATAGGTATTTATTATCTAGATCAGACTGTAATCCATTAACACTTTAGTTTTTTTGCTTAAGTTGTTCCAGTTTTGGCCATCGAGGTCCTTTCAGTTGGCTCCTTTTCCCCCTTTACATACATCAGTTTGGTGGTTTTTGGTTGGTTGGTTTTGGTTTTGGTTTGTTGTTTTATCCCTTCCTTACTCTCTATGACTATAAGATATTCCAGACTCATGTTGTATATTTCTGACCCCAGTCCTGGAATCAGCCATTTCTCCAAGAAGTGTGGATTTTCAGATTGGAGAACAGTATTACAAATCAAGATCTGGGTTCTAGGTATGCTTGTTTCTTCTGGGGTGTCCTTTTTCTAGTCCCTCTTAGCTGATTGATCAAAGAAATATAGTATTAGTATGTATGCTAACCTGTGACAATACACGTCTATAAATATTTTTATATGTAATTGTCTGTATTTATATTAAACATGAATTCTTCTTGATGTCTCTGGCTCCAATTCAATATCACATGGATCATTCTAGCTTCTTACCTTTGCTGATCTGTAAATTTCCACCTCAGCAATGAGAAACCTGGGTCCCATCATCCACCATCCATACACATAAATTACTCAGTTCCAGTATACATGTATAGCAGTATCAAAATTATTAACCCATACTCCCTGAGAAACAACTTTTATCAAGTTGAGTTCAGTACTTACCTGTAGTTCCTTTGATCTTTAGTCTTACTGATTTCATTCATTTCCAAAGTTTCTTAGGTCAGCACTTTTCACCCTCTTCAGTGATGTTGTTTCATACATTTGTAATATAGTTAGATTCTCTTGTCATAGTCTCCATTCTTCTCTGGGATCCTCTGACCTCATAAGTTATTTTTTTAAATTTGCCTTTAGAGGTGACAAACCAAGGCTTAAAGTTTTTTTTCCCTTACATTACTCTCTAGGTTATAAAGTTCTGTATGTTTTGACAAATGCATAATGTCATGTATCCACCACTACAGTATCATACAGAGTAGATTTATTTCCCTGAAATAGTGCACAGTACTTCACCTCTTTGTCCCTCATCTTCTCCCCACTGGCACCATTGACTGTTTTATTGTCTCTATAATTATACCTACCTTTTCCAAAATGTCACATGGTCAGAATCTTATGATATATAGCCTTTTCAAATTAGCTTCTTTCACTTAGCAATATGCCTTCAAGGTTCCTGTCTTCGTAGGTTGATAGCTTGTTTACTTTTATCACTAAATAATATTCTATTATATGGATGTGCCACAGTATGTTTATCCATCATCTACTGAAGGACATCTTGGTTGCTTCTAGTTTTGGGCGATCACAAAGAAACTTGCTAGACACATTCATGTTCAGGTTTTTGTGTAGACAAGTTTTCAACTCAAGTGAGTAATTATTTAGCGTAATTGCTGGATTGTGTGGGAAGACTGTGTTTAGTTTTTTAGAAACTGCCAAACTGTCTTCCAAAGTGGCTGTACCTTTTGGATTTCTACTAACAATAACAAGAGTTCCTGTTGTTCCCCATCCTTTTTAGCCATTCTAATAGGTATGTATGAGTATCCAATTGTAGTTTTAATTTGCAATTTCCTATGCCAAATGATGTTGAGAATCTTTTTATATACTTGTTTGCTATCTGTGTATCTTCTTTGGTGAGGTGGCTGTTCAGATCTTTTGCTCATTTTTAAAATTGGGTTGTTTGTTTTCTTGTTGAGATTTAAGAGTTCTTTGCACATTTGTCTTTTATCAAGTATGTGGGTTTTTTGTTTTATTTTGGGGGTTGGGGTTGACTTTTCTTGTTTGTTTTTGAGACAAGGTCTTGCTCTGTCACCCAGGCTGGAGTTCAGTGGTGTAATCACAGTCCACTACAACTCAAGCTCAAATGATCCTCCCACCTCAGCCTCCTAAGTAGCTGAGACCCGGTGCGTTAGGCTGCAACACACAACTAATTTTTAAATTTTTTGTAGAGACAAGATCTCCCTGTATTGTCCAGACTGATCTTGAACTCCTGGGCTCAAGGAGTCCTCCATCTTCAGCCTCTCAAAGTGCTGGGATTGCAGCTATGAGCCACAGTGCCCAGCCAAGTATGTGTTTTTTACAGATATTTTCTCCTAGTCTATGGTCTTTTTCATTCTCCTAACAGTATCTTTTGCAGAAGTTCTTAATTTTAATGCAGTCTAGCTTATTAATGTTTTCTTACATGGTTTTGCTTTTGGTTTCGTATTCTAAAAATTCATCGCCAAACCCAAGGTCACCTAGATTTTCTCTTGTGTTATCGTATACAAGTTTTACAGTTTTGTGTTTTACATTTAGGTAAATCTTACATTCTGATCATTTTCATGACCCATTTTGAGTCAATTTTTGTAAAAGTTGTATCTAGATTCATTTTTTTGCATATGAATATTCAGGTGTTCCAGCACCATTCGTCAATGAGAATATATATTGTCTTCATTGAATTGCCAGTGCTCCTTTGTCATATATCAGTTGACTGTATTTTATGAGTCTGTTTCTCGATTATCTGCTTTGTTCTACTGATGTATGTATCTGTTCTTCCACCAGAACCATGTTGTCTTGATCACTATAGTTTTATAGTGAGTCTTGAGATCAGGTAATATCAGTCCTCTAACCTTATTCTTCAGTATTGTATTGGTTGTTTGGGTCATTTTGCCTTTCCATGTAAACTTTAGAATCAATTTGTCAATATTCACAAACTAACTTGCTTGGATTTTGATTGGGTTTGCATTTAATCTATAGATCAAATTGCTTAGAATTAACATTTTAGTAATATTGAGTCTTCCATTATGATCATGCAATGTCTCATTTATTTAGATCTTTGATTTCTTTCATCAGAGTTTCATAATTTACAGTGTATAGATTTTCAGTATATTTTGTTAAATTTACATGTAGGTGTTACAGTTTTTGTGTTAATAGTATTGTGTTTTTAATTTCTAATTTGGATTATTCATTTCTGGTATAAAGGGATACAACTGACTTTTTAATATTAGTGTTGTATCCTACAACCTTGTTGTAACTGCTTGTTACAGGAGTGTTGTTTGTTGATTCTTTAGAATATTCTACATAGACAATCATGTTATCTCTAAACATAAACACCTTTATTTCCTCCTTCCCAATATGTTTACCTTTTATTTCCTTTTCTTGCCTTTTTGGTTGTGTTTTGCTTTTTTATTTATTTATTTATTTATTTTAGAGATGGGGTCTCACTATGTTGCCCAGGCTGGTCTTGAACTCCTGAGCTCAAGTAATCCCCCCAACTCAGCCTCCAAAAGTGCCAGGATTACAAGTGTGAGCCACCACACCCGGCCACCTTTTCTTGCCTTATTGCACTGGTTAAGACTTTCAGTATGATACTGAATAGGAGTAGTGAGAGGCCATCCTTGCCTTGTTCCCATTCTTGGAGAAAAAATACCCAGTTTCTCACCATGAAGTAAGGTTAACAAGTATGTCTTTTGTAGATGTTCTTGGTCAAGTGAGGAAGTTCTCCTCTATTCCTAGTTTGCTGAGTTTTATCAAAAAAGTTTTTAATGGGTTTTAGCTTTAGTCAAGTGCTTTTTCTGTATCATTTGATGTGACTATATGGTTTTTCTTCTTTAGTTTGTTGATGTGGTAGATAATTGATTTTCAAATGTTGAGCCATCCTTGCATGCTTGGAGTAAATTCCATTTGGTGATGGTATATAACTTTTTTATACATTGTTGGATTTGATATTTCTAATATTGAGAATTTTTGCATCTATTTTCATAAGCGATATTGCTCTACAGCACTTTTTTCTTGTAATATCGTTATCTGATTTGCGTAATAGGGTAATACTGGCTCCGTGGAATGAGTTAGGAATCATGTTACAATCATCTTTGATTGGAAAAGATTGTAGAGAATTGGTATCATTTCTTCTATAAGTGTTTAGTAGAATTAATCAGTGAAACATCTGAAACAGGTGCTTTTTTTTTGGAGATTATTAGTTATTGACTCAGTTTCTTTAATAGAGTCTTTTTTTTTTTGGAGACGGAGTTTCGCTCTTGTTGCTCAGGCTGGAGTACAATGGCGCGATCTCGGCTCACTGCAACCTCCATTTTCCATTAACGGGTTCAAGTGATTCTCCTGCCTCAGGTTCCTGAGTAGCTGGGATTACAGGCATGTGCCACCATGCCCGGCTAATTTTGTACTGGGTTTCTCCATGTTGGCCAGGCTGGTCTTGAGCCCCTGACCTCAGGTGATCCTCCCGCCTCAGCCTCCCAAAGTGCTGGGATTACAGGCATGAGCCACCACGCCTGGCAAATCTTTCTTTTTTAAAAATCCAATCTAACAATCTCTACCTTTTAATTGGGGCATTTAGTGTGGTTGTTGATGTGGTTTGTTTATGTCTGCCACCTCCTTATTTGTTTCCTAATTATTCCATCTGTTTTTTCTTCTTCCATGATCTTTTGCTGCTTTATTTGGGGTTAAGTGTGTGTTTTTATTCCATTTATGTCCTTTATTGGCTTATAGTCTATAGCCCTTTGTTGTTTAATGTTTACCTTAGCATTTATAGTATATATCTTTAACATAGCCCTCATATCAATCTTCAAATAATATTATACCACTTCACATACAGGATTAGAATCTTCCATTTCTCCCCTTCCAGCCTTTATATAGTTGTTTTCAAACTTTTGATCCTGATGTGTTGTAAATCCCACACTATTATTATTTAATAGTAATATTATTATTATTATTTAAACATTTACTGCTTTTTAAATAGATTTAAATAACAAGAAAATGTCATGCGTCCTTTTCCATGTAGTTAAGTTTCCCATTGCTCTTCATTCTTTTGTGCAGATCCATATTTCCACCTGGTATCCTTTGCTTCTGCCTAAAGGACGTTTTAAAAACTTTTTTTTGTAGTGTAGTTTGCTGTTGAGAATTTTATTTAGTTCTTTTGTTTGAAAAAGTATTTATTTTTTACCTCTGTCTTTTAAAAATATTTTTGCTGAGGCCAGGAGCAGTGGCTCATGCCTATAATCCCAGCACTTTGGGAGGCTGAGGCAGTAGGATCACTTGAGGTCAGGCGTTCGAGACCAGCCTGGCCAACATGGCAAAATACCGTCTCCATTAAAAATACAAAAAATTAGCCAGGCATGGTGGCGTGTGCCTGTAATCCCAGTTACTTGGGAGGCTGAGGCAGGAGAATCTCTTGAACCCAGGAGGCAGAGGTTGCAGTGAGCTGAGGTCACACCATTGCATTCCTGCCTGTGCAACAAAACAAGACTCCATCTCAAAAAAAATTTTTTTTTGCCGGTACAATGACTTCTGACACTACCCCAAATTAGGCCAGACTTTACAAGGGCCTAGTCTACTACAAAACTGCCCTTACTTTAGACACCAAGCAGAAGTTTTGGGGTTCCCAAGTCACCCATACTTCTGACAAAATAGATACAAATTTGAGGTTTCTTACTACCTCCTGAGTTCAGTAATTCACTAGAATGATTCACAGAGCTCAGGAAACCACTATACTTAGGTTTACAATTTTATTGTGGCAAAAAAGATAAAAATCAGGTCTGACCAAAGAAGACATGTGTAGGACAAGGTCTGGGAGGGTCCCAACACAAAGCTTCCAGTGCCTTCTCCCTGTGAAGTCAGGATGCATCACCCTCCTACACATCGATGTATACCAATACATAGAAATTATTATTAAGCAGGGAAGCTCACAGGAGCTTTGTGTCCAGAGTGAGGTTTTATTTTATAAGCATGATTGATCGACTCATTTGCCATATGACTGAACTTAATCTCTAGCCCCTCTCCACTTCTGGGAAGTCAGGTTATGTCAGACTGATAGCAAGTGGCTCAAAGCCCCAACCCTCTTTTTTTTCTTTCTTTTTTTCTTTTTTTTTTTTTTTTGAGACGGAGTCTCACTCTGTCACCCAGCCAGGCTGGAGTGCAGTGGTGCGATCTCGGCTCACTGCAACCTCCGCCTCCTATGTTCAAGCAATTCTCCTGCCTCAGCCTCCTGAGTAGCTGGGATTATAGGCATGTGCCAGCACACCCAGTTAATTTTTGTATTTTTAGTAGAGATGGGGTTTCGCCATATTGGCCAGACTGGCCTTGAACCCCTGACCTCAGGTGATCTGCCTGCTTGGGCCTCCCAAAGTGCTAGGTGAGTGCTAGCACTCCTTCATGCTAGGTGAGCCTCAAAGCCCCAACCCTCCAATTACATGGTTGGTCTTTCAGGTGTGGCCAGCCTCCATTCTGAGTTATATCATTAGCATAAAGTATCAGGCCCCATCATGAATAACAGAAAGCACTCCTATCACTTGGGTTTTGAAATTCCAAGGATTTAGAGGCTCCTTCCGAGGAACTGGGGACTAAGGCCAATCAGATTCGTTACTACACAACCGCTGGGTCTAGAATTCTAGGTTGGCAGGAGAATAGCCATATCTTCCATAATTTTTTTTTTTAATTTTTTTTTTTTTTTTTTTTTTTTTTTTTTTGAGATGGAATCTCGCTTTGTCGCCCAGGCTGGAGTACAGTGGCACGATCTCAGCTCACTGCAAACTCCACCTCCTGGGTTTACACTGTTCTCCTGCCTCAGCCTTCCGAATAGCTGGGACTACCAGCGCCCGCCACCACGCCCGGCTAATCCTTTTGTATTTTTTAGTAGAAACGGGGTTTCACTGTGTTAGCCAGGATGGTCTTGATCTCCTGACCTCGTGATCCGCCCGCCTTCGCCTCCCAAAGTGCTGGAATTACAGGCCTGAGCCAACGCGCCTGGCCCATATCTTCCATAATTTAAAGATATTGCTCTGCCGTCTTCTTGCATTGTTTCCAACGAGAAATCTGCTATAATCCTTCTTTGTTCCTCTGTATAACATCATCTTCTCACTTCACCCAGCTCTACCAAGCTCTAGCTCTTAAGATTTTTCTCTGTATTTTGAGTTTTGAGCGATTTGACTATGACATTCTTTGATGTACTTCTCTTCCTCTTTCTCATGTTTGGGATTCTTAGAGATTATCTTAGATTTGTGATGTTACAAGAAAAACTTGGGGCTGCAACGTCCTACCTAAACTGGGAAGGAGCCATGAGACCAAAGGATGACTCAGACAGTTGAGCTTGATGAGTAGATGAGTTTATTCAGCTTACATCCAAGGCACTCCTGGACTGCAGCGGGACAGCTCTAGAGAGCCATGCTGCCTCCTGTCTCTAAACTGCATTTTTTTTTTTTTCTTTAAGACATGGGGTGTTTTGCCATGTTGCTGAGGCTGGTCTCGGACTCCTGGACTCAAGTGATCCGCCCTCCTCAGCTTCCCAAACTGGGATGACAAGCCTGAGCTACTGCGCCTGGCTCCCTCTAAACTGCTTTTAAGCTAATTTTCTGGATCTTTGCCTACTGTGTTTGAACAGTGATACTGTTTTTCTTGAGAGGTTCTCAGATACTCTCTAGGATGTTTGGTTGGTTCTCAGGGATACCTGCTCCTCAGCTGGGTACCATTGCCATGGGCCTAGCCTTCAAGTTTCAGGCAGCGAACATATGTACCTTTAAGTAATCTGGTAAAGAACCTGTCACACAACATGTGGGTATATGGTTTTTATCAAATTTGCAAAGTTGTCAGTCATTATTTCTTCCTATCTTTTTTCTGTATTCCCCTCTCTCCCCTCCCGCTGCTTGAAGTTGTCCTACAGCTCAGTGGTGCTGTTTAGTTTTTTTGACGATTTTTTTTCCTCTCGGTGTTAGTTATTTCTGACATACGTGTGTGTTATGTAACCCTAGCCCTACTATGAGCACCTGGAAGGTTCTTTGTACCTCTGTACCCAGACCGATCCTTGGAAGGCTAGTTATTGTAGGATGCTCATGTCCAGGCATCTCCTTGAGGCTTTAGCTGGGTAGTTTTGGGAACCAACAAAGGGCATCTGACTTTGCATGTCAAGAATCAAACTGGATATTTGTTAATCTTTGACATGAGATGACACTATCAAGAAAGAATAAAATTGTTTTTAAAAAATAAGCCTTGATGCTTCTGAGGAGACCTGATCCTTATTAAGTCCTGGCTAAGGAAACAGCTACTCAGGATCACTTCCCTTATATCCTGGTGCCTGCTAGCCAGATGATGGGGAGAGGTCATAACAGATAGTCCTCACACAAAGCATGGAAAACCCAGAGTTCATGCAATGTTGAGAGCATATCCACTGGATGAAGTTGTATATTTTATGCACCTGGGTGTAAGAAGAAGCTGAAGATGCCTCTTTCTCATTCAACAAAAAACAATGCCATTATATAATTGATACAGAGGTGCTGCTGCATAGGGTAGTAGGAGCGCTGATTGAGAGGCTGGTTTGTACTAGATCAGTATAAAAAGACATTACGTGCTATATAAACCCTATTGGATAGAGATAATGGGAAACAAAGGGGTAGGTTTTTGGCAACTTGGAACATCCATACCCTGTGCAGGAAACATGCTATCCAAGAGAAAGCCAGCGCATGCTGAAGTACCAGGCCCCTGGGAGGTAAGCACAGCAGTGAGGAGGTGGACAGGGGTTAGAGGGGTGCCAGCACAGCATGGAGTATGGTGCTTGCTTCTACATGGCCTTTTGAGTAGAGTCATATTAACAACTGCCAGCTAGGGGCTCCTATGTACCAGCCCCCAACTAGAAGATAGCCCAGAGAAGTATGGCAGGCTTAGGTTTAAGAACTATTGGGATTAGTACAAAGGTAAACTTACAGTTTTATTGAAAGCTTCTGAGCTTTAAGTTAGCAAGTTATAGGGGCACGTGAATACTAATAAGAAGTGGTGGTATGCTTTGTACACTTGGGGGCCTTGATTATGAACTATCTTAAGGTTTACTACTGTCCTGAGTCCCTACCTGAGAACTTCTCTTTCCCCTTAAAATACACATGTTCCTGGTTTAGCCCTTGGATACAGTGCACAGAGAGATATATATTCAAGAAACTTGGATTGGGGTCCTATTGCCCTTTGAGAAAGCATGAACCTTTGGCTATACCCTCTGTACTGAATGAGCTCTTTAAGCCTTCTGAATGTTGGTTCACTTGACAAGACAGATTGAAGTCTCAGGTGTGTTCCTAGGAGGGCAGGAAATAGTCAAGTTGCTGCTAGATCTAGAATGGTTGTCTGAGAGACATGGGTTGTTATAGGAAACTTGGGAACAAGGGAGAAAACCTCTGGGCTATGAAACTTTTACAGAAACTCATTAAACTGATAGTGGCCCTGAGAAAATAACCATATAATTGCCAGTGCTAGGGGAAGATTTCTTGCCCGAAGGTCATGTCTGCCCTCCTCAAAAGCAAACCTTACAGAGTTTCGTTTCTTTTCCCATCAACAGGTAACAGTCCTTTGGACAGCCCCCGGAATTTCTCTCCAAATGCACCTGCTCAGTTTTCCTTTGTTCCTGCCCGTAGGTAAGTTGATAGAAAACCTCCTCTGGGACCAGCACCTGTGGCACTTGCATGAGGGTTAGTTGAATGTCAGATTCCTCCTTTAAGTGTCACTATTCTTTCAAGTGTATTACCTGAAGCTCCCACCCATCAAAACTCTGTCTTTGCTTTCCTCTCCCATGTTGTAATCATCGTGTTCTGGTTTTGCTTTGTAGGTGCCCCATGTATTTGTGTTTGAATATTTAAACAGGAGAGTAGATATTAAGTAAAAGTAGATTTATTTGTACAATTCACTTTTTTTTAAGTCCGTGATGTCCTGCGGGTATGTTCCAAAGCATTACACTCTCAATTGAGAACTGTCCTAGAGTGATCAATGAGAAAATAAGCTCTCCTCCAGGAGGACCCAAAGTTACACTCTTTGTCCTCTCTAACTCAGCTAGTTTAAGGTGGCTGGAAGGGCCCTCTGTGCTTCTCTCCTTGACTTTGAACTGGAGTTCGTTTGGGGGATAAAGAGACTACAGGGACTTCACTTTTCCTTCCATGAATTTAGAAAGATTTGGTGCATACAAAGCCATGCTTATGGTCCACCTCCTATGTTTCTGCCCTCTTGAGAGTGATACAAACCTGTCTCTGGCCCAGGGCAGCAATGCTGACAGCTCTGCCTGTGGCTGGAATATCATCAGGCCTTTGGAGAAAGCTGAATGAGATTAATCCATCCAGATCACATACCTAGGCTCTGTACACACGTGGTTTCTTGTCAGAACTTTTCTAAGATTTGTTGCCAGAGTTTGTATTTATTTTATCTTATTTTTTAATTTTTAACATTATTCTTTGTTAGAGTTAGTCTCTAGTATAAGACCTCCAGGAAAATTATGGTTCCAGATTTGTAACCTTTAATGGATGGAGAATGTAATATAGCTGGAGGCCAGGACAGTTTTAATACTTAGACTACTTTTTAAAAAAAGACATATTAGGAAAAGGGGAGGCTCCTGGAAACAGTGTTAACTCACTATTCCAATGATAACCCAAAAGAAATCCATTCTCTTTCCAGGATTATTTTTGGCTGAAAAGAACATGAACAGGTTGGGATAAGTTTGATGACTAATTTGGGTTTCCTCCCTCAACCCACTTACCTTATTCAAAACAAATTTTATCCAGGGTTGTTCCACGGGCTCATCTCTCCTACCCTATGGAACTTCCAATTTGTTAAGCAAGGATCCAGATAAGATCACTTACAGTGTAAGAATATGCTGGATTGGTGTGTTTGTTTTTCCAACCCAGGTGGAAAGACTTATCCCAGACTTCTTGCCTGGACTGTATATCAACTGCACTCTCAGAGTAGGTATGAGCTGGGACACCAAGACCTGTGGCCAGATCCCCATAGGTGGCATTGAGTTACTTCTCATTCATTCGATAAATATTTGCTGAGCACCACCACGTAGAGCCAGGCACACTCGGCTGGGTGCTGAGTTATGTAGTGGTAGCAAAATAGACATAGTCCCTACTTCCCTGAAACTCACGATGTAGGAGAGTCTGTGTACTGGTTGTTTCCTTTGTAAGGACTGCTGCTCCCTCAAATCTTCATTTAGCTAACTCATTCTTATGATTCATATCTCATCTTAAACGTCACCTCCTTAGAGAGGCCTTCCCTAAACATTCAATCTAAAGGGGCCTTCTTGTCTTTCTCCATCAAATCATCCAGTTTTGTTTTCAAAATAGTACTTTTCAGTTCCTGATATTTTCTTATTTGCATATTTTCTGTCTCAATTCAACCACGATCAAGTCACCTTTAATAGAGATACCTTCATTTGTTGAAAGCTCTGTGTCCTGGTGGGAAGACAAATGAGTAGTGGGAGAGAAAGACAAACAAGTATACGGATATAAATTATGACAAGCACCATAGAGGGAAAGAGCATGATGCTGCTCTTTCAGGAAGAGGGCCGGGCGCAGTGGCTCACGCCTGTAATCCTAGCACTTTGGGAGGCCGAAGCAGGTGGATCACTTGAAGTCAGGAGTTTGAGACCAGCCTGGCCAACATGGTGAAACACCATCTCTACTAAAAATACAAAAATTAACTGGGCATGGTAGTGCAGGTCTGTAATCCCAGCTACTCAGGAGGCTGAGGCAGGAGAATCACTTGAATCCGAGAGGTAGGTTTGCAGTGAGCCGAGATTGTGCCACTGCACTCCAGCCTGAGCGACAGAGTAAGACTTCATCTCAAAAAAAAACAAAACAAAAAAAGAACAGGAAGAGACTAAGGCCAGAGAACCTCCATTGGGTGGCCATGTAAAACCTCTCTGAAGGGTGAGAAGCAGCTGGCACGTTAAGTGTGAGGACCCAGGTGTGTGCAGACCATTCTAGGCAGAGGGAACAGCCTGTTCCATTGATACCGTGGGTCTGTTTCATTGCCTCGGTTTGGGAGTAGAACCAACTGGGAGCCCTCAGGGCCTGTTTTTTTACCACTGAGACACAAACAGGTCTATGCTAAGTGGCATGACATTTGAGTCATGTGCATGGAACATGGATCTCTGGGCTGTCCTCTTATAGAACATAGTAGGAAAAGCTGCTGGTTATTGGTGGGGTGGGGAGAAGTGTTTCAACCCTGCCAAACAGAGTATCAGGAATTGTTTGTTTCTGTGTTACTGGCTGGTGCTTTGGAGGATCACATTGGTTTGCAATATCAAACAAAAGACAGATTGAACACTAAGGATAGACCCATTGGTCCTACAATTTCACTTCAAACTATCACACCTTCCTAAACAGAAGGAATGTGCCAAGCTAGACCAAATACCAAGATTCAAAAAGATTACTCTCTCTAGTTCCTTTGGTTCTCACTGTAATGTGTATTTTTTTACTACAGCCATAGCCACAGAGCTGACAGGTAATAGCGGGTATAATGGGGAGAGGGGCTGGGAAACTGCTATGCATGGCCAGACAATATGGTTTGTGATGTTGTGGTTGGTGAAAACTGGTTGTGATGGTTCTTCTCTGACTGGGTATGAACATTGGGCCTTTCATATCTTGCAAAGAGGCCCAAAGGGATCTCCCTCTACCTGCTGGAACCAAGGCTCAGAGCTCATGTGCTTGGATGCAGGAATAGCTGAATAGTTCCAAACTTCTGAGCTTAGGGACAAGTCATCCTTATTCCCACAACTTTACACAGTCAGGTGACTGCGGTGACCAGATAGAGGAAATAGAGGCATCATGGGGTGGCATTTCTTCCTGACTCTGGTGGCCCCTGCCGTTCATTATACAGAGAAAGAGCTGCCATGCAACTGGTTTTCATTTTTATCTAAGGGGAGGAAAACTCACATGTGCAAAAGTGTATTTGACAAAGGTTTGGCAAAACCAACCCTGAGTTATACTTGTCTCATCGTTGCTGAGCTGTGTCCTGGAACCAGCTTGCTTTATTGTGTGGTGCTCCCAGGACCCAGCAAAGAGGTCAGAGAGAACATCATGTCTGAGCACCTTCCTGGACATGTCTGAACCTCAGAGACTAGGTTCCAGCAGAGTTATAGCCTATATGTGCTGCTGCCAGGGTGGCATGAAGTTTGAGTCATGTGCATGTGGCATGGAACCTTCGACTCACCCCTTAGAGAATGGAGTAGAAAAGCTGCTAGGTATTGGTGAGGGTGGGGAGGAGTGCTTCGAAGGGAGAAGCCCCAGCAAGATGTATTCCTTTTTGCTTCTTCCTCTCCCTATCCCTGCCATAACCATGAAGCCTTGAACAAACCACCCAAATCTCAGGATCCTAGTGTTTTCTCTGTAAATTGTAATATGAACTTATAAAGATCCTCCATTGCTGATAGTCTAAGGTTCCATGAGTAGCAGCAAAAAAAGTATCTAATTTCAACCAGAGCAGGCTGTACCCTTAAGCCCTACAAAAAGAATACACCACATCCCACAGTCCAAGCAAAGAATCACACGTTCATGTTATAAAAGTTTCAAACTAGATCCTTGCTTGATCTTTCCCCTCTACAGTAAAGCAAATAACTGTGTGTGTGGGGAGGGTTGTTTGTTTTCATGAGAGCTTTGGGGAGCATCCTTTTGAGAGCAGCAGGAAGCCTCCCCCAAAGCCTCTTATACAGCTAAGGGTATGTCACCTCCCTCCTTTTTCATAAAGTTACTGTCACTCTTCGACAAACATTCCCAAAGATTGGTTTTATGAGTCCTAATGGCCCCTAGGCAGCCTATAACTATTTCCCATTGATTAGCTCAGTTCAGACCCAGATGGTGGCCCACTTCTTCCTGTTGTCAGCCAGTGGCCTGGGGAAGACCAAAGAACCCTTAATATGGAGCCTTCACAAACGGAAATAGCTGCATTTCAGTGGCAGTTCTATCTTGTGATGTTGCCTGTAGCTGGAATCCTCTGTCATTGTTTCTATGAAAGTAAGTTGAGAGTATGAAAATGTTTATTCCAAAACCACAGTGTTGTATGACAGATGTTCTCCTGTTATACAAAGTCATGGACTATTTTATAGTCAGAGATGTCTGTCTTTTCAGGGAAAACAACAATAAGCCCTCTGTAGGAGAGAGAGATAAACGCATGTACTGGATTGAGCAGTAATGTCTTAAAGAGGAGCCCTACAGTGAATCAACTGCCCCCAAATGCTGATGGACAGACAGGCAGGTTGTGGGTCAGGGTGTAGTCCTATAGAAACTACCTAATACTTTTTTCTTGCATACAGGACTGATGGGCGGCGCTGGTCTTTGGCCTCTTTGCCCTCTTCAGGATATGGAACTAACACTCCTAGCTCCACTGTCTCAGTAAGTAGCCAAATCTGTGGTCATACTTCCTTCACCCTGAGGAAGTACTTCCCTTTGGGTTATCTAGTGTTACAAAATGGTTGTCAAGTTTTTCTCCAAAGTCAAATTCAAAGAGGTTGCTTAGAGATGATGCTGGGTGCAACAGAGGGCTGGTGTCCCTTCCCAACCATAGCTAGCTCCATAAGTGCCTTCAGAAAGGATGACCAGTGCCCTCTCTGGGAATCAGTTACATCTAGTGGAGGCAGAGGAGAGCTTGAGGATGAACTTTTGCTTTGACAGTGAGACCAGGTATGGGGGCTCCTAAGCACACTTCTCCTACTCCTCCATTCTTATTTCTAGAACTGGAACCAAGAGCAGATAGATCACCTTTCTCATATCCGAAACACTTGGTAGACTCTCCTCTCTTTTTTGCCTTTTTCTTTCAAAAAAGAAGGGAAGAGTGATTGTTATTTGATATCCAAGTTTGATGTGTATGAAGCAAAAAGCTGGACCTGTCTCTAAAACGTTTCTTATGGAGAATGTTTTAGCCTAAAACACAAGAGCTGTACTAATTGCTGCTATGCACAATTGACTCTTAAGTAAGCCCTCATTGAGCAACCTTTTTTTTGAAACAGAGTGCCACTGTTGGCCAGGCTGGAGTACAGTGGCGCAATCACGGCTCACTGCAGCTTCAACCTCCCCAGGCTCAGATGATCCTCCCACCTCAGCCTCCTGAGTAGACTGGGACTGCAGGGGCATGCCCACCCTGTAGCAGGCTAATTTTTTGTAGAGACGGGGTTTCATCATGTTTCCCAAGCTGGTCTCAAATTCCTCGGCTCAAGCCATCCATCTGCCTTGGTTTCCCAAAGTGCTTGGATTACAGGCGTGAACTACCACACCCAGCCGAGCAACTTTTTATTAAAACCACAGTTACAAGCTTGGCCAACTTTTTCTGTAAAGGGCCAAATGTAGAGTAAATGTTTTAGTCTTTGCAAGCCATACAGAAGCAGGTCGTAGACCTGCTGACCCCATCCCCATTGCTTGCAGCATTCTTCAGGTCTTCCCTGCTCATTGTGCCTTTATTCCTGAATCTCGAGCAGGGAAAAGGAGTATATTTCCTCTTCCAACCTAGATATTACTATCACACTAATCCAAAGATGTCACTGGTCTTTGGCAGCTGTTAAGTTTAAGGTCTTTCCCTAATAAACATCCCCTTTTCCAGGCCAGGCGCGGTGGCTCACACTTGTAATCCCAGCACTTTGTTAGGCTGAGGTGGGCAGATCACAAGGTCAGGAGATCAAGACCATCCTGGCTAACATGGTGAAACCCCATCTCTACTAAAAATACAAAAAATGAGCTGGGCGTGGTGGCGGGCGCCTGTAGTCCCAGCGTCTTGGGAGGCTGAGGCAGGATAATCGCTTGAACCACCAGGAGGCAGAGATTGCAGTGAGCCGAGATCACGCCACTGCACTCCAGCCTGGGCAACAGAGCAAGATTCCGTCTCAAAAAAAAGAAAAAAAAATCCCCTTTCCCATAACTCTTTACTCAAACAAGTGATTTTTTTTAGAACCAAGGTAAGTCTCATCTATGTATAAATATTCCTTTTCTGCAAATTTTAATAGACTTAACTCATTGCTCCAGTTTATTAGGATTCTTTAAAATACCAGTTTTGCCCACTGTAGTTTACACTGCCTCACTAGTTTCATGTTAGCTATAGCTGGTAAGAATACTTTTTACAACTTTATCCAAATCATTTATTAAAATGTGGCCAAGAAATAACCCTATGGAGACATCTCACTAGCTGTTTATAACTTCATGTATTATAGCATTCTGTGAGAGAAAATGTGCACTGTTAGCCAAAAAGAAATGCTGATTTCTCACTTGTTTATTAAGCCTGTGACAACAGAGTTGTCTCAGTGTGGTGCTTTAGCTTTGGTTCTTTTTTTTTTTTTTTTTTGAGGCAGAGTCTCGCTCTGTCGCCCAGGCTGGAGTGCTGTGGCGCGATCTTGGCTCACTGCAAGCTCTGCCTCCTGGGTTCACGCCATTCTTCTGCCTCAGCCTCCCAAGTAGCTGGGACTACAGGTGCCCGCCACCACGCCCGGCTAATTTTTTGTATTTTTAGTAGAGATGGGGTTTCACCGTGTTAGCCAGGATGGTCTTGATCTCCTGACCTCGTGATCCACCCACCTCAGCCTCCCAAAGTGCCGGGATTACAAGTGTGAGCCACCACGCCTGGCCTAGCTTTGATTCTTAAATGGATTTAGATATTTAAACCCTGGCTCTGGAAGCAGTAGCTCAGGCCCATAATCTCAGCACTTTGGGACGTCAGAGCAGGAGTTCCAAAAGACCAGCCTGGACAACACAGCAAGACCCTGTCACTTTATTTAAAAAAAAAAAAAATAGCTGGACATGGTGTCATGCACCTGCAGTTTCAGCTGCTTGGGAAGCTGAGGCATGAGGATCACTTGAGCCCAGAAGTTTGAGGCAGCAGTGAGCTATGATCACTCCACTGCACTCCAGCCAGGACAACAAAACAAAATCCTGTCTCTGAAAAAAATACAAACAGGCTGGGCACAGTGGCTCACACCTGTAATCCCAGCACTTTGGGAGGCCAAGGCAGGCAGATCACCTGAGGTCGGCAGTTCCAGACCAGCCTGACCAACGTGGAGAAACCCCGTCTTTATTAAAAATACAAAATTACCCAGGCATGGTGGCACATGCCTGTAATCCCAACTACTCAGGAGGCTGAGGCAGGAGAGTCGCTTTAACCCGGGAGGCGGAGGTTGCAGTAAGCCAAGATCATGCCATTGCACTCCAGCCTGGGCAACAAGAACGAAACTCCATCTCAAAAAACAAAAACAAAAACAAAACCCCAGATCAGTGATCAGTTTGGTAAATAGAACTTGGGCTGACAATGTTTAACTTGCCTGTTCTCTTTGTCAGTCTTGTCAGGTAATGGGGGGAGTTCCCCAGTCCTGGGGCTGAATGGGTGCTTCAGCATTAGCTGCACCTGTGGAAGTCCTGTGATAGCCGAGCACCCTCCCTCAGATGGCCTGTTGAGACTGGCAGTGCTGTTGTGAGGAGTCCTCAGTCACTGAGCCATGTTTAGAATTCATGAGTGTTTTCAGGTCAAGCCTAATCTTTGGGTCCAGATGTAAAAGTAATTTTCTTCCCTGCTGGATTTTCTTACCTGCTGGACACCAGGCCATAGCTGGTCTGCAGGCTATAGTTTGTTAACCCCTGGCATAATACAGTGGCCAGCTTGAGTCTAGGCACAGCCTTTACAACCCCAGAAAAGGCACTTCTTCAGATACCAGCCAAAAGGAAACATTGCTGAGCTGCCCCCAGGGTGGCTCTCAAGATTGTGGAAGGGAGAACGTAAGAGGATGTTATTCGCAGCTGGGCATACCTAGAACATGTCCCAAGTGAGGAAGCATGATTTATTAACTACTTTTGCAGTTCTAAAATTCCATGAAGGTCTGGGCCCAACTCCCTGCACAACCCTTGAAGGACTCTAGTATATTGGGTTCCTCAGGGCTGAGGGCTCTGAAGCGCTGGAAAAGAATAGGATCAATCACAGACAAGGCTAAGGGAGTGGAGGAAAGAAGACCTGCTTTGGGTTTATAGTAACTGGGAAGTTCCCTGACCATTTTCAGTCCTTCCCCATTAGTGGACTGCTCTGGGACATGTCTTTAATGCCACTTCTTAATGTTTTCCCTTCTAGTCATCATGCTCCTCACAGGAAAAGCTGCATCAGTTGCCTTTCCAGCCTACAGCTGATGAGCTGCACTTTTTAACGAAGCATTTCAGCACAGAGAGCGTACCAGATGAGGAGGGACGGCAGTCCCCAGCCATGCGGCCCCGCTCCCGGAGCCTCAGGTGAGAATGCTGTCTGCCCACTGTCCCAGTGCATGTGGATTTCAGCTCGTTTGCGTAGCACAGGGGTGGGCACACTTGTGCTATAAAGGGCCAAGACAGTAAATAGTTTTAGGCTTTATAGGTCATATATCTCGGTCACATTCCTCAACTCTGCTGTTGTAGTGACTATCCACAAATAATATATAAACTTTATTTACCAAAAAAAAAAAAAAAAAAAAGTATTAGGCCATAGGTGGTCTGCAGGCTGTAGTTTGCTACCCCTGGCATAATACATTGGCCAGCTTCAGTGAGTCAAGTTCAGTAAAGCCCAAGCTCTTTTTGGCTTCAGGTACAGCTCAACCCATCACCCCAGGAGGTATTTAGCAATACTGTCAACTGATCCCTCTTTTGTTCTGTTTAAGGGTAGTTAGCAGCAGAAATATACTTTAGATTACATCCAGTAAAAGGAGAACAATAGTATCATCAATTCTGATGGTTATCTGGCTCCAGAACCCATTGGCCCTGGGTGTATGATCTAGGCCAGCTGAAAAAGTTGCTGCTGAAGACAGGTTGCTGGCGTGGGGAAGAAGCCCATTTCAAAAGCAGAATTAAATGCCATTTGAATCTGTCTTTATTCTGTGAATCACCTGGGCACATGTTCATCAAACCAAACAAACCTTAACAGCTGCTGATTAATTTTTGATTCTCCTTGGCGTTAGCTAGTAAATCAGTGCCAGAATGTTAGGTTAAGGAAGATGATGGAGATTCAAATGAACATGACTTTAATGACTGAGCTCAGTATTGCAGGGTCCCTGAGAAGTAATTGATTGGCTAATATGTGCAGGGCAGGATCCCAGAGGAGCAGCAGTTCCTCCCAGAAAGAATCCCCTCAGGTAATGCTGGCACTGCACCGGGAGTGACAGGAAAGCTGGGCCAGACCACGATGACTGGTTCAGGTTCAGAGACTGATGAAGATAGTATCAAGCATACAAACGAGCAGGTGTGAATCTCCAGTGCCTTTCTCTGTCTCACAGAGGAATATCTGAGTCTTGGTGGTTTCAATAACCCATGCACAGAGAAGGGTACCTTTTAGGCCAGTTGAGATTGAGAGGCCTACAGTGATGCTCAGAGAAATCCCTGGTATATTACTCTTAAATCCTTGGTAATGTGCAGCAGTACAGCAGGCACAACATGGCACATTCCAGGGAAGAAAGACAGAGTGGGACAGTTGTGGATCTAGCACATCTGGGATCATGTGTCAGGGGCAGTAAACTGGGCAAGACCCACATATCCGTTCAACTATGTGGCTCCAACTTTGAAATTTTTTAAGGAGATATAACCACACATGAGCCAGAGGGGGAGATTTAGGTTATCAGGGAAGATAATAAATTAAAGCAGAAAACATAGTGGCTCCCTTCAGTAAATGACCCAGATGTATAACTCACAACAGTCTGGACTGGCCTCATTCATCCCTAAGTTAGGTCCACTGGCTGCAGCTAGTTTGGAAAAAAATGTAGGTGTGCACCGTCTTCCTTTGGTTGCTTTGGTAGTTTTTTTTTTTTTTTTTTTTTTTTTTTTTTTTTTTTTTTTTGAGACAGAGTCTCGCTCTGTCGCCCGGGCTGGAGTGCAGTGGCCGGATCTCAGCTCACTGCAAGCTCCGCCTCCCGGGTTCACGCCATTCTCCTGCCTCAGCCTCCCGAGTAGCTGGGACTACAGGCGCCCACCACCGCGCCCGGCTAGTTTTTTGTATTTTTTAGTAGAGACGGGGTTTCACCGTGTTAACCAGGATGGTCTCGATCTCCTGACCTCGTGATCCGCCCGTCTCGGCCTCCCAAAGTGCTGGGATTACAGGCTTGAGCCACCGCGCCCGGCCTTTGGTAGTTTTTAAATTTGCTTTGTTCCCAAGAATATGCTGGGGCACACCCAACCCTATTGGCCAAAACTAAGAGGACACAGAATCCTACTCTGGGGAAGGTTTTCCTGGGAAAGCCACCAGTGAGCTTAGGAGTAGGTCCCTTTTAGGTCTTTCTAGCCTGGAAGAGGTCTTTGTGAAAACCAAGCCTAGCTCCATATAGTACCATTTTGAACTGAACAAGGTACACTGAAAACTCCAGGAATAAGAAAGGCTCTAGAACTCAGTACCCATTAAGGTGGAAATGTGTAGGCTGCTGAAGATGATGGGAGGGGCAGGGTCTCTGGGGATGGCCATCTTTTTCCTTGATAGTTCCATAGCCCTAAAGTAACACAATCATTTCTTTTCTTTTTTTAGTCCTGGACGATCCCCAGTCTCCTTTGACAGTGAAATAATAATGATGAATCATGTGTACAAAGAAAGATTCCCAAAGGTAAGGATCCATTTAAAAGGAGAGTAGCAGTGCCCCCCAGGGTGGCTGCCTACAGCCAGCCCCATTGGGAAGACTCTGGAGTGAGGGAATGAAGTGCTACCTCCAGAGATAACCAAGAAGGACAGAAAGTCAGCCAGGAGGCTGTGGACACAGCAACAAGGGCTTCCAGACTGCTTGAGAAGGAGACAGCAGGAAACTATGAGTTTGGAAACTGTATTTGCAGAGCCTTTGTTTCTTCACTACCCAGAAGTAGAGTTATCCAGAGGGGAATGTCAGAAAGGTATCCCACCATATATTAAAGAGGAAAGAAAGAACTGGAGGCTTTACTTCTCACTGTGCATATGAGGATCCATGAGTCAGGGTTCATTCATTACAGGATTTGCCCTCTGGTGGCATCGTCATTTGATAGAGATTTCTTAAGCAGCACCTCATTACCAGGTGTCAGAGAGTACACAGACAGAAGTAGGCTGCACTGGCAAGAAGGCCAGAGAGAGCAGTAGGAGTGGGAGACAGATCTCAGAGTTGCTTGCTACCATTTGAATTTTCATTTTCAAGCAGGAAAATCCTTAGGGAGGAAAGTAGGTTGGTATCCTGAGATAGCTGAGAAGTAGCAGTCATAACTCTGCTGCTTGGCTGTGAACCTCCTTGTATATGGAACTAGGATCTTGTTTCCCATTTGCATGTTTCTTTTTCTGTTAAGAGATGGAGTCTTGCTCTGTCGCCCAGGCTGGAGTGCAGTGGCACCATCTTGGCTCACTGTAACCTCCGCCTCCGGGGTTCAAACAATTCTCCTGCCTCAGCCTCCTGAGACGCTGGGACTACAGGCATGCACCACCATGCCTGGCTAATTTTTGTATTTTTAGTAGAGACAGGTTTTGCCATGTTGGCCAGACTGGTCTTGAACTCCTGACGTCAGGTGATCCACCTGCCTTAGCCTCCCAAAGTGCTGGGATTACAGGCATGAGCCACTGCACCCGGCCCCATTTGCATGTCTTTTTCAACACCACATGCCTGTACACTCTGACCTGGCCTTCTGAAGATAGGCCCTGTTCCTGACTGAGAAGGGATACTGGACTGTAGAACCTGTGCCGCATGGTCTGTGCTTTCCAGCTTTGGAGTGGCACTAGACAATAAACGTGAGGAAGGAGGCAGAACAAATAGCTAGGAATTCATTTTGATGTACTTGGTGTTTATGAAGTTTGGGAGTATATAATGTTGAGAAATGTATCTCATGCTTGCCCTCCTCCTCCTTGTATATTAGGTGTTTTTGTAGTATTGGATGTTTGTGTTTATAGGCATGTTTCCAGTTCCTTCCTATAGGATGAACTATTGTTGGAGAAAATGTGTTAAGATTCCTTCACTTCCTTCTTTCTCCTCTACTCCCACTCTTTCACCTCTTCCTCTTTCATTCTCCACGTAGACACAGCACATATATATGTATGTAAGTATACATTCACCTAAACACACACTGGAAATCAGAAATCACCACCTGGTAGCAAAGAAGTAAGGCAGAGTCTTAGATAGGCAGCTGAGAACTCGTTCACAGATGTGTATTTGTCGTTTTGACATGACCGTGTAGTTAGGTCCCTAGAGGTTTGGAGTCAGACCTCCATTCTCCTTTGCTGGGGATCCAGGCCAGGGTTATGTTCCTATCCACAGTCCCCCCATTCCAACTCGCCATCTGTGACCAGACAGGTTCACTAAGCAGCTCTCCAAGCACCTGCCTAACTCCCTTGGGTCCTAAGGTTAAGTAAGAAGATCCTGAGATAAATGAAACTCTCTCTGACTTAAAGAACTTCCTAGTTTAGAAACCAGCAGTGCCCATATACAAAGTTTACACAGTTGGGAGGTCCAGTGGAAGAACAGAGGAGTGGAAACCCGTTTGCCTGGGGAAATGAAAGACTTCCCAGAGGAGACACGATACTTGAACTGAGATGAGAAGAATTAGTTTGCCAGGCAGGCTTGGCAGGGTGAAAAAGCCATACACAAGGAACAGCATAAACAGACAGGCATGAAATAGCATAGTAAAGGAGGAAGATAGCAAACACTTGTGTGTCCTTACAGCAAAAGAGCTTGCCCTGGAGGGAGCTGGGGGAGATGGGCAAGGCCAGGTGAAAGAGGGCCTTGAATATAAAGCTAAGGCATCTTGACTTGACTTTACTTGAAGGTGATCTATTAATGTCTTCAGTTATCAGGTTTCCCAAATGCAGTGTAAGGAAACCAGGATCACAGGGAGCCCATTATTTTGCTATTTCCAGGTCCTTCAGGCTTAGCTCCAACTGAGCTGGGACTAGAAGGGAAGTGTGTGTTTCTTGCTTTTCTTCCCAGGCCACCGCACAAATGGAAGAACGACTAGCAGAGTTTATTTCCTCCAATACCCCAGACAGCGTGCTGCCCTTGGCGGATGGAGCCCTGAGCTTTATTCATCATCAGGTGATTGAGATGGCCCGAGACTGCCTGGATAAATCTCGGAGTGGCCTCATTACATCACAATACTTCTATGAACTTCAAGAGAATTTGGAGAAACTTGTACAAGATGTGAGTGTCCTTGTGCTGGGGTTCTGAAAAAACCTCTACCTGGTATTGGATTCATAATCCCAAGCTAGGATCAGGGCGTTAGTGGTATTCTCAGTCTTCACAGACTGCTTCTTACCCACCCTCAAAGGCAGAGCTGAGGGGCTTAGATTCCTCCTCAGTCCCCTGCAATAGTGAGAGAAGCCTGCTTGGTATCAAAGGAACTCACTTGTGTTCCTTTTCTAAACCCAAAGTTGTATCACTCTGCGCGAAGCTCCACCATGGGTAGTACTCATAAGTATTTGACTAGGAGGTTTGCTACCTAAAGCCAAAAAGTGGCTCCAGTGGCTGTGATGGGCTTTCTTCTACTGGAAATACTGGTTTAAGCAGAGCCTTCAGACTGTTTATCCTCAGCCAAGGGAAAACAAGTATGAGGCTTGCATGATGGGTTTAGCCATTTACATGGAGAGTTCTCTAGTTAGGACTTACATGTTTTGAGACCTGATCCTCCCTGGTGTGAAAAAATCTCTGGGAGGCTAAAGGTAAAGTAAGCTAGAGATGGCCAAGACCAAAGCACATGAGAGTTCTTAAGCACTGCTTCCTGCACTAGCGCTTCTTTTGCTATCAGCCTCTTGATTAAGGTGGCCAGATGCCATCTCACTCAGACCATAGCGGCTCCATGTTACCCATTAATACGGTTTAGGGGAGAGAGGATGTGCCTGTCTCCCCCGAGCTCATCATGTCACTAGAGAATTGCCCAGTCCAGAACCCCTTATTGCCTCCAGACCAAGACCTCTCTCTGGAGTAGTACCGACTGAGCTGAGGGCCCCGGGCTGATGACCAAAAGGACATCAGTGTGTTCGTCTAGAAATAAGAAGGAGCAGGGAGTTTAAACACATTTTCAGGGAACAGTTCAATCTAGAGAAATGATTATTGTCAAGTAGTGGAAAGTTTCTCATATATAAAAAAGAGCAGATTGTTCTCAGTACCCCTGAAAGACATAATTAGTCCAGTGGGCAGGAGTTACAGGAAGAAAGATTTTGATTTAATAGGTGAAAAAGTACTTCCTTCTACAAAAATATCTTTTTCTGATTTCAAAAGAAATATTTAAAATCAAACATTGTAGAAGTATAACTTTAGAAAGCCAGAGTCCCGTGAAAATCGCTGGTAGATGTTTGTTTCTGTTCAGGAAAAGCTTTCTGACAGTTTTCCAGCAATGGAAAGGGGCACCCCAGAGACATTTAGGAATCAGGGATTACTGCATTCGGTAAAGGATTAATGTAGAGTAACTTCCAAGTTTCCTGGTACGTTTAAGATTTATCTTCTAAAATGCTGAAGTCAGAGCCTTGTTCAAAACCTTTAGGCATTTTCCCAGACTGACTGCTTGTGCGGTTAGGTTGTTTGATACAATAAGAAGAGCACTGAATTTGGAACCAGTTCATCTGTTCCCTAATTTGCGAGGCCTTTGGAATGCAGAAAAGAATTCAGTGCAGGCTCTATCTTAGGGAATTTGCCATCAATGGGGTTACAGACCCATCAACATGTACTTAATAAAAGTAACAGCTATTACTACACTGAATACTTTATATGAATTCTCTCACTCCCACTGACTACAGTACAATATGATTGATGAGCACTAGAGATAAGTAGGTTCTGAGCACAGAGAAGGATATGCTGACTCTTTGTGGAAAGTTCAGGGAAGGCTAAATCTTAAACAGATAGGAGTTCACTGAAGCTAGGAAAAAGCATAAACAACCTCTTACTTGGGCGCAGTGGCTCATGCCTGTAATCCCAGCTCTTTGGGAGGCCAGGGTGGGAGGATCACTTGAGCCCACGAGCTTGAGATCAGCCTGGGCAACAAAGTGAGACCCCATCTCTACACTAGCCAGCCATGGTGGCATGCACCTGTAATCCAAGCTACTCAGGAGGCTGAGGTGGGAGGATTGCCTGAACCCTGGAGGTCGAGGCTGCAGTGAGCTGTAATTGTGCCACTGTACTCCAACCCGAATGACAGGGTGAGACCCTGTCTCTTAATAAATAAATAAGTAACCTCTCAAAGGTGTAAAGAAACTTGGTACATTCCAGAAATTGCAGATGAAGTAGTTTGCATAACTACAGTAAAAGACACTCATAGTGGAGCCGGGCATGGTGGCCCATGCTGTGATCCCAGCACTTTGGTAGGCCGAGGCAGGCGGATCACCTGAAGTCGGGAGTTCAAGACCAGCCTGACCAACATGGAGAAAACCCCGGCTCTACAAAAAATACAAAATTAGCTGAGCATGGTGGCATATGCCTGTAATCCCAGCTACTAGGGAGGCTGAGGCAGGAGAATTGCTTGAACCCGGAGGTGGAGGTTGTGGTGAACCAAGATAACACCATTGCACTCTGGCCTGGGCAACAAGAGCGAAACTCCGTCTCAAAAAAAAAAAAAAGAAAAGAAAAGAAAAGAAAGAAAGACACCCACAGGGGAAAAGCTGGCAGATGATTTTTTTTTTTTTTTTTTTTTTTTTGAGATTGAGTCTTACTCTGTCACCCAGCCTGTAGTGCAGTGGCGCGATCTTGGCTCATTGTAACCTCCACCTGCCAGGTTCAAGCAATTCTCCTGCCTCAGCCTCCCTAGCAGATGAGATTACAGGTGCCTGCCACCACGCCCAGCTAACTTTTGTATTTTTAGTAGAGACAGGGTTTCACCACATTGGCCAGGCTGGTCTCAAACTCCTGATCTCAAGTGATCCCCCTGCCTTGGCCTCTCAAAGTGCGGGGATTACAGGTGTGAGCCACTGCACCTGACCTGCTGGCAGATGAATTTGAAGAGTTGGACTGGGGGCCAGATGCTGAAGGGCCTTGTGAGGAGCTTAGATTGTATCATGAAGGCAGTGGGTATCATCCAGTGTGACAAACTGAAAAATGACCTGGTCAGATTTTAGAATAATAAAAATCAGTAACATTTATGGAGCATTTAATACATGCTAGACACTACATTACTTCGTTTAATTTATCTGATGAAATCTTCATAACCCTGTAAGGAAGGTACTTAATATTATTTCCTAAATTTACAGATGAGGAAACTAAGTTAGCTCAAGATAACCTATATTTTTAAGTAGCAAAACCAGGACCCAGTCCCAGGTTTGGCTTATTCCAGAGCCTAAGAGCATACATTTTCAAACAGTCAACAAACACTGACTGACATCTGCTGTCTAGGAGGCACTCTGCTAGGCTTAGCATTTGAGGAAAGAAAAAGGGCCAGGCACGGTGGCTCACGCCTGTAATCCCAGCACTTTGGGAGACTGAGGCAGGCAGATCACCTGAGGTCGGGAGTTCCAGACCAGCCTGACCAACATGGAGAAACCCCATCTCTACTAAAAATACAAAATTAGCTGGGCATGGTGACACATGCCTGTAATCCCAGCTACTCGGGAGGCTGAAGCAGGAGAATCGCTTGAACCTGGGAGGCGGAGGTTGCGGTGAGCCAAGATCGAGCCATTGCACTCCAGCCTGGGCAATGAAAACGAAACTCTGTCTCAAAAAAAAAAAAAAGAAAAAGAAAAAGACACAGAGCCTCTTTACTCACTAGGCCCAGCAGTGTAGCTGTAGAGACAGACAGCTCTTTATGAAACAGCATGACAGTACCATGTGGTATGCACGAACAGCCAGGAGAACATGTTAAAGACAGCAATTACTTCTTTTTCTTCACATGTGTATGTATATGTGTGTTGGGAACAGGAGACAGGTTTTAAAAGAATAAATGGGATTTCACCAACCACTTATCCTTTCTCTTCATTTCATAACCAATACTTTAAAAAAAGAAAAGTCCTCATTTACTGTTTTTCTTTCCTTGTATCCTATTTACTACTCAATCTTCTGCCTTCCGGTTTCCCTTCCCACCTTACCAAAACTGTTCAGGCAAAATTCACCAAGGAACTCACTGGCCAATTGCCAAATCCTGTGTCTGCTTTCAGTTCCCATCTTCTGCCACCTCCCTGTGGAGCACAGCGGATACTTCCTGAACCCCCTTCCCCAGTTGTCAATTCACCGTTCTCACCAGTCTTGCTGCCTCTTCACAAGTTCCTTTGCTGCCCACCCCTTCATACTGGTGTGTCACAGGGCACCATCCTGCATGCCTGTTTTCCCCTTTCCCCTTCCTCCACTCTCTCTCTGATGTCTTACCACCTGCTCCCATGTCTTCAGTTGTCATCGCTACGCTGAGGACTTCCACATGTGGCTGCCACTCTTACTGTTCTCCTGAGCTTCAGATCAGTGCACCCAGCTGCCTGGTGGACTCCTCCACTTTGACTTCCCCATATTGGTTCTTATTCTTTGGTTACACATAATAGAAATCTGACTCAGAATAGTTTAAACAGTAAAGGGAAACATTATAAGAGTAAAAGGGGTAGGTCTTAGAGAATTGAAGCGAGGGATATAACCAGACCTTAAAAAGGAACCAGAACTAGAAACCAGAAGCTCCAGGAAGCTCAGGAAGTCTTCATTCTTTCTTTTCCTGTATGCATCTTTTCTCTGTCTCCATGGTAGGTACGGCCATCCCTTGTCACAGTTCTTAAACAGTTTCTGCCACACTGATGTTAACAATTATCTTTCTATCCTTTTTTAAATTCCTAGGAAAGTGATCCTCCCTGGTCAGCTATTAGAGGTGGGAGGGAAGGCGCAGACACACAGTACAAATGTGGCTCCTAGAAACCAGAGCAGTTCTCAGGGAAAAAGAGAAAGGCCCCTGGACCAAGCAGATACCCAAGAGACTCTCTCGTATAGGTGCCTGAAACTCTACACGCCTAGAACTGAGCTTATCTTTTCTGCCTAGCTGTTCTTTCTCTAAAACCAAAGGCAGTACATTCTTTACCTATCACCTAAATGGCTTCTTATAGTTACTATTTCACGTATTCATTGAAATTTTCCTAAAATTGAAGTTGGAGTTGCCTTCTGTTTGTGCTGCTTTCACCCTTATCTGCTTTGGTAGTAGCTCACACCTGTCCCTTTGTCTGCATTCTTCTGCCTTGACCCATGCCTTTTTCTTTTATTTATTTATTTATTTATTTATTTATTTATTTATTTTTGAGACGGAATCTTGCTCTGTCGCCCAGACTGGAGTGCAGGGGCGCCATCTCGGCTCACTGCAAGCTCCGCCCCCCAGGTTCATGCCATTCTCCTGCCTCAGCCTCCCAAGTAGCTGAGACTACAGGCGCCCGCCACCACGCCTGGCTAATTTTTTTGTATTTTTAGTAGAGACGGGGTTTCACTGCGTTCGCCAGATGGTCTCGATCTCCTGCCCTCGTGATCCGCCTGCCTCGGCCTCCCAAAGTGCTGGGATTACAGGCGTGAGCCACTGCACCCAGCCGACCTATGCCTTTTTCATCTGAATTATTAGAGTTGCCTGCTAATGGGTTTTCCTGCATTTAGGCTTGCCCTCTTTAGTGTACCCTCTACACTGCAGCCAGAGTGATCCTTCTGAAGTACCTTTCTGGTCATATCACCCTCAGCTTTGAGGTCTTTCTACTCCTTACAGTCTAGAGTGGAAAGTGAACATCAGTGAAGGCGCCATTGAGAGTTGCCCCTTGAGCTGGGGTCTGCAGGGTAAGTGAGGCTTGTTGGATGGAGGAGCAGGTACAGCTGTATGTCTGTGTGGCATTTCTCGGTGTCATGTAGTGTTCTAAAGCTCAAATGGTTCCCTGTGAGCAACTCGCTCCCTCTCACAGCCAGCCAGCCTTCTCGGAGTTCCTTGCTTGGCGGAGCTCTCTGTGCTACTGAATTGTTTCTCCCTGGATTCAGCTCTGCCCAGTCTGGTCCTGCTTAGCCCAGCCACACTGGGCCAATAGATTGTTTAAGCAGCCCTTCTTTTCTCTATAGGCTCATGAGCGCTCAGAGAGCTCGGAAGTGGCTTTTGTAATGCAGCTGGTGAAAAAGCTGATGATTGTCATTGCCCGCCCAGCACGTCTCCTGGAATGCCTGGTGAGTGGACTCTAGGAAAGTCGGGTGGGCAGATTTGGAGGAGGGCTATGGAGGAAGTATCCTGATGACAGCAAAACTGTGGTGGTAACCACTGCCATCTCTGTCGCTTAGGTCCTTATTTAAATATGATTTGCCACCAGTGGGAGACTAAACAGATTTTTGTGAGGACAAGTGTATGGTCCTGAGGGGATGTGGCAGGGAGAAGTATTAGTCTAGCCTACCCTCACATGATCAGGGCTCACCTCAGTGGGGGCCTTGGGGTTGAGGAGCATCAGGAGCATAGCCCAGTTTAGTTTGCACAAGTTGAGTCCTTCATTTAATTTTCAGCAAACTTGACTGAGTACCTACTTCGTGCTAGACACTGGAGATACAGACATGAATAAAGCACAGTCTCTGATCTTGGGATGTTTCCTCTACAGTGGAGTTGGGAAGCATGAGGCATGAGGACATGTAAATAGTAATTACAGTACTGCAAGAAGTGTTGCAGTTGAGGTCAGTACGCAATGCAATGGGAACCTGGAAAAGGAAGTGCTTTAGTCTTCCTGGAAGGAACATTCAGTGAATGCTCCCTGGGGGACATGAGGCTTATTCAGCAAACTGAAGGGTGAGTCTGTTTCCCAGATAGGGAGCATGGGAAGGGGCATTCAGTGCAGCACAGGGTGGGTTTGAAGAAGTGCTGAGAGGTAAGCCTGGAAGGTAGGACTGTGACAGGGTCACGGAGGGTGTCGGGTTCTCGGCTCTGGAGTTTTGCATTACCCATACAGCCACTTGGAGGCACCAGGAAGTTTAGGTAAGAATGTGACATGGCCACATTTACTTAAACAGTATTATTAAGGTATAATTTTCATACAATAAAATATATCCCTTTGATGGTACAGTTCATTGAGATTTAACAAATATACACTTGTAGAATCATGGCCACAGCTGACATAGAGAATATTTCTATCAGATAAGTTCCCTTGTGCCCCTTTGGAGTCAGTCCCCTCTTCCTCCTGCTCCCAGACAATAACTTACCTGCTTTGTTTCACTAGGGATGGGTTTGCCTTTTGTACAGTTTCCTAGAAATGAAACCATGTTTCTGTGTGGTTTCTGTAGTATGTTCTGACTTCTTTTCACTCAGCATGTTTGTAGAAATTCATGCATGTTGTTGCATGTATCAGTAATTGGTTCCTATTTATTTCTATGTAAATATTATATCAGATTTAGTCCTAAGAAAGATTACTTTGGCTGCAACATGGATAGTGAATTGGAAGAGAGGGCAGGATGAGCCAGGGACATCAGGGCAGAGGTACTCAAAGCAATTCATGTGAGATGGGGTGGCCAGAACTCAGACAATGAATGGTAGGATAACAGAGAGAAAGAGGTGGATTAGAGGGGTATTTATGAGAGAGACATTCTGACCAAATAGGAGCTAAGGAAGAATAAGAAGTTAAAAGGGCTTCCAGGTCTGGCTTAGGTTATATCCAGATAAGTACAGTTCTCCAAAACAGTGAGACCACAGGGAATGAGAACAAAGTTCAGAGCAGAGGCTAGTGCTGTGATAGAGCAGAAAGCCTCTCCCTCAAGAACACGAAGTCCTTGGCTAAGCAGGGGCTTGGAGTCAGACCTGGGCTGAATGCTGGTTTTCTGTTCCTTCCTACCTCCGTGATTATGGACAAATCAGTGCATCCCTGCGAGCCTTGATTTCCTCAGTGAGGTCAAAGAGTTGCTAGAAGGTTTAACCCAGTGTGTGGCACTTAGTAGGCACTCAGTTATTATGTGCAGACAAGGACTGTGCTTTTCAATGGATCTCCAGCCTCTAGCGCACAGGAGGTGCCCAGTAAATATTTGAAGGTATGCATGCACCAGTAGGGCTGTGCCAAAGCTCTTATGAGTCATAATTGAGTGTGTGCCAGGACTGCTGTGGACTGGGCATCTGAATACACCAGACAGTGCCAACTGGCTGATGTAAGGCATGGGACCAGATCAGTAGGCTGAGCTCTCTTTAGAGTAAAACCTCTAGTTCTTATTGCCAGGAAGATACCATATGCTGAGTATGTCCAATCTGGAGGTGACCTGTAAGACATCTTCATCCCCATTCCTGTGATCCCTGAATCATGTTATTTCTGAATATTGAGGGGTGGGAATGTCCTGTCACAGAGAAAGTCTTGTTCATCTCAGTCTACTATATGCTCTAAAACCAAAGAGGCCAGCAGCTTTTGCTTCTATCTGTCACCACTGACTGCCTCTCTCCCTTGGTACAGGAGTTTGACCCTGAAGAGTTCTACCACCTATTAGAAGCAGCTGAGGGCCACGCCAAAGAGGGACAAGGGATTAAATGTGACATTCCCCGCTACATCGTTAGCCAGCTGGGCCTCACACGGGATCCCCTAGAGGGTGAGCATACTGCCTGGTGGCTGCAGAGAGGCCCCACCGCTGCTGGCAAGCTTTAACAGCAGGGAAGCTGCTTGGAGAAGAGACTTAGCTTGGACGTGGACACAGCATGGCCCCAGGGGCTTCAGGAATTTAGGATATACACTGTGATCTCTGTGACAAAACAGTCTTTCCTTTGGAACTGCTGTTCACATCTGCCTGGTAGATCCCAGCCTGGATTGCATCGGCCCGGCTGAGTTGCATTTAGAACCTCAGTTCCAAAGAGGTCAACAACAAAGAGCCACAATCACATTTGCAAAAATGGACACCTCCTCTGCACCTTGCCTCTCCTCTTGGCCACCTTACAGGTCTTCCTGTGTCTTTAGGGTGGTCCAGCACAGGGCTTCAGAGGATACCGCCATTCTTCTGGGCTTCTGCTGAGCCCCTGCAGCAACCATGGGCCTCCAAGTCCCTGGTCTGTAGGTATCCTGCTCCTGCCCTCTGTGCTTCCCAGCCCCATCCAGTGACGCAGTCTTGGCCAGCAGGATGGGAACTAGTAACCCAGTTTCAGGTCCTGTTTTCCAGGAAATTTCCCAAGTTTATAGAATTTGCCAGGCCCTGTGAATGGCAATGGACTTCTGGAAATGGGAGTAGCAGTAGGATTTGGCTTGTTTCCTGGTCCAAAAGCTGGGACTACATTGGGTATAGTGCCATGGGACTGAATTCACGTCCTAGGCTGATGCAAAAAGCATTAATGCCTACCCTACATGCACCTGTTGTGTGATCTGAGGATACTGCTGAGATACCTGACATTGCCACGCACTCTTCTCTTGTGTCTTTGTTTTGTTTCCAGAAATGGCCCAGTTGAGCAGCTGTGACAGTCCTGACACTCCAGAGACAGATGATTCTATTGAGGTAAAAACCCTGAGCTCCTGCCCCATTCCTGGAGCCTGGGCCCTACGAAGCAAAGAGCTGTGAGTTCTCTTTAAGAGAATATCTGAAGAAGGGATGGGGGAATTGGTGACAGCAAACACTGAGAAGTCATTCTACTCCCAGAAGAATGGGCAGGGGACTGCGCTAGAGCTAAGAGCTGAGAACGCTAGAGCCACAGCTTCTGCAAGGATATGGGCTCTGAGAAGCATGCCTGTCTCCTGCCTTTCCCCTTGTCTTCCAGGGCCGTGGGGCATCTCTGCCATCTAAAAAGACACCCTCTGAAGAGGACTTCGAGACCATTAAGCTCATCAGCAATGGCGCCTATGGGTAAAGGCAGGGGTCAGGGTGTGGCCAGGACTGAAGCCAGGTCAGCCTTTGATCTCTTCCATGTGAGAGTGTATGCTGCCCAGTCCTCTGGGCAGATGCCTCAGGGTGGACCTTCTCACTCCCAGAAGCCTCCTGGGTGGGCAGGAGTTCAGATTCCTCTGACATCGATCATTGTTCCTTTCCTAGACAAGATTCCCACACCTCTTGTTACCACGCATCCTCCTCTCCCTGAGCTCTGGGGAAGCATTGAGCCGTGTCATCAGGACATGGTCTGTCAGGAAGTTTAAGAGTTCTATGGGCTAGGGGGTCCCAGATCCTTCTCATTGGTATGCATGCCCTGCCCCCTTGTTCTGTGCATTAATTAAGGTGTGAGAGAAGGCAGTTTGGGTGGCAGAGAGCACAGCTCTGGTGCTGAGGGTCCATGGGGGATGGGCCGGACTGTGTTTCCCAGGGCTGTATTCCTGGTGCGGCACAAGTCCACCCGGCAGCGCTTTGCCATGAAGAAGATCAACAAGCAGAACCTGATCCTACGGAACCAGATCCAGCAGGCCTTCGTGGAGCGTGACATACTGACTTTCGCTGAGAACCCCTTTGTGGTCAGCATGTTCTGCTCCTTTGAGACCAAGCGCCACTTGTGCATGGTGATGGAGTATGTTGAAGGTACTGAGGCAAAGGTGGCCTGGCATGGAGGCCAAGGCACAATCTGAGCCTTAAACAGGGACCAGCAGCTTTTTTACAGAGGTGAAGTTTCAGGGCCCAGCTTTCCAGTCCACCTTTGGCATTGGTTTCTGCCTCAGGATCACAGAGACCATTTGGCCATGGTGGGCACAAAGCTGCCTGCCTCTGCCATGAGAGGCACTCTGGGATAGGAAGTAGCAGGCCAGCAGCTGTAGAATCCTGCACCCCAAAGCCTGCACTCTCTCTACTGCTGGTATCAGACAGCAACAGAGGAGGCAGCAGAGCTGCAAAAGCCCAAGATTGGGTGTTCAGAGGATTGCATCTGGACCCTCAGAAGAAAGGAAAGCCATTAATTACCCTGACTGGCTTGCAAAGGGGACACCCCTTAAAACCATGCAAAATGCTCTGTGAGTAGAACAGAAGAGCAACACGGGGCATAGTTCTGGAGAGAGGCAGCAGCTTTGCCAGTGGCCTTCCCTCTCACATTCTCACTATGTGTACAGCCTCCGAAGATATTGTGCCTAGTCTTGAAGCTGAAGCTGAAAAAAAATGTCCTTTAGTGTTTACTGGGTACATGCTGGGAGTTCACAGTGTTACTCTACCCAGAAACTAAAAGCCAGTAAGAAGGAAGTAACATGAACAAATGTTAATGTCTCAGCCAGATGTGTTTACACTATGCAGTATTCCTGTCCTAAAATATTGGGCTGGTACAAAAGTAATGGCATTTTTGCCATTCCTTTTAATAAAAACCTGGGTTCCTTCCCTCTCTGGCCTGAAAAATGTCCATGACAGCTATCAGCAGATTCACTTTACTTTGCGTCCCGCTCCATACCCTGTGTATTAGTCCCTTTTCATGCTGCTAATAAAGGCATACCAGAGACTGTACAATTTACAAAAGAAAGAGGTTTAATGGACTTGTAGTTCCATGTGGTTGAGGAGGCCTCACAATCATGGCAGAAGGTGAAAGGCATGTCTCACATGGCGGCAGACAAGAGAGAGCTTGTGCAGGGAAACTCCCCTTTATAAAACCATCAGCTCAGCCAGGCATGGTGGCTCATACCTGTAATCCCAGCACTTTGGGAGGCTGAGCCAGGCAGATCACCTGAGGTCAGGAATTCAAGACCAACCTGACCAACATGGCGAAACCCTATCTCTACAAAAAAATGCAAAAAAATTAGCTGGGTGTGGTGGCACACGCCTGTGATCCCAGCTACTCGGGAGGCTGAGGCAGGAGAATCGCTTGAACCTGGGAGGCGGAGGTTGCGGTGAGCTGAGATCACACCACTGCACTCTACCCTGGGCGACAGAGCAAGACTCTGCCTCAAAAAAATAAATAAATAAAAATAACCATCAGATCTCATGAGACTTATTCACTATCACGAGAATAGCATGGGAAAGACCCACTCCCATGATTCAGTTATCTCCCTCCAGGTCCCTTCCCACAACACATGGGAATTATGGGAGCTACAATTCAAGATGAGCTGTGGGTGGGGACACAGCCAAACCATATCACCGTGTCTCCCACCCATGCCAGCAGCAAAGGGGCTAGAATCAGAGTCTCCAGCACCAGGATATTCCATGAAACTGTCTCCTCTGGGACCTCAGAAACTGCCAGATGGGAGCTGGCTAGAGCAGGGAACTGGATCCTTTCCTCATGGTAGCCTGGGCTTGTTGCAGGGGGAGACTGTGCCACTCTGCTGAAGAATATTGGGGCCCTGCCTGTGGACATGGTGCGTCTATACTTTGCGGAAACTGTGCTGGCCCTGGAGTACTTACACAACTATGGCATCGTGCACCGTGACCTCAAGCCTGACAAGTATGTCCATAATCTGTGTCCCTTGTCCAGGGTCTCCCTCTTGGGTCTCTAGATAAAATGTTGGCAAGCACAGTAGCTCTAAGTCTATCCAGATGGCTACTGGGAAAACATGCTCCTGTGTGTGTCCATCTAGGCCTAGTTCTCTAGCCCCCCGACCACCCCAGATGCAGATCATTGCCTCAAGGTCTGGCTGGAATATTATAAGGCTTTGCTGACATGAAAGAGTCATTGAGAGGCCAGGCACGGTGGCTCACGCCTGTAATCCCAGCACTTTGGGAGGCTGAGGCAGGTGGATCACGAAGTCAGGAGATTGAGACCATCCTGGCTAACATGGTAAAACCCTGTCTCTATGAAAAATACAAAAAAAAAGTTAGCCAGGCATGGTGGCGGGTGCCTGTAGTCCCAGCTACTGGGGAGGCTGAGGCCAGAGAATGGCGTGAACCCGGGAGGTGGAGCTTGCAGTGAGCCAAGATCACACCTCTGCACTCCAGTCTGGGTGACAGAGTGAGACTCCGTCTCCAAAAAAAAAAAAAGAGTCATTGAGGAGCCCCACTGAAGAAACCAAGCAAGAACAAAAGAATAAGCACATCTAGTAGATGGTTAAACAAGTTTACTGACATTTACTGACATCTACTCTGTGCCAAGCACTATATTCTGGGTTTTAAATATAGTCCCTGGCATGTAGAACTTAAGTCTACAGTGGGAGACAGAAATATATATATATGAGCTTCTTCTCAGAGGGTATTAGTCAAGTGGAAAAAGGAAGACCTGCTTTCTAAAGCAGGAGAGCAGAATGTGCAGAGGCACACAGGTGCGAGAGAACAGCACTTGTTCAGGAACTACAAATAGTACAATGTGGTGACAGCTTAGATGGTGAGAGAGTAGTAAGAGAAAGGGCTGGAGAGAGAGGCAGGAACTGGTTCATCAAGGGCCCTTTTGTTACATTTGGGTTTTATTTTAAAGGGGCCTAGAGAGTCTTGGAAGGGTCTGCTAACCAAGGATATGATAGAGTGGCATGCCCAGATTGTGGTTTAGGTTTAGAAAGCTCGCTCTGCCGATGAAAAGAGACACTGAGACCAAAGCCAGCAATGCCTGCAGCAGAGCAGGGGGTCAGGGTAGAAAGAAGAGGGCAGCGTGGGGAAACAGGAAAGAGGACCAGGCTGGGGTGGGGCAGGAAGGGAAGCAAGGGAACAGAAGAGGCTGGGGTGTGTTCCAGATTTCCAGCTTGGAACTGGGGCAGGGTGATAAGCCTCTGTGGGAGAAAGTGGCTTTGACATAAGACAGACCTGAATTCAAATGGCCACTCTTCTGCTTATTAAGTATGAGTTTGAGTCTATTAATTAAAATTTCCCTGACCCTCACGTACCTGCTTTCTAAAATAGGGAATAATGACACCTACCTTTGACGTCTTACTCTAGAAAACCTTTCAGGGGCCAGAATATTTTTAAAGCACTTAGCACAGAGCTCAATAGATAACCGAAATTATTGTTTTTCACTGAGGAGGAGAACCAGTTGGGAGGCACGACTTTGTTTTAGACAGATTGAGTTTGTGGTGCCTGTAAGACATATGGGCAGTTGGGTGGGCCTGGAGCTCAAAAAGGAAGTCACAGCCAGAGGTACTATTTGGGGAGTCATTAGAATAAAAAGGTGCCAGGGTAAAGCCTTCAGCACAAAATGAGTGACTCAGGCAGAATATATAAAGGAATCTTAGTTCTAGTTTCTCCCAACTAACCCTCCTCCCAAAACCAGCCATGGACATGGAACAAAATTATGTGCCCCCTGCCCCTCTCCCTGAAACAGAAGTATTGTGGGCCACTCAGATCGGGAGAGGGGACTAGGAATGGCTCCAGCCTTAGAATAAGGCTGATCTCAGCTCTGTAGAAGAAACTCTGTTGTTCAACTGAATGACTCCTGCCCCCAATATAGAATACAGTTAGGGCCGTGAACAGAAATGGAGTTGTGGGAATGGGCAAAAGGCAGGTTCGTTGCTTGTGCAGAATGCAGCACTCACACAGCCAGAGTGATTTACGTGTCCACGCCTGCCTGTCCCCCTGCTGAAGCTGCCCAGCTTGTGTCTCACAGTGCCCCCATGGAAGCCTGAGTGGGGAAATTGGGCATATACTAAAATCAGTGCTCTCAGAAAACCAGGAATAACTTCATAATTTTATTTCTCCGGTCTCCCAGCCTCCTAATTACATCAATGGGGCACATCAAGCTCACGGACTTTGGACTGTCCAAAATTGGTCTCATGAGTCTGACAACGAACTTGTATGAGGGTCACATTGAAAAGGATGCCCGGGAATTCCTGGACAAGCAGGTAAGGAAGGATAGTTGATACATTGGAGGGTAGATTCTGGGCCCTTGTCCTGGCACAGTGGCTCATGCCCGTAATTCCAACCCTTTGGGAGGCTGAGGCAGGAGTATCGCTTGAGGCCAGGAGTTCAAGACCAGCCTCGGCAACATAGTGAGAGCCCATCTCTACATTTGTATACACACACATAGATTCCAGGCCCTTGAATAAGGCCTTGGGGCCATATGCCTACCTTGTAGCTAGATGTTAAGATTGGGAACCCCTATCTTTTCTACCTTTGGGTTCCAGAGAGGCATTGAGATAGGTAGCACATTTGGAAAACAGGATGAGCCATGAAAATCATATGGATATAAAATCCAAAGTCATCTTCCTTCTCAGGGTTTGGAGAAAACAGGTCATGTAACTGTTAGCACAGTTTCATATGAGGTCAGTCCCGAATCTCCCAGCCTGAGTCAAGGACAAGGCTCTCCTGGAGCCTGAGGTTCTTGGAACACAGGTTTGAATTTCCATTGGGCTGTGGCCCAGTGTCCTGAGAGGCAGCCTCTGGATGTTCCCTGGTTTGACATTTCAGGTTGTGACTATTCACCAGTCCCTGTAGTACTTACGTAACCAGTAGGGTCTGTTCTGTTAGAGGCTGGAGTGCAGAGGCCAATTGTGGGATCAGATGCCAGAGGTGGGTGTTGAGGGCTTAAGGGATGGTAGTTCTGGGCTAGAATGAGACAGTTTTGTTAATTAGCAAATACCTGCTGACAGTTCCGACTCTTGTTCCCTGGGGCTTCTGTTGATTTTGTTCATTAACTAAGGTGGGCTGAGTCTTCATTCAGAGACTCTTCTGTTCGAGGTGGGAGCATCCCGCGTCTCCCACTGTCATGCCAGTGAGCAGCCTCAGGAGGCTGAGCCAGCCTGGCTTTTCTGTGCCCAGGTATGCGGGACCCCAGAATACATTGCGCCTGAGGTGATCCTGCGCCAGGGCTATGGGAAGCCGGTGGACTGGTGGGCCATGGGCATTATCCTGTATGAGTTCCTGGTGGGCTGCGTCCCTTTTTTTGGAGACACTCCGGAGGAGCTCTTTGGCCAAGTGATCAGTGGTAGGTACTATCCTGCTGGCCCAGTGGGGATACAGTCTGGATTCACAACTATGATGTATGCAGGCAGCTCATGAGGCCTGTGAGCTCTTGTTCTGAACTCACCATGTGTTTGTGATGTCTGCTGCTTTGGGGGTGGGTGTCTCTGTGTTTCTGCATGTACATACATGTGGACACTGTGTCCCCTAGGGCCTCACGTGTCTCCCATATATACCTGTGTGTTCCTCTCTGTGTATGTGCACATCCCATAAGTGTGGGGGGTATGTCTGTGTATGTTTTGTGGAGTATAAAAGCAGGGTGAGCTAGAGCTTTGCAGTGCCCACCATGGATCATAGATCAAGCCATGGTCTAGGAACCTAAAAAAATTAAAGACTGGGGTCCCAGGCAAGGCATTCAGGGACTCCGGGCTGGGTCCTTTTTGACTCCTTCCCTTACATTGTCCTGGGACCCTCTTCTACATCTCTCCACTCTACCCACAATTTCTCCTCTCCCTCTCACCCCTGATGACTTCAGATGAGATTGTGTGGCCTGAGGGTGATGATGCACTGCCCCCAGACGCCCAGGACCTCACCTCCAAACTGCTCCACCAGAACCCTCTGGAGAGACTGGGCACAGGTAGGGCAGGCCCTGCTAACTTTTCCCACTACTTAGAAAAGGGGTAAGGGAGGCTGAGTCCATGTACCCTGGAGGTTCAGGCTTCAGTTACGGGCAGCCCCTCTGGATCCTGAAACTCTGCCCTGCTCCCTGTAGGCAGGGAAGGGAAGATGCTTGAGCTGACCCCCTGAGTATAGCTTCTCAAGGTCTGGCTTCTTACGAGGTTTGCTGACCTGGACTCCATGCGGCTCATCCTTCCCCCTTGCCCATGCCCTCCCTTTCCACAGGCAGTGCCTATGAGGTGAAGCAGCACCCATTCTTTACTGGTCTGGACTGGACAGGACTTCTCCGCCAGAAAGCTGAATTTATTCCTCAGCTGGAATCAGAGGACGATACTAGCTATTTTGACAGTAAGGCCGCCAATGTGTGGAGTGGAGTATGGGTCCTACCTGTTTGCCTAGAAACACCTGTGCACACTGAACTTGGCATTGGGAGCAACTTCTCAGGGCTCTGCTGAAATCTAATGGGGTCACAAGGAGGCCACCAGCAGGGCTCTGAAGGAAAGTGTCCTTTATGTCTGGCCCAGCCCGCTCAGAGCGATACCACCACATGGACTCGGAGGATGAGGAAGAAGTGAGTGAAGATGGCTGCCTTGAGATCCGCCAGTTCTCTTCCTGCTCTCCAAGGTTCAGCAAGGTGTGACTGAGGAGGCCCAGGATGGGCAGAACAGGCTGGAGGATCAGAAGAAGAGGGCCTGTCAAAGGGCACACCTGGGCAGGCTCAGGGAGTTGGGGTTGGGGCCGCCTCTAGAGAAAGAGGAGCTGAGGGCTGGGGCTACATATAGCCATATATAGGTGCTTCTAGAACCACCGTAGTCCCTGACGTGAGATGCCAGGTCAGATCCGTGGAATAACCGCTTCCCCAAATATTCAGGGGTGTGTGGAGGAGGGAAGGAGCCGACTGGTTGAAATTCCTAGGTTTCCGATGCTTTATGCCACTTGGGAGATACGGCTGCCAGAGCCCATCCCCAGCGCATGCCCTGTGCCCACAGGTGTACAGCAGCCTGGAGCGGCTCTCACTGCTCGAGGAGCGCCGGACACCACCCCCCACCAAGCGCAGCCTGAGTGAGGAGAAGGAGGACCGCTCAGATGGCCTGGCAGGGCTCAAAGGCCGAGACCGGAGCTGGGTGATTGGCTCCCCTGAGATGTGAGCACCCCAGAGTTCACCCAGGGTGGGCGACACAGCTATCCCTGCTTTGTCACAGACCATGGGAGAGACTCCGATGCCGCGGAGGAGTGCAGGTGGCAGTGAGGGGCATTCACAAGGGTGACTCCTAGAGGAATGTCTGCGGAGGAAAATTCTGTTACTATAACCCTTGTGTGCCCCTGAGGAGACTTCGCAGGAGGAGGGGGACCACCTGGGCCATCTCACCCCAGGCCTTGTGTCTCATAGATTACGGAAGCGGCTGTCGGTGTCTGAGTCGTCCCACACAGAGAGTGACTCCAGCCCTCCCATGACAGTGCGACGCCGCTGCTCAGGCCTCCTGGATGTGCCTCGGTTCCCCGAGGGCCCTGAGGAGGCCAGCAGCGCCCTCAGGAGGCAACCGCAGGAGGGGATATGGGTCCTGACTCCCCACTCTGGAGAGGGGGCCTCTGGGCCTGTTGCTGAACGCTCAGGGGAGCAGCGGCCAAAGCTGGATGAGGAAGCTGTTGGCCGGAGCAGTGGTTCCAGTCCAGGTATGGCCCAGTGGGCGGCCAAAGGCCCTAAGCTGGAGGATACTGCAGGGCGGGGAAGCTCAGCAGCATCGCGGTCTCACTGCTCCCTTGGGCCTACAGCTATGGAGACCAGAGGCCGTGGGACCCCGCAGCTGGCTGAGGGAGCCACAGCAAAGGCCATCAGTGACCTGGCTGTGCGTAGGGCCCGCCACCGGCTGCTCTCTGGGGACTCAACAGAGAAGCGCACCACTCGCCCTGTCAACAAAGTGATCAAGTCCGCCTCAGCCACAGCCCTCTCACTCCTCATTCCTTCCGGTGAGGCCCCTGGGGAACTGGGATAAAACTCATAGGAAGGGCCTTAGAATCTCTAGGCCTTGGCAAGGTTCTGCACATGGCAGGTGTATATGTATTAAGCAGGGATCTCAGAGACTGTGGTCTCTGAAGGTGTGTATTGGTGTCTGGGGTTGTGTATATATACATGTGCCAGAAGGCAGGACAGCACCATGTCACAAGTGCAGGCTTTGGGGCAGAGAGCTCACACTTAAATCCTGGCTCCATCACTAACAGGCTTTTGACCTTGAGCAAGTTGCTTAACTCCTCTAAGCCTCAAGTTTCTCATCCAGAAATGTGGATATAATAGTGGCCAGCTCATCAGTTAATTGTGACATTTAAATATGTATGATAAGCTTACATAGTCCTTGATACATAATGCTAGCTGCCATTTCTCATCACCACCACCGTCTCTTGGGGTCTGGGCACAGGAGAGGGCTTCACAGGTCAGGGGCTGTGGAGAACATGGACCTGGGCTCAGGCTCTGTGACTAGAGTTGTGCTGAAATCAACAGACTGGACCGTGGGCCAGGCCAAGGCCCTCTGATCCACTAAGTCCTGGCTTCTCCTTCTCTAGAACACCACACCTGCTCCCCGCTGGCCAGCCCCATGTCCCCACATTCTCAGTCGTCCAACCCGTCATCCCGGGACTCTTCTCCAAGCAGGGACTTCTTGCCAGCCCTTGGCAGCGTGAGGCCTCCCATCATCATCCACCGAGCTGGCAAGAAGTATGGCTTCACCCTGCGGGCCATTCGCGTCTACATGGGTGACTCCGACGTCTACACCGTGCACCACATGGTGTGGGTATGTCTGACCATCCAGACCTGCTGTCTCCCAGCTTCATCATCCTTCCGGCTTCCCCTTTGTGGAGCCCATCTGTCCCTGCTCGGGGGTCAAAGGGTGGTGGTGAAGGGGCTCACAGCTTAATGTGCAGAACCAAGCCCCATACTTCGTGTTCAGGCTCCAGTCTGAGTACTATTCTCTTCCTGGGGCAGCACGTGGAGGACGGAGGTCCGGCCAGCGAGGCAGGGCTTCGTCAAGGTGACCTCATCACCCATGTCAATGGGGAACCTGTGCATGGGCTGGTGCACACAGAGGTGGTGGAGCTGATCCTGAAGGTTAGTGCAGGGCGTGCTGCCCGCATGGTCCCTGAATGACCTCGGCCTGTGAGTCTGTGATGGCAGTTAGGGGAGTGGGTGAGTTGGGTGCACACACACCTACACTGAGTATGGATGTAGGTACACACAGCCCGGGCGCGGTGGCTCCTGCCTGTGATCTCAACACTTTGGGAGGCTGAGGCAGGTGAATCACTTGAGACCAGAAGTTCGAGACCAGCCTGGCCAACGTGGTGAAACCCTGCCTATACTAAAAATACAAAAAAAAAAAAAAAAAAATGGCTGGGCACGGTAGCTCACGCCTGTAATCCCCGCACTTTGGGAGGCCGAGGTGGGTAGATCACCTGTGGTCAGGAGTTTGAGACCAGCCTGCCCAACATGGCAAAACTCTATCTCTACTAAAAAATACAAAAATTAGCCAAGTGTGGTGGTAGGCACTTGTCATCCCAGCTACTTGGGAGACTGAGGCAGGAGAATCGCTTGAACCCAGGAGGCAGAGGTTGCAGTGAGCTGAGATTGCACCACTGCACTCCAGTCTGAGTGACAGAGTGAGACTCTGTCTTAAAAAAAAAAAAAAAAAAAAAAAAAAAGATGTAGGTACACACAGAACTTGAATGTGGCACAACAGAGAGTTTTCTCCACAAGGCGGCACCCTCCCTGACTAAGGCCCAGGGATCCTTCTGAGCTGTGGGTAGGGCTGCAGAATGGGATGGGTTAGCCTGTTCTCTACCTTCTTACCCCAGACTACTCTGGGGCTCCAATGGGAGACATTTCCTCATCTGTGAAGACAGAATAATACAGGCCCGTGGTTCAGATGTGTTGGTGCAGGGGCAAAAGCTGATGCTGTGGTATAGCCATGCCAGGAGGGAAGCATATGGCTCCAGCTTAGCCTAGGCCTCATGCTCTGCTCTCCAGAGTGGAAACAAGGTGGCCATTTCAACAACTCCCCTGGAGAACACATCCATTAAAGTGGGGCCAGCACGGAAGGGCAGCTACAAGGCCAAGATGGCCCGAAGGAGCAAGAGGGGCCGCGGCAAGGATGGGCAAGAAAGGTGAGCCAGGTGCAGTCCAGAGGGTTTTCTCTGAGCCACATGAGTGCTGGTACGTGCCGGGTGCCTTGGCCCTGGGCCCAGGGTGTGCTGTGCTCTCTGCATTGACTCAGCCTTTGACCCTTATCCCCACAGCAGAAAAAGGAGCTCCCTGTTCCGCAAGATCGCTAAGCAAGTATCCCTGCTCCACACCAGCCGCAGCCTTTCTTCCCTTAACCGCTCCTTGTCATCAGGGGAGAGTGGGCCAGGCTCTCCCACACACAGCCACAGCCTTTCCCCCCGATCTCCCACTCAAGGCTACCGGGTGACCCCCGATGCTGTGCATTCAGGTACGAAGGGCTCCCTGACAGAAAACTGTCAGAAACAACCCTGGGAAATAGGAGAGTCCTAGACCCTGTGTGCTTGTCACAGACCCACTCTGAATCTCTCATTCAGCCGCCCCCTGGAAGATCCTGTAGTCTTGGGGAGGAATTAATTGATGGGGAAGGGGGTAGCTTGGTTTCTGGGACATAACAGGGCTAAGCCCTGTCTTGCCCTTCGTCACTTCTAACAGCTAACACTGCTCTGCTTTTGTCTGTCTGTCTGTCTCTGTACAAAGTGGGAGGGAATTCATCACAGAGCAGCTCCCCCAGCTCCAGCGTGCCCAGTTCCCCAGCCGGCTCTGGGCACACACGGCCCAGCTCCCTCCACGGTCTGGCACCCAAGCTCCAACGCCAGTACCGCTCTCCGCGGCGCAAGTCAGCAGGCAGCATCCCACTGTCACCACTGGCCCACACCCCTTCTCCCCCACCCCCAGCAGCTTCACCTCAGCGGTCCCCATCACCCCTGTCTGGCCATGTAGCCCAGGCCTTTCCCACAAAGCTTCACTTGTCACCTCCCCTGGGCAGACAACTCTCGCGGCCCAAGAGTGCGGAGCCACCCCGTTCACCACTACTCAAGAGGGTGCAGTCAGCTGAGAAACTGGCAGCAGCACTTGCCGCTTCTGAGAAGAAGCTAGCCACTTCTCGCAAGCACAGCCTTGACCTGCCCCACTCTGAGCTAAAGAAGGAACTGCCGCCCAGGGAAGTGAGCCCTCTGGAGGTAGTTGGAGCCAGGGGTGTGCTGTCTGGCAAGGGGGCCCTGCCAGGGAAGGGGGTGCTGCAGCCTGCTCCCTCACGGGCCCTAGGCACCCTCCGGCAGGACCGAGCTGAACGACGGGAGTCGCTGCAGAAGCAAGAAGCCATTCGTGAGGTGGACTCCTCAGAGGACGACACCGAGGAGGGGCCTGAGAACAGCCAGGGTGCGCAGGAGCTGAGCCTGGCACCTCACCCAGCAGTGAGCCAGAGTGTGGCCCCCAAAGGAACAGGAGAGAGTGGGGAAGAGGAAACTTTCCCATCCAGAGACCCTAGGAGCCCGGGCCCAGTGGTCCCAAGCCTATTGACAGGGATCACACTGGGGCCTCCCAGAAGGGAAAGTCCCAGCGGTCCCCACAGGAGGCTTGGGAGCCCACAAGCCGTTGAGGAGGCTGCCAGCTCCTCCTTACCAGGCCCCAACCTGGGTAGGTCTGGAGCCACAGACCCCATCCCTTCTGAAGGTTGCTGGAAGGCTCAGCACCTCCACACCCAGGCACTAGCGGCACTTTCTTCCAGCACTTCAGGACTCACCCCCACCAGCAGTTGCTCTCCTCCCAGCTCCACCTCTGGGAAGCTGGGCATGTGGTCCTGGAAATTCCATATTGAGGGCCCAGACAGGGCATCCCCAAGCAGAAAGGCAACCATGGCAGGTGGGCTAGTCAACCTCCAGGATTTGGAAACCACAACTCCAGCCCACCCTAAGAACCTGTCTCCCAGGGAGCAGGGGAAGACACAGCCACCCAGTGCCTGTCCACCTTGTGAGGATCCCAGCCAGGGCTGGCTATGGGAGTCTGAGTGTGCACAAGCAGTGAAAGAGGATCCAGCCCTGAGCATCACCCAAGTGCCTGATGCCTCAGGTGACAGAAGGCAGGACGTTCCATGCCAAGGCTGCCCCCTCACCCAGGAGTCTGAGTCCAGCCTCCTCTGGAGGGGCCAAGAACCAGGGGGCCATCAAAAGCATCGGGATTTGGCATTGGTTCCAGATGAGCTTTTAAAGCAAACATAGCAGTTGTTTGCCATTTCTTGCACTCAGACCTGTGTAATATATACTCCTGGAAACCATCGTTATGTCTTTTGTTTGCTTGTTTTCCTTCGGTCAACCCATATGTAACTAGGTCCTGTGTTGCTGCTGGGAATAAAACAGTTTCCATCATCAGGGGAGGGCCACCTAACCCAGCTTGACTTCCCAAAGGCTGTGACATTTTAGCTCAAACATGAAGAACAGATGATACGTAGTAGTTGCTGGGTGTGGCAAGGGTGGAGGCTGGTTTAAGAAAGGCTGTCCAGGCAACATTTAGCACATACAGTATACCTGGTATATTCAAGGAACCAAAGATAATTCAAAGTAGAAGTGGGTCTGGCAAGTGAGGCAAGGGCCATGTCTAATGGTCTTCCAGGAGATGACTTTGTGAAGGTGATGGGGAACCAGAAAATACCATGTAGCAACTAAAATTCCTTCTTTATAGATAAGGGCACTCAGGCTTTGATGGCCATGGTAATACAGCTTGGGTAGAACTGGGGTTAGAACCTAGGTTTCCCTTGGACTCCAGAACTCACATGTGTCTCCTAACTTGGATTGCTTCAGCCAGGAAATGAGGAGGGGAAGAAGTGAGAGGAGGCAGTTTAACTTTGGGTGTGTTTGAGATCGAAGACAGAACAGCCCAAGAGTCATAAAGTCCACAGGAGGAAAGAGTTTTTAAAATGGACGGAGAAGTTACTTGATAAATGCCGAGGTGAGGGTGAGATGAAAACAAAGCTGCCAGTCATATTTAGTAAGAAAACCTTCATGATTGTAGCCAGTGAGCTCTTCCTGGGCTGTTGCAGGTAGAGGCCTCAGCATTGCAGGTGGATGGACATCGTGTGCGCAGCCCTCATTGAGTAAAACTTCATTTGATGGGTAGTGCAGGAGGAAGGGGGAGGAAATAAGTGGGACCACAGCCAGGGGAGTCAGGAGGTGGCATCACAGGGCAGGCAGTGGGGCTTGGCAGAGTACCAAGGCTTTGTCTCCATAGTGGTGGAAGACTTGAGAAACTGTCTTGCACTGGTTGCACTGATCGTCCCACAATCCAGTGCCTAGGCCTGAAGAAGTGTTAGGAGGCTCATTGCCTGGGAAGGCGGTGGCCACCAGAGGGCACACTGTATCCACAGTGGCAGAGCCCATTTGTGCAGATATTTGGCCCCTCAGCCTTCTAGTCCTCTCTTCACTTCTTCATTCATTCACAGTAGACTCTGGGCTAATGTACCGGGGCCTTGGCAGACAGATTACAGGTTGTGAGCTGGAGGATGGCAGGGGCATGGCTGAGGGAGCAAGTGCCCCGTGCATATAGGGATCTGGTCAGGAGCAGCACACCACAGGTGAAAAGGATGTTGGGAACTGCCCTCCTAGAGGGTTGGAAATGGGGATGGGAAGAGGAAGCACAGAGATGCTAAACATCCTATACCACATCGGGCAATTGCCCCAAGTGTCAGTAGTGTTCCCTTTGAGAAACTGGTGGGGGTAGTGAAGAGTTCCTGAAAGGTAACTTCAGGGAAGTGGTATTATCTTCTGTTTTAGGAAGATCACTCTGGCTGCAGTATAGAGAGGCTGGAGTGGAGTGAGGGTACCACAGAGGATAAGGTAGTGCGGTGTGAACTAGAACAGCAACAGTGAGGAGGTAAGGAGGGAAAGGGTAGGAAGCTGGACATCTAGATTTGGCAGCCATCAGGCAGTAGAAGGCAATGAAAGCCACAAGAGATGAGGACTGTCCAGGGAACATACGCAGGATGAGGAAGAAGTCCTGAGTTACTGGCACTAGCTGAGGGGGTAGAGCCAGTGAAAAGAAGTTGAAGGTGGGGAATGAGATCCCGAATCAGGGAGAAGCCAGACCATCTAATTTTGTAATTCACCCTAAGATCAATGGAGACTTAGTAATTGTTTGCCACATGTTCCGATTTGTATTTTGAAAAGATGCCTGGTTGCTATAATCAGAATGGATTTGAGGGGGACAAGCATGGAAGAAGGGGGGCCTTCCAGGATGAAGGATGCAGATGGTAGTGAAGCAGTGAACTCAGAAGTGGTGTTTTGATTGATACTTGGTGAAGGACTTTAGATATGGAGCAGAGGGCTATCGGGGATGATGACTGACTACATTTCTGACTTACATAACCAGATGAATTGTATTTCCATTCACCGAAATAAGAAACAAGGAAGAGAACCAGGGCTAAGTAGTTCAGTGCTGCATTCCATAAGCTAAATATGAAGTAGCTTCCAATAGAGGTCTGGGCAAGTGAAATAAACAGATGTAATTGTCCTAGAGATGGTGGGTGGATTCATGACTGTGGATAAAACTGCCAGGTAAAATGGCGTTAAGTGAGAATTGAAGGAATCCAGGAGATGTAAAAGAACAGTCAGATGTCAGAAGAATATTAGATTAATGAGTTGTAATAAGACTCCACGAAGGAGCTTTCCATGGAGAGGATAGTTAACAGTGATGGTTATTGAAGGCATCAAGAAAAGCAGTTTCAAACAGTGGTGGAACCAGTACTGAAATACTTGAGATGAGGAAATAAGGATATTTAAGACAGCTCTTTCCAAAGGCTTGGCTTTGAAGAGGAGAAAAGAAATAAAGATGTATGGGATGATTGAGTAGGGATTGGGGGAGTAGAATGAGAACCAACCAACCATGTTTAAATATCAATGGAGATGATCCAGTTGAAGTAGAGAAAGAATTGATCTTAATCTTGGGAGATTCCTAAGGTGGAAGAAAATAGATTCCAAAATACATGTGGAGGGCTGGCTTTAGTTGGAGGCAACTATTGTAATTTAACAGGTGGGAGGGAGAATAGTTATATAGATGTAGATAAGGTTGTAGGTTTGGTGGTAGGAAGGTAAGGGAATTCATAGCCAATCATACTTTTTCTGCCAAGTAAACAAGTTTTTTTTTTGTTTTTTTGAGATGGAGTCTCGCCCTGTTGCCCAGGCTGGAGTACAATGGTGCGGCCTTGGCCCACTGTAACCCCTGCATCCAGGGTTCAGGCAATTCTTATGCTTCAGCCTCCCGAGTAGCTGGGATTACAGGTGCATGCTACCACGCCCAGCTAATTTTTGTACTTTTAGTAGAGACGGGGTTTCACCATGTTGGCCAGGCTGTTCTCGAACTCCTGACCTCAGGTGATCCGCCCGCCTAGGCCTCCCAAAGCGCGGGGATTACAGGCATGAGCCACCACACCCAGCCCCAAGTAAACAAGTTTGAAGTGTCGGTGAGACACCCACCCAGGAGCCCAGTGGAAATATCCAGCCAGCAGGTAGGGTTCAGAAGAAAGAACTGGGAAGGAGATAGAAATCTGAGCATCCTAAACACAGAAGTATGAACAACCCTGGGATCAGGAGAAATCCATAGTTCCTAGCAGTGGTCTTGGGATGCTGTGTAGCTAAAGTGTAGTGGGGAGAAAAGACATAGACAAGGTCACTTAGAACAGGCTGTTCCCTGCCCAATCTGACTTATTTGTAATTGACTACACATGGGTGGGGCCTGAGACATGGATGAGCGCTGCAATATCCTATGCAACAAGAGGTCATCACATGTTTGCTCATTACATTCCCAGAATACAGGAAGCTCAACAGTGTGCCTTGGTAGGAGATGACAAGGGCCTGGGGCAACAAGGGGAGAGACTATAAAGCTGGGTCCATTTCCCCCTCCCCCAGAGTAGAATGTGGAAACACTTTTCATTCTGGGTAGAAATATGAGAACCAATAAACAGCTTATTAGTCAGGAGTGGGCAGTGAGGTGTGGAGGAAATGGCATTCAGTTTTAATTTTCTGAGTCAATATCTGAGACTCCCTGTGTCTGTGTTCGGTGGACAGGACTCTGGCATCATGCCTGCTTGGAGTGGATGTCCTCCCCTAGGAAGAAAAGAGCCTTTGGTTGCCCCAGTTCAGCCCAAGTACTAGTCTTTTGGCGCTTACTGGAGAGAAGGTTTGGAAGTTTCAAGGGCTGTTCAACACCTGAGTACTTTTCTCTCTTGACCCCCACTCTGCCCCTAGCCCACCCTTTCATAGCATGAAGACAAAAAATTACTTTATTGCAATGTGTTTATTGCATTACCGGAGCAAGTTGGCCAGACTGTCCCCTCTTGGGGAAGGTTATAAAACAAAAAGACCAATAAGTAACTCCTCTCGCCTTTCCCCCTACCCTCCCCCACAATTGCACAGCAATGTCTGAACACATCTGGTGACAAGAACAATTTGCAAAGTGGTCTAGGAACTACATATGAACTGTCCCATCACAAGACATACAATTGGCTTTCTTGGGAGTAAGATATTTTTACGTAAAAACTACATGAATTTTTTTTGGACTACATCGAAGACAACAGAATAAATTTTCACAAGTAACAGGGCACCAAAGTCACATGCTGGAATTTGTAAGGAAACGGGGTTGTTTGCCACAAGTGGCTGGAGCTAAAGCAGGGTTGAGCAGTTGGCCACAGAGGGCCCAAGCAGGCCCCCTATCTGGACCCTCTGGTTTCTGAGACCACTGAAGCCTCACAGAGGCCTACTCTGGGTTCTTAACTAGCAGCAGAGACCACCTTAGAAAACAGGAATTGCCCAGGTGCAATTCTCAGTTTCAGAGAATACATGGGGCTGATTCCTTGCAGCAAAAAGAGGAGACCTGTGGAAGACACCACATTGGCTCTCAAAGCTTCTTCACAGCACATGAGGCCTAAAGTAAGTGGAGGTCCCATCAAGGCTTGGAGAGGGAGTGAAAGTGTTGGGAGGTCCTCATTCTTGCCAGGTCAGTGGTAAGGACACAGGCAGCCTATCCAGGCCTGAATCATGGCATGGCATCTATGGCCAGGTGGAGATGGCACTGTTCTGTGATGAAAGCTTCACCTGAAAACGATGGGCCTAGTACCTGTGTCCAGCCAGCCCCAAGCTGCTTTCATGTCAGTAGCTGGGTTCTCCAGCCAGGGGTATAATGAGCCCCTCTGATCTTGGTCTCTCTTTGCCCTCTGCCTCATTGAAACTGCAGTTAAGATGCCAAAACAGATAGTCCCAGGGTCCAGATCATGGGACAGGAAACAGCACTAGATTCTCATGAAAGAGGCCAAGATCTCCTCTCAAGTCATGGGCGTAGAGATGCACCTTGCTACCCTATCCCCCTCTACACACCAGGCTCAGTGGGTAGTAGACTGGTCACTATGCCATTTCCACTGGCTCAGGGTCAAGCAAGTCATGTGGCAACTGGTCAGAAAAGATACTGTCAAACCTCTCAAATGACCCCTGGGTCTTAGATCCCACAAAACAATGAATTCAAGAACGAAAAACAAAAGAAAAAAAAAAATGAAGGAATGTAGGACTGAAAAAAAGCAGCCCTTCTCCACAAGCCAGCCCAAGTGTAGATAAAGATGGTACTTGGTCTCTCCCTGCACACCCTCTGTGTCTGCCCAAAAAGGAGCAGACACACTGAATACTACAGGCATGTATCTGTATTTCCATTTTGGTTTAAAAGACACTCAGAACACACTGAAATGTTAGTACCAGACAGGAGGGATTCCTTACACGTAATCGAGCATCCACCTGCTTCAGCAGGTTCAACACCAGGTGCAAAGCCATGCAGGTGTGCCCAGCAGCAATTAGCTTGGTATTACTCAGTAAAACTTTCAGTAAGATTTCAATCGACAGTTTGGAGAAGGGATGTGCTGGCTATTAGTTAAATTACTTTAGAGGGGGGTTCATTTGTCTCTGTCTCACCCAATCCTGAAACTGCAATGTAACCAAGAAAAAGCCAAAGATAAGCACTCCCTTCCTATCCTCATCGCTAGTAACTGGAGGTTTCTCCAAATTTATAAATCTATGTCTACATCATGGTCCATATTTTAGATGCTGTCACGGAAATAAGTGCTCAGGTAAAGTTATATTTTTCTTTCACCCCCAAAACTAGAGCTTTCCTAGCTGTAACCTTATAAACCAAGAGGCAGGTACTGGCTTCTCTAGCTCAGCCAGGATGCCTGACTGCACAGCTTTGGGTTCAAACAGCTGACTCACTCTGAGCCTATTATGGTTCCGGGATTGGCTCAGAGGCAGCTGGACTCTATTTGTCAAATGAGTGTTGACTGATTGATGGGTGTGGGGCATGATGGGGGCAGGAATAGATGCCTGCCCCCACTCCATTTGCCTAGCTTCACTCAGCTGGAAGGCTTAAGCCACATGGAGCAGAAGATTCCTGGCCTAAAATCAAGGCCACTGGAGCATGAGGGCAGACTGCACATAGCCTTTATGGCAGGATCACAAAAAAAGGCAAAGAGAAAAGCTTCCAGATGGCTTCTACTAACAGTCTAAACACTAAGCCATCTTCTCTCCCTGCAAAAGCTTCAGAAACCACTGTATGGAAGCACATGTGTAATGTGGTATGACTCTCACCCGGACCACAGGGCCCCTGGGTCTGTGATTTACTGAGGCCCCTGACCACAATCTGACTCCCCTCCTTAGCAACCTGTAGCTCCCAAAACCCCATCCAGCAAAGGAGGGGGAGATGAAGGGAAATTAAATCATGTTTACTATTTCTGCAGGGCCTTTAAACTTGGAAAGCACATATAATAATGTTGTTCTATATTGTTATTTGGTATATCAAGCCATCTAAAAGCACTGGATTGCACCTTTTCTTGACTCATACAAACAAGTTACAAAGATTTCAAACAATAGATCATTCTTTAGGCTAAGGAAACACCACACAAGCACCAACTTCATTTTATGATTCAAAACTCACCATCCCCACAAAAAGAACGCTATTTCTCATCTCAGAGAAACAGGCAGGACAGAAGGGGTTACACTGACCAATTTTAGTGTTTGCTAAAACTCACAATTTCTAGTCTTTTTATGTTCAAGTTTTGGTACAGAAGTATACATTCATCTATGAGTGCTACGTTTTTCCATCAAACATTGGTCTGGCAACAAACATTGTTTTGTTGGCTTCTGAACATAATACCTCTTTAAAGGGAGGGGCTGATGAGATGCTGAAGCCTAAATTATGTTGGTAAGAAATAAAGTACCTTCAGTTGAAGGTTTTTTTTTTATCATCTTGGCTTAGATTGTTTGAATGAAATCCCAAGCCTTCCCATTTTCCTTTGGTTGTCTTTTTCATCAAATCCCATTCTATCACAAAACCAAAACAGCCTTCTTCGTGGGGGGAAGAGAGACTGCCAAAGCAAAACAGAACTCCCAGCAGAGCCATGCCCCTGCTGCACTCTCAAGAGTTAAGGATTTAAAAAAGACATGGCCTCTTCAGAGGCTTCCAAATACAACCCCACCCACTATAACCATCAAGCCTAATATTCTGTTGAGGGTGCCTGGCTAAACAAAACAAAAACCCCAATGAAATAGACTTTCAAAAAAACATCTGCTTCCAGCTTAGTATGTCAGTGCAGCGGCATGGCTGAGTCCTAGAGAACCTCAGGCCTCTAATGCCCCCATCCCGGCCGGCTGCTGCTCGGCCTCTCCACTTCACATTCACAGAATCACTTCTTGTGCAAAACAAGCAGTCTATGTAGAAAGAATGCCCTCATCGTAGTCTAATAAAAACTGTAGAAAAAAATGCCAGAGAACCACCTCTCTTCCCACTTCCTCTTTATCTGCACAGCGAGGGCATCTGTGCATGAACAGGGTAGGCAAGCCTGACATTGAGGGAGTCGTTGTGCTGAACCAAGGATGTCTGCTGGTAATGGAGCACTAGCTCCTTCAGAGAGCTGTACAGGTTGTAGGGCTCTGCAAAGCCATAGCCCCGAGCAGTGCTGTAGATCACACAGTGCTTCACTTCCCCATCAGCCCTGCAATGACACACCACAGAAGAAATGGTAAGGTAGGTAACGATAAATAAAGGGACGCTAAATGGCCAGAAGTCTGAGAGCAACTGTTATGCAGATAAGTGTTTTTTGTTAACCAGGCAAAGCTTGTAAAATTGCGTCCCCATTCCCTACAGACTTGGCCACAGATACAGGCGTTAAAACAACCATAAATGTAAATGTTTCCTTTCTTTTTCTTTTTTTTAGACAGGGTCTCACTCTATCACCAAGGCTAGGGTACAGTGGCTTGATCACAGCTCACTGCAGCCTCAAACTCCTGGGCTCAAGTGATCCTCCCACCACAGCTTCCCAAGTAGCCAGGACTACAGGTGTGAGCCACATGCCCAGCTACTTTTTTATTTTTAGTAGAAATGGGGTCTTGCTATGTTGCCCCGGCAGGTCGTGAACTCCTGGGCTCAAGGAATCCTCCTGCCTTAGCCTACTAAAATGCTGGGATTACAGGTATGAGCCGCTGTGCCCAGCCAAGGGTAGTTTTTGATTAATCAGTTTATGTAAGGACTCCAACCAAGTCCTGAACCTACAGGCTGCCACCCAATAACCTGAGTGAGTGAGCAACTGGGCTTCCTGCCTTCCTTATTATTCTTAGAAGACCCAAAGTCATACAAGAACCATCCTCACCTATATTTCCACTCAGATAACTGGAATAGCCCAAGTCAAGGAGAAATGAAATGTTGCAAGTAGTTCTATCTTTGGATAACAGTAATCCAATGCACTTTTCAACTCCTCCCCCATTTTCCAACTGTAAGACATCCCATTCATCTTTTTGAGGTCCATCTCAGATGCCTTTTCCACAAAACCTCCCAATCCACTCTTTCTCCACTAGAATTAACCCTTCCACATGTGCACAGCCTACTAATGATACTTATTTCACAGTGGTTCTATTCATCTTGGATATTTGGTGAAATGAAAAAACCCTGGTGCAATAGAAAAATGTGGGTTTTGAAACCACGTAAACTTGGATTCAAACTCTGACTCCATGACAGAAGTAGAGCGCTACAAACAAGATGATCACATAAAGCACTGAGCAGTCTGTTAATATGAATGCCTTTCCTCTATCTTCTCCACTTTGCCCTCTAAGGGCACAATCACTTTGTCACTTTGTTTGCCTTCTGCCACATCCATCAGTAGCATCATCATCATCATATTAGTAGGTGACATTTACTTCTTATGTTAAAAGCATATTGTATGACATAGATTAGCTCATTTAATCCTCACAAAAACCCTAAAGTAGGTATTATCCTTATTTTACAGATAAGGAAACTGGGCAAAGACTAAGTAATTTACCCAAGGTGACCCAGCTAGTAAGCAGTAGAGCCAGGAGCTGAACCCAGTATATCTGGCACCATCGTAACTCTTTTCTAAGTGTGGCTTTTGTCAATGAAGATGTTTGCCTTCTTAAGGAATATATTCCACACTCAGGCAAAAATCTGACTGAGGCACAGTTAGTTATCCCCAAAATTTCACTTTCCATTACAAGGAAAATGGGCTTTTCTCAAAAAAGTCACATGATTCTCTTACGGAAAACACGTCCACATTTCCTATCACTACATCAACAGAATAATATATAATTTAAATTTTTAGATAGAGTTTTCCTTCTGAAGTAAAAACAGTTCTATTTAATCAAGCCTTTCCTAATCTGACACTGGAGACCATACTAGGTGTATAGGATACTACTCAAGAATTAAGTGATTTTTTTTTTTTTTTCCAATTTAAGATCTCACATTACCTTTCACAGATACCTGAAATCCAACAGCAATACTGCAGGACCTAATCTACTTACCATGTAAATTAAAACTCCAGGATAATTTCAGATATCATTTCTCATAAAGCTGGGTTTTTTTGTACTAATAGTTATGGTCCAAGCCATGGGTCCTCGTTACTGTACATTAACTAATTTCATCTGAATTTTACAAGGGGTTGATTTCATATTAATTAATGCAAAAGATTTCAAAAGGCTATATCCCCAGAGAAGACTTACACCACAGAGCAAGCATAGCATCCTTTCTTGCTACTCTCACGAATTAAGAATGCACCATCAGGTTTCCCATAAAGCAAGTCCTCTGCTTGTACTCGATTGATATCCTCAACAAACCAGGTTTTCTCATCATAGTGGGGCAGGTTTTCATCTTCCTCATTGATAAAATAGTTCCTAAAAATTAAATGTTAATTGTTATTCTAACAAGTTACTTCTATCTAAAAGCAAATTCATAAATAAAACACTCTTCTAAATCTTTAAACCACAAATGACAAAGCAAAATTGCAATTAGTTGGGTGTTAGCTTCATTACTTGCTATGGTGCATAAAGCACAGAATTCATGTTTCATCCAATAAGCTGAAATATGAACATCTGAATAACAGTGCTTTTACATCCAGATTTTGAGTAGCTATACTCAAAGTAGCTCATACATCCAGATTTTGAGTTCAGAGGCAGGTCTCTGAACTCCAGTGCCTATAGGGTACTTTCAGGCAATTCAATTCAATTCAAAAGAGAGTCAAAGTTCTAGATTCAATGTCCTCAAGTGACAATGACAACCAATATTTACCATGTATAAACAAGGCGCATGTCTTATATTGATAACAAAGCCCTCTGACCAAAAGGTCTAGAGAGAACTTACTCATCAGCATCCTCATTCTTAATTCCCAGCCAGGCATTCAGGCGTTTCTGTCTCACCCCTTTGTGATTGAGCCATCTGCCAGAGGAAAGACACCAGTGTCAGTATCTATGCAAACTCTGACTGGACAAAGTAGGTATGTCTGAGCTGACTAAACTTCTAGAGTCTAGGCACCTCTTGTTTTTCCTAATCCCACAAAGAGTGGGCAAAGATTTCTCAAAATAGTCTCTCATTACTTTTCTTTCAACTACTATCAAGATGAACTGATCTTTTCTGGAAAAAGGCAGAAACATAAAGGGCTACTTGAAATTAGGCCCTTCACTTTTCATTTTTCTTTTCTGGAAGATGTGCCACCACAAGCACATATATACTCGCACTCACAGTGGGACATTTGTTTCTGAAAACATTAGTTAGGTGAGCATGGTGTCACGTTGGCAATCTCCACTAAGCCTGAGAACCCACTTTCCGTGTGACCTACTGAATTGAGTTTAATATTTCAACTAAAAACTTCAAGATCTATTTTTGCATTTAAGCAGGCCACAAGAAATTCAGGGTGGCAATCTGAGTAATTAATGAGTGAACTTCATTACCAAGAAAATCACAGTATCCAGGCTGGGCTCAGTGGTTCATGCCTGTAATCCCAGCACTTTGGGAGGCCAAGGCAGGTGGATCACCTGAGGTCAGGAGTTCAAGACCAGCCTGGCCAACATAATCAAACCCCATTTCTACTAAAAATACAAAAATTAGCCAGGTGTGGTAGTGCATGCCTGTAATCCCAGCTACTAGGAGGCTGAGGCAGGAGAATTAAGCTTGAAACCAGGGGGCAGAGGCTGTAGTGAGCTGAGATTGCACCATTGCCCTCCAGTGTGGGCGACAGAGCGAGACTCGATCTCAAAAAAAAAAAAAAGAAAGAAAGAAAAGAAAATCGTAGTATCTCTTAAAATGTACCAGTATTTTAGATGTAAAATGAGGTAAACCAGCACATTTTGTTCCTTTCAGATGGCCAACAGTCTAAAACTAGGGTGGAGGAGTGGAAAGCACCTTCATTCATCATTACCCACTAAGCAAGGCTCCTATCATTCAGGTTTTATCATACACACCATCCCCTCAGGGAGGATGACCCTAACTGTCCCAACTAAGGCAGTCCCCGGTCACTCTCTACACTTTACCTTGTTTTATCATCTTCATAGCACTTAGTTAAAATCCATTATTTTATATTTTTGTTTGGTTGGTTGGTTTTGGGTTTGTTTTTGTTTTTGTTTTTTTTTGAGATGGAGTCTCGCTCTGTTACCTAGGCTGGAATGCAATGGCAGGATCTCGGCTCACTGCAGCCTCCGTCTCCAGGGTTCAAGCAATTCTCTCACCTCTGCCTCCGCAGCTGGGACTACAGGCATGCGCCACCACGCCCAGCTAATTTTCCTATTTTTAGTAGAGACAGGGTTTCACCACGTTGGTCAGGTTGGTCTCGAACTCCTGACCTCAGGTGATCCGCCCACCTTGGCCTCCCAAAGTGCTGGGATTACAGGCGTGAGCCACTGTGCCAGGCCTATTTTATATTTGTATTTGTTTTTCTGTCTCCCCAATAAAATGTAAGCTGCTGTAATGAAAGAAGTCTGTCCTGTTTGTGGCTATGTTACCAATTATTAAAACAGCACATGCACATAGATATTCAACTGTCAGTAAACATTTGCTGGTGGGCTGCTTTTAACAAAATCTTCACAACTCCAGGATCATCCTCTATCTCTCTCTGACCCCAAGTATACAAGATAACTTGGCATCACACCTAATTTTAAAGTTCTGTTAGACAGATTTCACAGTCTTTCTCAGTAAGACTTGCCCTTTAGTTAACTTGGATTTCATTTTTTATGCTTAGGGAAACTGGAAAATAGATAATATGTGATCTTGATACAACTGATTTAGTAACAAGCCCCCTCCCCCACACCATGTCTGTCATCAAAATATCCAGATGCCCTCCTCTAAGCATTCTTATCACCCAAAGTTTTCTATCCTCAAAGAAGCTGACCTTCTCTTTATCAAAGAAATAAGCACACTGGATAAAAAGGCGTGAATTGAATTAATGTACCACATTTTCTCTTGAATCCCCATTTTCTTTTACCCACCAACCTCTTTAAACTGAGCCTCTCTTTCGGTCACACACAGTGTTAGGAACCCATTTCCTAGCACTTTCCTAATGAAAAAAAAAAGAAAAGAAAAATTGCTTTTGCTCCACCCTCCATTTATGATGGTGCCTACCTTCTGACTTAGGCAGCTTTTCCAATCTCCCAAAAGTCCATTTCAAAGACTTATCTAGTTCTGAGTCCTTACAAACCTATTAACAATGCCAGGAGCTGATTAGATTTTAAAAACCATTTTCAAAAACCTCTAATAACTTTAGTAAATATGTTAATTCACATTTAATGTTATTGAATAATGCACTGATCACAAATAATGCAATAAATTCTACAGGAAAAATCTAAGGCAAAACATTCAAAGACCTAACATCCAGTTCTGATTCTGTTAGTGTGGTAACTGGGTTGTAAAACCAACTAGATTTTTAGAAAGGATACTATATATACGTATTTTTTGGCATGGTCTTGGACCCATCTCTCTTTGGCGCAGCTATTTCTTCTAAAAAAAAAAAAAAAAAAAAAAAAAAAAAAGAAAACACTACTTCCACAGATTACATCAAAGTAATCTTAAGAAATACAAGACAGAAAAAATATCTGGTGTTAGCATATCTTTTCCTAGCCCTATCCCAGCAAGTAAGGGAAAAAATATGTATTATATAGTGTCCTTTCTAAAGATCTAATTGGTTTTACAGCCCAACTACCACACTTTAAGAGGAAGAGAGCTTGTGTTTCAGTCTAAGACAAAAGGATTAAGCTGGGAAAACCCTGAGAGAGAAGGACAGGAAAAACGACTTTAAAGCTGACGCCGTGGTCCTGGAAGAAAGCAGAAGCTTGTCTAGAGCCTCACTGAGTAGAAAATGGGGTGACAGAAAACAGTGCCTCATGCACAGGGCATCCTGGATGGAGAATGAGGTTTTACGATGCAGCATCTGTTGGTGGCCAGTGATGAGATTACTGTGAAGGACACCTTGGAATTTTCAGCAGTCAAGAGGGAGGCACAAAAGACCTTGTGCTCCTCTAATTTTCTGACACTACTTCAGGATGACATTCTTATATGATCCAAGTGTCAGTCTGTGTAGGAGGTAGGAATGATAACAGAGATTAAATATTTTTAATGTAACCAGGCCAGTGGGAGCTTGAAATAGATTTATTTATTTATTTATTTATTTATTTTAAATGAGGAATGTGCTGGGCACAGTGGTTCATGCCTGTAATCCCAGCACTTTGGGAGGCCAAGGCAGGTGGATCACCTGAGATCAGGAGTTCAAGACCAGGCTGGCTAACACGGTGAAACCCCGTTCCTATTAAAAATACAAAAAATTAGCCGGGCGTGGTGGGGCATGCCTGTAATCCCAGCTACTCGGGAGGCTGATGCAGGAGAACCACTTGAACCTGGAAGGCAGAGGTTGCAGTGAGCCGAGATCGCACCATTGCACTCCAGCCTCGGTAACAAAAGTGAAACTCTGTCTCCAAAAAAAAAAAAAAAAAAAAAAAGGAATGAAACTTGTCTTCCACCAAATTTTATGGACAGACATATTCTCTACATAAAAAAACAAAGTGGGATAATGTATACAATACTTTAAAAAGAAAAATCGCTTATAAAAATTTAGTTATCAGAAATATATTGAAGAATGAGGCCAGGTGCGGTGGCTCCATGCCTGTAATCCCAGCACTTTGGGAGGCTGAGGCAGGTGGATCATCTGAGGTCAGGAGTTTGAGACCAGCCTGGCCAACATGGTGAAACCCCATCTCTACTAAAAATACAAAAATTAGTTGGAGGTGGTGGTGCACGCCTATAATCCCAGCTACTCAGGAGGCTGAGGCAGGAGAATTGCTTGAACCCAGAAGGCAGAGGTTGCAGTGAGCCAAGATCGCACCACTGCACTCCAGTTTGGGCAACAAGAGCAAAAATCCATCTCAAAAAAAAAAAGAAATAAAGAATGATTCATTACTTTAAGAAACCCAAATTATCACTACTGGTGTGAATGTAAAATAGTGCAACCACTACGCAAAACAGTCTGGGCAGTTGTTCAGTGAAACACAGATAATTACCATATGATTCAGGAATTTCACTCCTCAGCATATACCCATGAGAAATGAAAATACATATCCATTCAAAAACCTGTATATAAATGTTCACAGCAGCATTACTGAAATAGCCAAAAAGACAGAAGCAACCCAAATGTCCACCAACTGGTGATGATTAAACAAAATGTGGTATAACTATACAACAGACTATTATTTGGCCATAAAAAGGAATGAAATACTGATATATGCTACAACGCAGACAAACTTTGAAAACACCATGCTAAGTGAAAGAAGCCAGTCACAAAAGAGTACATTTTACATTATTTTCATTCATATGAAATGTCCAGAATAGACAAATCCATAGAGACAGAAAGTAGATTAGCAGTTGTTTAGGGCTAGATGCAAGGGGTAATAGGGATGATAAGTAAAGGGTGCAGGGTTTTTTTTAAGGTGATGAAAATGTTCTAAAATATTTGGTGATGACTGTAAATACCTGTGAACATACTAAAAGCACTGAATAATACACTTTAAATGGGTGAACTGTATGGGATGTAAACTGTATCTCAATAAAGCTGTAAAAACAAAAAATAAAACCAGAACACACCACCCTCCTTTTTTTTTTCTATTTATTTATTTTTTATTATTATACTTTAAGTTCTAGGGTAAATGTGCACAACATGCAGGTTTGTTACATATGTATACATGTGCCATGTTGGTGTGCTGCACCCATTAACTCGTCATTTACATTAGGTATATCTCCTAATGCTATCCCTCCTCCCTCCCCCCTCCCCACAATAGGCCCCGTGTGTGATGTTCCCCTTCCTGTGTCCAAGTGATCTCATTGTTCAATTCCCACCTATGAGAGAAAATGCGGTGTTTGGTTTTCTGTTCTTGCGATAGTTTGCTGAGAATGATGGTTTCCAGCTTCATCCATGTCTCTACAAAGGAAACGAACTCATCCTTTTTTATGGCTGCATAGTATTCCATGGTGTATATGTGCCACATTTTCTTAATCCAGTCTGTCACTGATAGACATTTGGGTTGATTCCAAGTCTTTGCTATTGTGAATAGTGCTGCAATAAACATACGTGTGCATGTGTCTTTATAGCAGTATGATTTATAATCCTTTGGGTATATACCCAGTAATGGGATGGCTGGGTCAAATGGTATTTCTAGTTCTAGATCCTTGAGGAATCGCCACACTGTTTTCCACAATGGTTGAACTAGTTTATAGTCCCACCAACAGTGTAAAAATGTTCCTATTTCTCCACATCTTCTCCAGCACCTGTTGTTTCCTGATTTTTTAATGATTGCCATTCTAACTGGTGTGAGATGGTATCTCATTGTGGTTTTTTCCTTTTTTTTTTTTTTTTTTTTTAATACGGAGTCCCATTGTGTTGCCCATGCTAGAGTGCAGTGGGGTGATCTCAGATCACTGCAACCTCCACTTCCCAGGTTCAAGCAATTCTGCCTCAAACTTCTGACTAGCTGGGATTACAGGCATGTGCCACCATGCCTGACTAATTTTTATATTTTTAGTAGAGACAGGGTTTCACTATCTTGGCCAGGCTGGTCTCGAACTCCTGACCTCAGGTGATCCACCTGCCTCGGCCTCCCAAAGTGCTGGGATTACAGGTGTGAGTCACTGCACCCGGCCACATAGAACTCCTTTATCTGCAAACTCCCCTAGTACATATATTACTCAAAACTCATCTTTTCCCTAAGCAGAATATGCATTAAAAAAACCCTCATCATTATGTACCTATATTGTTATGGCCGTTATTCTTTATTTTAAATTTATGAATTTTGATTTATGAATACTGCAGTCCCTGCTTATCCATGGGGAATAGTTCTAAGACAACCAAAAAGATGCCTGAAACTACAGAAAGTACTAAACCCTATATATACTGTTTTTCCCTATACATACATACCTGTGATCATTTAATTTATAAATTAAGCACAGTAAGGGATTAACAATAACTAATAATAAAAGAGAAAAATATAACAATATGCTGGAATAAAAGTGATGTGAATGTGGTCTCTCTCAAAATGTGTTATTGTGCTGTATTCACCTATCCAGACTGTGGCTGACTGGGGATACCTGAACACATGGAAAGCAAAACCACAGTAAGCAAAGCCATGGACCAAGGGGTCTACAGTACCAAAAAAGGTAAATGGTAATCATGAAAGCTAGCCTTAAACTCATGAGGAAAAAGAATTGCATATTAACAACAAAATTCCTTTTTTTGAAAGGAAATTTTTTTAAAAACTGATACCTAAGAAATGCTTAACGTATTTATTGAGTTATAATACACATAAAGCACATTAATCTTAAGTGTACTGATGATAAATTTTAACCTATGTATAAACCCATGGAACCCCACTCATATCAAGATTCAGAACATTTCTAGAACCGTTAAAGGTTCCTCATCCCATTTTCCCATCAAAATCCTCACCATAAATAATCACTATTTTAATTCTATCATCATAGATAGGTTTTACCTATTCTTGAGCTTCCAATAAATGGAATTATATAATTTTTTTCTATATTTAAGCAATGAAATTCTGTATTTAAACACTCAAGAATATCTTACTAGCAGTACACCTAGATCTCAGCAGACAATCACATAGAATCCTTGTGGGCTATGCAGTGGCCAGTCAGGGAAATGACCACATCCAGAGAGGGCTTAAAGAACTGATGACAATCTTGAGCTAGGTATCACAGAATCCCAATCTATTCCTTTAAAACAGGACCAGAGAGAGATCATACTCAGCATCATGCAGCAACGCTAATATGAGACACATATTTTACTACAGTTTCCTTCAGTACTGACAACATAAATTCCAGTATTAGAATAGATCGAGTCCACCAAGCCCAGAGACAATTCTCTGTTAGAAACATCAAAGCATGGACTATGGGACACTAAACTATTCTCCTGGAAGCGGCCCTTCCAAAAGAGGTAATGGCTGTCTGTGTCTCCCTACACCTGAGTTGTCCTTACTTATAGGTCATGAATTTGTCATCCATGATGTTATCTAAACTCTTTTATATTTGCTGTTGTTGTGTTATTATTTTGTTTTTTGTGTTTTTTTTTTTTTTTTTTTTTGGTGTGTATGGTTTTTTGTTGTTGTTGTCTTTTTGTTGTTGTTTTCTTTCTTTCTTCTGTATTTAGTTTTTACAACCCATTAAAGAAACTTCCAAGGTCTGGTTTGTCACATGCTACAGTCTGAATGAGGGAAAATCTAACCCTCAAGGTGATGGTATTTGGAGGTGAGGACTTTGGGAGGTGATTAGGTCATAAAGGCAGAGCCCTCAGGAATGGGATTAGTGTCCTGATAAAAGAGGCCTGATAGAGACCCCTAGCTCCTTCTACCAGGACATAGGTAGAAGGCACCATCTATGAACCAGAAAACAGATCCTCACCCCTCACCAGACACCAAATCTGCCAGTGCCTTGAGTTTGGACTTCCTAGTCTCTAGAAGAGAAATTCATGGTGTTTACAAGCTACCCAATTTATGGTATTTTGTTATAGCAGCCTAAACACTAAGACACTACACTTATTCATGCCCCTTGGGATGGTATATTCCTTGTATTTCTTACTGCTTTTCAGGGCAAAGAAGGACTTCCATTCATGATTTTGGTGTACAGCATAGCCTTCTTGGGCCTTTCTTCAGCTTCATGATGTGACCAGAACCACGTGAGCATTCCAAGAGCAGATACACCCTTCTTACAGATGAGAGCACCTCCTTGCCTTCTTTACAAAGCTCTTCAGTATGCTATATACACTCAGCTTGACTTTTGGCCACAATAGCAAACTAAAATGATCTCTTGAGAGGGCTGTTATTAAAAACTACTCAGCATGGTGTAGTTGTAATTGTTTACCCCAAAAAATGTCACCTTAGGCCGGGAACAGTGGCTCATGCCTGTAACCCCAGTACTTTAGGAGGCCAAGGTGGGTAGATCACCTAAGGTCTGGAGCTTGAGACCAGCTTGGTCAACATGGTGAAACCCCGTCTCTACTAAAAATACAAAAATTAGCTGGGCATGGTGGTGCATGCCTGTATTCCCAGCTACTCGGAAGACTGAGGTAGGAGAATCACTTGAACCCAGGAGGTGGAGGTTGCAGTGAGCTGAGATCATGCCATTGCACTCCAGCCTAGGTGACACAGTGAGACTCCGTCTCAGAAAAAAGAAAAATCATCTTAAATCTTCCTCTACTGAAACTCTTCTGCCACAGTTCCAATCTCTGGGCATGTATTTCATCTTCTCCCTCTTTCTCACACAAAGAACCCAGGGTTTCTATGGAAAACCCAGATTCAGAGGTCTCTGCTCTGTTTTCTCCTGCCAGTAGTTTGAATTGAGTGGTGTTACATGCATCAAGGTCACCCATAAATGTATTTCAGAACAGCCTATTTGTTACCTAGAACTAAGCCCAATATCCAGTATGTTCCTTTCTCATGCATTCTGTCCTATGAAGCAGTTACTTATGTTTCTAAAAATATAATTCACACATTTTATTCTGATACTATCTTTCCATTTATATTTGGATATTATCTCTATTATGCCTATATTTGGCTAAATTATATAGTTTTCCCTAATCTTAAAGAATTAGGTTTCACTACTCAAATTACCTCAAGTGCCTTCTATAGACACATTTCTGTTACTTAAATAAAGAACGTCATTTTGTTTTTGTTGTTGTTGTTTTTGAGACTCACTCTTGTCCAGGCTGAAGTGCAGTGGCACGACCTTGGCTCACTGCAACCTCTGCCTCCTAGGTTCAAGTGATTCTCCTGCCTCAGCCTCCCAAGTAGCTGGGACTACAGGCACCCACCACTATGCCCAGCTAATTTTTTGTATTTTTAGTACAGACGAGGTTTCATCATCTTTTTTTCTTTTTTTTTTTTTGATATGGAGTCTCACTCTGTCACCCAGGCTGGAGTGCAGTGGCGTGATCTCGGCTCACTGCAACCTCTGCCTCCAGGGTTCAAGTGATTCTCCTGCCTCAGCCTCCCGAGTAGCTGGGATTACAGGCATGTGCCACCACACCCAGCAAATTTTTGTATTTTTAGTAGAAACGGAGTTTCACTATGTTTGCCAGGCTGGTGTCTTGAACTCATGACCTCAGATGATCTGCCTACCTCGGCCTCCCAAAGTGCTGGGGTTACAGGCGTAAGCCACTGTGCCCAGCCTAGGACCTATTTCCCCTCAGAGGAAATAGAAATTCCCCACTCAGTTCTACTGTGTAAACAAAGATTCTGATTTTTATGTTTTAGGCAAACATTAATCTGTTCTTCTTAAGGTATAGCATTTTACTCATGCCACAGCCAGCCTCTGAGATTTCCAAGGCATTTCTATGAATCAAGAATCCTACATTCTGGGTTGCTCCACATATTAACTTCAGATTAACTCTGGTACCCCCTACAACTACCAAGGCCATTTTCCTAAATTCTTACCATCTTACTGGCCAATTCTCAATTACAAATCTCTTCTCCCACCTCTGACATCTCTAGTGCTGGTAGTAACCTGGCACTAGCGTCTCCCTCCCGATACACTCCCAGACTACTTACACAAGGTGCTGATCTCGGATCTTTCGCAGCTGGATCAGGTCAGGTTTGATACTATTCATTTTTTTATCTATTTCTCGGTTGTCCAAAGCTTGTTTCTTCAAATCCTGCTCTAGACGCATTTTGCTATCATGAATCTCTCCCAGACGTGATTTCAATTTATCATAATTCATCATAATTCTGTAAAAATATGTGATATGTTAAGGCTAAAATAGAAATCAAGCAGACAGATCCTACTGAGTGAGCATGGTCCTAATATCCTTTTTTTTTTTTTTCCCTTGAGATTGAGTCTCGCTCTGTCACCCCAGGCTGGAGTGTAGTGGCATGATCTCAGCTCACTGCAACCTCTGCCTTCCGGGTTCAAGCAACTCTCCTGCTTCAGCCTCCCCAGTAGCTGGGATTACAGGCACGTGTTACCATACCCGGCTAATTTTTGTATTTTTAGCAGAGACGGGGTTTTGCCATGTTGACCAGGCTGGTCTCAAACTCCTAACCTCAGGTGATCTGCCTGCCTCAGCCTCCCAAAGTACTGGGATTACAGGCGTGAGCCATTGCACCCAGTGAGGTTCTAATATCTTATGCGGGGTGAAGATTTGTTTTTGCCTGGCCCATATCCATTCCCATTTCTGGTATTAGCACCCTGATGTTCCCTGGAGGTAAGGATTCATTCCCCCATCTCAGATCCAGGGATGTAAACACACATGGCCCAGACTGGCCAATAAGAATATTCCACTCTATCCCATCCCTACCCTCAGACCACAGTGACTGGTTCAGGAACAGGAATAAGACTCAAACTGATCCAATGAGAGTCAATTCTAGAACATTTGCTAGAACTGTATTGTTAAAATAAATTACCTCTTTCCACACGAATTGCTAAATTATGAATATGCAGTTCTCATCCCAGCAGCTATACTGTCACTTCACTGGCAAAGCCTGCCTGAGAATAAAATCAACCCAGAGAAAAACTGAGCTAAAATACAATGTGAGAGAGAATCTCAATAACCTTGTTTGGGCCCTGAATCCAGCAATGACTGAACAAGTAAAGCTATACGTTTGATATTCAAGAGGTAGCACAACACAACAGTTAAGAACTATGGTTTTGCAACCTACATCTGAATCTCTGCTGTCACTTGCTGTGGGGCCATGGGCAAGTTATTTAAGGTCTCAGTGCCTTCATTTCCTCATCTGTTTAAAATGGTGATATGGTTTGGCTGTGCCCTCACCCAAATCTCATCTTGAATTGTACTCCCATAATTCCCACAGATTGTAGGAAGGACCCGGGAAGAGATAATTGAATCAAAGAGTGGTTCCCCCATACTGTTCTCATGGTAGTGAACAGGTCTCATAAGATCTGACGGTTTTATCAGGGGTTTCTGCTTTTGCATCTTCCTCATTCTCTCTTTGCCTGCTGTCATCCATGTAAGACAGGACTTGTCCCTCCTTGCCTTCCACCATGACTGTGAGGCTTCCCCAGCCACGTGGAACTGTCAGCCTAATTAAGCCTCTTCCTTTTGTAAATTGCCCAGTCTTGGGTATGTCCTTATCAGCAGCATGAAAATGGACTAATTTAGTAAATTAGTACTAGCAGAGTGAGGCATTGCTGAAAAGATACCCGAAAATGTGGAAGCAACCTTAAAATCGGGTAACAGGCAGAAGTTGGAACAGTTTGAAGGGCTCAGAAGAAGACAGGAAAATGTGGGAAAGTCTGGAACTTCCTAGAGATTTGTCGCATGGCTTTGCCCAAAATGCTGATAGTCATATGGACAATAAGGTCCAGGCTGAGGTGGTCTGAGATGGAGATGAGGAACTTGTTGCGAACTGAAGCAAAGGTGACTCTTGTTATGTTTTAGCAAAGAGACTGATGGCATTTTGCCCCTGCCCTAGAGATTTGTGGAACGTTGAACTTGAGGGAGATGATTTAGGGTATCTGGCAGGAGAAATTTCTAAGCAGCAAAGCATTCAAGAGGTTACTTGGGTGCTCTTAAAAGCATTCAGTTTTAAAAGGGAAACAGAGCATAAAAGTTTGAAAAATTTGCAGCCTGACAATGCAATAGAAAATAAAATTCCATTTTCTGAGGAGAAATTCAAGCCAGCTGCAGAAATTTGCATAAGTAACAAGAAGCCAAATGTTAATCCTCAAGACAATGGGGAAAATGTCTCCAGGGCATGTCAGAAGTCTTCAAGGCAGCCCCTCCCATCAAGGCCCGGAGACCTAGAGGAAAAAAGAGTTTCGCTGGCTAGGCCCAGGGTCCCTGAGCTGTGTGCGGCCTAGAGACTTGATGCCTGGCATCCTAACCACTCCAGCCATGGCTGAAAGGGGCCAACATAGGGCTCAGGCCATGGCATCAGATGGTACAAGCCCCAAGCCTTGGCAGCTTCCATGTGGTGTTGAGCCTGCAGGTGCACAGAAGTCAAGAATTGGGAACCTCCGCCTAGATTTCAGATGTATGGAAACACCTGGATGCCCAGGCAGAAGTTTGCTGCAGGGGCAGAGCTCTCATGGAGAACCTCTGCTAGGGCAGTGTGGAAGGGAAATGCGGGGTCAAAGCCCCCACACAGAGTTCCTACTGGGGCACCGCCTAGTGGCATTGTGAGAAAAGGGCTACTGTCCTCCAGACCCCAGAATGGTAGATCCATTGACACCTTACACTGTGTGCCTGGAAAAGTCACAGATACTCAAGGCCACCCTGTGAAAGCAGCCAGGAGGGAGGCTGCACCCTGCAAAGCCACAGGGGCAGAGCTACCCAAGACTATGGGAACCCATCTCTTGCATCAGCATGTCCTGGATGTGAGACATGGAGTCAAAGGAGACCATTTTGGAGCTTTAAGATTTGACTGCCCTGCTGGATTTCAGACTTGCACGGACCCTGTAGCCCCTTTGTTCTGGCCAATTTCTTCCATTTGGAACAGCTGTATTTACCCAATGTCTGTACCCCCATTGTATCTAGGAAATAACTAGCTTGCTTTTGATTTTACAGGCTCATAGGACTTGCCTTGTCTCAGATGAGACTTTGGACTGTGGACTTTTGAGTTAATGCTGAAATGAGTTAAGACTTTGGGGGACTGTTAGGAATGCATAATTGGTTTTGAAATGTAAAGATACAAGATTTGGGAGGGGCCGGGGCAGAATAATGTGGTTTGGCTGTGTCCCCACCCAAATCTCCTCTTGAATTGTACTCCCATAATTCCCACATGTTGTGGGAGGGACCAGGGTGAAACAACTGAATCATGGAGGTGGTTTCCCCCATACTGTTTTCATGGTAGTGAATAAGTTTCACGAGATCTGATGGTTTTATCAGGGATTTCTGCTTTTGCATCTTCCTCATTCTCTTTGCCTGCTGCCATCCATGTAAGATGTGACTTGCTCTTCCTTCCCTTCCACCGTGATTGTGAGTGAGGCTTCCCTAGCCACCTGGAACTGTAAGTCCAATTAAACCTCTTCCTTTTGTAAACTGCCCCAGTCTCAGGTATGTCTTTACCAGCAGCATGAAAATGGACTAATACAAATGGGTACCTACAACAGTACTTACTTCACTGGGATTTTCTGTTAATTAAATGTGACAATACATGTAAAGGAAAGAACATTTCCTGACATTATCTTGGTAAGCACTCAACAGATGATGGCTATAAGCTTTTCCAACACACAAAGTTTTGCTATGCTCTGAACCCTTATGGTAACAACTGTCTACATTATTCCCTTGTCACTCAATATGTGGCTTTATATTACTATTAAAACTTCACAGACTGGACACACACCTGTAATCCCAGCACTTTGGGAAGCTGAGGGCAGAGGATTGCTTGAACCCAGGAGTTCAAGACCCCATCTCTACAAAAAGATTTTTAAAAATTAGCCAGTGCAGTGGCGCTTGCCTGTAGTCCTAGCAACTCGAGAGGCTGAGGCAAGTGGATCCCTTGAGCCCAGGAGGTTGAGGCTGCAGTGAGCCATGATCATGCTACTTCATTCCAGCCTGGGCAATAGAGCAAGACCCTACCTCAAAAAATAAAAAAATAAAATAGGCTGGGCACAGTGGCTCATGCCTGTAATTGCAGCACTTTGGGAGGCCAAGGTGGGTGGATCACCTGAGATTAGGAGCTCAGGACCAGCCTGGCCAACTTGATGAAACCGTATCTCTACCAAAAATACAAAAATCAGCCAGGTGTGGTGGCATTCACCTGTAAACCCAGCTACTTGGGAGGCTAGGGCAGCAGAATCGCTTGAACCCAGGAGGCAGAGGGTGCAGTGAGCCGAGATCGCACCACCGCACTCCAGTCTGGGCCACAGAGCAAGACTGTGTCTCAAAAAAATAAATAAATAAAATGAAACAAAACGTTATCGTGCTACTTCATTTCCCTCTGCAACAAAACTACAAATCCTTTTCTGTTTCTTCATCGTTAATAATAATTATCATGAGGCCGGGCGCAGTGGCTCAAGCCTGTAATCCCAGCACTTTGGGAGGCCAAGGCGGGTGGATCACCTGAGGTCAGCAGTTCAAGGCCAGTCTGGTCAATTTGGTGAAACCCCGTCTCTACTAAAAAATACAAAAGAGTAGCCAGGCATGGTGGTGGGCGCCTGTAATCCCAGTGACTCAGGAGGCTGAGGCACAAGAATCATTTGAACCCAGGAGACGGAGGTTGCAGTGAGCCGAGATGGCACCACTGCACTCCAGCCTGGGCAACACAGAGAGACTCCATCTCAAATAAATAAATAATTATCATTTATTGAAAGCCCATCATGTGCCAAAATATATATTACTTAATTCTCTAGCATTCCAACAAGATATTATTCAGTTTATGGAAGAGAAAACAGACTGAGAAAAGTTAAGTAATTCACCTAAGGTTATACAGCTAACAAAACGGCCAATTCAGAATTCAAGCCCATAGTTTTAATCATTTAAGCTACACTGCCTCACAGCACTTAGCTCTAAACTCATGCCATTAAGCTACACTGCCTCACAGCACTTAGCTCTAAACTCATGCACACAGAAATACACTAATACTGTGGTCCCAATATGAGAAATAATTTTGCTTTTCCATTGCATATTAATTACTTATATTTATTATCTATTTTAGCACTCCTCAACCCACTACAATCTAGCTTAGTCTTCCAATACTCCACTAAATTTGCTTTGAAAGGCTTTCAATATCCTTTTAGTTATCAAATCCATTACTTCTCCTGCCACTCATTCTTTCTGTGTAATTTCATTCTTAGCATCTACCATCAGCTACACACCTATGCCTTCCAAATCCTTTCTATACCAAGTTCTAAATCCAAATAATCAGCTGCCTGCTCCCCAGTGAGCTCCATTTGTGTTCTCACAGGAACCTCGAACTCACTGGTTCCAACCCTAGACTCTCCTCATGTACTTTTTATTTGGGTGAAAAACACCATCTTCCAGTCTCTCACACCAGAAATCTAGGAATAATCTTTGACTTCTCCCACACCTACCATATCTGGTCAGGCATAAAGTCCTTAGCATTCCCATGGCCTCCCGCTTCTTTTCTGCTACTTCTCTAGTCCAGGCCCTCATTATCGTTTAACCTGATGACCACAACCGTTGCAGTCATGTGCAAGTCAGGCTGGTGTTCCTGCCTAGTCTTGTTCTACTACAATTTATTCAGACTGCTGCCGAAGTTGATTTCATTTCAAAAAAATATTCAATGAGCACCCATTATGTACTCCCATACATACGGAGGTACTAGGGCTACCAGGGAAAATAAGCCACCAATGCCTACTCTCGATGAGTTTACAGTTGAGTGGGCATGGCATTCAGTAAATGTTACACTAGGGATCAGGACCAGACACTGTAGGGACCCAAAATACAGCCCCTAAATTGGTCTCCGGAATCAGGGAACAATTTCTAGAAAAGATGGTATCTAACCTGAAGTCCTAATGGATAAGCAGGAGTTAATTTGGGAGAATGAAGAAAGAGCAGAGGAGAGAGGAAGTTCAATTTGGTGCCATTAGTGGAAAGACAAGTGGTTCCAATAGTAGGGCTGTGCAGTTTGAGGGGCAAAAGCAAACAAGACAGAAATTACTGGGGAAGAAAGAAATCCTGTCTCACTGATGCCCTTGGAGGTACTAAGTACTTGCCGTTCAATCTCCTTTTCATTCCCCTCTCTGCGAAATCGCTCAATATACTCTTTGCTATGTTGTTCTTGTGTGTGACACTGCTCTTCAAATATTTTAATTGTTTCATTAAAAGCTTCTATTGCAGTCCTCTTCATCTGTATTTCCTACAAGAGAGACAAAGAAAAAACACAGGCTTCATTCTTTATTATTTTCTTCTAACCTTGGTCTTAAATTTTATAATTCTAGTTATTAATGTAATCCCATATAACACCCAGTCTTTCAAAAGTCTTTCCCCTTGTTTAGGAGGACTAAAACAAGAGCTTTTATTCAACCCCTACTCTATTACCTATATGTAAAATACATCATTTAAACTATAAAATAGGCCAGGCATGGTGGCTTACACCTGTGATCCCAGCACTTTGGGAAGCTGAGGCAGGCAGATCACTTGAGGTCAGGAGTTCAAGACACCCGGGCCAACATGGCAAAACCCTGTCTCTACTAAAAGTACAAAAATTAGCCAGGCGTGGTGGCGGATGCCTGTAATCCCAACTACTCAGGAGGCCGAGGCAGGAGAATCGCTTGTACCCAGGAGGCAGAGGTTGCAGTGAGCCAAGATCACGCCACTGCACTCCAACCCGGGTGACAGAACAAGATTCCATGTAAAAAATAAAAAATTTTTAAATTTTAAAAAACTATAAATAAATGAAATAGAACCATTATGTGAAATATATCGCTAAGAACCACAGAAAGGTCTCTGAGCTGCCAAGAGAGATTAACCCTGAACACCTTGAAGACAAGGACCAAATTCTGATTTTGCACCTATTACAGTGCTATTCCCCAAAAGGTGCTGAAAGAGTGAATGGATAGAGCTAAAGAGTCCATGCACCAAAGCACAAAGACTTACTCCCAGAAGAGTCTTATAAAGTCTATTTATTCTTACTCTCATTTCTCAAGTATGTGCTTAGTTTTCCAAACAGATTCATCAGTAGATTAATCCGATTACAAGAAAATGAAAAGGGGAAAAATAGCTGCTAAAGTCCAATGCACTTAAGAATAATAAGATGATCATGCCTGTAATCCCAGCACTTTGGGAGGCCAAGGTGGGCAGATCACGAGGTCAGGAGATCGAGACCAGCCTGACCAACATGGTGAAACCCCGTCTCTACTAAAAATACAAAAATTAGCCAGGCATGGTGGCGCACGCCTGTAATCCCAGCTACTCAGGAGGCTGAGGCAAGAGAATCGTTTGAACCCGGGAGGCAGCAGTTGCAGTGAGCCGAGATTGTGCCACTGCATTCCAGCCTTGGCGACAGAGCAAGACTTTGTCTCAAAAAAAACAAAAACAAAAACAAAAAAACATCTGAATCACGATTCCCCGAACATCTTCAGAAGGTTAAATTTTGTTCAGTTTGTTTTTTAGAAAAGCAATAAATACGCCTAAGGGTCTAGAAAAACTGCTATCCTGAATGTTTATAATTCTAGAAGTTTTGATGCTTACGGGATAATTCCTACATTATCTAGCACTTATTAGGCTGGGGTGGGTTTTGGTTTTGGTTTTGCTGGTGGGTGGGCGGGTGGGTTAGTGTTGTTTTTAAAACTGTTGCCTAGGCCGGGCGCGGTGGCTCAAGCCTGTAATCCCAGCACTTTGGGAGGCCGAGACGGGCGGATCACGAGGTCAGGAGATCGAGACCATCCTGGTTAACACGGTGAAACCCCGTCTCTACTAAAAAATACAAAAAATTAGCCGGGCGCAGTGGTGGGCGCCTGTAGTCCCAGCTACTCGGGAGGCTGAGGCAGGAGAATGGCGTGAACCCGGGAGGCGGAGCTTGCAGTGAGCTGAGATCTGGCCACTGCACTCCAGCCCGGGCGACAGAGCGAGACTCTGTCTCAAAAAAAAACAAACAAACAAACAAACAAACAAACAAAAAACAAACAAACAAACAAAAAACTGTTGCCTAAGCTGGACTTGAAATCCTGGGCTTAAGGGATCATTCCACCTCAGTTTCCCAACTAGTTGAGACTTTAGGAGGGCACCACACACCCAGTTTAAGCATTTGTCATTTTCAACAATTGATTATTGAGAATCCACTACACAGAAATTACCATCTGGTGATAGAGATTTGTGAAACATGAAGCCTGCCCTCTAAGACTCAGAATATACAGGTGGAATAGATTTCTGAACTCTAATAAGGTTTGGTTTCATGTCATGGAAGAGGCAACCAAGTGATATTAACTAATTATTTATTGCTTTACAGAGACTTCACAGAGGAGGTGACACTTAAGCTAGGTCTTAAAGAACTGATATAGAGGAAGAAAATGCAGCACTGCACAAAGGAGGCATGGTATAATGTATACATAAAATAACAAGGCATGTTCAAGGATTAGTAATTGCCCAGTAGGGCTAGAACATTAGAGGATTAGCAGATGAGGGAGGCTGGAACCTTGTGATAGTCCATACAGTTGAGATTACATCATATGTATCTTAATATTAAAAACTAACTAGAATGCCCATATGCCAAATATCTTGGTACTAATTCTACAACTCTTAAATTATAGTGGATAGCCTTAGCTCCCTTGCAAGGTTAGAAATTACCTATAAAGTTCTGGCCCTGGATCTTCAAAGAAAACACTAACAATTTAGATTTTATTAACACTGGTATATATATCAGTAAGTAGAACAGCAAAGGGAAAAGTATTTGATATCACTACTAAGTCAGCACCCCCGCCCCATAAACAATGCCACTATACCACACTACACCTGCCATCAAAACTATAAACCTACCTGTTCACCTCTTCTCTCCCTTCCTCTCCCTTTATTTACATGTGCTCTAGGTCTCAGCTCCCTTTCCTTTCTGGGTCCTTCACTCTCGTATCAGCTAGCCCCTTTTACATTATTAACTCTCCCAGTCTAATGATTCCTTCTTAGCAGCATATAAGCAAGCTCTGGTATCAACACTTTGAAAAAAAAGCACTCTTATTCCAAAATTCTCTTCAAATCACAGATAAGCTTCTTAAAGAGTTGTTTATGGCTTTGTTTGTGGCTGGGCATGGTGGCTCATGCCTGTAATCCCAGCACTGTGGGAGGCTGAGTCAGGTTGATCACTTGAGGTCAGGGGTTCAAGACCAGCCTGACCAACATGGCAAAACCCCTCTCTACTTAAAAAATAAGTAAGTAAAATAAAAAATAAAAATAAAAAAAGAGCTGGCCGGGCACAGTGGCTCACGCCTGTAATCCCAGCACTTTGGGAGGCTGAGATGAGCAAATCACCTGAGGTCAGGAGTTTGATACCAGCCTGGCCAACATGGTGAAAACTTGTCTCTACTAAAAATACAAAAATTTGCCAGGCATGGTGGCGGACACCTGTAATCACAGCTATTCGGGAGGCTGAGGCAGGAGAATTGCTTGAACCCGGGAGGCGGAGGTTGCAGTGAGCTGAGATGGTGCCACTTCGCTCCAGCCTGGGGGACAGGGCAAGATTCTGTCTCATAAAAACATCAATAATAAAATAAAATCTAGGTCAATAAATGTCAAAAGAATATAACTTTAATGAACATATTTACTAACAACAAAATTAATTTAAATTAGAAATAAATAATATATTTGAAAGTCCCAAATATTTAAAAATTAAAAACACAAGGGGCGAAAGAAGAAATCACAAAAAAAGAGAAAATATTAAAAACTGAATAACAGGGAAAACAGAGTATGACAAAATTTGTGAGATGCATATATGCAGTGCTTAGAGGAAAATGTATTGCTTTAACTGCTTATTTTAGAAAAGAAAGTTTTTTTGTTTTTTTTTTTTTGAGACGGAGTCTTGCTCTGTCACCCAGGCTGGAGTGCAGTGGCCAGATCTCAGCTCGCTGCAAGCTCCGCCTCTCGGGTTCATGCCATTCTCCTGCCTCAGCCTCCCGAGTAGCTGGGACTACAGGCGCCCGGCACCACGCCCGGCTAATTTTTTGTATTTTTTAGTAGAGACAGGGTTTCACCGTGTTAGCCAGGATGGTCTCGATCTCCTGACCTCGTGATCTGCCCATCTCGGCCTCCCAAAGTGCTGGGATTACAGGCTTGAGCCACCGCGCCCGGCCAGAAAAGAAAGTTTTTAAACGAATGAACAAAATTTCCACCTTAAGAAGTAGGAAAAGAGAAAATTAAACTGAAAAACAGCAGAAAAAAAATTAAAAAGAGCAGAAATTCATGAAATAGAAAGTAAACACTAAAAAAATGCATTATTGTTATCTACTAGAAAGAGCCCAGGGTAAGCTACTATTGCACTAAGAATTCACTAGGAATTAAGTAGAATCAACATGGACTAATGCTTCTATAAATCATTTGATATTCAACGTAATAACTTGTGTTCCAAGAGAATGTACATGAGAAATACAGTTAAATATATTTTCCTAAGCCACTTCCTACCCAAATATTATAAAAAGTAAACTTCTCTGAAGATACCCAGCTTCATCAAAATTCCAAACACTTTTGACAAACTATGTGACAACTTAGGGCAAATTAAACCAAGTCTAGCTAAAAAAGAATCAAAGTAGTCAGGCATAAGAAGTCCAAGGAAAGAAACTAGATTATTCTATAGAATTTTGCTCTATATCATAAATATGAAAAGTAAGTATTACTGGTTATTAAAGTTAATGATCTAAAAACTGTGTAGTTAGGTCTACTAGTAAGCCCACAATTTCCATCCATCAGCTCCTTCTTCCTCAGTAAATCCCCACGTTAGTTGAGCACACCTGACCAAATAAAAACTAGATTTCTCAGCCTCCCCTACAGCTAGCTGTGACCTGTAGCTAGGTATGACCATGCGACTTAGTTCTAGCCAGTGGGATAAAAGTGAAAGCAGAGTGTGCTCCTTCTAGGAAGTTGTCTTAAAGATAGAGAACCTTCCTTTCTCCTTCCTATTCTTCCTTCCTGTTTACTAGAATATGGTTGTGACCGCCAATATTAGAGTAAGCCCTCTTCCACAGATAGCCAAGCATCAAGACAGAAAATGCCTGTAAGTTCTGAGGACAGTGGAGTTACCCTAACACCCCTGTAGTTCCTATATACACATGAAAGAAAACTAAATTTCTATCTGAAGCCTTTGTTATTTTTTTTGTCACTTGTGACCAGTTAATATTAACTGATACAAATTATATCCTTAACCAATTAAGAAGGGAGGGGAATTTGTATCATCCAAGTTTCAAAAAGGCTGTTTAAGCCTTTAAGACATTAAAACAGCTAAAGATCATCAAGTGAATGATAGAAAATTTGAAGTAACTAAAACATTGCACACATACTAGTCAAAACAACATAAATATAGCAACCTGGGATGTTCTCGTATATTCTTCATAGAGCCTATCATACTCTTTACTCTTCTCTTGATACTGAGAGTGGTATTCTTGCAGTTTTTTACCTACTGCATCAATATTATCTTCTTTTACCAACTGATCCTATACAGGTAAAAGAAAAAAATAAAGAATGTTAACAATTCTGACATGTGACTTTTTCCATATCTATTTTTTAAAGGAAAATATCACCTCAACCATATATTCTTTTTAAACTGTATTTCAACTGTACAAGTTTAAGTCACTGTATTGATATCAAGCACACAAATATACCAAATCCTTTGATAATATTAAGATCAGCCTTTATACCACATCAAAATGATTAATACTTTAAAAATTAAGAAATGAAGTATAAGTGGGAAACATAAACATAAGTATTTTTATATAAAGGTAACAAGTACATGCAATAAGATATTATAGAAGGGTAGCCACAAAATAAGTTCCAAAAATATCTAAAATCTTAAGTAGGCACTAGGCACAATGACTCATGCCTATAATCCCAACACTTTCAGTGGCCAAAGTGAGAAGACTGCTAGTTCAAGACTAGCCTGGGCAACATGGCAAGACCCTGAAGTTGTGGTATGCACCTGTGATCCCAGCTACCGGGAGGCTGAGGCAGGAGGACCACTTGAGCCCAGAAGGTCAAGACTGCAGTGAGCCATATTCATGCCACTGCACTCCAGCCTGGGCAACAGAGACTCTGTCTCAAAGTAAATAAATAAATAAATAATAAAATGGCTAGTTTTTTAAAACTGATAACACTGGTAAAAAAAAAATCAAATAAGGTTGTTAAATAATGACTTGCTCAATAGCTAGCAAAGACTTCCATAATCTTACCTGTTGGTATCTGGACACTGGGTACATCAGCTTCACATCAAGCTTGGGATTGTACTGAGCAAGAGATTCATGGTGATAGTGGTTAATGAGCTCCACCACGGAATTAAATGTCAGAGGATCAGAAAAGCCATATTTACCATCCCGGTGATAGATCTTTATTAACTTATTATTGCCTCCCTTCCTGTGAACAACAAGACAACAACTGTGGATTTTTTTCCCCCAAATTCAACTGAACTACTATTTTCATATGGAGATGTGAAAGCTTGGTGTCACATAATAAACAAGTTTTACTATGTTAATGTGGCTGGAAGGAGTGAAAAGACATGTTATTGTGTATGTGAACATATATATATATATATAATACTTTTGCATTGTTTTGTCCATAAAATACCTTGGTTATTAAAGGTCAACATATCTACACAGAATTCAGTATGAACAAATGTAGCAAAAAAAATCACTTAAGAAAAATAAAACAGAAATAAATTCTATTTTTGTTTATATTCTGAATGAATTTTCAAATTTAAATTCTATCAATATTTTTAGTCAGGAAGAACGGAAAAAATCTCCTAAGGACCCAAAGATATGTGGTTGTATGTCTCTGTGGGGGGAGCAGAAGCCATCTTTATATGAAAGGAATGATAAATATTTGTCACACAATCACCAACACACTCAAGGTTTTGTTGTTAATGCACAAACATAATTGAGCTCCTTAATCTATGATTTATAGCTGCATAATTAATCTAGAACCTTATACTATTTTGTCTTTTACACTTGCTTATAATTCTCAGAAATGACTAGGCCATCACAACATGTAAATGATTCAAGTCATTCAACCGTTTTACAAAGTATAGCTTTTGAAGAGCTATGTATATTAGATAAATGTAATTTCATGCTTGGACAGTTCAGGACACCTTTGTTTACTAAGTCATATCTAAATGGTCCCTTAAAAGATAATTTATAACTAAAGTTTAAAATAGCAATGTTTTGCAAGTTCCATAAGGCAAAATCTAAAAGCACAGCAGGCTGATTCATAGCAAAAGGCTGTACCATTCCCATTCAACTCTTCTTACAGCAGCATGCAGATTTATGCCCCTATCTCTCTTTATGCCATGCCATTTTTATAATAAATGAGGCACTGGGATTTGTAAAAGGTCGAACGCAATAAGATTGACCCTATAAGCTGATTAAAACAATGTTTAGGTCAGTTTTTAGATGGATGATAATTTCTATTAAATGTACATGAGAAGGACCATCTAATCATATACAGTTACTACAAATGTGTACACTCACACATACAATAACTGCAAGCTGGCCTCTCTGTTAAAGTTAAAAGGCATTCATTCATTTAAAATGATGTGCTGAATATCTATGTGCCAGGAATTACATAACGCGCTACAGATACATAATAAACAAGTCAGATACAGTCCATGCTCTCGTGGAGCTTCCAGTTTAACAGCACAAGGAACATATCTCTGTCTTTCAGTTTATTAAGGAAGATAACAAATTTCTCAAGATAGAACACAAAAATAAACAACTAAATATACCAAATGGTAATAAGTCTATTGGGGGAAAAAAAACAAAGCAGAGTAAAGGGAAAGGAGTTCTTGTGGTGGAGGATTGTTTGTATTGCTCAAGAAAAATCTCTGTGTTCAGCTGATATTTGAACAGAGTTCTAAGTGAAGTGAGGGAGCTAGTACAGCAGACATGTATGGGAAGTGTCCTAGAGAGAGGTGCGGTAAGGGCATGCTTGGCATGTTCAAGGAACAGCAAGGAGGCCAGTGATGCTGGGTCTGAATGAGCAAGAGGGAGAGTAATAGGAGACTAGGTAAGAGATGTAAAAGGAGCTTAGATTATGTAATAACAGTCTGTAGATTACTGTAAGGGCTTGAGCTTTTACTGAGTGAGATGGGAGGCACAAAAGGGTTTTCAGTAGAACCATGTAATCTATCTTGCGGTTTAAAAGGCTCACTCTAGCTGCTGGGTTGAGAAAAGACTGTTCAAAGGGGGCAGTGGTATAAGTGGAAATATCACTTGTGAAACTTTTATAATAATCTAGGCAAGGCATGATGGTGTCTTGGATGAGGGTAGCAGCAGTACAGGTCATGAGAAATAGTGAGATTCTTAATATATTTTGAAGACAGAGCTGACAGGATTTGCTGATGTCTTGGATACGAATATGACAGAGACAAGATAAAGATGATTTCAAGGTTTATATCATAAGCAATCAGAAGAATGGAATTGTCATTTATTGACATGAAGAAAGCTATTTTAAAAGAATGGGTTTAGACCAGGCACAGTGGCTCACACCTGTAATCTCAGCACTTTGGGAGGCCGAGGCGGGCAGATCACTTGAGGTCGAGAGTTCGAGACCAGCCTGACCAACACAGTAAAACCCCGTCTCTACTAAAATACAAAAATTAGCCTGGCGTGGTAGAGGGCACCTGGAATTCCAGCTATTCAGGAGCCTGAGGCAGAAGAATCACTTGAACCCAGGAGGCAGAGGTTGCAGTGAGCTGAGATCATGCCACTGCACTCCAGTCAAGGTTACAGAGTAAGACGTCATCTCAAAAAAAAAAAAAAAAAAAAAAGAAAGAATATGTTTAAAGGTGGAAAAAGTTTGGTTTTAGACACTTTAAGTTTGAGATGCCTACTAAACATTCAAAAGCAGATGATCCAGCAGCCTACTTAAAGAATCTAAAGTTCAGGAGAAAGGTCTGGGCTAAAAACAGAAATTCAGGAGTTGCCAGCCGATAGATGTTATTTGAAGGTGAGTATAGCTGGACAGAAGAAGATGTCCAAGGACTAAGAACTGGGGTATGCCAATGTTTAGTGGTCAGAGACACGGAAGGAAGAACCAGCAAAGGAAACCAAAAGGGAGCAATTAATGAAGTAAGAGGAGAACTAAGAGTGTGATATCCTAAAAACCAACACGTACAAAAGCATTTCAACAAAGAGAAAATTATCAACCAAGTCCAATGATAATTAGGTTTGGCAAAGCAGGTATCACTAAATGAACTGACTAAATGGTTTCAGTGAAATGGTAAGGATAGAACCCTGACTGGAATGGATTCAAGAAAATGAAAGAAGATAAAGAAGACATGCCCATAGGCAAGTGTCTCGAGGAATACTGCTGTAAATAAGGGCAGAGAAATAGAGAAGTAGCTAGAAAGAGATATAGGGTCAATTATTTACTATTCTTAAATGGGAGATAATAGAGTATATTTATATGCTGATGGGGAAGACTCAACAGAGAGACAAAAATTGTTGATCCAAAAAAGAGGACAAGATAGTTCCTAGAGTGATGTCCTTGAGTAGATTAGAGGGATGGGATGGGATCCAGTCCACAAACAGAGAAGCAGACCCTGGACAAGGACACGAACAGTCATCCACTGGAACAGAAAAGCGGCAGACTATTCACATTAATGTGTAAATATGTTGACAGCTGTGGTAACAGGAGCATGAAGGAGTTCTCGTCTGACTGTGTCCACATTATCAGTGATATTAAAAGCAAGTTCTTTAGTTAAAAGTGGGAAGAACGGTTGTCCTTTAAAAGAGAAAAAAAAGAACATGTGAAATTGTCATTTAGGAAAGTGACGGGGAAGCAGGATGAATGCATTGTGGAAATGCAGAAGTTAAGCTGGGCAGTTTTAAAGGTCACTTAAGGTTAGTGGTCATAATTAATGTGAGACCAGTCCATGTGGTCACATCCCTTTCTCCACATTCAGCAGCTCAAGTATAAGCAAGGACTAGGTGGAGAATTGAATTCACGTGTTGGAATTTAGTCTCGTGACTATACTGGAGGAAGAGGAGCAAGTTTAAGAATGTATTCAGATGGATAATTTTAATAATAATGTACTATGGACTCTAAGCAGAGATGAGAGAAGGAACGAAGGAATTGAAGGTCATGTCTTTATCATGATAGTCCTCCTTGCATCTCAGCACCTAGTCCAATGTCTGGCAGATAGCAGATTCTTAAAAGATTTGTTAAGTATCCAGATTTTCTACAACAAATACTATTTACCAATTTAAAAAATAAGAGTTATTGAACTGAAAAATCTCTATTTCCTCACTACCTACTACTCTCTGCATTCTGGTTTCACTCTCATTCCTCTCACTTGAGAGTCACCAATGACTGAACAAATTCAGACTCTGTCCCCTTCCTTTATCCCAGGTCTTCCTTCTCCCTCACTCTCTGCCTTCTTTATTTCATCCTTCCATAACTTTGATGAAATTATTATTTTCTTTCAACCTCTCAAACCACTCTTCCTGTCTCCTCCCTGACCCCAGTTATTCCCTAAAAAAAAATTTTGCCTTCAGCCTCCACCTTTTTAAATTTTGTATATTTTTTCCATAAAAAATCCCATTTACTCTATGCATATGGTAGCTTGACTCTTTCTCTGGCCCTATACTCTTTCCTAAGCATTAAACTACATTTCTAGCTATATCCTAGATACATTTCTACCTTGAAGTTCTGGAGCAGCTAGAAGTCAACATTTATCCCCGCGGTGGCTCATGCCCGTAATCCCAGCACTTCGGGAGGCAGAGGCGGGTGGATCACCTGAGGTCAGGAGTTCAAGACCAGCCTGGCCAACATGGTGAAACACTGCCTCTACCAAAAATACAAAAATTAGCTGGGGGTGGTGGCACACAACTGTAATCCCAGCTACTCAGGAGGCTGAGGCAGGAGAATCGCTTGAACCTGGGAGGCAGAGGTTGCAATGAGCCGAGATCGCACCATTACACTCTAGCCTGGGCAACAGAGCAAGACTCTGTCTCAAAAAGAATATATATATATATATATAGCCGGATCACAATTTCCCTGCCGAAAAAATGCAGTGGTTCTCCCCACCTACCTACAACATTAAATACAAACTCCCAAGTTCTGGAATTCAAGGCCCTCTTAAACATGACCCCTTTCCAACCTCCTATCCCCTGCCACTTCTTCTTTACAAACTTTATCTTTTAGCCAAATAGGACTACATCTCACAGAAAGCAGCTATAAAATCTCACCTCCGTATATTTGCTCCTATTGTTATCTATTCCTGCTACTCCCCTCCCACTCTCTCCATGTCCAAACCTATCCCCTTCTTCAAGATATTCTGCAAATATGATCTCTTCCATGAAGGTCAGTTTTCTACATTCTTTTAACAAAGATATCTCTTTTCTTCCTTTCAGCCTCCAAAGCATATTGTGTGAAGCTCTCCTGCTATTAAACTTTCACTCAAAGCCATTTTCTCATTCCCTTTGTCCTCACTAGATTATATATTCCCTGAGACAAAAGTTTTAACTCATTGTTAAATACCCTGCAGAGTGATTAGCACTCAGTTGTAAGTATTTATTAAATTGACTTAAGATCATCACTCTTCTGCCTTCCAAAAATCTATCAAGGCCTAGCTCAACTGTCATTTCCTGTGAGAAACTTTGTCTTTCTCTAATTCTTTCATTCAAACATTTACACAACACCTATCAAACACCTACTGTATGTCAGACCTTGTGATAGATACATGAAAACTTTCAAACATTCTTGCTAATGCTATCAAGTGATGAATGGATAAACAAAATGTAGTATATACATATAGCAGACTATTATTCAACCTTAAAAGGAATGAAATTCCACAACTTAGTGTGGGATTAAAACCATTTTCCAGAAAAATAAGCAGCATATTCTTCTATTAAATAAGTATTTATAGGCTGGGCATGGTGGCTCATACCTGTAATCTCAGGACTGGGGAGGCCAAGGTGGGAGGATCACTTGAGACCCATAGTGTGAGACCAGCCTGGGCAACATAGTGTGACCTCATCTCTACAAAGAAATTTTCACAAAATTAGCTGCCAGGCATGGTGGCACACCCCTGTAGTCTTAGCTACTTGGGAGGCTGAGGCAGGAGGATCACTTGAGCTCAGGAGTTCAAGCCTTCAGTGAGCTATGATCACATCACTGTACTCTAGCCTGGATGACAGAGAGAGACCCTGTCTAAAAAATACAAATAGAAATATATATATATATACATGTATGTGTATATATATATATAAATACACACACACGCACACTTATTAGACATCCATTCTCTAATGCTTACCCATTATCAGGCACTAATCTAGACACTGGAGATATAGCAATGATAAAACAAAATCCCCAACCTCAGGGAATTTAAATTGTAGTAGGCCAAGACAGACTAGGTGAGAAGGGAGAAGAAAATAGACAGTGAGCTGCCCACACAGCGAATTAGTCAATGCCATAGGTCTACATGAGTCAGAGTATTCTGACTGTTGCTTTGCTTCTGCTGTCCATTATGATAACCATGTCCACCTTGCCTTGTCAACTGAGTCCCTTCACTTGGCCTCTGCTACCCTGGGATCCAGTTATTCCCACTGCATTTAAATTTTTCCGTTGACCGACTGCAGTTCCCATTTTAAGGTCCGGCCTACAGAGAAGGGCAATCATGGCATTTAGGGATGATGGGGTTCTCCTCACAAATCTGTTTCTCAGAGTACTGCTGAAAAGCATGTGGTCTGGACCCACCCAGTGTGAATAAGTAGATTTTAAATGACAAATCCACTCTAGCAACCCAGTCTCCTCCCTAAGCCTTTGAATCTCTTCCTCTGTGTTAACCAAGGTAGATCAGACACCTCCAGCTGGCTCACAGTAGGCCATCTTTTCATCCATGTTTCAGCCAACTAACCAAATAAACTGTTGCCTTTTCTTTTTTTTGAGACAGAGTCTTGCTCTGTCACCCAGGCCAGAGTGCAGTGGCGTGATCTTGGCTCACTGCAACCACCACCTCCTGGGTTCAAGTGATTCCTCTGCCTCAGCCTCCTAAGTAGCTGGGACTACAGGCACATGCCACCACATTCAGCCAATTTTTTTTTTCCAGTATTTTTAGTACAGACAGGGTTTCACCGCATTTTGGCCAGGCTGGTCTTGAACTCCTGACCTCGTGATCTGCCCACTTTGGTCTCCCAAAGTGCTGGAATTATAGGCGTGAGCCACCATGCCTGGCCAACTGTTGCCTTTTCTAACTCCCTGAGCTGCAACATTAAATGCAGAATGTGTTTGGTGGGCCAATAACAATAAATTCAGCCAGGCGCGGTGGCTCATGCCTGTAATCCCAACACTTTGGGAGGCCGAGGCAGGTGGATCACAAGGTCAGGAGATCAACAGCATCCTGGCTAACACAGGTGAAACCCCATCTCTACTAAAAATATAAAAAATTAGCCAGGCGTAGTGGCAGGTGCCTGTAGTACCAACTACTCGGGAGGCTGAGGCAGGAGAATGGCGGGAACCCAGGAGGCGGAGCTTGCAGTGAGCCGAGATTGCGCCACTGCACTCCAGCCTGGGCGACAGAGCGAGACTCCATCTCAAAAAAAAAAAAACAATAAATTCAGCCTGACTCAAGTTTATGTTCCTTCCATCATTATCTCACACCCTAAATATCTATTCCCATACCTGTTTTCCAGATTTCTGCTTGTATAAATTAGAAAACTCAAGTAGCTTTTTTAGCACATAGCACATCTCCTCATGGGTAAAACTTTGTACCTCATCTTTAGGGGCTGCTGGGACTCAAGTCTAGCTATAGGTCTAGAAGCAAAGAGGGGTGGTGGGCATGGGTCCTGAGAAGACTCAGCATCCTCTTGCTCAGCAGTTGCCTCCAGGAAGGCCATTACAGTTTCCTCAAGCAATGCAAAGTCAATCCCCTCAGACAAAGGTGGAAAGGCCAGTGTAAGGGGGATGCTGTTACTGGGGGAGGGAGGCCATTTCTGCTGGCAAACAAGACTCATCAGAATTTAGGAGCTCAATGTCCCCAACCTCATCAGGGTCTTCCCACACATCCCCATCCAAATGTATAGAATTCCATTCTTTCCCAACCAATGCTCTCATTTTAACAGCAGACACCTTACAAGGCTGAGATTTCAACTTTGATTGTAATTCAGCTAATCACATGATGAGAGCATGTGTTTGATTTTTTGCAATTTCAGACCTGTGGAAACAGAAGAGAAGACTCTGACTTAGGGCATACTTAGAAGTTCTTGGGCTATTTATGGCAGAGCTGGGGCCAGGAAATCAAAACCCTGAGCTCACCCTTTTCTTTCATCACTTTGTCTGGCAACATTAGAAAACCTTGGTTTTCTACAAATGTTTGACAGTATCAAATACAGGGTTGCCAAGTTCCTTGGCTCTTACAGGTGGTAAATTAGAAGTATCAAGTGTAGATTTTTTGCATATCTCTATATAAACAGTTCACACTATGGACTATCAGTGCTCTCTGTGCTATTTATTAGAAGTAGGGTCCTTAGCATTTTTAAGTCTCATCAAATTAGAGAGCCAATTCTGGGAACCCCAAAACTAATTAAGGAAACTCATCCTTAAAATTATCTTCCTCAGGCTGGGCGCAGTGGCTCACACCTGTAATCCCAGCATTGGAAGGTTGAGGCAGGAGGACTGCTTGAGCCCAGGAGTTTTGAGACCAGCCTGGGCAACACAGGGAGACTCGATTCTATAAAAAATAAAAAACACAAAAATTAGCTGGGTGTGGTGGCATGCGCCTTTGGTCCCAGCTACTCATGAGGCTGAGGTAGGAGGATCACTTAGGCCTGGGAGGTTAAGGCTGCAGCGAGCCATGATCATGCTACTGCACTCCAGCCAGGGAGAAAGAGCAAGAACCTGTCTCCAAAAAAAAAAAAACTAGAATCATTCCTGGTACCAAATCTGTGTTAATCAGAGTTCTCCAGAGAGACAGAACCAATAGGAGAGAGAGAAAGATAAATATGAGGGGATTTATCAGGGGAACTGGCTCACATGATTATGGAGGCTGAGAAGTCCCATTACAGGCCATCTGCAAGCTGGGATGCCAGTAGTGTGGCTCAGTCCAAGTCCTCAAGCCTCAGAACCCAGGAAACCAATGGTGTTAACTCTCAGTCCAAGATTGAAGGCCATAGGGGGTGGGGAGTATTGGTATACATCCTGGAGTCCAAAGGCTGGAGTTCTGATTTCCAAGGACAGAATAAGAGTGTGCTCTAGCTCCAAGACAGAGAGAGGTAAAATTCTTTTTTCTTTCTTTTTGTTCTATCCTCAGCCAATTGGATGGTGCTTACTCACATTGAGGGGCGATCTTCCTTACTCAATCCACTGACTCAAATGCTAATCTGCTCAGGAAATATCCTCATAGACACATCCAAAATAATGCTTTACCAGTTCTCTAGGTATTCCTTAATCCAGCCAAATTGACACCTAAAATTAATCATCACATATATTAAGGCGATGGGACAGACAAGCTCGCCTTAAGAGAATGAATACAGAGAAGAAAAGGAGGCCCAAGTCTGAGCCCTGGAACACTTAACATTTAGATATTGAGCAAAACAGCTTAAAGTTAGGAAGAAAATCAGGAAAGTGTGATGTCTTAACAGCCAAAACAATAAACTGCTTCTAAGAAGTGTCTATGACTAATGCTGCTAAGAGGTCAAGTAAGGTAAGAAGAGAAAAGTGGCCACTGGTTTAGGAGTCTCCATGGAGTGGTGGAGACGGAAGCCTGACTGGAGTAGAGGAATATTTGTGTTCAATGAATTATTGTAGAACACTGATTAGTCAGCACAATTCAGGTGCAAAGGTATTAATTTCTTTAGCTCTTTACCAGAAACTAAAATAGTGCCTCCAAATTTATGCCATATTTGCATAAAATATAGCATTATTTTTTCTAAAGATATTAGGCTGGAAAGGCAGCAAACAGCCAGATGAATCTGGATTTAAACTCTTCCTCTACCACTTTCTAACTATGAGACTTTAGGCAAGTTCCTTAACCATGTTAACCCTTAGTTACCTCATCTATAAAATGGGAATAGTAATAATACCTACCTCATAAGGTTGTTGTGAAGAATAAATGATATAATGCATGTAAAGGGCTTAGTACAAGAAAGTCAGTAAATGTTATTGTTAACTGTTATTTTCTTTTTGTTAAATAGTTCCTTTTTTAAAAAATCATAAGGCTTTATTGTAATTGGGCTACTTTAATTATTAAAATTAAATGTGGAAATTTATTATGCAGTTTTCTTAACCTTTTAAAAATATGTGCAAATATAGGCTGGGCGCAGTGGCTCAAGCCTGTAATCTCAGCACTTTGGGAGGCCGAGGCGGGTGGATCATGAGGTCAGGAGATCGAGACCATCCTGGCTAACACAGTGAAACCCCGTCTCTACTAAAAATACAAAAAATTAGCCAGGCGTAGTGGCGGGCGCCTGTAGTCCCAGCTACTCAGGAAGCTAAGGCAGGAGAATGGCATGAACCCGGGAGGTGGAGCTTGCAGTGAGCCGAGATTGTGCCACCGCACTCCAGCCTGGGCAACAAAGCGAGACTCCATCTCAAAAAAAAAAAAAAAAAAATGTGCAAATATAAAAAGTCATACATCCATCACTTAAAAGATGCTAATATGCCCATATGGAAAGCATGATACAGGCTGGGAACTGCTTTATCTTCAACATATCCTCATCAACCAAAATTATGTTGAGTTCTGCTTTCTAAAGTCTGCATTAAGGAAGATAAAAGGGTTATTCGAATGATAGATTCATTTTTACCCTTAGACTATGCCCGTGACGGCCGGATGCCGTGGCTCACGCCTGTAATCCCAGCACTTTGGGATGCCCAGGCAGGCGGATCACAAGGTCAGGAGATCGAGACCATCCTGGCTAACACGGTGAAACCCTGTCGCTACTAAAAAAAAAATGCAAAAAAATCAGCCGGGCGTGGCGGCATGCGCCTGTAGTCCCAGCTGCTGGGGAGGCTGAAGCAGGAGAATGGCGTGAACCCAGGAGGCGGAGTTTGCAGTGAGCGGAGATCATGCCTCTACACTCCAGTTTGGGAGACAGAGCGAGACGCCGTCTCAAAAAAAAAAAAAAAAAAAAAAGAATATGCCCATATGCCCATGACATCTACGTACTTTATAAGGTCAACTGTATGCTTCTTACTCCCTTACATTTTGGGATTTTAGCCTTTTCATTTACTTTCTACATTTTTTTAAGTTGCCCTTTTTATACAAAATGTTTAAATACTTAATATATAGAAAAAAGAATTAGCCAGACTGGAAATTATGTACATAAATGAAAATATGAAAAATTGTATAAAGATTTAAATACAGAAATATCTGCATACCCAGAATAAAAATAACATCAGTAGAGCACTAGCCAAAAGACTGAAAAGTACTTACCGCAAAGTCAAAGTATAATCTCCCTGCATTTTTGTTGAGGCATCTCGGACCAAGAAGGTCCCATCTGGCATATCCCGCAATTTGTCATTTACCTCCTCCCTGAAGAACAGAATTATAAGAAAAATGAAAAAATGTCAACACTGGTTGTCTTTACATGTTACTACTAAGGCTGCTTCGACAGTAGGTTATAGAATAATGGAGCCCTTTAGAGGTCATTTAGTTCTTCCCTGCATTAAATATGCTCTTTCTGTTTTGATTTTTGGTGGTAAGCAATCTACAGAAGAGCTATTTGATTTTTAAACTCTTCCAGATTTCAAATGTGTATAACAGATACTGTTTTCATCAAGCCTCTAGGGCTTCCTTAGGCAGGTCTGAACTTGTAAAGTTTCAGGAAAAAAACAGCGGCTGTTTAGAAGGTTATATTTAAGCAACAGTGGCAGCTGTTTCTGAACAGAAGGGGGAAAATTCACTAAGTTCATAACCTTTCAATAGGATTTTCTCCTAGTTTAAATTTGTCCCGATAACAAATTCCTTCTGTATAGGAATTTAAGGAACACTTAAAGGAAATGGCAGGGCATAAAAGACCCTGGAATCATATTAGAACCATGTGATCTTAAAATAAAAAATAATAGACTGTTTTATTGTACAATATTAAAATAGAAATATTCTAATCAATTTTAAAATAAAATGGCTGGGTGCAGTGGCTCATGCCTATAATCTCAGCATTTTAGGAGGCTGAAGCAGAGAGGTCACTTGAGGTCATGAGTTCGAGACCAACCTGGCCAACATGATGAAACCCTGTCTCTACTAAAAATACAAAATTAGCCAGACGTGGTGGCCGAGCAAGCGCCTATAGTTCCAGCTACTTGGGAGGCTGAGACAGGAGAATCACTTGAACCCGGGAGGCAGAGGTTGCAGTGGGCTGAGATTGCACCATTGCACTCTAGCCTAGGAGACTGAATGAGAATCTATCTCAAAAAAAAAAAAAAAAAAATTTTAATGAAATGTATTAAGTCCTCTTCAAAAAATTAAACACAGAATTACTTACCATATGACCTGGCAATTCCATTCCACTACTGGGTATATACCCAAAATAACTGAAAGCAAGGACTGAGATATGTGTGCACCAATATTAACTGCAGCATTATTTACAACAGCCGTAAGTTAGAAACAATCCAAATGTCCAGATTGGATTAAATGGACAGAATGGATTAAAACAATATATAGCATACACATATAATAAGATATTAGCCTTAAGAAGGAATGAGGCCGGACGCGGTGGCTCAAGCCTGTAATCCCAGCACTTTGGGAGGCCGAGACGGGCGGATCACGAGGTCAGGAGATTGAGACCATCCTGGCTAACATGGTGAAACCCCGTCTCTACTGAAAAATACAAAAAACTAGCCGGGTGTGGTGGCGGGCGCCTGTAGTCCCAGCTACACAGGAGGCTGAGGCAGGAGAATGGCGTAAACCCGGGAGGCGGAGCTTGCAATGAGCTGAGATCACACCACTGCACTCCAGCCCGGGCGACAGAGCGAGACTCTGTCTCAAAAAAAAAAATAAATAAGGAATGAAATTCTGACACATGCTACAACATGAATGAACCTTGAAGATGTATGAAGAAAGTGAAATAAGCCAGTCACAAAAGGACAATTATTATATGATTACACTTATGCAAAGTACCTAGAACTGAATTCATAAGACAGAAAGCAGAATGGTGGTTGCCATGAGCTGAAGGAGGGGAGAATGGAAGGTTATTGTTTAATGGGTACAGAATTTCAGTTAGGGAAAATAAAAAAGTTCTGGAGATGGATGGTGATGATGGCTGCACAACAATGCAAATATACTCTTAAAACAGTTGAAACCGTAAGAGTAAAAAAAAATTAAATAAATACCATTTTGGTAGAGGAAGAGAACAGAGAAGAGAAAGGGATAGATAAGTGTGTTGAGGAATACAGCATCAACCTGATTTGACAGAAATGGATAGGCCTTTAAAAAGAAAATACATCTGAGACCCATTAAAGCAAAGTTTAACAAGAAAAAAATTTAATAAGAAAATACAATATTCAAATTAAATGTATATAATTCCCTCTTTGGGTTCAAAATTATCTAAAACCACACTTTACCCAGAAAACAAATCTGTCCGAGAGTCCTGTTTATCAAATTGGGGTGTGTAAAGAGACTGTATCAAATTCACCCAGGGAAGCTGTTAAATGCAGATTCCTGGGCTCCACCTCAATTGATTTTTGTGCATGCAAAGACTTTGGAATCACTGGCTTAGAGAAAGAAAGGTACAGAAATGTAAGTACCCACAAATATTTTTAATTCTAAAACACATGTAACTATCCTAAATGTCTACGTGTCACTTATTTAGAAATCCATCCTCAATATAGTATTAGAAGTAATAATCACACTCATAATTTAAAGATTTTCAGCCAGGCACAGTGGCTGACACCTGTAATCCCAGCACTTTGTGAGGCCAAGGCAGGTGGATCACCATAGGTCAGGAGTTCGAGAACAGCCTGGCCAACATGGTGAATCCCTGTCTCTACTAAAAATACAAAAATTAGCAGGGCATAGTGACACATGACTATAATCCCAGCTACTCAGGAGGCTGAGGCAGGAGAATCACTTGAATCCAGCAGGCGGAAGTTGCAGTAAGCTGAGATCATGCCACTGCACTCCAGCCTGGGCAACAGAGTGAGACTCCATCTCAAAATAAATAAATAATGAAGATTTTCTTGTCATTTTTTCATGGGAAGAAAAGTGTTAAGACATTTATGAAATGTTCCCACACAAAATTTTTTACATGAGCATTTTTTCTGTTTTTTTTCGAGATAGTGTCTCACTCTGTCGCCCAGGCTGGAGTGCAGTGGTACTATCTCAGCTTACTGCAACCTCCACCTCCCAGGTTCTAGCAATTCTCCTGCCTCAACCTCCCAAGTAGCTGGGATTACAGGCGCATGCCAACATGCTCGGCTAATTTTCTGTATTTTAGTAGAGACAGGGTTTCACCATGTTGCCCAAGCTGGTCTCGAACTCCTGAGCTCAGGCAATCCACCCGCCTCAGCCTCCCAAAGTGCTAGGATTATAGGTGTGAGCCACCGCACCTGGCCTAAAATGGTAATCTTTAAATAAAAATTAGTAGGGCACTACAATACTTTTTTTTTTTTTTTAGATTTGGGGGGTCGGGGCCGGGAGCAGTGGCTCATGCCTGTAATCCCAGCACTTTGGGAGGCCAAGACGGGCGGATCACGAGGTCAGGAAATCAAGACCATCCTGGCGAACACGGTGAAACCCCGTCTCTACTAAAAATACAAAAAAATTAGCCGGGCGTGGTGGCAGGCGCCTGTAGTCCCAGCTTCCAGGGAGGCTGAGGCAGGAGAATGGCATGAACCCGGGAGGCGGCCGAGCTTGCAATGAGCGGAGATCGCGCCACTGCACTCCAGCCTGGGCGACAGAGCGAGACTCCGTCTCAAAAAAAAAAAAAAAAAAAAAGATTTGGGGGGTCTTACTCTGTTGCCCAGGCTAGAGTGCAACAGAGTGCTCTTTATAGCCTTGAACTCCTGGTATCACATGCTTCTTCAGTCTCACCCTCCTGAGTTGCTGGGATTATAGGCGTAAGCCACCATGCCTGGCTTAAAATGGTTTACTTTACCTACTAATTCTCAAAAATGACTTTTTAAAAAACTGCATTCAATTACAGTAGCATTCTAGTTACCTTGAAATATCCCCCCAGTACCATTCTGCATCCTGAAGAGAAACAGAACTGTCCTTCATTCCATTTGTAACTGCTGAAGTCATTGGCTTAGGTGGCTTTGGTGGAAGAGCTAGAAGAGAAATGAATATTACTCTGTAGATGTAAATTATTTTTTGTTTTCTAATTTCCTCTGAAGCAGCTCACTAACCAAGGTATATTAAGATTCTAATAATTATCAATCAAATTGAGTATTATTTTATGTTAAATGTTAGCAACAGAAGGAATCCTTTTGATTGTCTAAAAAGTGAAAATGTCAAGATATTTGGTTTTTTCCTTCTTACGAAACACCGACTTCTAAGTCTGTACAACTTCATCATCTCTCAAAAGCCAACATGCAACCCCTTTCCAAACAACTCAGTCCAAAAGCCACTAAGTGACCAACGTACAACATGAGAATTATAGTTAATAATATTGTATTATATACTGGTAATCTGCCAAGTGAGTAAATTTTAGGTATTCTTACTACCAAAAACAAAAAAGGCTAACTATGAAATGATGGGTATGTTATTAATAATTTGCTCAACTGTAATAGAATGAAGCCTCTTATTTTGGACTGGAATTACAGCTACTGATATCAACTCATGAATTTCAATGTATATAAACATAAATATGTAAATGTCTGCACACAGCATACATATATTCCCTAGCTCTGTTCCCTGAGACAGAGATTCCCTAACCCCCGGCCGCGGACTGGCACTGGTCCATGGCCTATCAGGAAAAGGGCCACACAGCAGGAAGTGAGCAGTGGGCGAGCGAGCATTACTGCCTGAGCTTCAGCATTAGATTCTCATAGAAGCACAAACCCTACTGTGAACTGCACATGCGAGAATCGAGGTTGTAATCGAACCTTTTGAAAATCGAGTTCTTTTGAAAATCAAACTAATGCCTGATGATCTGAGGTGGTACAGTTTCATCCTGAAACCAATACCCCCACCCCGACCCCACCCCAGCAATGAAACCGGTCCCTGGTGCCAAAAAGGTTGGGGACTGCTGCCCTGAGAGGTCCTGGGGGCAACAACACCCCAATATGTACACTGAGCACCTTGACCTTGCTTTCTAATACCATTCTCTACTAAAAGGAACCAGGGCTCTTTGAAGAAATGGCTGATTCCAGGGACAGAATAGAGCAAGTACCAAACGAGCCTGAACATCATCTTGTGCCAAAAAGGAAGGAAGTGCTCAAAGAATGGGAGAGGCTATGTTAAAAGAACAAAATGGTGAGCCTGAAGGGGCTGGCTCTCACTGACCAAATCTGGAACAGCTGGCCTATCAATACAAATAATAATAGTAAAGAAATATAACTCATTAAACAAAATAGGAATATATGTGTCCATGCAGATATAAATAAATAAATAAAAGAAACAAAGATCGATGAGGACCAAGATTACTATTATCTCAATATACTGTCCCACAAAATCCTAATTGCAAAAGGAAAAACAATAATAGTGAAAAAGCCTGGCAAATACCATCTTAATCAAGAATCAAGGTTAATATTAGAAATAATGGGGAAACTGTGGGCCCCAATACAATGCACTAGGAAGGATATAACATCACTTCTGTGACATCCCTGCCAAATACGCATAAACTGAATCTAATCATAAAGAAACATCAGACAAACCATGACTGAGGGGCATTCTACAAAATAACTGACCTGTAATCTTCAACAATGTACAGGTCATGAGGGTCAAGGAAAGACTGAGGAAATGTTTCAGATTGAAGAAGACGACTAAAGAATCCTGACAATTAAATGCAATGTGTAATTCTGGACTGGATCTTTTTTGCTATTAAGGACAACACTGGGACAATGGGCAAAACTTGAATGGGATCTGAGTATGACCATAGTAGTAATATAGCAATGTTAGTTTTCTGATTTTGATGGTTATATTGCGCTTCTGTAGGAAAATGTTCTTGTTTGTGGGAAATACACACAAACATGGTCATCATATGGCATCATGCTGACAACTTACTCTCAAATGATTCAAAAAAATTACGTTCTTTGAACTGTACTTGTAACTTTTTTGAGATTGTTTCTTTTTTCTTAATTTAATCAAAAAATTGTAAGCAATCTTGGGGGGAAGGAGAACAATGTGAATATTTTCCCCCAAACAGAAGTCCCTTAGTTGGCCGGGTGTGGTGGCTCACACCTGTAATCCAAGCACTTTGAGAGGCGGAGGCAGGCAGATCAACTTAGGTCAGGAGTTCGAGACCAGTCTGGCCAACATGATGAAACCCCATCTCTACTAAAAATACAAATATTAGCTGGGCATGGTGGTGCACACCTGTAATCCCAGCTACTCGGGAGGCTGAAGCAGGAGAATTGCTAGAACCCCGGAGGCAGAGGTTGCAGTGAGCCGAGATTGCACCACTGCACTCCAGCCTGGGAGACAGAGTGAGACTCTGTCTCAAAAATAAATAAATAAAGTCCCTTAGTCAACTGATTTTCAACATGGGTGTCAAGATAATTCAATGGTGTCAAGATAATTCAATGAGGGAAAGAATAGTCTTTTTAACAAATTGTTCTGGAACAAGTGGATATCCACATGCAAAAAGAATGAAGTTGGATCCCTGCCTCACACCAAAATTAACTAAAAATGGATCAAAGACCTAAATGTCAAGACCTAAAACCATAAAATTCTTACAAGAAAAAATAGGCTTAAATATTTGTGACTTTATATTAGGTAATGGTTTCTTAAATATGACACTGAAAATAACAAACAAGAAAAAAATAGATCAACTGCATCAAAATTAAAAACTTCTGTACTCCAAAGGACATCATCAAGAAAGTGAAGAGACAACCTACAGGATGGGAGAATGTTTTTGTAAGTAGAACTGATAAAATATATTTTTGTAAATATTTGTAATTGTATCTGTAAATATATTTTTGTACGTGTATCTAGAATACATAAAAGACCTCTTTTAATTCAATAAAAGACAAATGACCCAATTAAATATGGGCAAAGGATCTGAATATATATTTCTCCAAAAGACAAACAAGTAGCCAATAAGCACATGAAAAGATACTGAACATAATCAGCCAACAGAGAAATGCAAATCAAAACCACAGTGAAATACCACTTCACACCCACTAGGATGACTATAATCAAAAAGACAGATAATAACAAGTGTTGGTGAGGATGTGGAGAAATTGAAATACTCATAGACTGCTGGTGGGAATGTAAAATGATGCAGCTGCTTGGAAAACAGTCTGGCTTCCTCAAAAGGCTAAATGCAGAGTTGCCCAGCAATTTCACTCTTACATATACCCAAGAAAAAAGAAACGTATATCTACACAAGAACTTGTACAGGAATGTTCATAGTAGCATTATTTATAATGGCCCAAAAATGGAAAACAACCCAAATATCTATCAACAGATGAACAGATAAATAAAATGAGGTATATGTCCATACAACAGATTATTCGGCAATAGAAAGGAATGAGGTACTGATATATTACAACATGGACGAATCTGAAAACATTTTGCTGAGTGAAAGAAGCCTGTCATGAAAGGCCAAATATTATACAATCCCATTGTCCATAGGCAAATCTATAGAGATAGAAAGTAGATCAATGGTTGGCTAGGACTGGGGAGTAAAGGGGGAAATAGGGAGTGACTGCTATATTAAGGATTTCTTTCAGGGTAATGAAAATATTCCAAAATTGACTATCATGATGGTTGTACAACTTTGTGAAGATACTAAAAAATCACTGAATTATACAATGTGGGTAAACTGCCTGGCATGTGAATTATATATCAATAAAGCTGTTTTAAAATAAATAAATATCAGACTTCTGAAATTACTAGATGGGGGTGGATTTGCTATAATCCACACTTTTTTTCGAAGTAGCTAAATAACCATCTTGTTTGAAAAGGATTTTATGTGAATTATAAAAGTAGCTACAGTTTGAACTATAACTTAGCAAAACTTATAATTCTTCTACTTACTTAACACAAGGATTAACAGTGTAAACTTGTGCTATACAAAGCACTGCACTATAGTATGAAAAGGTACAAAGATAAGGTGTTCCCTGCACTCAAAAGAACAAATCCAGAGAGAATGACACACAGAAACACCTAACTATAATACTCATCAGAATGCAGTAAAAAGCAAATTGTAATGGAAACCCAGCAAAAGGAGTAATTGATCCCCTCTAGGGAAACTTTAAGGTCAAACACTAAGCTTCTCAAATCTAGTCCTTAGTCATTTGAGTACATGATGAACAGAGCCCAAGAACCAATGTGCTTCATTGTATCAGCAGGTGAGTTACATTCTAATCACCTTCAAATGGAGTTATGGAGACTTTTCTACATCCCTTCACTGGAGGAGCTCTATATTGAGATGAGTTGAGTTGACCAGACTGCATGAGGAAGCTGCTATTTATGGATAATGATAGTTCACAGATAGCTCTACCACCAACAAACATGTAATGACCATTTCACATCTATTACAGAGGGCTGCCTCCTTGTATCTTGCTGTTCTCAACTACAGAAATGTAAGAAGAATGAAATTTTTATAAAGGCAGTTGCTACATGAGGTTGCTAAAAGAATACAATCATAAGGTCTGAACTGAATGCAATACTGGCCTATTTCTACATTCCTACTATCTATCATCACTCCACACAGACATAGGCAAATATGTACTGAACACCTCCTATGTTCCAGAAGCTGTGAACATAGCAATGAACTAGATTAGATATATATAGTCTCCATACATATGGACTTTATAATCCAAAGGATAAATTTCAAGATAATTCATTGTTCCTAAAATTGTGAATACACTCAAATGTAGCTCTATCAAACTAAACTGAATCTTCAATCTAAATGTTTCGCCTTTCATTGGGAGTTATACCTGATGTAAATGACGAGTTGATGGGTGCTGACAAGTTGATGGGTGCAGCACACCAACATGGCACAAGTATACATATGTAACAAACCTGTCCGTTATGCACATGTACCCTAGAACTTAAAGTATAATAATAATAATAATAAAAATAATAAAGAAAAAAAGGAAAAATAAATAAATAAATAAAATAAGCATCACATTAAAAAAAAAAATGTTTTGCCTTCTCTGAGAGTTGTTCCCCACACTCCCATGTAGATTGTAGAATATACTGGGCAAATGTGAACAAAAATTTATCTCATAATAACCTCCTAATTGCATTAAGATAAGCAGATTTATATTTATCTTGTGATATTATAAATAAAGGTAAAATAATTGCAAATCATTAAGCTTTTAAGTAGTTCAAAAGGACTATCTTGAGGGAAAAACTGATTAGGATACACTAGTCATCTTTTCAACTCCTTGACAAAGTAGTTCTTGCATGAGGTGAGCACTGCAATGCTGAGTGATAAGTTAAGTGCACCTAACCAAATACCTTTTGAAATGAGTATCCATAAAATATATAGCACTTCTATTTCTATCTAGCAGACAATGAAAAATATTTATCTTTCCATTTTTAGAAACTATATTACAAGTTTGGGGTTTTTTTTTAAATTGTGAGACAGCGTCTCATTACGTTACCCAAGCTGGTCTCGATCTCCTGGCCTCAAGTAATCCTTCCGCCTTGGCCTCCCAAAGTGCTGGGATTATAGGCATGGGCCACTCATGCCTGGCCTATATTACAAGTTTTTAAATATTAGCAATGCAGAAAGATATTTTCAATTCAGTTTTAATTAATACATAGCTATATGAAGAAACATATAGACATATAGGTGTTTTAAGTGTGTGTGTATGTGTGCATATGGATATATATGCACAGAAACATATGAGAACACACAAACTGTTAATAGTGAATACAATAGGGACCAGGAACAGCAGAGAACACTGTATGTATGTATGTATGTATATTGTGTATGTTTTATATGTTTTAACACAAAAATGGTGCCAGGTGCAGTGGTGTGCACCTATAGTCCCAGCTACTTGGAGGCTGAGATGGGAGGATTGCTTGAAGCCAGTTCAAACCCACAGTGTGCTATGATCACACATATAAATGGCCACTGCACTCCAACTCATAATCCCTGCACTTTGGGAGGTTGAGGCAGGTGGATCACCTGAGGTCAGGAGTTTGAGACCAGCCTGGCCAACATGGTGAAACCCTGTCTCTACTAAAAATACAAAAATTAGCTGAGTGTGGTGGCGGGCACCTGTAATCCCAGCTACTTGGGAGGCTGAGGCAGGAGAATCACTTGACCCTGGGAGGCAGAGGTTACAGTGAGCCGAGATCGTGCCATTACACTCCAGTCTAGGCAACAAAGTGAGACTCTGTCTTAACAAAAAAAAAAAAAAAAAAAAAAAGCAACCTGATTCACACCACTATACTCTGGAAAGGCCAGGAATTGGAAGCACAATGCATCTCTGAAGGGAAGATTGAGTCATGTGGCCAGAAACAGAAGAGTTGGCTGACAATCTATAGAAAGAGCAGTTAAGTCCTCAATTCTCTTCCCCACCTGCCCAAGCAACCAGGCAACTACCCCTCCTCCACCCCAGACAAAGGTTGCCTGTCAACTCACCAGTACAGAGAAACAATTAGAAAGGCTCTGGACTCTTCATCCATGTCCCTACAAAGGACATAAACCATCATTCTGAGCAAACTATCGCAAGAACAGAAAACCAAACACCGCATGTTCTCACTCATAGGTGGGAACTGAATAATGAGAACACTTGGACACAGGGTGGGGAACATCATACACCGGGGCCTGTTGTGGGGTGGGGGGATGGGGGAGGGATAGCATTAGGAGATATACCTAATGTAAATGACAAGTTGATGGGTGCAGCACACCAACATGGCACATGTATACATATGTAACAAACCTGCACATGCACATGTACCCTAGAACTTAAAGCATAATAATAATAAAAAAGAAAGATACAGCATGCTCAGTGCTGTGTTTTAGAATGTTTAAAAAAAAAAAAAGAAAAGAAAAGAAAAGAAAAGAAAAGAAAAGAAAGGCTCTGGACTCAGGGAACACCAAGCTCAGCTGAGAATAGGTAGAGACGGGGTCTCACTGTATTGCCAAGGGTGGTCTCGAATTCCTGGGCTCAAATGATCTTCCTGCCTTGGCTTCCCAAACTGCTGGGAGTACAGGTGTGAGCCACCACACCTAGCAGGTATTCATCATCTTATCACTTCTCAGTGAAGGCCTCCAGTTAACAAGTTCCTGCCCACTCACATGGAGCTTCAACATGGATGAACATTGAAAATATTACGCTAAGTGAAATAAGCAAGTCACAAAAAGACAAGTATTATGATTCTTCTTACATGAGGCTACTAAAGTGTCAAATCCGTAGAGACAGAAAGTAGAATGCTATTGACCAAGGGCTGAGGGGAGGATGGAATGGAAGTTAGTATTTAATGGGTACAGAGTTTCAGCTGAGGAAGATGAAAAAGTTCTGGAGGTGGATGGTGGTGATGGTTGCACAACAGTATGAATGTACTTAAAGCCACAGAATTTAAACATTTTAAAATGGTTAAAAACAGCTGAGTGTGACGGCTCACGCCTACAGTCTCAGCATTCTGGGAAGCCAAGGCAGGTGTATTGCTTGAGCCCAAGAGTTCGAGACCAGCCTGGGCAACAGAGCAAGATCCCATCTCTAAAGTAAATAAATAAATACTTTAAAAGAAATAGATCAAATGGTTAAAATGATAAATTACATGTTACATATATTTACCACAACTTAAAATAAAAACACCAGACATTTGAGGAAAGCCATTACATTAAAGAAGACCAAAACAAGAAGAAACTTGGGAGTAACCAGAGAATTCAAGGGAAAAAAAACTTCACAGACACACAAAAACAGCATATCTCAGATATATAAAAGGAAAGACTGCATCTATGAAAGACAAACAAGATCTATACTAAAGTAACATTCAAAGAACAAAAGCCTTTATATATTAAAATTATTATAGAAAATTTTTTAAGTCAGTTCACAATCTGGCAGGTAAAGCTGAAATCTCCCAGGAAGTGGAACAAAAAGAGAAAGTAATGAAAAAATAGGGGAAAGATAAGAGAATCAGAGGATCAACTCAGAAGATCCAGCATCAAACTAACAGAAGTTCCAGAAAGCAGGAAGAGAAATCTTTAAAATAAGAAAAAAATTTTAAGAACTGAAGGACACACATTTCCTGAATAAAAATGCCCACAGAGTATGCCACATAATGAATGAAAAAGATCCACATCAAGATACACCCCTGTGGAATTTCACAACACTGGGGGGAAAAGAGAAGGTCCTAAAATCTATCACAAGGACCAAAAAAAAAAAAAAAAAAAAAAAAAAAGTCACAAAGGACTAAAGAATGTCTTTGGGTTGCTCAACAACACTGGAGACTAGCAACACTGAAGATAAACCTTCCAAATCTGAGGGAAAATGATTTTTTCAAGCTAGAATGATATATCCTGCCAAATTATCAATTACACATGATGGTAGAATAGATATTTTCAGATATACAAGATCTCAACCAATTCATCTCTCAGCAACCCTTCTTAGGAAGCTACTAAATGATGTGCTCCACCAAAATGAAGAAATAAACTAGGAAAGCAGGTGGTATAAAATGCAGGAAAATGGATGCCAACACCGGAGAGAAGCAATGGCAATGCCCAGCATAATGCTGAATGCAGTACCAGGATGACAGCTGAAAACAGTTAGAATTCAAACAGGAAGATGAAGGGCAGTTTAGAGGGTATGTTTAAGAAAAGAATGGAAATGGTAAATTATCTGATGTTTAACCATACTGTGATGAATTTTATGGTTCGGTCATACGGTTCTGTCAGAATCATACAATTCTGTCTTTAAATTTATATATATATAAAAAAGGAAATGTGGCCAGGTATGGTGGCTCACACCTGTAATCCCAGCACTTTGAGAGGCCGAGGCAGGTAGATCACAAGGTCAGGAGTTCGAGACCAGTCTGGCCAATATGGTGAAACCCCATCTCTACTAAAAATGTATAAAAAATTAGCCAAATATGGTGCCATGCACCTGTAGTCCCAGCTACTTGGGAGGCTGAGGCAGGAGAATAGCTTGAACCCAGGAGGTGGAGGTTGCACTGAACCAAGATCGCGCCACTGCACTCCAGCCTAGGCGACAGAGTGAGACTCCGTCTCAAAAAAAAAAAAAAAAAAAAAAGGATGCAATCATAATATACTAATGGCTTAGCTGTGAACACTGCACGTAATAATAGTGTAAATATTGGAAGATAATTTAAGAAAGTTATAATTGTGATATAAATACACTGGAAAATGCATAGAAGGAAACAGTGTATGGCATAAGAGAATAAGAGAAGTAAATCGCTATCTTTCTTAGAAGGAATAAATGACATCAAAAGGTGAAAAATTATAAATAGCAGTATTACCATATTACAAAAAATAGGGAGGTAAACACCAGAAGAAAAGGCCAGAAGAGTTAAGTGTTGCCCCTGGGGGCTAGAAAGTGGCAGAAGAGAGGGTAGGACAGGCAACTGATGATTTTGTACTATAAACCTTGTAGTACTTTTTGACTTTTTAAACTATAAACCCATATTGCTTTAAGATAAAAATCAAAAGAAACCTAGCGTTTCTTCTGATTCTACCACTTAAACTAGACTTGGTAAATTATCTCACCTGTCTGAGCCTTAAGTTCCATGCTATGTTGAATCCAACTTGTACAGGCTAGTGAGAGCTGATTGTTGTATTTTCAGGAATTTTGCAAGCTGCTATTCTATACACTTTTTTTTTTTGAGATGGAGTCTCCCTCTATTGCCCAGGATGGAGTGCAGTGGTGCAATCTCAGCTCACTGCAACCTCTACCTCCTAGGTTCAGGCGATTCTCCTCCCTCAGCCTCCCGGGTAGCTGGAACTACAGGCACATGCCACCATGCCTGGCTAGTTTTTTTTGTATTTTTAGTAAAGACAGGGTTTCACCATATTGGTCAGGCTGGTGTCGAACTCCTGACCTCATGATCCGCCTGCCTTGGCCTCCCAAAGTGTTGGGATTACAGGTATGAGCCACCGTGCCCAGCCTCTACACAGTCATTATTAAATACTAAATCATATAAGTTCACAATTAAATTATATTAAAAATAAAGTTTAAAAATGCTTAAACCTCATTACTTCATTAATACTGTATTTATGCTTATAAGAAACATCTATTGTATTTATATAATGGAAATACTGTGTGCTACTGAGGATTTCTTTCAAATTCTGCATTCAGTATGTCAGTCACACTAGTAGATTGAAATCAGCCACAGTGGGAGTATTTATATTTTGGAAATCAGCAAATACTACAAATCAGAGAGCTTGATTTATTGTGGTATTGATGATTTGCCTGGGGTTAGCAAACTATGGCCCTCTGCCTGTTTTCCAAGGCGCAAAAAATAGTTTTTACTTTTTTTATTATTTTGAGATGAGGGTCTCACTATGTTGCCCAGGCTGGTCTCAAACTCCTGGGTTCAAGTCATCTTCTTGCCTCACCCTCCTGAGTAGCTGTGGAACTAAAGGCGTGCACCACTGTGATCAGCGTTTTTACTTTTTTTTTTTTTTTTTTTTTTTTGAGACAGAGTCTCACTCTGTTACCCAGACTGGAGTGCAGTGGTACAATCTCGGCTTACTGCAACCTCCACCTCCCAGATTCAAGCGATTCTCCTGCCTCAGCCTCTCGAGCAGCTGGGACTACAGGCACGGGCTATCACACCCAGCTAATTTCTGTATTTGTAGTAAAGACGGGGTTTCCCCATGTTGGCCAGGCTGGTCTTGAACTCCTGACTTAAGTGATCCACCTGCCTTGGCCTCCCAAAGCGCTGGGATTACACGTATGAGCCACCACGCCTGGCCCGGTTTTACATTTTTAAATGGTTATAAACACACACACACACACACACACACACACACACACACACACACACACACACACGAAAGATCACTTGTGGCCTGCAAAGCCTAAAGTATTTACTATATGGCTCTTTACAGAAAAAATATGTCAATTCCAGATCTAGACTTAAGGAAATGATAGAGAAAATATTAATTCATTGTAATAATCTCCACTCTTCTGAATTCTATGGCTGCAGCTTTAGTGCAACAAGCAAATTTGAGGGTATTCAAAACCAAATACATACAATCATACCTCAGTATCCTCATAGGATTGGTTCCAGGATCCCTGCAGTTACCAAAATCCAAGGATACTCAAGTCCATTTTATAAAATGACACAGTATTTGCATACAGCTTATGCACATCCTCCTATATACTTTAAGTCATCTCTAGATTACTTGTATCTAATACAATGTAAATGCTATGTAAAGAATTGTTATACTGTATTTTTATTTGTATTATTTTTGTTGTTATATTGTTAATTTTATTGGTTTTTTCACACACACCCTGTATCCACAGTTGTTTGTTATTTCAATTCGAGAATGCAGAATCTGTGAATAGAGAGGGCCCACCGCATTTCCTCACCTGTTCCTATCCACCCTATCCTGATAAAAGGCACCACTATGCATTTGTCAAAACTCAAAGAACTGTACACCAAAGAGTATAAACTTTACTGTATGTAAATTTTAGAGTATTTTTTTAATCAGCTGTATGTATAACATCTTAAATGAAGATGCCTTAGCCCAACGGCCTACAGATTCTGATTCCATTGATCCAGAATGAGACCTGGGTAACTATGTTTTTTTAAAAAGGCAATTGGTAATTCTGATATAAAACTAGAATGAGAACCACATTCCTAACCCCACAAAGGTACTCCTTGACCTCTCTACTTTTTTTTTTTTTTTTTTGAGACGGAGTCTCGCTCTGTCGCCCAGGCTGGAGTGCAGTAGTGCTATCTCGACTCACTGCCAACCTCCGCCTCCCAGGTTGAAGCGATTTTGCCTCAGCCTCCCGAGTTAGCTGGTACTACAGGCACGGGCCACCACACCCAGCTAATTTTTTGTATTTTTAGTAGAGACGGGATTTCACCGTGTTAGACAGGCTGGTCTCGATCTCCTGAACTCGTGATCCGCCCACCTTGCCCTCTCAAAGTGCTGGGATTACAGGAGTCAGCCACCACACTTGGCCCTCTCTCTACATCTTTACCACTTACTCCAGTAATCCCAATTCTTTCACCTCAATGAGACCTCCAATTTACAGCAATGCTACCACTGTTCTTTCACCTCAGTAAGACCTCTAATTTCTCAAACTTAGTACTTTCTTTCTATCCCATACTGGTCTTCATTATCCCTCTCTCTCAACTAATACTATCGTCTCTTTTGCTCTCTTATCCTCCCACTGTACCTGTCTGGCAAGACCCCGACCATAGCTCAATCCGTTTTCATGCTTTTTCTGCTCTCTCTCTCTAGGCTAATAAAGAGGAAAAAAGTTACATCATCTTCAATTGGTTTCACTAATAATGGTCTCCAACCATAAGTGGACCCTCAAAACAATCCAAAAATCTTACCCTAAATTTACCTCCCTCCCATTCTTCACTACAAGCTATTTCAAACATCATATTCTACCTCCCTGAACCAGCCCTAAGTAACATATGTAGAACCAAAAACGGCAAACATAAAAGTATTATTCTTGTGTTAGGAAAAAGTCCCCAGAACTCCCAGCTTAATTAGCTGGTACTGGTAGTTTAGTATAACTAGAGATCATAAGCTAGCAGATCAGAATCTGCCTTTAAGTTTCATTAGGAAGAACTAGACACTATTACTAATTCATGTTTCTGTTTTGCAGTTAACTCATTTAAGCTATATTTTGGTCAATCAGCTGAAAAGAAATACTGTAAGGGATTTGCAATGCCCCCTAATATCTCCTTCTCTTTGTCAACTTCTCACATTTGCTTTCCAAAAAATTCTTAATATTTACCTTCCAAATAGTAAATGCGATCTCCTACACATATCTTTGACATGAAAATGCTCAGTTTAAGAAAAACGGTTCAGTCACATAAATCTTTGCTATATAGTATTGAGGGCATTTAAATACTAAGAACATAAATTATTCTGTTAAATGTTGTCAGCCAGGTGTGGTGGCTCATGCATGTAATCCTAGCACTTTGGGAGGCTGAGGTGGGCAGATCACTTGACTCCAGGAGGTTAAGACCAGCCTAGGCAAATTAGCCGAGCGTGGTGGCAGGTGCCTGTAATCCCAGCTATTTGGGAGGCTGAGGCAGGAGAATCGCTTGAACCCAGGAGGCAGAGTTTGCAGTGAGCCAAGATCATGCCACTGCACTCCAGTCTGGGTGACAGAGTGAGACTCCGTCTCAAAAAAAAAAAAAAAAAAAAAAAAAAGAACCAGCCTGGGCAACACATGGAGAAACTGTCTCTACAAAAAAATACAGCAATCAGCCGGGTATGGTGGTGTGTGCCTGTAGTCCCAGCTGTTTGGGAAGCTGAGGTGAGAGGATCACCTGAGCCCAGGAAGTCAAGGCTGCAGTGAGCCAAGATTGTACCACTGCACTCCAACCTGGGCAACAGAGTGAGACCCTGTCTCAAAAAAAAACAAAAAAAAGTGTCGAAAATGAACGATGTTATCAAAGACACAAAACAAACCTAAAATATTCCATCAGATAATAAATTCTGACTATCTGTTAAAGAACCAAGAAACAAGAAAAAAATCCCAAAGATATCTATTTGTGATAACTAGATATTATAAAAGGTTCAAACTACAAAATAAAACAAAATAATTTCATAATACATATTTCCTAAAATTCACAAATCTATTTCATTTTAGAGGAACAAAAGATGAAGAGAATTAGAACTATCTTGGATGTTAGCATATAATCTTAGGTGCAGAATAATGCTTAGGAAAAAAAGACTAGTTAATCAAGCTAACCAAGGGGAAAACATTTATTTTAATTAAATCTTCAACTTTTTGAAAGCCTAAAAATAAAATTATGGAAACAGGAGGAGAGAGAAAAGACAAAAAACATTTCATCTTTCTAAAAGGGAAAAAACTGACAGCTTTTATCAAGTTCATTTTAAAAGACAATGATTATACAAAATTTCCCCCCAGCATCCGTAAGCTGCCACATCCAAATCCAAACTTCACTATTTGGCATCCAGCATTGAATTACAGAACAACTTTGCTCATGCATGGACAAATGCTATTTTTCCCCAGCGGAATGATTTCTCTGAAGTGTGCTCATTAGTAACACTAACCCCTTCCTATGCCCCAACAACCAACTGCTTTGTGAGCTAAATCCCAATCCCAAATCAGACATTGTTGGCAAAACTAATCTCTGAATGAAAACGGTACAACAGTCAATCACAACATAGAATTTGGATTGTATGTTACTGACGCTGAGACAGAAAACTGTGCCATTTCCAGCAGGTAGTTTTAGTTGAGTTTCTTGGCTCAGCAAAATTGAAGGATGATTTTATTTTTCGAGACACATATGATATTTTCATAAAATTATAGTACTCATTTCTCTCTGAAAACACATTTTAAAAAACTGTTTCACAATCAAAATAAACAATTACTTCAACAACTAGAGGGTGGCGATTCCTCAAAGACCTAAAGGCAGAAATACTATTTGACCCAGTAATCTCATTACTCGGTATACACCAAAAAGAATACAAATCATACTATTATTAAGATACATGCATGTGTATGTTCATTGCAGCACTATTCACAATAGCAAAGGCACAAAATCAACCTAAATGCCCAATCCATGATAGACTGGATAAAGAAAATATGGTATATACACAGCATGGAATACTATGCAGCCATAAAAAGGAACAAGATAATGTCCTTTGCAGGGACATGGATGGAGTTAGAAGCCATTATCCTCAGCAAACTAACTTTGAGAGGCCGAGGCAGGAGGATCGCAGGAACAGAAAACCAAACACTGCATATCCTCACTTATAAGTGGGAACTACATGATGAGAAAACATGGACACATGGCAGGGAACACCACAAACTGGGGCCTGTCGGGGGGTGGTCGGGGGAGAGAGAGCATCAGGCGGAATAGCTAATGGATGCTGGGCTTAATACCTAGGTGATGGGATGATCTGTGTAGCAAATCACCCTGGCACATGTTTACTTATGTAACAAAAATGCACATCCTGCACACGTACCCCTGAACTTAAAAGTAGAAGTAAAAAAACAATTAGAAGGGAAAACAATTAATTAAAAGTTAAAGGTTGACACATTTAGGTTGATATATTAGGTTGATACATTAATGTGATTCTCCCTCTATACCTCTTTCCAAGTTGGAGACAGTTTCTTCAAGATTTCATTTTGATACCACCCACTCATATGATATAATTTGGGTAAGTAGTTTCTTCAGTTAAAGTTAATTGCTTTGAAGACTTCCCCAAATGCTGTTGATAATAATAATAAATTTCCTCCTGATAGCAATGAATTATACATATATTTTTATTTTTATGGAGACAAGGTCTCGCTATGTTACCCAGGATGGTCTCAAACTCCTGGACTCAAATCATCCTCCTGCCTCGGCCTCCTAAAGCACTGGGATTGCAGGCGTGAGCCACTGCGCCCGACACAATGGATTAAATATATGTTCTAGGGCTTCTCCAGCTGGAGTACAGAATGAGTGGGCATGCATAAGTTTTACATTTATTTCATTCAAATAAATACTATATTTGTTTCTTAGCATTGCTCACAAACACACAGATGAAATTAAATCTTTTTTTTAAAAAAACCTATCCTTTTCACACACTACTAATCATTGGTGAGTAAAAACCACCAAAGTAAAATCTCCTGGCTGTCAGGTAACCTAGCAGAGTAACTTTGAACAATCTGTTTTATTTATCTGTAAAATGGTTGATTATATCACCATAGTCTCTCTCATCTCTAATTTTTATGGACTTTTATATTCAGTCATCTGAAAGACAGTATACTAGGCAGATTTCACTGAAATACCAGAAATTTCATTAATATTCTGCTGGGTGCCATAAGTCATTCCTCACTGGTAAGCTACATTAAATTAGAATCTAACAAAGTATTTCTGTGTGTTCTTAAAAAGAATAACCAGAACAAAAAAATAGCATTAATATATTTTTAGAAGGCAGTAATAAAACTGGCCAGGTGCAGTGGCTCACGTCTGTAATCACTTAGGGAGACAGGTAGGCAGATCACTTGAGGTCAACAGTCCAGAGAGCAGCCTGGCCAACACGGTGTAATCCCAGCTACTTGGAAGGCTGAGGTGGGAAGATCACTTGAACCTGGGAGGCAGAGGTTGCAGTGAGCGCAGATCACGTCACTGCACTCCATCCTGGGCAACAGAGTGAGACTCTGTCTTTAAAAAAAAAAAAAAGAAGAAGAAGAAGTCAATAACAAAACTGAAGAAAACTAGGATCAGATAAGTATTCAGGGAACTTCTCAACTCATTCTGTGAGGCCAGTATTCCCCTGATACCAAAACCAGAAAAAGAAAAAAACAAAAAACAAAAAACAAAACAAAACAAAAGGAAAAACCTACAGGCCAATATCCCTTATGAACACAGACACAAAAATCCTCAACAAAATACTAGCAAACCAACTCCAGCAACATATAAACAGGATTATATATCATGACCAAGTGAGATTTGTTTCCAGGAATGCAAGATTGGCTCAACAAACAAAAATCAATCAAGGTAACACACCATATTAACAGAATAAAGGACAAAGACCAGCATAATCATCTCAACAGATGCAGAAAAATCATGTGACAAAATTAAACACCCTACCAGGTGCAGTAGCTCACATCTATAATCCTAGTACTTTGGGAGGTCACGGCGAGAGGATACCTTGAGGCCAAGAGTTCAAGACCAGCCTGGTCAACATTGTGAGACCCTGCCTCCAAAAAAATATATAATTCAAAAATTAAACACCTACTTATGATAAAAATACTCAAAAACTAGGATTAAAGGGAATTCCTCACCTGATAAAGAGTATCTACAGAAAACCCACAGCTAGCATCATAATTCATGGTGACAAACTGAATGTTTTCCCCTACAATCAAAAACAGCACAAGGATGTCTGCTCTTACCACGTCTATTCAACACTGTAATTAAGATTCTAGCTAGGGGCTGGGCATGGTGGCTCACGCCTGTAATCCCAGCACTTTGGGAGGCCGAGGCAGGTGGATCACCTGAGGTCAGGAGTTCAAGACCATCCCGGCCAACACGGTGAAACCCTGTCTCTACTAAAAATACAAAAATGAGCTGGGCATGGTGGCACACAACTGTAGTCCCAGCTACTCGAGAGGCTGAGGCAGAAGACTCACTTGAACCCAGGAGGTGAAGGCTGCAGTGAGCCGAGATCACACGATTGCACTCCAGCCAGGGCAACAAGAGCGAAACTCCATCTCAAAAAAAATTAAAAAAAAAAAAAAAAAAAGATTCTAGCCAGGGCTATTAGGGAAGTAAAATAAATAAAAGGCATCCAGAGAGAGAAAAGGAAAATGACGATCTCTATTTGCATACTCAATCATAAGAAATACTCAAAAAACTACTAAAGCTAATAAAAGAGTTCAAACAAGGTTGCAGAATACAAGATGAATATACAAAAATCAAGAGTATTTCTACACACTAGCAATGAACAATCCAAAAATGAAATTAAAAAAACAATTCCATTCCAACAAGCACATAAAAAAGATACTCAGCATCATCAGTCATTAGGAAAATGCAAATCAAAACCACAGTGACATACTACCTCACATCCACTAGGATAGCTGTAATCAAAAGGATATATAACAAGTCTTGGTGACGATGTGGAAAAAGTGAAACCATAATACACTGCTGTCAGGAAAGTAAATATGACCCAGTAATTCTACTCCTAGGTGTATATGCAACAGAACTAAAAACTAAGTTCACATAAAAACTTGCAATGAATGTTCATGGCAGCATTATTCAAAATAGCTAAAGGTGGAAACAACCCAAATATCCATTAACTGGTGAATGGATAAACAAATATTCAGAGTGGAATATTGTTTAGCCATAAAAAGGAATGAAGTACTGATACATACCACAATTGAATAAACCTTGAAAACATTATGCTAAGTGAAAGAAGTCAAACACAAAAGGCCATATACCATGTCATTCCATTTCCATGAAATGTGCAGAATAGGCAAACTTACAGAGACAGAAAGTAGATTAACAGTTGCCACAGACTGGGGCTAAGAAGAATGGGGAGTGACTTTTTTTTGAGACAGGATCTTGCTCACCCACCCAGGCTGGAGTGCAGTGGCACTATCATAGCTGACAACCTCAAACTACTGACTTCAAGTGATCCTCTCACATTGACCTACCAAGTAGCTGGGACTACAGGCGCACGACACCATGCTTAGCTAATTTTTTTTTAAAATTTTTGTAGAGACAGGGTCTCGCTATACTGCCCAAGCTGGTCTTGAACTCCTGGCCCCAACTGATCCTCCCACCTCAGTCTCCCAGAGCTGGGATTATGGGCATGAGCCACCCCACCCAGCCGACAGTGACTCTTAATAGTTACAGGACTTCTTTTGGGGTGATAAGAATGTTCTGGAATAAGACAGTTGTAATAGTTGCACAACTATGCGACTATACTAAAAACCACTGATGTGGTTAAAAACACTTTTAAAAGGTGGATATACGGCATGTGAATTATATCATAACAGAAAAAGTAGTCAAACAAAGGTACTTTCAAAATTCTACCTAATTTAAAACAGAATTTTATCAGACCTTTTTAAGTTGTAATAAAACACAAAAGTACATACACAAAGACAATCACAGAGGGAATTAGATGTTTCAATTCAGGACTTACTTTCAACCAAGTACAATTTTTTATATGACAGAAAAACTACCTGGTTCTAAATCTCTGGCTGCTCCTTTTTAGACTCCTTGGAATGCAAGGTTGATTTTCCCTCAGGCTTTTCTTCCTCCACCACTGCTTTTTACCCCTCCCAAATTCCCTTATTTTCCCCCAGGGGTTCCATCTCCTAACATATTTCGTATCTGTATGAACTTTATACAGGAGGAATCTTTCCACAGCATTTCATTCTGCATTACATTTTTAGATTAATTTATGTTGATACAAGTAGGTATTTTTATTTTCTCACCTCTACCATTACATGAATACTCTATATTAATTTCTTCATTCTCTTAATGATGGACATTTGAGCTGTTTCTAGTTTTCTGTTTTTACGAACAATGTTGCTATGAACTTAATGGTACTTGTCCCGGGTACAAACTCTTGTTCATCTTCTACAGTTTCCCTAGGGTATATACTTTACTAGATATTGCTAAGTTCCTCTCTACAATGAGGTTCTAGTTGATATTCCACTGTCCACATAAGTATATGAGAGTTTTCCTTATTCTACATCCTCACCAAAATGGTGAGTGTAAAATATTATTCCACTGAAGTTTTAATTTGCATTTCCATGGCTACTAAAGAGGTTGAACACCTTTTCATATCTGCAGGACATTTGTATTTCGTCTTCTATGAACTTCCAATCTATTGTCTTATTATTACTACTGGTTGGTAAAATATTCTTCATATATCCTGATTATTAATCCTTTTTAGTTATTTTTTCTGCAAATATTTTCTCCCAGATGATGGGGTATCTTTCTATCTCATGCTGAATTTCAGTAACTGTATATTTTTTATTTTAATCTAGACATATTTATCAATCTTTTTCTTTTACAGTTCAAATTTCAAGTCTTATTGAAGAAATCCTTTCTACCCTCCCTGCCCTAATATCATAAAAGCATTCTCCCACTTTTTTCTAAAAGTTTTACTTTTCACATTAACATCTCTAATTATCAGGTACATTTTTTAATATGGTAAGTAGAAACCTCATTTTATTTTCCATATAAATAACCAATTGTTCCATTATCATTCACTGTTTAGTCAGTCCATCATCTCCTTACTCATCTTCAACACTCACTGTCATGTATTAAGTTTCTTTATATTCAGGGGTTCTGTTTCTGGGCTCTTTATTCTTCACAGAGGTTGGTCTATCCTGTGTCAATACCACATTGCCTTAAATATTAACAATATTGGCTTTATAAATAACGCTGTGTAAAAGACTAAGTGTGCCTTCCTAATTTTTCTTGGCAGTTTCCTCTTCTTTATAAATTTTAGAGCTTGTCAAGTTATATGAAATACCCTGTCATTATATTAAACAGAAGTGCACTGAACTTACAAATTAATTTGGAAAGAATTGACATGTTTATGTCACTGGGTCTTCCTATCAGTTAATATGATATCCCAATTAGATCTTCTCATGTCTTTTAATGGAAATTGTATAATTCTCACCATAAAAGGTCATGTGCATCTTTTGTTGATTTTGTTCACTGGTACTTTTCAATTGTTGTCCTTGTAGCTATTACTGCTATAATGAATATCTTTTTTAAAATATATTTTGTAGGCCAGGAACTGTGGCTCATGCACGTAATCCTAGCACTTTGGGAGGCTGAGGTAGGCAGAACACTTGGGGCTAGGAGTTTAAGACTAGCCTAGTCAACGTGTCGAAACACTGTCTCTACTAAAAATACAAAAATTAGCTGGGTGTGGTGGCACATCTGTAATCCCAGCTACTTGGGTGACTGAGGCACGAAGAATAGCTTGAACCCAGAAGGCAGAGGTTGCAGCAAGCTGAGATCACACCACTGCCCTCCAGCCTGGGCAACAGAGCGAAACTCCGTCTCAAAAAAAAAAAAATTTGTGAAAACATCCCAAGTGGGCTGGGCATGGTGGCTCACGCCTGTAATCCCAGCACTTTGGGAGGCTGAGGTGGGCGGATCACGAGGTCAAGAGATGGAGACCATCCTGGCCACACATGGTGAAACCCCGTCTCTACTAAAAATACAAAAAAAGTAACTGGGTGTGGTGGCATACACCTGTAGTCCCAGCTACTCAGGAGGCTGAGGGAGGCTGAGGCAGGAGAATCACTTGAATCTGGAGACGGAGGTTGCAGTGAGCCGAGATCACGCCACTGCACTCCAGCCTGGCAACAGAGTGAGACTCTGTCTCAAAAAAGCAAACAAACAACAACAACAAAAAACCCAAGTGTCCATCAACAGATAACTGAATAAACAAAATGTGGTCTGTATGTACAATGCAGTATTATTCAGTCATAAAAATGAGTAAAGTTCTGATACATGCTACAATATGGATGAACACCAACATTATACTAAATGAAATACGAAGACACAAAAGGACAAATATTGTATGATTCCATTTATATGAAATAGCTAGAATAGGCAAATTCATAGAGAAAGAAAGTTGAATAGAATTTACCAGGAGCTGAGAGTGAGGGGAGAATGAGTGAGTCATTGCTTAATGGTTATAGAGTTTCTATATGGAAGATGAATATAGCTGCACAACATTGTAAATGTAATTATTGCCACTGAATTGTACACTTAAAACAGTTAAAATGAAAAATTTTGTCATATATATTTTATAATTAAAAAAAAATTAACAATGTAATGCACCAAAACATTGAATTGTATACTTAAAACTGGTGATTTGTATGGTTATGTGAATTATATCTCAATAAAGCTTTTTTAAAATTACATTTGTTATCTGCTACTTGTATAATGGAATCCAACTGTATAGTGGTCTTGGATCCAACAACCGTATTTCATATATATCAGCAAATTATCTTTTGCTTTTTAAGCAGTATTCATCTTAGAATAACCCATTAAATACTTAAATGAGAATGACAATGTTTCTTCTTTTTCTTGATTCAGGAAGAATTTATCTAAAGTTATGAGTGTCTATAAATGTTTGGTAGAACTCATTTATAAATCTATATGGGCCTGATTAAGATGGCTACTAAAAGAAAAAAGAAAAGAAGAGAACAAGTGTTGGCAAGGAAGTGGAGTAACTGGAACCCTTGAGCACTGTTGGTGAGATTGTAAAATGGGGCAACTGCTATGGAAAACGGTATGGAGGTTCCCCAAAAAATGTTTTTAAAAATACCACACAATACAGCAATCCTTCTTATTCTGGGTATACATCTAAAAAAAAAAAAACAAAACTGAAAGCAGAGTCTCAAAGAGACATTATACTAGCAGACCCATGTTCACAGTAGCACTATTCACAATAGCTAAGAGTTGGAAGCAACCCAAAGTCTATCAACAGATTAATGGATAAACAAAATGTAGTATATACATAAATGGAATATTATTCAGCCTTAAAAAGGAAGAAAATCCCTTCATATGCTACAACTGAACCCTGAAGACATTATACTGAGTGAAATAAGCCAAAGACAAATATTACATGATCCCACTTACTTATACGAGGTATCTAAAGTAGACAAAATCATAGAAACAAAGTAAAGGTTGGTTACCAGGGGTTGGGCAATAGGGGAAAAGACTGGTAGCTGTTTAATGGGTACAGAGTTTCAGATTTGCAAGATGAGATCTGGAGATCTGCTTCAAAACAATGTTAATATGCTTAATACCACTCAACAGTACACTTGAAAGTGCTTATGATGGGCCAGGTGCGGTGGCTCATGCTTGTAATCCTAGCACTTGGGGAAGGCAGATTGCCTGAGCTCCGGAGTTCGAGACCAGCCTGAGAAACATGGTGAAACCCCGTCTTTACTAAAATACAAAAAATTAGCCGGGTGTGGTGGCAGGCGCCTATAATCCCAGCTACTCAGGAGGCTGAGGCACGAGAATTGCTTGAACCCAGGAGGTGGAGGTTGCATGAGCTGAGACTGTGCCACTGCACTCCAGCCTGTGCAACAAAGTAAAAGTCTCTGTCTAAAAAAAAAAAAAAAAAAAAAAAAAAAAAAAGCCAGGAGTGGTGGCTCACGCCTATAATCCCAGCACTTTGGGAAGCTGAGGCAAGTGGCTCACCTGAGGTCAGAAGCTCGAGACCAGCCTGGCCAACGTGGTGAAGTCTCATCTCTACCAAAAATACAAAAAATTACCCAGGCATGGTGGCTGATGCCTGTTATCCCAGCTACTTGGGAGGCTAAGGCAGGAGAATTGCTTGAACTCGGGAGGTGGAGATTGCAGTGAGCTGAGATCGCTCCATTGCACTCCAGCCTGGGCAACAAGAGCGAGACTCTGCCTCAAAAAAAAAAAAAGTTTATCATGGTATTATTTATTTATTTATTATTTATTTAGAGACAGAGTCTCGCACTGTTGTCCAGGCTGGAGTGCAATGGCACGATCTTGGCTCACTGCAACCTCCACCTCCTGGGTTGAAGTGATTCTCCTGCCTCAGCCTCCCAAGTAGCTGAGATTACAGGTGCCTGCCACCATGCCTGGCTAATTTTTTGTGTTTTTAGTAGAGACGAGGTTTCACCATGTTGGCCAGGCTGGTTTCAAACTCCTGAACTCGTGATCTACCTGCCTCGGCCTCCCAAAGTGCTGGGATTACAGGCATGAACCACCGTGCCCAGCCATGATGGTATATTTTATATTATGTGAAGGTCTTTTTTTTGTTGTTTTTTTGAGACGGAGTCGCTCTTTTGCCCAAGCTGGAGTGAAGTGGTGCGATCTCGGCTCACTGCAACCTCCGCCTCCTGGGTTCAAGTGATTCTCCTGCCTCAGCCTCCTGCGTAGCTGGGATTACAGTATGCACCATCACGCCCAGCTAGTTTTTTTGTATTTTTAGTAGAGGCAGAGTTTCACTATGTTGGCCAGGTTGGTCTCGAACTCCTGACCTCAGGTGATCCACCCACCTCGGACTTCCAAAGTGCTGGGATTACAGGCATGAGCCACCACACCTGGACATGAAGTTTTTAAAAATTACAATGATAAAAAAAAAAAAAAAAAAAGGAAATCATATGGGCCTAGAATTGTTTTGGTAGATCTTTTAAATTACTAATTAAATTTCTTTTATGGTTACAAAATTATAAAGATTTTCAATTTCTTTTCAAGTCAGTTTTGATAAGATTTTCTTAAGTTATTTTTAAAAAGTGCTTTCCCTATTAAAGCTATATTTTCATAGCTCACTAAATTGTCTATTTAATTCTGTGTAGTTACCAGGTAAATCCTATCAGAAAGTATCAAGTACCCATTTGAAGCCATAATCCATTAAATGAAACATCTACAAACAAGAGAGATTACAATGATGGGAATTTGCACCAAAGCAGCAGCTGCATTGCCGCAGTTCTTTTGTTTTGTTTTGTTTTGTTTTTGAGACTGAATCTCGCTCTGTGGCCCAGGAGTACAGTGGCCGGATCTCAGCTCACTGCAAGCTCTGCCTCCCGGGTTTACGCCATTCTCCTGCCTCAGCCTCCCGAGTAGCTGGGACTACAGGTGCCCGCCACCACACCCAGCTAGTTTTTTGTATTTTTTTTGTAGAGACGGGGTTTCACTGTGATAGCCAGGATGGTCTCGATCTCCTGACCTCGTGATCCGCCCGCCTCGGCCTCCCAAAGTGCTGGGATTACAGGCTTGAGCCACCGCGCCCGGCCAACATTGCCGCCGTTCTATCTTCACCTTCACAATGTTTCCCTTGGTCAAAAATGCACTAACGGCAGGGCACAGTGGCGCACACCTGTAATCCCACCACTTTAGAAGGCCAAGGTGGGCGAATCATTTGAGGTCAGGAGTTCGACACCAGCCTGACCAACATGGAGAAACCCTGTCTCCACTAAAAATTACAAAAAAATTAGCTGGGCGTGCTGGCGAGCACCTGTAATCCCAGCTACTCAGGAAGCTAAGGCAGGGAGCTTGAACCTGGGATGTGGAGGTTGCAGTGAGCCAAGATTGCACCACTGCACTCCAGCCTGGGTGACAGAGTGAGACTCCATCTAAAAAAAAAAAACAACAACAACAACAACACACTAAGTCATCTCCAAGTTCAAAGCATTCAGCAAACAATGGCAAGGCAGAGCCACCAGAAACATAAACCTGATTTTCACGACAAATATGGTAATATTGTATTAGCTAGTGGAGCCACTTTCTGTATTGCTGTATGGACATATGGAGCAACACAAATTGGAATAGAATTGAACCTATCCCCTGTTGGGAGAGTCACTCCAAAGGAATGGAGAGATCAGTAATCATCCCAGCTGGTATAATACTGAATTGTTTAAAAAACAGCTCATCGGCTGGGCGCAGTGGCTCACACCTGTAATCCCAGCACTTTAGGAGGCCGAGTCGGGCAGATCATGAGGTTGAGTTCAAGACCAACTTGGCCAACATGGAGAAACTCCATCTCTACTAAAAATACAAAAATTAGCCAGCATGGTGGCTTGCGCCTGTAATACCAGCTACTCGGAAGGCTGAGGCAGGAGAATCGCTTGAACTCAGGAAGCGGAGATTATGGTGAGCACGCCACTGCACTCCAGCCTGGGCGACAGAGCGAGACTCTGTCTCAAAACAAAACAAAATAAAACAAAACAAAAATCAGCTCATCAGCTGGACACAGTGGCTCACACCTATAATCCTAGCACTTTGGGAGGCCAACGCAGGTGGATCACCTGAGGTCAGAAGTTCAAGACCAGTCTAGCCTGGCCAACACAGCGAAACCCCATCTCTACTAAAGATACAAAAATTAGTCGGGCATAGTGGCGGGTACCTACAATCCCAGCTACTCAGGAGGCTGAGGCAGGAGAATCACTTGTACTCCGGGGCTGGGGTGGAAGGGGGAAGTGGGGGCAGAAGTTGCAGTGAGCCGAGATTGTGCCACTTCACTCCAGCCTGGCCAAAAGAGCAAAACTCCATCTTAAATAAATAAATAAAATGCAATAAAATAAAAAACAGCTCATAATTGATGCCAAGTAAAAGCACTGTGTATCCATTAAGATATGGCATCACTGAAGAAATAAAGTATATTTGAAACCTTCAAAAAAAAATTACAATGATGACTACTTCTTGTGGAAATTAATTTACACATGGCAATTATAGGCATCTCAAATATAAAAGCTGATGAATAATACATCCACATACAGCATTCCCTATTTTAACTTTGAGTACAGTGCAATCATTTATTTACTTATTTATTGATTGAAACACAGTCTTGCTTTGTTGCCCAGGATGGAGTATAATGGCATGACTATGGCTCACTGCAGCCTTGACCTTCCAGGCTCAAGTGATCCTCCCACCTTAGCCTCCCTAGTAGCTGGAACTACAGGTACATACCACCACACCCAGCTAATTTTTTTTTTTTTTTTTTTTTTTGTAGAGACAAGTTTTCACTACATTGCCCAGGCTGGTCTCAAAATTCTGGGCTCAAGGGGCTAGACCCACCTTGGCCTCCCAAAGTTCTGGAATTACAGGCATAAGCCACCATACAGAGCCTTAACCATTAAATCCTTTCTGATATATTCTTGATGATTATCTCCCTGCCCCCCAAAAAATCTAAATCTTTGGTTTCAATGATTTTTAGTAGTTGATTTCAAATTGTTTTTCTTCCACCAACCATAGTAAAAAACAATAATCAAATATAAATGACTTAGGAGAAAAATAACTTTAGATAATGGATGGATAGATACATTGATATTTACACTTTAATATATTCTAGAAGGCCTATTAAGGAGTCCATGACTCAACTTGGAAGGTTAGTTGGAACCCATATTTCTTCCATTCGTTTGCAAAGTTAGTTGGAAGCCATATTTCTTCCACTCCTTCCAAAGCAGTCTTAAATGATACCCCAGGGATCAGCAAATAATGTTGAGTCCCTTATGATGTCCACAAATTGATTGCCTTAGTCTTTTTTTTTTTTTTTTTTTTTGACAGAGTTTCACTCTTGTTGCCCAGGATGGAGTGCAATGGCGTGATCTCAGCTCACTGCAACCTCTGTCCCCTGGTTTCAAGCAATTCTCCTGCCTCAGCCTCCCAAGTAGCTGGGATTACAAGCATGCGCCACTAGGCCTGGCTAATTTTGTATTTTTAGTACAAACGGGTTTCACCATGTTGGTCCGGCTGGTCTTAAACTCCTGACCTCAGATGATCCACCTGCCTCAGCCTCCCAAAGTGCTGGGATTACAGGCGTGAGCCACAGCGCCTGGCTTCCTTAGTCTTGTAATAAAACATAAGCAGCTCACACCTGTAATCTCAACACTTTGGGAGGCCAAGGCAGGTGGATCACTTGAGGTCAGGAATTCCAGAACAGCCTGGCCAACATGGCGAAACCCTACTAAAAATACAAAAATTAGCCAGGCATGGTGGCAGGTGCCTGTAATCCCGGCTACTTGGGAGGCTGAGGCATGAGAATTGCTTGAACCTGGGAGGTTGCAGTAAGCCTAGATCTCACTACTGAGATCGTGCCACTGCACTCCAGCCTGGGTGACAGAGTGAGACTCTGTCTCAAAAAAAGAAAGAAAAAGCAAGACTAATATTTTTATTTTATTTAAGCAAAGGCTCCAGATACATGAGATACCAGACTATTACAGAGTACTATTATTTTTTTAATATGGAAAGGAATAAATCAAAGAGACCAGGAAGCGGAGGTTACAGTGAGCCAAGATCACGCCACTGCACTCCAGCCTGGGTGACAGAGTGAGACTCCGTCTCAAAAAAAACAAAACAAAACAAAACAAAAACAGAAACACAGCTTTTTATATGAGTGCATCATCATTTACTTAAAAAGACCATCCTACCTATTCTTCATAGTCCAAGTTCAAATATGATTATCTCCAAAGTCTTTCTTCAACTCTAGTCTACATCTTTCTTTTGAAATTCTCTAGCACTTGGTATCACTCTTTGACACTTGCAAAGTTAGTTGGAATCCACTATTTAGATAACTCATACTTAGTTATCTATTGCTTATATTGCTACTCTCCTGTGAGTCTGCTTTTTTAACTAAAAATTCAAATTAGAGCAATATGTGAGAAAATTATTAATACTACACAGATAAAACAATGCCTGACACAGTAACTATTCCACAAATTATAAGAGTTCTCTTTGCCATTTACCAAATTTGTGACCCTGAACAATTCATCCATACTAAATCTCATTTTCTTCACCTATAAAGAAGAGCTAATAATCTCTGTCAAATAATTGTCTACATGTGACTAGGTGTGACCAATACAATGGTTTTGTATCTTTTCATCATTATGCCTAAAACAATCTCTTGAATATTACAGTAATTACTAACCCTTTGTACAATATATAGCACTTTTATTACCTTAACATTATAAAATAAGTACTTTTATAAACTCTTCATAAACATAAATTTTAATAGCAGAAACACAGCTTTTTATATGAATGTATCATCATTTACTTAATTATTCCCTTAATGTTGCACATCACCCACTCTCTTGCCAGGATCTCTCCAGCTCCCGATTGTTCTTTTGCCACACTAGCCAGTAAATCTCTCAACCAGGGGGAATCAATCCAACCACCTGCTTCCTATATTCCCATACCACAGCTACTGAGTCCTGCTGAAGAAAATCATAACAGGTTAGGAATTCATGCCACTACAGATTTACAGTTTCTAATCCTGAGATTATTATCCTGTTGGTAATTCATCCATATATATGCCTCTGGATCAGTGACCTTTTCCATCCCAGACAGTAATCAATGGGTACTCTAAATCTCAAACCAAACACTCTATACATCTCTTCTCTCACAATTGCCCTTTACCAGAAAAAATAAATCTGACCTCACCCAATTTTCCAGCCTACACTCTTCTTCATACCCATATTCTTCATTCTAAGTATTAGGCAAAGGTTTATCTCCTCCTTCCCTGAGCTAGTACAGTAATCCCTTCTCACCTCCATACCCACCACCTTCCTGTTCCATCAAATCACACAGCCCTAAATATTCAGTCTTAACTCTATTCTACTCCACCAAAATGTAACACATTCTTTACTCTTCCATCTTCGAAAACATTATGTTTCTCAGCTCTACTTCTCTAGCTACCTCTTACTTTTGCTTCACAGCAAGTTTTCTAAGAATGGTCTATATTTGGCAGGGCACAGTGGCTCACGCCTGTAATCTCAGCACTTTGGGAGGCCGAGGTGGGCGGATAACAAGGTCAGGAGATGGAGACCATCCTAACATGGTGAAACCCCGTCTCTACTAAAAATACAAAAATTAGCTGGGCGTGGTGGCAGGCACCTGTAGTCCCAGCTACTAGGGAGGCTGAGGCAGGAGAATGGTGTGAACCGAGGAGGCAGAGCTTGCAGTGAGCCGAGATCGCGCCACTGCACTCCAGTCTGGGGCACAGAGCAAGACTCCATCTCAAAAAAAAGAAAAAGAATGGTTTACATTTGCAGTCTGTTTTCTCACCTCCCAGTTTACTCTTCTGTCTATTGGAATTTGACTTCTACCCCAATCACTAAATAAATATTTATCTTGTTAAGGTTGTCTCAATAGCAAAGTCCACCAGAAGCTTTTGTATCATTATTTCACTTAATCACTTTAGATTGTACAGTGTTAGCCATTTTTTCCTTCTTGAAAAATCTCTCCCGAGGCTTACCAGAGACCAATGTCCTGGGTTTGTTTTTTTGTTTGTTTGTTTGTTTGTTTGTTTTTGAGACGGAATCTCCCCGTTGCCCAGGCTGAAGTGCAGTGGTGCAATCTTGGCTCACTGCAACCTCTGCCTCCTGGGTTCAAGTGATTCTCCTGCCTCAGCCTCCCTAGTAGTTGGGATTACAGGCGCCTGCCAACACCCCCGGCTAGTTTTTTTGTATTTTTAGTAGAGATGGGATTTCCCCATATTGGCCAGACTGGTCTCGAACTCCTGAGGCTGTGATCTGCCCACCTCAGCCTCCCAAAGTTCTGGGATTACAGGCGTGAGCTAAGTTACCGTGCCCGACCAATCTCCTGGTTCTTTTCCACCCTTCTCTGCTTCTTTTGAGTTTCAAATCTAACCATAATGGTTTAGCACACTGTGTCTCAGGAGTTCCACACCACATACAGGATAAAGTTCAAACTCTTCAGCATGGCACAGAAGGCCCTACATGGTCCAGTCTCTGCTTACTCTTCCAAGATCGTTTTCCTATTACTTCCCACAGGCACCTTTCCATCCTAGATACACCAATACCTGCAGCTCATCCAAACACACAACTCTTTCTCATGCCTTTGCACATACCCTGTACCTCATAAAATGCCCATCCCTACTCCTGGATCCCCTCTCTCTTTTACCACACTGCCTCACCCACTTTTTTTTTTTTTTTTTTTTTTTCAGACGGGGTCTCACTCTGTTGCCCAAGCTGGAGTGCAATGGCACGATCTCAGCTCACTGAAACTTCTACCTCACAGGTTCAAGTGATTCTCCTGGCTCAGCCTCCCGAGTAGCTGAGACTACAGGCACGTGCCATCATGCTTGGCTTTTTTTTTTTTTTTTTTTTTTAGTAGAGTTGAGGTTTCACCATGTTGGCCAGGCTGGTCACGAACTCCTGACCTCAAGTGATCTGCCCACCTTTGCCTCCCAAAGTGCTGAGATTACAGGCGTGAGCCACTGGGCTCAGCCTGAGCCACCACGCTCAGCCCAGCTACTTTTTTTTTTAAGACTCAAGTTATGCATGTTTTTTTCCACAAAACTTTCCCTCATATTCTCAGGCCTTATTAAGTAATACCTCTTCTTTGATTCTACAGAGCTCTTCTCAACCTTCTAATAAAAAGTTTAGTGATGACAGTTTAGTTATTGAACCCTACCTTTGTATTCAAAGACTATGAGCTCCTTTAGGGCACATATTTTCTTACCTATCTTTGTATCTCCAGTGCCAAGTGTTTCACACATAGAAGCCATTACCAATAAATATTTGTTGAATTACTGCTTGAGATGGTCAGCATTTAGGCTTACCATAGAGAGGAAGTGAAGATCCAAGAAATAATTATGCTGAACAGCAGCGGAATTTTACTGAGGCAGAAAATGAAAAAAAGTGGGGGGGAGAGTCAGCCTGGGAACAAAAAAAGGTTTTTGTTTTTTTTTTAATTTTCCCATAGAAAAAGTTAAAATGACCCATAAGAAAAGAAACATGGTCACTCACACTTGCTACATTGCTTCTCTTATCCCAGGATTTTACCCATCCTGATCTTAGAGCCAAACATACCAGAGCCAAGTAGCCTCTAGCAAGCAAGATACGTAGCTGCCTCTAACAAAATCTCTAGCACAAGCTCTACACATTTCCCTATTACCATATCACAAAAACACTTATCTTCACGAAAGATGTGTAGAGTACCTGCTATATGCCAGATACTAGGTGTTATTTCTTTACATATATATGTAAATATATATACACGGGTACATAGTTATAATTCTTATTTTAAAACCCTGTGAATTAAGTATTATTACTTCCATTTTATATGACAACCATTCAATGTCACATAGTTGGTAAGCAGACCAAATTCAAACCAGTCTTCTAACAATACTTCTTCCTCTCAAGGCAGCATCTACACAAAGATTCTCAGAGACCCAAAACATGCCCCACCACCGCCTTCTTACCTCTGGTGGTAAGAAAGGGAATATAATTAGAAAAGGGCATGTTTTAGGCTCCGTGCAGTGCTCACACCTGTAATCCCAGCACTTTGGGAGACTGAGGCAGGCAGATCACTTGAGGTTAGGAATTCAAGACCAGCCTGGCCAACATGATAAAACCCCATCTCTACTAAAAATACAAAAATTAGCTGCATGTAGCTGTGCATGCCTGTAATCCCCGCTACTCAGGAGGCTGAGGCATGAGAATTGCTTGAACCCAGAGGCAGAAATTGCAGTGAGCTGAGATCATACCACTGCACTCCAGCCTGGGTGACAGAGCGAGACTCTGTCTCAAAAAAAAAAAAAGAGTGGGGGCATGTTTTGGGTCTCTGAGAAGCTGGCTATCTATAAAATCTTTATCTAGGTGGTTAAGTAGCTGTTCAATTTACATGAAGCCAACAAACTGTATGTTTATGTTTCCCACACTTTTTAGTACTGTATTTCACAAAAAGAAAGTTAAGTCACCATATCAGTGAGGCCTCCTCTGACTACCCAAAATAAAATAGCAATTCCATCTCTGTCCTCCATCCCCCTTAAGCCAGTAGTTGTTTTCTCTATAATATTTATCTCCACCTAACATACTATATATTCACTTCTTATTTATTGTCACATGTCCTCCTACATAAAATAAGGACTTTCTTTTGTTCACTGCAATAAGACATGGAAAGAGGATCTGAAATGAAATACACCTTTACACCTTTCTTCAGGTTCCTATAATCCTAAAAAAGAATGTGAAACATTGTTTTTGGTTTTTTATAAAAATGGGATCTTATTAAACACATTTCTTTATAACTTGTTTGTCTTACTCTACAATCTATCACAGACATCCCTCCAGGTAAATATATACAGAATTATAATACATTCTCTGAGTTGCAAAATATTCCACAACATAGGTACATGACAATTTACACTTCCATACCTACTTCTGATGGATATTCAGGCTGTTTTTAGTAGCAAATATTGGAAACGTTATAAAAATATCCATACATATACCTTCATATGTTGACACTTTTATTTCTACAGAACAGATTCCCAGAAGAGCTATTTTACTATATACTGACAAACTTTCCAAAACAGCTGCAGCAATTCATGTCTCCACCAATAGTGAAGCTAATTCATGAATCTTAAGAGTTAATTTTCTTATAATTTATACACTTGCTTTCAAAAAGGATGAGGCAGCTTAAACATCTGAAAACTAAAAATTACTTTAGCAACTAAAACCTGGAAGCATTCAGTTCTCACTATAATCTCTCCTCCACCCTATGAACTCAGTAATATCTGATTTACTATCATCTGCTCTAGTCCCCAAACCTAGAAGTAGTAGAAGCCACTCTCCTCTCCTGCCCAAGTGAAACCTAAGAGAAAAAGAATCCCACCAAAAGGAGAAAACCTGGGCCATTTCACCATTCCCTCATTTTTATGTAAGAGGCCATATAATCCAAATCTGGCCTTCTTCCTCAACTTGCTTCTCTTGGTTTATACTACCACCATCTACCAAGCTAGAAAACTAAAAGTCATTCTAGATTACTTCATTTTCCTCAGAATAGCCTCTAAGGTCCACCAATCCTACTTTTTAAACAACTCTACTATTCAGTCTCACTGCTACAATCTTAGCCTTATGGTTTCATAACATCTTTCTTCTGTACTGAAATAGCCTCCTAACCAGTTTTCCTTCTTTAATCTTATTCTCCTCCAATCTATTTTTCACCTTATAGCCAATGTACTCTCTTCCCTACTTAAAACCAATCAGTCAATGACTTCCCAAATGTCAGCAGGATAAAATTCAACCCCTAAATGTAGCCTTCAGGGACTTTCATGATCTGGACCCCACCTACTGGTCCAGATTCATCTAATACAACTTCCTATCTCTCAATTTTTTTTTTTTTTTTTTTTTTTTTGAGACAAGGTTATGCTCTGTTGCCCAAGCTGGAGTGCAGTGGCCCAATCACAGTTCGCTGCAGCCTCCTGGGCCCAAGGAATCCTCCCACCTCAGCCTCCTGAGTAGCTGGGACTAGAGTCATATGCCACCACACCCAACCAGATTTTTTTTAAAGAGATGGGGATCTCATTATGTTGCCCAGGCTGGTATTGAACTCCTGAGCTCAAGTGATCCTCCCACCACAGCCTCCCAAAACGCCAGAATTACAAGCATGAGCCACCATGCACAGGCCATGTCCTATCTCATACATTGTCTTCAACAAAACTTAAGGTGTTTTAATAACTTTATGCATTTATTCAGGCTGTTACTTCTCCTACCCTACCAGTAAACCAATGATTCCCTATTTCGTTTATATATTCTTCTACTGCTATACTTCGACATCCATTCAATCAGTATTTACTGAGTACTTTCTATGTGCCAGAGACAGGGCTAGGTATTGAAGATCCAGCAACTAATTATGGTCTCAGTCCTTATCCTGATGGAATTTATAATTTAATGAGGACTAAAGACACTAAACAATTATAAGTATGGTTAAGGATTGTAAAGGTAGTAGTACAGTATATAATAAAAATATATTTTAGATGACAGCCAGGAGAAAGAGAGGGAATTATAAAGAGGAGCGTTGCGTGGTATATTTACAGGTATGTCTTTCGTAACTACAGTCTGAGCTTCTTGAGGACAGGGATTATGTAATCTTCATATCCCTAGCCAGGACAGTAAATGGCAACGTATACTAACATACACTGACTAAACTACAAAGATCACTGCCCTATTCACTCCTGGGCTGATCACTGTGACTATGCAAGTGCTCTCATTGACCAGGCCTAGATCACGTGCCCACCCTTAAACCAATGGGTTAGGCCAACCACCCAAGCCACATCATTCCAAATGAAGGAGGAGTGGTTCCAAGAGAAAAATCAGGAAGTTCTTACCTAAGTAAGAGGGAAGAGAAACTAGATATGCAAAAAAAACCAGTAGTCCTCTCTTCAGTGGACATTGTTGTTATCTTCCAAACATCTTACCCCCTCCCCTCACTGGTAAAAAGTTTAAGTGGGATTGACCCCTTCCTCAGCTCCAGGAGTAAGCCCTGATTTGACATAACAGTGGTTCTTAAAGTGTGGTTTGTGACCAGCAAAATCAGTAACATCTGGGAACGTGTTACAAATACAACTTCTTGGAACCAAGTCTACTGAACCTACTCAACTAGACATTTTGGGGGAAGGACCTAGCAATTTGTGTGTTGTGTTTTTGTTTTTTGAGATAGCATCTTCTCTGTCATCCAGGCTGCAGTGCAGTGGCATAATCACAGCTCAGTGCAGCCTTGACCTCCCAGGCTCAAGCAATCCTCCCATCTCAGCCTCCCAAGTAGCTCAGACTACAGGCATGCATCACCAGGCCTCATTAATTTTGTTGTTGTTGTTGTTGTTGTTGTTTTGAGACGGAGTCTCGCTCTGTCGCCCAGGCTGGAGTGCAGTGGCCGGATTTCAGCTCACTGCAAGCTCCGCCTCCTGGGTTTACGCCATTCTCCTGCCTCAGCCTCCCGAGTAGCTGGGACTACAGGCGCCCGCCGCCGAGCCCGGCTAGTTTTTTTTTTCGTATTTTTAGTAGAGACGGGATTTCACCATGTTAGCCAGGATGGTCTCGATCTCCTGACCTCGTGATCCGCCCGTCTCAGCCTCCCAAAGTGCTGGGATTACAGGCTTGAGCCACCGCGCCCGGCCTTTTTTTTTTTTTTTTTTTTTTTGGTAGAGACAGAGTTTCACCATGTTGCCCAGGCTGATCTTGAATTCCTGGACTCACGTAATCCTCCGGCCTTGGCCTCCAACAGTGCTGGGATTACTGGCATGAGCCACAGTGTCTGGCTGCAGTCTGTAATTTCACAAGTCCTCCAGGTAGTTCTAATGCACACTCAAGTTTAAAAGCCACTGGTCTAGACACAGAAAGCTACCCAGATTTTAAGACAGTGATCCTTTGGAGCACGAGATGGTTCAACTAGTGTCAAGCTTAGGATTTTTGCACTGTATTTGTAGGAAACATCTTCTTTCTCTCCCAGGAACTAGGAAACATACAAAGGCAGCCATCTTGTACTACTGGGGAAGCCCGTATGAGAAAAAAAAGCTAATACAGGGTAAAGTCAAGAGAATTATAGAAAAGCAGGGCCAAAGCCTGTATCCTTGATCAAACTATGCCAGGGGCCCTCACTCCCTGTGGTCTTTTCAATTACATAAGCCTATGTAATTCAAATTCAAATTCCCTTTGTTTTCACTAATTTGAGTTGGATTTTCTGTTATCAAAGCTGAAAGTATCCTCATATCCACTACATCAAGTTACACATGTATTCTTAAACACCACAGAGAATGTACTAGAAAATACAGCCTAGTCAGCACCCTCTCTCTAAATTAAGGTTGCCAGATTTAGCAAATAAAAATATAGGACACCCAGTTAAATTTGAATTTCAAATAAACAATGAATAATACTGCATGGTCCATATTGCATATATTTTATCTGGCAATACTAAATTTCAAGGGCTGAACACTAGGAACCAGTCCCAGTTAGAAAGATATGATAGCTCTTATATAGTTTATGACTATCTGGAGAAAAACTAAATTCCAAGTCCCGAATTAATGTCCTGCAACAGGTCTGAATCACCTCATTGTCCTTCTAAAACTAAACACACTTTTTTCCAAAAGCCAAAGCATGTTATATCCTCTACCACAGGTAAGTGTGACAGAAGCGAAAATGTTGCTATATTTGAGTATTCATAGCTTCTTTTCTTTGCTCTCTTGGTTTCTGGCCCTTACTGTACAGATCAGAGTAACAACACACGCAAAGGAGAGAGTTTAACGGGAGGCAGGTACTCATGGAATAGAAACTTAAGAGGTTTGAGAAGGGTTACAAAAGAAACACAAAAATGAGACCATTCACGTTGTTATGAGTTGGTAAGTTTTAAGAGAGAAGAAAGTTTGGGATTAACCATCCCAAACATGAAGAAATAGGATTTTAAGTAGTATTGTAGCTTTATGAATGTAAACCCCTTTGGCATTTTTGAGAAGATGGAATACTTAAATTACTTTTCAATTTAATTTGAATGTTAGGCTGGTTCTTCCTCTCAATGGGACACTATGGAGATGGGCCACAAAGCATCCCAGTTTTATTAATAATAATGAAAACAAGCCAGGCACAGCGGCTCATGCCTATAATCCCACTGCTTTGGGAGCCTGAGGCAGGAGGATCACTTGAGGACAGGAGTTTGAGACCATCCTGGGAAACATGTATAGGACACCCAGTTAAATTTGAAGTGAGATGCCGTCTCTACAAAATTTAAAATTAAAAAAATTTTTTAATTTAAAATTTAAAAAATTTAAAATTAAAAAAATTAAAAATAAAAAAAAAGTAGCCAGGCTTTTAGTGCATATTTGTAGTCTGAGCTACTTGGGTGGCTGAGGGAGGAGGATCCCTTAAACCCAGCTCAAGGTTGCAGTGAGCTATGATCAGGGCACTGCAGGCTAGCCTGGGAGACCTTATCTCTTTTTTAAAAATATGCCTTTGCAGTCCCAGCTACTGGGGAGGGTGAGGCAGAAGAATCACTTGAACCCAGGAGGCAGAGACTGCAGTGAGCAGAGATCACACCACTGCACTCCAGCCTGGGTGATAGAGCAAGACTCTATCTCAAAATAAAAAAAATTTTTTTTGTTTTAAATAAATAAATAAATAAATTTTTGTTTTAAATAAATAAATAATGAAAATAACAAGAACAATAGATACCTGCCCTAAGTGTCTTATGTGTACTATTTCATATAGTTCTCACAATAATCCTACAGTAGGATTAATATTCTTTTCTATGCTATACAGATTAGAAAACTGTCCAAGGTCACAAACTAGAAACAGGCAGGGCTAGAATAGGAAATTCCAACAACCTGAGTCTGGAGCTCTTAAACACAGATACTTTACCCATTTTATATCAATATCTATCTATCCTCAAGCACTTAAACATTACACCAAAAAGAAAATAACATACATCTGTATTAATTATTCTCAGAAAGCAAGAACTTCAGCACATTAAGTAAAATGAAACATGTATGGCATGGCTTCGTTCTCTTTAGTTTCTTCTCCCCTTCACAGCCCACCAAAAAAACTAAGAACATTAGGAAATTTTCTCTTCCAAAGTTACTTCTGAAAGTAAATTGGCTGGGTGTGGTGGCTCACATCTATAATCCCAGCACTTCGGGAGGCCAAGGCAGGAGGACCGTTTGAGCTCAGGAGTTCAAAACCAGCATAGGCAACACAGTAAGACCTCATCCCAACAAAAAAGTCAAAAAATTAGCCAGGTATGGTGGCATGCACCTATAGTCCTAGCTACTCAGGAGGCTGGGGCAGGAGGATCACTTGAGCCCAGGAGGTCAAGGCTACAGTGAGTCATGTTTGTGCCACTGCACTCCAGTCTAGGTGACAGCAATATCCTGTCTCAAAAAAAAAAAAAGTATATTATAGTACAATCTAAATTTATCAACTAATGTTTACTTAAAAAGTAACTCATGAGCAAGCTTTCATCAAACAACCAAGGCCACATATACTGTTGCTTGGCAACTGGATGTCAGAGATCTGAATCACTTAACACTTCAAAAAAGAGAAAAATTAGCTGGGCATGGTGGCACACACTTGTAGTCCCAGCTACTCGGGAGGCTGAGGTAGGAGGATTGCTTGAGCTTGGGAGATTGAGGCTGCAGTGAACCAAGATCATGCCACTGCACTCCAGCCTGGGCAACAGAGTGAAACCTGAGAAAGAAGAAAGAGAAAGAAAACAAAGGAAACAAAGGAAACAAAGGAAACAAAGGAAGAAAAGAAAGAAAAGAAAGAAAAGAAAGAAAAAGAAAAGAAAAGAAAAGAAAAGAAAAGAAAAGAAAAGAAAAGAAAGAAAGAAAGAAAGAAAGAAAGAAAGAAAGAAAGAAAGAAAGAAAGAAAGAAAGAAAGAAAGAAAGAAAAGAAAGAAAAGAGAGAGAGAGAGGCCAGGCTTAATGGCTCAGGCCTGTAACCCCAGGACTTGCGAGGCCAGAGTAAGGGAAGTGCCTGAGGCCAGGAGTTCAAGGCCAGTCTGGACAACAAAGAAAGAAAAGAAAAGAAAAGAAAAGAAAAGAAAAGAAAAGAAAAGAAAAGAAAAGAAAAGAAAAGAAGGAGAGAGGCCAGGCTTAATGGCTCAGGCCTGTAACCCCAGGACTTGTGAGGCCAGAGTAAGGGAAGTGCCTGAGGCCAGGAGTTCAAGGCCAGTCTGGACAACACAGCAAGATCCTGTCTCTACAAAAAAAAAATTGTTTTAATTAGCCAGGTGTGGTAGTGCATGCCTGTAGTCAGTCCCAGCTACTCAGAAGGCTAAGGTGGGAAGACCACTTGAGCCCAGGAGGTCAAGGCTACAGTTAGCTGTTGGTGCCACTGCACTCCAGCCTGGGCAACAGAGCAAGACCCAGTCACAAAAAAAAAAAAAAAAAAAAAAAAAAAAAAAACCCACACAGAAAAATACATCAAAATACATATAAATAGCTTTGGCATTATTTTAAAAGTTAAACTTATTAATTATTAAAGCATATATAGCATATGGAGAAATACAAAGCTAAGAAATTAGAAAATAAAGTAAGTCAGTTTGGAAATGACAAGCTATATAACTAGTAACATTTGGAACACAATCACTTTTTACAACCTCACAGCTTCTACCCTTGTCCAAGCCACCATCACCCCTCAGCTTGATTGTTGCAATAGCCTCCTAACCAGTTTCTCTAATTCCACCTTTCCCTCTTTCCACCAGCAGCTAGAATGATTCTTTAAGCCAAGAATCATAGTACATCACTGTTCAATACACTTTGATGGCTTCTCATCTCATACAAGTTTTAAAAGCCAAAATTCTTACAATGGCTTACAATGGCATACATGGTGGCAAAGCCTCACCACCCATAACATTACTTTTTTTTTTTTTGAGATGGAGTCTCGCTCTACCACCCAGGCTGGAATGCAGTAGCACGATCTCAGCTCACTGCAACCTCTGCCTCCCAGGTTCCCTGTCTCAGCCTCCCAAGTACCTGAGATTATGGGCGCCCACAACCACACCCAAATAATTTTTATATTATTAGTAGATACAGGGTTTTGTCACGTTGGCCAGGCTGGTCTCAAACTCCTGACCTCAGGTGATCTGCCCACCTCAACTTCTCAAAGTGCCGGGATTACAGGCATTAGCCACCACGCCTGGCCACTTGTCTTCTTTTTTTACTACTTTTCCCTCATTCCATTCTAGTCACACTGGCCTCCTAGATGATCCCTGAATACATCACAGTGATGCTCCTGCCTCAGGGTAGGTCATCTGATATCCTCTACCTGGAACCCCCATCCTCACACCTGTTATCTCCGTATGACCTGCTCCCTCATTCCTTTAGGTCAGGCCCTCCCTGGCCTCCTATTTAAAATAGCAGATCTCCCATCCTGTACTCTATTTTTATCCTCTGTTTCTTTCTCCACAGCATTTATCACCATCATTATGTATTTTACTTATGAATTTGTTTATTCTCTGCTCTCTTCACTCCCTTAGAAATGTAGAATCCATGAAGCATTTTTGCTGTTTTGTTTGCTACTACACTTATAATAGTGCCTGGCAGTCAAATATTTGTTGAAAAACATGAATTAACATGCAAACAAAAAAATTTACAGGTGTTCCAAGTACCACACTAAGTACTTGACAGTTATTAATCTCCTAATCCTCATAACCCTATTAAGTGACCATTATCACCCTACTTTTTGGGTGAGGAAACCACAACACAGAAAAGATAAGTAAATTGCCAAAGGACACATGTTAAGAAGTGGCAGAGGCACAATCTGAACTCAGGCATTCTGATTCCAGAGACTCCTCTCTTAACTACTCCACTATACTGCCTCTAGATTTCTAACATACTGAGAAAAATCAATACTTAGGCACATCATACATTTTAATTGAAAGATATAATCGACAGGTTACTTTAAAGTAGTATTCCAATTTTTTTTTTTTTTTTGAGATAATCTCACTATGTTGCCCAGGTTGATCTTCAACTCTTGGTTTCAAGCAAAACTCCCACCATGGCCTTGCAAGTAGCTGAGGCTACAGGTACATGCCTCTGTATCCAACTCCTAATTTTTTTTTTTTTTTGAGACAGGGTCTTGCCCTGTCACCCAGGCTAGAGTGCAGTGGTATAATCACAGCTCAGTGCAGCCTCGACTTCCAGGGCTCAAGTGATCCTCCCACCTCAGCCTCCCAAGTAGCTGGGACTATAAAAGTACACCACCATGCACAGCTAATTTTTGCATTTTTTGTAAAGACGGGGTTTCTCCATGTTGCCCAGGCTTGACGGCTCCTAATTTTTCAGGTTAGCTTTCTATCATAAATCATTCCATAGGTCCCAAGTTTACTTAATTTACTGAACTTTAGAATTTTAAATGTATAGTTTTGCAAAATGTTCTCTTACACCCATTTACTTGCTATACTAACACTCTATTCCAATGCCTATATTCCTCAAATTAGTTAACTGTCAACCAGAAATGTTAGCATTGAAGTAAGCAACCAACAAGACAGAAAAAGGTCTATCTTATATTAACTCAATGAAGTTAATATGAAGTCCAACTTAGAAAATGAAAATGTGGCTGCGCGCAGTGGCTCACGCCTGTAATCCCAGTACTTTGGGAGGCCAAGGTGGGTGGATTACAAGGTCAAGAGATCGCGACCATCCTGACCAACATGGTGAAACCGCGTTTCTACTAAAAATAAAAAAATTAGCCAGGCATGGTGGTGGGTGCCTGTAATCCCAGCCAATCAGGAGGCTGAGGCAAGAGAATTGCTCAAACCCGGGAGGTGGAGGTTGCAGTGAGCTGAGATGGCGCCACTGCATTCCAGCCTGGCGACAGAGCAAGACTCCATCTCAAAAATAACAGAAAATGAAAATGCATTTCCCACAGCTAGATTTTAACTCTGAAAAAGTAAAAAATAACTTGCTAATACTGTTTATTGACAAAGACAGTAACATTGAAGAGAGTTATGGTTTTCCAAATTAATTTCCTAGCATTAATTCTCTCCCTCTTCCTCTTTAACAGAATCTCTCCCCAATACAACTATATACCTCAGTAGAAGCCAACACCATTCCAGATTGAGAAACGTGATTAACCTAAGGGTATTTACTGGTGACTGGTTCAGGAACTAGCCTATGACCCAATTCTGGCCAAAAAAAATGGGAATGAAGTTTGCTAGAGGTTTTTGAAGAAAGTTTCCTCTATCCAAAAACAGTGGCATGGGAAGAGATATTTTTCCTCTTCTTTTAGAAGTTGTTGTTTATGGATATGATGCCTGGAATCACTGCAACCATTTTGCTACTAGCCTGAGGATGAAGCCAGTCCCAAGGATGGCAGAATTGAGCAATATATGGCTAAGCAAAATACAGGGTTTTTACTGACATTGTTGAACTCCTGAAATCAACTAACTCTATTAAATGAGAAGATAAAATTTATTATTTTTAAAGCCATTTTGAATTAGTTCTGTTGCTTATAGCTGAAAACATATGAATTAAATATTTTATAAAATACGTCCCAGAACATCAGAAAAAAAGGTTGTGGCTAATTCTATAAATGTCTATTAGCAGTTCAACATAAATTAGACCATATTGAGTGACCCTGTTGTAGAAAGGTCACTCTATCCCCTATGGAAAAAAAAAGCCTAATACACATGTAAGAACAGAATCTAAAGCAATATATTTCCAGCACAACAATTCCTTTCAGCAAGACCTTTTTCAAAGCAATTTTCATTCAGATTTTTAATTTTGATTCATAATTGAATTTTTCTTAAGTTTAAAAACAAATACTGGCTGGGCACGGTGGCTCACACCTGTAATTCCAGCATTTTGGGAGGCTGAGGTGGAAGGATTGCTTGAGCCCAGGAGTTCAAAACCAGCCTGGGCAACCTGGAAAAACTCTATCTCTATTTAAAAAAATAATAAATATTTAAAAATAGTTAATAAATAAAAACTATCACAATATTTAAGATTACACAGCTGCATGCTCTGGATTTGTTGTTGCATATCCTCAGGTAAGGACAGGCAATCTGGCCCACAAACAGAACATGAGACAGGAAGTCCAAGTATGGATAAAGGTAGATGGTATTAACTTTGGCTTTGTGTTGGTTCATCAATACCAAGTTATAGGGCAGTTTTCATACTGATATGGGACATGCAAAACGGTATGATTTGGCAGGTTGGACATAGCCTACTGTCTCTTTTATTAAAATAACGAACTTTAAAAATCAGCCAGGTGTGGTGGTGCATGCTTGTAGCCCCATATACTTGGGAGGCTGAGGTGCGAAGGCTGCCGTAAGTTGTGATCACGCCACTGCACTCCAGCCTGGGCAACAGAGCAAGACCCTGTCTCAAAAAAAAAAAAAAAAGAAAGAAATAAAACAATGAGATAACCCTTTTACTTTGTGTGAATTTACAAATATGCACAAGGAACAATACATATAACATATATGGGCAAGCAATGTGGAAACTGATCTTTAATAAGGCTTGATGGCTCACTTTACCTTGTTAAAAGTCAAGTCTTACACATGGTAAAATTAATTGGTATAATAACACACTGGATAACTTAAAACTCTCCATTTGGCCTTGTGCTATGTAAAACTAACCTAATACACTATGAAAAACTTATTTCTTTTTTGAGATAGAGTCTCACTCTGACGCCCAGGCTGGAATGCAATGGCGCGATCTCAGCTCGCTACAACCTCTGCCTCCAGGGTTCAAGCGATTCTCCTGCCTCAGCCTCCTGGGTAGCTGGGACTACAGGCGCGTGCCACCACGCCTGGCAAATTTTTTTCTTTTTAGTAGAGATGGGGTTTCACCATGTTGGCCAGGCTGGTCTCAAACTCCTGACCTCAAGTGATCCACCCGCCTCGGCACCTCAATGTGCTGGGATTACAGGTGTGAGCCACCGTGCCCTGCCTACTCATTTCTAGTTGTTCAAAGTTTCAAAAACAACTTTTACTCAAAACCATATAAATCTTGCTAATAACATTAAGCATTGCATTTTTTTCCATTACTCCCTTTGTTACAATAAGTGTCCAGCCAATTATCTTCATAAGTTTAGAGGTCACATGCTGATAATAAATAATATTAACATTTTAAAGCTTAAGTCACAAAATGAAGCTAGTTGGATCCATGGGCCTAAAATTAACAAAATACTTGGGCACTGGATGTTTAGGGAAAAAAGATACAAGCTGGGCATGGTGGCACATGCCTGTAGTCCCAGTTAATCAGGAGGCTGAGGTGGGAGGATCACCTGTGCCCAAGAGTTTAGGCTGCAGTGCGCCACTGCACCCCTCAGTGACAAAATGAGACCCTGTCTCAAAAAAAAAAAAAAGAAAAAAAGATACGATGGAAATACAACAGCCTGGCCTCAAGAAACTTATCTGGTTAGGGAGGTGAATTATATTTATGAAATAATTAAGTATCATAATATAACACATGATACCATGTCAAAATAACAGAGATAGCCCTACATACAAAGGGGTACAGTGCTAGAATTTTTGGAGAAGGTTTTAAGAAGAAAGGGGGACTCAGATAGGATCTTGATTTAAAGATGGGGGTGGGAGGGGCATATCTACATAGGAAGCAGGTTAAGCAAAAGCTTGAGATAGGAATGAGCAATCAGGGTATAGGGTTAGAAGGAACTCAACTATAAGTATGAATAGAAAATTAGTAATAAGTTATAAATATATAAATTGGTGCCATATTACTAAAGTTTAAGAATATGATCTCTACTTAAAAGAAATTAAGAGCTGCTGATTATTTTTGAGAAGAACGGTAAAACAATGAAAATAACATTTCAGTAGAACTAACCTGGCTGAAGAATTCAGGACAAACTTACAGTGAGGGGAAGAAGAAATCAGAAACAGAGCAACCAGTTAGGAGGTACTGGTTAAGAACCCAGGCTTTAGTTAGGCAGACAGACCTGCTCTGCTACTTGGTAAGTTACTAAACCTAAGTCTCAGTTTCCTGTCTGTAGAGTGGGATAATAATAGCGCCAATTTTATAAGGTTGTTGTGTGGCTAAAAGAATACATATAAAATCATTTAACATAGTACTTGGACTACAATAATTGTTCAACAAATGTTAGCAACTATTACTTTCATTACAAATCATTTCTAAGGTGAGGTATTGAGGAACTGGACAAGAGTCCAGTTAGAAACTAAAAGGAAAAGATGACTTGGGTTGACATTTCCATAGACTCGTGAAATGTTATAACTAGAAAAGACCCTAGAGAACACTTCCAAAAAACAAAATGGATAAAATGTGGCCCCAGTAAACACTGGGAAGGAAGAAAAGAATGGGGCAAAACAGCTCAAAGGTTTTGACTGCAAGAGTACCCAAAGAGGTAGATATGGGATAATTACATGTTATCAATAAGAAGCTCTAAATACAACTACACTTATTGGGTACACACTATATGTCAAATACTGTACCAGATATCGATATGGTACATTTAATCCCCACAAGTCTGCAAAGGTAGGTATTAGTTCAATTTTACAGAAAACAGATGCACAGAGAGGTTAAAGTACTACCCATATAACACTGGGCAGGATAAGAAGCAAGGCTAGTTTTGTAATCTATGTCATCTATTTCCAAAGCCTGTTTTCTTTCTACTATACTCAGGCTATCTCCCCCTTTAATACCAATAAAAAATTGTATCATATCACATAGATACATTTATGTTTTTCTACCTACCTTATTAAATATGGCAATCATAAACATGTCCTATCTTTTCTACATTCTAAGAAAAATATAAAAGTATTCAGCATCAGCTGGACACAGTGGCTCACACCTGTAATCCCAGCACTTTGGAAGGCCCAGGCGGGCGGAACACCTGAGGTCAGGAGTTCGAGACTAGCTTGACCAACATGGAGAAACCCCATCTCTACTAAAAATACAAAATTAGTTGGGCGTGGTGGCATGTGTCTGTAATCCCAGCTACTCAGGAGCCTGAGGCAAGAGAATCGCTGGAACCCAGGAGGCAGAGGTTGCGGTGAGCTGAGATCACGCCATTGCACTCCAGCCTGGACAACAAGGGTGAAACTTCGTCTCAAAAAAAAAAAAAAAAAAAAGCCAGGCACAGTGGCTCACACCTGTAATCCCAGCACTTTGTGAGGCCGAGGCGGGTGGATCACCTGAGGTCAGGAGTTCGAGACCAGCCTGGCCAACATGGTGAAACCCCATCTCTACTTAAAGTACAAAAAATTAGCTGGGCGTCGTGGTAAGCACCTGTAATCCCAGCTACTCAGGAGGCTGAGGCAGGAGAATTGCTTGAACTTGGGAGTCAGAGGTTGCAGTGAGCAGATATCGCGTCATTGCACTCCAGACTGGGGGACAAAAGCGAGACTTCGTCTCAAAAAAAAAAAAAAAAAAAGCATTCAGCATCAAAACAATGAGAATAAATTTTAAAAGCATTATCAAATGAGAGAATCACCATACTTCTAGTGAAACATAGTTGGACACACTATACATTATATTAAATGAAAGCAATGACTAATCTTTTTCAATAAGAAGACAAAAAACTGGCATAGCTTTTACATCATTTGATTATATAAGCATTTGTCCCAAACGACAATATAATTAAAAACTGACACCTAGATCATAAAAACAACATATTACTACACACAGGAGAAGTCTTTATATAAGATGAATCCAAATGTGCAGGGTTAAAAATAAAAATTCAACCACAGAAGGCTGCTTAACCTGTTAACAGTAAGGATCATGAACTGGCAGATGACCTATTTCTTCAATGTAGCTCTCAGCAGGTATGTTCCCCAACCATAGGGCCCGTGTACCAGTTTTCCACCAAAATGTTACTTAATCTAAATTGTGCCAGGTTGAAAATACCAAGTATGTCAGGGTAAGCAAATAAGCTTCTTCAAAACAACCTTTGTGTCTGGCTTCAAAGTCAGAAGATACTTTACCAGGCTGTCCATCAAACTATGTAGTCTAACTTCTAGACTAGTAGGTCTCAAAATGTGATCCAGAGTTTCCAAGACCCTTCAGAGGGTCCAAGAGGTCAGAACTATTTTCATAGTATCACTAAGACATTATTTGCCATTTTCATTCTCATTCTCTTACAACTGTACAGTGGAGTTTTCCAGAGGTTATAACCTGTAATATCTCAATACACTCAATGCAGGAGCAGACATGGGAATTTAAATGTCTTCTATTGGCCAGGCATGGTGGCTCACACCTGTAATCCCAGCACTTTGGGAGGTGGATCATTTGAGGTCAGGAGTTCCAAGACCAGCCTGGCTAACATGATAAAACCCCGTCTCTACTAAAAATACAAAAATTAGCTGGCCGTGGTGGTGGGCGCCTATAATCCCAGCTACTCAGGAGGCTGAGGCAGGAGAACTGCGTGAGCCTGGGAGATGGAGGTTGCGGTGAGCTGAGATCACGCCACTGCACTCCAATCTGGGCCAAAGAGTGAGACCCTGTCTCAAAAAAACAAACCCAAAAAAGTCTTCTATGAAGCTGGATAGTAAAGATGTCAATGCCATTCTTCCCACTAATTCTTTTCGCTTTTAGAAAATATAGTTATTTTTTCATTTAGAAAAGTTACGCTAGGCCGGGCGCGGTGGCTCACGCCTGTAATCCCAGCACTTTGGGAGGCCAAGGCAGGCGAATCACGAGGTCAGGAGATCGAGACCATCCTGGCTAACACGGTGAAACCCTGTCCCTACTAAAAATACAAAAAAAAATTAGCCGGGCGTGGTGGCACATGCCTATAGTCCCAGCTACTTGGGAGGCTGAGGCAGGAGAATGGCATGAACCTGGGAGGCGGAGCTTGCAGTGAGCCAAAATCGCGCCACTGCGCTCCACACTCCAGCCTGGGTGACAGAGCAAGACTCCGTCTCAAAAAAAAAAAAAAAAAAAAAAAAAAAAAGAAAAGTTACGCTAAAATATGTTTGCCAGGCATGGTGGTGCAGAAGGATGCTGAGGCAGAAGGATCACTTGAGCCCAGGAGTTCAAGACCAGCCTGAACAACAAAGCAAGACCCTGTCTCAAAAAAAAAAAAAAAAAAAGCCACATGTATAATGCTTTATTATTTTTTTAATGAATTAAATATATTTTAATTTCTCAGTTTTATTCTAATACTACAAATATCAATAGATATAATCCACTTAAAGAGAAGCCCTTTGAGGTCTTCTAATTTTTTAAGTCTAAAAGGGGTACTGAGACCAAAAAAAATTGAAAACCACTTTTCTAGACTTTCCTATATTCATGTTTTGCCATACAAAACTTTTCATTTTCTAATTATCTATGGAAGAGATGTTGCTGCCCTAAAGATAATTTCAGGCTGGGCGCGGTGGCTTATGCCTGTAATCCCAGCATTTCGGGAGGCTGAGGCAGACAGATCACTTGAGCCCAGGAGTTCAAGGCCAGCCTAGGCAACATGGCAAAACCCTGTCTCTACCAAAAAATAATTTTTAAATCTTTAGCTGGGTGTGGTGGCAAGCACCTATAGTCCCATCTACTAGGGAGGCTGAGGTGGAAGGATCATTTGAGCTCAGGAGGTCGAGGCTGCAGTGAGCCATGATCGTGCCACTGTACTCTAGCCTGAGCAACAAAGCTGAGACCCTGTCTCCAAAAAAAAAAAAAAAAAAATTTCAGAAGTTTGTCTTGATAAGAAAAAAAAAGCCAACAATTTTTAAAAATTGTCTATTAATTTAAAAAGGAAGTTATTACATTTTCCTAAAATGAAAACAATAACAATGTCAAAACTAAAGTGCTGAGCTAACAAGACCACTAGCTACAACCTTTGTGCATCAGTTATAATCAGTTGTGTATAGGAAATCCTCAAAAGACCAAAGGTGAGGCTCTTTGAGAGGCCTCTATCCAGCTTTGCTACAGAATAATCCCAATTCCCGAATTTATAGCAAGACTAACCAGGATGCTTATAGGCGATTCTCTGTTCTACAATCTTAACATTTCTACACAAAAGTTTTGTTGTTGTTTTGTAGAAATGGTATCTTTACAAAGCTATTCTGATCTAGACCTCCTGGCCTCAAACGATCCTCCTGCTTTGGGCTTCCAAAGCACACTGGGATCACAGGCATGAGCCACCACACCTAGCCAACAATAAAAAGTTTTATGTTTCATCTGAACAGTTCAGTATATCTACTGCTGCCAGGAAATACACAAACATTAAGATACTAAACTCCCATTTGGATTCAACTTTTACATTACTGTGACTGTAGATACACCAATCCATGCAGTTATTAGGAATCTTCAGGATGCATGATAATGTTAGTTATTGAAAAGACAGGCTAGAGGGAAACATCTTTGAAAAATAGTTTTTGAGGCCACTAGAAGCAATAATAGATAAAATTTTGCATTTATGGCTCAGTCTAAAATTAAGATGAAAGGCTAGGCGTGGTGGCTCACGTCTGTAATCCCAGCACGTTGGGAGTCCGAGGTGGGCAGATCACTTGAGGCAAGGAGTTCAGGACCAGCCTGGCCAACATGGAAAAACCCCATTTCTACTAAAAATACAAAAATTAGCCAGGCATGGTAGCATGTGCCTGTGTAGTCCCAGCTACTTGGGAGGCTAAGGGACAAGAATCCTTTGAACCCAGGATGCGGAAATTGCAGTGAGCCGAGATGGCGCCACTGCACTCCAAACTGAGCGACACAGCGAGACTCTGTCTTGAAAATAAAGATGAAAAAAACATATAAAAATACTGGCAACATTACAGTTAAGGGCCCTAAGTCAACAAATGTTTAATTCAAAAGCTATTTAGCCCTAGGCTACTACAATAGCCAAGCAATGAATTGGGCAAAGACCTTAAGTAGAAAGGCACCTAAAGACTAGAAGGAAACAATGCTCCTTATTTATTAATTCAACATATACTGACTAAATTGTCTACTACTTGCAAGACCCTGAGCAAGCTAAGAAGCTCATGACGAGGTGGGAAGCCAATTTCACAGGGAGAAGTACACATAAACAGTACAGTAGCTTCTCTAGACAGAATAGAAAAAATTTCATCTGAGAAGTGCTAGAAGAGTAGGCCGGGCGCAGTGTCTCACGCCTGTAATCCCAGCACCTTGGGAGGCTGAGGCAGGCAGATCATCTGAGATCAGGAGTTTGAGACCAGCCTGGTGAAACCCTGTCTCTACTAAAAATACAAAAATTAGCTGGTGTGGTGGTACATGTCTATAATCCCAGCTACTTGGGAGGCTGAGGCAGGAGAATCGCTTCAACTCAGGAGGCAGAAGTCGCAGTAAGCCAAGATCGTGCCACTGCACTCCAGCCTGGGCAACAGAGTGAGACTCTGCCTCAGAAAAAATAAAAATAAAAAAGGGTTTAGAGAACATATTCTGAGACTGAAGGCGTCTGACCTGGGTCCTAAAAACACATACATATAAGATTTCAACATGTGACTATTGCGAGTGAAAGGCATCCCAGGAAGAGGGAAAAAAGCATACATTCAAGGAACAGCAAACACAAAATTGCTTCTATAGAATTTATGATGCACTCCAGGAGGAGAATTAACTAGAAAATTAAGTTGGAAGCAAAAATTAGAGGGACTTATATGACAGGGTAAGCAATCGGGGGATTTTTTTTATTTATTGGTTGTTTTGTTTTGTTTTGTTTTGTTTTTTTGTAGGCAAAGGGAAGCCAGTGGGAGGTTTTTAAACCCACTGGAAGATTTATCATTGTAAGATAAGTCATCAGATGATTCTCTTAACATTACTGTGGCTTGAACAGGATAGAAATGGGAGAGCAGTTAGTACACTATCACAGCAGTCCAGGAAGGAAATAATTAAGAGCTTGATGTGGGGTGGGAGCTAGGAAAAACCTACAAAACATGCTACAACCGCTTCACTAATGATACAGTTTTAAATATTTTGAAAACTTAATTTATCACATAAAACAAGGTTGACATTCACACTATTTCCATGAAAAACCATTCACTTCATAGGCAGTGTTTCATCATACTCAAGGGTGCTTCCTTTTTAAAAAGCTGTTAGGAATAACTAACCATATTCTACATTAAAGCTACAAAAGGGGTAATAAAGAACAGCATATGTATCCTTTCAGTATTCTCAAAAGAATCTCAGTATGCACAATTTCATTCAAGGATTAACATTTTAAACTCAAAAGTTTATTTCCATGGAAAATAAAGTTTGGATCATAATTTTCTATACAACCTTATAAGACCCACGTCTCCATATAGTTTTAATAGTCAACTTTTCTTAAAATTATTTTTGGACAACTCAACTCAACTTGGCCAGTAGTTTTCTACTAGGCTAATATATTTCAACCATAAATGCATTCTTCATTTTATCCCCTCCTCCCTACTCACCTCCCACCCAACAAATTCCCTTTGTATGTCTGCAAGGCAAGATACTATGTAATGCAGTATAATTCTAAGGCAGTTTGAATATATAATTCTTACAACAGGAATCTAGAATTATTAACCTTACTTTTTACAATAAAAGTACCAGTGATGTACTAAATTTCTATTCATATGTATGACAAATGTATCTAATATGCTTTACCATTAGGGGGAAACAAAGGGGAAAAGACACAATAGATGGGTGGCAAATCTTACAAACTTTACAAAACACTGAAAAGCTGCATCTGGATTGCAGTCACAATTACAAAAGCAAATAAAGAAGGCTCTGAAATGAAGGAAGAGAAAAAAATCTTAAGTGATCATCAAGAGTGAAAAAGGTTTATTTCAATATTAGTTTTTAGTACAGCACCATTTAACACTATGACTAATTGAAAAAAAAAAAAAAAAAAACAGGATAATTCACTGTTTGCAAGGACACAGGAAAAAAATTCTACATACCTTCTATAAGACAGTTACACTTCTTCACACTTGCATGGCTCAAATCCTTTCAAACGTTTCCAAAAATACAGTCTTATAATAAGCGAGGTTCCCCAATGACACACATTTATTCTGTAGGCTTAGCCATTACACGTTTTAAAATACATAAAGAATTCATCCTCGACAGAAACAAGGAGTCACAAAGGCTCTCTACTTATTCAGAATCATTACATAAAGCACCATCTGTAATTGCAAACAGTGTTTGATAAAATCTGACAGCGAATTATCATAAAATGGGGTAGACTTTAAAAGAAAAAATCAACTTTTCCATTTTGCCTTCCTTTTCCTTTCCTACCAAATACACAAAATGTCTGTAATAGCGTCAGACAGAGCTTTAAAATAAAAATCTAGTACTATATATGTATACTTTACGTGTATAGGAACACATATGTACATGTCACATATTCACAGGAAAGAGAAAGGTTCCCTAGTTTATGGTTTTTTGTTTTGTTTTGTTTTTACTCTAGGAATTCAAGTTACATTAAACCCTATCCCATAAATTAAGTTAAATCATCATTAAATTAAAGAGTAATAAAATATTGCACGTAGATCTCTCTGAGCGACTATCTTCTGAGAAGGAAAACCTCAGACTAAGACCATGGCTGAATACGAACGCCCAATCCCTAAAAAAAATCACTAACCGGCATTTGTTTCTGCAAGAGAAAAAGGGAGTCTTACAGTGAATAATCACATAACTCAGTTTCAGAAGTTAACCGGGGTAAAACACAACGAACCAAATTAGACAAATGTATGAAAGGACAAGCTTTCAAAAATTCGCCCAAAGTGAAAGACTGGTTTTAACCCCGGGATATAAAACATCCTTTGCAGGTAGAAGAGTCTTTAATTGAAAAAGAAAAAAATAAAATAAAGTGGCGGGCACAAGAAAAACCTGAACGACACGCAAAGGCAAAGTAAAAAAATGATCATTTAAAAAAGGAGTCTCTCGTCCCACCCCCACTTCCAGCCCCCACCCCCACCTTCGCAGGACAATAGGTTCAGGGTCCTAACTGCAAACTTTAAACGTGTAAACCAGAAGCAGTTTTACCGCAGCTGTAACTGCAAATCTTCCCCTCATCCCGAACCTAGCGCATCCAGCAATACTTCTGCCCTGAAAACATCACCAAGCTCTTGGTAAATACAAATCAGACCCATCACGAGATTTTTTTTTTTTCTCCCAAGTACCTGGAGGATCCATTTCAATATAAAATATCAGTTCTGTCGAATAGGGCATCATCACCTCCCTCCAGTCTGCGTCATCGCGGTCCATACTCCACACCGTATTGTACATCGCGCTGTCAGGGGCAGGACGTCAGGAGATATATAGAAGGCATATATTTTTTATCTGGTATTTAAAAATCTAAAAATATATATCTGCAAAAGTTCCACAGGGAAATGTACTTCGGGGTTTTCAACGGCCAGCACTAGTCCAGCCAAACTACCAGAACAGGGTCCTCCCTCTCTCTCCTACAGAACCCAACAAAATGCCCCCGAACTTTCAAGCTATGGGCTTTTCTCCTCAGAGGGTTACACAGAGGCTTTGGGGACGGAGGGCAGAGGTGTTAAAAATCGGCTTCCCAAAAATCCTTTCTACACAGTCGCTCTCTGGAGAGAAAAGCTCCCACCGCCTCCAAATCTTTCCGCGGAAGCCACTTTTGTGTCCTTCGGGGGGAGAATGAAGAGGAAAAAAAGAACACGTTGGGAGAAAGCCGGGAAAGTGACAAAGGAAGGCAAAAAAGGGGGCTGGAGATTGCGTTCAAGTTTCGGGGTCCCACTGGTCTGCAGAGAGCGAACCCCGCAGGGGCCGGGACTCCGGCTCCTCTCCGGTCGGGCTCGGAACCGAAGCTGCCCCAGCCTCGGGAATGGGGCCGGCCAGAAAAGTCCAGTCAGTTCGGCTTGTCTGGGCGCTCCCGCTGGGGTATAAGAAGCAACCCGCCTGCACCGATTGCCCTCACGCTTTCCCCCGACTCCAGCCACTAGAGTTTTATTTTAACGGCGCGGAGGGGACACCCTCCCCGCCCCACGCTGCCCACCCGCTGAGGCGCCACCCAACCGCGCCTGGAGGGGTAAAAGCAGGCATCACTACCGCCTCTTCCACGCTGTCCCGCCTCGAAGTACCGCGATTCTGTCAGATGCCTGAGAACACTTTCAAAAAGCTGCCCTCCATCTCGACTTTCACGTCTCCCCACCGCTCTCTAGGCTTCGGCTCCCCAATCAGCCATCCGCCCTCTCCCCCAGCCTCAATCAGAATGGTACGGCCCGGGCGCTGGCCGCACTCCAGGAGTCAGTGCCGGGAGCACGCGAGCCAGGCGGGGAGGGAGCGGGGCGAGGGAAGAGAGGCAAGGTGGGTGGTGATTGGCTGAGGCCGGTTGCCGGAGCCTGGAGCCTGCGTCTTTTGTCTGCCTTGCTCCTGCGAAGGAGCGGGAGACGGCTGCGCGCCCCAAGCGGGCCAATCAGGAGAGAGCCGGCGCCGGCCGGTAAGGCGGCGATTGGTCAGAGCCCAGTTACTAAGCGGGACAAAGGCAGAAGGGGAAAAGAAAAGAAGAGGAAAAAAAAGAAAGAAAGAAAGGAAGAAAACGCAAACGGCGGTTACTGACAGGCTGGGCGAGCGCTCGGGGCCTCAAGCTGCCTGGAGACAGGCGGGGCTCCCGCTGAGGCTCGGTCCGCTCGGACTAGTGAGGAGAGGAGCCAGGGAGGACCTGCTGGCGTGAGACGCCTCTGCCCGGAGACTGGCCGCGGGGGAGGGGAGCGGATACAGAAGGGGCGCGTACTGTCAGTTGGCGGGGTGCGCGCTCTTCTACTCTTTAGGAGGTCTCCGGGCAGACACCTTCCCTACAGACTCCTTCACCTTGCTGGGACAGCCCTCCCCGCACCCTTGACAAGTTGTCAAAGCAATGGTCCCCAAACCCCACTTGCAGGAACCTTACCGCTCAGTGAGAGGATGTGCCCCTGGCTCCTGCAACCTTCTTGGCTGCTACCTGAGCCCACTCCCTACTTCTGCCCTTACGCAGTTGGGCATTTCTGAGGGAGGCATTTCGCAGTTCCTCTGTGCTTGCAACCCAAGGACTTTTGAACCCAGAGGTAACTCCCCATGCCTAAGATAGTGAGAGGTGTCAGCAAGCCCTCCAGCTGGAGTGCTCAAACCAAAAAAAAAAAAAAAAAAAAAAATTAAAAAAAAAAGTATTGGAATTACAGTGCATGTGTAATTTCTAAGATAAATCACAGGTGTTGGGATCTCTCACCAAAAGGGCTCTATTCTGTTTCCCTGACAGACCCCCTTCCTCACGTACTCATTCCCACCCCCAAAGCTTAAATCTGGGAGATTGGCTTCACTATGAAAATGCTGAATATTTCCATGCATTTCAGAAACAGCTAATTAACTTGCTGGGGAACACTGAATAGCTAAAAGCAGATTTGTGTCTCCTGAAGATTGTGCCTGGAATTGCCATCCTGTATACCCTACAATACAGTCTGAGGAGGCCAAAAACTGCTCCATTTCCTCTTTATACAGAAGTAACAAAGCCCATTGTGTTTGAGTTGACAACCTGATTGAAGCCCTAGCAAAACCTCCTACCCTGAGCATGTCTGCTATATTGATTCACCTGTGGAAGAGTTGCCACGTTTCACCCTCTACCTCCTAAGGTGGTTCTGCCTTCCTTAAAGGTGCCCTGAGTTGAGACAGTTCCTGAGAGCAGACAGTCAAAATGTATACGGACTGGGTATAGAGTAACTTGTTAAAAAGGGCCAGAAAGTATGGATGGACATGGTTGAGCTAAGAAAACACACCAGGATTCTTATATGCTTTCTTATTATTTCTGAAATCCAAATATGATTTCAACTTTGGGGCAGGACTCATTAATTATAATTTCCTGAACCATTCCTTACAGGTAGAAGATGCTGGAAGATCAACTCTAATTTATGGCTGCCTTCCCAGCAATCTCTACTTCAGTATATGTGGGAGCCAGAAGTACTCAAGTTTGATAACTCAAAGACAGAACAATCTGTCAAGGGTGGGTTAGTTTATTTTTGTTCACAAGTGTTCATATGCATTCCCAAACAAAATGAGGGTGAAGAGAGAGGAAGTGTAGAAAAGATAATGGCTTTCAGATTTCCACAGCACCTTTTGCTTGGACCACTTTTTAGCATTTAGTGGTGGGGTTTCAGTTTCTAATACACAGAGCAATCACCCAGGCTTTTCCCATAGCTAAGGCTTTCAGTGATGGAGTGAAGTCGAAGCACAATATATAATCAAGTGGTCAAGGCTGACACATGGAGTAAAGCTGTGATTCAGTCTTCCCACCCAAAATTGTATGACCCAACTCTCCAATTTAAATAGACCTGTGAATAGATCTCCAGAGAATAAGTGATGCAAGAGGCAATGATGAATCAAGGGGAAGCAAACCTTCTTAGTTCTTGAGCTTAAACCAGTGCCCTGCCATGGGGAAAGCACCTGTCAGATGATTCTGGTCTTTCTTTCAGTTGAGAAATAGAAGTGAGGTTGTGATTGCTTGTCACCAAACTGCCCCAGGCTCTTTGGCAAAGGTAAAAAATGTTAGCTCGGGTGTCCTGGACCACTTCCAAGTTGGAGAATTATATTTGGCCTGGGTGTGGATTAAATTCAGCTGTAAATACTCAAACTCCTGGGTCACAACCTGCTACTTTGGGAGCTGCTTGTTTTCCTTTGCCCTCTCCCTTTCTTTTTTTAACTTAAAGTAGTCTTAGGTAAAACATGAAATCTGCCTTCATTTATGTGTCTATGAAATAGATTTATGCAAGCTGCTTAGTTTATAGTGAAACACTTAGAATGAAAAAATATGCCACTTAAGTATTTAGAATTAATAGTACTTTTCTGTAACTCCAAATGGCTAGGATGCCCTTCACTTTTCACCCTGGTATGGTTTTGTTCTGCAACTGTTCAAATATGCTTCATTTCTTCCTCTTTATTTCAGAGATGGATGAAATATTTCTTCTGTGCTCTGAATATAGGGTATGATCTCAGAGTTCTCTGTGCCAGCAGAATCAGTCTGGAACTCAGCCAGAAGTTCTTCATGATTAAAGGTGCCATCTGAGCACACAATATTTTTTTAAAAGCCTTGCAAAATGGGGCCGGGCATGGTGGCTCATGCCTGTAATCCCAGCAGTTTGGGAGGCTGAGGTGAGCAGATCACGAGGTCAGGAGTTTGAGACCAGCCTGGCCAACATGGTGAAACTCCGTCTTTAGTAAAAATATAAAAATTAGCTGGGCGTGTTGGCAGGCGCTTGTAATCCCAGCTACTCGGGAGGCTGAGGCAGGAGAATCGTTTGAACACAGGAGGCAGAGGTTGCAGTGAGCCGAGATCGCGCCATTGCACTTCAGCCTGGGCAACAGGGCAAGACTCAGTCTCAACAACAAACAAACAAAAAAAAGCCTTGCAAAATGGAAATGTACCTTTTTTTTTTTTTTTTTTTTTTTTTTTTTTTTTTTTTTTTTAAGGTCACTAGCATTAGCACCAGGACTGACATTAGCCTTTGGGTAGGGATTCTTCTGACCTCAATACCTTCTTTTTCTTCTCTTACCATCTTCCTTTGACCTCTTGTCTTGTGATAAGGCCCAGTCCATGCAATTAAATAAACTCCCTTAACAAATGCGACTCCCAGAAAGCACTACAAATTATCAGTTGCAGATTTTAGGGCCTCCCCAGACACAACAGATTTACAAGACGCATGACTTGTAAGTAGAAGATATGTCAAGTTTTGATGGAAAAGTTTGCCTGTACAATGTACAAAGAACAATGTTAGTGGATCTTCTGGAAAGACATCTCACCTGGAAATTGATAGTCATCTCTTGAGACATCTGTGTCTAAAATCGTGATTTTCCATTTTTTCCAAATGTTATTCCTCGTATTTGGCATTTGCAATTTTTTACCTCTCCTCATCTTTCTTAGCACTTGAATACCCATGATAGAGTTAATCATTTAACCCAAGGCACTGAGAAATTATGACATTATATGAATGAGTAGACTTTCATTAAAGTGGCATTCCCCTAGATGCTGCTAAATTCCAGGGCTTTGGGGACAATGTTTGAGGCCTTACTTATACACCTCAGCATGTGATGTAGATCTGCTCTGTCTCACTCTTCCCGCTTTGGGTCCTCCTTTAGGTTTAGGGGTCACAAAAAAAGCAAATCTCTCTAGCTTGACATCCTCCTCACTTTTGATGTCTGCCCTTCTAGTAACACAGGGCCAACTGGATGATATGTATGCCATTGCTGCAAACGTCCCCTCCAACAAGGCAACAGATTTCAGCTCAGTTCTCACCAGGGGAGAGAGCACAAATTAGATCCAAATGGCAGGAACAATAGTCCAGGCTGTTTCAGGAGGACAGGGCACAAATAGGGCAGGCAGCTGGTGAAGCTCTGTTACCTCATTTAATCTCCATAACCTTGGGGTGGAAAGCTGTATTTTTATTCTCATTTTACAGATGAGGAAATTGAGACCCAGAGCAATGAGGGGATTTGTTCAAAGTCATGCAGCCACTAGTAGCAGAGCCAGGATTAGAGCCCCATGTCCTGACTACCAGTTCCTTGCCTTTCCCACTACACCACACAGCCTTCCTCTCCCATTCATTCACTTAGCAAATGTTTGTTGATGCTTCCAAACACTGAGGATACAAAAGTGAGTAAGACTGAGTCCCTAACATTGAGTCCAGAATTCATAGAGGAGGGACCAACAAAGGAATAAATAAAGGCACAATAAGCACTATAATCAAGAATTTGACAAAGTGTTGGGGGAGCCCCAAAGACAGTGATGATCTCTAACCATGTGCGGGTGAGTAGAAGCTTCCTGGAAGAGGTAACATTTGGCTGCCCCAAACTTGCATGCACCTGCTTTAAATGTGTGGTCCTTTACTTCTAAGTTTTTGCAATTCACATAATTAACTCTAAGCCTGAAAAAGTTTTGTTGAAAGCTGATTCCACTAAAAAGTGGCAACTCCTACTTCTCTGCATCTGATCTTACACATTGTGCTCACACAGCCCCCTGTGCTGGCCTCTGCATAGCCCTTGGCACACCATGTTCAAAGTGTTTGCTTCCAGGTCTCTCTCTCTCTCCTATCACTCTTTAGAGTTCCTCATGTTGGACAACAGTGGTTCCTCATGGTCCTTTAACCATCAATGCCCAGACCAAGGCCTGGCACACAGTGGGTAGCCAATGAATATTCCTCAAGCGAATAAGCAAAAGTGCAAGTAAACTCTCCAAGAAGGCTCTGGGGAGTCTAAGTTCAAAGTAGCCTAGTAATCCTTTCTGTAGGTCTTCAGCTGACTTCCGTTTATTTAAAAGGACAAAAAGAAAACCAAAACTTGTACAGTTTTTTTGGCTACAGGAACCAAGAGGGGCAGACAATGACCTTTCCCTCCCGCTGGCTGCCCCTAGGGTCTTCACCACAGACACTGAGTTCCGCTGCCCTTTTATTTTATCAGCTGTGAATTGTTTGCAAAATTCCAAACAGTTTGTAGGAAATTCAGGAAAATGCATCAGCTAGAAGAGAAACTGGTTTCATTTTCCAGCTCAGCTTTTTTCTGAAATATAACACCATATAGGGCTTTAAAGCATGCTCACTTCCTGTGGTCATTATTTCAATAGTTTTGAGCAACTTGTAGTTTATGCCTTCTTTCTGGAATGCCCAATAATTGCCCTGTAATTCCACAGGTCTCAAATCTAAAAGCCATTTTTACGTTTCATTGTTAGAGGACAGTATCAATCCAGTTCCCGTACTGGACAATTTTGGTTTAAAAAGATAAAAAGACCAGGCATGGTGGCTCGCGCTCGTAATCCTAACACTTTGGGAGGCTGAGGCAGGAGGATCGTTTGAGCTCAGGCGTTCAAGACCAGCCTGAGCAACAGCTGGAGATCCCCATCTCTACAAAAAAATTTAAAAATCAGCTAGGTATGGTGGTGTGCTCCTGTAGTCCCAGCTACTTGGGAGGCTGAAGCCAGAGGACCACTTTAGCCTGGAAAGTCAAGGCTGCAATGAGCCAAGATTGCGCCACTGCTCCCAGCCTGGGCACAGAGTGAGACCTTGTCTCAAAATCAAAGTCCTGCAGCCTCCCCAAACACTTCTGCAGGGGCATCATTCTTGAAATCTGGGAAAATGGTGTGACTTCTAGGGTTTAAAGATCACCACTTAGGTAAGAAAGTACAAACATGGAATGTAGAAGGCATGAACATGATCGTTTGTGTCCTCAGCTTTGAGCATTTGATTGAAAATGATAAAATTACAGTGATTTTCTTCCAGCGGTAGAGGCTACCTTCTACTCTGCTCATCTTACACTTTCTTGGAAAGGAGACCTTCAGTGAAGATCACTACTATTCCCCAAACTTCATTCAGGACCTTATTTCTCCCCTCTTGATGTCAGTGTGTGAAATTCTAAATTATGTCATGGGATATATGTTCAAAAGCAATATATTTTCAAATCAACAAAAAATATAATTGGTCATCACATATACCAAATATGCAATATGATAATTGTGCCTAAAGTAGATTAATTAAATGTTAATGGTAAACAGGAAGAACAGCTCAAAATGACAAGGTCTTTCAGTTTAATTCAACTGAGTCCCTCCCATGGGTCAGATCTTTTGCTGAGTACTCAGTAAGACATTATTTCTGCCTTTATGAACCCACCATCTACTAAGGGAGACTTATGAGAACAGTTTTGCTGACCCATGTGCTTCTTTTTCTTTTTTTTTTTTGAGACGGAGTTTCACTCCTGCTGCCCAGGCTGGAATGCAATGGCATGATCTCGGCTCACTGGAACCTCTGCCTCCCTGGTTCAAGCAATTCTCCTGCCTCAGCTCTTGAGAAGCTGGGATTACAGGTGCCCACCACCACCCCCAGCTGATTTTTTCTATTTTTAGTAGAGACGGGGCTTCACCGTGTTGGCCAGGCTGGTCTTGAACTCCTGACCTCAGGGGATTCACCCACCTCGGCCTACCAAATTGCTGGGATTACAGGCATGTGCCACTGTGCCCAGCCTTACCCATATGCTTCTAAACTAACTAACTCTCCCTGAGACTGTAAGATCAGGACAAGAGAGTATCTATCCTCCTCGTCTTTCCTCTTCAACAGCCTTACATTCTTTCTCAGCTTCTTCCTGGCATCCTCGACTGCTGAGTATTAACCTCACAGTCCTCAGTGATTCAGTTCTTGCAGCATTGACTTCTGACTTTGTTCCCTAAAAACAACTTACACATACCACTTGGATCATATTTTCTTTTCCAAGATGATGGAGGAATCTAGCTCAGTATCCTACCCTGACATAAGGGCATGTGGTTAGTGTTTCTGCTGAGTTTCCCAGGACCCTGCAGACAAGAACCAGACAAATCTGTCATACCTATGAACTACTTCCCATCTGAAATTTTTTTGAGGGGTGAGAGGAACGGTGTCTCACTCTGTCACTCAAGCTGGAATGCACTGGTGTGATCATGGCCCACTGCAGCCTTGACCTCCTGGGTTCAAGCAATCCTCCTGCCTCAGAATCCCGAGTAGCTGGGACCACAGGTGCACACCACCCTGCCTGGCTAATTTTTCACTTTTATTTTTTGTAGAGACAGGGTCTCCCTATGTTGCCCAGGCTGGCCTGAAACTCCTGGCCTCAAGCTATCCTCCTGCCTCAGCCTCCCATGTGCTGGGATTACAGCCATGAGCCACCACACCCTGCCCCCTCTCTGAAATCTTAACTCTAATAGATGACTCTCTTTGACCTACCCCAACCCCCACCATTTTTTTTTTTCTGGCCAAGCACAGACATTGGGAAAAAATTACCACTAATACTACTTTAATGAGCTGAATAGTGATACCGAAAAAAGATATATCCAACTCCTAAGCGCTGGAAGCTCTGAATGTGACCTTATTTGGAAGAGGGTCTTTGCAGATATAATTAAATTAAAGATCCTGAGATAAGATCATCCTGGATTTAAGGTGGATCCTAGATCTAATGATCAGTGTATCCTTGTAAGAAAAACAGAGGGAGATTGGAGACATAGACATAAATGAGAAGGCAATGTGAAGACAGTAATAAGAGATTGGAGTGATATATCTATAAGGCAAGGAACACTAAGAATTGCTTGCAACCACCAGAAACTAAGAGAAAAACATGGAGTGGATTCTCCTTCAGAACCTCAGAAGAAACCAACCGTGTCAACACCGTGTTTTGGACTACTGGCCTCCAAAATTGTGAGAGAATAAACTTGTTTGTTTGTTTTGAGAGAGTCTTGCTCTGTCACTCAGGCTGGAATGCAGTGTCATGTTCACAGCTTACTGGAGCCTTGAACTGCCAGGCTCAAGCAGTCCTCCCACCTCAGCCTCCTGAGTAACTGGAACCACAGGTGTGCACCACCGCACCTGGCTAATTTTTTCCTTTTTCGTAGAAACGAGGTCTCACTGCTTCCCAGGCTGGTCTTGAACTCCTATGCTCAAGGGGTGGTCCCACCTTGGCCTCCCAAAGTGCCGGGATTACAGGCATGAGATTTCTGAAAGATTTCTGTTGTTTTAAGCTACCTAGTTTGAGGTAATTCATTATGGCAGCCCTAGGAAATGATACAACCACTATCATTTAATTTTTTTCAAACACATTTTATTTCATTTTATTTATTTTTGAGACAGAGTCTCACTCTGTCGCCCAGGATGGAGTACAGTGGCATGATCTCAGCTCACTGCAACCTTCCGCCTCCCGGGTTCAAGCGATTCTCTGCCTCAGTCTCCCGAGTAGCTGGGATTACAGGCACCTGCCACCATGCCCAGCTAATTTTTGTATTTTGTGAAGACTGGTTTTCACCATCTTGGCCAGGCTGGTCTTGAACTCCTGACCTCAGGTGATCCGCCCGCTTTGGCCTCCCAAAGTGCTGGTATTATAGGCATGAGCCACCATGCCCATCCTTCAGGCACATTTTAAAATCAAGATGTAGAGATGATATAATTTTAGAATAAAAGATCATCTTTCCCAATAAATGACTGTAAGTCACATTAAATATAGTACTCAGACCTATGAAACTTTGTCATAGACTAGCTCTAGTCCTAGAAACCAGAAACCTAATCCTGACGTGAATCTTTTTAACCATTTTCTCCCAGTGTCATCAACTGTCTCTCTCCTGTCTTTCCAAAAGAGTCAGCCAGCCAAAGCCAAATCCCAGACCAAAAGAACAGTCTACTTTTGCTGTTATGCCCAGGCAGTTGGGCTTAGGTAAAGAAAAACCAAGTTTACCAACTTAGCTCTGGGCTTGTCTCTGGTCATAATTGAGATTCCTTTGGCTCATCCTGTATCTGCTTATTCTGATATTCCAAACCTTCACTACTCACCTCAAGTGACTACCTTCCACCATCAGATAAGTAAATGTGACCTTGCCTTTTACTTAACAGAAACCAACAGGCAGCCGGGCGCGGTGGCTCAAGCCTGTAATCCCAGCACTTTGGGAGGCCGAGACGGGCGGATCACGAGGTCAGGAGTTCGAGACCATCCTGGCTAACACGGTGAAACCCCGTCTCTACTAAAAAATACAAAAAAAAGCTAGCCGGGCGAGGTGGCTGGCGCCTGTAGTCCCAGCTACTCAGGAGGCTGAGGCAGGAGAATGGCGTAAACCCAGGAGGCGGAGCTTGCAGTGAGCTGAGATCCTTCCACGGCACTCCAGCCTGGGCGACAGGGTGAGACTCTGTCTCAAAAAAAAAAAAAAAAGAAACCAACAGGCATAATACTCCCTTTCTTTCATTCATCCCTTCAAAAGCCTATAAAGCTGTACCCTTTCTTGCTTCCTTACCTTCCATTCTGAAGAAGCATGTCTTTCCTGGAGTTGAAAGCTGATCACCAGATAAGACCTCTGGACGGCACCCTCTTCAGCCTGCTAAAACCAGTCCTAGCCCCTCTCCTGTCTATCCAAATGCCTACTGGATGCCACACAAATGCTTCAAAATCATCATATCTGAGCTAGTTCCTTTTCTAGTTAGGTGACAGGGCCAGATGAAAATATAGGCCAGACAGGAAGAAAGCATGTACAAAGCCCCAGAGGAGAGCACATGGCTCTTTGAGGACATTGAAAGTAATTGCAGGCTGGCCTAATGTTAAAGGAGGTAAAGGATGATGAGGATGAAGCTACAGTGTAAGCATGAAGAGGCTTGTAAGTCAAGATAGGAATGTGTACTTTATGCTCAAGCAATGGGGGGAGTTTAAGAGTTTTACGCCGAGGAGTGTTGTGATCAGATTTGCATTTGAGAATCATCAGATTGCAAAATGGATTGAAGGGACAAACTTTGAAGACTTGGAAAACATTGTTGCAACAACGTGGGCAAATGATCAAGAGTCCTGTGTAGATTTGCGTAGATGCGAGAGATGCTTAGGAGGTAGACAAGGCACACTTGATGAGTAGTTAGGTAACCAGCATGTCCCCACCCTAAAGAACAGGCCACTCAATAATGAAATTACAGCCTTTCTTGTAGAGACTCTCTCCCTTCATTGGTAGTATTTTTCTCCTTTGCTTCTGCATGTGATTTATCCATTTCCAGGACCTCACTGGGTAGATCAGCTAGTTCTAAGAGCACTGCTAATAGGTTAAGGCCTAAGGGTGTGAGTGGATCAACGACCCAGCCTGGTCAGTCAGTTGCTCCATTGTAGTACATACCTTTTTTATGTTTTTTTTTTTTTAAATTGATACACAATACTTTACATATTTATGAGGTACATGTGATTTTTTTTTTACATATATACAATGTGAGATGATCAAGTCAGGGTATTTGGTGTATCCATCACGTTGAGTGTTTTCTTGGCTTTTTTTGTTTGTTTGTTTTTGAGCCAGAGTCTCACTGTGTCGCCCAGGCTGGAGTGCAGTGGTGTAACCACAGCTCACTGCAGCCTCGACCTCGACCTCATAAGCTCAAGTGATCCCCCTACCTCTGCCCTCCCCACCACCACCCCCACCCTTCAGTGCCAGTAGCTGGGACTATAGGCATATGCCACCATGCCCAGCTAACTAAGAAAAAATTTTTTTTTTGTAGAGACAGGGTCTCACTATGTTGCCCAGGCCAGTATCAAATTCCTGGACTCAAGCAATCCTCCCGCTTCGGCCTCCCAAAGTTCTGAGATTATGGATGTGAGCTGCTGTGCCTGATCACCTTGAGTATTTATCATTTTTATGTGTTGGGAACATTTCAAGTCTTCTCTTCTAGCTACTTTGAAATACATAATACTTGTATCTCTACTCTGCTATTGAATATTAGAACTTGTAGTTTCTATCTCACTGTTAACCAGCTTTTCTTCATCCCCTCTTCCCACCCACACCCCCTTTCCCAGTCTCTGCTATCTATCATTGTAGTGGATACTTTTTAGTACCTCTGGCCAGTTCACCATGATGTCCCCCTTCTCAATTTGTACATGACTGTGTCCCTGGCCATAGTTGATAGGGCTCAGGCTGAATTGATTAGAGTTTCTTTCACAAATATTTGGAAATAGTACCCAAAACAAGATCTAGGCTCTTCAGGGGTTTGGACCTATAACATAGAATCAATCTCTGGAGCTATTATGGCCATGTTCACCCTGAAGCCTGAGTTGCAAAGGAAGCTAGTTTTCAGAAAGCCAAGAAAGGATGAAATAAACGCTCTGAAAGGACCTGGGGTGACGAATGGAAAGAATACGAGCAGTAATCAATTTCCTGAGTATAGAGCTTCTTAAGGCCCTGCTTGGTTCCTATACTAAGGTCAGGCCTATGCCTAACATTTGCAGGACCCAGAACAAGAATATAAATGGAGGGCCATATACCATATGTCAAAATACTTGAAAGTTACCAATCAGGTCAACCACTAAATAAAAAATACTCAATCCTCGGCCAGGTGTGGTGGCTCACGCCTGTAATCCCAGCACTTTCGGAGGCCAAGGTGGGCAGATCATAAGGTCAAGAGATTGAGACCATTCTGGTCAACCTGGTGAAACTCCATCTCTACTAAGAATACAAAAATTAGCTGGGCATGGTGGCATGCACCTGTAGTCCCAGCTACTTGGGAGGCTGAGGCAGGAGAATCACTTGAACCTGGGAGGTGGAGGTTGCAGTGAGCCGAGATTGTGCCACTGCACTCCAGCCTGGCAACAGACAGAGACTCCGTCTCAAAAAAAAAAAAAAAAAAAAAAAAAAAAAAAAAACCTCAATTCTCCTATCTTGCCAAATATATCTTCATGCAAACTCAGAAGACTGGGTTAAGGCTGGGCGCCATGGCTCACGCCTGTAATCCCAGCACTTTGGGAGGCCAAGGTGGGTGGATCACTGAGGTCGGGAGTTTGAGACCAGTCTGACCAACATGGAGAAACCCCATCTCTACTAAAAATACAAAATTAGCCAGGTGTGGTGGTGCATGCCTGTAATACCAGCTACTCAGGAGGCTGAGGCAGGAGAATCACTTAAACCCAGAAGGCGGAGGTTGCAGTGAGCAGAGATCGCGCCACTGCACTCCAGCCTGGGCAACAAAAACGAAACTCCATCTCAAAAAAAAAAAAAGAAGAAGAAGAAGAAGAAGTCTGGGTTGAAATTTAGAATTCACAGATCGTTAGAGTTCTGACAAAACGTTGGGGAGATGGGAGGGAGAGAACTGACCCCTTTCTCTTCCTACCCTTGGCTCTATCCTACACTGTGAGACTGTCAAGGGAGTCTTTGTATACATGTCCAAGCTCCTTCCATCCATTCCTGTCTTAGTCCATTTTGTGATGCTATAACAGAATACCTGAGGCTGGATAATTTTTTTTTTTTTCTGAGACGGAATCTCGCTCTGTTGCCCAGGCTGGAGTGCAGTGGTGTGATATTGGCTCACTGCAAGCTCCGCCTCCCGGGTCCATGCCATTCTCCTGCCTCAGCCTCCTGAGTAGCTGGGACTACAGGTGCCCACCACCACTCCAGGCTAATTGTTTTTGTATTTTTAGTAGAGACGGGGTTTCACCTTGTTAGCCAGGATGGTTTCGACCTCCTGACCTCGTGATCAGCCCACCTCAGCCTCCCAAAGTGCTGGGATTACAGGCATGAGCCACTGCGCCCAGCCAAGGCTGGATAATTAAAAAAAAAAAATATATATATATATATATATATATATTTTGACTCATGATTCTGTTGGCTGGAAAAGTCCAAAGTTGAACAGCCACATCTGGTGAGAGCCTCATGCTGCTTCCATTCATGGTGCAGAGTGGAAGGGGAGCTGGCATGTTCAGAGATCATATGGTGAGAGGATGCAAGAGAAAGAAACCAAGGAAACAAGGCTCTTTTAACTCATCTATTCCCATGAGATCAAGACTTCACTCACCCCTACAGGAGGGCATTAATATATTTGTGACCCATCCTCCTCCATGACCCAAACACCTCCCACTAGTCCCTACCTCCCAACACTGTCACGTTGGGGATCAATTTTCAACATGAGTTTTGATGGGAATAAACCACATACAAACCATAGCAATCTCCTTACAAATAGCTGTCCCTTGACCACCTCTTCGGTCTAAAGGTGCTGATACTGACAATGCTGTCCTTAGGAGAACAGATCCAGAGAAAAAACCCATGCGGTTCCTAGAAACAGGCTAAAGTCCATTTGGGCAGAGAATTCCAGGACTCAGGATATTAATCATAGTTGAGAACAGGGAGGGGAGATAAGTGGAATACTTATCTGGGTGGAGAAGCACCCTTGGCTATATGGATTTCTCATCCTATGAAGAGAGAAGAGAAGAGCCAAAGCAGGGCCCTCTAGACATGGGACCCAGGGCAGGAGTCCCTCTTTTTCATGTCTAATGGGGCTGCTTATATAAATGTATTATTTATTTAAGGAGACTCCAACTACATTCTGTTACTTGCAGCCCAAGAGTCCTAAGTTCCCTTTACCCTCTGAACCACTGTCCAGTTTTCTCTCTGCTCCCCAAAGATTCTAGAGTAGTACCTGGAAGAGGGCTTCCTTGTGAACTCTAATACTGACCAAATGCGACAGAAGCAGGGATGCAGCTTTTTTCATGGATTCTGCTATCAGTGGTAAATTATTTTGGTCAATCACTGTGACTTTCCTCACCCACTTTCAGTCTATACATTATACCTCCAATTAGAGATTTTGAACTTAATAGGCAGCCCCAAACTCTAAAAATCACACTTTATTTTATTCATGCATCTTCTGGCAACATACTCAATATCATATCAGAGTTTATGGGCCCTGCATCCCATCTGATTTGGAAGTCCTCCAAAATGGGAAGGGTGTTCAGATGCTAGGCAGCCAAAAATGTCAAATGTTCCCTACAACCCCATCGATCAGGTCTTGAAGCTATCTCCCTTGGAGGAGGCTCCAGGCTCCAGTTCTCTCCCTTGGGAAGCCTTGAGTATTTTAGGGACAGCTCCCCTCCCCTCCAACTCTTCACACACACACACATACACACACACACACACACACACACACACACACACACACAAAGTTTTGGCCCTGCCCATCTCTCCTCTCTCCAATTCTATACTCATGGTTAGGGTAGTAATGATCTGCCATGGACCACACAGTTAAATGCCACCATGAGCATGATATTCCAGACAGACAGGAGCTTCCTGCTAGACCTGCCTCACAGCCTCACTCTGAGTGGCCTGAGTATACCAGCGAAGAGAAAATATCTGCACCCTCACAGACCTATAGTGGCCTGTACTAGAAGCAACCAGCCTAGCACTGGGAAACAAATGGGCAGGGGCTGGAGGGAGGGTAATCTGGCACCTGACACTCCTGCTTTCTCAGAACTTACCTGTGATTTCCTACTTTTGAAGCAGAACTCTGTTTTTTACTTTATTTTATTTTATTTTATTTTATTTATTTTTTGAGATGGAATCTCACTCTGTCGTCCAGGCTCTGGAGTACAGTGACGTGATCTCGGCTCACTGCAACCCCATGCTCCGAGGTTCAAGCAATTCTCCTGCCTCAGCCTGTAGTTGGGACTACAGCTGCCTGCCACAGGGCCCAGCTAATTTTTGTATTTTTAGTAGAGACGGGATTTCACCATGTTGGCCAGTCTGGTCTTGAACTCCTGACCTCAAGTGATCCACCCACCTCAGCTTCCCAAAGTGCTGCGATTATAGGTGTGAGCCACCACGCCAGTCCAGGAACTCCATTTTTGTTTGTTTTTGTTTTTGTTTTTTTTGAGATGGAGTATCACTCTGTCACCCAGGCTGGAATGCAGTGGCGTGATCTCGGCTCACTGCAACCTCCACCTCCGGGGTTCACACCATTCTCCTGCTTCAGCCTCCCAAGTAGCTGGGACTATAGACATCCGCCACCACGCCCAGCTAATTTTCACCCGGCTAATTTTTTGTATTTTTAGTAGAGATAGGGTTTCACCATGTTTGCCAGGATGGTCTCGATCTCCTGACCTCGTGATCCGCCCTCCTTGGCCTCCCAAAGTGCTGAGATCACAGGCGTGAGCCACGGTGCCCGGACAGAACTGTTTTTTAAAATAGTGCTGCACCTCACTATCAGACAAATTTGTGCTAACGAAAACAAGAGACTTTCACTCTTCTTCACTTTCTTTTTTTTTTTTTTTTGAGACCAAGTCTCGCTCTGTCGCCCAGGCTGGAGGGCAGGGGCGTGATCTCCACTCACTGCAAGCTCCGCCCCCCCGGGTTCATGCCATTCTCCTGCCTCAGCCTCCCGAGTAGCTGGGACTACAGGCGCCTGCCACCATGCCCGGCTAATTTTTTGTATTTTTAGTAGAGACGGGGTTTCACAGTGTTAGCCAGGATGGTCTCGATCTCCTGACCTCATGATCCGCCCGTCTCAGCCTCCCAAAGTGCTGGGATTACAGGCGTGAGCCACCACGCCCAGCCTCTTCTTCACTTTTCTAACATATACCTTATGCTGATGCCCTCCAAACATCCATTTTGATCAGCAATTGCAAGGACAAGCTTCATCCAAGTAGCTCACCAAAACTATCAAGGCACTGAATTCTCAAACAGGTTCAAGGGAGTAAGAAAATTGACTTCCTTCTGGATTTTAAGCTGACTTCTAAATTGGTGCCCTGGGTCTGCACTGATAATGCCAAGTTAAAACACTAAAGAATTTTGCAATCCTGGAAGAGTTTTTCATAAACATTATGAATGTTTCTAATGTTCAAAAGTTGATTAAGAGGCCGGGCGCGGTGGCTCACGCCTGTAATCCCAGCACTTTGGGAGGCCGAGGCGGGCGGATCACGAGGTCAGGAGATCGAGACCATCCTGGCTAACACAGTGAAACTCCGTCTCTACTAAAAATACAAAAAATTAGCCGGGCGTGGTGGCGGGCGCCTATAGTCCCAGCTACTCGGGAGGCTGAGGCAGGAGAATGGCGTGAACCCAGGAGGTGGAGCTTGCAGTGAGCTGAGATCACACCACTATGCATTCCAGCCTGGGCGACAGAGCGAGACTCCATCTCAAAAAAAAAAAAAAGGTTGATGAAGAGTGACCAGTGTTAATAATGGAGATCTTCTCATGGCCTGTGCTTACCCCCTTGGTGATATTACACCTTTTAATGAGATCAAGCAAATTTACTGAAGCTGTAAAGGAACAACTTCAGGCTCAAGTCTTCCATATGGTCCAGTATCACTGTTGTGTTAGCATGACTTTTCAGTTACAAGTGACAGAAAACTAGCTTAAGACAAATAAAGGGGTAGTCTCGCTTCAGGAACAGCTGAGTGGAGGTGCTCAAACAATGTTAGCAAGAACCAGACAATGTTAGCAAGAACCAGACTCGTTCCCAGTTCTCCTTCACTCTGTTGTTTCCCAAGAGGTCACAAGGATTCTGTCAGGCAGTTCCAGGGTTACATTGCATCCAATTAGCAACTCTGTCCAGCAGAGTGCAAGTTTCTCCACATAACTGTGAAGTTCTGGAGTTGAGGCTCATCAGCCTAACTTGGATCACATGCTTACTCCTGAACCAATTAGAGTCCAGTTAGGTGGAATGTTTTAATTGGCCAGGCCTAGGTCATGTAGCCACCCAGGGATCAGCTGCACTCAAGCTACAGAGATTGAGAATTGGAGAAGAGGACTTCTCAAAGAAAATCTGAGCAGAAGAAAACATATTTACTACTCTTGAAGAGCCATTGTTGGTGCTCCTCCAAGATTTTGGAGACAGAGAGAGACATGAATAGATAGAGAATGAATATATAAATGAAAAAAATGCCTCCAGATCAAATCAAATGATAAATTACTTTCTCCATCAATCTTTAAGCATTGAAACCACAGCAACTCCATCTTAAATAGGGGCTGGGTGAAATTAGGCTGAGACCAGCTGGGCTGCATCCCCAGGAGGGGATTCTTAGTCATAGGATGAGACAGGAGGGCAGCACAAGACACAGGTCACAAAGACTCCACTGATAAAACAGGATGTAGTAAAGAAGCTGGCCAAAACCCATCAAAACCAAGATGGCTACAAAAATGACCTCTGGTCCCTCACTGCTCATTATATGCTAATTGTAATGTATTAGCATGCTAAAAGATACTCCCAGCTGGGCACAAGTAATCCCAGCACTTTGGGAGGCTGAGGGGGTTGGATCACCTGAAGTCAGTTCAAGACCAGCCTGGGCAACATGGTGAAACCCCCGTCTTTAGAAAAATACAAAAATTATGGCATGATGGCAGGTGCCTGTAATCCCAATTACTTGAGAGGCTGAGGCAGGAGAATGGCATGAACCCAGGAGGCAGAGGTTGCAGTAAGCCAAGATTGTGCCACTGCACTCCAGCCTGGGCAACAGAGCAAGACTCCGTCTCAAAAAAAAAAAAAAAAAAGACACTCCCAGCAGTGCCATAACAGTTTACAAATACCATGGCAACATCCAGAAGTTACCCTATATGTTCTTTGTGTGTGTGTGGTTTTTGTTTTTTTTTTTTTTTTTTTTTTTTTTTGAGACGGAGTCTCGCTCTGCCGCCCAGGCTGGAGTGCAGTGGCCAGATCTCGGCTCACTGCAAGCTCTGCCTCCCGGGTTCACGCCATTCTCCTGCCTCAGCCTCCTGAGTAGCTGGGACTACAGGCGCCCGCCACCTCGCCCGGCTAGTTTTTTGTATTTTTTAGTAGAGACGGGGTTTCACCGTGTCAGCCAGGATGGTCTCGATCTCCTGACCTCGTGATCCGCCCGTCTTGGCCTCCCAAAGTGCTGGGATTACAGGCTTGAGCCACTGCGCCCGGCCTGTTTTTGTTTTTGTTTGAGACTGAGTCTTGCTTTGTCACCCAGGCTGGAATGCAGTGGTGCGATTTCGGCTCACTGCAGCCTGCTGGGTTCAAGCAATTCTCTTGCCTCAGCCTCCCAAGTAGCTGGGACTACAGGCACGCGCCACCATGCCCAGCTATTTTTTATACTTTTAGCAGAGGCAGGGTTTCGCCAAGTTGGCCAGGCTGATCTCAAACTCTTGACCTCAAGGGATCCACCTGCCTCGGCCTCCCAAAATGCTGGGATTACAGGCATAAGCCACTGCACCCAGCCGAGAAGTTACCCTATATGTTCTAAAAGGAAGATTTCCAGGAAATCCCTGTGAACTCAAGAATAATCCACTCCTTATTTAGCACATAATCAAGAAATAACCATAAGTATACTCAGTCAAGCAGCACATACTGCTGCTCTGTCTATGGAGTAGCCATTCTTTTATCCCTTTACTTTCTTAATAAAGTAAGACAGCTTCCATTATCCAGAGATAATGCCCTTAATCACTAGCTCTTTGCACGAAATCCAAGAACCCCCTTTTGGGGTCTGGATCGAAACCCCTTTCTGGTAACAGCATGGACTCCTGAAATCCCCATCCCTTCATATTGATGACCTATACAAGACAGATAAAATCCCCTCTGTTTATGTCCTCTTATGCAGTTGTAGGGATATTATAATACCTTCTCTGACGTTCATTGCTGGAAACAACTGACTCCATAGGAAGTGGCTAAGCTATCCTGTATGTGGAACACAGTGTGCTGGGCTATTGTGGAATGTCTATTGAGAACCAGGAAATCCACACAAACTCAGATATTACCTGATTTTTTCCCTTTACTATCACAAAGGGGAATATATAGGATATAGAATCCAGAGTTAATGCAGTCAATCAGTACATCTTTAAGGTGATTTCAAAAATCATCAATCTAAGATAACACAGACTTTCTGTGCCATTTTCTAAAGAGTCTGGGTTTCCCATCATTTAACTTATGCTACTCACCCAAAGCCCATTATACTAAGTCCCATTCTTGGAGAGAGAAAACTCTACTCCTGGTTTGGTCCTTCCATGGCAACTTCTCTTTCTACTTTTTGAATTTTGGGGAATCCCCCAAATTAAAACTTTAAGTTAGAGATCTCAGAGTGGAAGCAGAGAAAATGGGAATTATTGGCTCTTCCCTCCCTTTATTTTGCTGTGGCTTCCACATCTGGATAAGGATAAAATACCTAGATACTCTATTCCTGCATGCTTCTGGTAAACCCCTTTTTTTTTTTTTAATTGAGACAGAGTTTTGCTCTTGTTGCCCAGGCTGGTGTGCAATGGCGCAATCTCAGCTCACTGCAACCTCCACCTCCCAGGTTCAAGCGAGTCTCCTGCCTCAGCCTCAGGAGTAACTGGGATTACAGGCATTCGCCACCATGCCCAGTTAACATTTTTTGTATTTTTAGTAGAGTCGAGGTTTCACTATGTGGGTCAGGCTGGTCTCGAACTCCTGACCTCAGGTGATCCACCCACCTCGGCCTCCCAAAGTGCTAAGGTTACAGGCATGAGCAACTGTGCTCAGCCGCTGGTAAACACTTTTTAAAGAGTCTAGACTTGATCCCCACCAATGTACCTACCTCTCCTGAACATTGCCAACATATACCCACATATTTTTCATCTCTTCCCTCATCTCCACAAGTCCTGTAGGAAACTCAAGCCTGACAATTGGTCCCAAAGCCACATCTGATCCATTCCATTTTTGTGATGGGAGGTGGCTTGGTGCTTGCTACTTGTGAATTTGTCATTAAGCACCTCTTGAGAGTTGGTGTTTTTATGGCTGCACTCTTTCTAGGATTATCCCTCCACAAGAAAAAGATGGGATCTTTGCCTGGCAGAGGCCTCCTCTTGTGCAGGTTGAAGACGGCTCAACCCCAGCCAGGCACAGTGGTTCACACCTGTAATCCCAATACTTTGAGAGGCCAAGGTGGGAGGGTCACTTGAGCCAGGAGTTTGAGACCAGCCTGCGCAACATAGTAAGACTCCATTTCTACAAATAATAATAATAAAGACAGTTCAAGCTCCAGGCCCATTCCTGGTTCCTTGTTCCCTGGTGCTCTTCAACTTTAGGAATGCTATAGCTGGGATTTCTTCTTGGCCAGGAGCCTTCTCATCCCCAACTTCTCCAGTGTTCTGCCTTTTAGGGGCTCACAGGTGTCCATGGTTATACCTCTTTCCCCCAAACCTAAAGGACCTTCATCTGTCCCATGAAGTCCACATGTGTAGTAGTCATTGGAGTCCTTGCTGGGTATCTACAATCACCTCAGTTGATTGAGTTTTCTCCACTCCATAGCTGGAGCTGCCTCTCCTCCTCCATTTTTCATGTTAGTTTCAAAAAGTAGAAGAATCTAAAAGACTACCCTGGGTTTGGCAGCTGGAATTTTCCCCAAAGTCTTATCCTGGAACAGACCTAAAACTCACCTATTATACAGAAAACCTGATTCATGCTGTTCAAATCTCTAGCTCCTGTTTCCTCTGCCTTCTATAAGAGTTTCTTCAGTCCTGGTTCAGAAGTATCTTTTCTGTCACCCTCTGATACTACAGAGAAAAATTCAGAACATCCCTGTGGTTATAAACCCTCCTCACTGCTAGCTTTGTCAGAGCATTCAACCCTCAGCCAACTAATATTGAGGCTTCAAAATTCCCCTTGCCAGACTAAGAGGTTCTGCTATCACTTCTCCATATCTGGCATCTACCACCCACAGCATCTCAGCAGAGCACCCCAGCCAAGAGCACTATTTCCCCATGCTAGGGGTGACCTTTCCTAAAAATATCGTCAACTTTCAGATCCTCATAAGTCTGTAGATTAACTAAATAGCCTTTCCTTCACCTCTCCCCCAATAACTAGGCCAATGATTCTGGTGGTTGTTGGGTTGTTTTCTTATGGAGATTTGTCTAACCATATCTAACACAACAACTCCATTCCCTGGTATCTCTCTTGGATTGTAGGCTGATTAACATCTTTAGCAAACTTTAGTAAGGTTGTGTTGTCCCCCCTCCTGAAGACCTTGCTGGGCTCTCTTTATTTGTTCAGGAACTTAATAGAATTTGCACAGTCTTTTCAACTTTATGTGGTTTTCTTTTTCACAGTTATTTTGAATCTCGCCATTCTTAGAGGCTTCTGGAAGTCTACATCTACCTCCACGTGCAAATTTTCCAATGTTATCTTCATCCTTGCACTAAATATCAATTGGCTTTATTTTTAGAGGTAATGATGAGTCCATGGCATGGATATAAACTTCAATAAGATTCAAAATGATTCAAAATATAATCCACATATCCTCAGCCTCATTTGCCTGTAACTACCAAATTAGATATTATTTAATAACTTTTTTTACCCAACTTACTCTAGGATAAGCACCCACTTTCCTACTTGTAGGAATTAGCCCTACCTCAAAGTGTCCTTCAGTCATTTTAAATAGTTTCTCCAGGGCCTCTTGAGTTGAGAGTAAGTTCTTGAATGGCTGGTCACCTTGCCAGCATACTACTTGTTCAGCTTCTACGGCAGATGGCCCCCAGGAGCTTGCTGCATCTCCAATAGTGACCACAAGCAGCAACCTATTTTGGCTTCCAGCGGGGACAATGTTTTCTGTCCTAACTGCTGCCGCCTCTGCTGGTGGGGCTGGAATCTGCCTCCTTGAGGCTGGTGTGACTTGTAACTGCTGTCCTGATACTACCTGACTTCCTCCTCTCTTTCCCATTGTGTTTCCCAAGATCTGGGCAATACAGACTTTTTCATCTTGTTAGAATCGGATGTGGGAGTTGAGGAGAAAGGAAGAATGAAGGATGTCTGTACTCCCCTCAACTCACTTCTCACAGAGAGTGTACTATCACCATTCACAATTATTTGCCACATGTCTGTCTTTCCCTCTAAACCACAAACTCCTTATTTATCACACAGTGCATGACTTAGACTCCTAGTCAGTGCTGCTTAACTAGTGGAAAACTATGATAGACGTATAAAGTACCATGAGGTAATAAAGAAACTCAGAAATAAGCAGGTAGTTCAGGTTGGGTAGGAAGCTCTAAACGTAGGCCCTGTTAAAACTCGGGGAAATTCTATTGCTGAAAGGAAGAAGGAGACAGTGGTTACAACCACGCATTCCAGCTTGAGGCCTATGCAAAACTCATGAATATAAAAAAGAACAGCTTGTTTGGAAAACAGAAAACTTCAGAATCCTCTTGAGCATGGTGGTGCATGCCTGTAATCCCAGCACTTTGGGAGGCTGAAGCGGGCAGATTGCTTGAGTCCAGCAGTTCGAGACCAGCCCTGGCAACACAGTGAGACCCCCGACTCCACAAAAAAAATTTAAAAAATAACCAGATGTGGTGGTACACACCTGTAGTGCTAGCTACTTGGGAGGCTGAGGTGGGAGGATAGCTTGAGTCTGGGAGGTTAAGGCTGCAGTGAGCCATAGTCATGCCACTGCACTCCAGCCTGGGTGACAGAGCAACACCTGTCTCAAAAGAAAAGTTAAGTTCAGAATCCTAGAAAGTAAAGTGTGAGAGACAGAACTGAGGGAATGAGGAATAGAGATAAGTGGAGGCCTCATTATGAAGCTCCCCTGTCTCTTACCTCATCTCCTTTTAACCCTCACCCTCCCAACACACAACCACTCATTTACATCTGCTTCAGCCTTTTATCTGTCAGGATCTGATAGGCCTCAGGTTCTTTATAGGTACCTGCTCTCCCTCTACCTAGAATGTTCTTTCCCCCAGATCTTCACTATAACTGTCTCCTTCTCTTCATTCAGGTCTCAGCCCAAATTTCACCTCCTCAAAATGGCCTTCCCTTACAGTGCTAGCCAAAGAAACCCTCTCCACATTAACTTTTATTCCTATTTTAATGTCTTACTAGGATGCATCACAATCTAAAATAACTTTACTTATGTTTTTTGTTCAATGCCTATAACTTCGCCTAGAAAATAAATTCTGCCCAGGCACAGTGACTCATACCTGAAATCCTTGCACTTTGGGAGGCCAAGGTGGGAGAGTCGCTTGAACCCAGGAGTTAGAGACCAGCCCAGGTAACATGGAGAAACCCCATCTCTACAAAAAATACAAAAAATTAGCTGTGGGTGGTCCCAACTACTCAAGAAGCTGAGGTAGGAGAATCATTTGAGCCCAGGCGTTCGAGGCTACAGTAAGCCATGATCGTCATACTATGCACTCCAGCCTGGATGACAGAGGAGACTGCGTCTCAAAAACAAACAAACAACACAACAACAACAACAACAAAACCAGGAAATTCTGCGGAGTCAGATATATGGTTTACATCTCTGTATAGCCAGTGCCTAGAATGCTGCTCCACACGTTTTTGTTTCCTTTTTCTTTTCTCTTTTTCTTTTTTTTTGAGACAAGGTCTCGCTCTGTCACCCAGGCTGGAATGCAGTGGCACAATCTCAGCTCAATGCAGCCTCAACCTACCAAAGCTCAAGTGATCCTTCCACCTCAGCCCCCTGAGTAGCTGTGACTACAGGTGCGTGCCACCATGACCAGCTAATTTTTATACTTTTTGTTTGTTTGTTTTTGTAGAGATGGGGTTTTGTCAAGTTGCCCAGGCTGGTCTTAAACTCCTTGGCTCAAGCTGTCTGCCCACCTTGGCCTCCCAAAGTGCTGAGATTACAGGTGTGAGCCGCCATGCCCAGCCTAATTTTTTTTTTTTAATTTAATTGTTATGGGCACATCTACATTTTTTAATGATGGGGAAAAAAATCTCAAGAAGCATAATATCTTGTGAAAATTATATAAATTCAAATTTCAATATCCATAAATAAAGTCATGCTCATTCATTTATGTATTGTCTGTGGAGGCCTGGCAGATCCCAGTATTTATAACAGAAATTATATGTCCATAAGGCCTAAAATATTTACTATCTGGCTCTTTACAGTAAAAGTTTGTTGACCCCTGGTTTAGACCCATAGTAATGTACATGAGAAAGAGTAAAATTAACTTGCATAAATTGTAAAAAGTGTATCTTAAAATGTGAAACTATAGATGCCTCCACTGAGTTATTATGGGCTGTGCTGGCATACACGTTTCTATAAATGTGCATGCTCTTCCTGGTATTTCTCATAGAACATAGAGAGTGAATAATAGGATTCACTGCTGGCTGGGTTTTGATGCAAAAATTTCCTGTTTAAAAAAAAAATTGTCACTTTTTCCTTTTACCTAGTTGCAATCCTGAGAGCAAGATGGGTCACCAGCAATTGTACCGGAGCCACCCACGGAAATTCGGCCAGGGATCTCGCTCTTGTCGCATCTGTTCAAACCGGCACGGTCTGATCCGGAAATATGGCCTCAATATGTGCCGCCAGTGTTTCTGTCAGTACAGGAAGGATATCGTCTTCATTAGGTTGGACTAAATGATCTTCCTTCCAAAGATTATCCAGGGCATCCACTCAATGAAAAACCATGATAGCTCTTTGTACATAAAATAAATATTTGAAAAAAAAAATTGTCAGCTTGGCCAACATTGCGAAACCTCGTCTCTACAAAAAATACAAAAATTAGCCAAGCATGGTGGCGCACACCTGTAATCCCAGCTACTCCCAGAGGCAGACAGGAGAATCGTTTGAACCCCGGAGTCCGAGGTTGCAGTGAGCCGAGATCGGGCCACTGTACTCCAGCCTGGGCAACAGAGTGAGACTCTGTCTCAAAAAAAAAAAAAAGATATGTGACATTTCTAACCCTGAAGAATCTCATTCTGTCTCCTGGACACAGAGACAGTTCTCCAGAGACGATGTCTGTGGTGAAGTAGCTAATACCCCATGCACTTGTTATCAGATCAGTAACAGAGCCTGACTGGGTATCTCTGAGCCGTGACTGCTCGTGGACTGAATGGGGCATTTATCACACTGTTGTGGACAAACCAGCTGACCATCATGCACACAGGCCCAAGCGCCTGTCAATTAGCTTCTGTCCATTAGCTGTCCACACACACACTCTGGCCCTGGTACTGCAGTCACGTTATCAGTCCCCTCCAGACCCTGGAAGCATGATCGGCCATGAGTTCCCTGTCTCCTACCATCCCTCAGCTCCATTTGGACAAACTGTCAGTTAATTAGCTAATGTGAACAAAAACACTTGAAGCTAAAAAATGCACAGCTGGGCTATTATGATCATTGTCTTCTGCTCCTCAACCCCCTGCAATTTCTTTCACTCCAAAGTCTGCCCACAGGACTCCTTCTATCTGTCAATAGGAAAATTACATAGGAAGTGACAGAACAATCACCCATGTTCAAGGTCAAAGCCTCTCAATCATCCTGATGTTGCTGCTATGGATTCAGGCAACTAGAATCATAAATCCCAGGGCCTGAGGTTTGGATTGGCTTTCCTATTTATTTATTTTGAGGCAAGGTCTGGCTTTATCGCCCAGGCTGGAGTGCAGTGGTGTGATCTCAGCTCACTGCAACTTCTGTCTCCTGGGCTCAAGCCATCCTTCCACCTCAGCCTCCCAAGTAGCTGGGACTACAAGCACATGCCAGCACACCCAGCTATTTTTCATATTTTTTGTAGAGACAGCGTTTCGCCATGTTGCCCAGGGTGGTCTCGAACTCAGAAGCTCAAGCTTTTTGCTCACCTCGGCCTCCCAAATTGCTGGGATTATAAGACATAAGCCACTGCGCCTGACCATGGGCTGACTTTCCTCTTAAAATGAACTAGGGGCTCAGCAGATCCAGACTTCCCCAAATTACTGAACTTGGGATGATTTCTTCAGCTGGATGGACCATTTAGAAAGTCAAAACAGCCTTTTGGAATGATTATGTGGAAATCATAGCCTTATTCACTTTAAACCTTATATTCCCAGGGCCAAAACTCAATTCTCCAGCTCTCAATTCAAGCTCCTCTCACTGCAGTGGAAGAGGAGAGTTTAGAGTCAGCAAGGACTCCAAGAGAAATCCCTGTTCAGAAAGTTGGTCCTTGAAGGACGGGGTGATGGCCAAAGTGCCCAAAGGTGCTGAAGCTTTGTGCAGTTATCAGATGCCAAAACAAGAAGGTGCCCAGGGCAGACACATGTTATTCCTCTCTATCTTCCCTTCTGAAAGGTATTTCATAATACCTCTATGGAGGGGACTGAAAATACCTGACCTCAACCACCCAAAGCCCAATTTGAGAAAAGTTAACAGCACATTTTTATTGCAATCATATTTGGGCAATTTCTGTATGCTCCCTGATAATCCTTAGGGAGCAGGCAGCACATCCTTTGTTTCTCCCTGCATTTCTATCATCACTTCTCTCCATTTCCATTCCTAAAGCTTCATCATTACTCACTATGACAGCTGTTACAGCCTCCTGGGTTACCCCATCCTACTCCTCCTCACCCCCATTCTTGCTGACTCTAAGCTGTCCTCCTCCACCGCAGTGAGAGAAATCATTTGAAAACACAATTGTGACTATATCACTGCCTGTCCAAAAGTGTCTGATGGCTCTTTATCATTCTCAGAATACATCCAAACTCCCTAACTTAATTAAGTCACGTTAGAGTCTGCTCTCCACTTCTCACCTTCCAACATACCATGCTTGTACTATATCAGCCAGTTTCCCCCACCCCACTTGTGACTTGGGCATGCTAGTGTCTCACGCCTTTCCTTCTTCCCAGAATGCCCTCTCCACCTCATCTTCATCCATCCTCAGAAGTCAGTCCAAGGGCCACCTCTTCCAGAAAGCCTTCCATGAGCTCACCTCTGAACTCCCAGAGCACTGCACTTGTTATTCTCTTGGGCCTGCTCTGCTTTATACAGTGGCTACTAATGTACAGCTGTTCTCTCCCCCATGGGACAGTAGGCATCTAAAGAAAGTCCTACAGCCTAGGGTGTAGCATATAGCAGGTGTTGGTACATTTAGTGACTGATTAACAAACTGCAGAAGAAAGATTATAGGCTAAAAAGATCATGAGTCAGAGAAACAGAACTGGGATAAAGGGAGAATCACAAATCATTATCAGAAAAGAATGGTTGACAAAGTTAAAGACTAAGTTGTCATCTTAATAACAATAGATTACAGTCAGGAGAAGTGGCTCACACCTGTAATCCCAGCACTTTGGGAGGCCGAGGTGGGCGGATCACGAAGTCAGGAGTTCAAGACCAGCCTAACCAATATGGTGACACCCTGCCTCTACTAAAAATATAAAAAATTAGCCAGGCGTGGTGGTGTGTGCCTGTTATCCCAGCTACTCAGGAGGCTGAGGCATGTTCAAGGCCAAAGCCTCTCAATCCTCCTGATGTTGCTGCTATGGATTCAGGCAATAGCCGTCTCCAGGCCTACATTCTTCAGCTTCAGTTCCCTGTCCTCAACCCCGTAATAGGAGAGAGGGCCTCTGTCCCTCCCATTTATTCCAGCAAAAGGCACTCATTGCCCCACTTGGGTGAAATGCCCATCACTAAACCAATTTTTGTCACGATTGGCCAAGATAAGATTTCAATGCCCATCCCTGGAATTCAGGTGTGGACTAGGCCCATTTGGAACACACGGACCAAGATGGGGAAGAGTGTTCCCCAAAGGAAAATGGGGAGACTGCAACCAAAAGGAGGAGAGACTCCCAGGAAAGTAAAAAACAATAATGGCCAAACCGCATCAATGTAGTTAGGGAGATAGTCTGATCAGTAGAGGAATTCACCAGTTAGATTGGACCACATCATTGACCTGATGAAACTATGCCTCTTGGTCCTCCAATAAACTACTGAACACCCAAAAAGTAATGATTCATTTATCAAATTTGCAAGGATTTTTTTTTTTTTTTTTTTTTTTTTTTGAGACAGAGTCTCGCTCTGTCACCCAGGCTGGAGTGCAGTGGCCGCATCTCAGCTCACTGCAAGCTCCGCCTCCCGGGTCTACGCCATTCTCCTGCCTCAGCCTCCCGAGTAGCTGGGACTACAGGCGCCCGCCACCTCACCCGGCTAGTTTTTTGTATTTTTTAGTAGAGACGGGGTTTCACCATATTAGCCAGGCTGGTCTCGATCTCCTGACCTTGTGATCCACCCGTCTCGGCCTCCCAAAGTGCTGGGATTACAGGCTTGAGCCACCGCGCCCGGCGGATTTTTTTTTTAAGTCAGAATCTCACTCTGTCACTCAGAGTACAGTGGTACAATCATAGCTCACTGCAGACTTGAACTCCTGGGTTCAAATGATCCCCCAACCTCAGCCTCCCTTAGTAGCTGGAACTACAGGCATGTATCACCACACTAGCTTTTTTTTTTTTTTTCCCGGTAGAGACAGTGTCTCAGTATGTTGCCCAGGCTGTTCTCAAATTCCTGGCCTCAAGTGATCCTCTTGCCTTGGCCTCCCAAAGTGCTGAGATTACAGGCATGAGTCACTGCACCCAGCCAGGGATTTTTTCTTTTTTTCTTTTTTGTTGAGACAGAGTCTCGCTCTGTCGCCCAGGCTAGAGTGCAGTGGCGCCATCTCGGCTCACTGCAAGCTCCGCCTCTCGGGTTCACGCCATTCTCCTGCCTCAGCCTCCCGAGTAGCTGGGACTACAGGCGCCCACCACCACTCCCGGCTAATTTTTTTGTATTTTTAATAGAGACGGGGTTTCACCGTGTTTGCCAGGATGGTCTCGATCTCCTGACCTCGTGATCCACCCATCTCGGCCTCCCAAAGTGCTGGGATTACAGGCATGAGCCACCACGCCCGGCCCCAGCCAAGGATTTTTAAAATGTTAATACTCAGTGCTATGTCATAAGACAGGCACATTAATATTAGGGTGATGGCATGTAATTGGCACAACCTTTCTGGAAAGCATTTTGGCAATATATGTCAAGATCCTTAAAAATATTTTGATCCTCTGACCCAGTAATTCCACTTTCAGAAAAAATTGTAAGAAAATAATCCAAACCAGGCATGGTGTCATGCACCTATAGTCCCAGTTACTTAGGAGGCTGAGCCAGGAGGATCGCTGGAGCCCAGGAGTTCAAGGCTATAATGTGCTATGACTTAACCTGTGAATAGCCACTGCACTCCTGTCTGGGCAACAGAACAAGACCCAATTTCAGAAAAAGAAGGAAAGAATGTAAGCCAAAATATCGACAAAGATTTATGCATAAAGATTTTCTTCATAGTATTTTCAGAATAGCAAAAATTAGAAACAATTTATACATCTAAGGATAAGAGTTTGGTAAAATAGGCGGAGCATGGTGGCTTGAGTGGGGTGGCTCATGCCTGTAATCCCAGCACTTTGGGAGGCCCAGGTAGGGGACCACTTGAGCCCAGGAGTTAGAGATCAGCCTGGACAACATGGCAAAACCCCATCTCTACAAAAAAATACAAAAATTAGCTGGGAGTGATGGTGTGTGCCTGTATTTCCTGCTACTCAGGAGGATCACTTGAGCCCAGGAAGCAGAGGTTGCAGTGAGCTGAGATCGCCTCATCGCACTCCAGCCTGGGTGACAGAGTGAGACTCCATCTCAAATAAATAAATAAATAAATAAATAAATAAATAAATAAATAAAATAAAGCAACATACAAAACTGTCTATGTGGTATAATATTAGTCATGTAAAAGAAAACCACATATACCCCAAAATTTAAAAATACATGATACTCTGATTTCCATATATAAAAAGTGAGAGCAGTGTTTATTTATTTATTTTTTTTTTCCAAGACAGTCTTGCTCTGTCGCCCAGGTTGGAGTACAGTGGCACAATTTCGACTCACTGAAAACCCTGCCTGGCTAATTTTTGTATTTTTAGTAGAGACGGGGTTTCACCATGTTGGCCAGGCTGGTCTCAAACTCCTGACCTCATGATCTGCCTGCCTTGGCCTCCCAAAGTGTTGGGATTACAGGCATGAGCCACTGCGCTTGGCCAAGCAGTGTTTATTTCTTTTTCTTTTTCTTTCTTTTTTCTGAGATAAAGTCTCGCTCTGTCACCCAGGCTGTAGTGCAATGGATAGCATGATTTCAGTTCACTGCAACCTCCGCCTTCCAGGTTCAAGCGATTCTCCTGCCTCAGCCTCTGGAGTGGCTGGGACTACAGGTGTGCGCCTCCACGCCCGGCTAATATTCTGTATTTTTAGTAGAGATGAGGTTTCACCATGTTAGTTAGGCTAGTCTTAAACTCTTGACCTCAAGTGATCCACCCACCTTGGCTTTCCAAAGTGCTGGGACTACAGACACCAGCCACCACGCCCGACCACACTGTTTATTTCTTAAAGGATACCTTATATATTTTTTCTTTTTATTTGCCTGTATTTTTCAAGTTTTCTACAATGAACAAACATTAGTTAAACATTATTTGGGAAGTCACCTGTTCTTACCTATGAAGAATATGGCCACTCCTTTATACCACATTAGGCTGCTTCAGCCTTTCAGACACCTGAGGGAAAATGCTTGATGGATGATGATGAAGGTTATTGACATTTCTTTTATGTCTTAAAACCTTCCCTCAATTATCCACAGAAAGTTTTTCTCATAATCGCCAGTCCTTCTTTAGACAGAATCTATCACTGTATTACATGATGCTTTTTTTTAAGTAAAATAAAACCTGAGAACACAACATAAACTTGTGCTGACCCTGATATGAAAATGAATAGACAACTGGGTTTCCAGCTGCCAATGAAGTACCAGTGCAAAAGGGATGCCCCAGCTGACCAATGCCAGAGACTGAGGTAGAAGCGCCCCCATGTCAGGCTTGCCTATGGGAGCTGTCTGCAGGAATTCCAGCTTGCCACTTTTTGAGGTCCAAGGACACATTCTGCCTAGAGCCCCTTCAGACAACAAGGTCTCCCTCACTGCAGGCAACAAGTGATTGTCAATGATTGCTAGCTAGAGAAACAGAAAACAAGATGATGCTTCTAGGACAACACAAATGGTACCACCTCCAGGAAACTGTCCCTGTCTCCTTCCTGATACCCCCTACTCCCCAAATGGCATTCCTACCCCAAGGAACCATGGCCCTGGTGCTTTCCCTGCCCTCTTAGAGCAGATGTCACCATTGATATGTGGCAGCTCGTACTGTAAGAAGACATCACGCAGACCTTCATTCACCTCCTGGCTCTGCCACTCAATTCCTGAGCCTTAGTTTCCTCAGCTGTAAAATAGAGACAGTAATCTCCACAGCACAGAGCACCGTTCCCCTCCTTGAATTCTCTTTGGGAACAGTCTGACAACCCAATCCTTGAGCTCATATAACATGACTGTGCCCAGAGAAACTGCCTGGCTGACCAGGCCACAAAGGGAGACTCACTAGGCCCGACCCAGTGGTAGCAGTGGCACCCCCTACCTCTATGGCCTCGCCAGTCAGACCTCCAACGAGCGACAGCCAGGGAACAAACAACCAGCGCTGACTAATGATACCTCTCCCATCTTCTGGACAGAGTGGTTAACAGGTAGGATTACAGGACTCCAATTATTGAGGATCTATCTAGGGGTGTGGTCATAGGCATGTCCAAAACTGAACTTGGTCTCCTCCCAGATATGTTATTCTTCCTGCTCCCTGTCTCACTGAATAGCACCACCCAGGACCCAAGCTGGAAATCAGGATATCATCCTCAAACCTCCCCCTCATTTATGTTTCCCATTCAATTCATCACCAAGTCCTGTCACTTGTACCTCTCAGCTCCATCCATTTCTTTCCATCCCAGTGCCAACACTGTGGTTCATGCCATTATCCCCCTCCCCTGAGGCATTGCCACAGCCTCCTCCTCACAGGTTTCCTTGACTCCCCACTGCCCCACAGGGAGCCTATCTCCTGCTTCTGCTGAAAACCCCTCAAGGGCTCTCGGGATAAAAACTAGCCTCAACAGGAGAATCGCTTGAACCCGGGAGGCGGAGGTTGCAGTAAGCCGAGATCACACCATTGCACTCCAGGCTGGGAAACAAGAGCGAAACTGTTTCAACAACAACAAAAAACTGGCCTTAATAACTCCAAGCCCCCCACCTTGCCCCAGTCTCATCCCTGCTTACCTTTCTAACCTCATCTCTTTCTAGTTCCTGTCTTACACCTGTAATTTCCCTAGATTTTCTGTTCTGAGTCTTACCTACCTGGTTTTGCTTATGCTATTCCTTCTGTCATTAACATCCTTCTCTTCCTCCCCTCTCCCCCATCCCTTTTTTTGAGATGGGGGTCTCACTGTGTGTTCCAGGCTGGAGTGCAGCGGCATGATCATAGCTCGTTGCAACCTCAAACTCCTGGGTTCACAGGATCCTCCTGCCTGAGCCTCCCGAGTAGCTAGGACTACAGATGCATCATTATGCTCGACTAAGTTTTCTACTTTTTTTTAGAGACAAGATCTCACTATGTTGCCCAGACAGGTCTCAAGTAATCTTCCCATCTCAGCCTCCTGAGTAACTTCCTCCCTCTGTTTCCCCAGACCAGCTCCTACTCATATTTTGAGATTTTGCTCAGATTTCTACTCTTCCAGAAGACTTTTTGCTCCCCAGTTCGCCACACATATCCCCAAACTAGGCTAAGTGTTCTTACTACTGCCATTTAGGGAGCACTATTCAAACACCTCTGATGCCTTAACTCAATCCTCACAACACCTAGGTCGTCGTCATCATCTTCTTCTTCTTCTCCTTCTCCTTCTTCTTTTTTTTGAGAGAGAGTTTCGCTCTTGTCACCCAGGCTAGAATGCAATGGCACAATCTTGGCTCACTGCAACCTCCGCCTCCTGGGTTCAAGTAATTCTCCTGCCTCAGCCTCCTGAGTAGCTGGGATTACAGGCATGTGCCACCATGCCCGGCTAATTTTATGTTTTTAGTAGAGAAGAGGTTTCTCCATGTTGGTCAGGCTGGTCTCGAACTCCTGACCTCAGGTGATTTGCCCTCCTCAGCCTCTCAAAGTGCTGGGATTACAAGCGTGAGCCACCGCGCCCAGCCTCTATTATACTTATTTTACAGATAAGAAAACTGAGGCTTGGAGAAGTTGAAGCAAATTTTCCAGGGCCAAACAGTAAGTGGCTCAGCAGTGTTGAAACCCAGGTCTATTTATTTGTTTTTTTGTGTGTGTTTTTTTTTGTTTTTTTTTGTTTTGTTTTGTTTTGTTTTGAGACGGAGTCTCGCTCTGTCGCCCAGGCTGGAGTGCAGTGGCCAGATCTCAGCTCACTGCAAGCTCCGCCTCCCGGGTTCCCGCCATTCTCCTGCCTCAGCCTCCCGAGTAGCTGGGACCACAGGCGCCGCCACCTCACCCGGCTAATTTTTTGTGTTTTTAGTAGAGACGGGGTTTCGCCGTGTTAGCCAGGATGGTCTCGATCTCCTGACCTTGTGATCCGCCCGTCTCGGCCTCCCAAAGTGCTGGGATTACAGGCTTGAGCCACCGCGCCCGGCCTGTTTATTTTTAATTTAAACAGCTTCATTGTCCTTTTCTTATTATGAAGGTACCAAGGAAAAATAAGAAGCACTCTTTTTGGTCAGTTTGGTGAACACCCTTCGTCTGGTATGCATAGGCACTCAATAATACCATCTGTCTATTCCTATGCTTATAGGCTTTTTTTCTTTTCTTTTCTTTTCTTTTTTCTGAGACAGAGTCTTGCTCTGTCGCCCAGGCTGGATTGCAGTGACATTATCTTAGCTCACTGCAACCTCAGCCTCCCAGGTTCAAGAGCTTCTTGTGCTTCAGCCACCCGAGTAGTTGGGATTACGCAGGTGTGAGCCTCCACACCTGGCTAATGTTTGTATTTTTAGTAAAGACGGGGTTTCACCATGTTGGTCAGGCTGGTCTCCAACGCCTGGCCTCAAGTAATCTGCCCGCCTCTGCCTCCCAAAGTGCTGGGAGGCGTGAGCCACCACGCCTGGCCAGGTCATATAAGCTTTTTACACCACAAACTTCAGTTCTCTTTCTTGAAGCTGAAGCCTCTGGAAGCACACAGCACGCCCCTAGTTCGGCATGCCCTCCCCCGCCCCTCCTTCTGGTCCCCAGAAGCCTCAGGCTCTCAGCCCGTTGAGTAGTAACTGCTGGTGAGCCAGCCTGGCTTCCTGGCGAGGGTCCCTCGAGGATAAGAACAGTGATCGGTCGAATTCGCTCTTGGTGTCCAAACTGCGTTTAGACACGGACAAGCAAGACAATGGGGCCGCTTTCCGGATAGGGGACGTGGATTCTGCATCCTCCACCCCACGCCTCCAACATTAAACATGCTCGCCAGCCACAAACCTTCAAATTTTCTTTACCAGAACCCAGGCTCAGAGCTCGAGACCAGGGTCCAGTCTGTTTAAGGAGCTTCCCAGCCCCCGCACTTCTAGCTGCGTTCAACCAGGCTCGGGAGGTCCTTCAAGATCTTGGCTTCCTTTTCCTGAGCCGGCGCCCGGCGCGGTTAATTATAGTCCCACCCCGCGACTCCCCGCTTCGCTCCCACCCGCGCGCCCAGGACCCTAGTTGCGGGACTTAGCGGGGAAGGCACCCCCAGTTCCGGGCCCTGACGCCCTTGGGTCAGGGCCAGGAAAGGCACTTCCAGCCAAGCGCTGGCGCCGGGTGCGCCTCGCTCTACGGAAAGAACGCCCCGCGAATAAATCCGGAGCGGATTTGCATCACAGCAGCCGCAAGAAGGCTAGCTGCTGCCAAAGCTCCGAAGCTCTGGATGCCCCCATCCCTTCCTGGTCCAGTGACGAGGGTGTAGGGGGAGGGGAAATGGGGCAGTGGGGAGGAAGCTACTGCACGAAGCGGGTGTGCGCCGGGACTTGAAACCTGGGTGGAGAGGCAGCTAGCGGGGTGGGGAGCAACCTCCTCCTGTAGGCCAGATCTCAAGGTGGGCCTGGGTTCTCGTGGAGGGAGATAAGGGTAAAGGCTTTGTGTGTATGTGTGTGTCTTGGATTAAAGGAAACTGCCAGCCTGAAGGTGGTGAGTCTAACAGCCCCCACCTCTACTGTTAAGAATCTCCCAGCTGTAGTCTCATCAGGTTCCCCCTACCTGCTGCTTCTGGGGTCCTCATATCCCTGAGGCCTGCACCTTGGTGACTACTGTGTGCTCACAGAGCACAGGCATCCTGACCTCGAGTCCTAGCCCTGGCTATACTGCTGCCCTTCAGTCATCTCACACGGCCAATCAGTGCCCGCTCTGCGCTTCCACTCATGCCGTTTCTCAATCAGGAAAGTTTTTTCCACTTTGCATTAGCTAAAATTTTGCCCATTCTTTAAGCCCAGTTTAAAAACTACCTATAGCCGGGTGCAGTGACTCATGCCTGTAATCCCAGCACTTTGGGAGGCTGAGGCTAGCAGGTCACTTGAAATCAGGAGTGTGAGGCCAGCCTGGCCAACATGGTGAAACTCCGCCTCTATTAAAAATACAAAAATTACCTGGGTGTGGTGGCGCATGCTTGTAATCTCAGTTACTTCGGAGGCTGAGGCATGCACTTGAACCTGGGAGGTAGAGGTTGCAGTAAGCCTAGATCACACCATTGCACTCCAATTTGGGCGACAGAGCAAGAAAAAAATCGATAAATTAAACTAAATTAAATTTTTAAAAAAGCTACCTATGGCATCTTCTGTGGAGCCTCTAGGGAGTCTGTGTTCCTACTTCTGTAAGCTGTTAGTGTACAAAGTCCGAGCCTCTCTTTTAGTCCTGACATTTTTCTTGGTGTGTCTGCTAAATCTGTTTTCTCCATTAGGCTGCAAGCTCTCAAGAACAAGGACCAGGACTCATTCAGTTCTGTGTCATCGGTGCCAAGGGGAGTGTTGGGGACAGCAGTGGTTCTGTGTAACCCTTGGCAGGACCTATTCCCTCTCTGGACCTCAGACTCCTTCTTCACCCTTCCAGTGAGGGAGCTAAATGAGATGACCCCCAGGGCTGCCTCTATCCCTGACCCTATGAGCCAGTGACCCTATCGGTTAGTGGCTGAATTGCCTAGCCTCCTTAGCATAACCCAACCTTGGGCAGGGCAAGGCCGGGCTGGAATCAGGGGATCTGAAATCCTCCCACCTCCCTTGGATCAGTTAACTGAGGCAATTGTGCAAGATTGCTGGGAACCTCAAGGCAGTGAATCTGGTGTCAACGCAATCATCATGCTATCCCAGCTGGAAAGTCCCCCTGCCCCTGGTCTGGACGCCTGACAACCAGCTCCAGCTGGGGATGGTGGGGAGGGGGAACTGGCCCATCCCAGAAAGTGAAGAAGCCCCCTTTACACTCCCTCCTCAACACATTGTCTCCAGGAACAGTGGCATAGCCCCTCACCCTCAACTCCCTGAAGACCAGTTCAGGACCACCCCACTCTGCACTCCAACCTCCTCACCCCCAATTTAGCCCAGCTATCTCCAATCTCAGCTGAGACTACCCAGAGTTCCCAAATAGAAGGAACCTTGGTTCAGCTTTTTTCACAGCACGAGAAGCTGTCAGCCCCTATTGCACACTTATGAATGGAACTCACTGCCTCTCAGGGTTGCATGGACTGCTTCTTCCTGAAACTGTCATCCATGGACTCACGTTTTACCTATTGAAGCCTCATGGAGTAATGCTAATTTGAAACCACAGCCCTTAGATTCAGACAGACTTAGTTGAGATTCCAGTTCTGTTACTCCCTAGCTGGATGATCTTAGGCATCTTATCTACCCTCCCTGGACCTCTGTTCCTTAATCTATAAAATGGGAGCAATGATTTATACACAAAGAGTGGTGGTTGTGGGCATAAGATTTATGAAAACACCCATCATAGACATTGACAAATTTAGGATATCAAATGTGGGCATTATTTTTATTCCCTATTCCCTGCATTCTCCCCTGAAGCTGCCTGATACTTTTTCTGGAAGCTGGGAATGGAGATAACCTGAAGCTAAAACTTCTCTGGACAAAAGCAAGAATATGCAATCCTAAAAGCTGCATTTAAACCCAGTTATAGACTTCAAAAGACAGCAAAGGAGATTTGAGGCCCAGAGATGGGATAGAACTTGCCAAAGGTCACACAGCAGGTATAAGTAGGTAGAACAGCAGGCAAGCAAGGAGAGGGAGGCAAATGGGCATGTGAGTAGAGGTCAGGGCTGAGGTATTGAGCTGGATCCAAGGACAGGCAGCTGAGCAAGAAGATCTTCAGCTGACATTGCCCCATTTCCCATGCCCAGCAGGGCCTGGCATTTGCCTCTCTTTGGAACTGCTCCTTCTGGGTTCCTGAGTTTGCAGTAGTTTCCCAGAAATTCTAGGCAAATACCTTTGTTGTTTGCTGAATAACCAGCCCCAAAGATTGGACAAGGGTCCCCATACAAATTTTACCTCCAGATTGGCTCCTTCTATGGAGATGATCAGCTCCCCTAGGCACCACCCCACCCAGGTGCTCTCCACAGGGTTCACTCTCAGGGCCTTGCTGGGAGCTCTGAACCCCACCACATGGAGTGGCTTTGCTGTGCATCATGTGGCTCAGAGCTTAGCACCTTTGAAGACAGTCTATTCCTCCCAGCCACCCCGAGAAAAGCATGGAGTATTTTCTGTTCGGTACCTTTCTTCCCAAAAAAGATAGCCAGACATGGGTAGTTGCCATTCCAATATGATAAGGAGTCTTACTAACCTTTGGAAAAAAATATCCTGGGCTGATGGTAACCCCAGTTATGGGGAAGCTGGAGATGCTGGGGTCAGCATATTATGCTACTTGACCATTCTTTCTTTAGGTTATGTTGTCTTTGTTTGTATAGTTCTGCTTTCTCTATCCCCACCTGCTGCCCCCTGCCCCTCATCTTCAGGAACCAGAAATGTGTTCTCATGGACAAAGACTGTCTTCTGCTTGGTTTGGTTTTTGTTTGTTTGTTTGCTTGAGACAAAGTCTAGCTCTTGTCCACCAGGCTGGAGTGCAGTGGCACAATCTCGGCTCACTGCAATCTCTGCCTCCCAGGTTCAAGCGATTCTCTTGTCTCAGCCTCCCGAGTAGCTGGGATTACAGGCACCACGCCCGGCTAATTTTTGTATTTTTAGTAGAGACGGAGTTTCACCATGTTGGCGAGGCTGGTCTCAAACTCCTGACCTCAGGTGATCCGCCCGCCTCGGCCTCCCAAAGTGCTGGGATTACAGGTGTGAGTCACAGCGCCTGGCCCTCCCTGGTTTAAGCTCATGTGTCCCAGGCTCCTTACCTCCCCTCAGACTTCATGTGCGGACACCTTTGCCCATCCCCAGCAGGAAATCCTCTAGTTTAGACAGCCATCTGAATGTAAGGGCTTTATTAATTGATTTCTCAAGATGTCCATTTCAAGGATATTCTAATTTTGTCATCTGGAACTCAGTAATGCCACAATTCTGAATTTCTAAGTTTCTGTAACCCAGATTTTACCATGCTAGAATTCTGTGACGCTAAGATTCCATAACTGTGAACTCCATGAATCTAGAATTTCATGATTTTTTAAAATTGTGTTTAATGAATTTTGTTGGTAATAGTAGCCAGCACTCTCTTGGCCTCGGTTTTGTGTTTGTTTTCTAGAAGTTGCAAGTCTCAGCTCCAGGCTTTCTTCTCTGGCCACACTGGTGCAGAGGAAGGTCATTGCCACCTCTCCCGAGGCTCAGGGGGTGGGATAGTACCCAGGGAAGCCCAGTCCTAGGGCCCAACACTCAGTCTACTCCCTCTGTCCTGAAAACTCTTACTTGGGCTTCAGTACCTGAGGGTAGCAGGAAAAGCAGTCTCCTTTGCAGGCCTTCCACCCAGCTTCCTTCCCTCCTTGCCCTGCCCCAGGGTCCGGGGAGAGAAAGTTTTGTGGGAGACTGGCCTGGCTGAATGGATAGGTGTGGGAAGGAGGGTTAAGCACCAGGCAGAGAGCCAGTGGACGAACCAGGGGAAATTCCCTAGGGAGTCCTGCAGCCTTCCCCAGAGGTGAGGAAGGAACAGAGGCCGGAAGTGGGGGTGTGAGTGAGGGCACTGGTAAGGGTGGGGTGACCGGTATTGCATTGTGGGGTTGGAGCTGGGCTTCCGGCCATTGACCTGTTAGTGACAAGCGACCTCCAGCCTGGCGCCCCAGGAGCTGTCTGTTCGTGCCCTTACCCATTGACTCTGTGTTCCTGTGCCTGAGTCAGACTCCCAGGAAAATCTGGGGGGCAGGAGTTGGGGTCTGGGGAAACTGTTTCTCTAGAGCAGAGCCACAAGGCCAAGAGAGGGGCCAGGACATTCCAAGGGTCAGATCAGGGCTTGGGCAGAACCAGGACTGAAGCTCTGGGCTCGAAACTCCGGGCTCCTGCCTCTAGCCCAGAGCTGGTCCCTTCACAGTCCAAAGGGCCCCAGAATTATAAAGTAATACTCCCCCAACTAGCCAGGTGGTGAAACTCAGGGCTAGAGGAAGAGCCCGCGCTAGGCTGCCTCCCAGGAGCAGCCTGGACCTTCTTCCAGTCCTGCAGCACATGGCTGAAGCTGCCAAACCCGATTTTCCAGTGACTGCCTGAGGCTGGCTGGAGCGGGAAGCCCTCCTCCTGGCATGAACCCTCAGGCCATCGTCCTCCTCCCCCTCACCTCCTGATTCCTTTGCCTGGCCTGCTCCTCCTGCACCTGTGCCAACTGTCCCAGTGCGCCACCACTTCCTTCTCCACCTGCTTGCCGTCTCCCCTGGGCTGCTCCCCAGGCACTGTGAGGTGTGGTCCAGAGCTCCCCAACTCTGAGCCTTGGTTTTCTCATCTATAGATGGGGAATAGTGGCCTGCCTCCCAGGGATTGACTACAGGAATATTTCAAAGTGAAGTGAGGTGGGGGGGCCAAGCAGTAGCTCATGTCTGTAATCCCAACATTTTGGGAGGCTGAGGAGGGAGGATCACTTGAACCCAAGAGTTGGAGTGCAGTAGCATGATCTCGGCTGCAACCTCCACCTCCCAGGTTTAAGCAATTCTCATGCCTCAGCCTCTTGAGTAGCTGGGAGAACATGTTTCTACAAAAAAAAAAAAAAAAGTTTAAATTATCCAGGCATGGTGGCCTGCACCTATAGTACCAGCTACTTGTGAGACTGAGGTGGGAGGATAGATTGTGCCCAGAAGATTGAGGCTGCAATGGGCCAAGGTCAGGCCACTGCACTCCAGTATGAGTGACAGAGCGAGACTCTGTCCCTAAAAAAAAGGCAGAGGAAGAGCTGAGCCGGGTGGCTCATGCCTGTAATCCCTGCACTCTGGAAGACTGAGGTAGGTGGATCACTTGAGGCCAGGAGTTCGAGACCAGCCTAGCCCACATGGCAAAACCCCATCTCTACTAAAAATACAAAAATTAGCCAGGCTTGGTGGCACACACCTGTAGTCCCAACTACTAGGGAGGCTGAGGCATGAGAATCACTTGACTCTGGGAGAAGACGGCTGATGTGAGCTAAGATCGCGCCACTGCACTCCATCCTGGGCAACAGAGCCAAACTCTGTCTCAAAAAAAAACAAAAAAACAAAAAAAAAGAAAGAAAAAGAAAAAAGAAAAGAGAAAGAAAGAAACAAAGAAAAAGGAGAGGCCGGGCGCGGTGGCTCAAGCCTGTAATCCCAGCACTTTGGGAGGCTGAGACGGGCGGATCACGAGGTCAGGAGATCGAGACCATCCTGGCTAACACGGTAAAACCCCGTCTCTACTAAAAAATCCAAAAAAACTAGCCGGGCGAGGTGGCGGGCGCCTGTAGTCCCAGCTACTCGGGAGGCTGAGGCAGGAGAATGGTGTGAACCCGGGAGGCGGAGCTTGCAGTGAACTGAGATCCGGCCACTGCACTCCAGCCTGGGTGACAGAGCGAGACTCCGTCTCAAAAAAAAAAAAAAAGAAAAAGGAGATATGAGTGTCATGGACCACCAGTTAGTTGGATGGTGGGTTAGTGCCATGTTGGGACCACAGTCTAGGATGTGAGAAGGAAGCGCTGCTCTGTGGAATTCTGGAGATACAGTTGTTAGGATGAAGGGTGCAAGGTAAGGGGTGTATTCCCTCTGGTTTCCTCAGGTTATCCTACCTATGGGAGAAGGAAGAACAGAGAGAGGCAGAGAACATCATCTCAGACTAGGAGCCCCTGTTACCAGTGCTCAGAGGCCTCCTCACAATTTAAAGAAGAGCTTGTATAATCTGTGTAATGTGTCTCTCTCTGAGCTATAACTGCTCTGGGAAAGAACTCCCACTGCCTTGCTCACTGCTGTATCTCCAGAATTTAGCACCATCCCTGGCACATAGCAGACACTGTTGACTGACACAGAGTTGCAGATTGAAAAGCAGAAGCAGAGGCACCCCAAGGGGTGGAGACCATCTAGGTCAGCTCAGCTAACTCAGGCCCTTCCAGCCTGAGAGCCTGGTGTTCTCAGCCTCCAGGGAACTCTGGCAGGGTGGGAGAGAGTGGGCGGCACCCAGTCATCCGGGAAGTCACCTAAACTGAGGTGGTGGATGCCCTCTGGCTGCTGCTGCCTCTGGGAGCCTAGATGGGGAGGAGAATTAGGAACCTGAAGGGGGAGGGGCAGTGAAGGAGACATCATTGCAGATACAGCTAAAAATAGCTGGAAGAGATGATGTCATCTGGTTCCCACAGCTTAGCACCCCCATCATACACACACTCGAGCACAAACACACACTCTCACAGACACAGATACACATAGACACAAGTGTGGGCATGAGTGCATGCACACACACATATTATACACTCTCATGTAGGGGAGGGAGGCTTCTGCGTCCCAGGGCCGCAGGGGCAGGGAAGTCTGGTGAGTGTGTCTGCATGCATGTATGTCTGTGTGTGCCTGGGTTTGCATGAGTGTGAAGGCATGTGTCTGCATCTGGATGCTTGTGTGCTTGTGTCTGGGTGCATACATATTTCTGTGTGTGTGTGTTCATTTAGAGGCATGCATATGTGTTGTTACATATGTCGTGTGGGGATCTATGCATTTGTGTCTGCGTATATCTGCTTATAGTATGTGCTTGCATGCATGTGTGCGTTTGTTGCAGTGTGTGTCTATGAGTTCACTTATATTTACATGTCTGCATGTGTTTGTGAACTGTGTCAATTATCTTTATATGTATGGCCCCTCCTGGGCCCTTGAGCATGGCCCAAGCACCTTCTAGGTTTGTCTGATGTCCAGTAATCCCCATCCCATACCCTGAGGAGCCCAGCACTGTCTGGGCATGGTGTGTCAGTGAATTTTCTACCTCAACCCCCCTGAGGGTCCCAGTCTCTGGCAAGAGTTGGGGTAGACAGACATAGGCACAATTCACTTTCCCTTCACAGGCAGCAAAGGACATTAGCCAGGCTTCCTGAACCCCAGGGCGCCAGGCCACCGAAACTCTCAGGGTTCACTCCCTTCCCTAGCCCCCTGGGAAGGTAGGCCTGGAAATGGAGCCAGATCTCGGACTGGTGCGACACACATTAACCCATGCATAATGCAACATATTAGAGACAGAGTCCCACACAACGTTCCCAGCTACTAAGACACAACTCCACAGAAATCCGGTTACAGCCAGTGACACATGAGCACACACTCAGAAATCCAAATGGAAAATCCCCAGGCCAGAGAGCTTAGCACCCTCCCTACTTTCTGGGCTCAAACTCAGTCTTGCCCCACCCCTAAGCACCCCAGCTCAGCTGCCAGTTCTGGAAAACACTGACCTCAGAGAATGGTTGAAGGGCTGAAGGTAGTATGCCTTTCTCAGAATCTCACCCTTCTCCACATTCTCCTCCTTTAAGCTGTTCCCCATCCCCCTCCTGACCTTCATTTTTCTTACCAGGGCTGATGTCCTCTCCGGCACAACCATACCCTCACAAACACTCCTTGACACTCACAGTCAGTCACAGAGGCACATTCAATCACAAAGGCACATTCAGCCACATCTGCTTATACTCCCATTCTCCCGGCCTCAGACACACACACCAGCAGCTCCACCTCCACGCTGAGCATCACAGGCACACAGAGGCACAACCACCTCACATCCACCTCATACTTGTGTACTCTTAGGGTTCAGTCTTCCATCCTATCCCTCTCTGATCTGTGCCTCCCAATACCTTCTAAGATGTTTACAGAGACCCTTCTCCCTGTGCAGTTAGGAGCGTGAGGCAAGAGAGCCCCTACTTCATGGGGCAGATCAAGAGCTGAGACCAAAGATGGTCTATGTTGCTGACCTTGTCCTGTCCTCCTACTGTCTTAACTATGATCCCTGCTGTGGTCACTGAAGCTTTTCCCTGTAAGTATTCAGCCCTAACCCTCCCCTTACACCCTGCATAGTCAGCTGGTTAACACCTCCGTGCGTGAGGAATAAGGCAGTTTGAGCAGAATGATTGTATTTGTTGCTCACCACCCCCACGGCCCCTAGGAGATGCGGGTCCAGGGCAAGCCAGGCTTCTGTGCTAGCTTCTGGGCACTTCTAGAGGATCAGAAAAATCCCAGGTTGCCTGAGATGTCTGAGAACTGAGGAGAGGAAGGAGAGGGAAGAGTGTGAGGAAAGCAGCAGTTCTGGAAGTTCCCTGCCCCTTGGATTTAGCCCCTTCCCAAACCCTCTGCTTCCAGCCAATCCATCCTCCATTAAGGCTGCCAGCACTTTAGGGTGCCTGCCATCAAGAGTCCACCATACATGTAGGGGTGGTATTTCACAGAGATCATCCTTTGGAGTGCCTAAACAGAACCAGGTAGGGAAATCTTCAGTGGCTCTGGGTTTTTTTGTTTGTTTGTTTGTTTTTTGAGACAGAGTCTCACTCTGTTGCCCAGGCTGGAGTGCACTGGTACAATCTTGGCTCGTTGCAACCTCCGCCTCCCGGATTCAAGCGATTCTCCTGCCTCAGCCTCCCAAGTAGCTGGGACTACAGACGCATGCCATCACACCTGGCTAAATTTTTTTGTATTTTTAGTACAGATGGGATTTCACTGTGTTAGCCAGGATAGTCTCGATCTTCTGACCTTGTGATCTGCCCACCTCAGCCTCCCAAAGTGCCAGGATTGCAGGCGTGAGCCACCGCGCCCAGTCTAGTGGCTCTGTTTTTTAAAACCCCACCCTGGCTCACAGGCCCCCTGGCTAACCTTGAGGTGGGAAGATCCACACTATGGTGGTGTCAGTGTGGGTGTTGTTGATACCCGTGGCCATGGTGGCAGGATTGGTGGCTGCCCTGCTGGCAGTTCGACCTTGGACACCCTGCTGGTATCTTCTGCGGCTACACTTGAACATCCTGGGAAACCGGGGCCTGGGCCAGCCCATACCTGGTCTGCGGTAGGGGGAACGCATGCCCTGGGGCCGAGGGCCACGGACAAGCCGAGATGGCCCCATGGGCACAGGGAGCTTCTGCACTGTGCCTGGGGGATGCTGGTGGCCAGGGTAGCTGAGGCCTCTATGACATATAAAGTCTGCATAAGGGCAGGGCCCTTTATTACAAGTCGTGGGCCCTGACCCCTCCTCATGGGTCAGGCTCCTTCACAATCTTCTCTATTGGGTCTGGCCTAAAAGCCAGCCCAACACCCAGACAGCCTCACTTTGGCCCCCTGGGAGAGAGGCTCTAGAGGGGGAACTCACTTCCTCACTTTCTCACTTATCCATATAGTAACAATATTAACAATGTCTTTTGAGCCCTTACTACGTGCCAGACACTGTGCTAAGCACTTTACCAACGTTATCTCATTTAATCTCACAGCTACTTTTAAGGATATGCTACCATTGTACCTATTTATATACAGTCAATTCTCATTATTCCCAGTAATGTTCTATAAAGTCATCACAAACACTAAATACTGAAAAAAGGGTAAATGCGAGGTTAGGTTCCTGAAACCCTCTGGTCACAATATTTTTGTCAACTGATCTATATATATAACCTGATTTTATGTGTGGAGGCACCTTATTTAACACACATTGTTGGCTGGGCATGGTGGCTCATGCCTGTAATCCCAGCACTTTGGAAGGCCGAGGTGGGCGGATCACCTGACGTCAGGAATTCAAGACCAGCCTGGTCAACATGGCAAAACCCCGTCTCTACTAAAAATACAAAAATTAGCTGGGTGTGGTGGCAGGTACCTGTAGTTCTAGCTACTCAGGAGGCTGAGGCAGGAGAATAGCTTGAACTCAGGAGGTGGAGATTGCAGTGAGCCCAGATCGCACGATTGCACTCCAGCCTGGGCAACAAGAGTGAAACTCTGTCTCCAAAAAAAAAAAAAAAATTATATATATATGTATATATTTATATATATAGAGAGAGAGCTAAGTCATTGACATTGAACTCACGGCCAACAGTGTTATAACTTGTGCCTGAATGAAACTTATCTAAAGCATGTATTTCCCCTATAAGGCACATCACAGCCTTCTTGCACTTAGAAACACTAGCGAGCACTTCAGCACTGCAACTGGGGACCATTTGAGACAGTAAAATCACCAACAAAAAACACCAAAAAATGTGAGAATACGCGGCACTAAATAGACCACCAAAAATCACATTTGTTTATCTATGAACGCTGAAATAAGAAGACGGAGGGTCTTATTGTTCAACAGACCTCAGCTGGAAATATGTGTGTTGGATGGCTGAAATTTTTTGCCTTTCTGCTCATGTCCATTAATGACTGCAAAAGTACCACAAGTATTGGTTTGAGAATGACAAATAAATTTCAGTAAGCAGGCAAATTCATAGGTATGGAATCTGTGAATAATGAGGATCCACTGTATAAGGAAACTGAGGCTCAGCGAGGTGAAGTCTCACAATTAGAGGCAGGCAGGAAGCAAATCCATGATGATCAAGATCCAAAACCCAGAGCACTTAACTGTCATTATTCTGCACTCATTCATTCAGAAAATGTTCACTAACAACTTCATATGTGCTGAGCACCAGGGCCATAGATGAATGTAATCTGGTCCCAATTCTTCCCGAGAATGAAAGAGAAAGCTGCCAGGTGCGGTGGCTCATGCCTGTAATTCCAGCACTTTGGGAGCCTGAGGTGGGTGGATCACTTGAGGCCAGGAGCTCGAGACTGGCCTGGCCAACATGGTGAAACCCTGTCTCTACTAAAAATACAAAAATTAGCCGAGTGTGGTGGTGTGCATCTATAATCCCAGCTACTCAGGAGACTAAGGCAGGAGAATCGCTTCAAACTGGGAGGCGGAGGTTGCAGTGAGCCAAGATTGTGCCACTGGATTCCAGCCTGGGCAACATAGTGAGACTCTGTCAAAAAAAAAAAAAAAAAAAAAAAAAAAAAAGACTTTCTCCTTCTCCTTCCACTCCTCAGTCCCTTCTTCCTTTCCCTGTTACTCTGCTCCTCAAAGGCCCCCTTCCCAGCTTCACCCTCCTTTCTGTTCCTGCAGGACTCTGTAGGACCCTTAGTACCACCCTCACAAACCTCATCTTTCCCCCATCCCTTTCTCCAGCCTCTACTCTTGCCATCCTCAGGCTTACAATATGACCTTGCTTCCATCAGCTTCTAGCAACTGTAACTACAAACCCACCTGCCCCTGCTCCTCCTCTTCCTCAGGTCAGACCAAGGCCTGTTCCCTTGCTCTTTATGGAAACCAGCCTTGCCTGCCTCCTTAGAGATTCCATCAGTGTAGAAAGTCTGCTTGGTGGTTAAGATGTAGACTCTGGTGCCAGGCTAACTGGGATTGAATCCTGGTTCTGCCACTTACAACCTGTGTGATCATGGCAAGTACCTGACCCTTTGGTGCTTCTGTTTCCCCATATTTAAAAATGGAGATAAGAAAGTCTATCTCATGAGATGGTTGTGAAGAGGAAAAAAAGCCTTAATATATGCAAGACATTTAAAATATGATCAGTATTATTAGTGTAGTCTGTAATACTATTAGCCCCTCTCTCTTCTGTCTCTTCAGCTGCCTTCTTCCAGTATAAAAACAAAACAAACTTAGAAATCCACTTCCTCAGCTGGGCACAGTGGCTGATGCCTGTAATCCTATCACTTTAGGAGGCTGAGGTAAGAGGATCAATTGGGCCCAGTTCAAGACCAGCCTGGACAGCATAGCAAGACCTAGTCTGTTTAAAAAAAAAAAAAATTCACTGGACGTTGTGGCAAATACCTGTGGTCCCGGCTACTTGGGAGGCTGAGGATCATTGGAGCTCAGGAGGTTAAGGCTGCAGTGAGCCGTGATGGTGCCACTACACTCCAACCTGGGCAACAGAGCAAGACCCTGTCTCAAAAAAAAAAAAAAATTGAATTTCCTCCATCTCATAGCCCCACTGCCTGTGACTCTCTCCACTTTGACCTTCTTGCTCTGTGCTCATTCCCTACTGTCCCTCCCTTCCAGAGCAGGAAGAAAATCTCACTTGAAAAGCCCATAACTATTGTTACACAGAAGACCAGCAAACAGTTTAAAACCAAGTCTAAAAAAGTCCCCAGGGTCACACAGTTCATAAGCGATGGAGCCAGGATTCCAGCGCCTGGTCTGAATGACCCGGAAGCCAGGACTTTTCCCCGCACCTCTACATCAGGAGTGCTGGAGCAGGAAGCAGTCAGGCAGCCCCACTAGGAATGATAAAGATGAGATCACGGAGCCTTGGAACTGGGGGTGGCTCCTTCATGGGACCGTGGTGCCACCTACTGGCAGAAAGGGAAGGGGTGTACACAGAGAGCTAAGAGAAGACTGGGAAGGGGAAAAATAAAAAGATGGGGAGGGAGAGGAGATGCAAAGATAAAGAGAGGGGAAAATGGGGAATGTGAGGTTTTATGGAGCGAAGAGGATTAGGAACTATTTGCTACTCAGAGGAGAGAGCAGAAGCTGCCAAATCTCGGTCATTTCCTTGAAAGTGAGAGAGAGAGAGGGAGTGTGTGTGTGTGTATGTGTGTGTGTGTGTATGACAGAGAGAGAGATACGTAAGTACATACGTCAGATATTATTCTGTTGTTTGTTAGTTGCTGGGAGTCAGTCCACAAAGAGTTTAGTGTGCATGTGTGCGCATGCACGCACACACGCACACTCAAGTGCATTCAGGAATACTAGTACATGTTTATGTATGTAACTGGGTGCTTGCTGTGTGAACATATGGATGGCAGCATGGGCAGATGCGTGTGCATGTGAGCATGAGCACAGAGGGTATGTATGAGTGTATCAGCAGGTGCAGGGTAAGAAGCACATTGCACTGTTGTGGTGGAGGGCACACAGACATTCTGGGGAGTCACTTACCCCAGCCCTGGGCTGCTGCTTGAGATCAGGAGGGACGTTGCCCAGGGCTGGTGTTGCCAGGCGGAGGCCTGCTGAGGCGGTGGTTGTGGGGATCGGTCTCCAGGCAGCAGGGGGCAGCAGGGGCAAGTTGAGGTTTACTGGCCATGGGTGGGGCCAGCAGGCGGGTAGAAGGAGGCTTTAAAGCTCCTACCCTTCCTGCAGGTGAGCAGTGGTGTGTGAGAGCCAGGCGTCCCTCTGCCTGACCACTCAGTGGCAACTCCCTGGAGCTGCTCTGTCCTTTGTGAGCCTCAGCAGTTCCCTCTTCCAGAACTCGCTGCCAAGAGCCCTGAACAGGTAATGGGATAGGGATAGAGATTATCTGTGAAGAAATATCAATCTGGAAACAGGTTTGGGGAGCTGGAGGGGCTCTAGTGAGGGTTCTGAGAGGGTCTGGGGTTAGTGTGGGGAGGAGCACAGGATATACAGGTGCCAGGAAAGGGCATGGAGTGACTTGCAGCATGGGAGTCAGGCTGGGTGTGCAGGTGGAGGAACCTGGGGTGTTAGGATCTCAGAGTGTCAGGTGCGGGTGGAGGTCCTGGGTAGTATAGAGGGGTAAGGGTGTTAGGATAGAAACTGGGAAAAGGTCCGTGGTGTCAGACCAGGTACAGGAGAAGCTTGGTGAGATATGGGTTCAGGATCCTGGGGTCTGGCATATCTGGCTGAATATCTGAAGCCAGGGCCAGCCCAGGTGTGACCAGGGGAAACAAGGCCCTAACTCGCACATGTCTGCTTCCCAGGAGCCACCATGCAGTGCTTCAGCTTCATTAAGACCATAATGATCCTCTTCAATTTGCTCATCTTTGTAAGTATGTACATTGTGGACTCTTCGGGGCTGCCCACAGCAGCAGGTCACAAGCTGAGCAGAGACTAAGTTGGGGAATGGGAGACTGCTATGCCCAGGCTTTGTCCTGCAAGTGTCCCCATATGAGTGGGATGCAGAGATCTCCCCAAATGCTGCTGATTCCTAGTCCCAGCAGCCCCCAGGTTGCCATACAGGGGTGTGTATGAAAAAGGGGATGGAGAAGCTCGGGGCAATGCCTCTCTCCCACAAAGCTTTAGCCCAGGCTTCAGGCAGGGCAGAGTAAGCTACCAGGAATGATTCTCCCCCCTTTATAGGCACTGGGGGCCCAGAAAATAGGAGGGCTCCACCCAAGTTCACCTAGCACAGAAGGAAATTCAGTACAGAGGAAATTCTTCTGTATGATGAGGAGCTGAAAGGTGGGAGGGCCTACATCTCATCAGAGCAAAGGGTCTATCTCAAGCAGCCCTTATTCATTTGACAAACATTCATTGTCTAGGATACCATGAGGGGTGCTGGGGTGGCAGGTAAGCAAAGCCTTTCTCTGCCCTGAAGGAGCTCAGCTCCAATAAGCCAGATAGGCAGATAATAACAACACAGTGTGTTTGGGCTTAGGACGGAGGTTTTAGGAGCCTGAACTTAGCCTGGTTGGAGAATACTTCCTGGAGGAAATAGCTGAAGCTGGGAAATTGCGCTTGGTGGGGGAGTTGTAAAGCTTGCATAAAGGGCCAGAAGTAATGAAACTCGATATCGTTCAGAAAACCAGAAACAGATTGCATAGGGCATGTTTGAGAAGCTGAGCCATGAGGCATAAATCCTGGAGATGGTGGTGGAGATAGGGAGAAACGGAAAAGTGGACAAAGGCCAAAGCTCTAGGATGATGGCTGAGGGGTAGAAGAAGGGGCAAGGGAGACAGAGGTCTTGGAGATGACGCCCATATCTCTGGCATGAGCAACCCAGATGGCAGGGGGTGGGGCCCCGTTTGTGGGAGGGGATGTCCCACTGGCAGCCGTGTACCCAGTGGAGGTACAGCTCAGATTGGAGCTGGCCATGGGTATTTGAAACTCATGTGCACACAGGTAGCCACTGAAGCCATGGGAGTGGATGATAACACTTGGAAAGTGAACTCTGGGAAACCCAATTTATTAGGGATAAGCCCAAAAAAAAAAAAAAAAAAAAAAAAAAAAGCCACTGTGAAGGAGATGGAGAAGGAGCAGTGGGAGGGGGGAGAGGAAAACAAGGAGAGCAAGCTATCAGAGAGGTCAAGGAGAATATGGCCCATGAAATGTTCACTGGATTTAGCACAGTATGTCACCAGAGACCCGAGCCACATTAGAGTAGGTTAGCATAAGTAAAAGTGAGGAAGTGGGCTGGGCGCAGTAGCTCACGACTGTAATCCCAGCACTCTGGGAAGCTGAGGTGGGCAGATTAGTTGAGCTCGGGAGTTTGAGACCAGCCTGGCCAATATGGTGAAACCCCGTCTCTACTGAAAATACAAAAATGTGGTGGCGCATGCCTGTAATCCCAGCTACTCGGGAGGCTGAGGAAGGACAATCACTTGAACCCAGGAGATGGAGGTTGCAGTGAGCCAAGATTACACCACTGCACTCCAGTCTGGGCGACAGAGTTTATATACATATTGATTAGTTTAGAAGCATGGATAGATTCTCTAGTTCTGATGTGGTCTGTGCCTTGGGCTTCCTTTGGCTGCAGGGAACTTGTTTTTGTTGTTGTTGTTGTTGTTTGTTTCTTTGAGACAGGATCTTGCTCTGTTACCCAGGCTGGAGTGCAGTGGCATGATTCTGGCTTACTGCAGCCTTAACCTCCTGGGCTCAAGGGATTCTCCTACCTCACTCAGCCTCCTGAGTATCTAGGACTACAGGAGTGTGCCACCATACTCAGCTAATTAAAAAAAAAAATGTTTTTGTAGAAGCGGTCTCACTATGTTGCCCAGGCTGGTCTCGAACTCCTGGGCTCAAGTGATTCTCCCACCTTGGCCTCCCAAAGTGCTGGGATTATAGGCATGAGCCACTGTGCCAGTCCTGAACTAGTCTTTATCCATGTATCTGGAGGAGGCAATAGGATTCCAGGGATTTGGATAGCAGAGGCTCTGCCCTGAGAGGGTTAAAGGCAAATCCGGTTTGATTTCTGGCCTCTCTTACCCAGACCTTGCCAGGCTGGGCAGAGCAGGATAGGGCAGACCTCCAGCTCCTTGAAATTTGACCCTGCAGGCTAGAAGTCCAGCTTTCTGTCCTTGGGCAAACATGCCTGGAATCCAGCCACAATCTGCCACCTCACTTCCCGTTCTAGTCTCAGCTTTTATTCCTGGCAAGTGAGGACTAGGCACCAAGGTGGTGTCAGGCTGATTCATCCACTGAGGCCCTGGGCCGGGAGACTTTGCTCTAAGATGTGTGGCAACTACACAGGGCCCTCCTCAATCTGGGCCTCAGGATTCCCGCTGAGGTTTGGAGTTAAGTTAGACAGCCTTTAAGAGAAACTCTGGCTGTATTCCCACTAGTGCCTCACTTTCCTCTTGTGAGGCAAGGAGGTCTTGTCTGGATGAGGCCTGAAGTTGGATTCTAGAGGGGAGCCAAATGGGGCCTCAGGTGGGTGAACCTTCTCAAACTCCTCCCTCTCCAAGGTTGCCAGCAGGTGGAACCTCAGCCCTGCCTCTATTACTATGGTGACTGTTGAGCCTGTTCTGCTACCGCCCCGTCTCCACCTATCAGAGGACAGAGATGTTCTAGGCACCCCTCACCGAGAAAGGAAATAGGAGGCTGGGACCTCATCTGCCTGTTTTCAATCCTAGCTATGTGGCAGGACCCTGGCAGCAGTAAGGGAAAGGTTTGCCCCTCCCCCTACCCTGCGGATATTTCTAGAACCCCTGATCGCCTTTATATCTGCCCAAGTGTGCAGCCTGATCCTAGCTATGCACATCCCAGCTCCCATTTTTCTGGCTCTAGAGGATGTTCCCCTCCTTACAGGATGAGGTTTTAGACTCCCTAGTCAATAAAGAGGGAAGTTTCTCGGCTCCCATCCTTCTTACTCAACTGTGTGGTAGTAAGCTACTTGCCAGCACTGTTTAAGGCCTGCCTGACGTCTCTCTCCCCAGCTGTGTGGTGCGGCCCTGTTGGCAGTGGGCATCTGGGTGTCAATCGATGGGGCATCCTTTCTGAAGATCTTCGGGCCGCTGTCGTCCAGTGCCATGCAGTTTGTCAACGTGGGCTACTTCCTCATCGCAGCCGGCGCTGTGGTCTTTGCTCTTGGTTTCCTGGGCTGCTATGGTGCTCAGACTGAGAGCAAGTGTGCCCTCATGACGGTGTGTCAAACCCAGCTCCACAGGCCCATGACCAAGAGTCCCCTTGCCCTTGACACCAGGCCCTGGGGTTCCCAAACTCTGCTTTGGACTCCCCTAGGCTAAGGCCTCTGTCTCACTTTTCCGGGGGGTGGATTAGGGCAAGGAGGGCTCGAGGGACTGTCTCTCCCTAAAATCCAGATCCCTGTTCCCCACTCAGTTCTTCTTCATCCTCCTCCTCATCTTCATTGCTGAGGTTGCAGCTGCTGTGGTCGCCTTGGTGTACACCACAATGGTGAGACACTGGGATGGAGGAAGGGAAGAAAATCGGGCAAAACCCTGGGAGTGGGCTGTGGCCTGTGAATGGCCACCTTCTGTACCAACCCCTAAACACTGGCCTGCCTCACCCAGGCTGAGCACTTCCTGACGTTGCTGGTAGTGCCTGCCATCAAGAAAGACTATGGTTCCCAGAAAGACTTCACTCAAGTGTGGAACACCACCATGACAGAGGTAAGGTTGGCTGGGGGAGGTTTTGGGGTGGAGAGGAAGAAGCAAGGCCCCACCTCCACCCTCATCTTGTCTCCAGCTCAAGTGCTGTGGCTTCACCAACTACACGGATTTTGAGGACTCGCCCTACGTCAGAGAGAACAATGCCTTTCCCCCATTCTGTTGCAATAACGTCACCAACACAGTCAATGAAACCTGCACCAAGGAAAAGGCTGACAACCAAAAAGTAGAGGTGTGGGCTGGCACAAGTGGGTGGGGAGTTTTCATGGCCTCAGAGTGGCAAACAGGGATGGGAGTAGGGCAGCTGCCAACTATAAATGCTCTTTTCTCTTCCTGAAGGGTTGTTTCCAACAGCTTTTGTATGACATCCGAACTAATGCAGTCACTGTGGGTGGTGTGGCAGCTGGAATTGGGGGCCTTGAGGTAAGCAGATGAGGAGGCTGGGACTGGGATATGGGCACGAGACCAGGGCTGCTCAACCCATCTGAGGCCTCCCTGGAGGAAACAGACCTAATTGGGCCTCAGGTAGGGTGTCTGTGGGACAGGCTTCAGGATCCCTATCATGTCCCCTCATCTCTCCCTGTTCCTCCCTCTCCAGCTGGCTGCCATGATTGTGTCCATGTATCTGTACTGCAATCTACAATAAGTACACTTCTGCCTCTGCCACTACTGCTGCCACATGGGAACTGTGAAGAGGCACCCTGGCAAGAAGCAGTGATGGGGGAAGTGTCAGGATCTAACAATGTCACTTGGGCCAGAGTGGACCTGCCCTTCCTGCTCCAGACTTGGGGCTAGATAGGGACCACTCCTTTTAGGCAGTGCCTGACTTTCCTTTCATTGGCGGGTGGGTGGGTGGGGGGCATTCCAGAGCCTCTAAGGTAGCCAGTTCTGTTGCCCATTCCCCCAGTCTATTAAACCCTTGAAACGCCCCTAGGCCTAGTGGTGATCCCAGTGCTCTACTGGGGGATGAGAGGAAAGCATTTTATAGCCTGGGCATAAGTGAAATCAGCAGAGCCTCTGGGCGGATATGTAGAAAGCACTTCAAAATGCATAAACCAGTTACAATGTTGCCAGTTGAACTCTTCATGTATCCTTGGGGAGAGGGGTCTAAACTGGTCTGAGATTCCTGTGGAGCTGCCAACTCAGAAGGCCCTGCAAAGGAGGGAAGTAGGGTGGGGTTGGGGGTCAGAAGTAGTTATTTCTCCCCTTCATTTGGGTTCCAGGCCTGGGAGGGAACCCAAGAGGAATGGCTGAGAGGGCGTGAAGAAGTAGAGTTGGGTTAGGCCAGTCTGCCTCCTTATAATGGGGAGAACTTTGGACTGAAACTACCCCCTCCTGGGTGGGGGCACTGGACTGGAAAGCTATGAAAATAACAAGCTTGTGCCGAATTCTTACCAGGTCAATGGGAAAGGGTCACTCCTTAGGTGCTGGGAAGCCCTTCAGGAGCCCCCTTCCTAGGGTCCACGCTGCCTACCTTTCCCACTCAGGCAAAACCCCACATCTGTCCCTGCTTCTGGGATCTCAGCAAGAACTTCATGTTTCATTTGCTGTTGGCATACCTGGTGTTCTTCCGACTTCTTCTTCTTCTTTTTTTTTTTTTTGACAGAGTTTCACTCTTGTTGCCCAGGCTGGAGTACAATGGTGTGATCTCGGCTCACTGCAGCCTCCGCCTCCGGGTTCAAGCAGTTCTCCTGCCTCAGCCTCCTGAATAGCTGGGATTACAGGCACCCGCCACCATGCCTAATTTTTTGTAATTTTAGTAGAGACGGGGTTTCACCATGTTGGCCAGGCTGGTCTTGAACTCCTGACCTCAGGTGATCCACCTGCCTCGGCCTCCCAAAGTGCTGGGATTACAGGCGTGAACCACCTCATCAGGCCTAGACCTCATCTCTTCTTTAGCTCTAACCATCCCTATGCTCCAGGTAGGAAACTGAGGCTAGGAAAGGCCAAGCGACTTGCCCCAGTCCCACAGGCTTCCATGAGGAGCTCAGCCTAGATTTGGGTCCAGAACTCCAGCACCTGGTGTAGTCCTGGCTGATATGATACTAGTTCCACTTGAAGGGGCAGCTGGCCAGAATGTCTCTGATACAGACCTGATCACTGTTGAGCCAGGAGTGAGAGGCCTGAGGGAGGCTCTGGTGAGAGGGTACAGTGTCTGCTACCAAGCAAAGCCCAGCCTGACAAACCAGTCCCCCTCCTTGCTTCCCTTTGAACCCTGTAACTCTCTTCCTGAGCTTTTCCAGGACAGCCCAGAACCACCACCCTCTTGCTGAGCCCAGAAAGGAAGACGGACCTGACCAGAACCAAAGAGTGCCTTAGAGCTGGTCTGTGAGGGGCAGACCAGGAGCCTGCCAGGGTGCGGGACAGGGCGAGGAGCTAGCGTGCCTCACCCCTTCACCACCATACTGTGCCTCTCACACACTTCCCCTCCACCAGGTGCGTGTGTGGAGGCTGCACGGGATTTGTTTGCCCAGGGCGGGCCTCCACCTCATCATGGGCTAATTGCTGCTCAACCTGGCTGCTGTGCCACCTCAAGCACTATCTCCAGCTCCAGCAAACAACGAAGGCGTCAGGGTGGCGAGATATGTCCAAGCCACACACCACCCATGCTGTCGCCGAGCTGGACTCCAGGCACCTGTGAAAGAGGCAGGGCAGAGAGCAGGCAGGAGGGCTGGAGTTCCAGCTGGAGTACTGTACTTGTACAGAGGCAGGCAGGCCCTTTCTGAAGAGGTGGTCTACACTCACCCTCCTGACATTAGGCCCTTCACAGACCCCTTAAATGTCCTTTTCCCTGCTGTGGGCTTTCTCATTCACTGCCTCTGGACAATCCCATCCATTTTCTGGTGCCTCTATGACTAACTTCGATCTTCCTAACCTCTTTGGGTTACTGGCTATGTGAGAATGTCATGAAGACCATGACCCATTTCTTCACAAAAATGCCCGGATAGAGAATTCTGAATGGCAAAGTGCTCTAAGGGTCATAGACACCCTTGCTCCTACATCTCCATCTTCACCCTAGCCCGTCTCTTGAATGATGCCTGCCCAGTCCTGTCCCATCCACTTCCTTCCCACCCCCACTATGCACACCTGCTCTCCCATTTCCTCTTCCAACTCCCAAGTATCCCTTTTTGTTCTCTCCTGCTCCATCTCTGGGGCAGGTGCCCGGCCCAGGCAAGATAAGCAGGAACCAGGCTGGTGGTTAAACGGTGGGGAAGAGGTGGGGTGGCTGCTCCAAGCCTCAAGTAGGACGGGGCTAAAGTCAGGCTGTCCTAGGGTAGAGTTGGGGAAAAACCTTGGAGTTTGGCATCCCCTGGTGGCCAAATGGCCCCAAATGGAAGATAAACTCTGTGGAGGACAGTAAGGAAAACTCACCATCCAACACAAGTATTCTCTCCACCACTTCCCTCCAGCACCCCCCGACCCACAAAATCACAATCACAAGACACATCCCCAGAGGGCTTCTCCTTTTTTAATCAATGATCAACTTATCCAGCTTTGGAAAGCTGGACAAAGAGGATGCTGAGAGGAGGCCTGGTCCAGTGTCTAAGGGTGTCTGAGTGAGTCTGTGTCAGCATGTGGGCCCCAGTTGGGCCTGTCCATGGGTTGGGCACAGCAGTTTCCTGAGTAAGAGCCAGCCCCACCCTCAGGGCAGCATTCCAGCCCAAAAAGAAATCCAGGCCCTCCAGGTTCGGCCTGTTTTCAAGGCCCACAGGACAGTCAATAAATAGGTTAGATTCTGAGCCAGGCCTGGAAAGTGAGGGTATTCAAAGGGCAGGATGAGCTGCTAGGGATCGCAATGATTCCCAGGTACTCTCCTGCCCTTCTCCAACAAGGAAGTAAATAAATAGACCTTTAACTCAGGAACAGGGTGTTGGAGCAGGGGAACCCTCCCCTCGGAGTTAGTAATTAAGTCTCATGTTAAAAACAAGGTAGCCCCAGCCCCTACCAGCATCTACAAAATCCTACAGGATGGAGGGAAGGGCTAGCCCGCCTGGGGGTACACAGTACCCAGCCCCGCAGGGTCCTGGAGGAGGTCTCATGTCTGTTCTGCGGCTCCTGGGGCTCCCTCCTCTTTTGGGGGTGGCTCCAGGAAAATTGGGGTGACTGAGGGTGGCTTCTTCACTCTGGGAAAATAATACAAGGATGTATAGGGAAGAAGCCATTAGCTATGTCCCTGGATCTCACTAGGCCTCCCGTTTCCCAGGGCAGAAAAGGGTCACTCACGAGTAGGGGGAAGCCGGGACCCCCACCACCAGGAAGTGGTTCTTCTTCCGAAACAATCTCCATAGGCCCCGGTGGTTGCCACGCACATCCAGGTCCCAGATATGGAGGCACTGGTGAGGGTGGGATGGGGACAGAGACACGGGTCAGAGAGCTGTGGGGAGGGGTCACTGAAGACGCTTTGGCTCAGCCCCCGCCCCTCCTCAGAAACCACCTCAATTTGCAAGAGATAGCATCTTTTGGAATATGAATTTGGACAAGGAGGTTGGAAGAGGGGTTCTAGGAGTATAAAGAGGAGGTTCTGAGGTTGAAGATTCCAGAGCAAAGGCTCCCTGGATCTTGGGGCAGTACATGTGTGAGGGGCAGGGGTTCTCCAGGGTGGGCATGGTATTGGAGCACCTTGGCAAGCTGGGTCCAGGTGGTGAAGTCATCATCTTTCTCCATTCGAATAAAGGCCACGTAGGTGTGGCCCTCTGTGTCTGGCAGGAAAGAGTCTTCACAAGGGTTCTTGCTGTGGTCCAGAACCTCAGCCTCACTGCAGTGGAGGGAGGGAGAATATGGCCAAGATAGGGCCCACTTCATGGGTGTGTCCCACAGGACCCTGTACTTGGTTGAATGCTCTGCTGTTGCCACCCTGAAGTTCTTAATAATGTTTGAGATAAGGTCCCTGATTTTCATTTTGTACAGAACCCTGTAAATTATGGGGCCAAGATCCCCAGTATTTGACTCTTTGCTCCCTGCTATACCCCAATTGTCTTAGGCCATACCTGAGCAGCCTGTGAACTTCCACTTCATAAGCTTCTTTTTTCAGACTGAAGAGGAGGGAGAAATGGGTCAGGGGAGTGGGCAGGCCCTCAGGTCCCATGGGTAGCACTGAGCAGGGCAAGGGGTCACATGGGAATCTGTAGCAGCAGGGCTGGAGTAAACACACAGGCCCGGGATTGGAAGGGACTTTCAGGGATTGGCCTCCAAATCTCCTAGATATCCACCCCTTGCCCTGCTGCCAGCCCCAACCTGTCCACATTCCTGAGCTGGACACCTGGAACCGTGTTGAACTTGTGCTTCTTGAAGTAGGCCTCCTGGAGTGGGTATGAGAGTAAAAATCAGCACCTCACATTGTCTGGCCCACACCCACTTGCTGACCAGCCACACATCTGTTAGACACACAAATGAAGTCCTAGACCTGTAAAGAGCCCTCTAATTTCCCCTGTCTTCTCCATCCTCTTTGCAGCATCCGCAGCAAGCTCTTACTAGCTTTAATTTGGCCTCCACCATTGCTGGAGAGCTCATGCTGTCACGGCAGCTGACATTACTGTACTACAGACCCATGAACTAGTAGTCCCTGTCTCTTGTAGTTCTCCCTGGGCCTGCTGTTCTAGAGCCACAGATGTCAGAAACAGGCCCTGCAGGAGGTGCTGGGCAAAGGGACGGGCTGCGCTGGGAAGGAGAAAACTACTTTGACTCTGGTACTGACAGTGACCTGAGGGAAGTGCCTGCCCCTCTCCGGGAGAGGAATGGGGCTCTTGTATTAGCCTCTGAGGGGCCTCTGGCTTCTAGGAGGTTCCAAGTTGGACGCTATCTATTCCTTTGGGCTGGGCTGGCTCAAGGCCTCCCTTGCTGTAACTGGGGAATGGTCCTCTGAACGCAGCCAGGTGGGGTGGGGGTACCTAGGGACTTCCCTGTTCTCCTCAGGCTAAAGCATGGGCTCCAGCATTTGCCAGAACAGGAAAGAGCAGAGATTGCAGGGGTGGACCAGTACTTAGAGGCAGAAATACTCTCCCCAGACACCCATAGTCTAGTGCTAAGAATAGTAAAAATAAAAATAATACCAGCTGACCCTTATACATGTTTATAATTCAAAGCATTTTACATATATTGACTCATTTAAACCTCAAAATATCGTAACCCAGTGAGGTAGTAGTATTTTATCCTTTTTTTTTTTTTTTGAGACAGAGTCTCACTCTGTTGCCCAGGCTGGAGTGCAGTGGTATGATCTCACCTCACTGCAAGCTCCGCCTCCCGGGTTCACACCATTCTCCTGCCTCAGCCTCCCAAGTAGCTGGGACTACAGGTGCCCATCACCACGCCCGGCTAATTTTTTGTATTTTTAGTAGAGACGGGGTTTCACCGTTAGCCAGGATGGTCTCGATCTCCTGATCTCGTGATCCGCCTGCCTCGGCCTCCCAAAGTGCTGGGATTACAGGCGTGAGCCACCGCGCCCAGCCCTTTATCCTCATTTTTCAGATAAAGAAACTGAGGTAAAAATAGGATAGCTCTTTCCCCAAGGTTACATGGCTAGCAAGTAGCAGAGCTAAGATTGCTTCAGAGTTCATGTTCTTGTTCTTGACTGTCATGCCACACTGTGCCCTGCTCCCTGCCTCCCACTCACATGAAAGTAGCCGTTCATGTTGAGGCCGACGATGCCAAAGTGGTAGGATCGGGAAACGTCAGGGATGATGCACTCTCGACCCCGGCGTTGTTCAGGCATCCGCATCCACATGTCCCAATCCCAGAGCTGGCAGACATGGACCACGATGAAGGTTAAGATGTTTCCACTTGGTAGGGGACTCCAGCCCCCTCATCCTACCCTGACAGTTACCTTTTCCGGTGTGGGCCACTTGGGCTCAAGCTCCTCCTTGTACAAGGACCTCCTGAGCACCCAGCCCAGACCAGGCATGGTCTCCACACGGTACAGCAGTGCTGGGTCCTCAGCCGTGTGTTCATACCCCTGGGGACAGGGGGCCATAGTGGGAGGTATTAGCTGAGGCCTCATAAACTCACCTGCTAAACCCTGGCCATTCCAGCCTACCTGGTCATTCCAAGCAGAGATGCAGTACAGGCTGTCATCCTCCTCCAGCAGGTGGATGGATTGGCTCAGGAAACTGAGAGAGGCGGGGTCAAAGAGTTCAGGGAGGGGCAAGGATAAACCTAGTCACACAGAGATGCTGGAAGAGCTGGAGCTGGGTCTCAGGAGCACCTCCTTCCTGGAGTACCTCCTTCCCCCAAATCCCCACTGTCTCCATTCATCCACTCTACCTTCAACAGCAGCGCCATCACCTGCCATCCTACCTTTGCCCAGGCTTTGCCCCCACTCGTGAGCTCATGTCCTCCAGAAAGCTCTCTAGGACACCTCACTGACTTTCCCTGCAGACCGAGGGACCTCACCTGAAACCTAGAGACTCCCCTCACCTGAAAAAATCCACAGCAATGTCCAGGTCCTCTTCCAGAACCACAGCAAACTTGGCCTCCTGGAAGGGGAATGGGACATCATGGTCCCAAGGGGGTCTCTCCATCCTGTGATCTCCTTTGCCCCCAACCATATTCTTGCAGGCAGCATTACCCCCATTTTCCAGATGTGAAGGATGAGGCCCAGTGAGGCGAAGAGTTTGCCATATTAACAGGCCCAGACCTTACGCCCATGTTTCCCCCTCCCAGGCCCAAGTGTTGTATCCTTAGTACTCACTGGAAACAGGTTGAAAGTGGCAGTGAGGCTGGCCTTGTAGTGCTGGGAGTGGGGTGGGAATAGGGCACATGAGTTTTAGGGTAGAAGGCAGAGCCAGGTATCTGCCCCATCCCCCCTTGCCTACACAGTACCTGAGACACGCGGGCATTCTTGATGCTGATGGGAGTATGCTGGATGCCCCTCAGACCAAACAGTGCCACCACATCCATGGGTTCCTGGGGGCACGGCCACTGCTCACCATGTGAGGTCACTTTCCCCCTGCCCACCTCTGCAATCTAAGGCCTTCACATTTCACAGCCCTTGCCTGGGCGGTCCCCCTTGCCCGTCTCTGGCAATCACTGCTGCTTCATGTTGTGCTCCACCCAAGGCACCCCCTAAGCCCTGCTCACCTCATAGTAGCCATCGATGAAAACTGTTATCATCTGAGGAGACACCCCCTGGGCTGAAAGCAGAGAGCGCAGCATCCTGGGGAGCCCAGGTATAGGTTAGGGTCTCTTCGTCACCCCCCAACTCAGGCTTCCCTGTGTTTACAGCTGGGCCCAGATTCCCCATGCTTACCCACAGAGGTGAATGGGTCTAGAATCTATTGCCTTTGTGCCCACCTCAAGAGTTCCTCCTGGAGGTAGATGACCTGAGTACCCTCCCACTTGCTAAGCACCCTCCTGTTCAGTGCTGGGGATAGCCCATTCCCAGGCTCACCTGTACAGGTAATTGGGTCGGTTCCCTGCAATGACAGCCACAGGCACATTGAGGACCTTGTTGTCTGGGAGCTGTGGGAGAAACAGCGTTTAGCTCTTGCCTTATTCCCCCTTCAAACTGGGATCCCCACCTAGGGAAGAGTTCTCAGGTGAGGGTAGGTGCAGACTGGAGTAGACAGGGAAGGGATAGAGGATCTTCCCTGTTCTGGGCTCTCCACACACTCAGCCCAACTCCAACGCTGAGCTTTGCTCACATGGCCTGCCCCTTCACCCTAGCCCTGTCTTTCAGAGTGCAGTGTAAATCCTGCCCCTGGTTCTTTCCCAGGCTCGGGCAGGGAAAGCCCAACCTAGATCATTCCTGGGGCCCCCTTGCTGAGCTGGGAAGGAGCCCAAACCCCACTGTCTAAGGCTCCACTCACCGGGTCAGGGCTGAACTCAATGGGTGTGGGGTCCTTGCAGCTGCATACACTTCCATAGCCCTCAACTTTGCTGCAGAAGCGCCGGCGGCGACGGTTCAGCTCTGTGTCTGCCCAGTGGCACTCTGCCTCTGAGGGAAGGATGCGGTTGTCATGGAGGCATGGGGCCAGCAGGGTTTGAAGAGCCCCAGGCAAACAATCAAAGGAATAAAGCTCCACAGAGAGGATCTAAATGCCCTCCCCCAGCCCAGGCCCTGCCCCATCCATGCTCTACTAACTCCACCTTCTGCTGAGCTCAACGGCACATCTGTCTTCAGCAGGACTGGGTCCCCCCAGGAGGAGAGGGCAGGTGACTTAGAATGTTTCTCCCCGAGGACAGGACCTGGCAGGAGGCAGGAATGAGGGCCATGGGGGCCCAGACACCACTTTGGGGGCTTTTTCCCATCTCCCTGCCTACTTTGATCCAACCCACTGCCACTGGCTCCTATTTGTTCCCCACCCCACCCCATCTCCTGGGGTTCTGCTCCTCCCAGGCCCTTGATACTACAGAGTGGATGGCCTGTGGTGCCGGCACCTCCTTTTCGTCCCACGAAGGCCCATGTGTCCCTCCAGCCCAGGGCAGGGCCAGCCTGGCTGCCCAGGCTCCTCAGCAGAGCCTTGGCTGTGTCCTTGAGGTGGAAGGAGCCCTCGTCCTGGAGGACCAGAGAAGGTAGTTAGCCTGACTGGCATGGTTCCAGGAGACCTGGCCTCACAAAGCACCAACCATGTAGCAACCTTTTACTTAAATCAGCTCGTTACATTATCGCAATAACCTTCTATGGTTTCTCTCTTTCACAGATAAAAAATAATAACTGAAGGCTTAGAGAGATTCTGAGTCATCTAAGGTCATCCAGCTAATAAGTCCTTTCCACAAACCCACACAATCTGCACCTCTCTCTCCTGCCACTCTCTGCCTTCTTTTCCCACCACTCTCCTACTCTCCTCCCTTATCCTGCTCCACCTCCACTGGCATCCGTTTTGTTCCTCCAATATGCCGTGTACCTTCCCACTCTAGGGCTTTGCACTTGCCATTCTTTCCACCGGGAATGCTCTTCCTCCCGATACTCACCTGGCTCACTCCTCAATTCCCCAGCTTTCTGCTCACATATCATCTCCTTGCAGGGGCCTTCCCTTTCTAAAATGTCCCCTCTCCCACATCATTCTGTATCCCCTGCTTTATTTTCTTCTTTATATAAGTTATCATTTACTAGCATTATCCACATTTACTTGGCTGTTTTTTGTTGACCTCCCACTGTTGGAATGTAAGCTCGACGAGGGTGGGGACTCTGTCTTGTTTCCCATTGTATCTTCAGCACCCACAGCAGTACCTAGCATACAGTTGTTGCTCAATAACTATTTGCTGAATTAATAAAAATGTTAAGGCTAAGATTGGAACCTGAGTGACTTTCCTTCAGAGAATCTTCCCACTACGTTATATGAGGGGCAGAGAAGCCGGGGCTAGGAGCAGGGTTGGAGCTAGGGAGTAGGGGTCAGGGCCAGGACAGAATAACTGACCTTGACAGTGCAGATGAGCACTCGGCCGGGTGCTACCATGTTGAGGAACAGCACCATGGCCTCATCCTCATGAGGTGAGTACGTGTCAAACACACGTTTTGCCATCACGTGGCCCTGGCAGGGGATACACTTCTGGTGAGTTGGTGTCATCAGCAAGAAGAGCCCAGCTCCAGTCCTCTGGGTCACCCACCCCTAGAACCTCACCGTGGCCTGGTTGAGGACAATGACATGGATGCCCCGGCCTTGCTCCCGGGCCTCATCCTCAAGCACCTACACAGTGGCAAAGACAAAGTCCAACTTTTCACTCTGGCATTCAAGGTATCTCTGTCTTGGGGGTACTTAAAACACCAGTTGCTTGAAACATCACCTCCTGCCTATGCTTCTGTTCACACAGTTCTTTTCCAACTCAGCTTGAAGGCCACCTCTTCCAGAAAGCCTCTATAGCACTCCCATCCGAAGAAATCACGTCTTTCTACAACCCTCCCCTCCATGACTCTCATGGCTCTTAGAGCCTTTGCTGTCTATGCTTCATCCTGGAGATATCACAATCCTCCACCACACTGAACCCCTCAAGGTAGGGCCAGGTCTGATTACTTTCAGGTCCCCAGTGCCCAGCACAAGGCTGAGGCCAAAGAAGGGACCAGGGGATGGTTATAAAATAAATCAATGAATTGACTTTCTACTATTATGAATGATTACTTTTGAGATCCCACTACATACAAGAAATTTCACAAACTGTTCATTGAATCCTGACAAGTAGAAATCATTAGTCCCAGTCTATAGATAAGGAATTGAGGACTCCAAAGTCACACAGCTAGAAACTGGCAGAGTTGCAGTTCCCACTTAGGCAGTACACCCTGCCACTAGAGGACCATGCCCTGAGCAGAATGGAGTGACTGTACACCAGACCCTGGCCCACTGACCGTGGTGCCATCCACTGCCACATATACTTTGCTGCGACTTGAATACACCTCTACGTCCAGGACCCGCCGGGGACCGCTGCCTCTGCGCCGTGGGGGCTCCAGGCGGCCTAGGACCTCATCTGTGGGGTACAACAGGTCATGGAGATAGTCTCTCCAGCAGAGTCTCACCCCTTAGGGTCTGCCTGCCACTCCAGCTGTGAGACCCACGGCCCCCTATCCCATCCTTAGCCTGGCCCTACCATAGTCTTGCTCTGGCTCTGGGTCTTCATTGGCTTCGCTGATGGCTCGCCGAGTGTCCAGGATCAACTTGATATTGACAATGACAGTCACCAGCAGGAAAACCACGGCCCCTGTCTGAGGGGAGGGGTAGGGATGATTAAGAGGAGCCCCTCCTTCGGATCCTAGAGGGTCTTTCTGAAAGGAGGGCCCTGGCTGTAGTGAAGACATCCCGAGAACCTGGGTCCTGTCTCTTCCTCTGTCTGCCTAGCTCTACTCCCCTGACCAGGGCCTAGTTTCACAGCCACCTTCCCCAGGGAACCTCCCCTGACACTTCCCCCTCCATTAGGGCCCTCCCTACCCAGTGCTCCTGTATTCTTCTATCTGAGACCTTGATTTCCTTGGTCCCCTCCATTGTTGGTTTCTAGAGATGGAGCCAGGCCCAGGGACCCAAGCTGGGGATCAGACCTGGGTCCTGGCCCTAACTGCCTCACAGGGGTGTGCCTCTGGGCAAAGCCATCCTGATCAGACTTCAGGCTTACGTCAGAAGCTTAGAAGTTGTGCTTGGGTTCCGATTCCAGAACTTTGGGTTCAAACCATTACGTATACGGACATGACACATAGAGGTCTCCCCTCTAGGAACCTGCTGCCCCTTTCCAACTGGGGCTGGCCAATGTGGGTCCCAGTGCCTGATTTAGGTTGGGAGGAGGCTGGGAGGAAGCCCTTGGTTGGCGACGGTTTGGGACATCTCTATACCTGACAGAATCTCCGCAGGGCCCGCTGGTTTGTCAGTTTATACTTCCAGGTAAGGTACCAGCTCCGCTTCTTCCGAGCCCCAAAGGGCTTGATGAGGGGGCTGGGCTTCCAGTCGTCCATGCCGGATTGGCGGGTCACCAATGTCCTGGCCAGCCCATGGCTTCAGGAATCTGACGGGACCAGAGGGCCACATGGGGTAAGATGCTCCTCCCAAAGTCTGATGCCTTCTGGGGAGATGAGGGAGGACCTCCCAGCAACTCTTCCCTGCAAGCACCCATACTGTGTGACATGGGGAAAGTGGCTCAACTTCTCTGGGCTGGCAGGAAACCCTTCAGTGGGGTTGGATCACCTGGAAATTCCCTGAGACTGGAGTAACTCTCTGAATCAAGGCTATCCAGGGGTGTAGGCCAAATAATCGGCTCAAAGTTCATTAGCCCCTACAAGGACCAAGCTCCAGGCCTTCCCAAGCATGTGGTGGGCAAAGAGCGACCTCTCCTGCACCAGTCTTCAACCCTCGTCCCATCCTATCTACCCCAGCTTCTCTCCTCCCAGGGCCCGGAGCCGCCCGAGGGCTCAGGAGACCTGCATCGGCAGCGCTACCCGTTCCGGACCCCCACGCGGAGGCACTCACGGCTTAGGGGCCCCGGGCCCCGCTCGGGCCCCGCTCGGGCCCTCACTGTTCGGCCCGGCTAGCCGCGGCCTCCGCCTCCTCCATGCCGCTTGCGGCCCCGCCCCGGCCTGGCCCGCCCCCCCGCTTCCGCCGCCGCCGCGGGGTGAGAGGGCGACGGGCGGTGCTTAGGGCGGCGGCGGCAGCGTCGTCGGGTGTCAGCAGCCAGCGACTAAGGCGAATGCTCAGACAGTGCTAGGCAGCTTCGCAACCCGGCTGGCTGGTGTTGCTGCCTGCACGAGAGCAGCCCGCTCCCCAGCACCGCCGATGGCAAACCCGACTCCAGTCAGAGCCCTAGCACCTTGGACCAGATCACAGGGCACGCCAGGGTCAGAGGGGCTGCAACCCTTGGACACAGCACACACACCAGCCTCCCCCCATACCCCTCCTGGACAAGGCCGTTACCTGGTCCTGGGGCATGCACAGCCATTGGAGGCCAAGGGAGATTAAAATCCAGGTTCTGCCACTGTTCTAAGCACCTTACTGATGATGTTTAATTCCACAACAACCCCATGAGGTAGGCGCTATTACCATTCTTTCTTTCTTTCTTTCTTTCTTTTTTTAATTGAGACGGAGCCTCGCTCTGTCGCCCAGGCTGGAGTGCAGTGGCACCATTTCGGCTCACTGCAACCTCCGCCTGCTGGGTTCAAGCGATTCTCCTGCCTCAGCCTCCTGAGTAGCTGGGACTATGGGCGTGCGCCACCACACCAGCTAGTTTTTATATTTTTGGTAGAGACGGGGTTTCACCATGTTGGCCAGGCTGGTCTCGAACTTCTGACTTCAAGTGATCCGACCGCCTTGGCCTCCCAAATTGCTGGGATTACAGGCAGTGAACCACCACCCCGGCTATGGGCGTTATTATTATCCCTGTCACAGATAAAGAAATAAGACCCAATGTCACAAAGCTAGGAGAGGTGGAATTGAAATCCAGCCTGGCTCCAGATTCTGCTCTTAACCACCGCACTCTGCTGGCAACAATACAGAAGAGTTGCCAGGTTTAAATAATATCATACATACAAAGCACTTAGCTTAACACAATGGTTCTCAAACTTTAGCTTGCATCAGAATCACCTGGATAACTTCTTAAAACAGAGGTGCTGGGCTCCATCCCTAGAGTTTTAGATTCAGTGGTCTGGGGCAGGGTGGGATTTTGCATTCCTAAGAAGTTTCTAGGTGATGGTGATGCTTGTTTGAAGTGGATAGCCATAGAACAGTTTTAGGCAGGGGAGCAATATAATCCAATTTATGTTTTAAGAGAACCTTTACTTTTTTTGTGGATAATGGGTTGAAAGGAGACAGAGGAAGCCAGAAGACCAGTTAGATTTTTTTGAGCTTTCCATATTCCATCTGCTTCCTGAATGGTGGGGTAATATCCCCCAAAATGAAATGTTAACAGTACTTGTCTTAGGAGTTAAAGAAATAGATGATCTTTCCTAGTAAGTATGTATAAGAATAGAAGAAAAACCAACACATTTTATTAGCATTTAAAAAAGATATCCCAGCTGGTCACCGTGACTCACGCCTGTAATCCCAGCAGTTTGGAGGCCGAGGTGGGCTGGTCAGTTGAGGTCAGGAGTTTGAGACCAGCCTGCCCAAACCCGTCTCTACTAAAAATACAAAAGTTAGCTGGGTGTGATGATGGGCGCCTATAATCCTAGCTATTCAGAAGGCTGAGGCAGGAGAATCACTTGAACCCGGGAGGCAGAAGTTGCAGTCGAGATCGCACCACTGCACTCCAGCCTGGGTGACAGAGCAAGACTCTGTCTCAAAAAAATAATAATAATAATTAAATAATTAAAAGATATCCCTTAGGGTTCCTTCCTGACCCTCCTTTCTCCTCAAACTGACTCTTCATGGAAGATCTCATTCTCTCATGACCTCTGTTACCAGTCTAGATGCCCAAACTGACATTGGCAGTTCTAACCTCTTTCCTGAGCTACAGGCTGCCTGATGTCCAGCAGGACATCTCACAGGCCCCTCTAATGCAACAGCACAACTTCTGGAATCATTTCCTTTCACTCCTATATCTCTTGTGGGTTCCCCTCCTCAGTGAACTGCACCAGGCCAAACAGCTGGGAGTCACCCTTGACTCCTTGTCTGTCTCCAGTGACCAGTCCAAGTATGTTTTGCTCACCATTGTATTCTCTACACCATGCACAAAGACTGACACATAGTAAGCTCTCCACAACATTTGTTGAAATCATGCATTTGTATTTTTAAACAAATTTTTATTGAACGCCACTATAAATGAATGTAACCAGTCCTGTCAGTCTTACCTCCTAAAGAGCCTTCCATTCTAGTCTAATTATTCTTCAGCCTCACAATCAGCCCCTGGTGTAGGCCATTTCAGTTTCTTGCTTTCCAACCAGTCTCCTTGACTCTAGATTTTTACTCCTCCTATCCTTTTCTCCTTGCAAAATCCACAGTGATTTTTTTAAAGGCAAATGTTGCCAGGTTCGGTGGCTCATGACCGTAATCCCAGCACTTTGGGAGGCCAAGGCAGGTGGATCACCTGAGGTGAGGAGTTCGAAACCTGCCTGCCCAACATGGTGAAACCCCGTCTCTACTAAAATTACAAGAATTAGCTGGGTGTTGTGGCAGGCTCCTGTAATTCCGTAATTCCAGCTACTCAGGAGGCTGAGGCAGGAGAATGGCTTGAACCTGGGAGGCAGAGGTTGCAGTGAGCCAAGATGGTACCACTGCACTCCAGCCTGGGCGACAGAGCCGGACTCTGTCTCAAAAGAAAAAAAAAAAAAAGACAAAGGTTTTTTCTATCTCTAACTTAAAACCTTTCCATGGATCAAAAAGTACCAAGGAAAATGATGTTACTTAAAATTATAAAGGTAGGCCAGGCATGGTAGCTCATGCCTGTAATCCCAGCACTTTGGGAGGCTGAGGTGGGAGAATTGCTTGAGGCCAGGAGTTGAAGACCAGGCTGGCAACATAGCGAGACTCTATCTACATAATTTAAAAAAAATTAATTACAAAGGTAACCATTAGATGAACTAAAAAGAGTGATAGAAATATGTAGTGCCAGGCCAGGCGCAGTGGCTCACGCTTGTAATCCCAGCACTTTGGGAAGCCGAGGCAGGCAGATCACGAGGTCAAGAGTTCAAGACCAGCCTGACCAACATGGTGAAACCCCCCCCATCTCTGCTAAAAATACAAAAATTAGTTGGGCATGGTGGCACGTGCCTGTAATCCCTGCTACTCAGGAGGCTGAAGCAGGAGAATCGCTTGAACCCGGGAGGGGAGGTTGCAGTGAGTCAAGATTGTGCCACTGCACCCCAGCCTGGGTGACAAAAAAAAAAAAAAAAAAAAAAGAGAGAAATAAATAGTGCCAGTAGGGGAAACGAACTACAGAGTGTGAGTTAAACCCATATATCCATATTTATCTGAATATGATAATAAACAGCAGTTGAATGTTTAAAATTGAGAAGCAGTGTGGCTGGGCATGGTGGCATACTCCTGTAGTCACAGTTGCTTGGCAGGCAGGAGGATTGCTTGAGCCCAGGAGTTGAGTCCAGCCTGGGCAACACAGGAAGACTCTGTCTCTAAGAAAGAAAAAAAAAAAAGGAGTGGTAGGATTTACAATAAGAAAATATTTACTCCTACCCTACCCTTTCACACCTCTAGGCCCACTCCCAGTTGGCAATCACTTTTAGTTAACTCTAAACAATAACATTACGGGTATGAACACCAAAAAAAACAAAAAACAAAAAATCCCCCAAAAACTAAAAGTTCCTTTTTGCCAATTGGGAGTGGGCCTAGAGGTGTGAAAGGGTAGGGCAGGGGTAACTATCTTCTCATTGTAAATCCTTCTGCAACCACGGGCTGGAATTACTTGAATTAAAAGCCTACACAAACCAAAGTTTTCATGACTGTTCATTACCTGTTAAATAAAACCCAAACATCTCAGAACCATCTTCTGTAACCTTGTTATCAAAGTGTGGTCCCTTATTACTTGAAGCGTGGACCAGCAGCATGGCCATGACCTGGGAGCTTATTAGAAATGCAGGATCTTGGCGGGGCCCAGTGGCTCACACCTGTAATCCCAGTACTTTGGGAAGCCGAGACAGGCAGATCACTTGAGGTCTGGAGTTCAAGACCAGCCTGGCCAACATGGTGAAACCCCGTCTCTACTAAAAATACAAAAATATTAGCTGGGCGTGGCGGTGCATGCCTGTAATCCCAGCTACTCAGGAGGCAGAGGCAGGAGAATCGCTGGAACCGGGGAAGGCAGTGGTTTGCAGTGAGCCGAGATCGTGCCACTGCACTCCATCCTGGGCAACAGAGCAAGACTCTGTCTCAAAAAAAAAAAAAAAAAAAAAAAAAAAAAGGCAGGATCTCAGGCCCCACCCCGATTTACAAAATCAGAACTGCATTTTAATACGATCCGCAGATAATTCATATGCACAGTCAAGTTTAAGGAGGAGGATCTTGCTTGTAAGCTCAATGTGGACCTCTTCAGCTTCAATACTGGTTGCCCCTTTCTACTCCGTTAGTCTGAATTCTAGCCCCTGGGGTGTTGTGTGTGTGTCTGACTAAAATCCAGCCATCGTTTTAGACCCAATTCCTCTGCTCCAGGAAGACTTCCAAGCCTTCTGCAGCTCTCTGTTACCACTGTTCCTTAAACTCCCACATCTCTGACTGAAGCTGCTTAGACTTCATTCTGCAAACATGTATTGGGCGCCTGCTGTGTGCCTGGCTGGATTCAGTGCCAAGGTGGGGCGAAGGCGCTGAGGTCTCCGAGTGCTCTTTCAGGTCCAACTCCAGAACCGCCCAGCCCCACGCAATCCAGGGCCGGAGGTTGTGTGCGCAGCACTCGAATATACCCACGGACAGTGCTGCGCGGCTTTTCTGAGTGTTACGGCACCCTCCTGCCGCCCGCGCGGCGCTCGGGCGGGGACCCACCGGTTTTGCTCCGCTTTAGCAGCGGCGAAGGGAGGACCCCCGCGAGCCGGTCCCTGGCGTCCGGTTGCCCAGCCCTTTTCAGGCTTGGGCCCGCATGGAGGGAACCGTGGAGTCCCAGACGCCTGACCTGCGGGATGTGGAGGGTAAGGTGGGCAGGAAGACCCCTGAAGGGCTGCTCCGTGGGCTGCGAGGCGAGTGTGACCTAGGAACCTCTGGCGCCCTGCTGCTCCCAGGGACGCCTAGCACCGGCCACGACTTGGGGGACAAGATCATGGCGCTGAAGATGGAGCTGGTGAGTGCAGACTCCATGGGCCAAGGGGACGAGTCCCCAGTTTAGGGCCAGGAGGGACGAACTCATGCTCTCAGAGTTAAGCTGGAGAGGAGGTAGTTAAAACTCTCCACCTAACTGCTCAGAATCCCTCCCAGATCAATCCGTAAACGCTGGGGTGGAGATGGAGTGACATCCATTAATTGTCCCCCAAGAGTGAGTGGGGGTGTTGCTAGGTCCTGAGGAATTGGGGTGGGAGCCGTGGGTTTTGGAAGTTATTCCTGCCAAATAATTGGGAGGAGAGAGATGAGGACTGGGAAGTACTGAGAACCCAACGCAGCACAAATTCCCCCCGCCCGTATGGGCCACCTATTCCCCCCCAGTCCCCGTTGTAAGGCAACCGGTTTTTTCTCCTTCTGCTAACCGGGAAAGGGTTTAGTTCCTGTGAGGCCCGCAGTGTTCAGCACAGAAAAGATGTGGGTAAAGGGGCCTATCTGCTGTAAACTGTCTGGACCAGGGGCACTGAAAACCTTCTCCATTTCCTCTACATCCCCCAGCCCTACTTAAAATAATGGAAAGTTCCTAGACCCATAGCAGGAACAGAGAGTAACAGCACCATTGGTGCTGATTCCCTCACCTCAGACTCAGTCTCCTCCCACCCAATCTCCCAGGTAAACTGGATATTTGGATCTCATCTGCACATTCTTGGGGAGAAGAGGAAACAGCAACCTTCCCCTTTCTCTGTTGCTGCTGGTCTAGATTCAGAGCCAAAAGGGCAGCCAAGGCCCTGGCAGGTTCCTCAGGGCCCTGATTCCGGTGAAGTGGGTGATTTACACCTGCCACTACTTTGCAGCCAGTTCTGGGGAACTGAGGAATTGCTATCAGCTTCCTGGCTTACAACCAGGAGCCCACAGTGAATATGTCAGCTAATAAGTCTTTCTGGACCCCCACTGTGTGCGCAGCCTGTGCCAAGCTGGTCTGTGAAGGAGCAGGGGAAGGAAGTCATGGGGGCTCTTAGACCAGCCAGGGCTCTAATGCCTGAGCTGAGAGACTGGGAAGAGAGTCTGGTGGGTGGAGCAGCCAGGAAAGGCCCTCTGGGAGAAGGACTTGAATGCCAAGTGTGCACTTGGCCTTGAAGGTTGGAGGTGAGTGCCAAATTCTCCAGAGCAAGGCTGTGACTGTCCCCACCTAAGCAGGGGTTTGCCTTTGTCTCGCTGTACAAACTTTAGCTCAAGGCCTAGTAAGAGCCTACCTAGACTTTCTAGTTGCTTTGAAAACTTTCACCCAGCACATGTGCCAGGCAGCTTGCTGAGCACTTTACTTGATACTCTCTTCATCTCCACAGTAACCATGTTAAGTAAGTGATATTTTATAGATGAAGAAACTGAGGCACAGGGTGGGCATGGTGGCTCACGCCTGTAATCCCAGCACTTTGGGAGGCTGAGGCAGGCAGATCACTTGAGCCCAGGAGTTTGAGACCAGCCTGGGCAACAAAGCAAGACTCTGTCTCTGCAAAAATTAGATGGGTGTTGTGGTGCATGCCTGTAGTCCCAGCTACTCTGGAGGCAGAGGCAGGGGGATCACTTGAGCCCAGGAAGAGGAGGTTGCAGTGAGCTGAAATCGCACCACTGCACTCCAGACTGGGTGACAGAGCTCAGAGCTAGACCCTGTCTCAAAAAAAGAGAGGGAAGGAGGGAAGGAAGGGAAGAAGGGAGGAAGGGAGGGAGGGAGGATAAAAGAAAAGAGAAAAGAAAACAGAGGCACAGGGAGTTTAATAACTGCCCAAGATCACACAAAAAGCACGGCCATGATTTGAACCCAGATCATCTGACTGCACTTTGCATGTTTACCTTTGAGACCTGCTTTGTGCCAGATAGTCTAAACACATTTTATGTCATTGAAATGAGAAAACTGGTCATCATTTCTCCCATCTTACAGATAAAACATGCTTGCAGATTCTGAACTCACATAGGGAGTCAGTGGAAGAGCCACGCCTAGTCTCTCTGGCTCTCTTTTCTGCCTTGGTGGAAACGATCTGTAAACTTTAAGGGGCTGCATTTAACTTTTGATTTTGTCTCTCTGTATTCTTGACCCTGCTTGCCTGGGGCCTGAGGCTGCCCGAGAAAGGGCACAAGGAAGGGAGCCTTCTGGGGCCAGAACGAGGAGAGATCCCCATCCTATTTTTCTCCCTCCTCAGGACAGGATGTTATTAATATTAATCTCTTCCTGTGCTCTGCCCTGCCTACTGGGTTGCACCCAGGAAGGACAAGCAGTGGGGCAAGGGGTTTCCCTTGGGGCTAATGAAGGCAGGACTGGTTCAAGCCCTCTAAGGACTGTCCTTCAATTGTTCCTCTCCCAGCTTTCCTTGCACAAAGCGGGGAGGCCTACCCTTGAGGCCAAGGTCAGTCCGCCTCTAGGCCTCATCCCTCCTGCTTTCTTCCTCTACCCACCATTCAAAGGTTGAGTGAACAAGCCAGACTGGGATATGTGGGAATGGGAAACAGTGGCAACCTCTTCTTAGTTCTCCCACCCAAAGAACTGTTGCTATGACAACCCACCTCCACAGAGGCAGTTTGAGAAGAAGCTTTAGGCGAGGAAGAAGGCACGGGTTCAAGTCTTGGCTCTGCTTCTGAAACGTTTTGTGGTCTTGAGCAGTACTCTCTCTCTCTCCTGGCCTCAGTTTTTCTTCCTCTTGGTGGAGGGAGTAGAGGGAGATGGGGACTGTGGAACCAGATGATCGTAAGAACCTTTGTAGTAACAATATTCTGATAGTCCCTGCTCTAGGAGCTCCAACTAGGATTTCCAGGCTTTTACCCCAGGGCCTGATTTGGATTGAGCAATGAGGAAACCATACAGAACCCCAGCGCTGGGCAGAGTCTGATATGTAGATGTTAAGGAGAGGAGTAGGGAGCCTGAATCTCCTTGGAAAGAGAATTGGGTTTGGAGTTGCCTCTGAGGCTGCCTCTCTCCTGAGCTGTTTATCCTATACTCTATTTTCTTCAAGAGATGGTGTGAAAAGAGTGTTTCTTTTTCTGGCAAGAAAGCCTTGCTTTCTTCTATTCTGGGAGTGATGCTGTCACAGTCAGGGAATCCCACTGTCACAGGATTATAGAATCTGCTCTCAGATTCATTTCCCAGCAACACAGTACAACCCAGACCCCTGAATCCTGGGAACCATCAAAGGGGTCAAGGATAGTAAAGGCAAGAGAATCACAGAACTGAATGTGACCTCCTTAGCCCTAGGCCGAGCACCAGAAATGGATTGAGCAGGATCTGCTCTCAGGGAGCTCACAGTCTGGTTAGGGAAGGAGAGAGACGGAAGAACATTTCTAGTACAGGATGATAAGAGATGGTAGAACCCAGGAAGGGCCTCCTGGAAGAGTCTTGACGGTAGAGTGATGCGGTTGGGTTTGTGCTCTGGAAAGGCGACTTCAGACTGGAAGGAGGCACAGGCCGTTTCCTCTGCTTGACATGCTTCTCTCTACCTCTTTGTCTGGCTGAGTCCTTTTTTTTTTTTTTTTTTTTTTTGACACAGGGTTTCACTCCCATCATCCAGGCTGGAATGCAGTGGCACAATGTCGGTTCACTGCAACCTCTGCCTTCCAAGCTCAAGCAATTCTCCTGCCTCAACCTCCTGAGTAGCTGGGACTATGGGCATGTGCCACCACACCCAGCTAACTTTTGTATTTTTAGTAGAGACGGGATTTTGCCATGTTGGCCAGGCTACTTTCGAAGCCCTGACCTCAAGTGATTTCTGCCTCAGCCGCCCAAAGTGCTGGGATTACAGGTGTGAGCCACTGCGCCCATCCTAGCTGAGTCCTTCTTAACCTTCAGTTTTCGGCTCATGTCCCTTATCCTAGGAAGCATTTCCTGACCCGGTTAGGTTATGGCCCTCTAGGTGTCTACAGTCCTATGTGTAGCAGTTGTTTCCCCTAGCATTTGCCACACTGAACTTTTCATTTTAAAATTATTTATTTATTTGTTTGGTTTGACATGGAGTTTCATTCTTGGCGTCCAGGCTGGAGTGCAATGGCGTGATCTCGGCTCACTGCAACTTCCGCCTCCTGGGTTCAAGTGAGTCTCCTGCCTCAGCCTCCCGAGTGGCTGTGATTACAGGCACCTGCCTACCTAATTTTTGTATTTTTAGTAGAGATGGGGTTAGACCATGTTGGCCAGGCTGGTCTTGAACTCCTGACCTCAAGTGATCCACCTGCCTCGGCCTCCCAAAGTGCTGGGATTACAGGTGTGAGCCACCACGCCAGCCTTATTTATTTTTATGTTTATTATTATTATTTTTTTGATCCAGAGTCTTGCTCTGTCGCCCAGGCTGGCATACAGTGGTGTGATCTCAGCTCACTGCAAGCTCCGCCTCCTAGGTTCACGCCATTCTCCTGCCTCAGCCTCCTGAGTAGCTGGGACTACAGGCGCCCGCCACCACACCTGGCTAATTTTTTGTGTTTTTAGTAGAGACGGGGTTTCACCCTGTTAGCCAGGATGATCTCGATCTCCTGACCTCGTGATCCGCCCGCCTCAGCCTCCCAAAGTGCTGGGATTACAGGCGTGAGCCACCGTGCCCAGCCCTTATTTATTTTTTTAATAGAGACAGGATCTTCCTATGTTGCCCAGACCAGTCTCAAACTCCTGACCTCAAGCAGTCCATTTGTGTCAGCCTCCCAAAGTGCTGGGATTGCAGGCTGAGCCAGAATGCCCAACCAACCACATTGAATTTTAAGTGCTTGCTTCGTTGTCTTATCTTACCCACTAGATTACGAACCCTCTGAAGGTAAGAAATGATGCCTTTTCTTTCTTCATCGAACATAGTGCCACACCTATAAAAAACAATAAATATTGGTTCCATAACAGAATGGATTAATTCCATCTCCAGGAAGGGCAAGGAAGACTTCCTCTAGGAGGTGGCATTTGTGCTGGGGCTTGAGGAATGAATAAAATCAGTGGGAATTCCAGTTCAAGATACCAGATTGAGGGCTGGGCACGGTGGCTCATGCCTATAATCCCAGCACTTTGGGAGGCTGAGGCAGGCGGATCACCTGAGGTCAGGAGTTTGAGACCAGCCTGACCAACATGGTGAAACCCCATATTAAAACCCCATACTAAAAATACAAAAATTTGCTGGGTGTGGTGGCGCGTCTATAATCCTAGCTACTTGGGAAGCTGAGGCAGGAAAATCGCTTGAACCCTGGAGGCAGAGGTTGAAGTGAGCCAAGATCGCGCCACTGCACTCCAGCCTGGACAACTGTGCAAAACTCTATCTTGAAAAGAAAAAAATAAATAAATAAAATAAATAAAAGGCACGAAGCCCTTTTGACAATGAGAATAAGAGACAAGGTAATAGGAACAAAATTTTGGAAGCTGAAATGCAGAAGGAAGAGTGGTAACTAACTCAGACCTAAAAAATGCTCAGTCCCAAGCCAGCAGTGGAGAAAACTGAAAAGCAACACTTTTTTTTCTTTTTTTGGGGGGGAGAGGATAGAGTTTTGCTCTTGTTGCCCAGGCTGGAGTGCAATGGCATGATCTTGGCTCACCGCAACCTCCATCTCCTAGATTCAAGCAATTCTCCTGCCTCAGCCTCCCGAGTAGCTGGAATTACGGGCATGTGACACCATGCCCAGCTAATTTTGTATTTTTCGTAGAGATGAGGTTTCTCCATGTTGGTCAGGCTAGTCTTGAACTCCCAACCTCAGGTGATTCATCTGCCTCAGCCTCTGAAAGTGCTGGGATTACAGACATGAGCCACTGCACCCTGCCAAAGCAACACATTTTATACTGAAAAACCCTTAAAGGTCTTAGGGGTTGGAAGCACTAGGTATTTCTGGAACTGGGGGCACAACTGGGGCTGAAAACAAAAGGGCTTGTTGAATGTTTAAAAGTCATATTCTAAGATCCCCTCCCTAACTGTGCAACCAGGTGCCAGCTACTTCTTTGTCTAGCAGAAGACTGGAGATGTAAGTTTTGTTGTTGTTGTTTTCTTTTCTTTTTCTTTCTTTTTTTTTTTTTTTTTTTTTTTTTTTTTTGAGATGGAGTCTCGCTCTGCTGCCCAGGCTAGAGTGCAGTGGCGCAATCTCAGCTCACTGCAGCCTCAGCCTCCTGAGTAGCTGGGATTACATGCATCCTCCACCACACAGCTAATTTTTGTATTTTTAGTAGAGACGGGGTTTTGCCATGTTGGCCAGACTGGTCTTGAACTCCTGACTTCAGGTAACCCACCTGCCTCAGCCTCCCAAAGTGCTGGGATTACAGGCATGAGCCACTGCGCCCAGCTGTAGATGTAAATTTTGGAAAGAAGAAGGAAGGGAGGGATGGAGGGAGGCAGAAAGGAAGGAAAGGAGGGAGAGGAAAACAGCAGGACAAGTGTTTTTAGTATGAGGAGCTTTGTTTAATGTATTTAGTTTGGTCATGGACTAGGACAGTTGTTTTCACTGTTCATATATTTGTCTCCAGGATGAAATAATTGAAGATAATCTCCTTTATCAGGTTATTAATAGTCTGTACAGTCTGTGATATCTCAGTTATTTATGTTCATCTCCCCTTATTGAGACTGCAAGCTTCTATTAAGCAGGGACAATTTCTCCATTATCTTGTAATTGTTAGCAAATCCATGAACCCAATAGTCATTTGCTTAATTGAATTAGAGTTGTGATATTCTTACAAAAAACACAATTTCAGGTATAAATTTTGTTGTATGCTTTTGCCATAGTGTTTAGAAAACCCTAAACTGTGTGGGTTTTTTTCACTTAATACAACACAACAATAATCATTAATAAAGAAGACCCCAAAATATGTGAGGATTTCTTCCCACCAGCACGCAAGCAATCAGATCTGCAGCAGACACCAGCTGGGTGTCTACTTATTTAATTTCAACTCTGTCTACCTGGAGACAGTGTCACATCTCACAGGTTGAGGGCTCAGTCCCCAAGACTGTCCCCCTCTTCAGACACTAGTCGTTAAGTCTAGGCCTCCTGACCTTCTGACCGACCAGCTTCAAATTGGGGTTCCTATGACTCCCTCCTTGGGTTTGATTGATTTGCTGGAGTGGCTCACAGAACTCAAGGAAACACATTTACTGGTTTATTATAAGGATATTACAAAGGATATAGATGAAGAGATGCATGGGGCAAGGCATACGGGAAGCGGTGCGGAACTTCTGTGCTCTCCCTGGGTGCACCACCCTCCAGAAACCTCCATCTGTTCAGCTACTTGGAAGCTCCCTGAATCCTGTCCTTGGGGACCTTTTTTTATTTTTTGAGACAAGGTCTGGTTCTGTTGCCCAGGCTGGAGTACAATGGCACAATCACGGCTCACTACAGCCTATACTTCTCTGGTTCAATCAATCCTCCCACTTCAGCCTCCTAAGTAGCTAGGACTGCAGGTGTGCAATACCACACTCAGCTAATTTTTTTTGTTTGTTTTTTGGTAGAGACAGGGTTTCCCTATGTTGCCCAGGCTGGTCTCGAACTCCTGGGATCAAGCGATCCTCCCACCTCAGTCCCCTAGAGTGTTGGGATTATAGGCTTAAGCCACTGTGCCTGGTCCTTTGGGCCTTTTAAAGAGACTTTATTGGTTGTCCACGATTGAAACATGGACAACCATATCAAAATGTAATTGAACAAAAAGAGTCTGATCTAAATCCAGCAAAGCCTGTCTGTTTAGATTCTTATTGGCCTCTCTCTGTGGCATTCCTTCCTCCAGGGTGTGAGTCAGGACCCTCTCTGGAATGGGGGTCTTATGACCCACAATCAGATTGGAGTTCTACTCTGGGAAGGTGAGAGGAGAGCAGGAGAAGGTCAGAAAGAGACTCTGTTTCCTGAAGCCTACTTCTGAGTGCCCCAGCATTATAACAAAAACTGTAACAATGGCTATGGGACTCATGAGCCAGAAACTGAATGAAAACCTGAACACACACACACACACACACACACACACACACACACACACACACATCACATGTAGCAAATAAGTCGACCATATTAATATGTAGAGCCAAATAGCCTACCATGTATTGATTTACAGTATTATACTTGTCAGATGGTATGCTATTCATGTTAATATGTTCCTTCGATGTCTCATGACATACCTTTAGAGAGTACCTCATATTATAATAAAGAAATGAAGGTTTAAAGAAATAAATTGGCCGGGCGCGGTGGCTCAAGCCTGTAATCCCAGCACTTTGGGAGGCCGAGACGGGCGAATCACAAGGTCAGGAGATCGAGACCAGCCTGGCTAAATACGGTGAAACCCCGTCTCTACTAAAAAATACAAAAAACTAGCCGGGTGAGGTGGCGGGCGCCTGTAGTCCCAGCTACTCGGGAGGCTGAGGCAGGAGAATGGCATAGACCCGGGAGGCGGAGCTTGCAGTGAACTGAGATGCGGCCACTGCACTCCAGCCTGGGCGACAGAGCGAGACTCCGTCTCAAAAAAAAAAAAAAAAAAAAAAAAAAGAAATAAATTTTAGGCTTGGTGCAGTGGCTCACACCTGTAATCCCAGCACTTTGGGAGGCCGAGGCGGGCGGATCATGAGGTCAGGAGATCGAGACTGTGCTAGCTAACACGGTGAAACCCTGTTTCTACGAAAAATACAAAAAATTAGCCGGGCGTGGCGGTGGGTGCCTGTAGTCCCAGCTACTCGGGAGGCTGAGGCAGGAGAATGGCGTGAACCTAGGAGGCGGAGCTTGCCGTGAGCCAAGAGGGCGCCACTGCATTCCAGCCTGGGCAACAGAGCAAGACTCTGTCTCAAAAAATAAATAAATAAAATAAATAAATGAATAAATAAATTTTTATTTCATATGGCTCATTAATGGCAAAACTGGAACTCAAATCTAGGTCCATTTAATTCCAGTGCCTAATTTTCTCAATGTACGAATATATATGTATATATTTTTTGAGACGGAGTCTTGTTCTGTTGCCTGTGCTGGAGTGCAGTGGCGTGACCTTGGCTCACCACAGCCTCTGTCTCCTGGGTTCAAGCGATTCTCCTGCCTCAGCCTCCTGAGTAGGCTTCAGGCGTGCACCACAATAGCCAATTTTTGTATTTTTATTAGAGACAGGGTTTCACCGTGTTGGCCAGGCTGGTCTCAAATTCCTGACCTCAGGTGATACACCGGCCTCGACTTCCCAAAGTGTTGGGGTTACAGGAGTGAGCTACTGCGCCGGGCCTCAATGTACAAATATTAATACTTGGTTTTACTCTGGTTTATCATAGATGTGAATAAAGCAGTTATTTCCTGAATAATTCAATAAACATTTTTCAAATACAAAGAAATATTTATTGTGTGTGTGTGACCTGCGGGATCTGACCTGTATATGTAAATACACATACACACATAATGATGTTTTGGTCAATGTCAGACCACATATAAAATATAAACATCCATGTAAATTTTTTTTTTTTGAGTCAGAGTCTCGCTCTGTCACCCAAGCTGGAGTACAGTGGCGCCATCTCAGCTCACTGTAACCTCTGCCTCCCGGGTTCAAGTGATTCTCCTGACTCAGCCTCCTGAGTAGCTGGGATTACAGGCGAGAGCCACCATGCCCGGCTAATTTTTAAAATTTTTTTCTTTTTTTTTTGAGACGGAGTCTTGCTCCGTCGCCCAGGCTGGAGTGCAGTGGCGCGATCCCAGCTCACTGCAAGCTCCGCCTCCCGAATTCACACCATTCTCCTGCCTCAGCCTCCTGAGTAGCTAGGACTACAGGTGCCTGCCACTACGCCCGGCTAAATTTTTTTTTGGTAATTTTTAGTAGAGACGGGGTATCACCGTGTTAGCCAGGATGGTCTCAATCTCCTGATCTCTAGTGATCTGTCCTCCTCTGCTTCCCAAAGTGCTGGGATTACCATATAAACATTTTGATCAATGATAGACTACATATGTCAAATAAACATTTATCATGTGTGTGTATATATGCACATATATGTATAAAACATTTATTGTGTGTGTATATAAGTGTGTACACACATATATACACATATTTATATGATGTTTCAGTCAATGATGAACAGCATATGCCATAGTGATTTCATAAGATTATAATGCAGCACATACACAAATATGATACATGGCACTTGATATTGGCATAGCATATCAAGTAGGGATTGATGCTCAGTAATTGTGCTGGGACATTTTGTTTTCCATATTTTAAAAAGTATATAAATTTTTAAAAATATCTAGTTTGTGCATTTACACTCTCATGTTTGCACAGCAGTAAAACCTCCTAATGGTGCATTTCTCTAAGTATATCTCTGTTGTTAAGTGACGAATCACTTTATATATATATAGAATAGAACAGAAGGTCTGTAGATTAAAAGACACTGAGCATAGTTGAAGACAAGAGGGACTAAATAAAAATATACTAAATATGGCCAGGCACAATGGCTTACGCCTGTAATCACAGCACTTTGGGAGGCTGAGGTGAGGAGTTCGAGCCCAGGAGTTTGAGGCTACACTGAGCTATGATCACGCCACTGCACTCCAGCCTGGACAACCTAGAGAGACTTTGTCTCTACAAAAACTTTTAAAAGTACTAAATATCATGAAATACCTCTCCAAGCCTTTACCCCTACTTGACTCCTAAGATACTGGCAGCCTTGCTTACATTATACTCTCTAGAGTGGTATAATATGGGGAATATGATTAACTCAAGAGAAAATAAAAAAAGATACAGATTTTAGACCTACAGTTAAACAGCCCAATCAGATCATCCTGTAGTGAGGCTCAGATTTGGCAAGCTTCATACATACACGGTTTCTAGTCATTGCAGAGATCCACTCTGAAGTGTGAGCAGCAGTTAAAGATCATAGACATCTGACTCTCTATATAGACCTAAATAAATAGGAAAAGGCAACTTGAGGCCAGGCATGGTGGCTCAGGCCTGCAATCCCAATACTTTGGAAGGCCGAGGCGGGCTGATCACTTAAGACCAGAAGTTTGAGACCAGCCTGACCAACATGGTGAAACCCCATCTCTACTGAAAATACAAAAATTAGCTGGTCGTGGTAGTGGGCACCTGTAATCCCAGCTATTCAGGAGGTTGAGGCACGAGAATTGCTTGAACCCAGGAGGTAGAGGTTGCAGTGAGCCGAGATTGTGCCACTGCACTCCAGCCTGGGTGACAGAATGAGACTCTGTCTCAAAAAAAAAAAAAAAAAGAAAAGAGGAGTTGATAAAGTTGAAATATTTCAGAAACTAGAGCAAATACAGAAAGAGATGTGGCCGGGTGCGGTGGCTCACGCCTGTAATCCCAGCACTTTGTGAGGCCGAGGCAGGTGGATCACGAGGTCAGGAGATTGAGATCATCCTGGCTAACACGGTGAAACCCCGTCTCTACCAAAAATACAAAAAATTAGCTGGGCGCGATGGCTGGCGCCTGTAGTCCCAGCTACTTGGGAGGCTGAGGCAGGAGAATGGCGTGAAACCCGGGAGGCAGAGCTTGCAGTGAGCCATGATGGTGCCACTGCACTCCAGCCTGGGAGACAGAGCGAAACTCTGTCTAAAAAAAAAAAAAAAAAAAAAAAAATAGAGGATCAGTTCAGGACACCCTCTATCCAAGTAATAGGATTCCCAGAAAGAACAGAAAAATACTGGAGGATAATCATCAAAGAAATAATTTTTTAAAATCTCCCAGAACTGAAGGACGTCAGTTTCCAGATTGAAAAGGCCCATCAAGTGGCTAACTCAATAGATGAAAAGAACCCACACCATGGCAAATTGCTGTAAAAACAGAACCCTGGGAACAAAGAGAAGATCCTAAGAGCTTCCTGCAAGAATGGGAAAAGGGTCACATACAAAGAAGCAGGGATTGGAATGGCATTAGATTTTTAAAGGCTAACATTGAACATTGAAAGACATGGAGGCTGGGTGCCATGGCACATGCCTATAATCCCAACACTCTGGGAGGCTGAGGTGGGCAGATCCCTTGAGCTCAGGAGTTTGAGACCAGCCTGGGCAATATAGTGAGACCCCATCTACAAAAAAAAAAAAAATTAAAAAATTAGGCAGGTGTAGGTACGTGCCTGTAGTCCAGCTACTCAGGAGGCTGAGGCAGGAGGGTTGCTTGAGCCCAGGGGATCAAGGCTGTAGTGAGCCATGATTGTGCCACTGCACTCCAGCCTGGGCTACAGAGTAAGACCCTGTCTCAAAAATAAATAAGACAATGGAGCAATGCCTTAACTCCTGAGGAAGAATTATTTTCAACCTGGAATTCTATATCCAGCCAAAGTATCAACAGTGTGAGGAAAGATTAATAACTTTTTAAAAATAATTTCAACTTTTACTTTATTTTATTTGAGAGAAATCTTATTCTGTCACCCAGGCTGGGTGACATCATGGATCACTGCAGCCTTGACCCCCTAGTCTCAAGCAATCCTCTCACCTCAGCCTCCCAAGTAGCTGGGTCTACAGGCACGTACCACCATACCTGACTAATTTTTAAATTTTTTGTAGAGACAGTGTCTCTCTCTGTTACCTAGGCTGGTCTCAAACTCCTAGACTCAAGTGATCCTCCTGTGTTGGCCTCCCCAAGTGCTGGAATTACAGGCAAGAGGCACCATGCCCAGCCCAACTTTTATTTTAGATTCGGAGGCGGGTTCCTGCTCAGGTTTGTTACATGGGTATATCACATGATATTGAGATTTGGGATACTGTTGAACCCATCACCCAGGAAGTGATTATAGTACCCACAATTAATTTTTCAATCCTTGCCCCCACCTCTCTCCCTCCTCCAATAGTCCCCAGTGTCTATCGTTAACCATATTTATGTTCGTGTATCCAATGTTTAGCTCCCATTTATAAGTTAGAACATGGAGTATTTGATTTTCTGCTCCTGCATTAATTCACTTATGATTATAGCCTCCAGTTGCATATATATTGCTGCAAAGGGCATGATTTCATTATTTCTTATGGGTGTGTAATAACATTTTAAAACATGCACAGCTTCAGTAAATTTACCTCTTATGCCAACTTTCTCAGGATGCTACTAGAGGGAGAGAACCATTCATCCAAATGAAGGAGTAAATGAAAAAAGAAGATATGGAATCTAAGAAACAAGGGATCCAGCTAAGGAAAGAGGCAAAGGAATTCCCAAGATAATAATGAAGGGAGATCCCTGGAGGGCAATTTTGCAGCAATGACAGATAGAAGCAGAGCAGAGGGCTCCTTAAGAGATGCCTCTCAGAAGATAGAATAGATAGAACATGTGATGCGTTCGAAAGCCTGCATAGGGAAATTGAGACAATTGAGGGAGTGTTTGAGGTTGACTTACTGATAACTACATAGCAAACTAGGCAATATAATAATAATAATTGTAAGGATAAAATGTCGTAAGAAATAAACAGTAACTATAGTAAACTACATGGCTTAGCTGTGAAGAGCATTTCCAAATCCTAATAAACACTGAGTAATTTTATTACCTATTAGGAGGATGGAAGATGGGAAGGGTATCTGTATGGCAGGGGAGTGGGGAGTGGGATGAAAGTTAAATCCTGGCTGGGCATGGTGGCTCACACCTTGTAATCCCGGCACTTTGGGAGACCATGGTGGGCAGATTATTTGAGGTCAGGAGTTTGAGACCAGCCTGGCTAACATGGTGACACCCTTTCTCTACCAAAAATACAAAAATTAGCCAGGCGTGGTAGCTCATGCCTGTAATCCCAGCTACTCAGCAGGCTGAGGCAAGATAATCGCTTGAACCCTGGAGGCGGAGGTTGCAGTGAGCTAAGATTGTGCCACTGCATTCCAGCCTGGGCAACAAGAGAGAAACTCTGTCTCAAAAAAGAAAAAAAAGAAAGTTAAATCCTTAATCTTACATAGTGTGGGAAATCAATAGAAAATGCCTAAAATTTAAATACCAAGAAATAGCAATATAAGCATGTTATATGGAGATTAGGAGGTAAATACCAAAATAAACAGCTAAATAAATAATTATAGTTGTTTCTGGGAAGTAGGACCAGGATGGGAGAACTATTCATGTTCATAATCTTGTGGAACTGTTTGCCTCTTTAATCTCTGTGCATCTGTTACTTTGATTAGAAATAAAACTGGGCTGGATGTGGTGGCTCACACCTATAATCCCAGCACTTTGGGATACTGAGGTGGAAGAATTGCTTTGAGCCTAGGAGTTTGAGACCAACCTGGGCAACAAGGTGAGACTTTGTCTCTACAAAAAGTAAAATTAGCCAGGTGTGGTGCACGCCTGTGGTCTCAGCTCCTTGAGACTGAGGTGGGAAAATCGCTTGAGACCAGGAGATGGAGGCTATAGTGAGCCCTGATTGTACCACTGCACTCTAGCCTGAGTGACAGAATAAGACCCTGTCTCAAAAAATAATAATAAAAGTAAAACTAAATAAAACTAGTTTTAAAAAGTCATTTGTGGCAGCACCTTGGGTTCACAGAGCAGAATGCTAGAGGCGAAGCTATAGAGATGGGCAAGAGCCACGTGTTTCAGGCTTTTGAATGCCAGCTGCTAAGATGTTTAGATTTCATTCTCTAAGAGCAGGGCAGAGTTCCCTGCTATTGTAGATGTTAGGATTCGGCACTCTCTAAGGGCAGTGCAATGCCCATAAAGGCTCTTGAACAGGGAGAGACAGGTTCAGACTTGTGCTTAGGGAAGGTAACAGTGCATCTGAGCTGGAACGGACCCTTGAGATTACCCTGTAAGTCAAATTTACTTCCAGTACAGACAGGTAGACTGGTGTGTACAGGGGAGAAGGCCTGAATGCCCGGCCAGTGGGATTCTGATCATTCTAAGCTCTGGCCAACCCTTTCCCCTCTCGGCGGCTGCTACCAATGCCCTGAAGAGACTAGGGAACTAGGTTACCTCTCTTTATTCCCCAGCTCCTGCCTCCTTTTGGCCCAATCTACTTCCTGATTAACACCCTATCTGGCTATTCTTTGTTTCTATGTCTTTCTGGTGAATCTGAGCAGGCTCAATAGTCAGTACCCTGTGGCTGGGCATGGTGGCTTATGCTTATAATCCCAGCAGTTTGGGAGGCTGAGGCAGGCAAATCACGTAAGGTCAAGAGTTTGAGACCAGCCTGACCAACATGGTGAAATCCGTCTCTACTAAAAATACAAAATTAGCTGGGCATGGTGGTGCATGCCTGTAATCCCAGCTAACTGGGAGGCTGAGGCAGGAGAATCGCTTGAACCCAGGAGGCGGAGGTTGCAGTGAGTTGAGATCATGCCATTGCACTCCATCCTGGACAACAAGAGCGAAACTCCATCTCAAAAAAAAAAAAAAAAAAAAAAAAAAAGAAAGGTACCCTAAATATGAAGTTCAAAGCTTAGTAGAACTGGATTTTAATACTTAACATTTACTGAGACCTTCCTCTGTGCTAGGTACTGTGCTGAATACTTAATAGACAGCATTTCAGAATCCTCACAGCTACCCTGTGAGGTAAGTGATTTAATCCTGTTTTGCAAAGAGTCTGAGGCTCAAAGAAGATATGGCTAATCAGTGGTAGAGCTGAAATGTTAGGCAGCAGTCTGTCTGCTTCTGAAGCCCACACTGCAAGCCGTTATAATTCCATCCGTCTTAAAGTGAAACGTAGTTGGCTGAACCACAAGGTAGTGGCCTGTAGAAATGCTGGGGAAACCCACGCCCCAGAACTGGTACTAATTCCTTCTCCCACTCCCCCAGGCTTACCTGCGAGCCATCGATGTGAAGATCCTGCAGCAGCTGATGACCTTGAATGAGGGCATCGAGGCAGTGCGCTGGCTGTTAGAGGAGCGGGGCACGTTGACCAGTCATTGCAGCAGCCTCACCAGCAGTCAATATAGCCTGACAGGCGGGAGCCCAGGCCGCTCAAGGCGAGGCAGCTGGGACAGCCTGCCAGACACCAGCACCACAGACCGGCTGGACAGTGTCTCTATTGGCAGCTACCTGGACACAGTGGCCCCCAGCGAGCTGGATGAACAGGGCCCACCTGGGGTTCCACGTTCCGAGATGGACTGGGCAAAAGTTATAGCTGGTGGAGAGAGGGCCAGGACTGAGGTGGATGCGACAGCCACCAGGCTAGGGAGCTTGAGGGCTGTGTGGAAGCCCCCAGGGGAGAGGCTTCAAGGTGGACCACCTGAGTCACCAGAGGATGAGAGTGCCAAGCTGGGCTTCGAGGCCCACTGGTTCTGGGAGCAGTGCCAGGATGATGTGACCTTCTTGTAACAACTTTTCCACCCTTTTGTAATCCTGTGGCTCTTTTATCCGTTAGCTGTGGTCTCCCCTAAAATTGATTCTCCCTCAGTCTGAGACTAGGAAGAGGCTGCACTGAAATCAGTTACCATAGAAACCTGGCTCATTTCTCTGGTCCCTAGGGAGTCTCTGCCTTTATCCGTCAATTATTGGGTCCCTAGAGCTAGCTTGCTTGCTCTTTCTTTCTTTCTTCCTTTCTTCTTTCTTTTTTTTTTTCTTTTTTTGGGACAGGGTCTTATGCTGTCACCCAAGCTGGAGAGCAGTGGCATGATCACAGCTCACTGCAGCCTTGACCTCCGGGGCTCAAGCAATCCTCCTATCTCAGCCTCCCCCATAGTTAGGACCACAGGCATCCACCACCATGCCCGGCTAATTCAAAAAAATTTTTTTGTAGAGATAGGGTTTCCCTGTGTTGCCCAGGCTGGTCTCAAACTCATGGGCTCAAGGGATCCTCCTGCCTCAGCCTCCCAAAGTGCTGGGATTGTGCCCAGCCCCTAGAGATATTTCTACAGAGATATTGACTCTAAAGGATTGACCTATGGCTTTTGGTGTGAAGTATCTCTCACTGCTCGCCCCAGCTAAGTAAGGGTTTAAGGAATTTAGGACTCCCTGGAGTTAACAGATGAAGAGATGGGGGTATAATTACTTCACCCAAAGTCTAGAAGCCTTGACCCTTCTCTTGGCCAAGATGGAGGATTGAGGAGGGACATGGACCTTCAGGACTAACCCTCTATGGATTGGCCCTCCCAGAAGCGTTTGGGCTGGTAGACCCACCCCTTCCTACCTGCTGAGTGATGTCATTTCCTGCCAGGATGGGTAGTCGTTTGTACGGGTCCTTGGATGGTGGTAGGTCATATAGGAGTATCTGAGCCCCTGCTGCTAAGTGAGATCATATTATTTATCGTCCATGCCATTACTTCTTGTGAACAGGAACATGTCACCCCTCCTGGCAGGAAAGCTGCTCATTGTCATGTTTGTGCTTCTTTTCAGAAGGTTCTTACTTTTTAAATAGAGTGTTCTCATTTTATCCTAGGGGATCTCACTTCCTCTGTGGCTCCATCCCTGCATCCCTGTCTGGGCCAGCACTCCTGACTCTGCTTTTAGGGAAAGAAGCTTTCAGGGGCCTCCATTTATTGCTCTCAAGTTTGTTTGGCTTACCCTGCCACGGTCCCCTGTCTTACCCTGTCCCTGTGTTGCCCCCATTCCTGTATTCCATTTTTCTGTTTTGTTTTGTTCTTTTTTTGAGACAGGGTGACAAGGTCTGCCTCTGTTGCCCAGGCTGGAGTGCAGTAGTGCTCACAGCAGGCTCGACCTCCTGGACTCAAATGATCCTCCTTCCTTAGCCTCCCAAGGAGCTAAGACTACAGGCATGCATCACCATGCCTGGCTAATTTTTGTATTTTTTTCCAGAGACAGGGTTTCACCATGTTGCCTAGAGTGGACTTGAACTCCTGGGCTCAAGCAGTCCTTCCGCTTCAGCCTTTTAAAGTACTGAGATTACAGGCATGAGCTGCTGTGTCTGGCCCTATTCCTGTATTCTGACTCCGTATCTCCCTGCCAGGAGGTTCAGTTTCTGTGTGTCCGTGCCTTTTCAGTTTCTCCAGGCCTTTTATATGCAGATTAGTCCTGGCCTCTCTGCCTGTGTTGATGGAGCCAGGGAGAGAGAAGCTCAAGGTCTCAGAGCTCTGGGGGTGTACCAGAATCTTGGATGGTGGAGGTGTCATCCTCTCTGACTTTGTGACTGCCCTTCCCCCACCCTGTCCCCAGCCTTCCACCATTTGGTCACAAGGATGCCTGCCTGAGGTCGGGACACAAGGAATCTCCTTGTCTGGGCTACAGCGTGGGGGCGTGGCAGGGAAAGACAGAAGCTCTTTGGTTCCTGGGCCCCATCCTGGAAAGGGAGAGGGAGCAAGGGAAAGGCCTGTTTACTTCCTCCCTTAGAGCAAGCCCTGACTCCTGGAACCTGAGGAGGGAGCAGAGTCTGGGTCTCTGAACCTGGGTCCCAGAGCCCTACCGAATTACAAATTACATCATAGAAGAAATTCAGGGAAGTTGCCAACCTGGGGCTCAGAGAAGGGACGGTCCCAGAGAGGGGGACAAGAGCTGTGGCTGGTGTCAGAGAATGAATTCTTAGAGATTAACCCTTTAAACTCTGGGTAACTGCTCCATATGTTAGTCCCTGCCTTTCCTGGGCCTTGAAACTGGGATGCTAGAGGGAAAAAAAGGGAAAAAGATGTCAGATGACTTTGACTGTTCACTGCGTCCTCCTGCAAAAGAGGCATCCTCCTCAAATCCTGGAATAACTCCTGCCATTTCTCTATTTTGTATTCTGTGTTGGGGAAGGGAAGGAAGCCAAATTGATCATCTCTGCTTCCCTAAATTCCTCAAGTCTTGTTTTGAAACTCCCACCCCGGTCCTTCTGGAGCAATATTCAGTCCATGGCTTGTCCCTAAATACCCTCTCTTCCCCTACCACCCCCTCAAATGATTGAAATCTCTAAAGTATATTATCGGCCTCTTCCACTGCTCACAAGACCTCTCCATACCTCTCATATGGTCTTGGGACTCCTGGCTTCCCCTCAGACTGGGAATTCAAATCTCCTATTCCAGTCCCTGCTCTGTTGTCATTTTGTAGTGTGCCCTCAGTTAATTACCCTTCCTGTTTGTGTGTGTGTGTGTGTGGTTTTGTTTTGCTTTGTTTTGTTTTGAGATGGAGTCTCGCTCTGTCATCCAGGCCGGAGTGCAGTGACGTGATCTCGGCTCACTGCAACCTCTGCCTTCCGGGTTCAAGCAATTCTCCTGTCTCAGCCTCCTACATGGCTGATATTACAGACGTGCACCACCATGCCTGGCTAATTTTTGTATTTTTAGTAGAGACGGGGTTTTGCCATGTTGACCAGGTTGGTCTTGAACTCCTGATCTCAAGTGATCCACCCATCTCAGCCTTCAGAAGTGCTGGGATTACAGGTGTGAGCCACCTGCCTGGCCTGTTTTTTTATTTTTAAGACAGGGTCTCACTGTCACCCAGGCGGGAGTTCAGTGGTGCGATCTCAGGTCACTGCAGCCTGCGCCTACTGGGCTGAAGTGATCCTCCTTATCCTCCTAAGTAGCTGCAACTACAGGCACGCTTCACCGTGCCTGGGTTACTTTTTGTATTTTTTCTAGAGACAGTTTTGTCATGTTGCCTAGGCTGATCTCAAACTCCTGGGCTCAAACAATCCTCCCACCTCAGCGTCCCAAAGTGCTGGGATTACAGGCCTGAGCCACCATGCCTGGCCTTTATGTCTTCTTTTTTCTCTTCAGCAACATATTCATGGAATCATACCCTTCTTGGAAGCCATTGTATAGTATTCCCGTTTGAGGTTCACTTGTTCAGGCTACACACTTATGAGCTGAAGAGGTTGCCCGCCCTCTTGTGGCCATTGTGCACCACTGCTGGAGTTGCTGGATGGAACCTCCAAGCTCAAATAAAACATGGCCTTCTCAGTGCGCAGAAAGGCTAGTGAGTCAGACCTAGAGAGGGCATAGACTTGCCCAGCATCACCCATTGTAAACTTGTGGCGACACCCAGGTCAGAAAACCCAGATCACAAGCCCACATGCCCACAGCTCCATCACTTGGCCAACTATTCCCAGTCAACACCACTGAAGCCCAAAGGGACTGAAAGCAATTTTGCCCCTGTTAAAATGTTTGCGTTCTCATCCCTTCCTAAAGAGGCAGCTTAGTCTTTAGAGGAAGAGCTGCAGGCTCTGAGGAAAGAAAACTCTGGGTCTGGACCAGGTGAAGGGGTGAAGGATGCACTAGTCTGGATCACAGATAGGAGGAAAAATCAGTCCTGGACCCACCATTTTCCTGGGAAGGACATCATAGGAACAGAGCTCAGCATTTCAGACCTGGGGGTTAGAAGCAGAGGTGGGGGTGGGGCGCTGTGAAATTAGGAAACTTAGATGGGTCTTGCAGAAATAGGTGTGGCTCCACAGGTCAGGGAATTACAGGTCAATTGGATAGGCACCTGAGAGTGTTGTGGGGCTGGAAAGCTGGGGTGAGTGAGGCTGCCTGGGTATTCCACTTAGGTCTAGGCATCCTGGCTGAATACCTTAGATTTCAGTTCACCACCAGAGAAGCCCGGAAACTCCAGTAAACACATATCTTTGGTCCCTTCTACCTGCCTCTAGATTGGCTGGTTGAGGCTCAGCTTCTCTCTAACTAGACTTCTGGCTTATAGGGTGCAGCCGCTTGGGAGCGCAAAGAAGGAGAAGGTAAGAAAAAGGAGAGAAATGCAGAGAGAGGAGAGGATGAGATGACGGTGTGGAAAATATCGGAGGGTGCGTACTGCCCTCAAGTGCACTGGGGGCTTTTGTCCAGGATCAGAGTAAAGACAAAGACGAGGCTGCTCATGGAAGCTGCAGAAACAGCGCCTGTGGGAATAGGGTGTGAGATACGAGACCATGGGAGTGGGCAATGTAAAGACCTGCATTTATTTATTTTATTTATTTTTTTATTTTGAGACAGGGTCTTACTCTGTCGCCCAGACTGGAGCGCAGTGGCACGATCTCGGCTCACCGCAACCTCCGCCTACCAGGCTCAAGTGATTCTCCTGCCTCAGCCTCCTGAGTAGCTGGGACTACAGGCGCACGCCACTACCACCCAGCTAATTTTTGTATTTCTAGTAGAGATGGGGTTTCACCATGTTGGTGAGGCTGGTCTCGAACTCCTAACCTCAAGTGATCCACCCGCCTCAGTCTCCCAAAGTGCTAGGATTACAGGCTTGAGCCACCATGCCCAGCCAAGGCCTGCATTTAGGATGGAGGCATTGAGGTTGAGCACTGAGCTAACTGGAAGCTCAGTGACAGCTTCAGTGAGAAATGCTTGACAGTTATAGCAGACACAAGCTCACTGTGTGTATGGTGCCAGGCACACACTGGGTGTTCAGTGACACCTGTTCAGTGACTGGAAGAATGAATATGTGTAAGCCCACAAGGAGATGTGACTTAAAAAAAAACTTGGTCATTTACAAATTAGGTAATTGAAAATATTTTTAAATTGACTTTTTAGCAATCCTATAAACAGTGCGTTGTTAACAATAGTGTTACTTAGAAATTTGCTCAAGGTCAGTTAAGTAACAAAAGAGCTATAATAACCTAGATCAACCTGACTGCAGGGGCTTCCAGGAAGTCTTCTCTGATTCCCTACCCATGCCACACACTCATTTAGACCCTACTCTCCTAGGAGAACAGATTAGTGCTGCCCAGAAGCTGGGGCAGGACATTAGTTTCTTACTGTCACTGTAATGAATTACCACAAAGTGGCTTAAAAAACAAAATTATTATGTTACAGTTCAGAAGTCCGAAATCAGCTTCACCAGGCTAAAGTCAAAGTGTTGACAGGTCTACACTCCTTCCGTGGGCTCCAGGGGAGAATGTTTCCTCGCCTTTTCCAGCTTCTAGATGCTGCTTGCAGTGCTTGATTCGTGGTTCTTTTACCATCTTCAAAGCCAGCAGCAGAGCATCTTCTCTTCTCTCTAACCTCTGTTTCCATCCCTACATCTCTCTAATTCTACTGCCTCCCACTTGTAAGGATTACATTGGGTCTACTGGGATAATCCAGTATCATCTTCTCGTGGCAAGATCCTTAATTAAATCCTGTCTTCAAAGTCCCTTTTACCATTTAACACAAAATGTTCAAAGGTTAAGCAGGTGGTGGTGCGTGTCTGTAGTCCCAGCTACTCGGTGCTGAAGCTGGAGGAACACTTGAGCCCAGGAGTTCAGGCCAGCCTGGGCAACATAGTGAGACCCCTTGTCTTACAAGAAAATTTATATTTATCCACAGGTCCTGGGGATTAGGAATTGGCCATCTTTGGGAGAGGAGCTATTATTTAGCCTGACACAGGCAGGGTGGAAAGTGAGCAGGAGGATGCACCCAGGCCCAGAATGAACCTCTGTGCTTTGTCCAGCCTCGCCTAGCCTGGAATGAGAGGTGGTACCAAGGCAGAGGTGGCAGGTCCAGACCCCATGTTTAGAGAATGTCAAGTGCCTCCTGTACCATAACCACCAAGGAGAGCCAAAGGTGAAAATTAGGCTTGGGAGAAAGTCTCAGTTTAGGAATCTTTTTAGACCTGAGACCTTCCTGGTAACCATAGTGGAGGATTCCTCGACACTGTCTCCTCTCCGGAACCATTCTGTGCTCCTATTCCCCAAGGCTGAAGATAATTATATTCCCAGTGAGCTAACCTGGGTTCTCTCTGGAAAGGGCAGATTAGATAGATTAGTTGTCTTCTTTTTAAATTGTTATTTGTAATTCTTTAATAGTTACACCATGCTTCTCATAGCATAGTGAATTCCATCACCAGGCCCCTTTCTTACTTTATTTTCTTTTTTACTTTATTTTCTTTTTTAAAAACATTTTAAGCTGGGTGCAGTGGCTCATGCCTGTAATCCCAGCACTTTGGGAGGTCGAGGCAGGTGGATCACGAGCTCAGGAGTTCAAGACCAGCCTGACCAATATGGTGAAACCCCGTCTCTACTAAAAATACAAAAATTAGCTGGGCATGGTGGCGCACGCCTGTAGTCCCAGCTACTCAGGAGGCTAAGGCAGGAGAATGGCTTGAACCCAGAAGGCAGAGGTTGCAGTGAACCGAACGTGCCACTGCACTCCAGCCTGGGCAACAGAGCGAGACTCTGTGTCAAAAAAATAATTTTTTTTTTTTTAAGAGACTGGGTCTCACTGTCACCCAGGCTGGAGTACAATGATGCGATCTTGGCTCACTATAACTTTGACCTCCTAGGCTCAAGCAGTCCTCCCACATCAGCCTTCTGAGTAGGACTACAGGTGCACACAAGCATGTCCAGCTAATTAAAATTTTTTTTTCGTAGAGATGGGGTCTCACTGTGTTGCCCAGCCTGGTCTTGAACTCCTGGCCTTCAGAAGTCCTCCTGCATCAACCTCCCATATTGCTGGGATTACAGGTGTGAGCCACCATGCCTGGCTTCTTCTTTTGATCCCTCCTCCCTATTCTCATTCCTCTCCCTGTGTCAGTATATGTTTGGATATGTATGTATCTTTGAAAATATATGTAATTATGTGCCTATATGTTTTAATATATATAAATGGTATACTTTTATGGTAAGCCAACTTCTGTAATGAATTGCTCCCATATTTCAGTGATTTAACACCACAGATTTATTTTTCACTTATTCTACATGGCACGGGTGTTTCTGGTTGGACAGCTCTCCTCCACTGTCCACTCCAGCTCCCAGGCTTCTTTTGTTTTCAGATGGTGATAGCCTCATCCCAGCATCATAAAGTTTCCTGTCAACTTTTCACCAAGTTGTTTTACTATCCATTGATTATTGTTTTATGAATTGCTTATTTCACTGGGGATTACAGAATGGTGATTTTCTAAGGCTATTAATTTTTCCTCATTTATTAGTTCTAATTCTGTACCAAAAACCTTTTTTCACATCCTCTAGGACCATTTGATTACTCTGAAATAAAGTTCATACCAAAACGGCAAGATAAATGCTTAAATCTTTTGCCTTATCATTTTCAAAGTAGTTATGTCCTAACAATTTCCAATGGTGTTCAATGATTTTTTTTGTTTCACTCTCTTTTTAAATGATCTCAAACAACCTGTAGTTCTTATACATTTAATGTTGTTTAATCATTTGCCATTATTTTTTGCTTTACATTATATAAAGTATCAAGCATATACAAAAGTAGAGAAAATCGTGTAATGATTTCCCAGGGACCTATCACTCAGCTTCAATAATTATCAATTTACGGCCAATCTTGGTCGATTTATTCCCTCAACTACTTGCCCCCTAACCAAGATTCTTTTGAAGCAAAACCGATATCATACCAATTTACTCTGTAAATGTTTTAGCATGTATCTCTAAAAGACAAGGATTTTTATTACCATTATTGCACCTAAAAAGTTAATAAATTATCAGTATAATAAAATATAGTCGGTGTTTAATTTTCCCATAGACTTCATTTTTAAAAGTTTTGGTACCAGGGTTATGCTGGCCTCCTAAAAAGAGTGAAGTAGTGTTTCCTCCTCCTTTGCTTTATCTTTATGTAGGGTAGGTAGTAGTATTTAGTATTTGACATAATTTACTTAGTAAAATCATCTGGGCCTAGAGTTTTCTTTATGGGGACGTTTTTTGTTTTTTTGAGGCAGGATCTCACACTGATGCCCAAGCTGGAGTGCAGTGACACGATCATGGCTCACTGCAGCCTTGACCTCCCCAGGCTCAGGTGATCCCCCGACCTCAGCTTCCTGAGTAGCTGGGACTACAGGTGTGCTACCATGCCTGGCTAATTTTTGTACTTTTTTTGTAGAGCCAGGGTTTTGCCACGTGGCCCAGACTGGTATGAGGATGTTTTTGATAACAGGTTCCTTTAGTAGATATAAGGCTATTTAGACTTTTACTTTCATTTTGAGTTAGTTTTGGTAAGTTGTTTTTTTTTCTCCAAAACATTTGTCTATTTTATCTAAATTGTCAATGTTATTGGCATAATGTTGTTCATAACATTTCCGGCCAGGTGTGGTGGCTTATGCCTGTAATCCCAAAACTTTGGGAGGCCGAGGCAGGAGGATCTTTTGAGCTCAGGAGTTCAAGACCAGCGAGGGCAACAGAGTGAGACCTCATTCTTACAAAAAATCAAAAAATTAAGCCGGACATGGTTGCTCATGCCTGTAATCCCAGCACTTTGGGAGGCCAAGGTGGGCAAATCACAAGGTCAAGAGATCGAGACCATCCTGGCCAACAGAGTGAAACCCCGTCTCTACTAAAAATACAAAAATTAGCTGGGCGTGGTGGCGTGTGCCTGTAGTCCCAGCTACTCAGGAGGCTGAGGCAGGAGAATCTTTTGAACCCAGGAGGTGGAGGTTGCAGTGAGCCGGGATCTCGCCACTGCACTCCAGCCTGGCGATAGAGCCAGACTTCGTCTCAAAAAAAAAGAAAAAAAAGAAAAATTAGCCGGGAGTGGTGGCAGGTACCAGTAATCCCAGCTGCTGAGGCAGGAGAATCGCTTGAGCCTAGGAGGCAGAGGTTGCAGGGAGGCAGAGGTTGCAGTGAGCCAAGATCGTACCACCACACTCCAGCCTAGGCTACAGAGTGAGACCCTGTATCAAAAAAAAAAAAAAAAAAAAAAACCATAAAATTTTCTTGTTTTTTGTTTTTGTTTTTGTTTTTGTTTTTGTTTTTGAGACACGGTCTCCACTCTGTCGCCCAGGCTGGAGTGCAGTGGTGTGATCTTGGCTCACCGCAACCTCTGCCTCCTGGGTTTGAGCGATTCTCCTACCTCAGCCTCCTGGGTAGCTGGATTACAGGTGCATGCCAACATGCCTGCCTAATTTGTGTGTGTGTGTGTGTGTGTGGTTTTAGTAGAGATGGGGTTTCACCATGTTGGCCAGGCTATTCTCAAACTCCTGATCTCTAGCAATCTGCCTGCCTTGACCTCCCAAAGTGCTGGGATTACAGGCATGAGCCACCGTGCCCAGCCTCTTAATTTCTTACAATTTGTTTGTTGAAGATTCTGGGCTATCTGACTAACAGAATTTACTGCAGTCTGGATTTTGCTGATTACATACTTATGATGCAGTTCTAAATGTTCTGTGTTCTTGCTATGTCCTGCAAATTAGTAGCTGGATCCAGAGGCTGGATTAAACTCTGATTTGATCACTTTGGCAAGACATTAGAAGGCATATGAATCAGTGGGCGCAGTGGCTCATACCTGTAATGCCAGCATTTTGGGAGGCTGAAGCAGTTGAATCACCTGAGGTCAGGAGTTCGAGACCAGCCTGCCAAACATGGCAAAACCCCGTCTCAAATAAAAATACAAAAATTACCCAGGTGTGGTAGCAGATTCCTGTAATCCTAGCTACTGGGAGGCTGAGGCATGAGAATCACTGAACCTGGGAGGTGGAGGTTGCAATGAGCCATGATCATACCATTGGACTTCAGCCTGGGTGACAGAGTGAGAATCCATCTCAAAAAATAAAAAGAAAGAAAAAGAGAAGGCATATAAATCTAGTTTCTCTATGTTTGTGATTTTTTCAAGTGTTGCCTGTATTAATTCATTGGAGATTGCAAAATGGTGCCTTAATTCTATAATTTTATTTTATTTTATTTATTTATTTTGAGACAGGATCTTGCTCTGTCACCCAAGCTTTAGTGCAGTGGTCGGCTCACTGCAGCCTCCACCTCCAGGGTTCAGGCGATCCTCCTACTTCAGCCTCCTGAGTAGCTGGGACCACAGGCGCAAGCCACCACACCCAGCTAATTTTTTTTTTTTCTTTTGTAGAGATGGGGTTTTGCCATGTTAGCCAGGCTGGTCTTGAACTTCTGAGCTCAAAGCGATCTTCCTGCCTCGGCCTCCCAAAGTGCTGGGATGACAGGCGTGAGCCACTGCACCCAGCCCTAGTCTTCATTTCTACAATGATTTTTTCTTGTATATCCAGTTCTTTCCTCATTCCTTTCAGAATTAGTTCTGTCATCTCGTTTCTGAGTTTTTCTAATTCTGATGTATGTTCTTTTTTTTTTTTTTTTTTTTTTTTTTTTTTTGAGGCGGAGTCTCGCTCTGTCGCCCAGGCTGGAGTGCAGTGGCGCGATCTCGGCTCACTGCAAGCTCCGCCTCCCTGATGTATGTTCTTTCATGTATTATATCATTTTTTTGGTGTCCTTTAGCTTGTTTGTAGTTTTGATATGCTTTGTGGCACATCTTTTTGGTGCACTTTCATTGTCTGTAGTAATGTTATTCTTCTGGTTCTTTTATTTTTTAAGAAGGCTGGAGTACAGTGGCCTGATCACAGCTCACTGCAGTCTCGACCTCCTGGGTTCAAGTGATCTTCCCACCTCAGCCTCTTGAGTAGCTGGACCACAGGCATGTGTCACAGGCATGTCACCACGCCCAACTAATTTTTGTATTTTTAGTAGAGACAGAGTTTCACCATGCTGGCCAGGATGGTCTTGATCTCTTGACCTCATGATCCACCCACCTCGGCCTCCCAAAGTGCTGGGATTATAGGCGTGAGCCACCACGCCCAACCCTTTTTTTTTTTTTTTTTTTGTAGACAGTCTCACTCTATTGCCCAGGTTGGAGTGTGGTGGCACGATCTCAGCTCACTGCAACTTCTGCCTCCCGGGTTCAAGCGATTCTCCTGCCTCAGCCTCCCGAGTACCTGGGAGCCAAGTAGCCACCACGCCCGACTAATTTTTGTATTTTTAGTAGAGACGGGGTTTCACCATGTTGGCCAGGCGGGTCTCGAACTCCTGACCTTAAGTGATTCGCTCACCTATGCATCCCAAAGTGCTGGGATTACAGGCATGAGACACTGTACCCAGCCTTGACTTTGCTACTTTTCTATTGCTCATTTTATGTGAAATTAGTTTTTTTGAACTGAAAGAATGAGGTGAAGTTCAGGAGAGTTTTTATAACATTATAGAGCTCCCTCATCTGTTGTTGCCTGTGGCACCCTTCTGCAATTTCCTGGCTCTGTTCCCCTCCTCCATGTCGGTCTTTAGCTCCTCATTTTTCCTCTGTTGTCCTCATCCTACTACATATTGATTCCACTCAGAGCTATTTTCTTTCTTATTTTTATTTTTTGATTAAGTGTCTCATTCTGTCACCCAGGCTGAAGTGCAGGTAGCAGTATCTCTGCTCACTGCAGCCTCACCTTCTGGGCTCAAGTGATCTTCCCACCTCAGCCTCCTGAGTAGCCAGGACCACAGGCGTGTGCCACCACACCCAGTTTTTTTAATTTTCGTAGAGACGGGGTCTTGCTATGTTGCCTGGGCTAGTCTCAAACTCCAGGGCTCAAGTGATCCTTCTGTCTTGGCCTCCCAAAGTGCTGGGATTATAGGCAGGAGCCACTGTGCACATCCTCTCTCCCAGGAATTTATCCTCAGTGTGGGGCATGGTCATAGAAGGAAGCCCTCGTGGGTCAGTTTTGACAGTTTATAGGGAACCAGACCTGTTCCTGCCCTTTAGTCCTTCCCACTGTGGGCTCCTTTCACTCACCTGCTATTTCATTTCATTTTATTTTTTATTTATTTTATTATTATTATTTTTGAGATGGAGTCTCGCTCTGTCACCCAGGCTGGAGTGCAGTGGCCCGATCTTGGCTTATTGCACCCTCTGCTTCCTGCCTTAGCCTCCTGAGTAACTGGGACTATAGGTGCCTGCCACCACTCCTGGCTAATTTTTTGTATTTTTAGTAGAGACGGGGTTTCACCGTGTTAGCCAGGATGGTCTCAATCTCCTGACTTCGTGATCTGCCTACCTCAGCCTCCCAAAGTGCTGGGATTACAGGTGTGAGCCACCGCGTCCAGCCTCATTTTATTTTTAAAATTAATTAATTTATTATTTTATTTTATTTTACTTTGGAGACAGAGTCTCACTCTGTTGCCCAGGCTGGGGTGCAATGGCGTGATCTTGGCTCACTGCAACTTCTGCCTCCTGGGTTCAAGCAATTCTCATGCCTCAACCTCCCAAGTAGATGAGATTACAGAGGTGTACCACCAAACCTGGCTATTTTTTTTTAATTTTTAGTAGAGATGGGATTTTCACTCTCTTGGCCAGGCTGGTCTTAAACTCCCGACCTCAGGTGATCCACCTGCTTTGGCCTCCCAAAGTGCTGGGATTACAGGCATGAGCCACCACACTTGGCCTGTTGTTTTTTTTCCCTTAACTATACATTTGCTGTCTCAGTTTTTATTTGGGAATTCAAAGAGATTGAAAAGCTGCTACCATAGCCATCATCTTCCCAGATCTCCTCCCTTTGTCCTTTGATGTCTGTAGGATCTATAGTGGCATCCTCTCATTCCTGATATATACTTTGTGCTTCTTCATTTTATTCTTGGTTAATCTTGCTAGGAGTGTATCTATTTTCTTAATCTTTTTAAAGGACCATCTATTGGCTTTGTTAATTTTCTCAGTGTTTCTCTCTTTTTCGTTTCATTGAATTTTACTTGATCTTTATTATTTTCTTCTTTCTACTTTGGTGTTTGTTTTGTTTGTTTGTTTGTTTTTGTTTTTCTTTTGTTTTGTTTTGAGGCAGAGTCTTGCTCTGTCACCCAGGCTGGAGTTTAGTGATGTAATCACAGCTGACTGCAGCCTCCACTTCTTGGGCTCAAGGGATCCTCTCACCTTAGCCTCCTTAGTAGCTCAGATTATAGGTATGCACCACCACTTTCAGCTAATTTTTTATTTTGTATGGACAGGGTCTTACTATGTTGCCCAGGCTGGTCTCAAACTCCTGGCCTCAAGTGATCCTTCTGCCTCAGCCTTCCAAAGTGCTGGGATTACAGACATGAGCCACCATGCCCAGCCTCCTTCCTTCTACTTTATATTTAATTTGCTCAGCTTCCTACAGCTTCTGCGTTTTATTTTTATTTTTTACATTTATTTGTGTATTTATTTTTGGGATAGAGTCTCACTCTGTCGCCCAGGCTAGAGTGCAGTGGTGTGATCTCAGCTCACTGCAACCTCTGCCTCCTGGGTTCAAGCGATTCTCCTGCCTCAGCCTCCTGAGTAGCTGGGACTACAGGCGTGCCCCACCACAGCCAGTGAATTTTTGTATTTTTTTTTTTTAATTTTTATTTATTTATTTATTTTTTGAGACGTAGTCTCACTCAGTCGCCCAGGCTGGAGTGCAGTGGTGCGATCTCAGCTCACTGCAAGCTCCGCCTTTCTCCTGCCTCAGCCTCCCAAGTAGCTGGGACTACAGGCGCCCGCCGCCACGCCCGGCTAATTTTTTGCATTTTCAGTAGAGATGGGGTTTCACTGTGTTAGCCAGGGTGGTCTCCATCTCCTGACCTCGTGATCCACCCGCCTTGGCCTCCCAGAGTGCTGGGATTACAGGTGTGAGCCACTGCGCCCGGCCGAATTTTTGTATTTTTAGTAGAGACAGGGTATCACCATGTTGGCCAACCTGGTCTTGAACTCTTGACCTCAAATGATCCACCCACCTCAGCCTCCCAAAGTGCTGGGATTACAGATGTAAGGCACCTTGCCTGGATTATTTTATTTTATTATTTGAGAGAGGGTCTCACTCTGTCACCCAGGCTGGAGTGCAGCAGTGTGATCTTGGCTCACTGCAACCTCTGCCTCCTGGGTTCATGCGATCCTCCCACCTCAGCCTCCTGAGTAGCTGGGACCACAGGTGCATGTCACCATGCCTGACTAATTTTTGTATGCATATATATATACACACACATACATATATATATGTGTATATATACACACATATATAATACACATATATATATATATTTGTTTGTTTGTTTGTTTTTGTAGAGACAGGGTTTTGCCATGTTGTCCAGACTGGTCTCAAACTCCTGGATTCAAGTGATCCACCTGCCTCAGCCTCCTAAAGTGCTGGGATTATAGGAGTGAGCCACTGTGCCTGGCCCTCCAGCTTCTCAAGGTAGAAACTTAGATCATTAGACAATTGATTTTAAGCCTCTATTCTCTTATAAGCTATAAATTTCTCTCTAAGCATTCTTTATCTACACTGTATTCATTTTTACTATTGTATTTTATTATTGCTCAGTTAAAAATGTCTTACAGCCAGGAGTGGTGTCTCATGCCTGTAATACCAGCACTTTGGGAGGCTAAGGCAGATGGCCACGAGTTCGAGACCAGCCTGGGCAACAAAGCAAGGCCTTGGCTCTACTAAAAAGTAAAATTAAATTTAAAAAATTATTGGCCGGGCGCGGTGGCTCACACTTGTAATCCCAGCACTTTGGGAGGCCCAGTTGGGAGGATCACAAGGTCAGGAGATTGAGACCATCCTGGCTAACATCGTGAAACCTTGTCTCTACTAAAAACACAAAAAAATTAGCTGGGCGTGGTGGCGGGCACTCGTAGTCCTAGCTACTCGGGAGGCTGAGGCAGGAGAATGGCATGAAACTGGGAGGCGGAGCTTGCAGTGAGCCAAGATGGCACCACTGCACTCCAGCCTGGGCGACAGAGTGAGACTCCGTCTCAAAAAAAAAAAATTATTAATAGCAAAACATGGTGGTGCACACCTGTGGTCTCAACTATTCAGGAGGCTGAGGTGGGAGGATCACTTGAGTCCAAGAGTTGAAGGCTGCAGTAAGCTGTGATCAAGCCACTGTACTCCACCCTGGGCAACAGAACAAGACCCTGTCTCAATTTTTTTTTTTTTTTTTTTTTTTTGAGACAGAGTTTTGCTCTTGTTGCCCAGGCTGGAGTGCAGTGGTGCAATCTCGGCTCACTACAACCTCCACTTCCCAAGTTCAAATGATTATCCTGCTTCAGCCTCCCAAGTAGCTGGGATTACAGGCATGCGCCACCATGCCCGGCTAATTTTTTTGCATTTAGTAGAGACAGGGTTTCATCATGTCGGCCAGGCTGGTCTCGAACTCCTGAACTCAGGTGATCCACCTGCCTCGGCCTCCCAAAATGCTGGGATTACAGGCATGAGCCATCACACCCAGCCTCAAATTTTTAAAAACACAAAAATAAAATAAAATTCTTATAATTTCCTTTGTTATTTCTTCTTTTCCTGTGGGTTAATTAGGAGTCTTTTTTTCTTTTTTTGAGTCAGGGTCTTGCTCTGTAGCCCAGAATGGAGTGCAGTGACATGATCACAGCTCACTGCAGCCTCAACCTCCTAGACTTAAGTGATCCTCCCACTTCAGCCTCCTGAGTAGCTAGGACTAAAGGCATGTACCACCACTCCTAGCTAATTTTTTATTATTTGTGGAGACAGGGTCTCACCATGTTGCCCAGGCTGGTCTCAAACTCCTGGTCTCAAGAAATCCTCCTGCCTTAGCCTCCCAAAGTGCTGGGATTACAGACATGAGCCACTGCACCCAGCCTAGAAGTATACTGTTTAACTACCAAATATTTCAGACTTTTCTAGAAAGTCTATTCTTACTGATTTCTCATGTAATTCAGAGAACATATTCTGTAAGTTGTTGATTTTTAAAAATTTATTCAGACATGTTTTATAGCCCAGAATGTGGCCCATCTGGGGAATGTTGCTTACCCCATTGAAAAGAACATCAATTCTTCAGTTGTTGGGTATTCTGCAAGTGTCAATTTGATCAAATGTTTGATAGTATTGTTCAAATCTTCTATATATTTGCAGAATTTTTGTCAACTTGTTCTGTCAACAGATGAAACAAACAGAAAACAAGTAGCAAATGGAAGCCTTAAATCTAAACATGTCAATGATTACACTAAATGTAAGTGGAATAAACACTGCAGTTAAAAAACAGACTGTCAGACTGAAAAAAGAGCTAGATTCATGTGCTGTCTACAAGAGGGATTTTATTTTTAGTTTTAGTTTTTTGAGGCAGTGTCTCATTCTGTCACCCAGGCTAGAGTACAATGGTGCATTGATGGCTTACTGGTCTTCAACCTCCTGGGCTCAAGTGATCCTCCCACATCAGCCCCCCAACTAGCTGGGACTACAGGTGCACACCACCACATCTGGCTGATTTTTGTATTTTTTAAATAGAGATGGGGTTTCACCATGTTGCCCAGACTGGTCTTGAAATCCTGGGCTAAAGCAATCCACCTGCCATGGCCTTGCAAAGTGTTGGGATTACAGGGATAAGCCACAATGCCTGGTCAAGAGATGAATTTTAAACACAAAAATACAAATACATTGAAGGTAGATGGTTGGGGCAAATACATCATGTAAACACTAATCAAAGGAATGTGGGAAATTAGTATTAGGCAAAATAAACTTCAAGAAAGGAGTATTACCAGAGAAAAAGAGGGACATTTTAAAATGATAAAAGGACCAATACATGAAAAATACTTAAAAATTTAAACTTTATGGACCGGGTACAGTGGGACACGCCTGTAATCCCAGCACTTTGAGAGGTCGAGGCAGGTGAATCACCTGAGATCAGGAGTTTGAGACCAGCCTGACCAACAGGGTGATACCCCATCTCTACCAAAAATACAAAATTAGGCCTGGCGCAGAGGCTCACACCTGTAATCCCAGCACTTTGGGAGGCCGAGGTGGGTGGATCACAAGGTCAACAGGCTAGTTTGAGACTAGCCTGGCCAACATGGTGAAACCCTGCCTCTAGTAAAAATACAAAAATTAGCTGGATGTGGTGGCAGGCATCTGTAATCCCAGCTACTTGGGAGGCTGAGGCAGGAGAATTGTTTGAACCCAGGAGGTGGAGGTTGCAGTGAGCCGAGATCATGCCATTGCACTCCAGCCGGGGTGACAAGGCCACACTCCATCTCAAAAAAAAAAAAAAATTTGCTGGGTATGGTGGCACATCCCTGTAATCCCAGCTACTCAAGAGGCTAGGCAGAGACAAGAGAATTGCTTGAACCAGGGAGGCGGAGGTTGCGGTGTGCTGAGATTGCACCATTGCACTCCAGCCTGGGTAACAAGAGTGAAATTTCGTCTCAAAAAAAAAAAAAAAAAAAAATTAGCCAGGCATGGTGGCACACACCCGTAATCCCAGCTACTCGGGAGGCTAAGGCAGGAGAATTGCTTGAACTGGGGAGGCAAAGGTTGCAGTGAGCCGAGTTGCACCACTCTACTCCAGCCTGGGTGACAGAGCGAGACTGTCTCAAAAGAAAAGAAAAGAAAAGAAAAGAAAAGAAAAAGAGTAATACACCCAGGACTGGAGTTGGAGTTTTATTATTATTCAAGTCGGTCTCCCTGAGCATTCGAGGATCAGAGTTTTTAAAGATAATTTGGCAGGTAGGGACTTGGGAAGTGGGGAGTGATGATTGGTCAGGTTGGAGATGGAGTCATAGGGGTCAAAATGAGGTTTTCTTACTGTGTTTTGCTCCTGGGTGGGATGGCAGCACTGGGTGAGCCAGATGACTGGTCTGGATGGCGTCAGCTGATCCATCCAGTGCAGGGGCTGCAAAATATCTCAGGCACTGATCTTAGGGTTTACAATAGTGATGTTATCCCCAGGAGCAATTTGGGGAGGTTCAGCCTCTTGGAGCCAGAGGTTGCACGATCCCTAAACCATAATTTCTAATCTGGTAGCTAATTTGTTAGTCCTGTGTATTGCTCCATTTTCACACCGCTTATAAAGACCTACCCACCAATGGGAAATTTACAAAAGAAAGAGGTTTAATGGACTTACAGTTCCACATGGCTGGAGGCCTCACAATCATGCTGGAAGGCAAGGAGGAGTGAGTCATGTTTTACATGAATGGCAGCAGGCAAAGAGAGAGAGTTTGTGCAGGGAAACTCCCCCATATAAAACCATCAGACCTCATGAGCCTTATTCGCTATCACAGATCAGCATGGGAAAGACCTGCTCCCATGATTCAGTTACCTCCCATTGTGTCCCTCCCATAACATGTGGGAATTCAAGATGAGATTTGGGTGGGGACACAGCCAAACCATATTATCCCTCAAAGGCAGACTTATCCCCAGGCAGGAAGGGGGTCTTTTTGAGAAAAGGCTATTATCAATTTTGTTTCAGAGTCAAACAATGAATTGAAGTCCTTCCCAAAGTTGGTTTGCCCAACACCCAGGAATGAACAAGGACAGATTACAGGTTAGAAGGAAGATGGAATTGATTAGGTCTGATCTCTCTCACTGTCATAACTCCCTCAGTTATAATTTTTGCAAAGGCTGTTTCACTCTGGCCTAGTCCTTTGAGTTATTGCTCTCAGATGTACTATACCTACATATGTTATAAACACCAGAATATGGTTATAGTGTTTGTTTTAACATGTCATATGTCTTTTAAAGAGAATAATTTTTTTAAAGTCAGACTTTTATATTAACCAAAGAAGTTTCCTATTGCTGCTGTAACAAATCGACACAAATTAGTGGTGGAAAACAACACAAATGAATTTTGAGTTTTGGAGGTCAGAGGTCTAAGATATGTCTCATTAGGGTAAAATCAAGGTGCTGGCAGGGCTGTGTTCTTTTTTGGAGGCTTTAATGGATAATCCATTTCCTTCAATTTTCCAGGTGACACTGACTCCTCTGCCTCCCTCTTCCATTGATGAGGATCCTTGTGATTACACTGGACCCATCCAGATAAGCCAGGATAATCTCCCCATCAAAAAGTCAGACAATCGGCTGGGTGTGGTGGCTCATGCCTGCAATGCCAGCACTTTGGGAAGCTGAGGTGGGTGGATCACCTGAGGTCAGGAATTCGAGACCAGTCTGGCCAACATGGCAAAACACTGTCTCTACTAAATATACAAAAATTAGCCGGGCATGGTGGCATGTGCCTGTAAGTCCAGCTACTAGGGGGGCTGAGGCAGGAGGATCACTTGAACCTGGGAGGCGGAGGTTGCAGTGAGCCGAGATTGCACCACTGCACTTCAGCCTGGGCAACAGAGCAACACTCTGTCTCAAGAAAATAAAATAAAATGAAAGTCAGACAATTAACAGACTAATTCCATCTGCAGTATTAATTCTCCTTTGCTATGTAACCTATCACATTCCAGATTCTGGAGATTGAGGCATGACTTTTTTTTTTTTTTTTTTCTGAGACAGAGTCTCACTCTGTCGCCCAGGCTGGAGTGCAGTGGCCAGATCTCTGCTCACTGCACGCTCCGCCTCCCGGGTTTACGCTATTCTCCTGCCTCAGCCTCCCGAGTAGCTGGGACTACAGACGCCCGCCACCTCGCCCAGCTAGTTTTTTTTTTGTATTTTTAAGTAGAGACGAGGTTTCACCGTGTTAGCCAGGATGGTCTTGATCTCCTGACCTCGTGATCTGCCCGTCTCGGCCTCCCAAAGTACTGGGATTACAGGCTTGAGCCACCGCGCCCGGCCAACTTTTTTTTTTTTTTTTTTTGAGACAGGGTCTCTCTCTGTTGCCCAGGCTGGAGTGCAGTGGTGTGATCTTGGCTCACTGCAGGCTCAACCTCTGGGGCTCAAGTGATCCTCCTGCTGTAGCCTCCCAAGCAGCCAGGACTACAGGAACACGCCACGCCACCACACTTCCATAATTTTTGTTTATTTTTTGTAAAGATGAGGTCTCACTATGTTGCCCAGGGTGGTCTTGAACTCCTGGACTCATGCAATCCTCCTGCCTTGGCCTCCTAAAGTGCTGGGATTACAGGTGTGAGCCACCCAGCCTATGAACATCTTTTAGATGCTGTTATTCTGTCTACCACATCCATATATTTACCATTTTTGGTGATCCTCATTCCTTCCTGTAGATTGTTGGGTTACATTTATTTTTATTTTTATGTATTTATTTTTTTAGACGGAGTCTCACTCTGTCACCCAGGCTAGAGTACAATGGGGCGGTCTCTGCTCACTGCAAACTCCACCTCCCAGGTTCAAGTGATTCTACCGCCTCAGCCTCCCAAGTAGCTGGGACTACAGGCGCATGCCACCACACCCAGCTAATTTTTGTATTTTTATTTATTTATTTATTTATTTATTTTTATTTTTTTAATTTATTTTATTTTATTTTATTTTTTTTTTGAGACGGAGTCTTGCTCTGTAGCCCGGGCTGGAGTGCAGTGGCCGGATCTCAGCTCACTGCAAGCTCCGCCTCCCGGGTTTAGGCCATTCTCCTGCCTCAGCCTCCGGAGTAGCTGGGACTACAGGCGCCCGCCACCTCGCCCGGCTAGTTTTTTTGTATTTTTAGTAGAGACGGGGTTTCACGGTGTTAGCCAGGATGGTCTCGATCTCCTGACCTCGTGATCCGCCCATCTCGGCCTCCCAAAGTGCTGGGATTACAGGCTTGAGCCACCGCGCCCGGCTAATTTTTGTATTTTTAGTAGAGACGGGGTTTCACTGTGTTGGCCAGGCTTGTCTTGAACTCCTAACCTTGTGATCCACCCACCTCAGCCTCCCAAACTGCTGGGATTACAGGTGTGAGCCACCACGCCTGGCCTATTTTTATTTTTATTTTTTGGCACAGGGTCTCACTGTGTCACCCAGGCTGGGGTACAGTGGTACAGTCACAGCTCACTGCAGCCTCAACCTCCTGGGTTCATTGATCTTCCTTACCTCAGCCTCCTGAGTAGCTGGGACTACAGGCACACACCACCACTCCCAGTTAATTTTTTTTTTTTGGCAGGATCTTGATCTGTCACCCAGGATGGAGTACAAGAGTATGATCTGGGCTCACTGCAACCTCCACTTACCGGGGTCAAGCAATCCTCCCACCTCAGCCTCCCTAGTAGGTGGGACTACAGGCACACCCACCATGCCTGGCTAATTTTTGTATTTTTTCAGAGACAGCATTTCACCCTGTTACCCAGTCTACTCCTGGGCTCAAGTGATCTGCCCACCTCTGCCTCCCAAAGTGTTGGAATCGTAGGGATGAGCCACCAAGCCTAGCCTGTTATTTTCTTTAGTGTGAAGAATTTTCCTTAGTATTTCAAGTTTGATGGGGATAAATCTACTGTTTTTGTTGATTTTAAATTGTCTGTATTTTGTTTTCATTTTATTTTATTTTTTAATTAAAGGCTGGGCACAGTGGCTGACCCCTATAATTCCAGCACTTTGGGAGGCTAAGGTGGTAGGATTGCTTGAGCCCAGGAGTTTGAGACCACCCTGGGTAACATACTGAGACCTTGTCTCTACAAACAATCAAAAAATTAACTGGGCATGGTCATGCATGCCTGTGGTCCTAGTTACTTGGGAAGCTGAGGTGGGAGGCTTGCTTGAGCCCAGGAGGTCAAGGCTACAGTGAGCTGTGATGGCGCCACTGCACTTCAGCCTTCGTGACAAAGCAAGACTCTGGAAAAAAAAAAAAAAAAAAAAGACCTACTGTAATGCCACATCATCTCAATATATAGAATGTTTTCATCCTAGATTGGACACAGTGGCTAATGCCTATAATCCCAGCACTTTGGGAGGCTGAGGCAGAAAGATTAGCTCAGGAGTTTGAAACCATCCTGGGCAACATAGTGAGACCTCCAACTCTACAAATAATTAACAAAATTAGTCAGGAATGGTGGCACATGCCTATGGTTCCAGCTACCTGAGAGGCTGAGGTGGGAGATTGAGCCTGGGAGGTCAAGGCTGCAGTGAGCTGTGATAGTGCCACTGAACTCCAGGTTGGACAACACAGTGAGATCGTGTCTCGAAACTTTTTTTTATGCCGTTTGCAGAATTTTCCTCTGAAGAACAGCTTTTGTTCTGGCAGGGAGCTAATTTGGCTAGATTTTTAATTCCAAATCAATCATCTGCAGCAGAGGGCAGAAGCTAAAATCTTCATCCAGTTCTACCTTCTACCTGCTGCTTTTTTTTTTTTTTTTTTTTTTTTTTTTTTCTGGGTTTCTTGTTACCCCTGCACAAGTATACGTAAGCAGTCAACCAAGGAATTGGGAGGACTTGTCTTACCCAAATGTTGGGGCTCACCCCCTCTGCAACACTCTCCTTTTTAGGATTTCTCCTGTAACTTTTTGGTTGCCCTGCCTGCCTCAAACTCTGTTCCCTGACACCTCAAGGTAATAAAGCTGTGTCTTCACACCAGAGTTCCTTGCAGATTGGGGAATGCCCTAAGCAAGAGGCCACAGCTTCTCTAATCTCACCAGTTGCAGTTGTATTTGGCCACTGTCCAGTGCCCTGGAATAATTGGTTTTTCAAAATATTTTTTTCCCTGGAGTTTGTCATTGTTATTTGTGGGAGGGTTAATCTGACTACATTTATTTGCTATTACTGGAAACTAGAACCAGAAATATTTATTTATTTATTTATTTTTGAAACAAAGTCTCGTTCTGTCGTTCTGGCTGGAGTGCAGTGGTGTGATCTTGGCTCACTGCAACCTCTGCCTCCTGAGTTCAAGTGACTCTCCTGCCTCAGCCTCATGAGTAGCTGGGATTACAGGTGCCTGCCACCACGCCCGTCTAATTTTTGTGCTTTTAGTAGAGACAGGGCTTCACCATTTTGGACAGGCTGTTCTCAAACTCCTGACCTAAAGTGATCTGCCCGCCACAGCCTCCCAAACAATTAATACTTAATTAAAACGATATTTCTCTCCAGAATTCTTTGTTTTGAGATAGTGTCTTGCTCTGTCCTCCAGGTTGGAGTGCAATGGCACAATCTCGGCTCACTGCAGCTTGACCTTCCAGGCTCAAGAGATCCTTCCAAGCTCAGCCTCTGCAATAGCTAGGACTACAGCTGTGCACCACCATGCCTGGCTAATTTTTTTGTAGAGATGGGGTTTCTCTGTGTTGCCCAGGCTGGTCCGGAAGTCCTGGGCTCAAGCAATCCTCCCGCCTCAGCCTCCCAAAGTGCTGGAATTACAGGTGTGAGCCACCATGCCCGACCTCAGAATTCTTGATAACCCTGTGAGGATGGCTTAAGCTATAGTCAGGTGTGTGACCTTGGACAAGTTACTAGCCTATCTAGGCCTGTTTCCTCACTTACAAAATGGGGACAAGAATAAACCTACCTCATAGTCATGAGCATTATATGAATTTTTTTATCTTAGAAGCTCAGAAATGCCTGGTGGTAAATACTATATATATATATATATACCCTTATCATTATTAGTGAGAACCTAGGTTGTGCATGCCGCTGTTGGGTGCTTTACACACATTAATTTACTTGTCAGAATAACCTTCGGGGGGAGGTACTATTCTAATGCCACTTTAGATATGAAGAAACTGACGTTTTGAGAGATTGGATGATTAAATCTAAGACTCCAAACACCACGCTTCCTCCAACGCGGTTTGGCCTTGGAGAGGAAGGCAGCTTCTTTCAAGACATCCCTGAGCGAGAAAGTCGCGTCATCCGGGGACTCCCACTGCCCGAGTCCACCACGTGGCAGTCTGGGCCGAATGCCTCTCCCCACTTTCTGGGTGGGCGAGGCCTGACTCCAACCCCGGCCCTCTGCTATAGACCCGGCACCACTGTAGATGCAATCCAAACTCCCAGAAATGTGCCGCCTTTCATAATCCCCAGTTGTCCACAACAGGTGGTAACTCCTCCGCTGCTCAATGTGGCGTAAATCGTCCCTTCCATAGCTGCGAGACCACAGCTCACCGACCTGGGACAAACGCCCAAGACAGGGGCCGAATTCCAGCTCGCAGGCAGTAATTCTGCCCCGCTCCTCCCCGCCCATTCCAGCTCTTCTAGCCCTGCCCCGCTCCTCTAACCCAACCTCCCCCCGCTGTTGGCCCCGCCCCTCCCCGCCCAGTCCAGCTCTTCTCGCCCCGCCCCGCTCTTCTCGCCCAACCGCTCACCTCTGATGGCCCCGCCCTTCGCCCCCCCACATTCCCCCTCCTGCCCCGCCCTCTCCCCGCCCCGTCCCCGCCCCTTTCTTCTCGCCCAACCGCCCACCTCTGTTGGCCCCGCCCTTCCACCTAAGTCACGCCTCCTAGTAGGTCAATTTAGCTTCTCCAGCTCCACAGCCCAGACTCCTCATTGGGCGCAGCACTATTCCCGCCTCTTCCTTGGGTCGCGAGGGCCGAACTCATCGAACACAGCCAATGGGTGATACGACAGCAGCGCGGCGGGAGGTTCGATTGACCCGGTCTTGGCGGGTCGGTGAGTCTTGGCGGCTGTTAACGCGCGCTTTGGGAAGAGGAAGGTTGAGAGGGAGGTGCTGGGGTCTGCGTCCATCTCTGTCGCTCTTTTCAGCCCCTCCTGGTATTCCCCTCCTAACCTGGGTCTTTTACAGACCCCGCGTGGCTTCCTGCTCGACCTCCCTGAGTCTTATCCTGGTTTCCACCTCCAGCCCTGGGAAATCTCCTTTCTCCGGACTTGCCCTCCCCACCCAGGCCTCGGACTTTCACCACAGCTTCTCCTTCCTGGCCAGTGATTACCCCCCCCACCCCCCCCCACCCCCACCCCGCCCCGCCGCGCAACTACCTCCTCCCTTCACCCGGACTGGGACCATCATCCCCACTCCACTCCGCCCAGTCTGGGACCATCATCCCCACTCCACTCCGCCCAGTCTGGGACTCCACCTGCCTCCTCCCCCAGTCCCACACTAATCTCTGCTTGGTCTCTTCCACTTTGGCCTAATCTCTCGTCTCGGCTTACTGAGGACGGACACTCTCACAGTTTGGGTGCAAACCCCAGTTCCTGGACGGAGTCCCGCCATCCATGCCCCCTCTTTAATTAGCCGGTCCTCTCAATAATGTAGCAGCCCCCTCTGCTGATTAGACTCTGGTCCTCCTACACGCTTAGCCGCTGCCTGCTTTTGACCTTTGGCTCATGGGTACTTGACGTTTTAAACTCCTAGGCCCAGGATGGTAAGTGTGGGCCTAGGGGTGACTGGGAGTAGCCCTGGGTCAGGGTCTGACAGGCCTAGGCTGCAGGATCCTTGCAGGCACTGTTTCCGTTCTCCCCTTACAGAGGAGGAGCTTGGCTCCCAGCCAGCTGGCCAAGAGGAAGCCTGGAGGCGGGTCCTCTAAAGATGAAGACTGGCAACCTGGCCTAGTGGTGAGCACTCAAGGGGACAGGGAAGGGGGGTTTTCTGTTTGGGCAGAAAAGAAGCCAGGACTTGGTTTCTAGGGTTACACAGCCAACTCCAGATGCCTCTTTTGTATGTTCAGTAAACTTTTAATGAGTGCTTACTATGTGCCAGGCATTGAACAAGATTAATAAAATCTTTGTCCTCAGAGGAGTCACTAGAAGCTAATATAACCTCAGTTTTCCTGGTGGGAAAAGGTATTCTAAAGCAAAAGAGCCGGTTGGATTGGACCTTTTGACTCTGTTTGGAAAAAAGGGCTACACAACAGCAATTAGCAGCCTGCTCTTTTGCTCTTTGTCCCCTGCCCAGTGTCACAGAACAGTAGAGTGTTCTGGGCCTCCCTTAGAGTCCTGGGCTCACTTGGGCCTAGATCTGACAGGTTGGGTCCTTCCAGTCCTTGCTCATACTGAAGTACAGTATATTCTATTTTAGGTTGGGCCCTGTGCGCTGCTTCCTGTTTTGGAGGCTTGCTGGGGCTGGCTATGGGCAGGACCTATGTAAACCAAAATAAATAGGACAGTGCAGCATGGACTTCAGAGAATAAGAGCAGTTCAAGAAGTAGGGGCTTGGCCACTGGAACTTTGAAGGAAGGGATCAGCTATGCAAGGACTAGAAGGCACTTTTTGGCAGGAGCAGTGTGCGAATAAGGTGTAGGGTGGGGGTGCTGGTGTTTGTTTCAGGTGTGTCTGATAGGATCACTGAAGCTTCAAATATCCTGGCAAACTGGCACAAGTGGGTTCTTGCCTAATGGCTTGGTGGGGTTTGCTCAATAGTTGTACCGTGGTGTGCAAGGGGCTCCTCTACCTGTGAAGGAGGCACATTGGCTGCCCCTTGCCACGTACATGGGTCTCAGACTTGAACTTGGGGCAGCATTCTCTGCAGCTGGGTCTGCTGTCAGTTGCTGGTTGCTGCTGAAGATGCTTTTTTTTTTTTTTTTTTTTTGAGACGGAGTCTTGCTCTGTCGCCCAGGCTGGGGTGCAGTGGCCGGATCTCAGCTCACTGCAAGCTCCGCCTCCCAGGTTTACGCCATTCTCCTACCTCAGCCTCCCGAGTAGCTGGGACTACAGGCGCCCGCCAACCCGCCCGGCTAGTTTTTTTGCATTTTTTAGTAGAGACGGGGTTTCACCGTGTTAGCGAGGATGGTCTCGATCTCCTGACCTTGTGATCCGCCCGTCTCGGCCTCCCAAAGTGCTGGGATTACAGGCTTGAGCCACCGCGCCCGGCCTGAAGATGCTTTTAGTGCCAGTGTCCTCACGGCCATGGGTGGCCTGAGTGGGGAGTGGCCTCAGTGGCCTGGGATTTGAAGGCAGCTGTACTCTTGCCCCTTGGAAACTCAGCGAAGTGTTTGGTTGCTCAATCATTCCATGGAGCTTTTGGAGTGAAGCTTTGGGGCCACCAGGACTCCATGCTGTTGGTAGACTTGCTTTTCATAGGCCCGTTTTATTTACCTTTTCCATTGCCCCTGCTCAGTTTAGGCAGGTTATTTAACCGCATTAAGCTCCAGTTTTATCACCTCTTAAATAAGGATAATAAATCTATATAATAGAGTAGCTATGAAGATGATACATTGTAACACGCATGAAGAATTTAGCACAGTGCCTGGCACTTAATAAGCACTTCAAGTGTTAGTTGCCATTATGGTGATTTCTGTGGTCTTCTAGACTTTACCTTTCCCAATTCTCTCTCCTAGACTCCTAGGAAACGGAAATCCAGCAGTGAGACCCAGATCCAGGAGTGTTTCCTGTCTCCTTTTCGGAAACCTTTGAGTCAGCTAACCAATCAACCACCTTGTCTGGACAGCAGTCAGCATGTAAGCCAGAACTGCAACCTGCATGTATATGTCTGCGCCCAGTCACTCAGCCTAGGTAGACTCCTGTCCCTGTAGACTCCTGTCCCTGTAGACTCCCTCAGTACTTTCTAGAGTGGCCAGAAGACACACATCTGTGGGGGCTTTGGACCTGCCCACAGCTGCTGGGGCCTGCTTAGAGAGGTGTGCCTAACTTGTGCCTGGTTTATAGTAGCTACATGGGCACCAGATATCAGATGGTTCAGATTCCTGAGGAAAGGAGGGTAAAGGAACTAGGATCCTCATGTCAGCTCAGACTCTGACTCTGTATATGACTTTAAGGAGTACCAGAGTCATATATTTCCTGTAGTAAAGTCAAACTTAATCACCACCATGGCAGGTTCTGTGCATTGCCTCATGTAATTCTCACGTTTTAAGATGAGAAAACTGAGTCTCAGAAGGGTTAAGTAATTTGCTCAGAGTGGGTGGAGCAGATCTGCCTAGCTCCAAAGCTTTTCCACTAAGCTTTATGAGTAATGTTTTGAAGGAAAACTAGGAATACATAATGGAGATTAGTCATTTGTGCATTCAGCAAACATTTAAACACAGTTTTGTGGCCAGGCGGGGTGGCTCACGCCTGTAATCCCAGCACTTCAGGAGGCCGAGGTGGGTGGATCACCTGAGGTTAGGAGTTTGAGACCAGCCTGGCCAACATGGTTAAGCCCCTTCTCTACTAAAAATACAAAAATTAACTGGGCACGGTGTCATATGCCTGTAGTCCCAGCTACTCAGGAGGCTGAGTCATGAGAATCACTTGAAACCCGGGAGGCAGAGGTTGCAGTGAGTCAAGATCGTGCCACTGCACTCCAGCCTGGACAAGAGTGAGACTTGGTCTCAAAAAAAAAAAAAAAAAAAAACCTAACTAAATAAAAACAGTTTTGGGCCAGGCACAGTGGCTCATGCCTGTAATCCCAGCCCTTTAGGAGGCCAAAGCAGATGGATCACCTGAGGTCAGGAGTTCAAGACCAGTCTGGCAAACATGTTGAAATCCTGTCTCTACTAAAAATACAGAGAAAATTAGCCAGGCATGGTGGTACATGCCTGTAATCCCAGCTACTTGGGAGGCTGAGGCAGGAGAATCACTTGAACCCGGGAGGCGGAGGTTGCAGTGAGCCAAGATCGTGCCATTGCGCTCTAGCCTGGGCAACGAGAGTGAAAATCCATCCCAAAAACAAAAAAAAACAACAGTTTTGTGTAATACTTGATAAATATAGATATATCGCATAAGTTATAAAACACAAACACCTGTGAACCCATCAGCCAGGACTAGAACATTGTCAAACCCATAATCCCTTTTCCCTTCTCCAGAGGTAATCACTATCTTGAATTGTATCCATTATCTTTTGCTTTTATGACAGTTTTAGCATACATACAAAAATCACTAATACAGCCTCAGCAACAGAGTGAGACTCCATCTCAAAAAAAATAATCACTAATACATTTTTTAATTGGTTTTATGAACTTTAAAAAATGGTGTTGGGTAGGCGTGTTGGTTCACACCTATAATCCCAGCATTCTAGGAGGCCGAGGTAGGCAGATGGCTTGAGCTCAGGAGTTTGAGACCAACCCAGGCAACATGATGAAACCCCATCTCTATCAAAAATACAAAAAAAAATTAGCTGGGCATGGTGGCGTGTGCCTGTTGTCCCAGCTACCTGGGAGGCTGACATGGGAGGATCGCTTAAGCCTAGGAGGCAGAGGTTGCAGTCAGCTGAGATCGGCACCATTGCACTCCAGCCTGGGTGACAGAGCTTTTGACCCCATCTCAAAAGAAAGAAAATGGTATTAAAATGGTGTGTAATCTTCTGGGACTGTTTCATTCAGGATTTATTCGAAGTTGTCCTGTGTAACTACATGGCATAAGTGCAGTTGTGGGAGTGCATAACAGGAGACCTACGGGTCTGGACATTGGGGAAGACCTGCCTCTGAAAGATGTGCTGTTAAGTCTTGAAAGATATGAGGGGTTAGACAGGTGAAGAGAGTGGAAAACATTCTTATTTATTTATTTATTTATTTTTTGAGACGGAGTCTCGCTCAGTCGCCCAGGCTGGAGTGCAGTGGGGCGATCTGGGCTCACTGCAAGCTCCGCCTCCTTGGTTCACGCCATTCTCCTGCCTTGGCCTCCTAAGTAGCTGGGACTACAGGCGCCTGCCACCACGCCAGGCTAATTTGTTTTGTATTTTCAGTAGAGACAGGGTTTCACCGTGTTAGCCAGGATGGTCTCAATCTCCTGACCTCGTGATCCGCCCGTCTCGGCCTCCCAAAATGCTGGGATTACAGGCGTGAGCCACCGTGCCCGGCCAGGAGTGGAAAATATTCTAATAGAAAGAACAGCTTATTGGAAAGCCTGGCAACAATAGAGGCAGGTACTGAAAAGAGAGTGTGGGCAGTTGGGGGATGGTGGTGAGAGATGAGAGTTGGAGAGCTATGCAGAGGCTAAGAGTGGAAGGCTTTTCAGAAGCCATGCTAGGAGAGTCTGGACTAAGGTCATTGAAGAGCTTTAGAAGTGTTTTAAGTGGGGGTGGGAGGTAACAGCAGTGTAGAATATCTTTTGGATGCGGAGAGACTGGAGGTAGGGAAACAGTGAGAAAGCTATTGCAGGTGGCCAAGCAAGAGAGAATTATGCCCTGGACGTGGGTTTTAGGGGAATGGGGAATGGGAAGAAGTAGGTGGATTTTGAGAGATACTTAAAAATGACAAGTGGAAAAACTTGGGATTGATTACATGTGGGGAGAGGGAAAATTGAGGATGAAGTTGGGATTTTAGGCTTGGGCAAGGTAGATGGATGGTGGTGTCATTTGCTGAGATAGGGAACGCAGAAGAGGAATGGCATTTGGTGGGAGGGAGATGGCGGGCACTGTAATCAGGGGGCCCATGAAGTTGAATGTATTATACAAAAGCTATTGTCTTTTAATAGCAAAGTTACAGGAACAGAACAGAAGATAGACAACATTAAAAATGTACTTGCAGGCTGGGCATGGTGGCGCATACCTGTAATCCCAGCACTTTGGGAGGCCGAGGCAGGAGGATCACTTGAGCCCGGGAGTTTGAGACCAACTTGAGCAACGTAGTGAGACCCTATCTCTAAAAAACAATAAATAAATTGGCTGTATGTGGTTGCATGTGACTATAGTCCCAGCTACTCTGGAGACTGAGGTGGGAGGATCATTTGAGCTGAGGAGGTCAAGGGTGCAGTGACACATGATACTGTCACTGCACTCCACCCTGAGTGACAGAGACCCTGTCTCAAAAGGAAAAAAAATACTTGCATATAGGAAAATTCAGAAAAGTATAGTTAATGGGTAGAATCTGCTGTGTGATAAGAATGCTACTAACACTGTTTAGTTGCTGTCAATAAGAAATTGTATTTTAAAAAATCCATTGTCCAGAAGATATGAACAGGTTTGTTTATAATTGTTATAGAATTGAAGTGCTGAAACTTGTTCACTGAAACATTTTGACTTGTATTAATGCTTTACATCGCTACATTTATATTAAGAATTCACACAAAAGGCCAGGCAAGGTGGCTCACGCCTGTAATCCCAGCACTTTGGAAGGCTGAGGTGGGCGGATCACGAGGTCAGGAGATCAGAGATTGAGACCATCCTGGCTAACACAGTAAAACTCCATCTCTACTAAAAAATACAAAAAATTAGCTGGGCGTGGTGGTGGGCGCCTGTAGTCCCAGCTACTTGGGAGGCTGAGGAATGGTATGAACCCGGGAGGTGGAGCTTGTAGTGAGCTGAGATCGCGCCACTGCACTCTAGCCTGGCGACAGAGTGAGACTCCATCTAAAAAAAAAAAAAAAAAAAAAAGAATTCACACAAAAAATAAAAATGGTGGAAAAACTGCAATACCTGATTTCTGTCCCCTATTTTTCTACTCACAGTGATATACTTAGGTATTCCTTTTTTTTTTGAGACAGGGTCTTGTGCTGTCACCCAGACTGGAGTGCAGTGGTGCTATCTTGGCTCACTACCTTACTTACCTCCATTCTCCTTCAGCTGGAGCTTGGTGAGCTAACACTGCACTTAGAGAGCAATGGTGGTCTTTAATTCCTTTTAAAATCAGAAGAAAGGCCGGACGCGGTGGCTCAAGCCTGTGATCCCAGCACTTTGGGAGGCCGAGACGGGCGGATCACGAGGTCAGGAGATCGAGACCATCCTGGCGAACACAGTGAAACCCCGTCTCTACTAAAAAATACAAAAAAACTAGCCAGGCGAGGTGGCGGGCGCCTGTAGTCCCAGCTACTCGGGAGGCTGAGGCAGGAGAATGGCGTAAACCCGGGAGGCAGAGCTTGCAGTGAGCTGAGATCCGGCCACTGCACTCCAGCCTGGGCGACAGAGCCAGACTCCATCTCAAAAAAAAAAAAAGAAAAATCAGAAGAAAAATAATACATAGTAATCTAGCCTGATTATACTATTATATTTATCTTTATACCAACGCAGTCTTTTTTGTTTTTGTTTTTTCTTTTTTTTCATAGGGAGTCTTGCTCTGTCGCTCAGAATGGAGTGTGGTGGCGTGATCTTGGTGCACTGCAACCTCCGCCTCCCAGGTTCAGCCTATTCTCCTGCCTCAGCCTCCTGAGTAGCTGGGATTACAGGCACCCACCACCACGCCTGGCAAATTTTTGTATTTTTAGTAGAGACACGGTTTTACCATGTTGGCCAGGCTGGTCTTGAACTCTTGACCTTGAGTGATCTGCCTGCCTTGGCCTCCCAAAATGCTGGTATTACAGGCGTGAGCCGCTGCATCTGGCCTTTTTTTTTTTTTTTTAATGGAGGAAGGGGCCCCAAAGGCAAAAGTGCCTGGGGCTCACAAGAGTCATAGTGTGGCCTTGGAGATGAGGACATTAGCCTTAGACATGATGATTTTGAAGTCTCTACAGGAGATCTAGGTCTGCAGTCGTTTGCAAATGTGGATGTGGAGTAAGGTATAACTAGAAATATATCTGGGACTCATTGGCATAGATATATTTTATACCTGTTAAATGGATTGGTGAATGTGTAGTCAGAAGATCTGAGGGCTAAACCCTGAGCCCTGGGGAGCACTGACTTTGTTTTTTTTTTTCTGAGACAGGGTCTCGCTGTGTCGCCCAGGCTGGAATGCAGTGGTGCGATCACGGGTCACTGCAGCCTCAATCTCAGGCTCGGGTATTGCTGCCACCTCAGCCTCTGGAGTAGCTAGGACCACAGATGTGCGCCACCACACCTGGCTAATTTTTAAATGATATGTAGAGATCAGGTTGCACTATGTTGCCCAGGCAGGTTTCAAACTCCTGGGTTCTAGCAATCCTCCTGTCTTGGCCTCCCAGAGTGCTAGGATTACAGATGTGTGTCACTGCAGCTGGTTGGGAGCACTGAGCTCTGGGAGTGGGGTGAGGGTTAAAAGGCAGAGGAAAAAGAGCTCGTTAGGGGACTAAAGATGAGATCCCGGAAAGGTGGAGAGTAGTGTCATGGAAGTCAAAGGCAGAAAATATTTGAGAAAGAGTAGCCAGCTTCGTCAAGTAAGATACATGTCCATTGGAATTAGGGTCATGTAGGCCATTCGTGATCTTGGCCAGAGTGGAAGGGGCAGAAGACAGGAAGAGTGGGAGGAAAGAAGGGGAGCTATATAAACTTAGTAGAAGTTTGCCTGTGGAGGGGAGGAGATAAGGAATCAAATGAATATTTATTTTTAAGATAGGAGATAATTAAATCCATTTTAAATACTGGTAAGAGCTAGTAGAGGGAGAGGCTGAGATACAAGAGTGATCAGTCATAACAGAGTGATTCTCTGCAGAAATGGGAAGCTTTAGCCTTGGTGGGGAGGAGGGATGCTGTCATCTATCAGAAGGAAAGATTGATATGAATTATCAGTAACCAAATGAACAGAGAATGAGAGCATGCTCCCTCCCTGCCCCCTCCTATAAAGACTGGTGAGTCACCAGACCAGATCCCTGAAGGTTGGCCATTCTTTTTTTTTTTAATTATTTATTTTTTTTTAAATTTTTTTGAGACAGGGTCTTGCTCTATGGCCCAGGCTGGAGTACAGTGGCGCGATCTTGGCTCACTGCAACCTCCGCCTCCCAGGTTCAAGTTATTCTTGTGCCTCAACCCCCCAAGTAGCTGGGATTATAGGTGCCCGCCACCATGCCCAGCTCAGTGTTTTGTATTTTTAGTAGAGAGGGGGTTTCACCATGTTGGCAAGGCAGGTCTCGAACTCCTGACCTCAAGTGACCTGCCTGCCTGCCTTGACCTCCCAAAGTGCTGGGATTACAGGCGTGCACTGTGCCTGGCCAGCCATTCCATTTTGCAGACTGAGCCCTCAGATGTTTTTGGCCAGGGGTCTCCACATTCTTCCTTGCCAGTTATGCAAGCCTGTAGTTCTCCCTGCAGAACCTATGGTTCCTGTGTTCTATTGAAAGTCTTTTTAAATTTGGAGCATACATTCTTGGATACTCAGAGCCTCAAATCTAGCCTTCTATACTGATAATTTTGAAAATATTTCTGTTTTAGAATTGATGCCATATTAAAAAGAAAATTAGGGTCCATCTCCTTTTCCTCTCATTTGACTTAAGAGTAGCTTTTTTGGCCGGGCGCGGTGGCTCAAGTCTGTAATCCCATCACTTTGGGAGGCCAAGACGGGCGGATCACAAGGTCAGGAGATTGAGACCATCCTGGCTAACACGGTGAAACCCCGTCTCTACTAAAAAACATACAAAAAACCAGCCGGGTGAGGTGGCGGGCGCCTGTAGTCCCAGCTACTTGGGAGGGCTGCGGCAGGAGAATGGCGTAAACCTGGGAGGCGGAGCTTGCAGTGAGCTGGGATCCAGCCGCTGCACTCCAGCCTGGGCGACAGAGCGAGACTCTGTCTCAAAAAAAAAAAAAAAAAAAAGAGTAGCTTTTTTTTTTTTTTCCTTTGAGGCAGGTCTTGCTGTCACCCAGGCTGGAGTGCAATGGTGTAATCACAGCTCACTGCAGCCTTGAACTCCTAGGCTCAAGTGATCTTCCCGCCTTGGCCTTCCGAGTAGCTGGGACCGTGTGCCACAGTGCCTGGGTAATTTTTAAATTTTGTTTAGGGGGTGTGTCGGGCGGGGTCTCACTACGTTGCCTTACACTGGTCTCAAAATCCTGGACTTAAGCGGTCTTCCCACCTCAGCCTTCCAAAGCACTGGGGTTATAAGCATGAGCCACTGCACTGGCCAAGGGTCCTTTTTGTTAGCATCTTTCATAATGATTATCATTGCTGTTCATAGTTACAGTCATGCTAATCAAAAATAGTAAAGGCTGGGCATGATGGCTCATGCCTATAATCCCAGCACTCTGGGAGGCCGAGGTGAGAAGATCCCTTGAGCCAGGACTTAGAGACTGCAGTGAGGTATGATCACCACTACTGTACTCCAGCCTGGGCGACAAAGTGAGACCCTGTCTGTTTAAAAAAAAAAAAAAAAAGTGTCAATAAAGGATTTTATTCACATGCAAAGAATTTTGCAAATAAACAAAAGCATTTGAGTTTTTTGCCAACTTTGCCCTCATGTTATGTTACTTAGTGTGATATTGTCATAGTGTGATATTGTCATGTTATTTAGTGTGATAAGGAAGTTCATTTCTACATACTCGTTTTCTGTCTTCTAATATCACAAAAAAAAATTCATTACTTTTTTTTAATTGAAAGTACATTTGAGGCCAGTTGCGATGGCTCATTCCTATAATCCCAGTACTTTGGGGGGCCAAGGTGGACGGATCACTTGAGGTCAGGAGTTCAAGACTAGCCTGGCCAACATGGTGAAACCTTGTCTCTACTAAAAATACCAAAATTAGTGAGGTGTGGTGGCGTGTGCCTGTAGTCCCAGCTACTTGGGAGGCTGAGGCAGGAGAATTGCTTGAACCCGGGAGGCAGAGGTTGCAGTGAGCTGAGATTGCACCATTGCACTCTAGCTGGGCGACAGAGTGAGACTCTGTCTCCAAAAAAAAAAAAAAAAAAAAAAAAAAAACCCAAAAAACAAATAAAGTACATTTGAGTTTCTAGACATTTATGATGTGTGAAGAAATGAGTCAGAAAACAAAGGTAAAAATATCAGGGCAGGCTTGCTTTTTTTTCCTACTAGACTATGTTTTTTGCTAGAAGGGACATATTTTCATTACTGCTTTTTCCACTAATATATTCCCATTAAAACTACCTTCAGAGTCTCTGCTCTTTATTTCTCTTTGATCTCTTGGGTTCCAGCTCTGGTTTTGTTGAGGTTCATAGGCTATCACAGTTCCGCAAAGGGCTCAGGTGTGTGTGGACCAGACCTTCCATGGGAGCTGTCAGAAGTAGTTCAGTGTTAATTTTTCTGCCTTCTCTACTCCTGCCCCAGCCCCATAGCCCACGGAATAATGCTGTTTCAAGGCAGAAGTGCTTGTAGAGAGGCTTCTTGCCCTTAGGTGGAGGAGTCACCAGTGCTACCTCTCTAGGACCCACATGTCTACCTGCTGTCACCCTTGTCCCACTTGCTTTTTCTTAGTGTTGGGCTTAGCTTCTCTCTCATGTCCCTTTCGCATGTTCCTTCTCTTGTGCTTTACATGGCAGGAAGCTGCTGGGTCTGGGCTGATCTGTATGGCTGTACTCAGACTGGGTGAGAGGCCACATTGCCTACTGAGTACAAGTAAGGACCCTAGAACCAGGAAAGTCCTGCGTTTATAATGGCTTTGTGATTTGAGAAAGTGACTTAATCACCCTGAGCTTCAGTTTGCTCATCTGTAAAATGGGAACACCAGTAATATATGGACCTCATACAGCTATTGGGATTAAATGGTAACATGAATGCAAGAGGCTTAGCTCTGTGTCTAGCATACATTGGTAGCCATCATTATTTTTATTTATATTTTTAAATATATATTTTAAAAATAGAGATAGGGGTCTTGCTATATTGCCCAGGCTGGTCTCGAACTCCCAGACCTAAGTGATCCTCCTGCCTTGGCCTCCCAAAGTATTAGGATTACAGGTGTGAGCCACCATGCTCGGCCTGGTGTTGTTAATATTATTTTATTAATACTATGGCTCCCATTTCCCCTACTATCACTACTCTTTGATGAGCTGTTTAGTTCCCAAGGAGGCTGATGTGAGTATTAGATATATTAGGCAGAACTGATGTGGCCAAAAAAAAAAAAAAAGAATTGTGAGGTATGTGAGGTATGCTTGGGAAGGTGTAGCCCTATATGACAGTGGTTAAACCCAGACATTGGAATTCTCTGTTATTACTCGGGTTGGCTAAGTCTGTGATAGTTGCTTTCCAAGGTGCTATACCCTAGGGAAGAGCTAGGTATGTTCACTGGCATCTTTAATGAGTGAATGGTTTCATGGGTTCTAAGCTTCATGGTTGACTGAGGCTGGGCCCTTCTGCTATCCCTGGATACTTGTAGAACCTTACATAAAGCCTCGAAGATGGACGCTGTTGTACCAAACCTAATGTGAAGCATATCATGATATTGTCTCGTAACATCTCCAATCAGTCCTGAATCCCTGTTTCTCCTTTCTTTTTAGGAAGCATTTATTCGAAGCATTTTGTCAAAGCCTTTCAAAGTCCCCATTCCAAATTATCAAGGTAAAATGGAGGTTTTTCTATTTTTGAAATCAGTCATATGTATGTGTGCCTGAATAAATTAAAAACCTGCTTTTGTAAATACAAGCTTAGCTGGGAATTGAAGGTGCCAGTCCAGCAGTGGCTGTGTTTGGGGTGACCCTCCTGAGGCCTGCATGAAAACTGTGTTAGCCTCAGTAACGGCTGCCAAGACTAACTGCCCCTCATCTTCTTGGTAGAGGTGTCCCAGTGCTCAGAAAGTTCCTGGTGGGCCAAGATGGCTGATGGACCTGGGCTTCATTCAATCCAAGTGCATTCAGTAGCATCTCTTTTATGACGCTGACTGTGTGGGAGGCCTAAATTCTGTTAAGGTTTTTTCCCTGTCTCATATAGGGTACAGCATGATGCTAAAACCGGGGCTTGGAGGAGTAGGGAGGCCAGCTTTCTCTCTCTCTCTCTCTTTTTTTTTCTTTTTTAAAAATTTAATAGAGATAGGATTTCACTATGTTGACCAGGCTGATCTCGAACTCCTGGGCTCAAGCGATCCTCCCACCTCGACCTCTCAAAAAGTGTTGGGACTACAGGCTTGAGACACTATGCTTGGCTGTGGCCAGCTCTCAGGAGCTCTCAGAAAACTCTGTGAAAGCCCCATTTAGAATTTCAGGCCTTCCCAGGATTGTGTTGAGTTGAAATGAACCAGACCTGGCACCTCAGAAGTTTGTAATGGAATGGGAGAAATAAAACAGGAAAAGCTCTGATTCAAAGCAGAATAATTCTGGGGGCTGGGTGTGGTGGCTCACGCCTGCAATACCAGCACTTTGGGAGCCCAAGGCGGGCAGATCACCTGAGGTCAGGAGTTCAAGACCAGCCTGGACAACATGGTGAAACCCTGTCTCTATGAAAAAAATACAAAAATTAGCCAGATGTGGTGACGGGAGCCTATAATCCCAGCTTCTTGGGAGGCTAAGGCAGGAGAATTGCTTGAACCCAGGAGGCAGAGATGGCAGTGAGCCAAGATTGTGCCATTGCACTCTAGCCTGGGCAATAGAGTGAGACTCCATCTCTAAAAAAAGCAGAATGGGATAATGGTCATGTAGAGATGCCCAAACTGAGTTTGGAGGCATTCTCAGAGAGAGAGGGTCATATGGGAGCTCAAGAAATGTTATGTGAAGGACAAGTATTTGAGTTGGGCTTGCTGGAGCTCCTAAACATAGGTTCAGGTGATGGAATGATTATTGGTTTGTAGGTCCTCTGGGCTCTCGGGCATTGGGCCTGAAAAGGGCTGGGGTCCGCCGGGCCCTCCATGACCCCCTGGAAAAAGATGCCTTGGTTCTGTATGAGCCTCCCCCGCTGAGTGCCCACGACCAGCTGAAGCTTGACAAGTATGTGCACTGGTATTTTGTAAGCAGTTCTGGTCCTCTGTACATGCATGCATACTTGGGAGGGTAGAGGGTATTTTGGTGTGATTTCTCTTTAGGATTGGCATGTGTTTTCAGAGAGTAGAGATTGGGGAAGGAGACTGCCTGGGGAAGAGCCTGTGGTCATGTCCAGTGAGTAGGCATTCCTCATCCCCTCCTGCCTTCCCAGGATGCTCACTTAGGAGGAGGAGTGATTGAGGTGATGACATAGGGAACCCATTCCTCTCTGAGCTAACTTTCTAACTCCTAAAATAGGAATTTGCTATGGTTTTATGACTTATCAGCCAAGAAGGTCTTCTCTTAGGCAGCTGCCTCTGTTGCCTCTGGATCGGCAGGACACAGCTTCCTGAGGGTGCTCCCTTGCCCATGTCTGAGCACACTGTTTTCTTTGCTGTGTTTTCTCAGGGAGAAACTCCCTGTCCATGTGGTTGTTGACCCTATTCTCAGTAAGGTTTTGCGGCCTCATCAGAGAGAGGTAAATGAGGGTGAGGGGAATGAGGTGTGGGCTAGGGGCTGAGCCTGGGAGACTACCATCCCTGTGACAGCAGCAGTGTAGGTGCCAAAGTGGACTGAAGGCTGTTATTCTCTAGGGAGTGAAATTCCTGTGGGAGTGTGTCACCAGTCGGCGCATCCCTGGCAGCCATGGCTGCATCATGGCTGATGAGATGGGCCTGGGAAAGACGCTGCAGTGCATCACATTGATGTGGACACTTTTGCGTCAGAGTCCAGAGTGCAAGCCAGAAATTGACAAGGCAATGGTGGTGTCGCCTTCCAGCCTGGTGAAGAACTGGTATAATGAGGTTGGGAAATGGCTTGGAGGGAGGATCCAACCTCTGGCCATCGATGGAGGATCTAAGGACGAAATAGACCAAAAACTGGGTATGGAGCCTTAACAAAGATGGCTGCACTCTCCTGCGTAGCCTGCTGCTTTCTTATGTGTATGCTCACTTATGGCCAGGGGGAAGGGCAATGCAGGGGTAGCAGAAAAGAGAATTTCCATTGAAAATAGTTGAAGTGGAGTCAGTTTACAGGCTAAATTAAAAAACTGTTGAGTTGGTTTTTTTTTTTTTAAAGATTCTGAATTGTTCCCTTGACACCTTTTCTGTTGTAGAAGGATTCATGAACCAGCGTGGAGCCAGAGTGCCTTCTCCCATCCTCATAATTTCGTATGAGACCTTCCGCCTTCATGTTGGAGTCCTCCAGAAAGGAAGTGTTGGTCTGGTCATATGTGACGAGGTACTTGACTCAGCAGTCTGGGTGGTAGGAGAAAATCTGTCAAAATCTCTTCACTGAGTATTGCCTTCCAAGGGCTGTGCTAGTCACTGGGGAATGCTGAAGACAGGATGCTGCCGTGGAGACAAGTGATAGAGAGAGCCTGTGATACCAAAATACAAGATACTGTCTGCCAAAAGAGGGCTTAAACAATGCTTAGAACTCCAAGGAGAGTGAGATGCTGGGGACTGATTGGCTTTGTTGTCTCCAGATAGTATCCCTGGACTAAAGAAGGACCTTGAAGGGTGGGTGGCAGTGTTTAGAGGATATAAACCAGAAAGTGTCTGAGAAAAGTCTTAACTTAGAGATTTATTTTGTCAAGGTTGAGGATGCTCTGGGGAAAAAGAGACACAGGCTACAGTAGGATCTGTAGCCTGTGCTTTTTCCAAAGCGGTTTTTGAGGACTTCAATATTTAAAGGGGGGCTGGGCACGATGATTCATGCCTGTAATCCCAGCACTTTGGGAGGCTGAGGTGAGTGGATCACTTGAGCCCAGAAGTTTGGGACCAGCCTGGGCAACATAGTGAAACCCCACCTCTACCTAAAAATAAAAATATTAGTCAAGTGTGGTGGTGCACCTGTAGTCCCAGCTGCTCGAGAGGCCGAGGTGGGAGAATCAGCTGAGCCCGGGAAGTGAGCAGAGATTGCGCCACTGCACTCCAGCTTGGATGATGGGGTGTGAAACCCTGTCTCAAAACACACATATGGCCAGGTGCAGTGGCTCATCCCTGTTATCAGCACTTTGGGAGGCCGAGGTGGGTGGATCATGAGGTCAGGAGTTTGAGACCAGCCTGGCCAAGATGGTGAAACCCCGTCTCTACTAAAAATACAAAAATTAGCTGGGCATAGTGGCAGGCACCTGTAATCCCACCTACTTGGGAGGCTGAGGCAGAAGAATCTCTTGAACCCAGGAGGCGGAGGTTGCAGTGAGCCTAGATCATGCCACTGCACTCTAGCCTGGGTGACAGAGCAAGACTCCGTCTCAAAAAAAACAAAAAGAAACAAAAACCACATATATACAGACACACATGACCCTTTCTCAAAAAAAAAAAAAAAAACCACACACAAACACACATAAAGGGGCAAGAGCAGGCTGGAGGGAAAGAGAAACCATCAGTTATGCATTCAGCTCAATAAATCTGCATTTTACATACAGTTAAGTAAATAAAGAGTAGAGGAAGAAGTCAAATACACATTTGTCTGGGAGGGAGGATTTCTAGTCTTGTCTTTGTCTTCTACCTGTAAAGATGAGCTGTTTATTTACATTGTCAGGGTGAGGGAGGCCACCTGGGGAGAGGCATGGCCTTCTGTCTACTGCTATCTGTTTAGGAACAAAAGGAAAGACAGTTTTTTGCATGACTAGTTCCCAAGCTTAACTTTTCCCTTTGGCATAGTTTGGGGTCCTGAGATGCCATTTTCCTTCCACAGGGAACAGGTTCTAGAATTAGAGACTTTTATTCATATCCTGACTCTGCCACTTACCAGCAGTGTGACCTTCAACAAGTTACTTTACTAGTTGAACCTCTGTTTCTACATCAGTAAAATGGGGTGATAATATCTGCCTCATAAGATTGTTGTGAGGATTAAATGATATTATTAAGAAAAAGCTCTTATCGCAGTGCCTGGTATGTCATAAGACCTTGGCAAATGTAAGCTCTGGTGGTTATTCCAGGTGGGGGGTACTTGCAAGAACAAAAGCAGAGATAAGAAAGTCCATACACCTTGTAGTAGTAGTTTGTGTTGACTCCTTGTTCCTTCTCTCTGGGATTAAGGGAATATGGCCGTAGTTACTTCCTGGCCTTTTCCAGTATATGTGAATGGCAGTAGAGAGGCTAGTACTTAGGAAGTAGTGAGGGTGGCTGGGAGCTTCCGACTATAGAGAATTTTTCAGGACTTCCCAGTGGACTTGGCGACCCTGAGTCTATAGCCATTGTGTGCAACTTCTGGGGAGAGTTGAGCTCCTTTGTATACCCCTGAGGTTCTAGTGGAGAGGTGGCTGAAAGACTTGGCCCTATCTGTCAACCATTTGGCAGGCTAGGCTCAGCTCTGGGTACTGTAGATAAGGCCAGTTGTCTGAGGAACTTCAGAGAGGGGACAGAGGGAAAAAGCTTGCTTTTGGGTACCATGCTTTCTAGTTGTGAGCTATTTTCTGGTCAGTCATTGTCTGGCTGGTCTTCAGACTCCTAACTTCCTGGTAGGAGTAGGGAAGTTACCAGGTTGAGGTGAGGTACGCATGTTACTGCCCTGTGGTTCGCTGGCATCTGCTTCATCACTGTGGAGGGAGACTATGCCAGGAGCCGGGTCCGAAGCATTGTGGGAGGGGAAGGCAGGCTGTAGCTGTTGAGCCTTTGAGGATTAGGGAGCATCTAAATTTTTTTCTACCTTTTTTTTTTTTTTTTTTTTTGAGACAAGGATCTTTGTTCTGTTGCCCAGATGGAGTGCAGTGATGTGATCTTGGCTCACCACAACCTCCACCTCCCAGGTTTAAGTGATTATCCTGCCTCAGCCACCTGAGTAGCTGATATTACAGGCGTGCACCACCACTCTGGCTAATTTTTGTATTTTTAGTAGAGATGGGGTTTCACCATGTTGGCCAGGCTGGTCTCGAACTCCTGGCCCCAAGTAATCTGTGACCTCGGCTTTCCAAAGTGCTGGGATTACAGGTTTGAGCCACTGTGCCCAGCCTTTTTCTTCTCCTTAGTGTTTTTTTCTTCCCCACTCTGTCCTGTTTTATGAGCTGACTCTGTGCAGGGCACAAGGGATGACGCTGCCTCTTATCACACTGCAGCCCCTTGGCTGTTTACCTTTCTACTTGTTTACCTTTTATTTTGTCAACTGTCAGGGATCTGAGAAACCGAAAGTCCTGAAAAGATAGTCATCTTACTCCAGGAAGGGAGAGGGTTTGTCCTGTTCAGACCCTGGATAGGGAAGGTGCCATTTCAGGCTTTCATGTTCTCAGCTCCCACAGCGTCTTCCTCCCAGCTAACGCATTTCTCTGGAACACAGTTTTTCATAATAACTTCTATGTACAAAATCTTTGATCCTCAATCCAAAGACATGGAATCAGCTCTGGCTTTGCCACTTACAAGCGTGACTTTCCACAGATGAGACTGCTCTGAGATTGTTTCTTCATCTGTAGAGTGGGTGACACAGGGGCTACTTGAAAGGGATATGATCCAGATCAAGAGAAAGGATATTTGGGAGCACTTTGTACAAGTGTATAAATAGCAGCGGGATTGACCTCATCATCATCTCAGTCTTAAAGATTAGGAGACAAACTCAGGGAAGTGCGTGGTGACTTGCCCAGGTTCACCCAGCGAGTACATAGTAAGCTGGAATGTGAATGCAGGTGTGAGATTCCAAGTCATGGCTCTTTTTCCTATCACCCTCTGCCTCGGATGCTTGGTGCAGAAAGAAGCTTGCCTTTGGTATGGAAGGGTTGTCCCTGTGCTCCTCATCGAGACCCATGTGGATCCTTAGTGACTGATCCAATAGGGAACTGGGGTTGGCTTTCTCTTTTGCAGAGACAGGATAGTGTGGTAGCCCATTTCATTTGCTGGGTCATTTATTAAGTGCCTTTTGTGTGTCAGGCCCTGGAGATCTCACAGTGCTGTCCCTCAGGGAGCTTCAGTTTAGAAGATCTAATGGGTGGTGCTCATTTCCCCTGGACGTGTTGGGTGATTTCCTCTGACTTTCAAGTCTCATTTCCCTCTTCAGTTCAGAAGTCTAAACGTTTTTTTAGGGCTAGTACTTGGAGCCTCTAATATATATATATTTTTAAATTAAATTTCTAGGCTAAACACTGGCTCACACCTGTAATCCCAGGACTTTAGAAGGCTGAGGTGGGCGGATCACTTGAGGTCAGGATTTCAAGACTAGCCTGGCCAACATGGTGAAACCCTGTTTCTACTAAAAATACAAAAGTTAGCCCGGCATAGTGGCACATGCCTGTAATATAAGCTACTCAGGAAGCTGAGGCTCAAGAATTGCTTAAACTGGGGAGGCAGGCACATGCCACCACACCCAGCTAATTTTTGTATTTTTAGTAGAGAGAGGGTTTCACCATGTTGGCCAGGCTGAACTTGAACTCCTGACCTCAGGTGATCCACCTGCCTCCGCTTCCCAAAGTGCTAGGATTACAGGCATGAGCCACCATGCCCCGCTGGTTTATTTAATCTTTAATAGCAACATTGGTCATTATTTCATTCTTTCCTTCAACTAACATTCATTGAGCTTTGTCCTATACACTGAAATTATACAGGTGAATCTGACATAGTCTCTGCCTTAAGAAATCCTGGTCTCTGCCTAGTTGAGAAGATAAAGTACCGGAGAGTGATTAGCACTCTAGTACATATATTATGGATGAGGGCAGAGTGGTACAGTGTCCAGACTCTGAGTCATACAGGTCCTGAGTTCAAATCCCAGCTCTGCTACTTTCTCTTGGCATGATTTTGGATAACTGTTTACCTCTCTAAATCTTAGTTTCTTCATCTCTAAAATGGATAATACAATTTCCATTCGTGTGGATTACAGAACAGAATACAGGTAAATTGTTTAGTTAGTACCATGCCTACCACATTAAACGGGTTCACTAAATAGTAGCAGCCATTATGTACATAGTGCCACAGGAGCACAGAGGTGAGAGAGACAAGCAGCCTGGAGTCACTGAGGAAGGCTTTGCATAGGAGGTGACATCTGAGGAACTTGCCTGTGGAAAAGAGCTCTAGGCAGAGAGGTGGCATGGGCAAAGAGACATAAGGAAATCCAGCATTAGGAGTGATGAGGAGGTCAGGCTTCCTGGACTGTGACAAGCTTGGAGAGTGTCATAGAAGTTCACTGGGGTCTCATTGAGAAGGGCTTTGAATGCTAAGCTAGTGAGCTTAAAGAGCTTGGACTTGATGCTATAGATGGGAGAGTCAGTGAAGGGTCTGTGTTTAATTGCGTTGTCAAAGCCTGACTCAAGGGAGCAACACTGATTGCTGATTCTTGGTTGAGTGGTTGAGTTTTGTGCGCCTTACCCAGTGTGGGGCTGGATATAGAAAAGGTACCGACCTGATCTTGCCCATGTAGCTCTTGGAGAAAGAGGGAAGGTGGTCCTTTATGATTTTCTTGAAAAAGGCTTAAAAGAAGTAGTAGAGGAGTGGAGAGAATGGGAGGACAGGACAGGGAGAATAGGGATTGGGGAAGAGATGTAAAGGGAAGCAGAGGGAAGCTCTGTGGCTCTACTAGCTGTGTGGATTCTGGTGGGACATGGAGCCTGGGCCAAGTCCCTTTAACACTGATGGCCCAGACAAGGCCCGGAGTCTAATACAGAAGGCGTCTGGCTCAGAAGGTTCTGAGTTGGGTAGACTGATATAGAGGGAGGACTCCCTGAAAGCATAGGTTTGTCATATGGCCACATGATCTCTGAAGAGTATAGGTAGGCTGCCAAGGCTCTGGAGATGGGGCAGGGAAAGGGATGGAAAGGAACAGAGGGAATCTCTGCTTTATGGGTATAACACTGGTCTGGAAACGAGAGGTCTGTCTTTTGAGCCTAACATTCTCCATAGTCAAGTGGGTAAACCCTGTCTTATGCTGCCCCCTGCCTATTTCCCAAGGCCCTAGAACCTGTAATGTTTTTGTTTTTTGTTGAGACAGTTCCTCACTATGTCACCCAGGTTGTAGTGCACTCATGGCTCACTGAAGTTTTGACCTCCCGGACTCAAGCGATCCTCCCACCTCAGCCTCCCAAGTAGCTGGGGCTATGGGTGTAAGCTGCTATGTCCAGCTCATTTTTGTATGTTTTGTAGAGATGGGGTTTCACCATGTTGGCCAGGCTGGTCTGGAATTCCTGGGCTCAAGTGATCTGCCTGCCTCGGCCTCCCAAAGTGCTGGGATTACAGGCGTGAGCCTCTGTACCTGGCCCGGAATGTTTTTGAGTGCTCTTTTCCTGTCTATACGAGACTTTGCTACTGTATAGAGAATGCCACGTTGCACTCTGAATAAGGATTCTTTTGTAGGGACACAGGCTCAAGAACTCTGAGAATCAGACTTACCAAGCCCTGGACAGCTTGAATACCAGCCGGCGGGTGCTCATCTCCGGAACTCCCATCCAGAATGATCTGCTTGAGTATTTCAGCTTGGTACATTTTGTTAATTCCGGCATCCTAGGTAAGAATCTAGCCTTGTTTGCCACATCAGAGAGGAGCCCTGCCTAGTCTTTGGGAGTATAACTCCAGCTGAGGAGAGAAAGAAGAGAATGCTAGTTATATGTGGGTCACTAGGCACTCTTGTAGGAAGGCTTCTCTTGTCAGGGAGTAGCAAAGCCATTGGGAGGCCTTGGATCTGCTAAGCAATTCAGCAAAGCCCATGTTGGCCATTTTTCCATTGCAGAGGTAGCAGGGGCTATACAGGGTGTGGTGTTATGACGAGCTGAGGGTGGAATTATTATTTTTGCTTCTCACATCCTAGCTCCCTTACAAGAGCTTTGGCCTCAGAGCAAGCTCTGTGTTGGGCAGATGTGTGTTTTTTAAAAATCATTTTAACCATTTTTAAGTGTAACAATTCAGTGGTATTAAGTACATTCACGTTGTGCAACCATTACCATCATCCATCTTCAGATTTTCTTTTTCTATTTGCTAAACTGAAAATCTACCCATCTCCCCTTCCCTCCCAGTGCTTTGAGAGGCTGGGGTGGGAAGATCACTTGAGGCCAGTTCACGACCAGCCTGGGCAACATAGTGAGATCTCGTCTCTACAAAATAAGAAAATTAGCTGGGTGTGGTGGTGTGTGCTGCTGGTCCTAGCTACTTAGGGGGCTGTGATCATGCCATTGCACTCTAGCCTGGGCAACAGAGCAAGGCCCTGTCTCTAAAATAATAATAATAATAATAAAAACTCCTCATTCCTCCCTCCCCTAATCCCTGGCAACCACATATATATTTGTGAAAGGGTGTGTTAGTACCATCCCAACTTGCCAGTGCTCAAGAGTAAGCAGAGAACCTGCTGAGTGGCAAGATTATGACCAAGTGAACACATTTGTGTAACCACCATTAGATTAATTACTAACACTCACTTGGCAGCCCCTTTTCTAATCACTGTCCTCTCCTTTCACCCCAGCAGTAAACTCCTTCTTGACACTATAGGTTGGTTTTGCCTATTTTTGAATTTATATAAATGAAATCATATAGTATGTATTCCTTTATATCTGGTTTCTTTTGTTCAACATTATGTTTATAAAGTTTATCCACATTATGTGTAGCAGTACTTCATTCATTTTCATAATTGCATACTATTCCATGTTATGAATACACTAGAATTTATTCTACTGGTTTGGTTTTGTTTGTTGAGACAGAGTCTCTGTTGCCCAGGCTGGAGTACAGTGTTGCAATCATAGCTCACTGCACCCTCAACTTCCTGGGCTCAAGCAATCCTCCCACCTCAGCTTCCTGAGTAGCTGGGACTACAGGCACATGCCACCACCACTGGCTAACTTTTAAATTTTTTATAGAGATGGGGTCTCACTATGTTGCTCAGGCTGGTCTTGAATTCCTGGGTTCAAATGATTCTCTTGCGTCAGCCTCTCAAACTGCTGGAATTACAGGCATGAGCCCCTATGCCTGGCTTCCAACTTTTTCTGTTTGGATATCTGGTTCACCCTGCATCATATATTGAAAAGACCATTCTTTCCCCCATTGCTTTGCAGGGCTACCTTCTTCATAAATCAAATGTTCATATATGTGTTGCTCCATTTATGGACTCTATTCTGTTCCTCTGGTCTGTTTGTCTCCTTGTGCCAGCACTCCTCTGCTTTATTTACTGTGGCCTAATAAGTCTTGATATTCATTAGTGTGAATATTCTATCTATAGTCTTCTTTTTTATTAAATTTTGACACGGGGTCTTGCTTTGTCACCCAGGCTGGAATGCAGTGGTGAGATCATGGCTCACTGCAGCCTTAACTTCCGGGCTCTAGTGATCCTCCCGCCTCAGCCTCCTGAGTAGCTGGGACAACAGGCACACACCATCATGCCTGGCTAATTTTTGTATTTTGGGTAGAGGTGGGGTTTTGCCATGTTGTCCAGGCTGGTCTTGAACTCTTGAGCTCAAGCAATCTGCTCAGCCTCCAACTATATTCTTACTCCTTAACGTTGTCCTAGATATTCTTGGCCCTTTGCATTCCCATGTAAATTTCAGAATCAACTTGTCAATTTATGCCCCTACTGCCTGCCATACCCACCAAAATAACTCTAACTGGATTTTAATTGGGCTGTATTGAAACATAGATAAATTCTGAAACATCTTTCATTTTTATAATAAGGAACCTTCCAATATATTAATATGCTCTGTCTCTCAACTTATTTAGGTCATCTTTAATTTTTCTCAATGTGGCCAGGTGTGACGGCTCACAACTGTAATCCCAGCACTTTGGGAGGCCAAGGCGGGAGGGTACCTGGAGCCCAGGAGTTCAAGACCAGCCTGGGCAACATGGCAAAATTCCATCTCTACAAAAAAATACAAAAGTTAGCTGAGTGTGGTGGCATGCGCCTATAGTCCCAGCTTCTTGGGAGGCTGAGGCTGTGGTGAGCCATGATTGCCCCATTGCATTCCAGCCTGGGTGACAGGGAGAGAACCTGTCTCAAAAAAAAAAAAAAAAAAAAAAAAAAAAAAAATTGGCTGGGCACAGTGGCTCACGCCTGTAATCCCAGCACTTTGGGAGGCTGAGGCGGGCGGATCACGAGATCAGGAGTTCAAGACCAGCCTGACCAACATGGTGAAACCCCGTCTCTACTAGAAATACAAAAATTAGCCAGGCACGGAGGTGGGTGCCTGTAATCCCAACTACTCGGGAGGCTGAGGCAGGAGAATTGCCTGAACCCAGGAGACAGAGGTTGCAGTGAGCCGAGATTGTGCCACTGCGCTCCAGCCTGGGTGACAGAGCAAGACTTCAATTTAGGAAAAAAAAAAAAAAAAAAAATCCACTCTGGCCATGTTTGTCTTTTTAGTGGACTATTCAGTCCATTTACATTTACTCTAAGTAATTATATATTTGGATTTTCACCTATCATCTCACTATTTGGCCTTTCAAGTCTTCACTGCTTTGATACCTCTCTGATCTGTTAAACAGAAATTGGCCTATATTTTGTTTAGCCTTGTTCTTGGTAGGAAGGCTGTTGTGAGAAGGTAGTCTGCCATCACTAGCTGTGGGAAAATCATTCCTTTTCCACATTCTTCTGTTTTCCTTCTCTCCTGTTTTTAGGGACTGCCCATGAATTCAAGAAGCATTTTGAATTGCCAATTTTGAAGGGTCGAGATGCTGCTGCTAGTGAGGCAGACAGGAAGCTAGGAGAAGAGCGGCTGAGGGAGCTCACCAGTATTGTGAATAGGTAATGACCTCAAGCAAAGTCATTAGAATTGCCTCCCAAACCATCCATGGCCAGTCCTTTGGGGGCTTTGCCTGTCTAGAGCCCTCAAAGGCTGAGATTCTAGGAAGGGAGTGGGATCTGTGTCCTAACTACGGCCACTGAATAAACAAAGGAGTCTTGGAGGCGAAGTTCCTGCTTTCTTTCTAGCCTGGGCTCTGTGGTCTGGTTTTGGTCTGTTTATCAGCCTGCTGAGGAAGCTCTTCTCTGATGCTGCTGGACTTCTTGAGCAAAGTATACCTTGAAGCATTACTAGTATTTCCAAAGCTTCCTGTCAGTTTGTCTCAGACCCGAAGCATTAGGCTTTTCTTCCCAGGCCCCATAGTCATTCTGTGACAGGTAGGAGAAGATCTGAAAGGGGCTTGTAGCTCCCAGGCTAAGAGGACTTACTTTTTCATGGGACTTACATAACCCAGGGGGTAGGCACATTCTGGACTCCTTTGTCCAGAGGTGGTATGCACTTAATAGGTTACATTCTAAAGAGTCCTCCTGCCCTTCCCAACAACTGCCTGGCTACCTGGCTACCTCTCCCTACCAATTTTAGATGGCAGGCCGGGTGTGGTGGCTCATGCCTATAATCCCACCACTTTGGGAAGCTGAGGCAGGTGGATCACTTGAGGTAAGGAGTTCGAGACCAGCCTGGCCAACATGGGGAAAAACAAAAATTAGCCGGGTGTGGTGGGGTGCACCTGTAGTCCCAGCTACTCTGGAGGGAGAGGCAGGAGAATCGCTTGAACCTGGGAGGCGGAGGTTGGAGTGAGCTGAGACGCGCCACTGCACTCCAGCCTAGGTGACACAGCAAGACTCCGTCTCAAAAAAAAAAAAAAAAAAAAAAAAAAATTAGATGGCAGGAAGAAGAATTGGTGTTTTCTTAAGATCTGCTTCTTAGGTGCCTGATCCCTATCCTTCCTGGTCTTCCCAGGAGGTCTATGCTTAATTCCATTTAGCCATGTAGCGGTGGGCATTTGGACAAATGCAAGCGGAAACTCCCCTAAGGACTTAGTAATTTACAGCTTGCTTTTCCTGTTAGAGCTCCTGTCTCAATGGGAAGCCTCAGTCTTCTCTTGAAGACTAGGCAGCGTATTGAAGGGGAAGAGAAAGTGCTGCCTGTCTAAGCTAGAATGTTTGGAAGGTCTTTGTTCCCATAACTGAGACCCTGATACAGATGTGTTTGACATAGGTCTGATGAGTCTCTACATTTTTTTTTTTTTGAGACGGAGTCTTGCTCTTATTGCCCAGGCTGGAGTGCGATGGGGTGATCTCGACTCACTGCAACCTCCACCCCCTGGGTTCAAGCAATTCTCCTGCCTCAGCCTCCTGAGTAGCTGGGTTTACAGGCGCCTGCCACCACATTTGGCTAATTTTCGTATTTTTAGTAGAGAAAGGGTTTCTCCATTTTGGCCAGGCTGGTCTCGAACTCCTGACCTCAGGTGATCCTCCGCCTCGGCTTCCCAAAGTGCTGGGATTACAGGTGTTAGCTACTGTGCCTGACCAGTCTCTGACATTTGATACTGTAAAAGAGGGCTAGTCTTGGTCCTTTGGGTGGTAGCTTTTATTCCCGTAGTTAGCATGGCAATTTTACCAGCCTCTTGCCTTTTTACCCTGTTTTCTCTAGATGCCTGATACGGAGGACTTCTGATATCCTTTCTAAATATCTGCCTGTGAAGATTGAGCAGGTCGTTTGTTGTAGGTACTGAACTCAACTGAAAGATCTGGAGTGAGTGGGTCAAAGCCTAGCTCCTGAAGCATGGCTGGACTCTCAAGGTGTTCTCAGAGGACAGGAGGGTGGTCTAGCTTTTTCCACTGACCCAGCTGCCTTTTTTAGGCTGACACCCCTTCAGACTGAGTTATACAAGAGGTTTCTGAGACAAGCCAAACCAGCAGAAGAATTGCGTGAGGGCAAGATGAGTGTGTCTTCCCTTTCTTCCATCACCTCGCTAAAGAAGCTTTGTAATCGTGAGTTGGGCTTGTGTCCTGGTGTCCTCTGTGAGAGTGAGCAAGGGAGGGTAGGTTCCTGTAGTGGCCCGGCGACCCTCACTAAAACTTGTCTAGAGTCATCCTCATAGAGGCCACATGTGATTCCAACCCTACCCAAAGCACGAACCCTGCATTGTGGACTCTGTTTACCAGACCCTTTGCTTTGGAAAATTGAACTCATCTTCTGTCCAGTCCATGCTTGATGACCTGGGATATGTCGACTGTGTTTGTGAGTGCTTGCATGTACACATGCTCATATACAATGTTGGGCAGGAGGAAAAATAACAAAGAAACCTTGCCTGCTCTGTTATAGCTCCCTTCTTGTTGGGAGAACACATTAGTGAGTGAGATTGTCCATCCATTGTCCCAGATGGCACCGACTGTATCCTGTTGGAATTTGGTAGGATGAAGATCAAGCAAGTCTGATATTGAGGAAGGCCTTCTGGGCTAGGCTTCTAGAGGGAGTTCTAGTGAACACTGTTCAGAAAACAAAGTAGCTGGGTTTTGTTTTGTTTTCTCCCAGATCCAGCTCTAATCCATGATAAGTGTGTGGAAGAGGAGGATGGCTTTGTGGGTGCCTTGGACCTCTTCCCTCCTGGTTATAGCTCAAAGGCCCTGGAGCCCCAGCTGTCAGGTGACCCTTTTCCTACCAGTATGTGGGCTTCTCTAGGAGGAGGGTGGGAGATTGTCTTTGTGCTAGGGCTGTCCTGTTTCAAGGCAGGATATCAAAAGTGCCTGGGCCATTGGGATAGCCAGTAGGGGATTGCTGGTTGCTGCTCTTCCCAGGTAAGATGCTGGTCCTGGATTACATTCTGGCGGTGACCCGAAGCTGTAGCAGTGACAAAGTAGTGCTGGTGTCGAATTACACCCAGACTTTGGATCTCTTTGAGAAGCTGTGCCGGGCCCGAAGGTAGGGAAGAGCCTAACCAGGATGCCAAAGGGGATGTACCCCTCCCCTACTGCCCCTCTAGTTCTGATTTGTGGATGTGGGCCAAGATCTGGACACATAAATGCTTTCCCTGAAGATATCTTCCCTTATTGCTGTGATGGCCCCAGCTCAATCTCCAAGTAGAAGATCCCCTAGTCCTTCAGGTACTCCTTTAGGACAGAGTCTTGGCCTCTAGCTCCCTGCCCCTGCCTTTGGGAGCTTAGGGCCTCAAGCATGGTTATTTCAATCCCTTCAGTAGCTCTCACTCTGCTTTCTTGGGTCTTTTTAAAAAAGTTTTTATTTTTAAATTTTTTTTCCCCAATCACTGAAGCTCTATTTTCTTGGGTCTCAAATCCCCCTTCAGGTACTTATATGTCCGCCTGGATGGCACGATGTCCATTAAGAAGCGAGCCAAGGTTGTAGAACGCTTCAATAGTCCATCGGTAAATGCACATCCCCTGTCCTCATACCACCAATGCAGTATCATCAGAATTAAGGATTGATGGAGAAGCGATAAGGGGTTACCTTGATTTTTTTTTTCTTCTTCCCCTAGTGGATATGGTAGGATTTGGCTGGTTGGTGATGGCTGGGCTGGGAACTGACTTTGTGCGTTGAGAAATTGGCTGGTGAGCGGATAAACTGGTGGCTTTCACAATTGGTACTGAGTAGTATAGAGGCATGAGAGAGGAGCTGGTTGGGCTGAGCAGGATCCCAGTTTAGGCTATAAGAGGTTCCTTTTCTCCTGTTTCTTCTCTTTCCAGAGCCCTGACTTTGTCTTCATGCTGAGCAGCAAAGCTGGGGGCTGTGGCCTCAATCTTATTGGGGCTAACCGGCTGGTCATGTTTGACCCCGACTGGAACCCAGCCAATGATGAACAAGCCATGGCCCGAGTCTGGCGAGATGGTCAAAAGAAGACTTGCTATATCTACCGCCTGCTGTCTGTAAGGATGGTGATAGTAGTCATAGTGGGGGTGGGTTATGGAACGAGACCTTCAGGACCATCTTGTTTCTTAGTGCCTCTCTTTGGCCTTTCTGTCTCTAGCAGTAGCCAAGCTATGGGCCCAGAAGTGAGTCCTTTATTCTTCTGTTCTCCCTCCCCTTCTCTCCATCCCATTCCCTCAAACCATTCTTACTGTGCCATCTGAACACTTGTTCAGTACATCCTTTTCACAGGACACCTGCTTCCCTCATACATGATTTCTGCTGTGTCACCAGCCTTGTAGTCTTCTCTCATCCCCTGTCCTATTTGCATTCTCCAAGTTATCAATTATCACCTTCAGACCATCCATCCCATAGTTCCTCTCTTGCAGCTTACGTCGTTGGACTTGACTACCCTCTTTTCTTCCTTGCTGCAGTCCTCTATCCTCTGCTGTATTCCTACTTCCTAATTCATTGATGACTTTGGACACTAGCTCAGCCTTCATTTCTTTCCCAAAGCCAGCAATCATACTGGCTGACCTCAAGGACCATGCGGTTATCCAGCACTCTGGCCTTCATGTTTCCTTGACCTCATCTCAATCCCCCTTCATCTTAACTATTCCTAAGGTCACACTGTGGAACTTGTTAGAACCCAAAACCTTAATAATTGTCATTCTACTCTCACTTCTTGTCCTCCTAGCTTTCACATACCTGCTGTATCTGCTTCAGCCTAATGTTCCAGTAGCCTCTCCCCTTCCCACCCTCCCACTCATCTGGCTTGACTTCCTTGTTTATTTAGCCCAGTCTTCATTGTGCATCCTTTCAGCTACTCTTTTCCCAATACCCATTCCAGTTGGATTATTTGAGCTGTTTTCAGCTTCTACACCAGCTACATTGCATTTACAGGTTGGTACTGCCACAAATTCATGTTCTCTTTTTGAGGTGGGCCATATCTCATTTCCTTCAACCATTTCAAGCATCTACCATTTCTCTCAAATTTCCTGCCTAACTCATCTTCTTTCTACTCACTCATCAGACTCCTTATACCACTGAACCTACCTTCAAATATACTACTGACTTCCTAATTGCCAAAACAGGAGACTATTGATTTTTCCTCTTTGTGTATCTCACACTGTGACTAATCATCCCTTTAAAAATGCTCTTCTAGGCTGGGTGCAGGAGGATCACTTGAGGCCAGGAGTTTGAGGCTATAGTGAGCTAGGATTGTGCCACTCTATCCTGGGTGACAGAATAAAAAAAAAAAAATTTTTTTTTTCCGTCACTTAATCTACATTTCCACTTAGATTTTTAATGAGCACTTTAGAAGTATCATGACTAAACTCATTCCCCTTCTAATTAATTGATTGATTTTGAGACAGTTTCTTTCAGTTGCCTAAGCTGGAGTACAGTGGCACGATCATGGCCCACTACAGCTTCAACCTCCCACCTCAACCCCCTGAAGTAGCTGGGGCTACAGGTGTGTGCCACCACACCCGGATAACTTTTTTCTTCATTTTTGTAGAGAAGGGGTCCTGCTATGTTGCCTAGGCTGGTCTCGAACATCTGGACTCAAGCGATCCTCCCACCTTGGCCTTCCCAAGTGCTGGGATTAACAGCTCCACCACACCTGGCGCCCTTTCTGAATGTTGTTCTTAATGGCTCCATTATCCACCCAACCCAAAACTCGGAATAATCTTACCGGACTATTCTTTTTCCTAACAACCAGATTCCTACCAGTTTTCACTGATTTTTACCTTCTTGAAATTTCCTTAATCTAACCCTGCTCTCCAAGCCCTTCGGAGGTCATGGTCATCTGTCACTTGGATATTGTAGCAGCTTCCTAATTGTTTACTTCTGTCTTATCCCAACCCATTGTTCACATACTGCTTCCAGAAGGAACTTTCCAAAAATTCTGATTTTACTTTTCATCCCTTCGAAGACAAGATTAAGGCCTTCAGCATGGCATCCAAGGTTCTTTTTTTTTTTGAGATGGAGTCTTGCTCTTGTCGCCCAGGCTGGAGTGCAATGGCACAATCTCGGCTCACTGCAACCTCTGCCTCCTGGGTTCAAGCGATTCTCTTGCTTCTCCTGAGTAGCTGGGATTACAGGTGCCCACCACCACGCCTGGCTAATTTTTGTATTTTTAGTAGAGAGGGGGTTTCGCCATGTTGGCCAGGCTGGTCTCGAACTCCTGACCTTGTGATCTGCCTGCCTCGGCCTCCCAAAGTGCTGGGATTACAGGCATGAGCCACCATGCCTGTCCCCAAGGTTCTTTAATGTGGCCTCTGCTGACTTCCCAGTCTCAGCTCTTACTATACTCCCACCAACCTCTAGTTAGCCTGAACTCCTCACAGTCCTCCAATAGGCCAGTAGTATTCCTTTGTTCCTATGCTGGGAATGCCTTTCTTTGTATCTTTTCTTACAAACCATCTATTCATTTTCAAGATTGAGCTTAAGGATAGAGTTTCAAGTTTTCAATACTCTTCTACTCTACCATCCGTATGGACTCCCAGTTATCCTGTACAGATTTCTGTCATTGTATCAACTCTTTAAATGTTTGTCTTTCTCACTATTCTAGGAGCTCAAGGATAGGGGATATATATGATTCTTCTTTGTATCCTAATGTCAGCACAGGGTCTGAAATAGAATAGATACCCAAATGATATTTATTGAATGAATTAGAGTTGGGCTTGGTATGGAAATCTGAAGCTGCAGCAGACAAACCTCAGTTCACCCTAAAGGGATTTAGCCAGGCTCCGGGACCCTTCATTAGTATGGAAAATAGCCTGGGTCTACATGACTATTCATGTCATGTTCTCAGGGGAGAGACTGGGAAAATGGGCCTCAGCTGAGTAGAGATAATGCTCTGGGACTCATACTTTTTATTCATATCCCCTTCCCGGGTAGCTGTGTTTCACCCCTTTGGTTTTCCTGCTCCCTTTTTATGGGGATGGCTAAGCACTGTATCCGTTGACATTCCGCACCTGCTCTTCCCCAGGCAGGGACCATTGAGGAGAAGATCTTCCAGCGTCAGAGCCACAAGAAGGCACTGAGCAGCTGTGTGGTGGACGAGGAGCAGGATGTAGAGCGCCACTTCTCTCTGGGCGAGTTGAAGGAGCTGTTTATCCTGGATGAAGCTAGCCTCAGTGACACACATGACAGGTGGGGAAGTGCCCTAACCATTATCTCTAAGCTACCCACACAGCAGGGAGATGGGTTCCGTAGTGACTTCAGCTGTGCCTTCTTTCCCTAGGTTGCACTGCCGACGCTGTGTCAACAGCCGTCAGATCCGGCCACCCCCTGATGGTTCTGACTGCACTTCAGACCTGGCTCAGTGGAACCACTGCACTGATAAGCGGGGGCTCCAGGATGAGGTACTCCAGGCTGCCTGGGATGCTGCCTCCACTGCCATCACCTTCGTCTTCCACCAACGTTCTCATGAGGAGCAGCGGGGCCTCTGCTGATAACCAGCTGGTCTGGGTGTAGCTCTTAGAGGAAGGAGATAGGGAAAAGGGGTTCCTTGCCCCACAGGGCCCTGTTGAATTTTGTTCTCTGGGAGAAAATCATCAAGAAGGGCTGCATGATGTTTGCCCAAAATTTATTTTATAAGAAAAACTTTTTTGGTTAAAAAAAAGAATAAAGGTATGAAAGGGTTTGAGGCCTGAGAGCAGTGTGGTAAGCCCAGCAGGGAAGAAGCCCCCTATACTTCTCTAAAGCCTGGGTGCCTGCTTGAGGAGGGAAGGCAGGAACCCAGGGGCAGGGGAGGGCGTCTCTTCAGCAATGATGATGACCACTGTAACCTCCTAGCCCAGGGTTCCCAGCATACTGAGTAAGGGGCCCAAAGACACTAAACCCAGCTGTGAGAATGCCTCTTTGCTGGGCCTCATCAAGGCCTCCAGGACCTCAGTGCAAGGGAAGAAGGAAAAAAGAGACAAAAGGTGACAGAAAGAGAAAGATAGAACTGGTGGTTGGGGTTCTGGGCAGCCCATGCTTCAGCCCCTGCAAGCTGATGGTACCGAGCATGAGACTGTGAGGTACGGGCCCCATCACATGGTGCTAACATAATCTGCGAAGGCCTGGGATGAGTCCCATGAGTCGCTAACCACATGGCAGGTAGCCCGGAGTCGCCGGATGGCTTCCCTGGCTGTGACTGCATCCTGGTCCAGCCAGTTTTGGAAGAGGCGCAGGTGACCAAAGGCTCCACGGCCCCAGCGCTCCAGCCGCTTGGCGAACTCCAGAAGCCCATCTGGCTTGATGCAGTTGGAACTGGTAGGGTGAGATGGATTAGATATCCAGGAAGCAGCAAATTCCTGGTCTATATCTCTGTAGCCCCATCCCTTGTCTTGCCCTTCCCCTCATGTACCTGATGTCCAGCTGACAGAGAGAGGAGGATGAATCCTCTGAGAAAACATCTGCCAAGGCCAGCAGGCCAGCATTCCCTGGAGAGAAGGGGAGAAGTGCCTGTCACCTCCACCCAAGAACAGGGAACAAGGGTATCCCAACCCAACTGTGGCTGGGGAGAAGCCCAGCCCTGCTGGTTCCTGAAGCCCCAGCACAGAAATATCTGTATTCCAACTCCCACGTTCCCAATGGAGAGGTCTTTGCCTTTATCCAGTGAGTTTTTAGGTCAAAGGCCTAGCTCCTTTCCCCTCTGCCTCCCCAGGGTCTGGCCCCCACCCAGGCGGTTCCCTGGCAGCCGGAGGCCCTTCAGTGTGGAGTTGCCCTTCATAGCAGCAACCATCTCAGGCAGAAATTGGGCTGGGCGCTTCTCAAACAGACGGCAGAAGGAGAAGGTAATCTCTGTCAAGAAAAATTATAGTAAATTCTGATGGCTGTATTAGGACTTGTGCCGCCCCCCCTACCCCAGTTGGCCCTAGCAAGGGGTATTAACATTGTATAGGCCCAAAAAGAGGAAGGAATTTTTCTAGACTCCATGCAAGGCTGGAACTAAATCAGAATCCAAACCAAAGACTGAACCTAAATGTTCACTATTAGGAGGTTCTCTGCATGGACAATTCTCCATTAACTTTCTTCTTTCCCTATCACTGACCACCCTCTATGCGGGGTTGGGGATCAGAGAAAAGTCTATGAAGGGAGCCTGGCACAGTACATTTTGCCCCACCACCACCATTTTGTCCACCTCTGAAAGGTAAGAGCAACTTCTGGGTGAGGCACTCTAAAAGAGTAATTTTTCATGTTTAGCAGAGGAGGAATTGAGGTTGGGGCTTTTAGAAGGAAAGTCATGCAGGTTCTATATCCATTTTATAGTTGAGGACACAAGGCCAAGAAAGGAGCAGTGGTTTGCTCACTCAGATAATGGCAGAACCACAGTGAAGACCCAGGAAATGTCCAGGTTCTGAATGAGGGACTTACCTTGCAGAGTCAGATTCTGTAGCAAAAAGAGCACCTCGCTCTGACAGTCAGCCAGATTCATGTCATGGAAGCTCAGTCTTTTCAGGGCTAGGTTGTACTCTGGATAGGAGGCAGAGATCATGGACCATGGACCTTAGCTTTCCTAGAGAACAGTGCTAGGTCCCCACCTACTCCTCTCCCTTCACCATTCTGGCTGGGTCCTACCTTTGAGTGTTTGCAAAACAAGCCCAAAATCCTGGGGAGAGGCAAAGGTGGCACTATCCAGGGACAGCTGCTGCAGAGAACCCGAGGCCTTCAGAACGGAGCACAGCAGTGGGGCTGGCTGGGCTCCCCGTGGAAATCCCATCTCCAACTGCTCCAGGCAGTTTTCTGGATATGGTGGGGAAAGAAGATTCCAGCTGGCCATCTCTACCTCACTCCCATAGTAGGTCCCATCCTGTTCTTAAGGGATTCATCTAAAAAATTATTTATTCATTCACTTGTTGAATGCCTACCATATGTCAGCACTGTGCTAGATTCTGGATATTGAGCACTAAATAAGAGATTTAATCCTTGCCCTGGTAGAACTTTTAGACCAGGAAGACAGGCTACTCAGACAAGCAAATAAAGTACACAGAGTGGTGGGACAGGAGACATACAAGAACTAAGGGAACATACAGCAGGGGAACTAATCCAGTCTAAAGGTCAGTTCTTTTCCTTTTCTGGAGACCAAGCTTCCTTGGTCACTCTCTGCAGGTCTTATGGTGGTTTAGGCCCTGTCTAGCTCAATAGTATCTTAGTGGCAAGCTCTAAAGGGGAACAGGTTCCAGAGAAGCCAGGAATGAGTGATAGAGGAGGTCCTTCCCCTTTCCTCATACGAATGCATCTGCACGTTTGTGTGCGGATACACGTGCATGCACACACATACACATACACAGTGCTTCACCTGGTATCTCCTCATCGCCTATTATGAGGCTAGGGGGTCCTGCATTCCCTGGCACACCAGGGTTGTCCCGCTGGCTTGGGTGGTCAACACGAATAGAGAGGACCCGTAGCAGTGGCAGTGCTCGCACGATAGCACGTGTCAGCTCCAGGATGGGCAGTGGTGAGAACAGGTCACTGAGATGCAGGGCACGGAGGCGACATCCAGCCTGGCCTGACAGGGCCCGCAGGCTGTCTAGCAGGCGGAAGATGTTAGAGCCCAGGCCTATGGCAAGAAAGAGATTAAGTCAGAACCATGTGGGAGTGTCAGCAGGGGTAATATATTCAAATACAACTCCAAATACTTTTGGTTACTAGCAAATCTCTTGGGTTTTGGCTCAGCTTATTTAAACCCATTTGTCTTAACTACTCATCCATGTCTTGCTTTTTCCTTAGGTAACCAGCATACTGAGGTCTGCTGTTTCGGGCTATGCCCATAAGAAGCATCAGTCAGGGCAGAGTCACAAAATTTAGAAGATACGTCTGCCTCCTTAGCACAGCAGGCAGCGCGTCAGTCTCATAATCTGAAGGTCCTGAGTTCGTACCTCAGGGGGCAGCTGGTATTTGGCCGGGCGCGGTGGCTCACGCCTGTAATCCCAGCACTTTGGGAGGCCGAGACGGGCGGATCACGAGGTCAGGAGATCGAGACCATCCTGGCTAACACGGTGAAACCCCGTCTCTACTAAAAAATACAAAAAACTAGCCGGGCGAGATGGCAAGCGCCTGTAGTCCCAGCTACTGGGGAGGCTGAGGCAGGAGAATGGCGTCAACCCGGGAGGCGGAGCTTGCAGTGAGCTGAGATCCGGCCACTGCACTCCAGCCTGGGCGACAGAGCGAGACTCCGTCTCAAAAAAAAAAAAAAAAAAAAAAAAAAAAAGATACAATATGGTGAAGCAGCATGTGGCTACTAGCTGAATGACAGGCCCAGACAGTAGCAGGTCTCTGGATTTCTGGGTTCTGAGTAGTTTTCTGAAGAAACTGGCCTTGAAGGAAGTTTTAGACAGAGGGAGAAGACATAGTCAAGAATCCCAGTTAGTTGGGAGCACTGGCTCATGCCTGTAATCCCAACACTTCGGGAGGCCAAGGTGGGCAGATCACTTGAGGCCAAGAGTTCCAGACCAGCCTGGCCAACATGGTGAAACCCTGTCTCTACCGAAAATACAGAAATTAGCTGGGCTTGGTGGCACATGCCTGTAGTCCCAGCTACTGGGGAGGCTGAGGCAGGAGAATCACTTGAACCTGGGAGATGGAGGTTGCAGTGAGCCGAGATCACACCACTGTACTCCAGCCTGGGTGACAGAGCAAGACTGTCTCAAAAAAAAAAAAAAAAAAAAAAAAAAATCACAGCTCGGAGAGTGCAAGGCATGCATGGGACGCTTGCTTGTTTGGCTACATGAGGCTCAGGAAACAGCTCTAGAGGGCAGGGCTTTGAAGGCCACATTATGGAAAGGCAAAGGGATGGTTTAATCTCATAGGCAATAGGGAGCACCTAAAAACTATGGAGAGTGACAGTGACCCAACGGGGAATACTTTAGAAGAATCAATGGGTGGGAATGGGGCAGAAAAAAAATAACCAAATCCCACAGGATGGACTAGGATCCAGGAAGGTTAGTTGCTTAATGCCACAGGCAAATAATTCCTTGGACTGTGCAGGCTCCTGTTCATTCATTCATTCAACTAAACTACCCAGGGCCTACTAAATATCACGTTTTTTGCTAGACACTAGTGAGCAGAACATTGCTTTTTTTTTCTTACATAGCTTGATAATGTAAAGGAAACTGGGGGAATAAAGTACTATGGAATTACAAAGGATGGGTACCTAGTCCAGCTTACATCAGTAAAGGCACTCCAGCTAAGTCCTAAAAAACATAAAGGAGACAGGCTAAAATTTAGGAAGAATGATTGTGGCAGAGGCAACTTGGCATATGTAGAGTCCTGAAGGAGAACAAAAAAATTTCATAATGGCTGGTGTGAAATTGTGAAGGGGGAAGCATTCAAGATACAACAATAGGCCAGGTGTGGTGGCTCACACCTATATATTACCAGCACTTTGGGAGGCTGAGGTAGGCAGATCACCTGAGGTCAGGAGCCCAAGACCAGTCTGGCCAACATGGTAAAACCCTGTCTCTACTAAAAATACAAAAATTAGCTGGGTATAGTGGCGTGTGCCTGTAATCCCAGCTACTAAGGCAGTAGAATTGCTTGGACCTGAGAGGTGGAGGTTGCAGTGAGCCAAGATTACACCATTGCATTCCAGCCTGAGTGACAAGAGTGAGATTCCATGTCAAAAAAAAAAAAAAAAAAAAAAAGATACAACCATAGAAGTAACCAGGAGTGGCCGGGTGTGGTGGCTCACGCCTGTAATCCCAGCACTTTGGGAGGCCGAGATGGGCAGATCACGAGGTCAGGAGATCGAGACCATCCTGGCTAACACGGTGAAACCCCGTCTCTACTAAAAAATACAAAAAACTAGCCGGGCGAGGTGGCGGGCGCCTGTAGTCCCAGCTGCTCGGGAGGCTGAGGCAGGAGAATGGCGTGAACCCGGGAGGCGGAGCTTGCAGTGAGCTGAGATCCGGCCACCGCACTCCAGCCTGGGTGACAGAGCGAGACTCCGTCTTAAAAAAAAAAAAAAAAAAAAAAAAGAAGCAACCAGGAGTGAGAACATAAATGACCCCTAAGTAAAATTAAGCAATATGGTGAGGGGAAGCCATTGAAAGCTGTTTGCGTGAATGAATGACAGGGTCATTTTTGACTGATTTTTGAAAGAATCAAGACTGCATTTTTCAAAGGATGCTTGGGCTGCAGCGCGGATAATGGATTTGTATGGTATGAGTAAGGAGTCCGGAGGAACTGCTGAAATTAGTTCAGGTAGGGAATAATGGTAGCTTGAATTAAGGATGTGGAGATAAATAAATGTATTTAACAAATTGTAAAGATAGGGCTGGGCGTAGTGGCTCATGACTATAATCTCAGCAGTGAAGGAGGCTGGGGTTGGTGGATCACTTGAGGCCAGGAGTTCAAGACCAGCCTGGCTGGGGAAACCCTGTCCTTACTAAAAATATAAAAACTAGCCCAGTGTGGTGGTATATGCCTGTAATTCCAGGTACTTGGGAGGTTGAGGCACGAGAATCACTGGAACCCAGAAGGTAGAGGTTCCAGTGAGCTGAGATTGCACCACTGCACTCCAGCCTGGGTGACAGCAAGAGTGTCTCAAAAAGGAAAACGGAAAGATAGGGCCTCATGAGCAAATGTGTGGAGTAAGACAATACAGGTTTCTTTGGGCAAGTGAGTAAACCAATGTCATTGAGAACAGAAGGATCAGTATAGTGTGAAGGTGCATTCAAGTAGATGTAATGAGTTGGGGGGGCATGTTGTGGGTTATGAAGTGGTCATGTCTATTAGCTGGATAAATGGGTCTGGAAGGTCAAGAGAAAGATCTGGGGTAATGTCACATAATGGGGAATCTTTAGCATAGTTGGCCTTTGAAACCACAGGAATGGATGAAATTGTCCAAGAAGGGTGCATAAAGTGGGAAAGCTCTGAGGAATTCTGAATAAGCAGACAGGAGGAGAAAACTTTTTTTTTGAGATGGAGTCTCGTTCTGTTGCCCAGGTTAAAGTACAGTGGCACGATCTCCAGTCACTGCAACCTCAGCCTCCTGAGTAGCTGGGATTACAGGCACCCACCACCACGCCTGGCTAATTTTTGTATTTTTAGTAGAGACGGGGTTTCACCATCTTGGTCAGGCTGGTCTTGAACTCCTGACCTCGTGATCCACCTACCTTGACCTTCCAAAGTGCTGGGATTACAGGCATGAGCCACTGTGCCCGGCCAAGAAAACATTTTTTAAGATAGTGAAAAAAAAAAAAAATGAAGATTAATAGCAATAAATCCTGCCAAGAAAAGTTACTGAAAAGTATACATTGAATCTAGTAACAAGGAGGACCTTGGAGACATAAGTCCTTGCCAGTGCAGTGGTAGGGGTATAAGAGGCTGGAAGGGGCTGTGGGTAAGAGAAGTGGAAACAGTACAGATAACTAAGGTTGTGAAGAATAGGAGATGATAGTTAACAGTTTATTAATATGGCACAGACAGAGGTGGTGGTGGCAGTTTTTGGTGGAGACCTGTTAAGATGCTGGTAGAAGAGAGACAGTGGAAAGGAGAAAGATAGTATAAATAGTTGTTTGAAAGCATGGATCTGCAGTCTGGTTGCCTGGGTTTGAATCCTAGCTCTATAATTGCTAGGTTATCCTGAGGAAGTCACTTGCTGTCATAGCGTTGTAAAGATTAAATTGTTAGATCAAATTATCAAGAATACTTAAAATATGCCAGACACATACTAAGCAGTATATAAAAATTAGTTTGAGAAACAAGCTTCCCTAAGAAGGTAGGATGCTTGTTTCTCAAACTGGTAATTTTTATATACTTCATTGTGAAGCTCTATGCATCTAGAGCACAGGTGAGAGAATTAGCCTTAGAAAGGATGGTGGTCTCTTCCATTCTGGTGGAGAAGGATGAGTGCAGATGGAGAGTTTATAGGCTGCTTAGCAAGCTGAAGAAACTCATGTGTGATGGCTTATATTTTCTTGGTGAAGTAGGTGAGGTCATCCCTGAGGAGGGAAAAGGAGGGTTTGGAAGTGGTAGGAATGGGAGCTGATGTTGCAAGCACAGTGAAGGTTCATATGAGGTTAATGATCATGAGTGTATAGTAGCACTGATTTGCACAGTTGTATGATTTTTCTCTAGCAGTGCTCAGCAACCTAGGCAGATTGCTGGATTTAGCCAGAGTTGAGGTTTAGCTAGCTGGGCACAAGCAGGAGGGAAATGAGGACTGAGGATTGCTTTGCAGGTTGTTGGTCTGATAAGAAATTGTGTCCCACACCTTGTCTGGACAGCTGCTCTAATATGACTGGTGAGGTCAAACTGTAGCCCTGCCTGGGCATGCATATACTATACTGCTCCCACCTGCCCTTGGATTGCCTTGCATATCTAAAATGTATTCATTCTTCAGATTCCAGCTGGCTTGTCTCATTGCCCCTCAGGAACCCCTGCTTTCAACAACTAATCAAGTGTATAGACTTTATGTTCCTCTCTTCTAGCACTGACAGTCTCCCCTGCTGTGAGGCATACAAGTCTTCCTCTCTAACCTCCTGATCATACCCCCAATTTGCCCCTCCCACCTCCCCAGAATTAGGCACACAGCTAGTGCTTGCTAGGCAATCCAAGCCCAATCCCTGCCACTCCAGGGTGCTCACCATTGTAGGAGAGTGTGAGGCTCTCCAGTGACACCCAGGAGCTCAGCAGGTGGCATAGTGTCAGGGCTGCCTCTGTAGAGAGTGGAACTGTGAATAGCTCCAAGGTGGAGATGCTGCGGAATCTTTGTGAAGCTTCCAGTGCTGGAAGCCCCAGGCAGCTGGGATCTGATCCATCCAAAGCTCCACAAGCCACTTCCCCAATCTCCATCTCTTCACCATCCTCCTTCTCGCCAGCCACAATAAAAACAAAGTCATACAGGTCTTCAGACTCTGCACCAGGCCCCTGACGAGTGCGAGCACCCTTCTTCCCTGCAGCTCGCTTGAAACGCTTTAGGGGCTTAGGCTGTGGGGCTGAGCTAGCTGGTGCCCGTTTGTATGAGGATGTAGAAGAAGAGGCAGAGGAAGTGGCTGCTAGAGCAGAAGGTGGCCGCTTGGTGCCAGGAACCTCATGGGAGGTGGCTGGGGGGTGCAGCTCCCTCTTAAGGTCTGTTCCGCCTGCTGTCAGGCTCTCCTGTGTGCTCCGGCGTGTTACCCGAGTGGCAGGTGCAGCTCTGGGCATCTGCTTGGCTTCACTCTTACGCCGGCTGGCCATCAGGGCTGCAGCACATCGCTCAGCAGCATCCCGGCGGGGCCGACGTGAGCCCAATAAGAGGGACCCTTCATCTCGGGATGGGGCCCGGCCTCGGGAGGCCTCTCCACAGAGGCGGCAGGGTGGGCCACCAGGCCCTGGTTGCCAGAAGCCAGCACTCATGGTGAGAATAAGGATGAAAAGGGCTGACTCAGGCACAGGCCAGGAGTATAGCGACACTTGACTGACAGCCCCATGGTGAATGAGCTGATGCAACAGCTGCCGAAGTGACTGCTGAGCAGCCACATCAGAGAACAGCAGGTGGCGGAACTTGAGTGTGTGCAGGGAGCTGGCCAAGGTCTCCAGAACCCTGCGGTTGGGCTCAGCCACCAGCTCGGTTGCACCCTGCAGCATGTTACAGATGGTGAGCTGTCGGACATGGCGGGAGCTGTGCAGAAGAGGCGAGAACCGCTGATCACAAAGACGCCTGTCAGAAGACACATCAATGGTCCCACGTAGAACATGGGAAAAAAAGGCCTCCATAAACTTGGCTCGCCAGCATGTCACACTCTGAAAAGAAGAAAACATGCCAGACGGCCATGATATATCCATGAAACTGTCCAAATTTCCTCCTCCTCCAATAGCAAACTATTTACTGAGTCAGGCAACACTCTACAAATTCATTTAATCTTCACATCTCTGAGGTATGTATTATTATTAGCCCTAATTCACAGGTAAAACTGAGGCACAAAGAGGTTATCACCTGTGGTCACACAGGTAAGTGGTTGGGTTATTTGAACCCAGGAAATCTGGTTCCAAAGACCCTGCTTTTATTATAGTGCCTCCACTGAAACACCCCATAAGTTCTTCCATGTTTGTTTCTAGAACCTTACCCCAATTTTTTTTTCTTTTCTTTTTTTTTTTTTTTAAAGATAGAATCTTACTTTGTAGCCCAGGCTGGAGTGCAGTGGTATGATCTCAGCTCACTGCAACTTCTGCCTCCCAGGTTCAAGTGATTCTTGTGCCTCAGCCTCTGGAGAAACTGGGATTACAGGTGCCCACCACATCCGGCTAATTTTTGTATTTTTTTTTAGTAGAGATGGGGTTTCACCATATTGGCCAGGCTGGTCTTGAACTCTAGACCTCAAGTGTTCCGCCCACCTTGGCCTCCCAAAGTGCTGGGATTGTAGGCATGAGCCACCACGCCCAGCCCCTTATCCCAACTTTTAATTCTTACCACCAACAGCCCCTTATCACTTCACACCTGACCACTAACTTCCTGATTACTCTCCCTGTCCCCAAAGTAGTGCTGTAAAACACTAATAACATCATACTGCATTAAAACACCCGATGTCTACCTACTGCCCTTCCACCCTCTGCCTGAGAAGCTTTATTTCCCACATCTTGCTTATGAGAATGCTTTGCTCTAGCCAAACTGGTCACCCCATGGACCCAAACCTGCCTATGTCCTTTCCTACATCTACCAGAAATGTCTCCATTGCTGAACTAGACTTCCTGAAAGGACTTAGAAACATGTCATTTGAGACTGTCTCTTGTTGGGACTCCTCTGACACTGACTACTCAAGACTAAGATGCTGGTGTGTTGTCTCATGGTGTTGAGTCCCTTTACCTGTGTACATGTCTTATCCCAGCCACATTAGAAATTCTTAGAAAGCAGGAATCATATCTTGATTTATTTCTTCCAAGGCAACAGTTATTTGCTTTGATGGATAGGAAATCTCATCAGACTATTCTGCACTTGATCTTAGCCAAAAGGCCAAGAAGCGATTCATCAGACTATTCTGATATGTTTAATATAACTCTGAATGCAAGTGATTCTCAGCCTTTGGTGCACATCAGAATTCCCTTGGAGCTTTTCTTCCCCAAAATTCACATACCAGACACCCAGACTTGGTGATTCTGTGTTACATCTGAGGTAAGGTCCAGATATTTTTATTGTTTGAACCATCCCAGATGATTCTGATGTACATCAGAGGTTAGGAATTACTGCTACCTAATCCAGAAGGGCACACCGAGACAAAGACAGGTACCAGACCCTAAAGTTTCTAATTTAAGATGATCCCTAAGTCATCTTGGGGGCAGTAGAAAGTCAGGTCCCAGCTCTTTCAGTATCCTCTGGATTTCTCTGAACCTCTTCCCTCATCTGCAAAATGTGGATAACCTGCTTCACAGGATTGTTGTGAAGATCAAAATGAAGTAGTACAAATTAAAGCACTTTGTAATCTGTAAAATATAAAAAATGTTACTGCTGCTGCCACTGCTATTAACCTGGACGGGATATGAAATGGAGGCAGAGCCTGTTAAGCATGGTGCTCATTCAGACTAAAGCCAAGGCTGTGGGGGCCTGAGGTTCCCCAAGACTAAAACATTTCTTTGGTCCTTACCCTGCCTCCATGCATTCCTCCATACTGGAGTGACCCTCAGTTCCTATTTGAGGTTCTCAGAAGGAACTAGGCCTCTGCTGTCCTCAAGCAAAAGTGTCATTCCTGTTGCCTTAGCTATTTCCCCAGACTCCACTTACTGTGGTAATAATTAGGAATGACTTCCTGCTTGAAATAACTGCATAGCAGCAACACAGAAAGGCCTTGCTCATCAGCAGCAGGACACTGAGGGCAGGAAAAACTACCTGGCAACCAAATCTCTGCTCAGCTTTGAGTGAAGGCAAAGAAGGTATCCTTTGGTCCTACCTCACACTAGCACTTTTCCTACAGATTTGCTGCCCACACCCAGTATTGAAAAACACTTGCAGGTAACCTTAGCAAGGCTTCAGCTTTACAAGTGAGCTAGTCAGATGGTTATTACAATATCCGGCCTAAAATATGGACAAAGATGGTGAGCCAAGATATTGTGGCTGTTTCTGGCTATAAGAGGCACAGGGGAAATGTATGTTAGATAAGTAAATACTGGACTTTTTCAGACATGTTAACGGTTGATGAAACCAATGGGAGACAGAATATTCGGAACACTCCAGACACAACTGCAGTGAGCAGCATGACACAGTGATCAGGAACATGCACTCCAGAAGCAGGCTGCTTCAACTTGAATCTGGGTCCGCCATTCACTAACTGTAACTTAGGCAAGTCATTTCCCCTCTTTCTGCCTTAGTTTCATCATCTATAAAGTGGAAGATCACTATGTACTGACATCATAGCATTTTTGTGACAGTTAAATGAGTAAAGTTACGACAGCTCTCAGTGGCTTCTTTCTCACAAACTAACGTACGAGCAGACAGAAGATCACGAAGTTTTATTTCATCACCACTCTTAAGAAGAATCTATGCTAAAATTCGAAGCTGAGAGATGCTTGAGATCTAGTCCAAACCACTCATTTTATGGACTCGTATGCTATCACGATGCAAAGTGATTTAGTACTTTGTTTTCTGTGAGGGTAAGGGAAATGAGGCATGATCAATGAAGTGAAGTGACATTTGCCCCAACACAATCTTTGGCCCATCCTCAATGGGCTGGCAGGGGAAGAAGAAGTGTGTGTACAAACTAGGGGGGGGCTAAACATCTTGTGCTAACTTGTTAGAGCTAACAATATTCACAAACTATATGTTGTTCATTGTTTTGCTGATACCAGAAATATTGTGTGTGGATAGAGAAGCAAATGAAAAATCATGGACCAGGCATGGTGACTCATGCATGTAATCCCAGCACTTGGGGATGCCAAGGCAGGCAGATTGCTTGAGTCCATGAGTTTGAGACCAGCCTGGGCAACGTGACAAAACCCTATCTCTACTAAAAATAGGAAAAGTTTAGCCGGGCATGGTGGTGCACGCCTGTAATCCAGCTGCTTGGGAGGCTGAGGTGGGAGGATTGCCTGAGCCTGGGAGGTTGAGGCTGCAGTGAGCCAAGATCGTGCCACTGTACTCCAGCCTGGGCAACTGGAGTGAGACTGTCTCAAAAAAAGTGTAAACTGGCCGGGCGCGGTGGCTCAAGCCTGTAATCCCAGCACTTTGGGAGGCCGAGGCGGGCGGATCACGAGGTCAGGAGATCGAGACCATCCTGGCTAACATGGTGAAACCCCGTCTCTACTAAAAAAATACAAAAAACTAGCTGGGCGAAGTGGCGGGTGCCTGTAGTCCCAGCTACTCGGGAGGCTGAGGCAGGAGAATGGCGTCAACCCGGGAGGCGGAGCTTGCAGTGAGCTGAGATCCGGCCACTGCACTCCAGCCCGGGTGACAGAGCGAGACTCCGTCTCAAAAAAAAAAAAAAAAAAAAGTGTAAACTAACTCTGGAGTATTTACGTGTATGAGAGTAGCTACATGTATTTGTTTTTGTTTTTACAACATTGAGACAATCCCAGTTTCAAATGCTGGGCTTTTAAAACATACCATGTATTCAAATGTTTTTAGAATATTTTCTTTTGAAAATGTGTACCATATGTAATAATACTCGCTGTATTGAATATTTCCATTGTTTCTAGCTTTTTTTTTTTTTTTTTTTTTGAGACAGTTTTTCTGTCACCCTGACCTGGGCTGGAGTGCAGTGGCAGGATATTAGCTCATTGCAACCTCTGCCTCCCGGGTTCAAGCAATTCTCATGCCTCAGCCTTCCAGTAGCTGGGACTACAGGTGCATACCACCATGTCCAGCTAATTTTTTGGTATTTTTTAGTAGACAGGGTTTCGCCATGTTGGCCAGGCTGGTCTCAAACTCCTGAGCTCAGTTGATCTGCCTGCCTTGGCCTCCCAAAGTGTTGAGATTACAGGCATAAGCCACCACGCCTGGCCTGTTTCTAGGTTTTGGTTTTTTTTTTTTTTTAGACATTCTCGTTCTGTTGCCCAGGCTGGAGTACAGTGGCATGATCTCGGCTCACTGCAACCTCCATCTCCCAGGTTCAAGCTATTCTGCCCCAGCCTCCCAAGCTGGGATTACAGGCATGTGCCACCATGCCTGGCTAAGTTTTGTATTTTTGGTAGAGATGGGGTTTTGCCATGCTGGCCAGGCTGGTCTTGAACTCCTGACCTCAAGTGATCTGCCCGCCTTGGCCTCCCAAAGTGCTGGGATTACAGGTGTGAGCCACGGTGCCTGACCCTGTTTCTAGCTTTTTTTTTTTTTTTTTTGAGACGGAGTCTTGCTGTGTCACCCAGGCTGGAGTGCAATGGCCAGATCTCGGCTCACTGCAAGCTCCGCCTCCCGGGTTCACGCCATTCTCCTGCCTCAGCCTCCCAAGTAGCTGGGACTACAGGCACCCGCCACCTCGCCCGGCTAGTTTTTTTTTTTGTATTTTTTAGTAGAGACGGGGTTTCACCGTGTTAGCCAGGATGGTCTCGATCCCTGACCTCGTGATCCGCCCGTCTCGGCCTCCCAAAGTGCTGGGATTACAGGCTTGAGCCACCGCGCCCGGCCTTTTTTTTTTTTTTTTTTGAGACGGAGTCTTGCTCTGTCGCCCAGGCTGGAGTGCAGTGGCCGGATCTCAGCTCACTGCAAGCTCCGCCTCCCGGGTTCACGCCATTCTCCTGCCTCAGCCTCCGGAGTAGCTGGGAGTACAGGCGCCCGCCACCTCGCCCAGCTAGTTTTTTTGTATTTTTTTAGTAGAGACGGGGTTTCACCATGTTAGCTAGGATGGTCTTGATCTTGTGACCTCGTGATCCGCCCGTCTCGGCCTCCCAAAGTGCTGGGATTACAGGCTTGAGCCACCGCGCCCGGCCTCTAGCTTTTTTATATTGAACTCTTCTGTAATATACATCTGGAAATAAATCTTCATGAGTATCTCAATTTTTATATACTATAAATTCTAAGAAGCAGAACTTCTAGCCAAATTATTTTTTTTAAGAGACAGGGTCTTGCCCCATCACCCAGGGCTACAGTGCAGTGGTGAGATTATAGCTCACTGTAGCCTTGAACTCCGGGTCTCATGCAATTTTCCTGCCTCAGCCTCCCAAGTAGCAGGGACTATAGACGCATGCCACTATGCACAGCTAATTTTTAATTTTTTTCTGTAGAGATGAGGTCTCACTATGTTGCTCCAGCAGGTTTTCTTTTTTTGAGATGGAGTCTTTTTCTGTCGCCCAGGCTGGAGTGCAATGGTGCCATCTTGGCTCACTGCAACCTCCACGTCCCAGGCTCAAGTGATTCTCCTGCCTTAGCCTCTTGAGTAGCTGGAACTACAGGCATGTGCCACCACGCCCGGCTAAGTTTTGTATTTTTAGTAGAGACGGGGTTTTACCATATTGGCCAGGCTGGTCTTGAACTCCTGACCTCAGGTGATCTACCTGCCTTGGCCTCCCAAAGTGCTGGGATTACAGGTGTAAGCCACCATCATGCCCAGCATAAATTTTCTGGGGAGGAGAGGGTCTCTGTCAGCCAGGCTGGAGTGCAGTGGTGCTATTATAGTTCACTGCAGCCTCAACCTCCTGGGCTCCTCAGCTTCCCAGTTAGCTGGGAGGTACATGCCAACAAGCCCAGCTAATTTTTAAAAATTATTGCAGGCTGGCCACAGTGGCTTATACCTGTAATCCCAGTACTTTGGGAGGCCAGGGCCAGGGGATCACTTGAGGTCAGGAGTTCGAGACCAGCCTGGCCAATGTGGTGAAACCTCGTCTCTACTAAAAATACAAAAAGTAGCCCGGCCTAGTGATGGGCGCCTGTAATCTCAGCTACTTTGGAGGCTGAGGCAGGAGAATCACTTGAACCCGAAGGCAAAGGTTGCAGTGAGCCAAGATCATACCACTGCACTCCAGCCTGGGAGACAGAGAGAGACTCTGTCTTAAAAAAAAAAAAAAAAAAAAATTATTGCAGGGATGGGGTCTCCCTGTGTTGCCCAGACTGGTCTCGAATTCGTGGGCTCAAGTGATCCTCTTGCCTTGGTGTTCTAAAGTCTGGAATTACAGGTAAGAGCCACCATACCCAGCCAGCCTAAATATTTTAAAGTCTGAACAAATATTACCACATTGCCTACCAAGAAAGTTACAACAATTTCTGTTACCACCAACAGCATATTAAAATGCAAATTTCACCCACCCATGGCCAAACCTAGGCATTTCCTTTGCAATGAAAACCAAATCAAAACAAGACGTTACTAAACTAAGCGGTGAGATTTTACTTTCTCAGTTTTATCATGAGACTTAACATTTTTCACTTTACTGGGGATTTTTGTATATTTCGTGATGTGTCCAAATCCTTACTCATTTTACTGGGATATTTGTCTTTTTCCATTTTGTGTCCCTTTGTTTTGCAAATATTGTTGCAAATGTTCTTTCATAGTGTATTTACCTTTTAAAATTTGGTTATGATGTTGGCATTTTTTTTTAATTTAATTAATACAAAGTCCTAAAGATAGTGTTAATATTTTATGTGGTTAAATATGTCTGTATTTTCTCTCTTGGTTCTGTACATTTAATAATTAGCACTCTTGGCTGGGCACGGTGGCTCACGCCTGTAATCCCAGCACTTTGGGAGGCCGAGGCGGGTGGATCACGAGGTCAAGAGATGGAGACCATCCTGGCCAACATGGTGAAACCTCGTCTCTACTAAAAATGCAAAAACTAGCTGGGTGTGGTGGCGCGTACCTGTAGTCCCAGCTACTACTAGGGAGGCTGAGGCAGGAGAATAACTTGAACCCAGGAGGCAGAGGTTGCAGTGAGCTGAGATCGCACCACTGCACTCCAGCCCGGCAACAGAGCGAGACTTCATCTCAAAACAAAACAAAACAAAATTAGTACTCTCTCCATCCTGAGATTAGGATGGTCACTTTTATTATATTTTTAGTTGTGCTCTTTTTTTTTTTTGAGACAGGTGCAGTGTCATGATCATTGCTCACTGCAGCCTTGACCGACCTCTGACGCTCAGTTGATCCTCCTGCCTCAGCCTCCCGAATAGCTGGGACTAGAGGCGTACACCAGCACACCCAGCTAACTTTTGTATTTTTTGTAGAAACAAGGTTTTGTCATGTTGCCCAGGCTGTTCTTGAACTCCTGGACTCAAGCGATCTGACCACCTTGGCCTCCCAAAGTTTTTCTGGGATTGCAGGTGTGAGCCATCACACCCGGCCTGATTTTACTTTTACTTTTTTTTGCTTATTGGTTTTATTATTTTTGGAGACAGAGTCTCACTCTGTCACCCAGGCTGGAGTGCAATGGAGCAATCTAGTCTCACTGCAACCTCTGCCTCCTGGGTTCAAGTGATTCTCATGCCTCAGCCTCCCAAGGAGTTTAGATTACAGGTATGCACCACCGCGTCCAGCTAATTTTTGTATTTTTATTTTTTATCTTTATTTTTTTGAGTCAGAGTCTCACTGTGTCACCCAGGCTGGAGTGCAGTGGTAAAATCTCAGCTCATTACAACCTCTGCCACCTGGGTTCAAGCAATTCTACTGCCTCAGCCCCCCAAGTAGTAATCCCAGAGTAGCTGGGATTACAGGCATGCACCACCACACCTGATTTTCAGTAGAGACAGGGTTTCACCATGTGGGCCAGGCTCGTCTCAACTCCTGACCCTCAAGTGACCTGCTCACCTTGGCCTCCCAAAGTACTGGGATTACAGGTATGAGCCACGGTGCTCGGCCTAAGTTTTGTATTTTTAGTAGAGATGGGGTTTCACCATGTTGGCCAGGCTGGTCTCAACTCCTGACCTCAAGTGATCTGCCCACCTCGGCCTCCCAAAGTGCTGGGATTACAGGTGTGAGCCACCACATCTGGCCTGTTGGTTTTATTATTTTTATTTTTTAAATTTTTATTTTTTTCTCTTCTTTGGTGTTGAAACTGATTTTTTGTTGTTTTTGAGTCAAGGTCTGGCTCTATTGCCCAGGCTGGAGTGCGATGGTGTGATCTCAGCTCACTGCATCCTCTGCCTCCTGGGCTCCCTCCCACCTCAGCCTCCTGAGTAGCTGGGACTACACGTGCACACTACCACACCAGGATAATTTTTCTATTTTTTTGTAGAGACGGGGTTTCTCCACGTTGCCCAGGTTGGTCCCAAACTTGTGAGCTCAAGCAATCCACCTACCTCGGCCTCCCAAAGTGCTGGGATGACAGGTGTGAGCCACTGCGCCTGGCCTTTTTTTTTTTTAAGAGGCATGGTTTCGTGCTGTCACCCAGGCTGGAGTGTAGTGGCATGATCACATGCCTGCAACTCCTAGGCTCAAGCTGTTCCTCTCACCTCAGCCTCTGCCGTAGCTGGGATTATAAATGTGAGCCACTGTACCCAACTCTTGAGCTTTTACTTTTTACAACGAAATCTTTTTTTTTTTTTTTTTTTTTTTTTTTTTGAGAGAGAGTTTCGCTCTTGTCACCCAGGCTGGAATGCAATGGCACAATCTTGGCTCACTGCAACCTCCGCCTCCTGGGTTCAAGCAATTCTCCTGCCTCAGCCTCTTGAGTAGCTGGGACTAAAGGCACATGCCACCATTCCCAGCTAATTTTTGTATTTTCAGTAGAGATGGGGTTTCACCATTTTGGCCAGGCTGGTCTTGAACTCCTGACCTCATGATCCGCCTGCCTTGGCCTCTTAAAGTGCTGGGATTATAGGCGTGAGCCACTGTGCCTATTCTTTATACTGAAGTCATTAAAGTATACTATAAATTGAGGCTCTAACTTAACTTTTTCCAAATGGCTAACCAATTGCTAGAGAATAATTTATTGTGTAAATCTTAATTTATTCGTTGCTTTTTCTCCAGAGTATCTATTCTATTATGCAGACCTCTTTTTTTGTTTGTTAGTTTTTTGAGACAGGGTCTCTCTCCTGTTGCCCAGGCTGGAGTACAGTGGTGCGATCTTGGCTCACTGCAGCCTCGACTTCCCAGGCTCAAGTGATCCTCCTACCTTAGCCTCCCGAGTATCTGGGACTACAGGCATGCACCACCATGCCCAGCCAATTCTTTGTATTTTTAGTAGAGATGAGGTCTTGCCATGTTGCCCAGGCTGGCCTTGAGCTCCTGGGTTCAAGCAATCCACCTGCCTCAGCCTCCCAAAGTGCTAAGATTACAGGTGTGAGCCACCATGCCTGACCTCACAGATCTCTTTATATACCCCAGGACTACACAGTTTGAAATATTATTGCTTTATAAGCATTCTATATCTATATTTATCTTGCTCACCATTGATTGTATCCCTGGAACCTAGCATAATACATGGAACTGAGCAGGTGCTGAATAAGTGTTTGTGACTATGAGCTGAAGGCTATTGTCATGCAAAAGTGGGAAGCGGAAGACACCCTCTGGAACAGATATGCTCCAAGTTAGGACCTCTGCCTAACTGACTGTTGGGCCACCAAGCCTGGGGCCTCTAAATGCTCTGAAATGCTTTGAGCCAAGAAGACAGGATAATAAACATTCTTTTCCAGAAAGCTTTCTCCAAGAGAAAAATATAATCTTTATCACCTGCTGGTCAACTATACTGCTTGTGAAATACTGGAACAAAGTGAATCTGATGTTTCCTTAAAGATAGCAAAAAGCAGTTACTCTTTTCTAATATTCTTGAGTCTGCTTGTCTTCCTCATAAGGCCTGGTGTCCTCATTCTGAACTTCAAGGGTTGCAGTCCAGATTTGGAAGTGAATAAGCTGAAGGAGATGGGGCTCAATGTTACTGAACCCAGTGCATCCCCAGAAATTAAATCTCCAATTCCTGACATTAGCTTTTTTTCCACCTGTTATTTGGCCTCATTCACCATAGAAGGCCCAGTTCAAATACTACTTCCTAGAAGAGACTTTCTTGTTCTCTCTCAACCTCCTTACTATCCTGTGTTACACCACTTATCCTATCATATGTGATCTATTTGTAGATTTCCCTATTAAACTGGTAGGTCCTTGCCGGGCACGGTGGCTCATGCCTGTAATCCCAGCACTTTTGGAGGCCAAGGCGAGCAGATCACCTGAGGTCAGGAGTTCGAGATCAGCTGACCAACATGGAAAAACCCTGTCTCTATTAAAAATACAAAAAAATTAGCTGGGTGTGGTGGCACATGCCTGTAATCCCAGCTACTCGAGAGGCTAAGCCAGGAGAATTGCTTGAACCCGGGAGGCAGAGGTTGCATTGAGCCATTGCACTCCAGCCTGGGCGACAAGAGTGAAACTCTGTCTCAAACAAAACAAAACAACTGGTAGGTCTTTAAGATTAGAGGCGGCCGGGCGCCGTGGCTCAAGCCTGTAATCCCAGCACTTTGGGAGGCCGAGACGGGCGGATCACGAGGTCAGGAGATCAAGACCATCCTGGCTAACACGGTGAAACCCCGTCTCTACTAAAAAATACAAAAAACTAGCCGGGCGAGGTGGCAGGCGCCTGTAGTCCCAGCTACTCGGGAGGCTGAGGCAGGAGAATGGCGTAAACCTGGGAGGCGGAGCTTGCAGTGAGCTGAGATCCGGCCACTGCACTCCAGCTTGGGCGACAGAGCGAGACTCCGTCTCAAAAAAAAAAAAAAAAAAAAAAAGATTAGAGGCTGCATCTATTCTTCCAAGATCTGGTACCTGGTTAAGTTTCAGTAAATGTTTATTGAATTAAATCTACCCCGTCACCTAGTTATGGGAGAGTAAAAGAAGCTCTGCTTAAATGAGAGCTCCAGTGATTTATATCTGTATCAGTGAATAATAGAATCCCAGGGCTAAAAGGAGCCCTAAAAGTCATCTTGTGCAACCCCTTTTACAATGCTGAATCCCCTGCAGAACACCTGTGTGTCAAGGAGTTATCCAGACTCCATTTGAACTTAGTGATGGGAAGTTTATTACCTCTAGAATTAGCTTGTTTCATAAGCTCAGGGTTTAAGCTTTACATAAACTTCAGGTTAGCAAAAATGTATTTTCCATTAGCTTCCATCCAGAACAAGTCTATTAATCCCTCCTTCATGTGACAGCCATTCATATATTTCAAGATGGGTCATGTTTCCCAAGTCTTCTCTTTTTCAGGAAAAACATCTCCAGTCTTCCCAATCTGACTCACATAATGTGGCTTTGACTTCTTTCTCCATACTCCATGGGTAGCCTGACCATTGCAGAGCTAGGCAGGACTGTTGACTGTTGTCCACCTTGTCCTTCAGCCTATACTATATTTACACTAGTTCACACAGCTCAAGGTATAGTCATTATGAGTGGCTTCAACATATTGTTGACTAAACTCCCTTAATCTTTTTTATACAAGCTGTTACTAAGCAGACTACTTTATCCCACATCCTGAGGCCATGCAATTGGAACTTTTAAAACTCATTGAAGTATTGGTGTATTCTATTAAATTTCATTTTGTTAGATTTGACCACTGCATCAAGAACTCTAGGAATCCTGGCTCTGCCATCCATTGTGATCACTAACTTTCCCTGTTTTGTGTCCCCTGCAAATATGGTGAGCAAGCAATTCAGTGACAAATGCCAAATGGACCAAAACCTTGTGACAAGCCATCAGAGCCCTCCTCCCACATCCATTCCATCACTGCCTCTGCACTTTACCAGTACCCAGCTTGTGTTTGTGTGCTATTCCTGCTTTTACCATGCAAAATCAGGCTAGTGTTCTACCTGATAACTTACTTCCAAACTGGAAGGCCGTGTCTTCATCAGTTCATCCCAGAGTCGGCGCCAGATGGCCTGAGTGGAGAGGCCTGTAAGGAGAAATATCACACTTGGCTGCTTGCTGGCCACCATAAGTACATCAACCTTTAATGTTGTCCTCCGGGTTCACAGGAGCAATATGGCAGAGTGATTAAGAACATTGGCTCTAAAGACAGATTGCCTGGGTGTGAATATCAGCAAACTACACTCCAGCTATGTGACTTTGGGCAAGTTACTTAATTTCTCTGTGGTTCAGTTTCCTCATCTGTAAAATGTTAATAACAGCTATTTCATAGGGTTGTTGAAAGGATTAGAGTAAATGAGTTTTTCTAGGTAAAGTGCCTAGGACAGTGCTTGACACATTAGGGTTCAATGTTAGCTGTTAACAGATGTGTCTAATGAGCGGAGGAAGCTTGGTAAAATAGAGAAACTAAGATTCGGAAGATCTGGGTTGTTCTGGCTTTGCTATTAATTGTGGTGTGCCTGTGTCTCACTTTTATCAGTATAATAAAGATCATATACTTGGCTTTGTGTTTCACAGGACACTGAGGAATGAGGAAGAAAAATAGGTGTGAAGGTACTTTTTGAAAAGCATGAAGTTCTAAGGCCAGGTGCGGTGGCTCAAGCCTGTAATCCCAACACTTTGGGAGGCCAAGGAAGGTGGATCACGAGGTCAGGAGATTGAGACTGTCCTGGCTAACACGTTGAAACTCCGTCCCTACTAAAAATACAAAAAAAATTAGCCGGGCGTGGTGGTAGGCGCCTGTAGTCCCAGCTACTACTACTGAGGCAGGAGAATGGTGTGAACCCGGGAGGCGGAGCTTGCCATGAGCCAAGATTGCACCACTGCACTCCACCCTGGGCAACAAAGCAAGACTCCGTATAAAAAAAAAAAAAAAAGCATGAAGTTCTAGCAGGTATCAGGTGTAATATTTACCTGAAGAACATTATGGTGCCTTGCTCATAATCATTGACTGAGAAAGAGACAGAAAGATACTCACCTTTCTTGAGGGCAGTTTCCTCAATCCTCTCCAAGTAATATATATTGAGCAGAGGTAGGATGCTTTGAAGTATTGGGCCTGGGAGGGCTACAAAAATCCAAACAAAAGTTTACTTTTCCTCCCCTCCCCCTCCCACTCAAGAGGGTTCCAAGCATTATTTATTCTACTGGAAAGGAAAATGGAAGGGTAGACTTCTCACTTGACAAATGGAGCCTCTAGAAGCTAATCTAGATCTGTTCCAAACTCTAGTCCACTTATCTTCAGCCACTCAGTTGGAAGCTGGAATTTCAGGGGCCAGGGTGAGATCATCCCACAAAACAAGCTGACATGCTAAATGAGCTTGACATGCTTTTTAGGAGCTGGTCAGTTCACTTCTGCCCAAGCAAAATGAAGCATTTTGCATTGAAAAGCACCTACTGAATATGTGTGATAAAAGGTCTTTCATAATCTGCCCTGCTAGTATCAGCTCCCTGCTTTGCCTCCTACATTTCAGCCACACTTAACTACTTTTTCGTTTACCTAACATGCTGCTTTCTGCCCCTGTACCTTTGTCATGCTGTTCTTTCCAACAGGAATGTCCTTTGTCATGCTGTTCTAATAGGAATGTCATTGCCACTTTCACTATATCAACTACTCATCTTTCAAGTATCACATGCCCTTTATTAAGTCTTTCCTGAATTCCCTTCCCATTCTTCCAGATTAACCACTACCATCCTTTGGGCTACTGCTATATCCTGAATTAGTACTTTCCTATGAAGAAGAGAAACAATTCATGTCTCTAAAGTCAATATACCTTTTTTTTTTTTTTTTTGAGACGGAGTGTCGCTTTGTCGCCCAGGCTGCAGTGGCGCGATCTCGGCTCACTGCAAGCTCCACCTCCCGGGTTCATGCTATTCTCCCGCCTCAGCCTCCTGGGTAGCTGGGACTACAGGCGCGCACCACCACGCCCGGCTGATTTTTTGTATTTTTAGTAGAGACGGGGTTTCACTGTGTTAGCCAGGATGGTCTCGATCTCCTGACCTCGTGACCCGCCTGCCTCGGCCTCCCAAAGTGCTGGGATTACAGGCGTGAGCCACTGCACCCAGCCAAAAGTCAATATATCTTAAAAACAACCTGCTCTTGCCAACTTCTCTAGTTTTAAGAGCTGTTATAGTATAGTGTCTAAAGGGTTTGGCCTCTAGAGTAGGAAAAATCTGGGTGAAATTCTAACTATTTAGTTAAATGTGAATCCTTGGACAAATTATTTAAGCCTCTTTAAGCCTTTGTTTCTTCAACTGGAAAAAAATGGAGGCCACGCACAGTGGCTCACACCTGTAATCCCAGCACTTTGGGAGTCTAAGACAAGAGGATCGCTTAAGCTCGGGAGTTCGAGGCTACAGTGAGCTATGCTTACACCACTGTACTTGAGCCCAAGTGATAGAGTGAGAACCCATCTCAAAACAAAACAAAAATTAGCAGAGTGTGATGGTGTGCACCTGTGGTCACAGCTACTTGGGAAGCTAAGGTGGGAGGATGGCTGGAGCCCAGGAGGTTGAGGCTGCAGCGAGCTGTGCTTAGACCACTGCACTCCAGCCTGGGTGACAGAGCAAGACCCTGCCTCAAAAAATAAAAAATAGGTGGGATGCAATGGCTCACACCTGTAATCCCAGCACTTTGGGAGGCCAAGGCGGGCAGATCACTTGAGGTCAGGAGTTTGATACCAGCCTGACCAACATGGTGAAACCCCGTCTCTACTGAAAATACAAAAATTAGCCAGGTGTAATGATGCATGCCTGTAATCCCAGCTACGTGGGAGGCTGAGGCACAAGAATCGCTTGAACTCAGGAGGTAGAGATTGCAGTGAGCTGAGATGGCGCCATTGCACTCCAGCCTGGGCGACAGAGCAAGACTCTGTCTCAAAAATAAAATAAAATGGAGATAACAGTAATTAACTCATGATATTGTTGGGAAGATCATGCTTATAATCTGTTTAAAATAATGCCCAGCCATAATAAGCTCACTAAATGTTGGTTGTTATTTTTATCCTGTCAGTGGCATCTCTGTCCAATCAAGAACAAGTCAAACTCACACTTGTAATCCCTGTAATCTTTGGAGGTCGAGGTGGGGGACATTGCTTAAGCCCAGGAGTTTGAGACCAGCCTGGGCAACATGGGAAACTCCCGTCTCTACCAAAAATACAGAGAAAATTAGCCGGGTGTTGTGGGGCACACCTGTGGTCCCAGCTTCTTGGGAGGCTGAGGTGGGAGAATTGCTTGAGCCCAGAAGATAGAGGTGGCAGTGAGCTGGTATCATGCCACTGCACTCCAGCCTGGGTGACAGAGTGAGACCCCATCTCAAAGAAAAAGAACAAGTCTAAGATCTTGGAGTATACCAAAACTTCCGCCCCAGGGTCTCTTTTTATTTTTATTTACAGAATAACTGAATCTTGACATCAAGAATCTAGTATAATTCTTTGTACATTGTATGTCCTCAATGTACCTGCTGAATGAAAGTGTTAATTCCCTATGCTTTTACACACGAATGTAGTCCACATCACCTTTCATCTGGTCTATTACAACAGCTTAACTGCTCTCCTTCACTTCAGTCTCTATCCAGTCCCTCTTCATCCTGCTCTTGGTGATGACATTACCCTCTTCGAAACCCTTGGAGGTCTCTCTGCTGCATTCATGATAAAGTCCAAACTCCACATCCTGGTATTCAAGGTATAGTATACCTTATTCTACTTAAGTTTCCTCATTGTACCCTTTCCTGCTGCCTCTATACCTCTGCTGCCCCAACTCCTTACACAAAGCGATGCTAGTTCACTACCTCCAGGAAGACTTTCCTGGCTGTTAGCCCACACTGAGACCTTCCTCCAAAATAGTAATGCTTAGCAGGCCTCTTCCTTGGCTATTCTCCTAAAAGGCCTCACTTGATTCAGCTTTTTCTGGTCTAGGCCCACAGGAGCTCTTCCTCCCCTGTCTCCTCTCAACCTCGCTGGGGGCTCAGCCAGTAATGGGATGGTGGTATATACAGCAGTGATGGGGGAGGGAGAAGGGGAAATGGAGATTCAGTAAACTGTCAATTGTTTTGGGGGGAAGAAGCAACAGGGGAAGAAGTTCCTCAGAGCCCCTCCAACCTGCTCTCCTCTAGTTAGCCATCCCTTCTCACAGCCACAGGAATTCTCATCCCCTCCTTTCTCCATTCTTCTTAAGCCGGGATTTTCCTGGCTTCTTTCTAGCCTGCACCTTTAATGCTGCTGCTTCCCAACCTGGGCCTCCACACCCAGTCATCTTCCTTTTTAGCCAGTCTTAGCATCCCAGAAGCTCCAGGCAGACAAGCCAGACCCTGTCTGCCTTCTTCCCCATGCCCTAGGACTTTTCTGAGCTCCCTGCTCAGCTCAGAACGGAGACTTTCCTCATGTTCGCCATGGGTGGGCCTGCCCCTTGTCTTCTCAGCCTCTGGCTGGCCTGGAGCCTCCAGTGTCCCCTCCGCACACAGGCCCAACTTCTAACAGCCTCTTCCACTACCACTATGCAGGACACTCAGGCCTCACCCTACTGGGCTCCACTCCCACAGCCAAGGCCCTCCCCGACCACCCTCCAGCTTATCCCGGAGCTGCAGCGCCCCCAAACTCCAGGGCCTTTTCCCCACACCCCCTCCTCATGGCATAACTCAAACCCCCCGCCCTGCAACCTCGAGTCCTCAAAGTCCTCACTCCTGTCCTGACCAGGGCCTTCCTCCTGCAAAGACGCCACGGCCACCCGCAAGGCCTCCTGGTGGAACCTCCCCCGCGCCGCCTCCAGGCCCGGGGCCTGTTCTCCTGCCACCCTCCCCGGCAGGCCTCGGCCGGGCCTGCCACCTCCTCGCCCAACTCCAGCCCCGGCCTCCGGACCCCACCCTCAACACCAGCAGCCTCGCAGGCCCGAGGCCTCCCCTATCCCCAGCGCGGCCAGGCCTGCTTGGCAGAGCCTCGCTTTCCCTCTTTCACTAGCCCCACGTCGCGGACCCGTTTCCTTCGTCAGTGGCCAGGCCGTGGCCGGCGGTCCCCAACCCACAGCCCCGCCTCCCAGCCCAACTGGCCGGTTCGCCGTTCATCCCGGCGCCCCAGGCCGCCCTCCACCCAGGCCCGGCCCTTTGGTCCCGGCCGCCCTCAGGCCTGAGGCCCCCGTTCACTCCCATTCAGCCCAAGGCCTCTTGGCGGCGCCGCGCCCCCTGCCACAGCAGCCCGGCAGTCCGGGATCCCCGGGCCGTCGCCCCGCTTGGGGCCTCCTTGGCCCTTCCCGCCTGTCCATCATTCGAGCCTCCCTCGCTTGTTTAAGCCGCTCTGGGCCCCCTCCACTCGCTCTCCGGCCCCTCCTCGCCGCTCGAGCCGATCCGAGTGGCCTCCGGCGCTCCCTGTCCTGCGGGTCGCTCGGTCGCTCAGTCAGTTTGGCACCCGAGACCCCGGTTGTCGGTTCGCTCCCGTCAGCCCTGGCCCGTCAGACAGGCCGCGGCGCCCCGAGCCTTTCGGCCTCTCCCCCTGCCCCATTCCCTCGCTCTCAAATCCGCTGTCCTCCCCTCCGCCCATCGGCTTGGCCTCCGGAGTCTCGACCCCTGTGGCGTGTCAGGCAGATACTGGGGGTCCCGTTCCATCGTCAGGTTCGGTGGCCCCGGGCCTGGCCTCCTGGCCTTAGGCCGGGCCTCCTAACCTCGGCCCCTGCCCCAGGGCAGCCGGGCCATCACTGCCCACCGGTTCGACATCCGAGACTCCCCTGCCCGGCCCAGCCGAGTGTCAGTTCGCGGCCCACAGCTCCGGCCCGCCAGTCCAGCCTCAGTCGCCCGGGCCCAGCCTCCTTCGCTCCAGACCGGGCCTCCTGGCCTCGCCCCCCGCGCCCCCGAGCCAGGCCGCGGTGCGGGTCAGCCTGCCCATTAGGTCTCCGTCTTTACTCTGTCCAGCCCTGTCAGTCACAAAATTCATGCTCCGATCCTACGATCTGGCTTTCAGTGCCCCAGGCTGGGCCTTGCCCCGGGCCTCCCGGCCTCGCCCCCCGCGCCCCCCGGCCGCTGGGCCGCCCCCTGCTCTTAGCCAGAGGTAGCCCCTCACCCCGCGACTTACCCCACACCCCGCTCTCCAGAACCCCCATATGGGCGCTCACCGCCCGCCCGCACAGCTCGAACAGGGCGGGGGGAGCGTTGGGGCCCGAGGCCGAGCTCTTCGCTGGCGCCGCCTCCCGGGACGTGGCCTCCATGGTCGTTGCCGCCGCTACCTCACAGAACCAGCAACTCCGGGCGCGCCAGGCCTCGGGCGCCGCCATCTTGGGGAGGTGCGCGAGCCCGAGAGTGTCGCCCGCAGACCGCCATCTTGAAAAGGTCAGCAGTTAGGACGGCTCCATAATCGATATGGGGAAGAATGTGAATTATGCTAAAGGAATTTCGAATAAATTAGCATACTTTCCAAGTCTCTTAGGAGCTACTATTTTAGATGAACTGCTAGATCAATTATACTTGGGTCTGGTGGGACTAAGGGGATGTTTCTTAGCAAAGTCTCCTCAGGTGCAAACATCAGCTACCCCTAGCCCCTGCCTGTGGCCGGTAGTACATGCCAATCTGAGCATGTGTTCGCGACCACGATGAGTATGCCGCACTTCCGGCCAGATCGCCGGATTTCCGCTAAGTGACCCTTACAAGTCCTTCTTGATCCTGAAGTGGATTAGGTGCCGCTGTTGCTGCTCTTGTTGAATCTAGAACCGTAGCCAGACATGGGACTGGAGGACGAGCGAAAGATGCTTACCGAGTCCGGAGATCCTGAGAAGGTAAGGCAAGGCGATCCACTCGACCCTCTTCTCTGTCTTGAAGCCCAAGACCTAGCCCGCCAAAACACGCACGGGGCCCTCTTAGCCCCCAGTTTACCCTCTAGGATTTGCAGGGTCGGGAGCTCTAGTTCCCTCGACCTTTCCCCAGAATTCGTCCGGTGACTTTGGACAGATAGATGACTAGTTTTTCTCTGGGCCTCGGCTTCTCCATTCTGTGAATGTAGTGAAGGTTTGAGAGCGAAAATGTTTTGTGGACTAAAGTCTTGTAAAAATATGACCTATGTTTGCAGTCAGTCAGATGTTCTGAAACCCGCGTTTCACAGGTTTGGGGAGCAAACAAACCACCTTGCCCCAGCTCAGGTTAGGAATCCCTACCATATCTATTGGGGAGGTTCGGAAGACCTGGCCTTGTGATTTCCTTTTCTTTGAGGAAGGTGTGTGTCTTTGGGGACAGTGAAGAAATGTACGATGTTATTCTGTGATGGAAGAGGGAGCTCTTTCCTAGGGAAAGAGTGCTGCTATGATAAGTATTTATTGACTGCTTGCTATTCCAAGTGCTTTACATGCACTAATTAATTTCTTTTTTCTTTTTTCTTTTTTTGAGATGGAGTCTCGCTTTGTCGCCCAGGCTGGAGTGCAGTGGCGCTATCTCGGCTCGCTGCAACCTCCGCCTCCCTGGTTCAGGCGATTCTCCTGCCTCAGCCTCCCAAGTAGCTGGGTAGCTGGGACTACAGGTGCCCAGCATCACGCCCAGCTAATTTTTGTGTTTTTAGTAGAGACGGGGGTTTCACCATGTTGGCAAGGCTGGTCTCGAGCTCCTGACCTCGTGAACCGCCCACCTCGGCCTTCCAAAGTCCTGGAATTACAGGCGTGAGCCACCGCGCCCGGCCCTAATTCATTTCATCTACACATTATTCCTATGAAGTAAGTGTTAGGTACTATTAGTGCCATTTTTACAGATGAGGAAACAAGCGTAGAGGTTAAATATCTTTTCTAAGGTCACACAGCTAACATATTGGTGCAGCCAGGAACTGCAGCCAAGCAGCGCGGTTCTAGAACCGGGACTCTTACCCATTATGCGACACAGCCGCTAGTTGTTTCTAATCTCATTTCTGCCTGTTCTCTGGTCACTTCGGGGCAGCCGTTTTGGGCTGTGGGTTCAGAATAATTGGAGACTTATTTATCCCTTAATTTTTCTCGTCTTATTATTTCTAAAAAGAAATAGAGCCTGAGGCCGGGCGCAGTGGCTCACGCCTGTAATCCCAGCACTTTGGGAGGACAGCCAAGGCAGGCGCGTTGCGTGAGTTCAGGAGTTGGACCAGCCTGGGCAACGTGGTCAAACCCCGTCTCTACAAAAAATACAAAAATTAGCCGGGCATGGTGGTGAACGCCTGTGGTCTCAACTGCTCAGGAGTTTGAGCCCAGGAAGTCCAGGCTGCAGTGAGCCGTGATTGTGTCACTGCACTCCTGTCAGGCAACCCAGGTGAGACCCTGTCTCAAAAAAAAGGAAAGAAAAGAAAGAAAGAAATGGAGCCTGCCTCAGAAAGGCAGAAAGGTCAGCAGGATCCACCGCTGCAGTAGATGAGAAAAGAAAGTAAATAAGCAGTCAGTTTTAAGCTAGGGTATTCTGGCCGGGCGCGGTGGCTCAGGCCTGTAATCCAGCACTTTGGGAGGCCAAGGCAGGCGGATCACGAGATCAGGAGATCCAGACCATCCTGGCTAACACGGTGAAACCCCATCTCTACTAAAAATACAAAAAATTAGCCGGGCGTGGTGGCGGGTGCCTGTAGTCCCAGCTACTTGGGAGGCTGAGGCAGGAGAATGGCGTGAACCAGAGAGGCAGAGCTTGCAATGAGCCGAGATTGTGCCACTGCAGCCTGGGTGACAGAGCAAGACTCTTTCTCAAAAAATAATAATAATAATAAAATAAACTAGGGTATTCTATGAGGAACCCATAATTCTTTTTTTTTTTTTTTCATAGTCTAGAAAACAATGGGTTTTCCTCCTAACTTGGTTTGGGATGTAAGGACTAAATTTAGCTATTTGTAGCAATACTGGGACAAATATTTTAGATTGTGTAGGCCTCATGTGAACATCTGGCAGCTTGAATCTGTATCAGAAGATGTCTAATTACTGTTTATTATCTCTAAACTGGGATTACTTCCTTAAGGGACTGTTGTGATTAATTAAATCATATTAGATATAAAGGTGCTTTGTAAACTGGAGAGTATTAAGCACACTTAGGTTCTTGTTAATGAAAGTGAGATGGTGTCTCTGTCTTGAAATGAACCTGGGATTCCTTTTAACCGAGTATGGTAAGGTGACAGACCTGCAGTCAACTGCCTTTGAAAGAAGAGTTTATTATTACTTAAAGTTCCCGAAAGAGGGATCTACCACACAAAAAAAATGCAGGGCTGTATGGGGAAGTGTCCGAGCTAGTCAGGAGGCAGAAGGTGTGAGGGGAAGGAAGCATGGCTCAGCACCTTGGTTTCTATGGGAAGGAATTGGTGGGCAGGGTAGGTACACTTGCTCAAATTTAGGATTGGATGGTTTGAATAATTTCGTTGGGCTCTGGCTTATAGGGCTGGTTCCTAGTTGTCCTATATTTGTCCCTGGGGTGATTTAGAGAAGGGGAAACAGGAGCTTAGTATATGAAACTTAGATAAAGGAGGCAGGGCCAGGCCGAGTGGCTAATGCCTATAATCCCACCACTTTGGGAGGCCGAGGTAGGAGGATTGATTGAGCCCAAGAGTTTGAGAGCAGCCTAGGCAACATAATGAGACCCTGTTTCTACTAAAAAAAAATGTTTAAGTTAGCCGGGCATGTGGTGTGTGCTGATAGTCCTAACTACTTAGAAGGCTGAGGCAGGAGGATCACTTGAGCCCAGGAGTTTGTGGCTGCAGTGAGCTATGATGGCGTCACTGCGCTACAGCCTGGGTGACAGAGCAAGACCCTGTCTCTTAAACAAAACAAAACAAAAGATAAAGGAGGCAGTTGGCTACAAGCGCTTTGGATAGTTAGGTTGCATATGAAAGGTATGCTCGCAGGCAAGTTTGCTGTCTAAAAATTAGCTAGCCCTGGAAGAGCAGGATTAGCTCCAGGATTAGCAAGGCCTCTAAAATGTAAAAACATCATAGAACACAGAAAACAAAATAACATCATTAATAGCAGTGTCAATGTCTGTCTTCAGTAATTACATCAGTATGATCAGGAATAAATATGTCATAAAATTGCTGCTAACATTAATTTTGTTTTCCTTTTGTAGGAGGAAGAGGAAGAGGAGGAATTAGTGGTAAGAACTGTCTCAGGTTTGGAAACATCTCAGTAAAAGCAGGGTTTGAGCCTCATGAAACTCTAAGGGCATTTTAAGGAGTCTTTACTTGATACCTTGTAGATAATGGGGGTGGAATAAGCTTTGATACTTCCCGTGCATTGGAGTGTTTGGGGTGTGAGCCTTGGAAGCTAAGTCTGTTCTGGCTTCTTCAGTTGTGGTCAGGGAGCAGACGGCATCTTGAGGGCCTGGCACTCAATCATCTGCTATTTGTGGTTTAATAAAGAACTTTGGGCCAGGCATCGTGGCTCATGCCTGTAATCCCAGCACTTTGGGAGGCCGAGGCAGGCGGATTGCCTGAGGTCGGGAGTTCAAGACCAAACCTGAACAATGTGGAGAAACCCCGTCTCTACTAAAAATACAAAATTAGCTGGGCGTGGTGGCACATGCCTGTAATCCCAGCTACTTGAGAGGCTGAGGCAGGAGAATTGCTTGAACCCAGGAGGCGAAGGTTGCGGTGAGCCGAGATCGTGCCATTGCACTCCAGCCTGGGCAACAAAAGCGAAATTCCATCTTAAAAAAAAAAAAAGAACTCTGAGGGAACCTTTGTTAGATAGTCCTTCTCTATGTTAGCATTGCCTTTCTAGCTGGGCAGCTGGGGTGCATAGGCCTGGTTCTCAGACAAGGGGATTTGATATTTCAGATGTGACATATTCCAAAATGCCGTGTTAACAAGTAAGGCCTCCTATAGATCTATTTCAAGTTTGGCCAGGTTTCCTTTACCACCTTGTTTTTCAGATAGGACTGAGGCTTTCAGTGCATACTGGCAACCTTGGAAGGCAGGAATGTGAAACTTTTCCCTACTACTTAGCATCAGAATTGAATGGGAGACCGCATTCTGCCATTTCTGGCGGCAGTGTGGCTCTGCCAGCTGGCCTTCTGCACGGTAATTCAGAGGCAGCACCTTGGTTTGGTGGTTGTGTTAATCAAAGCATATGTGTTTGGTGGGTCTCCGCTAAAAATCCCCATTTTGTTGTTTTTCTATTTCTACATCAGGATCCCCTAACAACAGTGAGAGAGCAATGCGAGCAGTTGGAGAAATGTGTAAAGGCCCGGGAGCGGCTAGAGCTCTGTGATGAGCGTGTATCCTCTCGATCACGTACAGAAGAGGATTGCACGGAGGAGCTCTTAGACTTCTTGCATGCAAGGGACCATTGCGTAAGTCCGTCTGAAGTCAGGAAGGGGAAAGGTTGCAATGGTCAGGGAAAACTTGGTGCTGACAATCTTTCCATGCTAGGGCAAGGCCCATCAGTGAGTATTTACTCTGGGCCCAATATATGTGATGTACAGTGCTGAGCATTTTATGTAAATAACCTATTTTATTTTTTTGAGACAGGGTCTCACTATGTTGCCCAGGCTGAAGTACAGTGGCATGATCATAACTCAGTGCCAACCTTGAACTCCTGGGCCTAAGTCATCCTGCCTTGGCCTCCCAAGTAGCTGGGACTACAGGTGCATGCCATCATGAGAGGCTAATTTTTTGTTTTTTAATTTTTTCTAGTGATGGGGCCTTGTTATGTTGCCCAGGCTGGTCTCAAACTCCTGGGCTCAAGTAATCCTCCCATTTTGGCCCTCCAAAGTGCTGGGATTATAGGCATGAGCCATTGTGCCTGGCCTGTAAATAATCTTGCCTAATCCTTACTACTTCCACTGGAGATAGGTATCATTATCCCATTTCACAGATAGAAACTGAGGCTCAGAGAAAAAAAATAAACATCCCAACATGCACTGCTAAACAGTGGGGAAGCTGGATTTTGTACTCTTCAATAACAGACTGTTCTTTAAAAATAATTTGTATTGGCCAGGCACAGTGGCTTACCCCTGTAATCCCAGCACTTTGGGAGGCCGAGGCGGGTGGATCACGAAGTCAGGAGATCGAGACCATCCTGTGAATGGTGAAACCCCGTCTCTACTTAAAATACAAAAAATTGGCCGGGCGCGGTGGCTCAAGCCTGTAATCCCAGCACTTTGGGAGGCCGAGACGGGCGGATCACAAGGTCAGGAGATCGAGACCATCCTGGCTAACACAGTGAAACCCCGTCTCTACTAAAAAACACACACAAAAAAAACTAGCCGGGCGAGGTGGCGGGCGCCTGTAGTCCCAGCTACTCGGGAGGCTGAGGCAGGAGAATGGCGGGAACCCGGGAGGCGGAGCTTGCAGTGAGCTGAGATCCGGCCACTGCACTCCAGCCTGGGCGACAGAGCGAGACTCCGTCTCAAAAAAAAAAAAAAAAAAAAAAAAATTAGCCAGGCGTGGTGGCAGGCGCCTGTAGTCCCAGCTACTTGGGAGGCTGAGGTGGGAGAATGGCGTGAACCTGGGAGGTGGAGCTTGCAGTGAGCCGAGGTTGTACCAAAAAATAATAATAATAATTTGTATTCTCAAATGTGTCTAATATATAGTAGTTGGTCCAAAAGGTTGCCTTTTTTTTTTTTTTTTTTTTTTTGGAGGCGCAGTCTGGCTCTGCTGCCCAGGCTGGAGTGCAGTGGCACGACCTCGGCTCACTGCAAGCTCCACCTCCTGGGTTCACACCATTCTGTTGCCTTAGCCTCCCAAGTAGCTGCGACCACAGGTGCCCGCCACCATGCCCAGCTAATTTTTTTTTTTTTTTTGTATTTTTAGTAGAGACGGGGTTTCACAGCGTTAGCCAGGATGGTCTCAATCTCCCGATCCCATGATCCACAGCACCCAGCCTTTCTTTTTTTTTTTTTTTTTTGAGATAAGGTCTTGCTCTGTCACCCAGGCTGGAGTGCAGTGGCATGATCATAGCTCAATACAGCCACTACCTCCTGGTTCAAGCAATTATTCTGCCTTAGCCCCCGAGTTGCCAGGACTATAGGCACATGCTACCATGCCTTGGTAATTTTTTTTTTTTTTTTTTAATTTGAGACTGATTCTCACTTTGTCGCCCAGGCTGGAGTGCAGTGGTGCAGTCTCAGCTGACTGCAACCTCTACCTCCCAGGTTCAAGTGATTCTCCTGCTTCAGCCTCACGAGTAACTGGGATTAAAGATGCACGCCACCACACCCAGCTAATTTTTTGTTTGTTTGTTTGTCTGTATTTTTAGTAGAGACAGGGTTTCACCATGTTGGCCAGGCTGGTCTCGAACTCCTGACCCCCAGTGATCCACCTGCCTCAGCCTCCCAAAGTGCTGAGATTACAGGCGTGAGCCACTGCACCTGGCCCATGCCTGGGTAATTTTTGTACTTTTTGTAGCGATGGAGTTTTGCTGTATTGCCCAGGTTGGTCTAGAACTCCTGGGTTCACATGTGCCACTCATCTCAGCTTCCCAAAGTGTTGGGATTACAGGTGTGAGATACCACACCTGGCCTCAAGGGGTTGTTTTTTAAAAGTACACTTATCAGGCAGGGCATGGTGGCTGACGCTTATGATCCTAGCACTTTTGGAAGGCCAAGGCAGGAGGATCCCTTGACCCCAGGAGTTCAAGACTAGCCTGGGCAACATAGGGGAATCCTGTCTCTATTTTTAAAAAATCAAAAGTAATAAAAGTAAACTTCTGCTTGACTCTTACATATAACACAGTAAGGTATTTTACATAAATTATACGTAAGCAAAGTTTGATGTGGTTGCTTCTATTAAAACTAATTGGATGGCCCATAAACATATGAAAAGATATTCAACATCATTAGCCATCAGGGATACTACCATAACACTTTATACCCACTGCCCACTAGGATGGCTATAATAAAAAAGATAACGAGTGTTGAAGAGGATGTGGAAAAGTTGGAAACCTCATATGCTGTCAGTAAAGGTGTAAATTGGTACAGCCACTGTGGAAAACATCTGGCACTTCTTCAAAAGGCTAAGCATACAGTTAATGTATGACACAGCAATTCCACTCGAAGATATATACCCAAGAGAAATGAAAACATATGTTCACATAAACACCTGTCACAAATGTTCATAGAAGCATTGTTTATACGACCCAAAAAGTGGAAACACCATAAATGTCCGTCAGCTAGGCCGGGCACAGTGGCTCATACCTGTAATCCCAGAACTTTGGGAGCTCAAGGCAGGTGGATCACCTGAGCCCAGGAGTTTGAGACCAGCCTGGGCAACATGGTAAAACCCTGTCTCTACAAAAAATATATATATAAAAAGATAACCGGGCATGCTGGCTCACACCTGTAGTCCTAGCGACTTGGGAGGCTGAGGTGGGAGGATCACCTGAGCCTGGGGAAGTCAAGGCTTCAGTGAGCCATGATCACGCCACTGCATTCCAGCCTGGGTGACAGAATGAGACCCTGTCTCAAAAAAAAAAAAATCAAGTTCTTTTCTCAAAAAATTAAACATAGAATTATGTACTATATGATCTAGCAATTTCACTTCTAGGTATATACCCAGTAGTATTGAGAGTAGGCTTAAACAGATATTTCCATATTCATATTCACAATAGCCAAAAGGTAGAAACAACCCAAGTGTCCCTCCATGGATGAAAAGGTTTTTTAAAAATGTGCTCTGTATATACAATGGGATATTATGCAACCTTAAAATAGAAGGGGGCCTGGCGCGGTGGCTCATGCTTGTAATCCCAACACCTTGGGAGCCCGAGGCGGGCAGATCATGAGGTCAGGAGATCAAGACCATCCTGGCTAACACGGTAAAACCCTGTCTCTACTAAAAATACAAAAAATTTAGCCAGGCGTAGTGGCAGATGCCTGTAGTCCTAGCTACTTGGGAGGCTGAGGTAGGAGAATGGTGTGAACCCGGGAGGCAGAGCTTGCATTGAGCCGAGATCGTGCCACTGCACTCCAGCCTAGGTGACAAAGCGAGACTCTGTCTCAAAAAAAAAAGAAGGGGCTGGGCACAGCAGCTCACGCCTGTAATCCCAGCACTTTGGGAGGCCGAGGCAGGTGGATCACCTGCTGTCAGGAGTTCAAGACCAGCCTGGATAACATGGCGAAATCCTGTCTCTACTAAAAAATATAAAAATTAGCTGGGTGTGGTGGTGGGCACCTGTAATCCCAGCTGCTCAGGAGGCTGAGGCAGGAGAATTGCTTGAACCTAGGAGGCGGAGGTTGTAGTGAGCTGAGATCGCGCCATTACACTCCAGCCTGGGTGACAGAGCAAAACTCTGTCTCAAAAAAAAAAAAAAAAAAACAAAAAAAAAAAAACAAAACTGGGGTAGGATTTCTTGATTCCTAGATTTTCACCAAAATTTAGGTTTGTTAAGAATTTAAGGTAATATGCAATTCTGTATATAAAATATGCCAAAAGATGGTACTCTTATTAAATTTTTTCTTTTGGCCAATTTGGGTGTTATTTAAAGAGAAATTTAAAATAAGAAACCGGGCCAGGTGCAATGGTTCACACATGTAATCCCAGTACTTTGGGAGGCCAAGGCGGAGGATCAGTTGAGCACAGGACTTTGAGACCAGTCTGGGCAACATAGGGAGGGCCCATCTCTTAAAAAAAAAAAAAAAATGAGCAGGGCGTGGTGGCACACGTCTGTGGACCCAGTTACTCATGAGGCTGAGGTGAGAGGATTGCTTGAGCCTGGGAGGTTGAGGCTGCAGTGAGCTATGATTGTATCACTATACTCCAGTTTGGGCAACAAACCTTGTCTCAAAAAAGAAAAAAGAAACCAGTAAGTACGGGAAAGAGATATAAAGAAAGACATAGGCCGGGCACAGTGACTCTCATCTTTAATCCCAACACTTTGGGAGGCCAAGACAGTAGATCACCTGAGGTCAGGAGTTCAAGACCAGCCTGACCAATATGATGAAACCTCGTCTCTACTAAAAATACAAAAATTAGCCAGGCGTGGTGGCACGTGCCTGTAATCCCAGCTACTCGGGAGGCTGAAACAGGAGAATTGCTTGAACCCAGAAGGCGGAGGCTGCAGTGAGCCAAAGTTGCGCCATTGCACACCACCCTGGGCAACAAGAGCAAAACGCAAAAAAAAGTCTCAAAAAAAAAAGAAAGGAAACTCTGACACATGCTGCAACATTGATGAACCTTGGAGACATTATACTAAGAGTCAGGGAGGACAAACATTGTATCGTTCCACTTCTGTGAGGTACCTAGAATAGTAGTCACATTCATAGAGACAGAAAGTAGAATGGTAGTAATCAGGAGCTGAGGGGAGAAAGGAAGTGGAGAGTTACTGTTTAATGGATATAGTTTTGATTTAGTAAGATGAAAAAGTTCCCAAGATTGGAAGTTCTAGAGATTGTAGGAGACTGTATGGTTGTAGAAAAATGGGAATGCACTTAACTGCCACAGAAATGTACAGTTAAAAATGATTAAAGTGGGGCCGTGTACAGTGGCTCACACCTGCAATCCCCACACTTTGGGAGGCCAAGGCAGGCACATCACTTGAGGTCAGGAGTTTGAGACCACCTGGGACAACATGGTGAAACCTTGTGTCTACTAAAAATACAGAAATTTAGCTGAGTGGTGGCACACGCCTGTAATGCCAGCTACTCAGGAGTCTGAGGCAGGAGAATCGCTTGAACCTGGGAGGCAGAGGTTGCAGTGAGCCAAGATTGTACCACTGCACTCCAGCCTGGGGGACAGAGCAAGACTCTGCCTCAAAAAAAAAAAAAAAAAAAAGATTAAAGTAGAAAAAGGAAAAAATTACTAAAGTGGTAAATTTTATGTTATGTGTATTTTACCACAATTTTTAACGAAAGAAATTAAGTACTGAACATGCTACAATATGGATAAACTTTGCAAACATGCTAAATGCTAAGGGAAAAAAGCCAGTCACAAAGTGAAAAATATCATATGATACGATTTATATGAAATGTTCAAAATAAGCAAGTCATGATCTGTTCCCTTAATTAATATCCCCTCCTATTGATTTTCCCCCTCCCACTGTGTGGTTATTCTAAAAACATTTACATATATTTATGAGCCAAGCACTGGTTTAGGATCTGGGAGTAAGATAGACATAGTTCCTTCATTCACTGAGTTTATGAGCCAGCATAGGAAACAGAAGTAGAACAAGTGCTAAACTTTGGTAAGTCTCAGGTATAACTTTCTCAGGGTACTATTAACTGAACCCCTCCACCCCGCCCCGCCTCCCATTTATTTTCCTCCTAGCATTTCCCATTATCAGAGGTTACCTTATTTATGTGTTCATTTTAACTCATTACCCTGTAAGTTTCTTAAGTGGCCGGGCGCGGTGGCTCAAGCCTGTAATCCCAGCACTTTGGGAGGCCGAGTCGGGCGGATCACAAGGTCAGGAGATCGAGACCATCCTGGCTAACATGGCGAAACCCCGTCTCTACTAAAAACACAAAAAATTAGCCGGGCAAGGTGGCGGCGCCTGTGGTCCCAGCTACTCGGGAGGCTGAGGCAGGAGAATGGCGGGAACCCGGGAGGCGGAGCTTGCAGTGAGCTGAGATCTGGCCACTGCACTCCAGCCTGGGCGACAGAGCGAGACTCCGTCTCCAAAAAAAAAAAAAAAAAAAAAAAAAAAGTTTCTTAAGTGACAGATGTGTCTTGTTACAGTTATAACTCACTCAGCACTTAGAACACTACCTGGCATATAGAAGATGTCCTGTGAATATGTGTTGAATTAATATGTAATGTTAATATCACTGATGAGGAGGTACAGGTTTCTGTGGAAAAATAGGGACAGATTTGTGTGTGGATAGGGGCTTATTGAGAGAAGGCTTGCAGGAAATGACATGTATAAGATCTAAATTCTAAAGGAAGAATAAAAGATGAAACAAGTAGGGCGTTCACTAGGACTCAAGTGCTGCGTGCATATGTGAGAAGGGGAGTTGTGAGAAGAGAGGCAGTAGTTTCAGGTCTTGAAGGACCTTGTAAGCCATGACATTAAAGCTGCCAATTGATTACCTCCTTTTCTTTCCCCTATCTAGGTGGCCCACAAACTCTTTAACAACTTGAAATAAATGTGTGGACTTATTCACCCCAGCCTTCATCTTCTGGGCATCAGAATATTTCCTTATGGTTTTGGATATACCATTTGTTTCTTATTTGTGTAACTGTAAGTTCACATGAACCTCATGGATTTTGGCTTAGGCTGGTAGCTTCTATGTAATTCGCAGTGATTCCATCTTAATAAAAGTTCTGTGATCTGCAAACCTGCCCCCTGTCCTTTTTTTATAAATTGAGATTTTTTTTTTTTAATTTGAAATTTTCTTTTATTTTTGAGGAGGTGGGGAGCAGCAAGGGGGACAGGGTCTTACTTTGTTGGCCAGGCTGGAATGCAGTGGTGCGAATAGCTCATTGCAGCCTCCACCTCCTGGGCTCAAGTGATCCTCCCACCTCGGCCATCAAGTAGCTAGGACTATAGCATGCATCACCACTCCCAGCTAATTTAAAAAATATTTTGTAGGCCGGGCGCGGTGGCTCAAGCCTGTAATCCCAGCACTTTGGGAGGCCGAGACGGGCGGATCACGAGGTCAGGAGATCGAGACCATCCTGGCTAACCCGGTGAAACCCCGTCTCTACTAAAAAAATACAAAAAACTAGCCGGGCGAGGTGGCGGGCGCCTGTAGTCCCAGCTACTCGGGAGGCTGAGGCAGGAGAATGGCGTAAACCCGGGAGGCGGAGCTTGCAGTGAGCTGAGATCCGGCCACTGCACTCCAGCCTGGGCGACAGAGCAAGACTCTGTCTCAAAAAAATATATATATATATATTTTTTGTAGAGGCTGGGCGCGGTGGCTCACGCCTGTAATCCCAGCACTTTGGGAGGCTGAGGCGGGCGTATCATGAGATCAGGAGATCAAGACCATCCTGGCTAACATGGTGAAACCCCGTCTCTACTAAAAATACAAAAAATTAGCTGGGCGTGGTGGCAGTCGCCTGTGGTCCCAGCTACTCAGGAGGCTGAGGCAGGAGAGTGGCGTGAACCCAGGAGGCGGAGCTTGCAGTGAGTGGAGACTGCGCCACTGCACTCCAGCCTGGGCAACAGAGCAAGACTCTGTCCCCCCAAAAAAAATATTTTGTAGAGATGGCATCTCACTATGTCCAGGCTGGTCTTGAACTCGCCTTAAGCAATCCTCCTGCCTGAGCCTCCCAAAGTACTGGGGTTATAGGCATGAGCCACCACACGTGGACCACAATTTTTAAACACATTAGATGTACCCATCACCTATCAAGTATGTATGTCTTGATGAGGGCTGTGCCTGGCACAGTGGCTTATACCTGTAATCCCAACACTTTCAGAGGCTGAGGCAAGAGGATCTCTTGAAGCCAGGAGTTCAAGACCAGCCTAGGCAACATAGTGAGATCCTGTCTCTACAAAAATAAGTAGCTGGGTGTGATGGTGTTCTCCTGTAGTCCTAGCTACTTGGGAGGCTAAGATAGAAGGATTTCTTAAGCCCAAAGTTCAGGGGTTACATTGAGCTATGATCACTGGGTCTGGGACACATAGTTGAGACCCTGTATTTTTTAAAAAGAGAAAAAGCCAGGTGAGATGGCTCACAGCTGTAATCCTAGCACTTTGGGAGGCTGAGGTGGGAGGATTACTTGAGGCTGTGAGTTCTTGAGACCAGCCTGGGCAACATAGTGAGACTCTGCCTCTACAAAAAAAAAAAATTATGTAAGAAACTTGGCCAGGTATGGTGGCTCATGCCTGTAATCCTAGCACTTTGGGAGGCCAAGGCGGGCAGATTGCCTGAGCTCAGGAGTTCGAGACCAGCCTGGGCAACACGGTGAAACCCCGTTTCTGCTAAAATACAAAAAAAGCCAGGTGTGGTGGCGTGCGTCTGTAGTCCCAGCTACTCGGGAGGCTGAGGCAGGAGAATTGCCTGAACCCGGGAGGTGGAGGTTGCAGTGAGCCGAGACCCCGCCACTGCACTCCAGCCTGGGCGACAGAGTGAGACTCCATCAATAAAAAAAAAAAAAAAAACTTTTCGCTTTGGGAGGCTGAGGCGAGGGGATCGCGAGGTCAGGAGATCGAGACCATCCTGGCTAACACGATGAAACCGTGTCTCTACTAAAAATACAAAAAAATTAGCTGGGCATGGTGGCAGGCTGAGAATGGCGTGAACCCAGGAGGCGGAGCTTGCAGTGAGCCGAGATTGCGTCACGGCACTCCAGCCTGGGCAACAGAGTGAGACTCCATCTCAAAAAAAAAAAAAAGAAAAAAAGCCAGGCGAGGTGGTTCACAACCTGTAATCCCAGCACTTTGGGAGGCCGAGGCGAGGCAGGTGGATCACGTGAGGTCAGGAGTTTGAGACCAGCCTGGCCAACATGGCAAAACTTCTCTAAAATTCGGTGGGCTTGGTAGTGGGTGCCTGTATCCCAGCTACTCGGGAGGCTGAGGCATGAGAATGGCTTGAATCAGGGAGATGGAGGTTGCAGAAAGCTGAGATTGTGCTATTGCACTCCAGTCTGGGTGACAGAAGGAGACTCCATCTCAAAAAAATAAAAATTAAAAAAATAAAAAGAAATTTATTTTTTAAAAGACGGGCTTGGCCGGGCGCCATGACTCACGCCTATAATTCCAGCACTTTGGGAGGCTGAGGCGGGTGGATCACCTGAGGTTAGGAGTTTGAGATCAGCCTGGCTAACATGGTGAAACCCCGTCTCTACTAAAAATACAAAAAAACTAGCCAGGCGTAGTGGCGGGCACCTGTAATCCCAGCTACTCAGGAGGCTGAGGCAGGAGAATAGCTTGAATCAGGGAGTTGGAGGTTGAATCATCTAAGCTTTCTGCTAGGCTTCTTCAGTGTACTTTTCCTTTTATAATTAACAAGTATCCCCTTCTTCACCAATCGTTCAACTAATTCACTTATTTATATTTGTATGAAATAATGTATTCCTTTTATTCAAAGGGGTATAATCCAGTACTATCATCATATATTTTGATGCTCAAATTATTCCAGATTTGGCTAGTGGTTTTTGTGTACTTTTGACATGCCCTATCATTCTTTGAGCACTTCCTTTTGTTTGCTTTTAGCTACACCTGTTGAAATGGGGACACACTTCTTTCTTTATGGAATGAAATGTTCCAGACTTAACTTGTACTTTCCCTGTCTCAGCCCTGGAATCACCTCTTCCTCCACGGAACCCTGGTTCCTTTAACTAGGGAATGAAGATCTTTTCATGGGCAGAGCTAGGGAATATATGAATTCCTTACATATACACATACTGGCATCTATGTCTACTTATTTACTAAATTTGTATTTATTTAGTGCATACCAATACCTAAACACTACAGGGTTTGTTCTGGTTTTTACCCTTTCTTTTTTTTTTTTTTTTTTTTGAGACGGATTCTTGCTTTGTTGCCCAGGCTGGAGTGCAGTGGTGCTGTCTCAGCTTACTGCAACCTCTGCCTCCTGGATTCATGTGATTCTCCTGCCACGGCCTCCCAAGTAGCTGGGACTACAGGCACATGCCACCATGCCAGGCTGGTTTTTTTTTTGTATATTTAGTTTTGCCATGTTGGCCAGGCTGGTTTTGAACTCCTGGCCTTAGGTGATCTGCCCACCTCTGCCTCCCAAAGAGCTGGGATTGCAGGCGTGAGCCACTGCGCCCAGCCAAACCTTTTCCATATTTGTAACTCTATTCTCTGATTGCTAGCTCCCATAATCTGCAATATATTTACCTATTGGATTAATCCTCCCTATATGTAACCAATCTCCCATTGCCAGTACCACCTTTCCAGGTGCCCTATTCTCATCTTGCTTAGACTCCAATACCCTTCCACCACAACCCTACACACTCCAATTCTTTTTGAGACAGAGTCTTGTTCTGTCACCCAGGCTGGAGTGCAGTGGCACAATCTCAGCTCACTGCAGCCTCTGCCTCCCAGGTTCAAGCGATTCTCCTGCCTCAGCCTCCTGAGTAGCTAGGGCTACAGGCTGGCTAATTTTTGTTTGTTTGTTTATTTATTTATTTATTTAGAGATGGAGTCTCACTCACTGTCACCCAGGCTGGAGTGCGATGGCACAATCTTGGCTCACTGCAGCCTCTGTCTGCCAGGTTCAAGTGATTCTCCTGCTTCAGCCTCCTGAGTAGATGGGGTTACAGGCATGTACCACTGCACCTGGCTAATTTTTGTATTTTTAGTAGAGACAGGGTTTCACCATGTTGGCCCGGCTGGTCTTGAGCTCTTGGCCTCAAGTGATCCATCTGCCTTGGCCTCCCAAAATGCTGGGATTACAGGTGTGAGCCACCATGCCCAGTGCTAATTATTGTATTTTTAGTAGAGATGGGGATACATCATGTTGGCCAGGCTGGTCTCAAACTCCTGACCTTAAGTGATCGACCTGCCTTGGCCTCCCAAAGTGCTGGGATTACAGCAGTGAACCACCACACCTGGCCCTCATTCCCTTTTTAAAAAATTAGCCGGGCATGGTGGCATGTACCTGTAAGTCCTAGCTACTGGGAAGCTGAGGCAGGAGGATCTCTTTAGCCCAGTTTGAGGCTGCAGTGAGCTATGATGGTGCCACTACACTCCAACTTAGGCAGTAGAGCGAGACCGTTTTTTTTGTTTTTGTTTTTGTTTTTGTTTTTTAGTGCATACCAATACCTAAACACCACAGCATTTGTTCTGGTTTTTACCTTTTCTTTTTTTGTTGTTTGAGACGGAGTCTCACTCTTGTCACCCAGGCTAGAGTGCAGTGGTGCGATCTCGGCTCACTGCAACCTCCACCTCCCAGGTTCAAGCTATTCTCCTGCCTCAGCCTCCTGAGTAGCTGGGATTACAGGTGCCCGCCACTACGCCTGGCTAGTTTTTTTGTATTTTTAGTAGAGACGGGGTTTCACCATGTTAGCCAGGCTGATCTCAAACTCCTAACCTCAGGTGATCCACCCGCCTCAGCCTCCCAAAGTGCTGGAATTATAGGCGTGAGTCATGGCGCCCGGCCAAGCCCGTCTTTTAAAAAATAAATTTCTTTTTATTTTTTTAATTTTTATTTTTTTGAGATGGAGTCTCCTTCTGTCACCCAGACTGGAGTGCAATAGCACAATCTCAGCTTTCTGCAACCTCCATCTCCCTGATTCAAGCCATTCTCATGCCTCAGCCTCCCGAGTAGCTGGGATACAGGCACCCACTACCAAGCCCACCGAATTTTAGAGAAGTTTTGCCATGTTGGCCAGGCTGGTCTCAAACTCCTGACCTCACGTGATCCACCTGCCTCGCCTCGGCCTCCCAAAGTGCTGGGATTACAGGTTGTGAACCACCTCGCCTGGCTTTTTTTCTTTTTTTTTTTTTGAGATGGAGTCTCACTCTGTTGCCCAGGCTGGAGTGCCGTGACGCAATCTCGGCTCACTGCAAGCTCCGCCTCCTGGGTTCACGCCATTCTCAGCCTGCCACCATGCCCAGCTAATTTTTTTGTATTTTTAGTAGAGACACGGTTTCATCGTGTTAGCCAGGATGGTCTCGATCTCCTGACCTCGCGATCCCCTCGCCTCGGCCTCCCAAAGCGAAAAGTTTTTTTTTTTTTTTATTGATGGAGTCTCACTCTGTCGCCCAGGCTGGAGTGCAGTGGCGGGGTCTCGGCTCACTGCAACCTCCACCTCCCGGGTTCAGGCAATTCTCCTGCCTCAGCCTCCCGAGTAGCTGGGACTACAGACGCACGCCACCACACCTGGCTTTTTTTGTATTTTAGCAGAAACGGGGTTTCACCGTGTTGCCCAGGCTGGTCTCGAACTCCTGAGCTCAGGCAATCTGCCCGCCTTGGCCACCCAAAGTGCTAGGATTACAGGCATGAGCCACCATACCTGGCCAAGTTTCTTACATAATTTTTTTTTTTGTAGAGGCAGAGTCTCACTATGTTGCCCAGGCTGGTCTCAAGAACTCACAGCCTCAAGTAATCCTCCCACCTCAGCCTCCCAAAGTGCTAGGATTACAGCTGTGAGCCATCTCACCTGGCTTTTTCTCTTTTTAAAAAATACAGGGTCTCAACTATGTGTCCCAGACCCAGTGATCATAGCTCAATGTAACCCCTGAACTTTGGGCTTAAGAAATCCTTCTATCTTAGCCTCCCAAGTAGCTAGGACTACAGGAGAACACCATCACACCCAGCTACTTATTTTTGTAGAGACAGGATCTCACTATGTTGCCTAGGCTGGTCTTGAACTCCTGGCTTCAAGAGATCCTCTTGCCTCAGCCTCTGAAAGTGTTGGGATTACAGGTATAAGCCACTGTGCCAGGCACAGCCCTCATCAAGACATACATACTTGATAGGTGATGGGTACATCTAATGTGTTTAAAAATTGTGGTCCACGTGTGGTGGCTCATGCCTATAACCCCAGTACTTTGGGAGGCTCAGGCAGGAGGATTGCTTAAGGCGAGTTCAAGACCAGCCTGGACATAGTGAGATGCCATCTCTACAAAATATTTTTTTTGGGGGGACAGAGTCTTGCTCTGTTGCCCAGGCTGGAGTGCAGTGGCGCAGTCTCCACTCACTGCAAGCTCCGCCTCCTGGGTTCACGCCACTCTCCTGCCTCAGCCTCCTGAGTAGCTGGGACCACAGGCGACTGCCACCACGCCCAGCTAATTTTTTGTATTTTTAGTAGAGACGGGGTTTCACCATGTTAGCCAGGATGGTCTTGATCTCCTGATCTCATGATACGCCCGCCTCAGCCTCCCAAAGTGCTGGGATTACAGGCGTGAGCCACCGCGCCCAGCCTCTACAAAAAATATATATATATATATTTTTTTGAGACAGAGTCTTGCTCTGTCGCCCAGGCTGGAGTGCAGTGGCCGGATCTCAGCTCACTGCAAGCTCCGCCTCCCGGGTTTACGCCATTCTCCTGCCTCAGCCTCCCGAGTAGCTGGGACTACAGGCGCCCGCCACCTCGCCCGGCTAGTTTTTTGTATTTTTTTAGTAGAGACGGGGTTTCACCGGGTTAGCCAGGATGGTCTCGATCTCCTGACCTCGTGATCCGCCCGTCTCGGCCTCCCAAAGTGCTGGGATTACAGGCTTGAGCCACCGCGCCCGGCCTACAAAATATTTTTTAAATTAGCTGGGAGTGGTGATGCATGCTATAGTCCTAGCTACTTGATGGCCGAGGTGGGAGGATCACTTGAGCCCAGGAGGTGGAGGCTGCAATGAGCTATTCGCACCACTGCATTCCAGCCTGGCCAACAAAGTAAGACCCTGTCCCCCTTGCTGCTCCCCACCTCCTCAAAAATAAAAGAAAATTTCAAATTAAAAAAAAAAAAAAAATCTCAATTTATAAAAAAAGGACAGGGGGCAGGTTTGCAGATCACAGAACTTTTATTAAGATGGAATCACTGCGAATTACATAGAAGCTACCAGCCTAAGCCAAAATCCATGAGGTTCATGTGAACTTACAGTTACACAAATAAGAAACAAATGGTATATCCAAAACCATAAGGAAATATTCTGATGCCCAGAAGATGAAGGCTGGGGTGAATAAGTCCACACATTTATTTCAAGTTGTTAAAGAGTTTGTGGGCCACCTAGATAGGGGAAAGAAAAGGAGGTAATCAATTGGCAGCTTTAATGTCATGGCTTACAAGGTCCTTCAAGACCTGAAACTACTGCCTCTCTTCTCACAACTCCCCTTCTCACATATGCACGCAGCACTTGAGTCCTAGTGAACGCCCTACTTGTTTCATCTTTTATTCTTCCTTTAGAATATCACAAGTAAAAAAGTTAAATACATATAAATAAATATTTGTGGGTGTGATTTTTGTGTGGCTTAAAATCTTAAACTGGAGCAGGATTGGCCGGGCGCCGTGGGTTTCACAGAGTGAAACCTTGTCTCAAAAAATTAAAAAATAAAAAAGAAACCAATAAGTAGGGGAAAGAGATATAAAGAAAGATATAGGCTGGGTGCGTAATTTTTTTTTTTGAGACAGAGTCTCACTCTGTCCCCCCACCCCGAGAATCAATTACAACCAAAATAAAAGAGCCTTTAATAGGTATTGTTAAGTACCCCCAACTACTGTTAAACTTCAGCAAATCACTAGCTGGGTACACCTGTCCTATATTAAACCTGTTTCTTATGAGTCCCTGTAGGTGTAAAAGGAGGACATCATGACCTACACTTGTGAACTCTTATAAGACTTAAAGTTGTTATTTCACAAACACAAAAATAAATAATATTACAAGGCAGAGTATGTGCAGTATTAAACTATACGTGTTATTCTCACCTGTTTGTTTTTTTTACCTTTCCTAAGACTTTTAATGCAATTCTATTATCACTAATTTTTGACCCTTCCTTGTTTAACCTCCTAGTAACTTTTGTGTCTTCTAGACTACAGTAATTCCACATGAAAACAATGCTGGCACAAGGCTTCTAACCCATCCCTTCTTCTGACCTAGAAAACAAAAACAAGCTGCTATTAGACCCATCAGATTAGGTATCCAGAGATTGTCACTCCTCCAACGCTAGGCAGGGCCTATGACCATAAAATTAGCAGAAAACAGCTACAGAAGATGGCCCTCTGCCCTTCTGCAGCCCATTTAAGTTTTTTTTTTTTTTTCTAAGAGAGTCTCACTCTGTCCCCCAGGCTGGAGTGCAGTGGTGCTATACTGGCTCACTGCAACCTCCTCCCGAGTTCAAGTGATTCTCCTGCCTCAGCCTCCTGAGTAGCCGGGACCACAGGTCTGTGCCACCACGCCCAGCTAATTTTTGTATTTTTAATACAGATGGGGTTTCATTATGATGGCCAGGCTGGTCTCGAACCCCTGGCCTCAAGTGATCCACCTGCTTTGGCCTCCCAAAGTTCTGGGATTACAGGCCTGAGCCACCACACCCGGCCACCCCTTTAAGATTAAGGAGGAGTATCTAATCTCTGAGGGGGAATGAAGTAGGGGACTGGCAGAAATTATTTCCAGGTCCCAAGGTCCCACTTGGATAAAATGAAGAAACTGGCAGGAACCAGCAGATGGCAACAAAAGCCATCCCTAGCTACCCTCATTGGTCATTAGCATAAGATACTTCCTCTGGGGCATGTTTACAGATGCTAGGCAATGACCAGGAAATTACTGCCCCTTTCCTAGAAAGTTAGGAATAACCTGCCCCTCAATTTGCTTTAGCCTGCTTCTTAATTTGCATGTAATTAAAAGTGGGTGGAAGTGGCTATAAATACAGTTGCCAACAGGACGAGAACTGCTCTGAGCACACTGCCTATAAGTTGTCTCTGCTCTACAAGGAGTAGCTCCAGTTCAATAAAAATTGCTGTTTGACCACTCATAGTGGCTCGTGCCTCCAATAACAGCACTTGGGGAGGCTGAGGCAGGAAGATTGCTTGAGCTCAGGAGCTTGAGACCAGCCTGGGCAACATAATGAGATCTTGTCTCTACAAAAAATACAAAAATTAGCTGGGCATGGTGGTGGGCACCTGTGGTCCCAGCTATTTGGGTAGCTTAGGTGGGAAGATTGTTTGAGCCCAGGTGGTTGAGACTGCAGTGAATTGGGATTGCACTACTGCACTCTAGCCTGGGTGGCAGAGTGAGACCCTGCCTCGAAAAAAAAAAGTGCTGTTTAACACCACCAGCTCACCCTTAAATTCTTTCCTTGGCAAAACCAAGATCCCTCCCAGACTAAGCCCCAGTTTTGGGGCTCACCTGCCTGTCTGCATCTAAACCACAGCCTTGCACAAAAGCCATCACAAGCTTACACAAAATACTTCTTTGAAAACATCTGCCCAGTAACTGCCTGTCCAACCTTGGGCTGATGCTTGTTATTGATTGGATTAATGCTTGTTATTGACTAACCCTTGTTACTGATTCTTGTAGCAACCAATAATTGTTCCAAAACAACTTACTATATGTAACGATTCTAACTTTTCCTTTAAAACCCACCCCCTTTTTTTTTTTTTCAGGTCAGGCATAGTGGCTGATACCTGTAATCCCAACTCTTTGAGTGGCCAAGGCAGGCGATCCCTTGAGCCCAGGAGTTTGAGACCAGCCTGGGCACAATGGTGAAACCTTGTCTCTACAAAAAATATGAAAATTAGCCAGGGGTGGTGGCATGTGCCAGTAGTCCCAGCTACTTGGGAGGCTGAGGCAGGAGGATTGATTGAGCCTGGGAAGTTGAGGCTGCAGTGAGCCATGATTGTGCAAGTGCCCAGCCTGGGCAACACATGAGACCCTGTCTAAAAAAAATTAAAAAAAAAAAAAAAAAAAACTCTTATTTTCCTTTACCTCCTCATGCCGAGACCAGCTCAGTTGGGGAGACCCTAACCCAGCAATGCTAGAGGAATTAAAGACACACACACAGAAATATAGAGGTGTGAAGTGGGAAATCAGGGGTCTCACAGCCTTCAGAGTTGACAGCCCCAAACAGAGATTTACCCACATATTTATTAACAGCAAACCAGTCATTGGCATTGTTTCTATAGATAGTAAATTAACTAAAAGTATCCCTGATGGGAAACGAAGGGATGGGCCGAATTAAATGAATAGGTTGGGCTAGTTAACTGCAGCAGGAACATGCTCTTAAGACACAGATCGCTCATGCTATTGTTTGTGGCTTAAGAATGCCTTTAAGCGGTTTTCTGCCCTGGGTGGGCCAGGTGTTCCTTGCCCTTATTACCGTAAACCCACAACCTTCCAGCTTGGGTGTTAAGGCCATTATGGACATGTCACAGTGCTGCAGAGATTTTGTTTATGCCCAGTTTTGGGGCCAGTTTACAGCCAGATTTTGGGCGGTTTGCTCCCAACCTCCTCATATGCCCATAGGTTAATACGGTACCATATTCCACATTGCAATGCTTACTCCTGAATTAATTTATCATATTTGGATAATCTCTTTTATTTAGTTTGACAATAGAACTAAGGTAGAAAGAAATCAACTATAAATATGAGTGGAAATCAATGACATATAAAATAAACGGAGAAAAACAACAAAACCAAAAGCTAGCCCTTTGAAAAGTTCAATAAAATATATAAACATCTTTTAGCCTAATAAGGTACAAAAGAGGGAAGACACAAATTGCCAATATCAGTAATAAGAGAGGGGACATCACTAAGGATCCTATAAACCAAAGGTCAGCGAGCTTTTTCTGTAAAGATTCAGGGAGCATGTTTGGCTTTGTGGGTCACACATGATCTGTGAAGCAACTACTTAACTCTATTGCAGTGGTAAAGGAGCCATAAAAATTATGTATTTGTATTTCAAAAACAGGCTGCAAGATGAATTTGGCTTGTGGCTGTAGTTTGCCACCCCATACTATAAACATTAAAAGGATAATAATGGAATATTTTGAAACACTTTATATGAAGACAATCAATACCTTAGATGAAATGGACACATTCTTTAAAAGACTAAAATTATTGGGGCCAGGCATGGTGGCTCATGCCTATAATTCCAGCACTTTGGGAGGCTGAGGCAGGGGGATCACCTGTGGTTGGAAGTTAGAGATCAGCCTGGGCAACATGGTGAAACCTCGCCTCTACTAAAAATACAAAAATTAGCCAGGTGTGGTGGTGCGTGCCTGTAATCCCAGCAACTCAGGAGGCTGAGGCACCAAGAATCTCTTGAACCTGGGAGGCAGAGGTTGCAGTGAGCTGAGATTGCATCACTGAACTCCAACCTGGGTGACAGAGTAAGACTGTCTCAAAAAAAGAAAAAAAAAAAGACTCAAATTGTCAAAACCAATGCAAGAAAAATTAGAAAGTTCAAATAGCTCTATATTAGGGTTTCTCAACTTCAGCACTGTTGATATTTGGGTTGGATAATTGTTGTGGGGGAGGGCTGTCCTGAGTATTGTAGGGTACTGAGCAGTATCCCTGGCCTCTACCAGCTAGATGCCAGAATGACCACCCAGTTGTAACAACCCCAAATGTCTCCAGATGTTACCAAATGTCCCCTAAGGGAGGGATAAAATCACCACTGCCCTATATCAATTAAAGAAATTGAGCCAGGCATGGTGGCTCATACCTGTAATCCCAGCACTTTGGGAGGCTGGGGTGGGCGGATCACCTGAAGTCAGGAGTTCGAGACCAGCCTGACCAACATGGAGAAATCTTGTCTCTACTCAAAATATAAAATTAGCCGGACATGGTGGCACATGCCTGTAATCCCAGCTACTCGGGAGGCTGAGGCAGGAGAATTGCTTGAACCCGGGAGGCGGAGGCTGTGATGAGCCAAGATGCATCATTGCACTCCAGCTTGGGCAACAAGAATGAAACTCCATCTCAAAAAAAAAAAAAAAAAAAGAAATTGAGAAGTTGGCTAATGGGTACAAAAATACGGTTAGATAGAAGGAATAAATTCTAGTATTTGATAGTAAAGTAGGGAAATTATAATTATAAATAATTTAGTGTATATTTTAAAATATTTAGAAGAATTATAATGATCCCAACACAAAGATAAATGTTTGTGTCTGAGGTGATGGATATCCCAATCTCTTCATAACTGATCATTATACATCGTATACGTGTATCAGAATATCACATGTACTCCCAAAATATGTACAATTATTATATATCAATAAAAATCACCAGCCTCACCAACATGGTGAAACCCCGTCTCTACTAAAAATACAAAAGAAAAAAAAAATTAGCCAGGTACGGTGGCGGGTGCCTGTAATCCTAGCTACTCAGGAAGCTGAGGCAGGAGAATTGCTTGAACCTGGGAGGTGGACGTTGCAGTGAGCCGAGATCATGACATTGCACTCCAGCCTGGGCAACAAGAATGAAACTCCATCTCAAAAAAAGAAAAAAAAAAAAGAAAAAGAAAAAGAAAAAAGAAAGAAAACAGAAGTGAAGGGACATTTCCCAAATTCTTTTTTTTTTTTTTTGAGACGGAGTCTTACTCTGTTGCCCAGGCTGGAGTGCAGCAGCATGATCTCAGCTCACTGCAAGCTCTGCCTGCCGGGTTCATGCCATTCTCCTGCCTCAGCCTCCCAAGTAGCTGGGACTACAGGACTACAGGTGCCCGCCACCCAAATTCATTTCATGAGGCCAGCATTACCATGATATCAGAATCAAACAAAGACTTTATAAGAAGAAAAAGCTGCAGGCCAATACGACTCATTAACTCAGACCCAAGAATACCAACAATATTTAAAAAGAATACTGTATCATCGGCTGGGCTGGGCACAGTGGCTCACACCTGTAATCCCAGCACTTTGGGAGGCCGAGGTGGGTGGATCACCTGAGGTCAGGAGTTCAACACCAGCCTGGCCAACATGGCGAAACCCCGTCTCTACTAAAAATATAAAAATTAGCCGAGTATGGTGGCATGTACCTGTAGTCTCAGCTACTCAGGAGGCTGAGGCAGAAGAATCGCTTGAACCTGGGAGGCGTGGGTTGCAGTGAGCTAAGATTGTGCCACTGCACTGCAGCCTGGGTGACAGGGCAAGACTCTGTTTAAAAGAAAAAAAAAAATACTGTATTTGTATCATGAATTAATGTGTTTTTTAAAGAATACAAAGTTGGTTCATATTGAAAAGTCAGCCAATATGATTCATCATAGTAATGGAATAAAGAGGTAAAACTGGCTGGGCACAGGGGCTCAGACCTAATTACAGCACTTTAGGAGGTGGACAGATCACCTGAGGTCAGGAGTTCGAGACCAGCCTGGCCAACACGGTGAAACCCCATCTCTACTAAAAATACAAAAATTAGCCGGGCGTGGTGGTGCATGCCTGTGATACCAGCTGCTCGTGATACCAGCTGCTCAGGAGGCTGAGGCAGAAGAATTGCTTGAACCTAAGAGGCAGAGGTTGCAGTGAGCCAAGATGGCACCACTGCACTCCAGACTGGTGACAGAGCGAAACTCTGCCAAAAAAAAAAAAAAAAAAAAAAAAAAAAAAGGGAGTAAAACTGTATGATCATCTTAATAGAACAACAACAAAAAAAAAACTTAAGGAAAATCAACAACTATCATGATTTTTTTAAATCTCAGCAAACTAGGAATAGAAGGAAACTTTCTAAACCTAAGAAAGGACATCTATACACATGCAGGTGCACGCACACACAAAACTACAGCTAATATCATATATAATGGTGAAGTACTGAATGCTTTCTTCTTAAGAATGGGAACAAGGCAAGGATGTCTACCATCACCACTTACATTCAACTGTGTACTGGAAGTCCTAGCCAGTGGAATAAAGCAAAGAAAAAAAAAGGTAAATAGATGGAAAAGAAAGAAGTTAAAGTGTCTTTATTTACAAAAGACATGACCATATGCTTAGAAAACCTGAATAGATTTCCAAAAAGTTACCAAAAGTAATAATTGAGTTTAGGAAGGTCTCAGGATACAAGGTCAACAGAAAAAATCAATTATATTTTAATATAATAGAATTTTTCTTTTTTTTTTCTTTTGAGACAGAGTCTCACTCTGTTGCCCAGTCTGGAGTGCAGTGGCATGATCTCAGCTCACTGCAACCTCTGCCTCCTGGGTTCAAGTTATTCTCCTGCCTCAGCCTCCCAAGTAGCTGGGATTACAGGCATGAGCCACCATGCACAACTCATTTTTGTATTTTTAGTAGAGACTGGGTTTCACCACTTTGGCCTGGCTGGTCTCGAACTCCTGACCTCAGGTGATCCACCCGCCTCGGCCTCCCAAGTGCTAGGATTATAGGCATGAGCCACAGCGACACAGCCAGCCTTTTTCTTGAAAAATGAACAAAGTGAGCCTGTCACTTCAAGGAAAATGACTGACAGTATTTGTTGCCAATAAGAAAATTCCAAAATTCCACATTCAAATGCCAAATAAGAAAGAGCTTTCAGCTGGGAGCAGTGGCTCACTTTGTCAGAGACGTGTGAACCAGAGCAACTCTTTTTTTTTTTTGGAGACGGAGTCTCACTTTGTCGCCAGGCTGGAGTGCAGTGGCACGATCTCGGCTCACTGCAACCACCGCCTCCTGGATTCAAGGGATTCTTGTGCCTCAGTCATCCCAGTAGCTGGGATTACAGGCATGTGCCACCACATCCAGCTAATTTTTTTTTTTTTTTTTTTTTTTGAGACAGAGTCTCACTCTGTCGCCGAGGCTGGAGTGCAATGGTTCGATCTCGGTTCACTGCAACCTCCGCCTCCTGGGTTCAAGCGATTCTCTTTTGCCTCAGCCTCCTGAGTAGCTGAAATTACAGGTGCATGCCACCTAATTTTTGTATTTTTAGTAGAGACGCGGTTTCACCATGTTGGTCAGGCTGCTCTCAATCTCCTGACCTCATGATCCACCCACCTCGGCCTCCCAAAGTGTTGGGATTACAGGTGTGAGCCACCGCGCCCAGCAGAACAACTCCATCTTAAATAGCAGTTGGGTAAAATGAGGCTGTGTAGCAGGATGAGCCGCAGACAAAACTCCTCAGACACTGAGTTAAAGCAGGAAGGGGTTTATTCGGCCGGGGGCATCGGCAAGACTTCTCCCTCAAGAGCCAAGCTCCCCGAGTAAGCAATTCCTGTCCCTTTCAAGGGCTCACAACTCTAAGGGGGTGCGCGTGAGAGGGTTGTGATTGATGGAGCAAGCAGGGGGTACGTGACTGGGGGCTGAATGCACCGGTAATTAGATTGGAACAAAACAAGATAGGGATTTTCACAGTGCATTTCTATACAATGTCTGTAATCTATAGATAACATAACCGATTAAGTCAGGGGTCGATCTTTAACGATCAGGTCCAGGGTGCGGCACCGGGCTTTCTGCCTGTGGATTTCATTTCTGCCTTTTAGTTTTTACTTCTTTCTTTGGAGGCAAAAATTGGGCATAAGATGATATGAGGGGTGGTTTCCTCCCTTATTCCCCCATTTTGAGACTCTCACTCATTTTATTAGTGGGTGTTCTCACTTTCATTTTCACTACCCATGTCTTCTTGCAAGACAGATTGATAGTGATTCATATAGTACACTTGTGCTGAAGCATTTTGGTGAACTAAGGTAGCAATGAAGCTTTTTATCATTTGAAGAAGTACAGGTAGCAAACAAGGGAGTAGTAAGCAGGTTCCTATTACTATTATAACTCCTATTATAAGAGTTTTAAATCCTCCTAGCGCTGGGAACCATTTTCTAAACATGGCCCTAGGATCAAATCTGTGCCACACTTGCATGGGCACATGTGCCAATTTTGTCATATCTCTAACCATGTCTTCAACTACTTGCCCTTGATTATCTATGTGTAAGGTTAAATTTCCTACAGCTCTCTCCTTCCACTGCTAGCAAGTAGTCGAGAGCTAATCTATTTTGATAGATAGCATTTCTCATCTGAGTTTCTTGCCGGGCCAGAATAGATAAGTCAAGGCTCTGCCGGTTTTATTAGTGATTATTTTTCTCTTTTTTTTTTTTTTTTTTTTTGAGACGGAGTCTCGCTCTGTCCTCAGGCTGGAGTTCAGTGGCAAGATCTCAGCTCACTGCAAGTTCCGGCTCCTGGTTTCACGCCATTCTCCTGCCTCAGCCTCCCGAGTAGCTGGGACTACAGGCGCCCACCACCACGCCCGGCTAATTTTTTTGTATTTTTAATAGAGACGGGGTTTCACCGTGTTTGCCAGGATGGTCTCGATCTCCTGACCTCATGATCCACCCGCCTTGGCCTCCCAAAGTGCTGGGATTATAGGCGTGAGCCACCGTGCCTGGCTAGTGATTATTTTTAAGACAGCTTGTAACCGTATGATTCGATTGATCATGTAAATGGGGGTCCAGTATCCCCACGAGCCGTCCTGTGCCTAAGTAGCAGGCTTATAATATTGTATGATTCTCTCAGGGGACCATTTATCATTTTTTCATTTTCTTATAGCTATGCTTCTCTTTTCGCGGGAAGCATAGACAGGGAAGCGCAGGAGTTCGCCTGTTTTTATGGGCCGTAGGAAGATGGTTTAATAGTGCCGATAACACAACTACCTGCCCACTGGTCAGGTAATTTGGTGTAAGCTCTACGCCCACATATAATCCAGTGGGGGCTGTCCAGTCCTGGTGGGACTCCGGGTGGGTCCACATGGTTTGCAACTTTGGGAATTTACTAAATGGATTTCTCTCTGTGTGATCTGAACTCCACCAAGTGACTGTTTTTGTGGTACCTTTATACAGTTTCTGTCTCAGACAACTAAGTCGTCCTATGGGGTGAGTGAATTCTTTTCCTTCTCTAGCTATGCAATATTGTCCAATAATTGAGGTTTTTAGTACCTAGAAATTATCAGGGTGATTCTTTTGAGCCGGGAATTCATCAGGAACTGGGTCTGTAGGTACTAATTCTCGGGCTTCCTATGGCCATTGATCTCCTATTACAGTTCCTCCACATAACATGAAGTGACATTGAGAGACTGTGCTACATGCTCGGCTAATTGCAAAAACAAATTTCTTGTTTTTCCTGGAATTTGTGGTACTGGCACATTTAGTTCATCATAGAAAGTTTGAAACACTGGCTCAGGAGAGCGTTTGTAAACTTCTCTTCGAACCAAGATACTTACTCCAGGATCCAGTTCGGCCCCATCGATTCCTAAGGTCACACGCTCCTCTTTTTTCCAGTGAGGATCAAGGGGATTGGTTATTACTAGCTCTAAGGGTTACATTGTCCCTTAGTACAGGAAGGGCCATTTGTTCCTTTCTGAAGGTGGACTGGATCCTTTTTTTTGCTTTTTTTTAATCCAAGTGGCCTAAATGACACAAGACCAGTATTTACATTTATTTCCACACACTCCTAATTTATGACAAATGTACTTATTTTCTGCCATATAGCTTCTTTTCTAATTAAGATAATCACACCTTATTCCTAACTTATTATTATTAATGACAGCACAGGCATCAAATTTTAAGGTGACTTGTTTGGGCACCCCTTTTTCTTCTGTTTTGGCTAACACTTTACTCGTATCGTTTATGAGCCCCCTCCAGTCCTCAGTCCTTAATCTTATTTTAAAAACTGTGGTCATGGGAGGCTCAGATGGGTCATAATACACATCAGGTTGGTCATTTCCTGGGCTACATACCTCATATAGAATAACATTATACAAACAAGTTCTTTTTAGAGTTCCAGTACACTTATAATAACCATAAAATAATAGGACCGTAGCAACCTTTTGTCCTACCTCAGTGACTTGATGTATACACTGGGAACAGTCCTCAGTCTGAGGAAGGTCAGTTGAAGTCCTTACTGTACAAGTTCAAATTTTAAGGAAAATGAGTCCTGCGATGAGTTTCCTCATGTTTCAGCTGTGCGTAAACCAGTCAGCTTCCGGGTGTCACAGGAGCAGGGCTTGTCGTCTTCTTCAGAGTCACTTTGCAGGGGTTGGCGAAGCTGCTCCCGTCCACGTACTGCTCACAGTCTACTGATGTTCAAGGACGTCTCGGAGGTTGGGCCTGCTAGAATAAACTGAGTCCAACACCTCTACACAGTTATGTTTAACTGGGCTCTCTGATACTGGGAGCAAGGTGGCGGGGTTTAGCATGTTGCAAACTTCAATGGTTATGTGGGGATTTTCACATAGCAAGCTTTGGTACTTGGTTAATCTAGCATTTGTTAACCAATGATATCCTTTGGTATTTATTAAAGTTACCACAGCACGGGGGGCCTTTATATTCAGGTTTTGCCTAAGGGTTAGTTTATCTGCTTCTTGTGCTAACAGGGCCTTTGCTGCTAGGGCCGTTAGACCTGGGGGCCAGCCTTTGGAAACCTTGTCTCGTTGTTTTGAGAGCTAGGCCACTGGCCTTGGCCAGGGCCCCACAGTCTGGGTTAAAACTCCAATTGCCATTTTTTCTTTTTCTGACACGTACAGTGTAAAGAGTTTTGTCAGGTCAGGTAGCCTCAGGGCTGGGTCCGACATGAGTTTTTCTTTTTAACTCATGAAAAGCTCGTTGCTGTTGGTTGTAACAGATGTAGTTTATCTAATCTACATTTTTATTAACTGTCATCTACTGAAATATTGACTCAAATCCTGCAGCTATTTGATTTCAAGCTTTAAATTGATCTAGCATTCCTTGTGGGACTCCAATTGCATCTAAATAGACATGAGAGTCGAAAGACCCATAAGGGGCTTCTCTCGCTTTATGATGTCTTATTTTTTTTCCTTCTGGTTGATGAAATGCCAGGGTGAAAGGGATAGCCAATTGGGCTTAAGTACAAGTGCCACTCCAGTTATTCAGCAGAGTGTCCAGTAAAGGTCCACCACAATACCACCACGCATTGCTCAGGGATGAACAAGGGCTGACTGATTGATAAGCTCTTGAAAATTCGTAAGGAATGTTAAGTTTCCTTCCTGCTGTGACAGACATGAAGTGAACTTAGTGTTGGGAGATGGAAGCTGGATGGCCCTCGGGGGCTGAACCGCAGGGTGCTGGACTTAGGGATATAGCAGAGAGAGAGTTTGGCATGACTTATTACTCCAGGCTGTAGAATCCTGGAAAAGAGCTACCATGCAGCCTACGCCTGGTCAACTGCAGGACCACCTTAGTGGAAGGGGGACAATCTGGACCTCTGGCCTGCCATGTGCACAAGCATAACAATTGCTTTTGTTTAACGTGCAGATGGAATATTTGATCCAATTTATCCAGGCATTTCCATCTTGGTATCCTGTCTTAATTGCTAAAGTTTGTTTTAGGTCTTTAACTTCTATGATCCTCTAGTAAAATGAATGTATGGTTTTAGGAAAATTACAAAAACTGGTTGGGGCAGTCCATCCTTGCTCTTTAGTGGTCCACAGAATGTGGGACCAACTATGGCATGAAAGCTCTACATCAGGGGGCAAGACTCCTGGTTAGCACTGGGGTCTTTATCGAGATGTCCCTGGATTAAATGGTCCTAGTTTACTAATGTCTAGTCTGAGGAGAGTCAGGAGGGACAGAGGTACTTTTCTGAAGTAGAAAGCTGTCTTTGACTTGGCAAGTCCTCAAAGGGTATAACAAGGCAAGCATTAAATGCAATAGTTTGAGGCAAAATTGACTTGGTTATATTAATAACTAGATGGTCAGCAATAGAACGAGGAAAGAAGAAACAGTAATAGAATAGATGAAAAGAGTTAAATTTTTCTTAGCTTTAGTTTGGTAGGGTTTTACCCTGGGACTACGGCCCACGACTCTGGAGGGGGTGGCGCTTTCTTGACTCAGGTGTGATGAGTCCATCCTTTTTTGCTGTACAAACAGCAGTTTTGGTGGTTAGCAGCACAAGGTAGGGTCCTTTTCAGGCTGGCTCGAGTTTTTCTTCTTTCCACCTTTCGATGAGAACATGATCTTCAGGCTGGTGCTGGTTTACTGGAAATTCTAGGGGTGGCACGTGTGCTAAAAGACTTTTTTTTTTTTTTTTTTTTTTTGAGAAAGTGGAAGATAAACCAAGTATATAATTTTTAAGAAATTGACCTTTTGTTTTAAATGTGGGGACCTTGGCAGTGGACTTTATAGTCCTTAGTGCCTTTTTACTGATAAATTTCCTTTAGCTCCTATTTTTTATTGGTTTTTAAACCAAAGAAAGCCAAATACCATTTTACATTTAACAATGCTTCTCGTATGATTTTTATACCAGATAAGCTAAATGTTATCTTTATATTAGCGTGTTATTAATGTTAAACCTAATTTTAATAAAACCTTGTAGACATATTTATTTAATTTTTAATGTTTGACCATAAGGTAAGATTTCATAGACTCTTTTTAACCTTTTATAATTTTTGCTAAAGAGCAGGTTGGTGCTTTAAGAAAAACTTGTTATGCTTTTACTTTAATGTCCAGTTCACAGAAAAACTGGATGATACTTCTTTAACTTTAGCTAATATGTTTACACACAGAATGTTCTTTACAATTAATGTTTTAAAACTTGCTTAAACCTTCAAAACAATAATTTTTAAAAACTTTTTAATGTAGGTAAAAATGTACATTCTTATGCCTCCTTATAATCCTTTTACCACAGATATATTTTGCTTTTCTTATACACCTTGCACATAAACTGTTTTTTTTTTTTTTTTTTTTTCAATAGTTTTACATTCAGGAGGCCTAGTTACTTTTAAATTATACATTTTTTTGTATAAATTCCTTTTTTAACACTTTTTTTATAACCTTTTTTTTTCTGTCACAACTTTTACAGGCAATTTTTCCACATACCTTAACTTTCTGACTTATTACAAACACTTCTTTCTTTAAACAACCAGTTAATTTATTTCAGGGCAAGAATTTACCATATAACACTCTTTTTATATAAATTCCGCCCCCCCCTTCTCCCCCCTTTTTTTCCGAAGATGATAACCATTCTTTTCCAAAGCAAACCTTTTTTTATGTTTGTGGACTAGACTGTCTAAGGCCATAAGAATAGAAGTTACTATAATACATGTTACACTGTTAACTTTTAGCAAACTTTACTTTTGTTGAAAACCTTGTAAGTTTGGGATTTTAATTATCCTTTGCTATTAATAAGACCTTGTTTTGTCCAAATTAGAATTGGTATGATGGCTTTTAAAGGAATAGGGTACACTTTTTTTTTTTTAACTACTTATATATTCTCTTTCTCTCTTTGACTTTGTCTCTCTCTCTTTGACTTTCTTTTTGCCTCTGTCTTTTCCTCTCTCTCTCTGCCTCTGTCTTTCTCTCTCTCTCTCTCCTTGACTCCCTCTTTGTCTCTTCCTCTCCGTCTCTTCCTCTCTCTCTCTTTGCCTCTTTTCCTCTCTGTCTCTTTCCTTTCTCTCTCTCTGCTGGTCTTTCCTTGCCTCTGCCAGCTGCTTATGCTGCTGTTCTCTCAACTACTGTGTGTTGGGAGCGGGGGTCTAAAACCAACTATAACCAAGTGTCTACGTACAGGAACTGGTCTGGGTTCCCTGGCTTACATGTTACCTTGTGCTACACCTTTGAAACAAGGGACCTGCCCAGGCTTCCTTCTAATGGCCAAGCTACCTCTAATGCTGGCCAGTCTATCTTACACAAAGTTTTAAGTTTTCCTGGTGTCATAGTACTCCATAGTCTCCCTTAAATCCTTTTTTTGAAATTTTTCAACATAGTTCCTAGTGGGATGGGCTTACTTTGTGCCTCACCCATGTTTCCTCTAGACAAAACACCATGCTTACACCACATGCACACCACAAAACGAAGAACGGGTAAAAAGGGCACACACACACACTTTTGTAGTTTACACCAAACCAAGATCAAAACCAAAATCAGAGTATCCAGAAATCCAAGCCAGGTCAAAACCAAAGTACCAAGCAATCCAAGTCAAGTCAAAAACAAAAACCAAAGTGCTGGTACAGGCACACTGTGGGTGATCAGGCCACGCTTCCACTCAAATGGAGTAGGCAAGTTCCCAAGACCAATCCTGTCAAGCAATTCAAACCAAGTCAAAACCAAAGTGCTGATAAAGGCACGCCGTGGGTGATCAGGCCACGCTTCCACTCAACTGGAGTGGGCAAGTTCCCAAGACCGGTCCTGTCAAGCAATTCAAACCAAATCAAAACCCAAACCAAAACCAAAGTGCCGATAAAGGCACACCATGGGGGATCAGGCCACGCTTCCACTCAAATGGAGTGGGCAAGTTTCAAAGACTAGTCTTACCAAGTTTTAGATGTCCAGACTCCAAGTGCTCGTTCATTCCCAGTGTTCAGCCACTGCGTTGATCCTCCACGGGGGCCTGCCACACACTGCTCTGGTGAGGCGTCCCACCGGGGCAAATGCCTACCCAGCAGCGCTTTCAGGATCCGCGTCACTTGGGCTGGTCCGAGTCCCCGGCAGGGATGATCCACAGGGCAGGCTTAAGCCGCCTAAGGAGCTGCCTCAACCATCCACCATTCACCTCGCCCCCCGGTTAGGGAACACAGAAATGTAGCAGGACGAGCCGCAGACAAAACTCCTCAGACACCGAGTTAAAGAAGGAAGGGGTTTATTTGGCCAGGGGCATCGGCAAGACTTCACTCTCAAGAGCCGAGCCCCCCGAGTGAGCAATTCCTCTCCCTTTTAAGGGCTCACAACTCTAAGGGGGTGCATGTGAGAGTGTTGTGATTGATGGAGCAAGCAGGGAGTACTTGACTGGGGGCTGCATGCACCGGTAATTAGATTGGAACAAAACAAGATAGGGATTTTCATAGTGCATTTCTATACAATGACTATAATCTATAGATAACATAACCGATTAGGTCAGGGTTAGATCTCTAACTACCAGGCCCAGGGTGCGGCGCCCGGCTGTCTGCCTGTGGCTTTCATTTCTGCCTTTTAGTTTTTACTTCTTTCTTTGGAGGCAGAAATTGGGCATAAGATGATATGAGGGGTGGTCTCCTCCCTTAGCTGAAACCCATTGGGCTGCACTCCCAGACGGTTAAGACATTCTAAGCCACAGTTTGAGACAGGTCAGCACAAAATACAGCTCATAAAGACCTTGCTGATACAACCGGTTGCAGTAAGAGTCCGCCAAAACCCACCAAAACCAAAATGGCTACGAGAGTAACCTCTGGTCATCCTCATGGCTGCACTCCCACCAGCGCCACGACAGTTTATATGGCAAGGTTAGGAAGTTACCCTATGTGGTCTAAAAAAAGGAGGCAGTCAGGCATGGTGGCTCACATCTGTAATCCCAGCACTTTGGTGAGGCCCAGGCGGGTAGATCACGAGGTCAGGAGATCGAGACCCTCCTGGCTAACAGGGTGAAACCCTGTCTCTACCAAAAATACAAAAAATTAGCTGGGCGAGGTGGCGGGCGCCTGTAGTCCCAGCTACTGGGAGGCTAAGGTAGGAGAATGGCCTGAACCGGGGAGGCGGAGCTTGCAGTGAGCCGAGATCACATCAAGCCACTGCACTCCAGCCTAGGCATCAGAGCGAGACTTCCTCTTAAAAAGAGGAGGTGTGAATAACCCCTTGTTTAGGGTACCATCAAGAAATAACCATAAAAATGGGGCAACCAGCAGCCCTTTGGGGCTGCTCTATCTATGGAACATCCATTCTTTCATTCTTTTACTTTAATAAACTTGCTCTCACTTTGCATTGCGTACTCGCCCTGAATTCTTTCTTGTGAGAGATCCAAGAACCCTCTCTCTGGTAACAATGTCTGTAATCCCAGCCAATCTCCCTGCCTTTTGATCTCCCTCTCTCACTCCTACCCACCCTGATAATTGGCTGTTGAATGATCATTTAAAAACACAGTTTCTGATCATGTCCCTCCTCTCCACTGGATTCAGTGATGTCAAATGTTGTGGGGCCTAACGCTTCCAGAATTTGAGAAGGCATAGTTAAAATAAAAAAAAAATACAAAACTTGGCCGGGCACTGTGGCTTACGCCTGTAATCCCAGCACTTTGGGAGGCCAAGGCAGGTGGATCACTTGAGGACAGGAGTTCGGGACCAGCCTGGCCAACATGGTGAAACTCCATCTCTACTAAAAATACAAAAATTAGCGGGTGTGGTGGTGCACACCTGTAATCCCAGCTCCTTGGGAGGCTGAAGCAGGAGAATCGCTTGAACCGAGGAGGCAAGGGTTGCAGAGAGCTGTGATCGTGCCACTGCACTCCAGCCTGGGCGACAGAGGGAGACTCCGTCTCAAGAAAAAAATAATAATAATACAAATTAGGTATATAGTTCCTTGAAAGGGGGCGTGCAAATGATAGGTCCTGAAACTTAAGCTTCATTCGTTTCACTGCAAATCTTCTGCCTACAAGTCTGGTCTCATTTTCCTCTACCTAAGGATCTTCCTCCATGCAATTTCGGTCTAGGAGGCCCTTCCCTTCCCTTTTCGCCTAGCTAACTCTTTCGGTACTCAACCACCAGCTCCTAATCCTCCCTGATCCCCTAAGTGGGCTAGGGGCTTCTTTGGAGTCCCTCGCACTGCTCCAAGCATCCAGGAAGAGTCATCATTCCGGGTGCCAGGTTGCTCTTTTTCCAGCAGCCTTCAGGGGATCCCTGGCGGGGCGGAGTCTCTAGAGGCGCGCGGAGTCCTGGGAGAACGTCGGAAGTATTTCCTTCCCCTTTTTTCGCTAGTGTCCCGCCGGGTGGCGCTCACCACCTCCCCGGAACACGCGAGTCTCCCGCTGCGGTTCCGGTCGGAATTACCCAGTGGCGCACGCCGACATGGCTGCGCTGACACTGAGGGGTGTCCGGGAGCTGCTGAAGCGTGTGGACTTCGCGACGGTCCCGCGGAGACATCGACATAAGAAAAAATGGGTAAGGTCCAGCTGGGGGCGCAGGAGGGAAAAGTGAGGGTGGAAAGTTCTCCAGTCCTTCCATTTCCCGGCCCTCTAGAACGCCTACGCGTCTTTCCCAAGTACTTATCTGAGCATCCGGAGGCACCTCCCTCTCAGTCTGTTCCGTCACCGCCTCAATCCTCACTCTTTCTGTCCCGAGCGTTTGTTTCTTCCACTTGTTACGTCTGCAGTCTCCTGACTCCGCCCCTCTAAGTTGCGTCATCACCTTCGCCTTCATTCTTTTAGTGATGTCACGGTCTCTTGTTCCTCAGCTGTGTCCACATACCTTTCTGTCCCCCACTACCCCTTTTACTTCCCTCCCTCCCCTCCCCTTTTCCCTTGCCCATTCTTCCCCCACATGACTTCTCCTCCTTTCCTCATTGATTTTCCAGCCCGTTCGCCCTCACCCCTCGGAAAATACCATAGCGACCTTCCCTGCACTCCTGGGTCTCCGCCGCCTTGCAGGAAAGGATTCAGCCCCTTCCTCAACCTGGAACTGCCTCTGGCGACCGGGAAAGGTTACAGCGACGACCCTGCCCGTACTGCCGGCCCAAACCCTGGCAAAAGGTGCAACGAATCCTCTCATCCTCTGGAATCTCCCTGCTTCTCCAGAGACCCTTTTTCTTGCCTCCCTGGAAGCCCTGGAATTTCTTCTATGACTGGCACGCCCCCCTACCCACCCCAGCCGATGCCCTCGCGGCCTCCACCATCTCTTCCACCCGCACAACCTTCCTTGCAGTCAGGGAGATGTTCTTTTGAGTCCTCTTCCCCACTCCCGGAAAGGACCTACTGCCGCGAGCCCTGCCACTCGGGTTCCCCACTCTCCAGCCCTTATTTTGAGCAGTTCAGCATTCCGGGGTCATCCCCTCTCTGTCAGCGGACCCCTTACTGCAGCTGGATGAGTCCCTCGAGAATGCGGCGTGCCTGTGTTCAAGGCGCGTACTTTGACCAGCGCACTAATCGCTGTTACTCCAGCAGATGCCCTTCAGCTTTTGGAACCAGCCCGGCAACCTCCTTTCCCCTTGCTCATCAGTCCCCGGGAACGAGCCCAGTGACCTCCCCTCAGCTCACTCATGTACCCTTGGAAACTGGACCCATGATTTCACCTCCTCCTACACATAGGACCCCGGGAACTTGCCTCACGATTTCACCTCCTCTTGCTCCCCGGCCAGTGGAAACTAGTCCTATGGACTCCTCAACCCCTTCTCACAGAGTTTTGGAAACTGGGCTGATGATCTCTCTGCCCTCTCACTGGTCCTCAGGGAGAAGTTATAATGACCCCCTTCTCTCCCCAGCACCTTCCCCACCTACTGGCAGCTTTTACTGTGGCAGCCTTAGGCCTCTAGACTCTTGTGAACCCAAACCACAGCTTGACCTGCCCCTTGAGAAAAATTGTTGTGGCTCCCCACTCTCTTCTCAGGCAGGTAGGCCTGGCTTTCCCAGGTCACCTCAGGACGGCTCTTATCATTACTCCCATCTTTCTTCAGAGGCCTACATGCCTACCCCTGGAAGTCCTTGCTATGCCATCCGCCTGCACCCCAGGAGTACTGATTCTGCTTGGTCACCCCAGTCCCAGGCTCCCAGGAAGGCTTGCTTTGAGTCCCTTCTCTCCTGGGAGCCAAGTGGGAACTCTTACCTCATCCTAACTCCGGGCACCACAAATGGTCCCCCTTGTTCCCAGGAACCATCTCGTCCCCATGGTCCTCATTCTGTCCTTTCCTTCCCTTCACCCCTGGGCAACCAGTTTATATCTCCACCCCAGTCACTTCCCCGCAGAAGCTATAATGAACCCCCTCTTCCCACCCCAGTTTCCCCCCAACCGGAGTCCCCTAAGTCCCCAGAGTTAAGACAGTCACATACTCCCCACAAATGTCTCTCCCTAGTCAATACTCCCCAGCACACCCCTTCTAGCCAGCCCAAGCCCACTAAGGCCCGCACCTCTCCCCCAACTCCCTCCTGCCTCTCTGGTCCTTCTTGTATGGAGCCATACATCACAACTCCTTCAAATTCCAGCCCCAAAGAACTTCCCCCAGGGACTGCCTTACCGACTGTGGTCTGTAGAACCCTCAAAACGGTTATCCCCACTTCTCTTCCCCTCAGCCTTCCTTGTGATCCTGTCTCGCCCAATAGTTATGCTCAGAGCAGCCCCCATGGGCCCTCCATAGGGCCCCCCTGCAATACCCATATATACTCTGTGGTTCCCTCCACCCCCCATCCCTGCCCACTGTCTGGCTCCCTCAATCATTCGAAAGGCCCCCCTCCCATTGTGCCTCGGTGTGACACCTATACCACTCCTAGGGGCCCACCCCAACCTCGTCGTCAGCCTGTGATGCCTCCTTGTTCTACCCACATCTATTCTTTTATCCCTTTGAGAACACCCTTTGATCCTCGAAGTTTACCTATTGTCCCCCGAGTCCGGGCCTACCCTGATACTGTCCCCTGTGGCCTCCATATCTACCCTGTGGCCTCTCAAGGCCCTTGCAAAGAGCCCCTGCAGATTCCCTACAGCTGCCCTTTGCCTTCATCCAAGGATTCCAGCTGTAACACCAATCCCAGCTGTAGTTTGACTATTATTAGGGAATGCCAGAGTAGTGACAGTGAGAGCAGGAGTTCCCACCAAAGCCAAAGCCGGAGCCAAAGCGAGTCCTCGTGATGACAGAAGTCGGAGCCGGAGCAAGAGCCATCATTTGAGCAGAAGTCCAAGCCAGAAAAGGAGTCCCTATCCTAGCAGAAGCTGGGGCCGGAGCAGTAGTCCTCAACAAAACACAAGTCACGGCCAGAGTGAGAGTCCCCAGCTTAGCATAAATGAGCGCCAGGGTGAGAGTCCTCAAATTAGCAGAGGTCAGGGCAAGAGCAAGATTCTATGATGGCAAAAGTTGGAACCGGAGCAAGAGTCCCCAACATGGCAAAGGTCAAGGCCAGAGCAAGAGTCCCAGCAGGGGCAAAAGTCACAGTCAGAGTGAGAGTCCTCACCATAACAAGAAATGAAGGCCAGAGCAAAAGTTCTGACCAGACCAAAAATCTAGGCCAGAGCAAGGCATAGATAGTAACAAGATTGCCAGCTATAACAAGCATCCCAGCTGCAGCAACTAGGACCAACTTGTGGACTCCTCATCTGAAGTCTTCATTTCTCTTTTACTCTGCCTCCTCGCTCTTGTCCTCTTGTCCCCTGTTACCCCCATAGCAGTCATTCTACAAGTCCCTGTTTTGGTTCACACCTCAGGATTCTGTGTGCCCTCCTTATCCTACCTTTCTGGGGTCTGGGAACTCTCCCAACATGACCCTCAACCCTCTAATTCTAAGCATTATGGTGCTGGTCACTGCATGACGCTAGGTAAGTTACCCGCATCTCTTCATCACATTGAAACGTTACTAATTTTTTTTTGTATCTTACTGAGCTATCAGTTGTAGTGCTCACATAAGCTAGAAGACATGAAAGTGCTTTCTAATAGGACTGTTCAGAAGAAAAGGGCCTTTTGCTTTTAAGTTCAAAGCTTCCCAGAGCCTCCATAGTTTCTCCTAATCTGCAGGCTTTCCTCAAGAGTCCTCTCCTGAGCTCCCATTCTTCTAAGTTCCTCTTACTCCAAGGTCCCCCTCCTTGATGACCCCCGCACAGTACCATGAGAGTTACATCTTTATTGGACAACCCTGAGATGGGAAGGCCCACCCTCTGCTACTGTTCCCTCTCACACTTCTCTGGCAGGAAGGCAGGATGCAAAAGCAGGAGTGGGCACTAGCTGGATCCAAGTTGCCCCTAGACTCTGAGGTGGGGTCAGGTAGTAGGGGGTAGAGGCAAGACTGGGAAAACCAATAAGCCTGTCCTCTCTCTTTTAGGCTGCCACAGAGCCCAAATTCCCTGCCGTTCGACTGGCTTTGCAGTATTTTGACATGACTTACAGTGTGCAGTTTGGAGATCTTTGGCCATCAATCCGTGTCAGTCTCCTCTCAGAGCAGAAGTATGGTGCACTGGTCAATAACTTTGCTGCCTGGGATCATGTAAGTGCTAAGCTGGAGCAGCTGAGTGCCAAGGACTTTGTGAATGAAGCCGTCTCCCACTGGGAACTGCAGTCTGAGGGTGGCCAATCTGCAGCCCCATCCCCTGCCTCCCGGGCCTGCAGTCCGAACCTTCGATGCTTCACTTTTGCCAGAGGGGATGTCAGTCGCTTCCCTCCTGCCAGGTAGGATCTGGAGCCGTGATAAGCAGTCCTGAGTGCCTGCTGGAAGTAGATATGATGAGACTCAGCGTCTACTCTCTGTAATAAGGACCATAATATTGCTAATATTTATGGCATGTTTATACAGACTAGGCATTTTTTGAGGTGCCATGTATATGTTATCTCTTTTTGTTCTGTCAACAGCCTTATGAAGTAGTTATTATTGTTCCTCTTTTACATTTGGGGAAACTGAGGTACACAGAAGTTAAGATTCTTACTTGCTTTAGGTCCCTCAGATGGTAAGTGGTGTGGCTAATATTTAAACCCAGAACCTGCACTTTGAACCCACTCTGCTCTGTGCCTCTGGCAGAAAACAGCCACCTTTTATATGAGCACTCACTGGGCTCTCTCAAGTTGAAATGTGTGTTATTCACAGCAGTCTTCTCATTTTGCCCTCACAGCCACCCATCAAAGTGAATAGGAAAAGTAACTTCATGGTAGCAAAGAGGTAGTGGGACTTTCCTAGGAAATAGGGCTGGCATAGGGGCACAAACTTGGTATTAGACTGGGAAAAAGAAAGAACTTCCAGTTTCTTGATTCAGTCCTCATGTATATGAAGTTGCATGAGAAAAGACTGCAGAATCAAATGCTGAATTCTGCTTTAACAATTAAGGAGAGCTCAATGTTAGTTGTAGGGTATGGGAATCGATACCCTACAACTTTTTGAAAGACTTTATCGGACTTTCAAAAAGACTGATTTATTTTTTGAAAAGAATAAATTTTGAAAGACTGATTTATTTATTTAAAAATATTGACTGGGCGCGGTGGCTCACGCCTCTAATCCTAGCACTTTGGGAGGCTGAGGCGGGCGGATTGCCTGAGCTCAGGAGTTTGAGACCAGCCTGGGCAACACGGTGAAACCCTGTCTCTACTAAAATACAAAAAAATTAGCTGGGTGGCTGGGCACGATGGCTCATGCCTGTAATCCCAGAACTTTGGGAGGCCGAGGCAGGCGGATCACAAGGTCAGAAGATCAAAACCATCCTGGCTAACACGGTGAAACCCCGTCTCTACTAAAAATACAAAAAATTAGCCGGGCGTGGCAGCATGCGCCTGTAGTCCCAGCTACTCGGGAGGCTGAGGCAGGAGAATGGCGTGAACCCGGGAGGTGGAGCTTGCAGTGAGCTGAGATCATGCCACTGCACTCCAGCCTGGGTGACAGAGCGAGATTCTGTCTCAAAAAAAAAAAAAAAAAAATTAGCTGGGTGTGGTGGTGTGCACCTGTAGTCCCAGCTACTTGGGAGGCTGAGGCAGGAGAATTGCTTGAACCCGGGAGGCGGAGATTATAGTGAGCTGAGATCGTGCCACTGTACTCCAGCCTGGGCGACAGAGCGAGACTGTATCTCAAAAAAAAAAAAAAAAAAAAAAATTTTGTCTACCAAATACTAGGCATTCAAGTGCCTTGACGCACAAGCCCTCATAGAGCTTCCAGTTTAGTGAGGAAGACAGCTATTTAAAAACAGTAATTGGCCAGGCACAGTGGCTCACACCTGTAATCCCAGCACTTTGGGAGGCCAAATCGGGCAGATTGTGTGAGATTAGGAGTTCAAGACCAGCCTGGCCAAAATAGTGAAACCCCGTCTCTACTAAAAAATACAAAAAATTAGCTGGGCGTGGTAGTACATGCCTGTAATCCCAGCTACTCGGGAGGCTGAGACAGGAGAATCACTTGAATCTGGGAGGCAGAGGTTGCAGTGAGCCAACATTGCTCCACTGCACTCCAGCCTGGGCAACAGAGCGAGACTGCATCTCAAAAAAAAAAAAAAAAATTAGCCAGGCATGGTGGCGGGCACCTGTAATCCCAGCTACTCGGGAGGCTGAGGCAGGAGAATCACTTGAAACTGGGAGGCAGAGGTTGCAGTGTGCCGAGATCGTGCCACTGCACTCCAGCCTGGGCAACAAAAGTGAAACTCTGTCAATAAATAAATAAATAAATAAATAAATAATAATTCTGGCTCCCGTATAGATGAATGAATAAGTGAATAAGTAAGTGTGGGTCTGAGAAATGAATTTTTGCTGATTGGAGCTCAGGCCCCAGAGGGCATGGACTTGGTGGCCTTGACTCCCAGTGGGTGTCCTGACCTGGAATTTAACAATAAAGTGGTCTCCTCTTTTCCAGACCTGGCAGCCTGGGTGTCATGGACTACTACCTGATGGATGCTGCCTCCTTGCTGCCTGTCCTGGCCCTTGGCCTTCAGCCTGGGGACATCGTGCTTGACCTGTGTGCAGCTCCTGGGGGAAAGACACTAGCGTTGCTTCAGACTGGCTGTTGCCGTAAGTCGGGGTGCTGGTGTGTTGGGCAGAGAGAGCTCCCCACCTCATCTAGTCCCAGGTACATTGAATATAGTAGGTTCAGCCGGGTGCAGTGGCTCATGTCTGTAATCCCAGCACTTTGGGAGGCCGAGGCATTCAGATCACCTGATGGCAGGAGTTCCAGACCAGCCTGGTCAACATGGTGAAACCCTGTCTCTACTAAAAATATATAAATTAGCCAGGTGTGATGGTGCACGCCTGTAATACCAACTACTCAGGAAGCTGAGGCAGGAGAATTGCTTGAACCTGGGAGGTGGAGGTTACAATGAGCTGAGATCGTGCCACTGCACTGCAACCTTGGTGACAGAGTGAAACCCTGTCTCACACACACACACACAAAAAGAATATGGTAGGTTCTCTAGTCCCAAAGTCAGAGTGGAGGGTAGTACTTACTTGCTAAGCTTGTATATTTTTTCGTTAGTTCCTCTCTTTCTCTGTTAATTGGTCAAGAAAGATTGCTGAACAAGTTCTCTGAAGTCAGATTAAAGTAGGGCTCTGATCAGTTGATCACATGACACACACTCCTCTTCATCTGTTTACTTTTCCTCTAAGATTAAGCCCATTTCTTTAGCCTACTAGCCAAAATGATAAGATCTACCTGCAGTCACCATTTATATGTTTTATATGTCACTCTTCCAGGCTTTATGTGCTTTAACCTTACTCTGCTACTCTCTGTTGCCTTTGCTCTTGTTAAATTTTCTCCCTGGAATTCCCTCACCCTTGGCTGTCCAAATTCTTTTGACTTTCTTTTTTTTTTTTGAAACGGAGTCTCACTCTGTTGCCCAGGCTGGCGCGACCTTGGCTCACTGCAAGCTCTGCCTCCCGGGTTCACGCCATTCTCCTGCCTCAGCCTTCTGAGTAGCTAGGACTACAGGCACCCGCCACCATGCCTGGCTAATTTGTTTTTGTACTTTTAGTAGAGACAGGGTTTCACCGTGTTAGCCAGGATGGTTTCGACCTCCTGACCTTGTGATCCGCCCGCCTCGGCCTCCCAAAATGCTGGGATTACAGGTGTGAGCCACCATGCCCAGCCATCCTTTTGACTTTCAAGCCTCAGCTCAAGTGTGCCACTTCTTGGACGTCTTTCCTTATGACTTCTGCTGGCCGGTTCAGAAATGATGCCTGTCTCCTGTGCTCCCACAGCATGGGTATCGCCCTTGCAACATTAGCCTTGCCTTAGGGCTTTACTAGTTATATCTTCTCCCTCTTAAAGAAGATGGATTCTGGCCGGGCACGGTGACTCACGCATATAATTCCAGCACTTTGGAAGGCTGAGGCGGGTGGATCACCTGAGGTCAGGAGTTCAAGACCAGCCTGGCTAACATGGTGAAACCCCATTTCTATTTAAAATACAAAAAACTAGCCGGGCCTGGTAGCAGGCTAATCCCAGCTACTGGAGAGGCTAAGGCAGGAGAATCGCTTGAACCTGGGAGATGGAGGTTGCAGTGAGCCGAGATCGCGCCATTGCACTCTAGCTTGGGCAACAAGAACAAAACTCTGTCTCAAAAAAAAAAAAAAAAAAAAAGGTGGATTCCTTGGGGATAGGCCCACATCTTATTTGTCTCAGTAAAGTAGCCCAGCCAAGGCCTTGTGCACTGTTTTGTTTTTTTTTTTTGAGACGAAGTTTCGCTTTTCTACCCAAGTTGGAGTGCAGTGGAGCTCAGCCAGGCTTCTCTTGCGCTGTGCCTAAGCCTTTCTGTTGGGCCTAGACCCTTGTTTTCCAGCTCTTGTCAGCCGGCTTGCACAGTTTGAGTCAGCATCCAGCCTTATGATAGGCATTGGTTGATTCAGACAGGTATCACATTTTCTGGAAGTCCAGAGGGAGGGAAGAAAAGATGGGTCATGGGCTTAATGAATCCAATGCAAGAGAGCCCAGCCGATGTGCTGGACAATTCTCATCTGACTGAATGCTGTGGGAATCCATTAGAAGGGAGATGAGTAAGGGTAGGATTACTTGGAGGAGGAGGAACTTGAACTAGGAGGAGGAAGAAGGGCAAAGAAGAAGTAATTGAGAGTTGTTCTTCTAAGGTGTGCTTAACTATCAGCACCTCACCTTCATCCCAGCTCCTTATCCAAATGACGACTCTTGATTCGAGGAAGACAGGATCACAGAATTTGTATAAGAAGGGAAGTTAGGGTTTACTTAGTCTAGCCCTCATATTTTATGGAGGGAGAAATTGAGTTCTGTGGAGATTAAATAAATAATACAAGAATTAGAGGTAGAGCCAGAACTGGAACCCATCTTTCTTTTTCTCAGTTCATATCCTTCTGCAAATTCCTCTAGAGCAGAGAATACAATTTTTACTTCTTTGAGTGCCCTCAAAAATGGAGACATTGGCCGGGGGCGGTGACTTACACCTGTAATCCCAGCACAAGCTAGGAGGCCAAGGCAGGTGGAATACTTGAGTCCAGGAGTTCAAGATTAGCCTGGGCAACATAGTGAGACCTCGTCTCCATTAAAATAAAAAAAAGGGAGACATTTATTTGTGGTATTACTAAGCTGGTTCATAGTAGTGACCACTCCCATTAGATAAGGTAGACACTCGCATCTTGCATTCTTGCACCCTCCCTTGTTGCTCTTTGACTCAGAAGCCAGGTATCAACTGTCATTTATCATCAAACTTGCAATATTTTTATCACAGTAGCACTAAGCAAAGTGAGATATTTCTTGAACTCATGTCTATCAATAAAGAGAAAATGAAAGATAGATGGTAAATCAGAATTAGGTTTGGATGCATTTGATAGAAAACCTAACTAATTAGCTTAAAGAGGAAACATTAATTTATCTCTTACATAAGAGAAGCTGAGATATAGGCACTCCAGGTATGGAGGCTCCACAATCATCAGGGACTTAAGCTCCCTTTTTCCTTTTGCAATGTATTTTGTTGCTAGTGTTAGCCTTAGCCTCCCTCCCTTTAAGAGGGAGAAGATATATAACTAATAAAGCTCTAAGGCAAGGCCTCATGGTCCAAAATGACTGCTGGAGGTCCAGCCATCACATCCATATTTAAGTCAAGAGGAAAGGATTGGGCAAAAGAGACTCATTTCATCTCCCAATTATGTCAGCTTTTTAAAAATATCTTCCCAGAATTCCTATCCAATACTTCTGCCTACAACTATGACCAAAAGTTAGTCATATAGTCATATTTAGTTGTGAAAGAAAGGCTTGGCCGGGTCTGGTGGCGCACACCTGTAATCCAAGCACTTTGGGAGGCCGAGGCAGGCAGATCACCTGAGGTCGGGAGTTCAAGACCAACCTGACCAACATGGAGAAACCCCATCTCTACTAAAAATACAACATTGGCTGGCATGGTGGCACATGCCTGTAATCCCAGCTACTCGGGAGGCTGAGGCAGGAGAATCGCTTGAACCCAGGAGGTGGAGGTTACTGTAAACCGAGATCACGCCATTGCACTCTAGCCTGGGCAACAAGAGCGAAACTAAAGAAACGTTGAGAAATGTAGTCTTCTGGGGCAATTTTCCCCTTCCAAAAAATTGGGGTTCTATTCCTAAGGGGGAAGAGGAGAATAATTTTGGGTAAATCCACTGTAGTATCTACCAAAGATGAAGAGAGCCATAGGTTTCCAGAATAGTGGGAGAGCATATTTTTTTAGAAATAAATATTCTTGGCCGGGCGTGGTGGCTCAAGCCTGTAATCCCAGCACTTTGGGAGGCCGAGGCGGGTGGATCACGAGGTCAGGAGATCGAGACCATCCTGGCTAACATGGTGAAACCCTGTCTCTACTAAAAAAAAAAATACAAAAAACTAGCCGGGCGCGGTGGCGGGCGCCTGTAGTCCCAGCTACTTGGAGGCCACTGCACTCCAGCCTGGGTGACAGAGTGAGGCTCCGTCTCAAAAAAAAAAAAAAAAAAAAAAAAGAAAGAAATATTCTTTGCTGGGCATGGTGGCCCATACCCATTATCCCAGCACTTTGGGAGGCTGAGGTGGGAGAATTGCTTGAGGCCAGGAATTCAAGACCCACCTGGGCAACATAATGAGACCCAGTCTCTCTTTTTTTTTTTTTTTTTAAACAGAGTCTCGCTCTGTCGCCCAGGCTGGAGTGCAGTGGTGCGATCTTGGCTCACTGCAAGCTCTGCCTCTTGGGTTCACGCCATTCTCCTGCCTCAGCCACCCGAGTAGCTGGGACTACAGGCACCCACCACCATGCTCAGCGAATTTTTTGTATTTTTAATAGAGATGGGGTTTCACTATGTTAGCCATGATGGTCTCGATCTCCGTACCTTGTGATCTGCCTGCCTTGGCCTCCCAAAGTGCTGGGATTACAGGCATGAGCCACCGCTCCCGGCCTTTCAGTCTCTTTTTAAAAAATTATTTAAATACATTTTTATTTTTGTAGAAATGAGGTATTGCTATGTTGCCCAGGCTGGCCTCGAACTCCTGGGCTGAAGCAATTCACCTACCTTGGCCTCCTCCCAAAGTGCTGGGATGAGAGGCGTGAGCCACTGTGCCTAGACTCAAAGACCCTGTCTTTAAAAAAAAAAAAAAAAAAGAATGTGGCTGGGTGCAATGGCTCACACCCGTAATCCTAGCACTTTGGGAGGCCAAGGCAGGTGGGATCACCTGAGGTAAGGAGTTCAAGACCAGTCTGGCCAACATGATGAAACCCTGTCTCTACTAAAAATGCAAAAATTAGCCAGGTGAAGTGGCGCACACCCATGGTCCCAGTTACTCGGGAGGCTGAGGCATGATAATCACTTGAACCCAGGAGGTGGAGGTTGCAGTTAGCCGAGAGTGTGCCACTGAACTCCAGCCTGGGTGACAGAATGAGACTGTCTCAAAAAAAAAAAAAGAAAAAGGAAAGAGAGAGAGAGAAAGAAAAGAAAAGGAAATAAAGGAAAGGAAAGAAAGGGAGGAAAGGAAAGGGAGGAAAGGGGAGGGGGAAAAGGGGAGGAGAAAGGAAAGGAAAAGGAGAAAGGAGAGGAGAAAGAGGAAAGGAATGGGAATAGGAAAGGAAAAGGGGAAAGAGAGGGGGAGAAAGGGGAGAGGGGACAGGAAAGGAGAAAGGAAAGGAGTCTTACTTGGTCTGCTTTATTCATTGACTTAAATAACTTTCTGGCCCATGTAGGTGTTTGCCATTGCAACCCCACTCCAGAATGACTGATGCTGTGCCATGCACATAATAAATGTTCCTGATGCTGGGGTTTGTGTTGGCTGGGACTGCCTGAGAATTGTTCTGACTCCATTAGTGCCATTGCTGGTGGAATGTTTCACTGGGCCATGGCCTCTGAAGTATCTTTATTTCCACAGGCAATCTTGCTGCCAATGATCTCTCCACTTCCCGAATAGCCAGACTACAGAAGATCCTTCACAGCTATGTGCCTCAAGAGATCAGGGATGGAAATCGAGTTCGAGTTACCTCATGGGATGGCAGGAAATGGGGAGAACTGGAGGGGGACACCTATGACCGGGTGAGTGATTCTTGATTTAGGACATGCATCCAGCTTAATGTGGGCTCCCCATCCTGGCTCCAGGGCCTGAGGGGTTAGGATCCAGCCCCTATGTTTGAGTATGTAGAGCTGTTTCTGAACCAGCCAGTTCTACATTGGTGATTTGACCAAAAGAAAAATCAGCTTAGATGACTGGTTATTGTCTCCATTAAAGACAGTTGGCAGCAAAAAAGAATTTGAACCTATTTGAGTGGGGAAAAAAGTTATTAGGCTTACTTTATTTCTCAAGTCACTTGGTTGCTCAGAAAGCCTCACGAAGATAAGTATGAATAAACTCATTTATTTATTTTTGAATGTTAGTACAGCACACGGTACAAAATTCAGAAGGCACAAAAGAGTATCCAGTGAAAAGTGAGTTTCTCTCTTCTGGCCTGTAGCCCCCTATTTCCCCACCCTATAGATAATGATTGTTTCTTTTTTTTTTTTTTTTTTTTTTTTTTGAGAAGGAGTTTCACTTTTGTTGCCCAGGCTGGAGTGCAAGGGTGCGATCTCTGCTCACTGCAACCACTGCCTCCCGGGTTCAAGCAATTCTCTGCCTCAGCCTCCTGAGTAGCTGGGATTACAAGTACCCACCACCATGCCTGGCTAATTTTTGTATTTTTTTTTTAGTAGAGACGGGGCTTCACCATCTTGGCCAGGCTGGTCTTGAACTCCAGACCTCGTGATCCACCCGCCTCGGCCTCCCAAAGTGCTGGGATTACAGGCGTGAGCCACTGCGCCTGGCCGATAGTATATTATATTGTACTCACTCTTCTGAACTTTGTATTTTTTTCTATTTATTTTTTTTTTTTGAGACGGAGTCTCGCTCTGTCGCCCAGGCTGGAGTACAGTGGCCGGATCTCAGCTCACTGCAAGCTCCGCCTCCCGGGTTCACGCCATTCTCCTGCCTCAGCCTCCCGAGTAGCTGGGACTATAGGCGCCCGCCACCTCGCCCGGCTAGTTTTTTGTATTTTTTAGTAGAGACGGGGTTTCACCGTGTTAGCCAGGATGGTCTCGATCTCCTGACCTCGTGATCCGCCCGTCTTGGCCTCCCAAAGTGTTGGGATTACAGGCGTGAGCCACCGCGCCCGGCCGTATTTTTTTCATTTAATAATGTGTCCTGGGATTAAGTCCTTTTTTAATTTTGTTGACATTTTTGAAGTATAGTTGTTGAATAACAGTTTATATCAATTTAAGATTTTGATAGAGATTGCTAAATCTCTGTGGAGGTTAAACCAGTTTCACTCCTACTGATAAGGAATGAGTACTGATTTCCCACATCCTGCCAACATTGATGCTGTCAAACTTAATTTTTTTGCCAAATGGATAGTATCTAATTTACAGTCTCTTATTATGAATCATGTTGAAAGTCTCCATATTTACTTTTAAATTTTTTTTTTGAGTGACAGGTTTTCACTTTGTCACCCAGGCTGGAGTACAGTGGTGTGAACACAGCTCACTGCAGCCTCAACCTCCTGGGCTCAAGGGGTTCTTCTGCCTCTGTTTCCCGAGTAGCTGGGACTAGAGGAGTGTGCCATCATGCCCAGCAAATGATTTTTTGTAGTGATGGGGTCTCACTATGTTGCCCAGGCTGGTCTTGAACTCCTGAGCTTGAGCAGTCCTCCCACCTCAGCCTCCCAAAGTGCTGGGATTATAGGTGTGAGCCATTGTCCAGGCCAGTCTCTTCATGTTTTTAAGTTATTTATTTTATTTTAAATGGCATATTCTAAAAATATTTGTTTAGAACACATATTTCTAAAAATATATAAAATATATAGCTGTTGTCTCTGTGTTGTCACCTGATTTACCCAATCTGTCTAGTTCTCACCATTCTGCCTCAATCACTCTAAGAAACTGAAAGAAAGACCAAGGCTTATGGAATCTTGGATAGGCTTGAGACTTGCTTTCTGCCTGTGTAGGAATCCCCTACTCATTTTTTTTTCTTTTTCTTTGAGACAGTTTTGCTCTCGTTGCCCAGGCTGGAGTGCAGTGGTGCAATCTTGGCTCACTGCAACCTCTGCCTCCCTGGTTCAAGCCTCAGTTCAAAGTTCAGTTCTCCTGCCTTAGCCTCCCAAGCAGCTGGGATTACAGGTGTGTGCCGCCACGCCTGGCTAATTTTGTTTTTTTTAATAGAGACAGGGTTTCACCATGTTGGTCAGACTGGCCTCGAACACCTGACCTCAAGTGATCCACTCGCCTCAGCCTCCCAAAGTGCTGGGATTACAGGTGTGAGCCACTGTGCCTGGCCTATTCATTTTTCTTGATATGAGAGCAGTGGAACATGGTGGAGAGAGCATGACCTCTCCTGTCAGCCTAACCAATTTCTACATTACAGGGGTGCTACTTACTAACCTTAGGCAAACTTGATCTTGCTGAACTTCAACCTCTTCGTTTGTGAAACAGGGTAATCCTACCACTTAGGATTATTGTGCAGATTCAGTGAGTATCCAGGGAAAGCACTTAGTATAGTACCTGGCGGTGAAAATTAGGCAAGCAGGAGCCATCATCATTTTTCAGCCTATGCTTAAACACATCCATTGATGGGTGCACACTGAGATTCTGTTGTTGAACACTTACAATGTTAGAAAGTTCTGCCTCTTACTGCAATCTGTAGATTGCATAGTATATGGGTGAGGGCAAGGATTCTGGAATCAGACTGCTTGGATTAGACCTGGTTCCATTACTTATCAGCCGGAGAAGTTTCAGTGAGTTACTTAACTTTCAGTTAAACTTCAGCTTCTTCATCTGTAAAATGAGGGTAATAGTATAGTGCCTATCCTGTAGGTGAAAATTAAATAAGAATGCATTTGGCACAATGTCTGGAATATAGAAAACATTCACTAGTATTATAATCATCACAATCCTTACCATTATTATAATTATTATTTCCATTCATTGATCCTAGCTACTTATTTTGGAACAATATAGAATGAGTGACCTGCTATTTCACTTGACAGCTTTGATGTTTGAAGATGTCTTTGTTAATTTGTTTGTTGAAAAACTAGTTGTGGCCGGGCACGGTGGCTCACGACTGTAATCCCAGCACTTTGGGAGGCTGAGGCGGGTGGATCACCTGAGGTCAGGAGTTCGAGACCAGCCTGGCCAACATGGTGAAACCCTGTCTTTACTAGAAATACAAAAGGGTGTGGTGGTAGGCACCTGTAATCCCAGCTACTCGGGAGGCCGAGGCAGGAGAATTGCTTGAACCCAGGAGGCAGAGATTGCAGTGAGCCGAGATCACACCATTGTACTCCAGCCTGGGGTACAAGAGCGAGACTTTGTCTCAAAAACAAAACAAAACAAAACAAAACAAAACCTAGTTGTGTACAATATACTCTGCTGTGGTAGGCAAGTGTTAAGTACTTTTATTTATTTATTTGAGACAAGGTCTTGCTGGGGCTGGAATGCAGTGGCTCAATCATGGCTCACTTCAGTCTTGACTTTCTGGGCTTAAGGGATCCTCCTACCTCAACCTCCCAAGTAGTTGAGACTACAGGCACGTGCACCATGCCTGGCTAATTTTTTAATTTTTTATAGAGATGAAGTCTCACTATGTTGTCCAAGCTGGTCTCAAATTCCTGAGTTCAAGTGATCCTCCTGCCTCAGCCTCCCAAAGCATTAGGATTACAGGTGTGAGCCACCACGCCCAGCTGCGTTAAGCACTTTAGATGCAAAGAAGAATACTATCTCAGGGCTCTACATACTCTTGGTAACTCCATCCTTCTCCCAGCTCCACTTGTCCATCAGCTGGAGAAGGGACAGGACCTCAGAGCTCTGCATGTTCATGGAAGACACTAACCCTTCCCCCCAACTCACAACTTTTTTTTTGTGAGCTCTATTTCAAATAATATGATGTTTATTTGAACATGTTTCTATCTTCCCTTATAATACAATATCATACAAATTTATATTAATACAAATAATATTTGTTAGACACTTGCCCAGGGCTGAGATTCAGTGGGAGCACTATCCTGGCAGGACTGGTTATTTATGACTGACATCCATGCCAGTGCCTGATGTGAAGATGCACATGCCATATCTGATGTGGAGTGATTTGACTACCCTCCCTAAATGTTTCCTAAGTGTAGTGCAACAGTACAACTTCCTTTTCTTTCTTCTGTGACTGAGATCAACATATTTTTTTATTTTTGAGACAGGGTTTCACTCCCATTGCCCAGGCTGGAGTACAATGGCACAATCTTGGCTCACTGCAACCTCTGCTCCCTGGGCTCAAGCAATTCTCCTGCCTCATCTTCCCAAGTAGCTGGGACTACAAGCACATGCCAGCATGCCCAGCTAATTTTTCTGGTATTTTTTGTAGAGACGGGGTTTTGTCATATTGCCCAGGCAGTTCTCGAACTCCTGGGCTAAAGCAATCCGCCCGCCTTGGCCCCTCAAAATGAACATTTTCCACTGTTGACACTACTGAAGCAATATTAGATATATTAGAATCAAGATATTCAGATATATTGCCATCGATTTATAGTCCCCTTGAAATTACATAGCTTTGCTGTTTCTCTGCATTGGGGGCTCAGGAGTCCAGCAGTCCTAAGTATATCTTGTAGCCATCTTCCTAAGAGTTGTGGCCACGACTCAGGACACTTGAGAAGGAGTAAGGAAAGAGTCTATAGACATATCCTCCTTTTTGGGTCGGGGAAACTCCTACAGCTTTTTTCTTATTTAACATTGCAGCTGTACCTTTGCTCATCCCTTTGTATTTAGGCCATTTCCTTTTAGGTGTATCTCTTATATGCTGCATAGACAGGTTTTGCTTTGTGAGCCAATCTATAAATTTTATTCTTTTCATTGCTGACTTAAGCAATTGATGCCATTGATGATTTTGATCTCAGCTCTGTCAAATTATTATTATTTTATTTATTTATTTTTTGAGACAGAGTCTCGCTGTGTTGCCCAAGTTGGAGTTCAGTGGCCTCATCTTGGCTCACTGCAACCTCCACATTCCGGGTTCAAGCAATTCTTGTGCCTCAGCCTCCCAAGTAGCTGGGATTACAGCCACCCGCCACCATGCCCGACTAATTTTTGTATTTATTTATTTATTTTGAGACGGAGTCTCGCTGTGTCGCCCAGGCTGGGGTGCAGTGGCACAATCTTGGCTCACTGCAACCTCCGCCTCCCAGGTTCAAGCGATTCTCCTGCCTCAGCCTCCTGAGTAGCTGGGATTACAGGTACCCGCCACCATGCCAGGCTAATTTTTGTATTTTTAGTAGAGACAGGGTTTCGCCATGTTGGCCAGGCTGGTCTTGAATTCCTGACCTCGGGTGATTCGCCCGCCTTGGCCTCCCAAAGTGCTGGGATTGTAGGCGTGAGCCACTGCTCCCGGCCTAATTTTTTTTGAGATGGAGTCTCACTCTGTTGCCAGACTGGAGTGCAGTGGTACGATCTTGGCTCACTGCAACCTCTGCCTCCTGGGTTTAAGCGATTCTCCTGCCTCAGCCACCTGAGTATCTGGGACTACAGGTGCGCGCCACCACGCCCAGATAATTTTTGTGTTTTTAGTAGAGATGGGGTTTCACCATGTTGGCCAGGATGGTCTTGATCTCTTGACCTCGTGATCTGCTTGCCTCAGCCTCCCAAAGTGCTGGAATTACAGGTGTGAGCCACTGCGCCTGACCCCTGTCAAATTATTTTACTGTGTTTATTTACCATGTTTCTTTCACTGTGGGGTCTCTGTCCTTGCTGTTTTGTTTTTCTTTTAACTTCTTTTGTTATCTAGGAAGGTTTATATTAATATTTTAATTCTACATTGGATAATTCCTATATCAAAACTATTGTTGACAATCAATTACAGATGGAACTTCATCTACTCTTTCTCCCCATCTCACTCCTACTCTTTCTCCCTTTCTCACTCCTGCAATTGACTAGTCTCATTGAAAAAACAAATTGGGGTCAGTCAGGCATGATGGCTCATGCTTGTAATCCCAGCACCTTAGGAGGCTGAGGCGAGTGGATCACCTGAGGTCAAGATTTTGAGACCAACCTGGCCAACATGGCGAAACCCCGTCTGTACTAAAAAAATACAAAAATTAGCCGAGTGTGGTATCATGTACCTGTAGTCCCAGCTACTTAGGAGGCTGAGGTGGGAGAATCGCTTGAACCCAGGAGTTGGAGGTTGCAGTGAGCTGAGATCGCGCCATTGCACTCCAACCTGGGTGACAGAGTGAGACTCCGTCCCAAAAACAAACAAACAAATAAACTGGGAATTCAGTTTTACTGGGATTCTGTTTCTGCTGACTTGCTCAAGGAGTCTTGTTTCCTTTTAAGTTTTGTGGTTATTTTTGTGTCCTATCGTAAGCTTCTTTTTTTTTTCTTGAGGCGAAGTCTTGCTTTGTCGCCAAGGCTAGAGTGCAGTGGTGCAATCTTGGCTTACTGCAACCTCCACCCCCCAGGTTCAAGCGGTGCTCCCACCTCAGCCTCCTGAGTAGTAGCTGGGACTACAAGAGTGCTGCCACCACACCCGGCTAATTTTTTTTTTTTTTTTTTGAGATGGAGTCTCGCTTTGGTGTTCAGGCTGGAGTGCAGTGGCGCACTCTCGGCTCACTGCAACCTCTGCCTCCCAAGTTCAAGTGATTCTCCTGCCGTAGCCTCCCGAGTAGCTGGGATTATAGGCATGTGCCACCATACCTGGCTAATTTTTGTATTTTGAGTAGAGGCGGGGTTTCACCATGTTGGCCAGGCTGGTCTCGAACTCCTGACCTCAGGTGATCCACCCAGCTTGGCCTCCCAAAGTGCTGGGATTACAGATGTGCGCCACTGTGCCCAGCCTCCTGTCATAATTTTCTAATAACTTTATTTTATTTATTTATTTTTTGAGACAAAGTCTTACTGTATCTCCCAGGCTAAAGTGCAATGGCACAATCTCGGCCTACCACATCCTCAACCTCCTGGGCTCAAGTATTCCTTCCATTTGAGCCACTTGAGTAGCTGGGACTATAGGTGCATGCCACCACACCTGGCTAATTTTTTGTAGTCAGGACTACAGGTGCATGCCACCGCCACGCCTGGCTAATTAAAAAAAATTTTTTGTACAGGTGGGGTCTCACTCTCACTATGTTGTCCAGACTGTAATAACTTTCCTATTGGAGTATAATACAGAAATGACCAAATCGTAAGTGTACTGTTTAGAGAATTATAGTTAGCCTGGGCAACATAGCAAAATGCTGTCTCTACAAAAATACAAAAATACAAAAATTAGGCCAGGCGCGGTGGCTCATGCCTGTAATCCCAGCACTTTGGGAGGCCGAGGCGGGCGGATCATGAGGTCAGGAGATTGAGACCATCCTGGCTAGCACAGTGAAGCCCTGTCTCTACTAAAACTACAAAAAATTAACCGGGCATGGTGGTGGGTGCCTGTAGTCCCAGCTGCTCGGGAGGCTGAGGCAGGAGAATGGCGTAAACCCAGGAGGCGGAGCTTGCAATGAGCCGAGATTGCACCACTGCACTCCAGCCTGGGCGACAGAGAAGACTCCATCTCAAAAAAATAAAAAAATTGTGTGTGTGTGTGTGTGTGTGTGTGTGTGTGTATATATATAATTAGTCAATTAGTCTGGAGTGGTGGTTTGCATCTGTCGCCCCAGCTACTCAGGAGGCTGAGGTGGGAGGACTGCTTGATCCCAGGGCGTTTGAGGCTGCAGTGACCTATGATCACATCACTGTACTCCAGTCTGGGCAACAGAGCAATATTTGTCTCTAAAAAAAAAAAAAATTATAGTTGTTTATGTGTTAATTTTGGGTTTTTGACCAGCCATGAATATTCCCAGATATACTATTTCCCCAGTCATTATTTCACAATGTCTACCAAGTTAAAATGAAGAACTTTGTCAGGTACTCTGCAAAGGAGGGATGGGCAGAGGGAATATTTCACAAACTTGGGCCAGGGGCCTAAAACATCTCTGGTCTAAGGAAGAGAAGCCTATAAGGATCTTTAATACTTTACCTTTAACACTCTGGGTAGGTGCTGGTGGATGTGCCCTGTACCACAGACCGCCACTCCCTTCATGAGGAGGAAAACAACATCTTTAAGCGGTCAAGGAAGAAGGAGCGACAGATATTGCCTGTGCTGCAAATGCAGCTTCTTGCGTGAGTGACAGATTTTTAAACTCAGGACTTTGTGCCTGAGTGCTCTGGGAGTCTGGTCACCTGGGAGACTGGGGGACTGGAAGCTCTTACCAAGACCATAACCCACACAGGAATCTTATGGCTGGAGATCTGCCTAGAGGAGACAGAAATCATGGGATCATCTCTGGAACATGGAAACCCTATCTGAATTAGCTGGGTGTGGCGATGCACACCTGTAGTCCCAGCTACTCAGGGGGCTGAGGGAGGAGAATCACTTGAACCTAGGAGGTGGAGGCTGCAGTGAGCTGAGATTGCACTACTGCACTCCAGCCTGGGTAACAGAGCAAGACTCTGTCAAAAAACAAAAACAAAAACAACCCTATCTCGTAGGACATATATACTAGAGTGGGCTGCACAGATTCACTCATGCTATTTCATCCTCAGTACCAGTGAGTAGCACATGTTTGAAAAATAACTACTAGGGTAAGGACTCATTCCATAGCCAGCATAGCAATTTGGTCCATCAACAGAGCTCAGGGGGCCCTTGTAAGGAGACTTCCTAGTGAAGAGCTCATGGAGTAAGGTTGGGTTGCTATCTGCCTTGAGAATGGCTTTTCAGGCAGTGTCATTGGGGAAGGGACTTGAGAGGCGGTCTAACCAGCTACCCATCCCATAGTACCTTCCCTTATCCATGTTTGCAACTCCTTATGTTGCTCTTCTACTGCTGGGAAGCTCACTAGTCACTGCTTCTGTCTCTTTCTGGTTTCAGGGCTGGACTCCTTGCCACCAAACCAGGAGGCCACGTTGTCTATTCCACCTGCTCACTCTCACACTTACAGAACGAGTATGTGGTGCAAGGTGCCATTGAGCTCCTGGCCAATCAATACAGTATCCAGGTGCAGGTGGAAGATCTGACTCATTTCCGAAGGCTTTTCATGGACACATTCTGTTTCTTCTCATCCTGCCAGGTTGGGGAGCTGGTAATACCAAACCTCATGGCCAATTTTGGCCCTATGTACTTCTGCAAAATGCATAGGCTGACATAGCATCACCCAATCCCTGAAGCTAGAAGACAAAGGGTATACTCTGTTGGAGGCACCAGAAATTGGAAACTGGGACCAGTGGCAGAGATACACTCTGGGTCCTGTCTCCAACCTGTTCATGTCTTTCTGCAGTTTTTGGCAGTAAGAAGTAGAAGATTTTCTGTCCTGTTGTCCAATTGTGGAACATCAGCAGGTTTCTAACTCACTCATTACCCCCTGCCCCATATCCAGGCCTGTACCAAAGTTCACTGCCCCCTTAGGGGCTTAGAAGGAGAAGCCAGTGAGCAGGCTTACACTAAGTTGTAAACATAGGAAGAAGCATTTGGCCAATAAAGTTGTTGAAGCTCTATAGACCTGGAGCTACAGTTGGGGACTTCATGTCAGTGCACATGCCATTAGTTCCACTTGTACCAGCCAGTTACTGAGCCCCTGTCATCCTTGAAGTGAGTTCCACCTGATCAGTCTTGAGCAGCCAGTAGGCTCAATTAAGCCCGCCTGGGTTTTCCATATGGCCCATGATCTAATTTAAGGAACAAGTAACTAAAAATACTAAGCCAATGCAAAATAATCTGCTTACCTACTCACATTGGAAAAGCCCTTTGAGCTGAATAATTCTGACCATTCCTGCTGTCAACAATACTGCTGCCCAAATGTGGCTTAGGAGGCTGCTTCTGCTACAAAACCATCATACTCTTGTGTGTGCCTTGTTCTTTGTTCATTCTTCTAGCAAGTATTCCCAGACCTCGTGTATGACAGGTAGCTAGGGAGCTCTTGGAGATGTAGCAGTTGGGATTGTGGGAGATTACTGGGCTTCCTCATCCTTTGGAATGGTAACTCTCCTTTTGCTTTCTGAACACCTAGGAATCTCCTGATGTTTCGTTTTGTTGTATTCCAGACTTTCTGTTGTTTCTAGTCTGCAGCTGAACTCTGGTACCTTTTCTTTGGCCCACCCCCTAATCCCTAACTCTTCCCTCAGCATCACAGGGCTTCACTGCACACACTGTGTTCAGGGCAAGATTTCATCATTTACTGACTGCATACTCGATATGTTGTTTTTGTAACTTTTGCCAAAAGAAAGTAACCTTTAGTGGCAGGGATATAAAAAATTGCTCAGGGTCACTTGCAGATATTTTCTTTTTAAACTTTTTTTTTTTTTTTTTTCTGGAAAACTGGTCATGTGCAGAAAAGGGTATGTAACTTTAGAATACCCGAAGGCTTCTTGGCTCTTCCGCTTTCCTTATTCCTCCTCTTCCTGCCACTCTTTTTGTCCCTTCTGCCTTTCCTGCTCATCCTTATTTGGGTATTAGAGGTGTCAGTTGAGGAGGGACTTTAACTGAGGTTAAGCCTTCTTTTGGGATTTGCATTGTAATTGAGGACCCTGGAAGATCTCTGAGACTCAAAATCAGGTGAAGCTAGAAGATGGAGCTTCAAGGGGCATGGTTAGTGCTCTGAGTAGGACCCTAACCAGGCTCCGTGCGTGGCATATGGTCCCTGCATGCTGTTCACTCTGTATAGTACTTAGTATTTGCTGAGGCTAAAAGGCCTCAGGTGCCTGGGCTTCTGCCCTTGGACTCCTGGATATCCAACCTGGTGCTAATTGAATGCTAAGCAGTGGTAATTCAAAATGAGAGGGTCCCCTGCCTCTAGAGTCATGATCTAATTGGGGACAGACAGACCTAGATAAGAAAAGCAGAGAACTACTTTGGAAAACAGTTTATCTGCTGTAATTGAACATTCAGCTACCCTATAACCCAGTTAATCCAATACTGGGGATAAATCCTAGAGAAACTCATACATGTACACCAGGAGACATGTACAAGAATATTCATAGCAGCCCTATTCACAAAAGCAAAAGCCTAGAAATAACCCAGATGCCCATGAGCAAGAGAGTGGACAAGTAAATTAGAATATTCACATAATAGAATATTATACAATTGTCAAATGAACTATAATGATACTTAACCATATGGATGAATCTGAGCAATAAAATAATTAAGTGAAAAAAGTTTAATCCCAGAAGAGTAAATGTAGCATGATGCCCTTTCTGAATGAAAGGTTTTTTTCTTTTCTGTGGAGTTATTCTTTACATACAATATAGTTCATACATTTTAAATATATTGTTTAATAAATATTGATAATTGTATATAATAGTATAGTCACCATCACCATCAAGATGTAGAAAGTAGGCTAGGCACAGTGGCTCATGCCTGTAATCTCAACACTTTGGAAGGCCGAGGTGGGAAGATCACTTGAGCCCAGGAATTCTAGATCAGCTTGGACAATATAGCGAGACCTGGTCTCTACCAAAAAAAAAAAAGTAGGCTGGGCACAGTGGCTCACACTTGTAATCCCAGCACTTTGGGAGGCCAAGGCGGGTGGATCACAAGGTCAGGAGATCAAGACCATCCTGGCTAACATGGTGAAACCCCGTCTGTACTAAAAAATACAAAAAATTAGCCGGGCGTGGTGGTGGGAGCCTGTAGTCCCAGCTTCTTGGAAGGCTGAGGCAGAAGAATAGTGTGAACCTGGGAACCAGAGCTTGCAGTGAGCCGAGATTGCGCCACAGCACTCCAACCTGGGTGACAGAGCAAGACTCTGTCTCAAAAAAAAAAAAAAAAGTAGCTGGATGTGCTGGCATGTGCATGTGGTCCCAGCTACTTAGGAGGCTGAGGCAGGAGGATCACTTGAGCACAGGAGTTTGAGGCTGCAGTGAGCAGCCTGGGCAAGAGAGTGAGACTCCGTCTTGTGCCCTTGCACTCCAGCCAGGGTGACAGAGTGAGACTCTGTCTCAAAAAAAAAAAAAAGATAAGGGCATTGGGATTTATAATGTGCTGTTTATAATGTGCTGTTTAAAGTCTGAAGCTCGGCCAGGTGCTGTGGCTCATGCCTGTAATCCCAACACTTTGGAAGGCTGAGGCAGGTGGATCACCTGAGGTCAGGAGGAGTTCAAGACTAGCCTGGCCAACATGGTGAAACCCCATCTCTACAAAAATACAAGAAGCATGATGGCAGGTGCTTGTAATCTCAGCTACCCACTAGGCTGGGGAGGGAGAATTGCTTGAACCTGGGAGGCGGAGGTTTCAGTGAGCCAAGATAGCGCCATTGCACTCCAGCCTGGGCTACAGAGAGACTCCATTTCAAAAATAATAAAGTCTGAAGCTCCACTGATTACTCCTTTTATTGATTATTTGCAGCTGGTCTAACCAGTTACATATGTCTGGCTTAATTACATGGCCAGAGCAACATAAAAGCCCTGCTGAGAACTTCTGATTTGAGCTCTCCCAAAACCAGGATGGATTCCTCACATAGATCATGATGATTCAATCCAAAGGCACTTTGCAGTGCAGTACACATATGCATAAGGGCCATGGGGAGCTTGTATTTGGGAAGTTCTGAGATTCCTGATGTTTACCTACCCAGTCTTTCTCTTGCTGCCCTGTGTCCTTTGCCTTTAAATAAAAATCTTACGTGATTATGCTCTGTGAAGCCTGGATAATCCTTTCAAATATTTGGTCTGGGAAAATTTTTGCATATATGCATGGAATCATACAATATGTAGTCTTTGGTGTTTGACTTCTTTGACTTAGTATAATGTTTTTGAGATTCACTTTGTTGTGAGTATTAATGTTTTGTTCCTTTTTATTGCTGAATTGTATTCCATGGTGCAGACATACCACCATTTTGTGTATCTCTTCACCAGTTGATGGACATTTGAGTTGCTTCCAGTTTTGGGCTATTATTAATAATGCTGCTAAGACCTTTTGGGCATATAATTTTGTAAGTACATGTTTTCTTTTCTTTTTTTAATTTTTTGATATGGCGTCTCACTCTCTTGCCCAGGCTGGAGTGCAATGGTGCAATGTCGGCTCACTGCAACCCCTGCCTCCCAGGTTCAAGCGATTCTTCTGCTGCAGCTTCCTGAGTAGCTGGGATTACAGGCACCCGCCACCATGCCTGGCTAATTTTTTTGTATTTTTAGTAGAAATGGGGTTTTGCCATGTTGGCCAGGCTGGTCTCGAACTCCTGACCTCAGATGATCCACCCGCTTCAGCCTCCCAAAGCTAGGATTACAGGTATGAACCACCGTGCCCAGCCCATGTTTTCGTCTAGTAAATACTTAGGGGAAGAATTGCTAGGTTATATGGTAAATGTATGTTTAACTTTATAAGGTACCATCATACTGTTTTCCAAAGTGGATCTACCATTTTGCATTGCCATCAGCAATGTATGAGAGGTCCAGTTGCTCCACATCTTTGCTAACACTTAGGATTATCAACCTTACACTTTATTCTACTGGGCCAGGTGGGGTGGCTCATGTCTGTAATCCCAGTACTTTGGGAGGCCAAGGTGGGTGGATCACTTAAGGTCAGGAGTTCAAGCCCAGCCTGGCCAACATGGTGAAACCCCGTCTGTACTAAAAATGCAAAAATTAGCCAGGTATAGTGGCACCTGCCTGTGATTCCAGCTACTTGAGAGACTAAGGCACAAGAATCGCTTGCACCCAGGAGGTAGAGGTTGCAGTGAGCTGGGATTGCACCACTGTACTCCAGCCTGGGCAACAGAGGGAGACTCTGTCTCAAAAATAAATAATAAGTAACTTTATTCTAGTGGATGTGTCTTGATACCTCATTGTGGTCCTAATTTGCATTTCTCTAATGACTAGTGGTGCTATAAAATTAAATACAACTAAGAATTTATTTATTTATTTATTTTTTATTTATTTTTTTTTTTTTGAGACGGAGTCTCCCTCTGCCGCCCAGGCTGGAGTGCAGTGGCCGGATCTCAGCTCACTGCAAGCTCCGCCTCCCGGGTTCACGCCATTCTCCTGCCTCAGCCTCCCGAGTAGCTGGGACTACAGGCGCCCGCCACCTCGCCCGGCTAGTTTTTTGTATTTTTTAGTAGAGACGGGGTTTCACCGTGTTAGCCAGGATGGTCTCGATCTCCTGACCTTGTGATCCGCCCGTCTCGGCCTCCCAAAGTGCTGGGATTACAGGCTTGAGCCACCGCGCCCGGCACAACTAAGAATTTAAAAACGTAAAAAGAACATGTATGCAGTAAAGCCATGTAAGAAGGAAAGAATGGTTATCACTATGGGGGAAAGAATGGTTCTCACTATGGGATTCAGTATAATGGTTCTTACAGATAGGGGGATAGGATGGGGCTGGAGGGAACATAAAGTTAGATTATTGTTAGGGCTCTCGCTTTTATATTTGGTGCTTATTGCATTATTAAAAGCAGCTAAGTTAATAAAAAGTTATGTATAAAAATATTCATGACGAAGTGATAAAAGTATGTTATAAACAAAGATTATGATTAATTCAATTTTGTACACCTGAGGTATCCCTAAAAAAAGAGAAGGGGTTGGCTGGGCATGGTGGCTCATGCCTGTAATCCCAGTACTTTGGGAGGCCAAGGCAGGTGGATCAGCTGAGGTCAGGAGTTTGTGACCAGGCTGACCAACATGGCAAAACCCCTTCTCTAATAAAAATACAAAAAAAAAAAAAAAAAAAAAAAAAAAAAAAAAGAAGCGGGTAGAGAACCAAGCCCACAGAGAATAATAATGCAAAATATGGCTTAATGTAGAAGGGATCACATTGAGAGACCTGGAAGCTTAGCAGTATTGCCTCAGTCTTGTTCATGAGCTCCTCTTTCCTTGTGACTTGCAACAGTTCAACCATAGCAGAGGGTCAGGTATTGGGGCACTATGGGTCAATATAGATTGATAGCTTGGAGCTATGGTTTTCACGTTTTAGGAGTCACAGATCTGTTTGAGAGACTGGTAAAAGCTTTGGTCATTCTCAGAAGAACAAAGATAGAAAACACCATAGCATTTTACATAAGATTTCAGGGGCTTGGGTACTTCCTAAGGCCCATCTGTAAACCCCAAGTTAAGAACCTTTGGATTAGAAGATCTCAAATTTGAGGGTCTTTAGTGAAGGCAAGGGGGTCAAGCAGAGACCCCCAGTAACAAATCACTACTCTCACCCCTGCCAATCTGCCCTTCTTCCCATCTGCATTCTTCATCTTCAAACTTACCACCACCCTTTGCCCTGCTGCCCATGCCAGAAACTGCAGCCATCCTTGACGCTGTGACAGTAATCACTACTGTATATCAATGTACCTGAGCTAGGCCCATGTGAAAAAAGCATTGTTTTATTTACATCATTGTTTCCTACTTTCACAGAAACCCTAGGATATGCTCTTTTTTGTTGTTGCCTATTTATTATAAAACTTTGAAAGAATTATTTGTTAATTTGAACATTTTCATCCATTTTGTGGCTTTTCTTTGCACTATTTTTATGGTGTGTTTTTATTGCAGGACAGGCAAGCCTCAAAACTGGGGCTTAGCCTGGGAGAAAGCCAGGAAATAATTCAAGGGCAAGCTAGTGGTGTTAGACAGCAATCTTTTATTGAACAATACTGCTCCTTGCAGAGTAAGGCTAACTTATAGGCAGCAAATCCAGAGTCAGCTGATACACTCTTTTTAGTCCCATTTTATAGAGAAGGAAACAAGCTTAGATTGCTTAAGTAACTCAAAAAGTTACAGTCTGAAATTTCTTTTTCCTTTTTTTTAAGACAGGGTCTGGCTCTCACCAGGGTGGAGTGCCATGGCATGATCTTGGCTCACTGTAACCTCCGCCTCCCAGGCTCAAGTGATCCTCCTGCCTCAGCCTCCTGTGTAGCTGGGACTACAGGCACGTGCCACCGCGCCTGGCTAAGTTTTGTATTTTTAGTAGAGATGGGGTTTCGCCATGTTGCCCAGGCTAGTCTTGAATTCTTGAGCTCAAGTGATCTGCCTGCCTTGGCATCCTAAAGTGCTAGGATTACAGGCATGAGCCACTGCGCCCAGCCGCAATCTGAAATTTCTTTCTTGAAATGTTGCTTATATTTCTCCCCTTCCTAGCATTCCTGCCTTAGGTAGGGCCTTATCATTTCTCACTGATCAATGGCAGTATCCTCAAAACTCATTTCTATTACTCTAATCAGCCCTAAATTTTTCCATTCTTCCCCATCCTCTCATGCCACCCCTTATCTATTGTGTGATCGTTGATCACAATAATCCTCCCATTCTGTCCCAGTACAATGTGACTTTGCTACTTCTATCAGTAAGAGATGGAGTCTGTTTCCCCACCTCTTGAATCTGGGCCAGTCTTATGATTTGTTTTGACCAATAAAGTCTGGTGGAAGGGATGCTGTGCAACTTCTGCGTGTAGGCCTCAAGAAACCTTGCAACTTCCATGCTCATTTTGGAGCTCTTCTGCTGCTCTGTGAAGAAGCCTGGACCAACCTGCTGGAGACACGTGCTGGAAGCTGTCTTAGACCTCCCAAGCTCAGTTAAACAGTTAGGTGACCCAAACATCATGAGTGACCCCAGCCAAGACCAGCCTAAATCACTGACCCCCAGAATTGTGAACAAATAAAGTAGTGGTTGTTTTAAGCCAGTAAGTTTTGGAAATGGTTAAGTAAATTTAAATAAAATTTTAACATATGTCATTTGTGTTAATAAGTAACACAAATCTGAGTGTCATTCATCTGCTTATAATTCTTTGTTCTTTAGGCTGGGCATGGTGGCTTATGCCTGTAATCCCAGCACTTTTGGAGGCCGAGGCCACCAGGGTCGCTTGAGGCCAGAAGTTTGAGACCAGCCTGAGCAACATAGCGAGAACCCGTTTTTACAGAAAGATCCTTTGTTCTCTCTGCATTGCCAACAGGATCAAGTCCAGACTCTTGCCCTGATCCCTGGTTGTTGATGCTGTTTCATCTGTGTCTCTGTCATGCCCTGCTCCTCCCCTTTCATACAAATTCTTTGTCTATCCATGCATAACATAAGCCAATGCTTCTGTGTCAGGACAAATTGTCTCCTCTACCTAAATGCCTTTTCCCTTGTGCTTTCTTGCTAGCTCAGATTTCCACCCCTCTGGAAGCTTTCTCTAATCCTTCTAACGCTGAGTTGATCCTCTTCTGTGCTCCCCAACGCTCTCTATAATACAATGAATATAGCACTTTCCATGGCCACTTTTTCTTCTTTACCCATCCCCAAACTAGGAATTGTTAGGGACAGTAAGCTGGTATTTATTTTTGCATCCCTAACCCCCAAATACCAACATGCTTAGTACCTATTTGGTAGTTAATATACATTTGAGTACCTCCTATGTGCTAAGCTTAATTGTAGATACTAGAGTGAGTGGTGAACACAGCAGAAAAAAGTCCTTGTTCTCATGGGATGTGCAATCTAGTGGGCAAGATAGACAAGTAATTACAAGTAAATTATAAGCAATTACAATTAGTTATAAGTAAATTATGAGTGAGCCAAGTACTGAGAGAAGTGTAATGTGCATATACCTGAGGGACCTATCCTTGCCTGGAGGAAGAGATGTTTAAACAGAGCTGAAGATAAAGAGGAGTTAAATCAGTGAGGCAGAGGAGGATGTTGGGAGTGCTCTAGCAGAGGGAACAGTTCGTGTGAATGTGAAGTCGGGAAAGAGGATATTCTAGATTCTGAAAGAGGTCCAGTATCCTGCAGTGTAGGGAGAGAGGAATGGTTGTGAAACACAAGGCTGGAGAAGCAGGCGGAAGCCAACCTACAACAGGGCCTTCTGGGCCACTTGAAGGAATAGGTATTCTATCCTGAGTCACTGGAAGCCATTGTGGGAGTTTTAAGCTGGAAAACGATCTGATCAGATTTCATGGGCCCCCCAGTGGGAATATGATTATCAGAATTTACTGAATGAGGAAGTTCAATAGCTGACTGTACAGAAATTGCTTCTGAAAGTCGGTCCTGTCCTTAAGCTTACTCAACCTTATCTCTCTGAGTAAATGGGAACTCTTGAGCTCCAACCCGTTTAGACCATATTTTGAGGTGACACTTTAGGAGGTGTACTGGCTGAAGAGGGTGACCAGGAAGGAGAGAAAACTGAAAGTCTCGTTCTGGGGAGAACTGGGAGAATTGGGAGTATTTCACCAGGAGAAAGACAGACTTAAGGAAGAGAGATGCTGTCTCCAACTAGGACTGTTCTGAGGCAGGGGAAGCAGATGTGTTTTGAGTATCCCCAGGGGCAGAGCTGGGACCAGTAGAAAGAAGTTGTAGTGAGCCAGATTGTAGGTTAGCCTACGAAACCTTTCAATGAGTGTTTTCTGAATTATGGCTCACAACCATGATTCATTAGCGGTCATGAAGTCAATTTGTGGGTATGGTACGCCTTAGAACTTCTCACAAATACCTAGTTACTTCTTCTCTTGGACACGTGGTAGGCTTGCCTTCCCCACTCCCTCTGCAGGTAGGCATAGTCACGTGACTTGCTTTAGCCAATGAAATGTGCACAGAGGTGGTGTCTTTTTTTTTTTAGATTCATTTCACTTTTTTTATGAACAAACACAATCTCAGTATAACTAGCTTCAGAGTTGATATTAATAGAAATTATTCCAAAATTATTCTTAAGTCACAAATAACTACTATGCCACGTAAAAAGGGAGAAATCCCACCTAATCAAAGAAAAGTTATCCTATGTATGTTTCCATGGGAATGAGTTTAAGCATTCTCAAATTTTTTCTGGCCAGTCATCCACCACTTCTCCAATGGATTCATTCAGTCTCTTGGAGAACCGTGTAGACTAATGATAGCATCTGGGACACATAGACAGATCAACTTCATGGTGGACATTGTTATTATAAAAAATACTCAGGTCTTGAGAATTCCTGTGCTGAAGGATCCCAAAATGCTTTATAAAAAGCATTAGTCATGCCTCAAAACTGCCCTTTGAGGTAGGTCAGTATTATTGTCCCCATTTTACCAGAAGAAAACTGAGGCATATTAGAGTTAAGTGACTTGTCCAGGGTCACATAGCAAGTCAGTGGCACAGTGGTAGGAGAGGCTCTGTCCTTAACCACCAGCATAACATTGCCACCTAGATTTTTTTTGTTTTTTTGAGACAAAATTTTCTTCTGTTGCCCAGGCTGGAGTGCAGTGGTCCGATCTTGGCTCACTGCCTCCCAGGTTCAAGCAATTATCCTGCCTCAGCATTTCAAGTAGCTGGGATTACAGTCGCCTGCCACCACGCCTGGCTAATTTTTTTTTTTTTTTTTTTTTGAGACAGAGTCTTGCTCTGTCGCCCAGGCTGAAGTGCTGTGGTACAATCTCGGCGCACTGCAAGTTCTGGTTCCCGGGTTCACACCATTCTCCTGCCTCAGCCTCCCAAGAAGCTGGGACTACAGGCGCTCGCCACCACGCCCGGCATGCAGTGTTCACTGCATGTTCATGGTGCGAGGAATAAGGTGGTGTAGGACCCAGTGCTTGCTCTGAGGAGAGTCCAGACAGACACAGGAACAGATGATTCAATACTGTATGATAAATCCTTGCACCAGGGAACACAGGCAGCTTTGAGAGCATAGAGAAGTGGCCCTGATCCAGATAAGGGAATTCTGGGAAGTCTTCCCAGAGAAAAGCATACTTCTGAGACAGGAAGGTCAAGTAAACCAAGACACAACGATGAAATATGTGCAAGGCAAAAAACGAAAAAGAAAAAAAATCAACTATAATCTTCTTTTTTTTGAGATAGAGTTTCACTCTTGTCGCCCAGGCTGGGGTGCAGTGGCGTAATCTCAGCTCACTGCAACCTCCACTTCCCGAGTTCAAGAAATTCTTGTGCCTCAGCCTCCTGAGTAGCTGGGATTACAGGCACGTGAAACCATGCCCGGCTACTTTTTGTATTTTTAGATGAGATGGGTTTCACCATGTTGGCCAGGCTGGTCTCAAACTCCTGACCTGAAGTGATCCACCCGCCTTGGCCTCCCAAAGTATTGAGATTACAGGTGTGAGCCACTGCACCCAACTAGAGCTCTTTAAATAATAATAGACTTACCTTGGGATTTGATTTGCATACAACCTACCAAGAATATATTCTCTGTGAAATACGACATAAATGTGTGATAATGACCTAAGATTGCTTCTCAAGATGAGAGATGTGCTTTTCTGCACGTCTGGTTTTCAAAAACTGGTTTGCCACCCACGAGATGTTTTCTCCCACACCAACTTGGATAGAAGAGCTTATGGCAGACAAGCTGACTCAACACTCAGACTGATGTCACCAGATCAAAGTGAAAAATATATGTCGCTCTCATGATCCAAATAAAAATGTTTTCCTAATAAAATTGCCATTGCTGTGAATCAGTTTTAGTCACATTTTTATTTTATTTAATGATATAGTCCTTGCTACATGTCAGGCACTGTTCTAAGCACTTCCCTAACATTAAGTCATTTAATTCCCATGGCAACCAATGGGGTGGTACAACATCCCCATTTTATAGATGAGGAAATTCAGGTACTGAATGGTAAAGAAACTAACCACACAGTTTCAAATACATTATAGGAGGGAGACAGCATGTATTTCATGTGTATCCAAAGAAGGCATGAGTGAAAACAGGTTAAGGAAAACAGATTGAAGGTGAGGTATGGCTGGTGGGTTTCCAAGTTAATGATTGGGAACCTTTAATAATGATTCCACAGTCTAGTCGTAGGTGTCCTTGTTACCAAGGCAGCAGGATTTTTTAAAAAAATTTTTATTTTTAAAAATAGAGACAGGGAGGCCGGGCGCGGTGGCTCAAGCCTGTAATCCCAGCACTTTGGGAGGCCGAGACGGGCGGATCACAAGGTCAGGAGATCGAGACCATCCTGGCTAACCCGGTGAAACCCCGTCTCTACTAAAAAATACAAAAAACTAGCCGGGCGAGGTGGCGGGCGCCTGTAGTCCCAGCTACTCGGGAGGCTGAGGCAGGAGAATGGCGTGAACCCGGGAGGCGGAGCTTGCAGTGAGCTGAGATCCGGCCACTGCACTCCAGCCTGGGCGGCAGAGCGAGACTCTGTCTCAAAAAAAAAAAAAAAAAAAAAAAAAAGAGACAGGGTCTCCCTATGTTGCCCAGACTGGTCTCAAACTCCTGGGCTCAGTGGATCCTCCTGCCTCGACCTCCCAAAGTGCTAGGATTACAGGTGTGAGCCACCATGCCTGGCCATAGCAAAGATTTTTTTTTTTTTTTTTTTTTTGAGATGGAGTTTCTCTCTGTTCAGGCCGGAATTCAGTGGTGCAATCTTGGCTCACCACAACCTCTGCCTCCCTGGTTCAAGGGATCCTCCTGCCTCAACCTCCTGAGTAGCTGGGACTATAGGTGTGTGTCACCACACCCAGCTAATTTTTGCATTTTTAGTAGAGACGGGGTTTCATCATGTTGAACAGGCTGGTCTTGAACTCCAGACCTCAAGTGATCCTCCCGCCTTGACCTCCCAAAATGTTGGGATTACAGGCATGAACCACTGCGCCTGGCCAAGGGATTTTGAGTCTTGAAGATCCAGGTTTGATTCACAGTTGGGCCCTCCACTGACTGTGTAGCACTGAGCAAGTGACTGGTTGTCTGTAAGACCTCGGTTACTTATCTGGGCAATGAGGATCAGGAGGTGTATCAGTTAACTATTGCTTTGTAATGAACCAATCCTCAAAGTGGTGGTTTAAACAACCATTTATTATTCTCTGAGTCTATGGTTTGGCGGGTGTTTCTGCTGACCTAAGTTGGCTTGGCAAGACTCACTCATGTATCTGCAGTCAGGTGGCTCTGCTCATCTTGGCTGTCTCACTGTGTAACGGCCTGACCAAGGGCAAATGGGCTAAGCAGGCTTTGGCTTTTCTCCACATGATTTCTAGTCCTCCAGCAGGCTAGCTTGGGCTTTTTCTCATGGCAGTGGCAGGGTTCCAGGAGAGAGAAACAAAACAGTTCTCTTACAGCCTGGGCTAAGAAGTAGCACAAAATTCCTTCCACTACTTTCCATTAGTTAAAGTAAATCACAAAGATTGCATGGGTAGGGAAATAGACTCTACTCCTGGGGAGAGGAGTTACAAAATCACTTTGCAGAAAGCACAGATACAAGGGGTCCTGGATTATTGGGGTCATTTATGTTATCAACTTAGCACAGGAGATAAACTCTCCCCAAACTCAGAGGAGGGTGTAGGGGTTGGTAGGGGGCCCAGATATCTGCATTCAAAGTCCTGACAGTGCTTTGTAAATTGTCAGCACCCCAGGCAGTGCTTCTGAGTGTGGAATCCTCTCTCCTATGTGGGGCTGTGAGTTTCTGCCTTAGTCCAGTCATGTGGCAATATCAAAATACTTGAGAAGGGCCGGGTGCAGTGGCTCACACCTGTAATCCCAGCACTTTTGGAGGCCGAGGTGGGCAGTTCACGAGGTCAAGAGATCTAGACCATCCTGGTCAACGTGGTGAAACCCCGTCTCTACTAAAAATACGGAAATTAGCTGGGTGTGGTGGCGTGCGCCCATAGTACCAGCTACTCGGGAGGCTGAGGCAGGAGAATTGCTTGAACTTGGGAGGCAGAGGTTGCAGTGAGCTGAGATCGCATCACTGCACTCCAGCCTGGGCAACTGAGTGAGACTTTGTCTCAAAAATAAACAAAAAACAAACAAACATAAACAAACAAAAACAACTTGAGAATGGGTAATTTATAAAGAGTAGAACATTTATTTCTTACAGTTCTAGAGGCTGGGAGGTCTAAGGTCAAGGCACTGGCAGATTTGGTGTCTGGGGACAGCTTGCTCGTTGCTTTATAGATGGTGCCTTATGACTGAGTTGTCCCATGGCAGAACAGAAGGGGAAAGGGGCTGTGAACAGCTACCTCATACCTCTTTTATAAGGTCTTTAATCCTATTCATGAGGCCAGGGCCCGTTTGATCTAATCACCTCCCCAAAAAGCTCCACCTTCTAATACCATTACCTTGGTGATCAGGTTTCAGTAGGAATTTTGAGGGACACATACACTCAAATCATAGCAGTTCCTTAGAGCAGGACTGCATCCTCCCCTTTAGTAGGCCCCTGGGAAAGGCTCACAGAAGAGAAAGGAAATGGAGAAGCAGAGCATTTGCTGCTCCTACCCCTGGAACAAAGACAGACTTCACACCCTCTGGAATCTGAGAAGTTCCCTTCCCTTCTTCTCTCCCTTGGACAGCCCTGCCCCCACCTCAGAGGGCGCCAGGGAAGGTATTACCTGTCTTCCCACTCAACAGCTGAAGACATATAAGAATAACTTACCGTCACCAGGTGACTGCCGATGCTGGCAGGGAAACTTACCAGGGTCTGCTAGAGGGGCTGTGGGCAGCAGTAACTCTTCCATGAATGACCTGACGGCAGGTTATGGCTCACAGAATGAAGTGGTGTTACCTTCTGGAAAACACAGGTGGAACCCTGGAAACCCACGCCCATTGGATCTTTGAATCCACCTGCTCTTCTAGTCCATGACCTCAGCTTCCAGCTTGCCTCTCCCAACCCTCCTCCATATTGCCTTCCCAAAATACTGGTTGGATTGCATACATCTCTGCTTAAAATAAAGTGAGCTAGTATTTACTGAACACTTACAGTGGATGAGGTGCTGTTCCAAGCTCTTTGCTTGGATTAACTTGCTTAGTGTTCACAGCAATTCTGTGAGATTGTCACCAGTGTTATCCCCATTTTACAGATAAGGAAACTGAGGCACAAGAGGTTAAAGTGGCTTACTCCAGGTTACACAGTAAGTGGCAGAGTTAGGATTTGAACTCAGGCAGTCTGGTTCCTGAGGTTGCGATTCTCAAGCCATAAAACCCTTCTCTGTAGGCCTCTATTTTTCTAATAAGTAATAACAACAACAATAATAATAATGATTAACATGCATAGATTTTTTACTATGCATATGCTAGGCCCTGTTCTGGCTGTGTTACATGTATTAACTCATTTGATTTTTATAATAGTACTAGAGCATTTGCTGTGGGGGGGGGGGTACTATTATTACCATTATTTGACAGGTAAGGAAATGGGGACACAGAGAGTCACACAACAAGGATGGGTTACTAGCCAGCCCTACTCTAGAGCCAAGCTCTAAAATACTTGCTCTAAACCATATGCCATCTTTCTTCTCCCAAAGACTGTCCCCAACACAGTCCAAGGGCCCAGAATCCAAGGCCCTCTGGGTTATGCAGCATGATCTCTGCATTTCCACCAAAGCCTGTCTTGGTCTATGCACATCTTTTTTCTTCCCACTCAGGCCAGATTTTCAGTCTAGTGTTTGTTGAAGTTTCCCTAGCGCACAGCATATAGTAGCAGGGGTCAGTGGATGTCGGTTGAATTGAACCACTGGATGGCAGAAGGGTCTCTGGATCCTCTCTCACAGGAACAAAGTGGCCACTCACTGTGACTTGAACATTAGAATCAGTCCAGGACTTGGTGCACTGGCCTCCAAACCCACTCCTAACCCCTAGACCCTTTTTGTAAATTAAATCATATTTAATATGCCCCCAGGGAGCTTTCTGCTTAGAGAAGCCATCATTTCAGCAAACACGAGTGAATGCTTTGTAACTGGAGTCCCGAAAGTAGCAAATCTTGGCCCTACTCACAACACGTTACAAACTTGGTAATTAAGCCTCAGGAATGGCCAGTGTTTCTCTAGGGCTATATATTATTTTCCCTTTGGGAAGGAGAGAGGGTCTGGAAAAATGCTTCTTGTTTTGCAAAAGGAAGAACTGAGTTACCCAAAGTCACCCAACAAATGAAGGGTGAATTGAGGGCTAGAATCCCATTCTTTTACTCAGGAAATGGGGTGAGGTGACCTCATAAGAACCACTTCAGATTGCTGTTTCTATCATCAGCACCTGTCAGCTCTCTTTTTCTAGGGAAACTGAGGTCTAGGGACTTGAAACTTGTAAAGGGTCATCAGTGCTGAGTAGGAACAGAGGCCCTCCATCCTCACTGAAGACAGAAACACAAGGATTTGGGACCTTGCTTAACATACTCAGGAGCCTGACTCAAGGCCCTCAGGCTGGGATTCTTCCAGTAACAACCAAGTCTCTCCATAGGTGGGCCTTTCACTCTCATTCATAATCCTTTATGGAGGGCCTACTAAGTGCCAGGCAGTGTTGCTAACAATCCTGAAAGGCAGGTATCATAATTAGCCCCCTTAGATAAGTAAAGGCACAGATTCAGAGAGGTAAAAACAACCAGGATCCAAGACTGCAGCCCCTCCCCATGTTTCAGGAGACAGTGTTTCCTGGCACAAAGCACTTACCTGTGCCCCATCATACTTTAAGTAAACAAGTCAGGACAAATAGGGCCACAATGCAATGAAAAAAGCTACATGTCAACCCAAAGATACACATATTCTAAACTTTTACGACTCATTTCCAGGGGCAGTAATGATGGTGCTGATGGATGGGGAAGAGCTCTGGCTTCCGGCTTCCCAGTGGAATCCCCACCCACTCAGCCACCTGTGTAACCCACAAAAGTTACTTTATTTTTATTTTTTAAATACTTAATTTATAAATATCAGTTCTATGGGACACAAGTTATTTAATGCCATTTGTCTTCAGTTACCTCATCAGTAATATGAGCATAAAAATGCTTTTTTTTTGAGACACAGTCTCACTCTGTTGCCCAGGCTGGAGTGTAGTGGTGTGATCTCAGCTCACTGCAACCTCCCCCTCCCAGGTTTAAGCGATTCTCCTGCCTCAGCCTCCCAAGTAGCTGGGATTACAGGCACAAGCCACCACGCCCAGCTAATTTTTGTGTTTTTTGTAGAGACAGGGTTTCACCATGTTGGTCAGGCTGGTCTTGAACTCCTGACCTCAGGTGATCCGCCTGTCTTGGCCTACAAAAGTACTAGAATTACAGGTGTGAGCCACCGTGCTCAGCCAAAAATGCTTTTCTCATAAAGTTTTTGGGAGAACAACTGAGATAAAGCATGTAAAGTTCTGTGAGAGATGCCAGGACAGCAGTAGGGAGGCTGTGTGTGTGTGTCTGTGTCCATGTAATTCATTTCCCTTTGAAGGGGGCCAGGTACCCAGACTCCCCCATGGTCTGGCATTCCTTCTGCTTCTTGGATGTAAAATCCAGAAGTGCCCAGGACTTTTGCTTCTTGGAGGTAAAATCCAGAAGTGCCCAGGACTGGGACAGGGTGACCCTGGGGAGGCCAGTCTGCAGGAAGTGGCTGAGCCAAAGGACAAATAATGGGTGGATTGGGCTGTGACGAAGAGCCTGGGTGAGAGACCCGGGGTCCCGGGTTTGGGAAAAAGGAGGGGCGGGGGTGGATACCCCAGAGACTCTTCCTGTGTCTGTCCTGGGTTGGCACACCAGAAGCCCTGTGCTGGGGAGAGGCGGGCGCCCTGTGGTGCATGACCAGCCTCCTGGGTCTCCAGGAAAGATGCTGCTACAGGGTTTCTGGAGGTTAAAGAGGTCCGTGAACCCAATCTGTCGCTGCTCCCAGTCTTGTTGGCTGGTGTTATGAATAAAGTTCTGGTGCCACAAAATAAATAGCACTTGCATATAAAATTTTCTTTTTTTTTCTTCTCAGCAAGGCAATTTACTTCAGGTCAGGAGTACTGAATACCCATTGTGTCTTTTCCCCTCAATTACCCGGGAGGAACCATCTATCGTCCTGTCCTGAAGGGAGTTCCTCTTAGGTCTGGTCGGACCTTTGCATGGTAATTAATTAAGATTTAGATCCCCTGTTAGGAAACCTGCTGGGTTAAGAGAATTTTCAGTGGTTAATGTTAAATCATTTTTTTCTAACAGAATAGCCTCATACTTGAAGGTTCTAGAGTCAGTAAGCTATCTTTTTTTTTTTTTTTTTTCCTTTTGACTTAGGATAGTTCTGACCTGATGAGGTGTGCTCACACAGTGAGGTTTCCTCTGAAAGTTATTTTTCTACTTTCTTCTGTTAGCAAAGCAGTTGCTGCTACAGATTGAATGCATTTGGGCCATCTGCGGGTTACTGGGTTAAGGAGTTTTGATTAGGGAGGTTATAGGTTGTCAGTGGCCTCAGTGCTTTGGGGCTACACCCTTGTTTACACTGACAACAAGGTGGTATTGGAGTGTTATAGGGTCATGGAGAAGACTTTCAATTATCAATTATATGTCTTAAATTTACCCTGGCTTTTAAAGGAATAGGGTACACTGTTTTCTCTTTACTACTTCTCTCTCTCTCTCTCTCTCTCTGACTCTCTGTCTCTCTCTTTCTCTCTCTTACTCCCTCTGTCTCTCTCTCTCTGCCTCTCTCTCTCTCTCTTTGACTCTCTCTTTCTCTTCAACCTCCTCTCCCAGTTTCTCTTTCCCCTCTGCTGGTCTTTCCCTGCCTCTGCCAGCTGCTTATGCTGTTGTTCTCCCCTCTCCTTCCCCTTCCCCTAGGGAAGGGACCATCAGGAGTGGAGCTACTTTTTCTTCCCCTGAGAAGAAAGGAAAGGGGAGTTCTGAATATTTTTCTTACTACTGGAGGTTTGTGTGAGGTTTGACCCCCTGAAATTTGTGGAAGGCTCAACCCCTCAAACCAGGGGTGTCTTGCCTCACCTGCCCCAGAAGGCTGAACCCCTCATATCAGAGGGTGTCTTGCCTTGCTGCCCTGGAAGGCTCAACCCCTCAAACCAGGGGGTGTATTGTCTTGCTGCCCTGGAAGGTTGACCAAAAGAGGTCAACTACTTCTATCTCTCTCTTACTACTTCTATCCCTTCCCCCCTCTGAAGGTCCCTTGCATACTTCCCACTCATGTTGTCCTCTCTGGCTGCTCCCCCAAGGGAGAATTAGGTCCCTATTAGCAGTGGCATTCTGGTGTAAATCCCATGGCAGGATCCTTCCTAAGCCATATGAGGTAGCTACGGAACAGTGGAGAGGACCCACTCACTCCATCCAGCAGTAGGACTTGTCACCATCCACATGGACAACACTGCAAGTAGGGTTGTTTGTGATCATTCATGCACACACACATTTAGCCTTCCAGAATTTGACCACCAAGGAAGTACTTTACCAGCTCCTGCGGCTTCTCCTTCCTTGGTCTGCGCAGAGTCATCGTGGCAGTGTGTGAGGATCCTTTACCCTAGGTTGCCTGCTGGTTTGTTTCCGAGTTGCTGAGAGCTCACTGAGTGAGTCCTGATTTCTCACCCCTGAGGCCGTCACAAGAGGGTGGGGCATGCCTCCACATGAGAGAGAACCGGAGACCGCCCCCAGAGGGGAATGTAATCACCGGCAAGCCCCCAAATTGTTATAAATAAAGTTTCAGTGCCACAAAAGAAATAGCACTAGAATATAACATTTTCTTTATTTTTCTTCTCAGCAAGGCAATTTACTTCTATAGAAGGGTGCGCCCTCACAGATGGAGCAATGGTGAGCACACATCTGGACAGGGCATGGAAGGGGGGTTCTTATGCCTGACCCACGTGACTGCTGCTGCTGTGTCCTTTCCCTGTTGGCTAGGGTTAGACCTATAGGCTAAACTAATTCCGACTGGCTAATTTAAAGAGAGTGACAGGGTGAGTGGTTTGGCGGGAAAAATGGTTATGGCAGAGCAGGAAATCAGAATGAGTCAGGGTGAAGAATGAGTTAGGGAGGAACAGGTAACCAAAAAACGTTGCTTTATGAGGAAGTTCAGTTTAAAAGTAGAAGACAGGCCGGGTGTGGTGGCTCATGCCTGTAATCCCAGCACTTTGGGAGGCCAAGGCGGGTGGATCACGAGGTCAGGAGATCCACACCATCCTGGCTAACACAGTGAAACGCCCTCTCTACTAAAAATACAAAAATTAGCCAGGCGTAGCGGCGGGCGCCTGTAGTCCTAGCTACTCGGGAGGCTGAGGCAGGAGAATGGCGTGAACCCGGGAGGCGGAGCTTGCAGTGAGCTGAGATAGCGCCACTGCACTCCAGCCTGGGCTACAGAGCCAGACTCCCTCTTAAAAAAAAAAAAAAAAAAAAAAAAAAAAGAAGGCAAACAATTGAACATACTGACATATTGATTCTTTGAAGAGAAATTTAGAACTCATATCTAACAGCTGGCGTGTCTGGCAGGGGGCTCCGGCTGGGGCGCAGTCTTGAGCATTTGGGGCTCTGGGGTGCTCAGGGCAGAGGCTGGGCCAGGGCTGTGGCGCCCAACCGGGGCTAAACTCAAGCTTGGGAGGTCGCCCACGCGAAACAGTAGCCCTTTCTGACCCGCCTACTCGGCTTGGCCCTGAGCGGGACGTCGCTGGGGGCCATGCCAGGCGGGCCGCCTCTGACAGCCGCTGGCGCGCTCCGCCGCCCCTCCCGCGCAGGCGGGCGTGGGATCCCGGCTGATCCAGTCCGGGTTTTGCGGCGGAGCTGGCGGGCCGCGCGTGCGGCGGCTTCAACTGTCGTCTTAGGCAGCAGCAGGCTACGGGGATCATGGGGCAGTACGAGCTGTGGGCCGCTTTGCCTGGCGCCTCCGGGGTCGCCCTGGCCTGCTGCTTCGTGGCGGCGGCCGTGGCCCTGCGCTGGTCCGGGCGCCGGGCAGCGCGGGGCGCGGTGGCCCGGGCGCGACAGAGGCAGCGAGCGTGCCTGGAGAACATGGACAAGGCGGCGCAGCGCTTCCGGCTCCAGGTGACTGCCTGAGAGTGGTGGGGTGGGCGCCGCCTGAGGGTACACGCAGCAGCACTTTCAGCCGCCAGACCCGCGGAGGGACAGGGTGGCGGGCGGGCAGAGCAGATGTGTAGCTTTCCAGAATCTCTCCTCGCCCTAAGATATTCCGCACTTTCTAAGCCAGGTAGAGCCAGGGGGAGGAAAGGAAACGATAGTGTCAAGGCAGGTCGTGGAAGAGGCCTTCCCCTCACTGGGTCAAAGAGGAGTTTTGCTTTGTGCCAAAGAATCTTACTGCCTATTGGAATGCGAAAACCCAAGCGTGACAACCAGTAGGATGCTAGGGGTTGAGGACTTTGGAATCGCAGAGTGTAATGGCCAAGGGAATCTGGAGAGCTTAGAGGTGTTTTTTTTTGTTTGTTTGTTTTGTTTGTTTGTTTGTTTGTTTGAGGCGGAGTCTCGCTCCGACTCCCAGGCAAGAGTGCAGTGGCGCGATCTCGGCTCGCTGCAACTTCTGCCTCCCGGGTTCAAGCGATTCTCCTGCCTCAGCATCCCCAGTAGCTGGGATTACAGGGGCTCGCCACTATGCCCGGCTAATTTTTGCATTTTTAGTAGAGACTGGGTTTCACCATGTTGGCCAGGCTGGTCTCGAATGCCTGACCTCAGTTGATACACCTGCCTCGGCCTCCCAAAGTGTTGGGACTATAGGCGTGAGCCACCGCGCCCGGCCGAGTTTTCAAGCTTCTTGATTTGTGCATTTGGATCCTAAGAGGGAGCCGGACAGAAACTTGCCAAGTGCACAGGGAGATCTTGGCAAAGCCAGGCTAGAAGGGAAGTCTCTCTGGCTTCTGCTGCCGGCCTGTGGTGTCCAACCCCTGGCAAACCCTTTCCATGAGCAGGTTCAGTTCCAGCCCTCCCTGGGTGGTCTGTCAATAAACTTTTCTTCTCCCTGCACTGCCTCTGGATCACCTCAGTATGTGGGTTTTGGGGCGTGGAAGGGCCTGGCTGAGGGTTTGGAAGACGTGGCTTGAAGAGGGGCTTTTCCTCCGGATGTGTGAAGCACAGACCCCAGTTAAAGCCAACATGCTGAACTCTGGGAAGTGGTGTTATGTGCTGAGAGAGGGAGGGCTTGCTGTGTGTGGGACCTGACAGGTGGGAAGGCTTTCCAGGTTGGGAACTGCAGGATTCAGGAGGGTGTGCCTGGGTGGGAGACAGAAAGAGTCACAGAAAATTGTGTTCAGCAGATGTTCCGCAAGTGATTTTTGATTTGGGGCAGAGCTGGAACTAGAACCTAGGTCCCTGGCTGCACTCTTCAGCCACACTTTCATGAAGAGGAACAGGAGAGAGATATGACGAAGGCACCCTTGCATGCCAGCCCAGGGTGTAGCCTTGCATTGAAGGGGGCCAGCCCCTCCACACCTGTGGGTATTTCTCGTCAGGTGGGACGAGAGACTGAGAAAAGAAATAAGACACAGAGACAAAGTATAGAGAAAGAACAGTGGGCCCAGGGGACCCGCGCTCAGCACACGGAGGACCCGCGCCGGCACTGGTCTCTGAGTTCCCTCAGTATTTATCGATCACTACCTCTACCATCTCGGTGAGGGGGATGTGGCAGGACTATAGGGTAATGGTGGGGAGAGGGTCAGCAGGAAAACATGTGAGCAAAGGACTCTGTGTCATAAATAAGTTTAAGGAAAAGTTCTGTGCCTTGATGTGCATGTAGGCCAGATTTATGCTTGACTTTACACAAGCATCTCAGTGCAGTAAAGAGCAGTATTGCTGCCAGTATGTCTCACCTCCAGCCATAAGGCGGTTTTCTCCTATCACAGTAAATAGAATGTATGATTGGGTTTTACACCCAGACATTCCATTCCCAGGGACGGGCAGGAGACAGATGCCTTCCTCTATCTCAACTGCACAGAGGCCTTCCTCTTTCACTAATCCTCCTCAGCACAGACCCTTTACGGGTGTCGGGCTGGGGTACGGTCAGGTCTTTCCCTTCCCACGAGGCTGTATCTCAGGCTGTCTCAGTGGGGAGAAACCTTGGACAATACCTGGCTTTCTTGGGCAGAGGTCCCTGTGGCCTTCCGCAGTGCATTGTACCCCTGGGTACTTGAGATTAGAGAATGGCAATGACTTTTACCAAGCATACTGCCTTCAAACACTTTTTTAACAAAGCGCATCCTGCACAGTCCTAAATCCATTAAAACTTGAGTCAACACAGCACATGTTTCTGCGAGCACAGGGTTGGGGCTAGGGTTACAGATTAACAGCATCTCAAGGCAGAAGAATTTCTCTTAGTACAGAACAAAATGGAGTTTTTTATGTCTACTTCTTTTTGCATAGACACAGAAACAGTCTGATCTCTTTCTTTTCCCCACACGTGTTGTGCTTTTGGCTGGCTGTAATGTATGAATTTACTCCAAACCATCCCTGGGGCAAAGATATCTCATATTTATTTGGTAAGATAAAAAATATATCTGGTTCCAGCCTCCACTCACCAAGCTGGCTGAAAAGTCCACCATCAGTCCATTTTTAGGGTTTCTTAGTGGGAGGGCCCTGATGGTCGACCCAAATTGGCCATCTCCCCTACACAAGCACAGGTTCTTCGCTGTCTAGTTCCCCTCTCTGGCTGGGCTCTGGAGGCCCTCCTTAGAGATCCTCCTGTTTATCCCTGGCTCTGTGCAGCCAGCTGAGTTCTGCCAGCTCCAAGAGCGGCGTGGGCAGCACTAGCAGGGATATGCTCACAGTTCTTGCCTGCAGAACTCCCCTCCTGGTTCCAAGGAATCCACCTGGCTAGCAGGGGTGTGGGATGGTAGCAGGATGGGTCTTCCTGCACTTCAATTCCAAACAGCAGCATCTGTATGGTTTTCCTCTGGAGCAACTGCTCTTCATTATTTTTACAAGCAGATTATTCCAGACAGAAGTTTTGGCTCTGAAACTTGGCTCTTTCAGGAGGAGAAGCGGAAAATTACCTTTTGGGTTTCCAATGACTGTGGTTTTGAGTAATCAGCAAAGGGGCGGGTTCCTGATTGACAATAGCTTTGTAGGCTTTGAAGGAGGAGTAAGATTTTTTGTTTTGTTTTTTTTGTATTTTGTTTTTTTGTTTTTTGAGACGGAGTCTTGCTCTGTCGCCCAGGCTGGAGTGCAATGGTGCGATCTCGGCTCACTGCAACCTCCACCTCCCAGATTCAAGCGATTCTCCTGCCTCAGCCTCCCAAGTAGCTGGGATTACAGGCGTCTGCCACTATGGCTGGCTAATTTTTGTATTTTTAGTAGAGACAGAGCTTCATCATGTTGGCCATGGCTGGTCTCGAACTCCTGACCTCAGGATCCACCTGCCTCAGCCTCCCAAAGTGCTGGAATTACAGGCATGAGCCACCGCGCCTGGCCAATGCCTGGCTGATTTCTGTAGTTTTAGTACAAATGGTTTCGTCATGTTGGCCAGGCTGGTCTTGAACTCTTTTTTTTTTGAGATGGATTCTCACTTTGTTGCCCAGGCTGGAGTGTACTGGTGCAATCTCGGCTCACTGCAAGCTCTGCCTCCTGGGTTCAAGTGATTCTCCTGCCTCAGCCTCCTTGGGTAGCTGGGACTACAGGTGCCTGCCACTACATCAGCTAATTTTTGCATTTTTAGTAGAGACAGGGTTTCACCATGTTGGCTAGGCTGGTCTCGAACTCCTGACCTCAGGTGATCTGCCTGCCTCGGCCTCCCAAAGTGGTGGAATTACAGGTGTGAGCCACCATTCCCGGATTCTTAGCTGTGTCCAAGGAGGACACAGCTGGATGAGGGGATACCTAAACACCTGCATTTTCACAAAATAGTTCACCTCTCTCTAAACTCTTGGGCAACTCTAGAGAAAGGTGTGCTTCTGGTAATTCTGTTGACCCATTTTTTTCCCCACCCTGTCCCCTGAATAAGTTTTGGTATCTTTTTCTAGACTGAAGAGAAGGACCACCATCAATAGAATAGTATAGCTGGGAGAGACATCACAGAACACCTATTTATGCCCTTATGCCTTTGTATATGCACTTTTGTTTTACCCTGAAAGTTTTTTCCCACATCTCTTACAACCCGCTTATCAATCACGCTGGCACTGTGGTTCAGCGGAGAAAACAACACAGATGGAGGAGGGGCAATGCCCCCTAAGTGATTGGTAGAGTATCCCTCTCTTGAAAAATTGTGCATGCAGGTGGCCACAGGTTTAGACGTTACCTGTATACTATACTTCCCTGCATTCTCCACAAAATCAGGTTTCCACATGTTCACCGATTGGCCTCCTGGAGGTGCAGACTTACTTTGGTGTCTAGGAGAAAATGTCTCAGCTGCCTGACACTAGTTGAAGATTTAAAAATAGCTGTTAGCAACTGTGTCATTAACTGTCAACGGGGAAGAACATAGGAAAGAATGAAAATGTGTGCTGAGCACGGAGGGGAGCATGTTGATAGGTGCTAGCTGCCATGCACAGGGACTCTGTGGGCACCTTGTTCACTACAAGGTGATGGTGATGGGAGATGGTGACCGGACTGTCGGGTGGCAATTATCCCAGGGTGGTGAATGCTCTGCTGATTTCGACATCCTTCTCCATACTCTTAGGCATTTTAAAAAACACAGTGAACCTATATTTATATGAGAACAAAAATAAAGCAAAAATTTAATTTTCATTGTCAGATGGGAAAGTCAAGATGCAGTACTGTGTGTATAGTATGATTCCTTTGTGCAAAAAGGAATATATATATAGACAACTGTTGACATGGTGGGTTTTTCATAAATATTTTCTTTTCCTGTAAGATTACACCAGAAACTGTTAATTATAGTTTTCCTTTATAGAGGAGGGACTGTGCAAGGGGAAGCAGGGGTGGAGGGAGTGCTCACTTTTCATTTTGTATACCTTTAAAAAATATATCAAGAGGATTATCTGGTGTGTTTGGGGAGAAATCTTGAACCCATTTTTTTCTTCTTTGTAGCTCCCTGTGTTAGAAAAAAAATCCAAACTAAGTGTTGTATCAGTTCAATGAATTCAGGGAAGAGCTCCTGATACTGAGGACATCAGGGGCAGAGGCTGTGGCATGTGCTTGGAGAGGGCGGGCGCCAGGCTCTGGGGTGTTGGGGGTGGAAGGGGGCAGTGGTCCCTGGGTGGGGAGAGGTGCACAGGAGTCTGAGAGGAACACAGCTTGGAAGCACCTCCTGGAATATGCTCTGGAGCCTGTGGTGTGATGAGATGGGGATTTGAAGGGGAGAGGCAAGGCCTGGTTGGATTTTGCACTGTGTGGCCATCAAGGGAAGTGTGGGCTGGAGGGGCAGGACCTGGGCAGGGCAGCAGTTGGGTGGCCCTGTGTGACCCAGGTGATAAGGATGAGTCTGAGGCCTGGTGAGGGCCTTGGTTGAGGGGATGGAGAGGTGACCATTTTTCAGAGCTACTTAGCTTGGTGACTGGATGCAGGTGGGGGTGAAAGGGAGGCACCAGAAGGACACCTGTTTCCTTTCCTGAACATCTGGATGAATGGCGTGGCCTCCCCTGAGTACAGGGTACAGGATACACAAGGAGGAGATGGTTGAAAGTCGGGCAGGTGAAGAGCTTAGAGGAAGGACAGGGAAGGTGGACAGGTGACAGGAATAGCCCAGTGAGCTGGTTTGGGCTCCATTGCCTCAGGCTGGGTAGGGGATCTGGGGGATATGGGATGGGTGGAGAGCCTGGAGTCAGAGGTGCATAGGGGAGGAGTGGAAGCCAGGGTAGGGGAGGAGGGTAAGAGGGGAGGGGAGGAGGGGAAGGGTAGAGGGGAGGAGGGGAAGCCAGGGGAGGGGAGAAAGGGAAGGGTAGAGGGGAGGAGGGGAAGCCAGGGGAGGGGAGGAGGGGATGGGTAAAGGGGAGGAGGGGAAATGGAGGAGGGAAGGAGAGGAAGTAGGGAGGGGAGGAGGGGAAGCAGGCCAGGGCAGGAGGGGGAGGAGGGGGAGGGGAGGAGTAGAAGCAGGGCTTGCGGGGTGGGAGGAGTGGAAGCAGGAGGAGGGGAGGCCCTCTCCCAGAATCAGAGAGGGAAGAGAAGGTACCCAGAGCTCTGTCTCTCCCCACATCTGGCATCTTCTTATCCTTCAAATCACAGCTGACACGTGGCTTCTTCAGATAGGCCTGCCCACCCTAAGTCAGTGCCCTGTCATTTTTGTCACAGCACTCCATTTCTCTGCTGTCTCACATGTATCATGCATGATCTATCTATTATTTAATTTGTTTATTTTCTTGAATGTAGTCTCTGAAAAGGGACCATGTCTGTCTTGGTTACCTCTAGATGCATAGCCCCTAACCTGGTCCTTGCCATACAGTAGATTTCTGGAACATGTTTGTTGACTCACTACATAAATGAGTGACAGAAGCAGTAGCAGAGAAGCAGGAGGGAAACCAGGAGAGTGTAGTGTCTCCAGGTCCAGGAAGAATTGAAGAGAGCAGGCGTGTGGCCTCAGTACTTTCGAAGGTCTCAGTGATATGGAGTAAGATAAAGAGGCAAGTATCTGTTGAGTTTAGCAACAAGGAAGTCTCTGGTGACCTTGACAAGAGCAGGGGAGGGTGGGGTGAGATATGGTGGCTATGACTCAGTGTTTTTTATTTTTTATTTTTATTTTTTTGAGACTGAGTTTTGCTCTTGTCGCCCAGGCTGGAGTGCAGTGGCGTGATCTCGGCTCACTGCAACCTCCGCCTCTTGGGTTCAAGCGATTCTCCTGCCTCAGCCTCCCGAGTAGGTGGGATTACAAGTGTGCACCACCACACCCGGCTAATTTTTGTATTTTTAGTAGACACGCGGAGTTTCACCACGTTGGCCAGGCTGGTCTTGAACTCCTGACCTCAAGTGATCCATCCACCTCGGCCTCCCAAAGTGCCGGGATTACAGGAATGAGCCCGCCTGGCCAACTCAGTGTTTACTCACTAACCCAATACCCTTGAGGAGAGGCCGTGCGCGGTGGCTCACACCTGTAATCCCAGCACTTGGGGAGGCCAAGGTGGGGGCAGATCACTTGAGGTCAGGAGTTCGAGGCCAGCCTGGCCAACATGGCTAAACCCTGTCTCTATTAAAAATACAAAAAATTAGCCAGGCATGGTGGCAGGTGCTACTCGGAGGCTGAGGCAGGAGAATTGGTTGAATCCAGGAGGCGGAGGTTGCAGTGAACCAAAATCACACCACTGTACTCCAGCCTGGGTGACGGAGCAAGACTCTATCTCGAAAAAATAAATAAATTATTGAAACAAACAGACAAAAACAAACCCAATGCCCTGGGGAAGGAGGAAGGAGGAACTGGATGGGTGTTTGCAGTCAGGCTGACCCCAGAGACTCTGGGAGCCCTTGAGGCCTGGCAGACAGAGGTCTGCCTGCGTTTGCCCAAATGTGCCTCCTCCTGGGGAGAGCTCCTCCCTCTCCATCCTTCCCATGTGCCACCCACTCACCACACTCTGTTTTATTGTCTTTATTTCTCATTGTCTAAAACCTCATCTGTTTGCCTGTCATCTGCTCACCCCGCCCCTGCCCTGTGTGAGCTCATTTGGACATGCCTTCTTGTTCATGGCTGAACCTCAGCCTAATGTGGTGCTGGGTATGGAGCAGGCGCCTAACACACATCTGTGGAATGAATGTGGAAACCCTCCCTTTTGGGGTGTGGCCTTCAGTCACAGACCCAGCCTCCCAACATGGGGTCTTCTTGTTTTTGCCCTTCCCTGCTAGAGGTTGGCAACCCCCTGGGCAGTGTTCAGAGCTGCTCTGTGGGTGTGGGGATGGCATGGGGTCAGGTGCAGGTGGATGGCTGGTGGGCAAGAAGGCATCTGTCTCTGAGCCTCAGTTTATCTGTGTAATGGGAATGGCAGTAAGACTTAATCAAAACATGGATGACATCAGCGTGGTGCTTGGCACACAGAAGGCAGCCACTGCTGGTGTATATTTGTAGTGGTTTAATCATCAGTCTGGAGCTAGCTAGGCACAGTAGCATGTGCCTGTAGTTCCAGCTACTGGGGAGGCTGAAGTGGGAGGATCGCTTGAGCCCAGGAGTTCGAGTCTAGCCTGGGCAACACAGCCAGACCCTGTCTCTAAGGGGGAAAAAAAAATACCTGGGCAGGTTGGCTCGCTGGGCACCACTTCAACAGGCTTCTGGAGGAGATAGAGCTGCATTCTCTAGGGATGGCAAACAAGGGCCTGCTCAGGCTGGGCCATGCCAGAGCTGCTGGGGCATGGGCCACTGGTGTCTGCTACAGGCTCATGAGACTTCGGTGAGTAGGGGACTGATCCGAGTTTGTCCCCCACAGAACCCAGACCTGGACTCAGAGGCGCTGCTAGCCCTGCCCCTGCCTCAGCTGGTGCAGAAGTTACACAATAGAGAGCTCTCCCCTGAGGCCGTGCTCTTCACCTATGTGGGAAAGGTAAGGCCAGCCAAGGCCAGCTCCTCCCTTTCCCCTCCCACTCTCTGCATAGGCTGTGGAGAAAACTTGGCCTGGAGTCAGTGAGAAAACCTGGCCTGGGAGTTAGTCCTGCTGGGTGCCATGGTGGAACCTACAGTGCCAGGGACTGCCAGGGAAGGAAGGAACCAGAGCGTGTGTGTGTATGTGTGTGTGTGTCTGTGTGTGTGTGTGTGACACTGAGCATGCTGTCTTAGCTAGTAACCTGGCTTTTAGCCCAGACTTCCCTCTCCCTCCCGCCTCCACCCCATTGGTCAACAAGTCTCTGGTCTGTTCCCTTTTTTTCTTTGAGAGGAGTTTCGCTCTTGTTGCTCAGGCTGGAGTTCAATGGCGCAATCTTGGCGCGCTGCAACCTCCACCACCTGGGTTCAAGCAATTCTCCTGCCTCAGCCTCCCAAGTCTAGCTGGGATTACAGGCTTGGGCCACTACGCCAGGCTAATTAAAACATTTTTTTTTTGGCTGGGCGCGGTGGCTCAAGCCTGTAATCCCAGCACTTTGGGAGGCCGAGACGGGCGGATCACGAGGTCAGGAGATCAAGACCATCCTGGCTAACACGGTGAAACCCCGTCTCTACTAAAAAATACAAAAAACAAAAAATACAAAATCTCGGCTCACTGCAGCCTCCACCTCCCGGGTTCAAGTGATTCTTCTGCCTCAGCCTCCCGAGTAGCTGGGAGTACAGGCACCCGCCACCACATCCAGCTAATTTTTGTATTTTTAGTAGAGACAGGATTTCACCATGTTGGCCAGGATGGTCTGGAACTCCTGACCTCCAGTGATCCACCTGCCTCGGCCTCCGAAAGTGCTGGGGTTACAGCTGTGAGCCACTCTGCCCGGGCCCCGACTAATTTTTTGTATTTAGTAGAGACGGGGGTTTCACCATGTTGATCAGGCTGGTCTCGAACTCCTGACCTCAGGTGATCCACCCGCCTCGGCCTCCCAAAGTGCTGGGATTACAGGTGTGAGCCACCATCCCTGGCCCCTTCTTTTTTTTGAGATGGGAGTCTCGCTCTGTCACCCAGGCTGGAGTGCAGTGGCATGTTCTTGGCTCACTACAACCTCCACCTCCCGGGTTCAAGTGATTATCATGCCTCAGCCTCCCGAGTAGCTGGGATTATAGACGTGCACCCCCATGCCTGGTTAATTTTTGTATTTTTATTTGGCCGGGCTGGTCTGGAACTCCTGACCTCAGGTGATCCTCTGAAAGTGCTGGGATTATAGGCGAGAGCCACCGCGCCTGGCCTGTTCTTTTACCCAGCCCTCTCCTATATCCATCCCCTTTGGCCACCCTGGCCTGCCACCACCATCTCCCTCCATTCCCAAGCACCATCCTCCTGGTCAGTGCCCTCTTGTGTCCCCAGCTCTTCAGGCCATCTCTTGTACTCCTCCTCTGTGTGTCGCATCACCTCTGGCCAAGGCCTTCTGGAGCTTGGGGTGTCAGCAGCTCTGCACTGGCTCGGGTGGGGCTCCTTTACCTGGAAGGCTGTTTCCCTCTTCTTTGCCCCTCTCTGTGCCATGGGCTCCCCTGGCTGAGCCTTCAGGGCTCAGAGCAGGAGGCACCGTCTTCCATTTGCCGCCTGAGGCAGAGTTTCCTCTTCCAGGTCTGCTCTCATTCTAACAGCACATTTCTCATCACAATGTCAGACTTGTCTTCTCTATCTCTTTCCCATGTGGGGTCTTTGTGGACAGAGCTTATCTATTTGTCTTTGAACCTTAGTGCTCAACATGTTGCATCTCACATAATAAATGCTCAAGAAATGTGCTTGAAAAGAAAGGGAGGGAGGGAGGAAAGAGGGAGAGACAAATTGTGCTTTGTGAGTGTGGCCTGCATGATTTCTTGAAAGGGCGTGTGTGACCCCTAGGCAGGTGAATTGTCTGGGTGCAGTGTATGTGACAATGCTGTGGGGGCTGCAGCTGAGGGAGCGAGAGCATGCTGGGCTGGTGTCACTGAGAGGGGCACATACACAGTCTCAGCAGATGGTCTTGCTTCTTCCCTGTCAATGTCCCTGAAAAGGCTCCTGCCCTTCCTAGTTAATCTAGTCAATCTGGTTAGATTGGCCTTCTCTGTTCCTGCCTCGGGTACCCCAGGGACAGATTTTGCACATGCCCAAATATGGCAACACAGCCCACCCTGTTTCCCCCAGATGACCCCCAGGAGTAGGAGTATTTACTGAAAGCTGCATCCCACTCCGCCCTCACCTTTCCTTCTGTAGGACCCTGTGTGGTGTGGTTTGAGCATTGTAGGCAGATTTCCGCTATTCGCCTGTTCTTCTCTTTTGTCAAGCTCCTACTCCATGTAACTTGATTATCAAATTCAAGAGTTCCTGGGTAAGGGGAGGCTTGACTGGGCTACGTGTGGGGAAGGCGTGGGGTAGAGGAGAGAGTGCTGGGCTCCGGGAGGCGGGAGTCTGGTCTAGCCCTGCTCTGTGGCACCCTTCAGTGTGACCAGTGACGAGGGCTGCCCCTGTCTGGTTTCTGTCTGCCTCACTGGGCAGAGATGTGGCTTGGAGGAGGTGGGGGAGTGGCCAGTGATCATCTTCCTCCCAGCTCACCCCCTGTCTGGCGGGCATCTGAGGCCAGTATCTTGCTCCCTTGAGTGTCCTGGTTGTGCCCTGGTCCTGGTTGAAGGCCAGACACAGCCAGGATGAGGCCTGGGCCAAATGTCACCAGTGAGGCAGATGCCGGGCCCTAGGTCATCCTCTGTGCCCCAGGCTCTGGGCCATGTTGCTGGTTCCCCTCTCCCTGGGTATACTTTAAAAGGCCAGTTCTACATGATGTATATTTCACCACAATGTTTTAAAAAGGCCAGCCTCCTTTTACCTTATATCTACTTCCCCTTCCTCAGGCCTGGGAGGTGAACAAAGGGACCAACTGTGTGACATCCTATCTGGCTGACTGTGAGACTCAGCTGTCCCAGGCCCCAAGGCAGGGCCTGCTCTATGGCGTCCCTGTGAGCCTCAAGGAGTGCTTCACCTACAAGGTATGCTCTGCCTCAGTGCCAGGCCTCCATTGTCGCCTCCATCCCTGCCAGCCTGCTTTGTATCTTGGATCATTTTGGGCCCTCAGAGGAGGTATCATGTCCAAAGGCCTTGCGAGGGGACACTGGTATACCTGTCTTGGCCTGTGTGACAGCTGTTAGAGTTGGCCCTGGGCTGCCCACGGGCTCTGACTCACAGGTCATGTCCCTTTTGGTGCCCATCCCTCCTCCCAGGGCCAGGACTCCACGCTGGGCTTGAGCCTGAACGAAGGGGCGCCGGCGGAGTGCGACAGTGTGGTGGTGCATGTGCTGAAGCTGCAGGGTGCCGTGCCCTTCGTGCACACCAATGTGCCCCAGTCCATGTTCAGGTTGGGTCTTGGGGCGGGGTGGGGCAGGGGCACCGGTCCCAGCATGACACGGGCTGACCCGTTCTTGCCTCCTCCAGCTATGACTGCAGTAACCCCCTCTTTGGCCAGACCGTGAACCCATGGAAGTCCTCCAAAAGCCCAGGGGGCTCCTCAGGGGGTGAAGGGGCCCTCATCGGGTCTGGAGGCTCCCCCCTGGGCTTAGGCACTGATATGGGAGGCAGCATCCGCTTCCCCTCCTCCTTCTGCGGCATCTGCGGCCTCAAGCCCACGGGGAACCGCCTCAGGTAGGGTGGGTGGAGGGCGCTTCTGGGCCCCTTGCTGTGTGACCTTGGCCTAGCTTCCAACCTCTCTGGGCTCCAGGCAGGGATTCGGTCTCCGGGGTTTTGCTGGGAGGAAGCATTACAGTACCACTGGCTGGGCATGGGTCCTAGTTTCCAAAGCGGTAAGTGTTCAGAACTGCTCTGTGGGTGTGGGCATGGCGGCGGGTGGCCGTTTCCTGTTTCCAGCGTCTTATGTTTCTTATCCAGCAAGAGTGGCCTGAAGGGCTGTGTCTATGGACAGGAGGCAGGTGAGGTCCATGGTGCTCTCCCCTAGGAGGGTGGGGGTCGGCCTGACCCGCTTGCACCCATGCTTCTCAGGTGGCAGGGCAGTGTCTGGCCCCCAGGCTGCTCAGGTCTGGATTCCTCCCTCCTTGTCTGCTTACTTCCCTCCCCTCTCTGCCTCACAGTGCGCCCCTCCGTGGGCCCCATGGCCCGGGACGTGGAGAGCCTGGCGCTGTGCCTGCGAGCCCTGCTGTGCGAGGACATGTTCCGCTTGGACCCCACTGTGCCTCCCTTGCCCTTCAGGGAAGAGGTGAGCAGGGCTGGGTGGGCATGGGTGTGGACTGCTGAACCTAGACAGCCACCCCAGGGCTTGGAGGCCCTGTCTCCTGAGAACCGTGCCCCAGGGCTCTGAGGCCAGGGCGGGTTGCTCCTCCACAGACGGCCACCAGATGGAGCCCTTGCCTGCATTTGGAAATCCACAGGCTTTCAAAGGCGCCCAGCCTCTGCTGCTGGCACCAGGGATGCAGGAATCACTTCCCAGCCTGCTGACCTTCAGCAAACAGAGGCCTTTCTAACAGTATTCCTGTCCACATTTTGGCGAGCAGCATGCCACGCTGCCTGCAGACCCCAGCTCATGTAGCCCGTTCTTGCCAGAGGTAGGCTGCGTGAGCCGGGGTCTGCAGGCAGCGTGGCGTGCTGCTCCTCAGAGTACCACCGCAACAGCCTGTTGCCGAGATAGGCTGGGCTTGTTGCTTTCTGTGGCGAGGCAGCACTGTCTTGCAAAGCCTTAGTAGCATCTCAGAGGGCAGGAAGGGTGGGGAGATCTGCTGAGATTTTGAAGTCTGGTTTAAGGTGGATCATTCAACATGGGGGTTGGTTAAGATTGGGTTGGGGTCATCATGTGATCGCCCATGTTAAGGATTGGTGGGCATAGCAGGGTGTGGATTTTGAGGCGAGAGGTGTCAGCTGATGCTTCCTGTTGAAGAGTTGATGGGTGTTTCTGGAATGAATTGGAAGGTTATTTGTGCTTATGTGTGTTATTTGGAGGAGGTGGGGGAGTGGCCAGTGATCATCTTCTTCCCGGCTCATCCCTTATTGCGGGGCATCTGAGACCACTATTTTGCTCTCTTGAGTGTTCTGGTTGTGCCCTGGTCCTGGTTCTCTCTTTCTCTGTTGGGGTCGAAGGCCAGAAACAGCCAGGTTGAGGCTGGGGCCAGATGTCCCCAGTGAGGCAGGTGCTGGGCCCTAGGTCATCCTCTGTGCCCACTCCAACACAGTGTTCAGGAGCTGTAAAGTTAGATTGGTGTAGACAGAGGAAGAGTGAAGTCACATTAATGTAGACAGTAAGCTGTGTGACGTAAGCCCCATTTCTCAGCAGTCCAGAGATTGTCTATCTTGTACAGACCTCTTGCCCTCGCCCCAGCCAAGGTTGCCTTGGAAAGGTTGAGGGTTTGTGGACAGGAAGGAGATTGGGCCTTGGTGTTTCTTGGGAGTGGGGCAGCAGGGCAGATCTGGGCTGGGTAGGGGGGCAGCAGGGCAGATCTGGGCTGGGTAGGGTGAACTCCCCCTCCTCAGGCAGAGGGAGATATTCTAACCGAACCCACAGCGATAGGCAGCTGCGAAGTCCTTCCTCGGAGAAGAGGAGGAGATGAGGTCCCTGTCTGGAAGTATGGAACAGTTTATCATGAGAGCCAGGACAGGTGGTGGAGAGCCTCAGCACAGAAGACAGCATGCCTGCATTCCAGACCTGTCTTGTCACTCTGCATTGGGTAGCTTTGGGCAAGTCCCAGTCCCACCTAATCTCCCTATTGAGAACTCAAGCCTCAGTTTCCTCATATGACCAGTAGGAATCCTTATCCTTGCTCTGCCCACCTGAGTCACTGTGAAGGTGTTTTATGAAAGGGTCAGATGCAGAAGGGGCTGGCCTCGCTGACTGCAGCCTTGCAGCTGTGTCTGGGGCTGAGTAGTTTCTCTGATCTCTAGGGCTCCTGCCTAGGGCTGTCTTCTCCTGACCTGCCCCTATCCCCTGTATTTTCCCTCCAGATCTACACCAGCTCTCAGCCCCTGCGTGTGGGGTACTATGAGACTGACAACTATACCATGCCCACCCCGGCCATGAAGCGGGCCGTGCTGGAGACCAAACAGAGCCTTGAGGCTGCGGGGCACACGGTATGACTGCAGGGTCCTAGAAGTACTGGCATCTCCTGTCCTCCTGGGAAGCCTTCCTGGTACCCATGACTACTCCATCCCTGGCATCCTGGCACTCTGATGGTGTTGTCATCAGGGTGAACTGAGGCCCTGTGGGACAAGTATATAGAGGGCTGATCAAGAGTATTGGAGGAGTGATTAAGGGAGAACTTCAGCCCTGTGCTGTGTGATGTGTGAGCACTGCATGCAGGGAGGCTCTTCAGCTGTAGGCAGTGGTGCACAGCTGTCCAGAGGCTCCCAGGGCCATGGGTTTTGGTCTGGTCATTTATACAACTTTATGTGTGGCTCCAGACTTCTCTCATGCTGTGCATTCCACAGTGAGTTTTCTTGGGTCAGTAAGGCTGCCTTTGTGGCTCTAGTGAGAGCTATCATGTGGGCAGAGTTGGTCCAATCCATCCTCAGGGCCACCCAGACAGCATGGGAATCATGGAGCCAGTGGTTAGGTCAGGAGGCCTTACACCCCTCAATCCTTGCAGCTGGTTCCCTTCTTGCCAAGCAACATACCCCATGCTCTGGAGACCCTGTCAACAGGTGGGCTCTTCAGTGACGGTGGCCACACCTTCCTACAGAACTTGTGAGTGATAGTGGGCTCTGGGGTCTTGGTGGGATCAGAAAAGTAGGCAGACCCAGGGGGAGCAGCAGGGTGTGGTGATACCTGGATGGGCCTTAGCTGAATCCAACAAAGGCCTGATCACTCTGGGCCGGGACCTCGCTGTCCCTCCAGCTGGGCACACTGACCCTGGAGATCCCTTGCCAGGGTGCCAGCCCGAGGGGAGGAGGCTGGGTTGAATATCTGTGGCCTATCCTTGATCTGAGCTTGTTATGAGGTAGGAGGTAGGCAGGAGGTTGCCTCTCTGTTTGGGAAAGATTTGGGGCAAGGGCAAGATCCAGGCAGGAGGGTGGGGGCTTGGACTTGGGTGACTCCAGGCTCTGTCTGACTTGAGCCAAGTCTTCCTTTTGAGCAGGACCTCAGCTTTCTCTCCTGTAAAGTGGGTGAGTTGGACCAGGCTCCTTTTAAGGGACTTTGCAGAGCTCATTTTTAGGGAAGTTGGTTCCTCTGGGCTGTTTTTAGTCCTTAAAGGTTGTCAGGGGCAGAGGACAGGCCTGTGAAGGCCCCTCCTGGTGATATACCTCTGCTGGATGGACTGGAACCCTTCAGAACACAGTCCTCCTTCCTCCACTTCACCGATGGAGAACTTAGCCCTGCAGCCTGAAGCTTGGCCCTGCAGCTTCACTCAGTCAAGGGCCCAGCCTGTCAAGTTCCTTTCCTTCCCCTAGCAGCCAAGTGTGGTCCAGGCATCAGTGGAAGGGGTCAATCCTCATTCTGGCCCTGGGAATGAGTCCCCAGGATCAGCTGCCTGAGACCTTTCCCTGAGATCTTGAGCCAGAGATAGCCTCAGAGCCATGCTTCATGGGCAGCCCACCCTGGATTGCGCCACCTGTGCCTCCAGACTGGCCTCCATGTCAAAGGGGAGGTACCCTCAGGGAGGCCTCATCAGGGAGACGTTGCCCTCAGTTCTTAGAGCTCTGAGCTGGGTTTGCTGGAGAGGGATACCCTGAGTCCTGCCTTGGGGAGCTCCCGTGGGTGTGGGTTGGAGCCCAGGCATCCCAAAGGATCAGTAGAAACAAACGGCATGTTTGGAAGGAGGGAGCCGAATCTGGTGAGGAGGAGGTGGACAGTATCCCTGCATAGAGAACGGGATTGCTGTGGGCCGGGTGAGCAAGCCGGGAAGGATGCGGGGATGGGAGTGCCTGGACCCAGCCTTTTGTTTCCCAGCAAAGGTGATTTCGTGGACTCTTGCCTGGGGGACCTGGTCTCAATTCTGAAGCTTCCCCAGTGGCTTAAAGGACTGCTGGCCTTCCTGGTGAAGCCTCTGGTGAGGGCACAAGGAGTAGAGGGGCTAGGATGACTGGGAGGAACCTAGGGCCTCCTATCACGTGATCCCCCATGGCCTTCCTCAGCCTCTCTTGGTTTGGTCAGGCATGGCCTCCTCTTCCCTCCAGTCCCCACCCAGATGGCTCTCCTCCCCTGTGCCCTGCGATCTTCAGCCAACCTGCGTGCTGAAAGGGGGGCTGACCTGGGCCCTGGGGGGAGGCATGGAGGGACAGGTCCCCAGTGGCTTGACCTGAAGAAGATTGACACCTGCCGTGGCCCAGAGCGGAGTCACCGACCCTGCATCTGTCCTGTGCAGTTCCCAAGGCTGTCAGCTTTCCTCAGCAACATGAAGTCTCGGTGAGGGTTCTTCTGTGCCCAGCTGCTGCCCCTGCCTGTCCTGACCCGAGTCTGGGTCTGGGTAGTTTCTGACAGGAAAGGACTTGAGGGAAGTAGCCTCTGAGGCTGGAAGTGGCCCAGGCAGGGGGGCAACCTTTGTGGCCTTCAGGTGGGACTTTGAAGTTGTCTTGGCAAGGTCCAGTTCTGGCCGGAGAACAAAGGCCTGAGGGGGACAAGAGGATGGGGGAGTTGGAGGAGAGGAGGTTGACCTGGCTGGGGTGTGGGTGGAAAGGACCAGGAAGTGGGGATTGGCCTGGGCTGGTGGTGGGGCACCTGGGAGAGATGCTGCTGTTAGAGATCTGAGCTGACCTGAGCTCTGCCAGGTCCTACTTGCCTCTTAGTGGCTTGGGCTGGAAAAGCAGGGTGTAAACTGCCCCATTTCAGGCCCTGACATCCCGTGGACTCACTCCTTCCCTCACCACCAGGCTTCAGGACTGGCGGCATCTATGGCCTCTCCTGTGTCCTGAGGGTAGCGAGGAATGAGGCCTGAGCTAGTCCTGGCTCTGCTGTGGAGTCACCAAGTGACAGCCTGTGCCCCTCTGGGGCCTGATTTTCTCATCCAGACAGTAGGGGTTTGAACTTCCCTCTCAGCTCCCATGGGGTTGTGAAGGGTCCACGGACAGGTGAGATCTGGAGGGTTGGCAGTAGGGGTCTGATGTTGCTGATCTCCATGGCTGTGACCATGATGGCTGGTGACCACACTCCTTCTGCCCAGGTCGGCTGGAAAACTCTGGGAACTGCAGCATGAGATTGAGGTGAGACCAGAGCCTCTGGACTGGAGCAGGGTGCCGGGGGGAGGGTGGAGTTGGACAGGGCACCCACTAACAGGGTCTTGCGGCCACTGCCCCCACGGGGCTCCCAGACGTCGTGTCGTCCCCCTTCCACTCCCTGGACCACCACTCGGGCCCAGCTCTGGGACCCTTACTTGCCCAGATGCCCATCCTTTGCGGCTGGGTCAGCCCAGGGCCCCTGTCCTGGCCGCCTTTTTGCCCCTCTGGAGCTGCCTGTGTGTGGCTCTGCCCCAGCAGGAAGAGGCATGTCCACAATTCATCCTGGAGGCGGAACGAGCGATGCCCTCTGAGAAGCAGCACCGCCTGCCCGGAGCACCTGTGTCCCACTGTGGCTCCTTTCAGATTCAGGGGGAGGTGCTGGGGCCAGAGCCACCCTAGCCACAGTCCCTGAGTTAGAGAGCCTGGGGGGGGCCAGGTCTGCGTGCTTTCACCCGGTGCGCTGTGTCCCCCACAGGTGTACCGCAAAACTGTGATTGCCCAGTGGAGGGCGCTGGACCTGGATGTGCTGCTGACCCCTATGCTAGGCCCTGCTCTGGACTTGAATGCCCCAGGCAAGGCCACAGGTGAGGCCAGACACCCTCCCTGTCCCTTCTATGAATCTGGCCATGTGCCCTTCAGGGCTGCCAGGAAATGGAAGAAGAGGAGCCCTCGGGGAGGACCCTGCCCTTGCGGGGGCCCACAGTCTGTCTGGCTAGAGACATGGGAGTCATGTGGGATGCCCTGGCAGGGTTTGATTTTTCTATCATCAGCACTATTCAAGCTGGGGACCTTGAATTACGGAATCTAGTTTGGGGAGGTGGTGGTTTGAAGTCCAGGTGGGATTTAGATAAATCAAAAAAATAGGGGCCAGGCGCGGTGGCTCACACCTATAATCCCAGCACTTTGGGAGGCTGAGGCTGGAGGATCACTTGAGCCCAGGAGCTCAAGAGCAGTCCAGGCAACATAGTGAGGCCTCTGTTGCTACAAAAAATAGAAAGATAAGCCGGTTGTGGTTGCATGTTCCTGTAGTCCTGGCTACCCGGGGGGCTGAGGCGGGAGGATTGCTTGAGCCCAGGAGGTCGAGGCTGCAGTGATTTGTGATCACACTACTGCGCTCCAGCCTGGGTGACAGAGTGAGACTCTGTCTCAAAAAAGGAAGAGGAAAAGAAAACAGAAACAACATTCCCAGTGGGGAAAGTACATGGGCAAAGGCATGGGGCAAGCATCAGTGGGATGTCCAGCCTGGCCCTGAAATCTAAATTCCTGGGCTTTGTCACTCAGACCTCAGTCCTGGGAGAGAGCCTTTCTCTGGCTGTAGACACAGGGTGCCATTTCATACGAGGTTTGACTCAGGCCCAGAGCTGGCACTGAGATTCCTGGGGCCTGCTGCAGCTGCTTGTGTTGTGTTCCAGGGGCCGTCAGCTACACTATGCTCTACAACTGCCTGGACTTCCCTGCAGGGGTGGTGCCTGTCACCACAGTGACTGCTGAGGACGAGGCCCAGATGGAACATTACAGGGGCTACTTTGGGGATATCTGGGACAAGGTGCTGCAGAAGGTGAGGACTGGCCTGCCCCTCAGCTGAACTCACTCCCCACCCTGACTCTGGCCGCTGTGGAGGAAACAGTACCAGTACTGCGGGTTTGCCAGCCTTTCTTAAACAAGACCTGAAGGACTGTGGCCTGGCCCTGCTTTGCGGCCTCTCTCTAGCTGGCGTGCTTCCTGGGCCTGGGAGTGGGGAGTCCTGCCTCGCTAACCCTATCCTGATGCCTGTGTCCCCTATAGGGCATGAAGAAGAGTGTGGGGCTGCCCGTGGCCGTGCAGTGCGTGGCTCTGCCCTGGCAGGAGGAGTTGTGTCTGCGGTTCATGCGGGAGGTGGAGCGACTGATGACCCCTGAAAAGCAGTCATCCTGATGACTCTGGCTCTGGAGGACTTGAGACTCACACTCTTTGCAGCCCAGCCTAGTCAGGGCACAGCTGCCCTGCTGCCACAGCAAGGAAATGTCCTGCATGGGGCAGAGGCTTCTGTGTCCTCTCCCCCAACCCCCTGCAAGAAGCGCCGACTCCCTGAGTCTGGACCTCCGTCCCTGCTCTGGTCCCCTCTCTTCGTCCTGATCCCTCCACCCCCATGTGGCAGCCCGTGGGTATGACATGGGCCAGGGCCCAACTAACAGTCAAGAAACAGCTCCTCGTCTGTGTGTTTTCTGGGTGTCATCGTGAAGGTGGGGGTTGGAGCCTGTTGAAAGCAGGGATGGCTTGACCATGCAGACCCAGGCTCCAGCCATGCCAGTCTCCTGCTCCACAACCTCCCCTGGTGCTCATCGCCCACAGGAGGGGTGCAAGCTTGTATCCCCCAGCACTTCAGCCCTGCCCCTCCTCTCTCACCTATACTAAACCCTGCTCTGCTGGACACTGCCCTTGGTCTCCTTCCTTCCTCTGCTCCTTTCCCTGCCTACAAAGCTCTTTCTGTTCCTCTGCTTTCCATGCTTTGAGACCTGGCTCAGATTCTTCTCTCTCCAGGAGGCCTTTCCTCCTGTCTCTGGGCCCTGGAGTATATGGGCTGTTTCTTCCCAGTCTGCCTTGTGTGGTGGGTATTGGGGGGTGTGTCTGCCTGCCTTACCACACTGGCTTTCCTTGACGGCAGGGACCCCATTGCTACATCTCTGTTTTCTGTGGCTAGCACAGGGCAGCAGGGGAAGCACTGAGTTGGGTTGCAGAGAGTCCAGCGTGTTGGCCCTGAGCTGGTGCTGTTTGCAAGAGGAGCCCATGGGCCTGGGGAGGCCGGCATGAGACAAGGTGACCTGGTAGAGTGTGCTCTCAGGGCTGGCCAAGGCCTGGATTGCCCTGGGAAGGCTTCCTGAAGGAGGTGGATGTGTGTTGAGTCTAGAAGTTTTCCAGAGACTGAGCTAGGGGTTGAGGACATCTCAGAGAGAAAGGACAGTATGCCCAAAGATCAGGGTGGGTTTGGTAAATGGCGGGCATGTTGAGTGGGCACAGGGGAAGCAGAGATGTAGGTGAGGACAGATCAAGGTGGACTTGGGCAGCCAGGTCAGGAACTTGAATTCTGTCTCGAGGGCAGTGGGACTCTGGAAAGATCATAGCTCAGCCTGAGGACTAGACTCGTGGGGCAAAACCTATAGAAGGGTAAGAAAGCTGCTCCATGATCCCTAATTTGGGGAGAGGGGCCTAAGGCCTGAACCTTGGCCCAGGGGTAGAGATGGGGCCCTTTGGGAATTGACAGGATGGAGGTGAGCTGTCTCAGCTGGTCTGCCATCCACCTCTTACTGGACTGTGTCACCTGGCTGGTAGAAAGGTGGCATCTGTAGCCGACTCTAGGAGTTTATTTATTTTTTTAGACAGAGTTTCACTCTTGTTGCCCAGGCTGGAGTGCAATGGTGTGATCTCGGCTCACTGCAACCTCCGCCTCCTGGGTTCAAGCAATTTTCCGCCTCCTGGTTTCAAGCGATTCTCCTGCCTCAGCCTCCTGAGTAGCTGGGATTACAGGCATGCACCACCATGTCCGGCTAATTTTTTATTTTTAGTAGAGACAGGGTTTCTCCGTGTTGGCCAGGCTGGTCTCAAACTCCCGACCTCAGGTGATCCGCCCGCTTCGGCCTCCCAAAGTGCTGGGATTACAGGTGTGGACTACCACACCCGGCTGACCCTAGGAGTTTCTTAACCCCATTAGCCCAGTTGCTTTGCTCTTCCCTGGCCCCAGCCCTAATTCTACTGCTGGCTGGAGATGTTTCAGAGCCTGAGCCCTCTAGGTAGGGCAGATGCACGGCTTCTACCTGTATTTCAAATTCTTTCTAGAAGAGTTGCCTTCGCAAGACTTCCTTCTCCACCCTGGTTTTCCTATTCCTCCAGAAGGCCTTTGCCCTCCAGGTTGCCATACCCATTGGCGCCTGCACTCTCTCCCAGTGCCATCCCTGCCTCTGTGGGGCCATTTTCAGGGCAGATGTGAGGATCCAACCTATATGGGGACACCTGGATTGGGACAACTAGGTAGATGCCGCGCTTTGCCCTGATTTCTTGTAACCACTGCCGTAATTTTGCTTCTTTCATAAAACCACTACCATCTGCCCCAGCTTCCTCTTCCTGCCCCATTTCTCTCTTTCAGTTGCCAATATCCTCGTGCTTTCAGACATGAGGCTGCAGAGTGGAGGCGCCTTCACTGGTTCATTGATTCAGCCCTTGGAGCCTCAGCATGGCCATGTCCAGACCTCAGCTGACTTGAGTCAAACCTGGCCTTCTGGGGATGTGGACATTGACACAAACATATCTATTCCTCCTGTGATTAGGGCTTGGGGACAGGATAGACAAGGGGCCAAATGCTGCCGAGGGGAGGGGAAGTGGTCACTGAGGCTAGACGTGGCCACTGTGTTTCATCTCCACGACCACGCTCTAGTCCGAGCCACCTCCCTCATCTGGATGCTCCAGTGACTTCCCTTCTGGGCTCCCCTCTTTCAGCCCTGGCTGCCCTCTAATCCATTCTCCACACAGTAGCTGGAATGATCTTTTAAAAGTATAAATCAGGCCAGGCGCGGTGGCTCGCACCTGTAATCCCAGCACTTTGAGAGGCCGAGGCGGGTGGATCACTGAGGTCAGGAGCTCGAGACTAGCCTGGCCAACATGGCGAAACCCTGGCTCTACTAAAAATACAAAAAAAATTTGCCAGGCATGGTAGCGTGCACCTGTAGTCCCAGCTACTCAGGAGGCTGAGGCAGGAGAATTGCTTGAACCCAGGAGGCAGAGGTTGCAGTGAGCTGAGATCGCGCCACTGCACTCCAGCCTGGGTAACAGAGTGAGACTCAGTCTTGGTAAAAATAAATAAATAAAATAGGCCGGGCGTGGTGGCTAATGCCTATACTCCCAACACTTTGGGAGGCTGAGGTGAGCAGATCATTTGAGGTTAGGAGTTCGAGACCAGCCTACCCAACATGATGAAACCCTGTCTCTGCTAAAAATACAAAAATTAGCCAGGCGTGGTGGCACGTGCCTGTAATCCCAGCTACTTGGGAGGCTGAAGCAGGGGAATTGCGTGAACCCAGGAGACAGAGGTTGTAGTGAGGTGAAATCGCTCCGCTGAACTCCAGCCTGGGCAACAACAGAGTGAGACTCTGTCTCAAAAAAATTTTTTTTAAAATACGGCCTGGTGCTGTGGTGCACACCTGTAATCCCAGCATTTTGGGAGGCCGAAGTGGGTGGGTCACCTGAGGTCAGGAGTTCACGACCAGCCTGACTAACATGGTGAAACCCTGTCTCTACTAAAAAAAAAAAAAAAAAAAAAAAAAAAAGAGCCAGGTGTGGTGGTGAATGCCTGTAATCCGAGCTACTTGGGATGCTGAGACAGGAGAATCACTTCTACCCGGGAGGCAGAGGTTGCAGTGAGCTGAGATCTCACCATTGCACTCCAGCCTGGGCAACAAGAGTGAAACTCCATCTAAAACAAATAAATAAAACATAAAACTATTAATCAGAGTGCATCATTTCTCTGCTTAAGACCTTCCAATGGTTTCCCGTTCCTCCTAGAATAAAAATTCAGTCTCTTCCTTGTGTCTTCCAAGGCTCTGTGTGATGTGCCGTTTCCACCTACCTCTCCAGCCTCATCTTGTGTGTCTCTTCCCCTCCTCCACTGTGCAGCCACATGAGTACCTTTTGGTTTCTTTTTGTTTTTTGTTTATTTGTTTTGGGTTTTTTTTTTTTTTGAGACAGTCTCGCTCTGTCGCCCAGGCTGGAGTGCAGTGGCACGATCTTGGCTGACTGCAACCTCTGCCTTCCAGGTTCAAGTGATTCTCCTGCCTCAGCATCGTGAGTAGCCGGGACTACAGGTACCCGCCACTATGCTCAGTTAATTTTTGTATTTTTAGTAGAGACGGGGTTTCACTATGTTGGCCAGGCCGGTCTCGAACTCCTGACCTCTTGATCTGTCCACCTTGGCCTCCCAAAGTGCTGGGATTACAGATGTGAGCCATCGGGACCAGCCTTGATTCCTTGATCATTTCAAGCTGGGCCCTGCTGCAGAGCTTTCATGTTAGGTGTTCCCTGTGCTTGGAACAAGCGGCTCCAATGTCACCTTCCCTGCTCACCCATTTATAAAATATGGCCACCCTTGTTGCTTTCTTTTCTTTTTCTTCTTTTTTTTTTTTCCGAGATGGAGTCTTGCTTTGTTACCCAGGCTGGTGTGCAGTGGCGTGATCTTGGCTCACTGCAACCTCCGCTTCCTGAGTTCAAGCAATTCTCCTGCTCCAGCCTCCTAAGTAGCTGGGATTACAGGTGTCTGCCACCATACTTAGCTAATTTTTGTATTTTTAGTTGGGACAGGGTTTCATCATGTTGGCCTGGCTGGTCTTGAGCTCCTGACCTCCTGATCTGCCTGCCTCGGTCTCCCAAAGTGCTGGGATTACAGGCGTGAGCCACCGCACCCGACCCCTTGTTTCTTTCCTTCCTGTTTTTTTTTTTTTTTTTTTTTTTTTTTTTGAGACAGAGTCTCGCTCTGTTGCCCAGGCTGGAGTACAGTGGCACAGTTTCGACTCACTGCAACCTCCGCCTCCTGGGTTCAAGCGATTCTTCTGCCTCAGCCTCCTGAGTAGCTGGGATTACAGGTGTGTGCCACTATGTCCAGCTAATTTTTTGTACTTTTAGTAGAGAAGAGGTTTCACCTTGTTGGTTAGGCTGGCCTCGAACTCCTGACCTGGTGATCTGCCTGCCTGGGCCTCACAGGCGGGAGCCACCGTGCCTGGCCCCTTGTTACTTTCTAACAGGTTACGCTTTGTTCTTTTTTTTTTTTTAAGACGGAGTTTTGGTCTTGTTGCCCAGGCTGGAGTGCAATGATGGGATCTTGGCTCACCGCAAACTCCGCCTTCCGGGTTCAAGCAATTCTCCTGCCTCAGCCTCCCGAGTAGCTGGGATTACAGGCATGCACCACCATGCTGGGCTAATTTTGTGTTTTTAATAGAGATGGGGTTTCTCCATGTTGGTCAGACTGGTCTCGAACTCCTGACCTCAGGTGATCCACTCTCCTTGGCCTCCCAAAGTGCTGGGATTACAGGCATGAGCCACCATGCCTGGCCACCCTTTGTTCTTTATAGCATTATCACTATCTGAGTTATTTTATGTTTTTTTGTCTCCTCCACTAAACCATAAGCTTCCTGAAAGCTGTGCTTTGTCTTGTTCAGCACTTGTTCTTGGCTTGGAGGATAGTGCTCCATAAGTTCTGGGACGATAAAGTGTGCCTGTGTGAGGGGCCAGGCACTGTGCTGGGTGCTGGCAGTGACAAATGAGGCAAAATGAGGCAGCCCTGGCCCCTGTCCTTGTGGAGCTCACATTCTGGAGGGATTTGTTGAGTGAAGAGAAGGGGGACAGAGAGTTGTGCTAATGAAGACCTCTAAATATGTAATGCCTGGAGTGATAGCATGACTTTTGATCAGGAAAAAAGGGGAAAGGGAATCCTAGACCACATTTACGGAGTAACTACTATGAGCCATCTACTTTCTGGGCACTTAATCCTCTGTTAACCCTGTGATAGGCATTTTTGCCTCCTTTTACAGAAAGGGTACCTATCTTGCCCAGGGTCCCACAGCTAGAAGTGGGGGGCTTGGAACAGAAACCTAGGCCAGTCTTTGTCAGCAACTACATGAGATCTTTCTGTCGATGCCGAGCCCCAGCGAGTATGATGGCAAGAAGAGTGAGAGCACAAGTCAGCCTCCTCCTCAGACCTCCCTGACCACCAGTGTGCTGGTGGCTACTGCCTGTTTTCATGGCCTTTCCCCTTTCACCGGGTCCACTGCTACAGCTTCTTTTTTTTTTTTTTTTTTTTAGATGGAGTTTCACTCTTGTTGCTCAAGGTGGAGTGCAATGGCGAGATCTCAGCTCACTGCAACCTCTGCCTCCCTGGGCCCTGGGTTTAAGTGATTTAAGTGATTCTCCTGCCTCAGCCTCCCGAGTAGCTGGGATTACAGGCGTGCGCCACCATGCCCGGCTAATTTTGTGTTTTTAGTAGAGACGGGGTTTCTCCATGTTGGTCAGGCTGGTCTCGAACTCCCGACCTCAGGTGATCTGCTTGCCTTGGCCTCCCAAAGTGCTGGGATTATAGGCGGGAGCCACTGCACCCGGACTGCCACAGCTTCTTGCCTGGCTTCTGTGGGCTCCAGACTGGACATCTCCAACAATCCTTCACATGGCAGTTAGGCAACCTCATGCTTAAAATCTCTGGATTCACTTGTGCCAAGTCCAGACACCTTGTTATGATCTGCAAGGCCGTGCTTAACCTGAGCCTGCAGCTGGCCCCTGTGGCCTCATCTCCTCTCCTTCCTCAGTGCTCACATCACAGCCATGTGGCCTGCAGGTAATGTTCAGAACACCGAGTGGTCCCCCACCTCCGTGCCCTTTGCTCTTGGTGCTTGCTGTGCCTGGAGTGTTGTTCCTGGGGTCTCCACCCAAAGATCGCCTACTCATCCAAGGTGAGGGCAATTGCTCTTCTCTTCCAACTCTGTCAGGCTGTGTTGAAAGAGCTTCTTTGTGCTTCTGCACTTGATTGAAAGCAAGGTCTGTGTCTTTAAATAATCCAACATCTGGTAGGCTGTGGAGTTGAATACCCATTATCTCATTTGGAAAATGGTCATTACTATTTCCATTTAAAAAATTTAATTTCTTTTTATTTTTTGAGACAGAGTCTTGCTCTGTCACCCAGGCTGGAGTGCAATGGCGTGATCTTGGCTCACTGCAACCTCTGCCTCTGGGTTCAAGTGATTCTCTTGCCTCAGCCTCCCGAGTAGCTGGGATTACAGGTGCCTGCCACTGCACCCGGCTATGTTTTGTCTTTGTAGTAGAGATGGGGTTTCAGCATGTTGGCCAGGCTGGTTTCAAACTCCCGACCTCAGGTGGTCCCCCTGCCTCAGCCAAAGTCCTGGGATTACAGGTGTGAGTCACTGTGCCTGGCCTTTTTTCTTTTTTCTTTTGAGATGGCATCTTCCTCTGCTGCCCAGGCTGGAGTGCGGTGGTGCGATCTCAGCTCACTGCAGCCTCTGCATCTTGGGTTCAAGCAATTCCCCTGCCTCAGACTCCCGAGTATAGCTGGGACTCCAGGCGAGCGCCACCATGACCAGCTGTGTTTTGTATTTGTAGTAGAGATGGGGTTTCACTATTTTGGCCAGGCTGGTCTTGAACTCCTGACCTCAAGTGATCTGCCCACCTTGGCCTCCCAAAGTGCTGGGATTACAGGTGTGAGCTACCGTGCCTGGACCTATTATTTCCGTTTTGTACATGAGGAAACTGAAGTTCAGAGGTGGTTGCTGACTTGTTGAAGACTGATCATTATGGGTTACAGAGAAGACTTGAAACCCACATGCTCAGCTCTAAACTTACTGTACCTTCCTCATTTGTACAATCATCACAAGAACATGCATTCAACATTCTCTGGGCACCAGCCTCTGTGCTAGGCGACCACAACACTTTGAAGACAGAAGCAATGCTGTGTACTGTGCACCTCTGCCAGCATCTGTTTACAGGAGATGGCTGCCATGTCCCTGTCCACTCTCCCTTTTCTCTCCTGGTGGCTGCGATATTGGAGTTTTAGAACACAGCCAGAGTACTTGCCATTTGTTCCTGTTGGACACCATTTTTAGGATTATCCCAAGGGCTCTGGCTGTTTCCGCTCTTCCTCCCAACTGGTGCTTATGTATCCACAAATCTGAGCACTGGACCTCTGCAACTTCATCCAAGTCACCCATAATAAACCTATGGATCAGAGCAGGGCCAAGGAAAGGGCGTGACCTGCACCCTTAAGAGACGGACACATAACCGAGTTATGAGCTTCCCAGCCAGATGTATATTTAGTTCATATTTCTCTGGCTGGGCTTGGCTGGGCCCTCCCAAGTTTCCTACACGTAAATTTGGGGTGGCGACCCTGGGCACCTCAGGAAAGTGAAGCCACTTGGGATTGGGGCTGCGTATGCTCAGCATCCAGCATGGTGCCTGGTACTCAGTGGGTACCCAGAGAAGGCTTGTTGAATGGATCAATGGGTGACTTTGTTATTAGGGAATCCATTTTGGTCCATTCTGATTACTTCCTCCTCTCACCTCCAATAGGGAATTTTCCAATCAGTCCCTGATCCTTTGCTCCTTTCACATTTATCGTATCTACCGCCATGATCTCTTTTCTTCTTTGAGACTGAGTCTTGCTCTGTTGCCCAGGCTGGAATGCAGTGACAGGATCTTGGCTTACTGCAAACTCTGCCTCCTGGGTTCAAGTGATTCTCCTGCCTTAGCCTCCAGAGTAGCTGGGATTATAGGCGCCTGCCACCACGCCCAGCTGATTTTTTGTATTTTTAGTAGAGACGGGGTTTCACTTTGTTGGCTAGGCTGGTCTCGAACTCTTGACCTCAGGCAATCCACCTGCCTTAGCCTCCCAAAGTCCTGGGAGCCATGATCTTGATTAGTGTCCATGCGGACAAATAACTCCCAGTCTACATTCAACCTATAGCTTTCTCCTGGTCTGCAGATCCTCATCTATCCACTTCTCCCATCCTCTTAACTCATCCATCTCTCTCAGGCTGTGTTGAAAGAGCTTTTTTGTGCTTCTGCACTTGGTAGAAATCAGGGACTGTGTCTTAATAGAATCCAACATCCGTTAGGCTGTGGAGTTGAACCCATTATCTCCTTTGGAAAATGGGCTTATTGTTTCCATTTTATACATAAGGAAACTAAAATTCAGAGAGGGTTGCTCTCTGAATAACAATGAGGGTTGCTCCCTCCATTCATCCTCTCATCCGTCCAATAAAAATATTGAATTCTTCCCACAGTATGTTCAGGGTAACCAATCAGAAATAGTCCCTGCCTGAATGGAGCTTCCATTCTACCAGAAAACAGACATCAAATGTAGAATTACACAGAAACACTCATTAGAAGTGCAATCAAGCAGAAGCCCTGGGTATTATGAGAATAAAGCACGTGGGACCTGATCCGGCCTGAGATGTGTGTATGTGTGTGTCAGGGAATACTTCCTGGAGGAAGTAACATTGAAGCTGAAAACTGCATTGTCACCCGAGCCAAGGAATGAGTGTGTTTCAAGAAGGGTGAAGCCAACAACTCTAAATGCTGCTGATTTACCCTCGAGGAGATCACTGGGATGATATAGGCACAAGCCGGACTTTGTTGGGTGGAGGAGTGAGTGAAAGGTGAAGAAGTAAAGGCAGCCCGTGCAGAAAAGTGGAAAAGCTCAGGAAGGGGACAAAAGACGGGGTAGTAGTTAGGGAGGGTGTAGATCTGAGGGAATCCTCTCTCATCCCCCAAGATAGGAGAGACTTAGCATGTTAAATACTGCTAGGAAAGAGCTAGCAGTGACAACAGAGCGGGGAAGTCAAGGTAGGAATGGAGGGCTCAACCTGCCATCATTTCTTCACTGAAGCGATATCACTAAACACATGTGGGACCACGTGGGACCTGATCGTGCCAGGCATTTTGAAAAAGGCTGACAAGGTCTATGCTCCCCCCACCCATCAGCTAATTTTTTTGCATTTTCTGTAGAGATGTGGTCTTGCCATGAACTCCTGAGCTCAAGTGATCCACCCAAAGTGCTGGGATTACAGGTGTGAGCCACTGCACCTGGCCTGCTCTGTGCTTTTATGGAATTTATTTTCTAGGGAGGCAGGCGGGAGGTAAGTAACAGATCAACAAGAAAACTTCAGCTAATGATAAGTGTAATGATGAGATAAAATGAGATATATGGTAATGGAAGGGTGTAACTCAGGAAAAGGTGAGGTCACAAGGCCTAGAGTGCTGTGCCATGGGGTGTGGTGCAGGTGACAAGTGGCCTGGGGGAGCTGAGGATATGGAGGAGAGCTGGAGTTCATGAAGGTGGAGTGGGGGCTATGAAAGAAAATGGCAGAAGGACAGAGGAGGGCTGGTCTGGAGGCCCCATGGAGATGACAGAGTTTTACAGGGTGGGTGACTTCAGGGTCACCCCTTAGTCAACTGCTGACCTCACATCTGTTCCTTTAGACCCTCGGGTACTCAGACTCAACATTACCAACCACAAACTCAGTTCCTTCCCACCCTAACCTTCTGCTGCCCTGGCTTCCTGGTCTGGAGGGCAGAGGCGCCATTCTCCTGGATACAGTGACTTGCAGCCTCAGTGATGACCATTGAGATGGAAACTGGATGGAGGCCCCTGAAGAGAGCAGAATGGTTCCCACATCAGGGCCCCTCTGCTCCACTTTTCCAGTCTCCTCATGTCTTTGTTCCTCCTCTGGGAAGTCATCTCCCTTACCCCCACAACTCCCCTCCACCAGCAGGGAGAGCCAATAGACTGGGGAGGCTGGAACCCCGGATCAGAGTCGTGGCCTTGCTTTGGAGTCCAGGGGGAAGCCCAGCTGGGCTGGCTGGTCTCATGTCTTGGCATCATCTCCCCTGGGGTGGATGCCTGATGAGCCCAGCCCGTTCCTCCAGGTGTTCTTTTCTTTCCTCTCTGCCTGTCCCCCAGAACCTCCACTCTAGGCGAACATGGCGTGTTCAGTCTACCTCCATGTGTCTGCTTATGCAGAACAAAGGAGCTTCGGGAGAATCCTGAAGGCGATGGGAACCCCAGGAGCAACCCCATCTATAACTCCTGAGGGTTGGAGTAGGGTGTCTGAGGGGTGGGATCCGAGAGGTAGGATGGGTGGCAGTAGGATGCAACAGAGGTGAGGTCAGCTGCCCAGCTGTAGGCTTGGGCCTCTCTTCAGGCCCACCTGCCAAAGCCTCTTCCTCTGCGTGGCCTGAGAGATAGGGGTTTTGTCCCCAGGAAGTCCAGATGGGGTAAGAACTAGGAGGAGGTTGATCGCTGCCACACCCAGGGCCCCAGATGTGCCTGGGGGCCCTGGCAGCATCACTGACAAATAAATGAGACGTATTCTTGAAGAAAGAGCAGCTGGATCCACACAGGTTGCGCAATACCCAGGGTGGCTTGGCTGTGTGACTCCCTGGCGATGCTACTCCTGCTGGCCCTGCTGGGGGCTGCATTGCTGGGGACTTCCCTGCTCACCTGGTGGCATGCTCCAGCCCAGAACAAGATCCCCAGGGCCCAGAAATGGAGGGAGGTAGCACTGCAGAAGATGGAGGCCCTGGCCCAGTGACTGCGGCAGCAGGTCCCGGAGGCCCTGGAGGCCCCCAGCCACAGAGGGCGTTGGCCCTCAATCCCAACAGGAGGACTACACCTCAGGATGCCCCTCCCGTCCATGGCCCCAGCCCCCGCTGACACAGGGTGGGCACTTCCCCACCCTCAGTTCTCCCCATGCCAGCTCTGTGTGTGGTTGCCAGTTCTCCTCCATCCCCGGCCTTTGAGATCCTGGAGACTGGGGGCAGTATATTCTTTCTCTGTTCTTCCAGCGTTTGGCACATGGCTCAGTAACATGGGAGGTGCCCATTTAGGGTATTTGCGGAAATAAGATAAACTGATGGAGGCCATTGGAGGAGGGAGGCCCGATCTCTTTCAGCCCCTGAGCACTCCAAAATCCCCCAAGAAAGGAACCCTAGTCTACCTGTCCCCTCCTACCCCCACCCCATTCAGCTCTGAAAACACTTGCTGAGCCCTGAGAAGTGAAGAGCACAGGGGCTGGGGAAGGGCCTCCCAGGAAGCTGCAGGCCTTAAAAGGCTGCTTTGGCAACTCAGGGTGGGGGTATTTCGCTGGGATAGCCTCTGTGGCTGGCTGGGCTGAGACTGGCAGGCCAAGTGGCTGAGCCACAGATGTATCAGCAAAGCCTGCCCCAGGTGGCAGAGAGAAGGGCGGGAAGGAGGGACATGGAGAAAAACATAGACTGAGCCTGGGATTTGCTGTGTGGCCTGGAGGATGTGACAACCGGTCTCTGGGCCTTGGAGTCCCCAGCTGCCAGAGTGGGGATGGGCTCATGGTCTCTCGGGGTCTCCAGCTTTGGTTGACGATGGTGGACTCCGTCTGGGCGCCCAGAGGTGGGGGCTGGGCTAGTGCCTGAGGCGTTGTTCCCATGCTCTGGAGTTCCTGAGTGTCTTCCCCCCGGACGGTGATTGATGGCCCCAACGGGCAGCTTCTCTGTCTGAGCTGCTGCAGTTGCTGAGTATGTGTATTAATATTAATTGGGGCTAATTAGTTGGATAAATCAATCTGCCCCCAGAGAGCAGCTGCCCCTCCCTGGTTGATGAGGAGGAAGTCTGGGCTAATGGGTTGCAGAGGTGAATGGGCATGATGGAGCGTCCTGTGGGCTTGTGGAGGCCCCATCTGTGTGCGGTGGTGAGTATAGCTTCCTTTACCGCGGACAAGGGCCTGCTTTCGTGTGCCTCTTGCTGGCGTTTCATTGTGTCGTGGTTGGTTGTGTGTCTGGTCTGGCTGTGTGGTTATGTGCCTGGCTGGGTGCGCATGTGTTGGGCTGTTGGTTGGAGTGTGTACATCTAGCTACGTGTGGCTGGTGTGGGTCTGAATGTCTGGTGGAGAGTGTTCGTGTGTGGTTGTGTGTCTGATGTGTGGGGGCAGATGGTTTGGTGTGTGTCTGGGCATCTGGTTGGTGAACATGTGGATGTCTGGGCTGCTGGGCTGAGGACCTGGAGGGGGTATATGTCTGGTTGACTGGAGGAGTGGAAGAGGTTTGGAGTGAGGTCACTCATGGTGTCTCCAGCTTCCCATCGTGGCTTCAGGTTTCTTGGCTCTTAGCACCTTGCTGTCTCCCCAACAAGCTATACAGTTCTGTCCTGGGCACCTTCTCAGTCATGTCACCCTCTCTCTGCCAGTGATATCCTCGAGGCCTCAGGTGTCCACCTTTATGTCCGAGGGGAGGTGCAAGGCTGGGACACAGGCCAAACCCTCACAGTCTCAAGCAAACAAATCCAATTCCACTGAGTTTAGTAAAATTTCCCAGGGAATTTCTCCGGGTCTTGCCCTGTGCTGAACTCTGGGGACAGGTTCATTATAAAGATGAATCTGATGCCTGGCTCACACTTGTGCTAAAAATGTTTCCAACCTGGGTGGGGTGTGGTGGAGGCAGAGTTGTGCAGACTATGCCGGGCGGCAGCACAGCAGTGTGGTGAGGCCAGATGCCCACGGAACGGGGGACTTGGCAGGAGGGTGGCTGGTGTGTCTGGAGAGGATCATGTGGGGAGGGCTTCCCAGAGAGGTGGTGAGTGAGCTGAACCTCACGGCACCTGTAGGAGTTTTCTGTAAAGGAGAAATGAGAAAGGCAGTACTAGGGAGGGGGAAGCCCCAGATGAGGCAGTATTTCTGTAGAACGTATAGAAAATAATATTCTTAGGACCCTTCGGGTAAATGGACCAGCTGCTCATGGTTGGAACTGCTCAAGCTGCTTGTGGCCAGGAAGCTCTGCTCACCTCAGGCAGAGCCTGGCCACCTTGAGAGTTGATGGTTTTTATGATACTTAACATTTAACCACCACATTGGACTTTTTTTTTTTTTTTTTGAGACAGAGTCTGGTTTTGTTGCCCAGGTTGGAGTACAGTGGCTTGATCTCGGCTCACTGCAACCTCCGCCTCCCAAGTTCAAGCAATTCTCCTGCCTCAGCCTCCAGAGTAGCTGGGATTACAGGCAAGTCCCACCACGCCCAGCTAATTTTTGTGTTTTTAGTAGAGACGGAGTTTCACCGTGTTGGCCAGGATGGTCTTGATTTCTTGACCTCGTGATCCGCCCACCTCGGCCTCCCAAAGTGCTGGGATTACAGGCGTGAGCCACTGTGCCCGGCCGTAACTATTAATAATACATCAATTCAATAAAAACTTTACATTATATTTTTTTGTTTTCAAACTAGGTTGGAGGCAGCACCCTGAGTACAGAGAAGGCCGGATGTTCATGGTGCTGTGGGATGGAACAGGAGGGGAGGGTTAGCTGCAAACTAAATTATATATTAAAATGACAAAAAAGTGATATAACTTGAGGCTCAATTTTTCATCTAATTACTCTAATAATTTCCAAATAATTTGTTGATTTTTAGCTTTTTTTTTTTTTTGACGGAGTTTTGCTCTTGTTGCCCAGGCTGGAGTGCAGTGGCACAATCTCAGCTCACTGCAACCTCCACCTCCCGGATTCAAGTGATTCTCCTGCCTCAGCCTCCTGGGTAGCTGGGATTACAGGCACCCACCACCACGTCCGGCTAATTTTTTTTGCTTTTTTGTATTTTTAATAGAAACGGGGTTTCACCATGTTAGCCAGGCTGGTCTTGAACTCCTGACCACAGGTGATCCGCCCACCTCGGCCTCCCAAAGTGCTGGGATTACAGGTGTGAGCCACCACTCCTGGCTAATTTGTTGATTTTTAGAATTTGTTGTGAGGATCTTTTCATGTTGCTGTCATCTTTTGAAAGATGTCCCTGTCTTTCAAAGCACTCCTGATACATTGCAGTCATTAGGTCATTTGCAGTCTGATTAAGGAGAGCCTTTCTCTTAACGTTAATGATACTGTTACTTGGGTGGAGTCCTCTCTCAGCTTTTGCTGAACCAGTAGCAATTACACTCACAGTTTTTTAGCTTTTCTAATACAGTGTTAGATTTCATGTAGTTAAGCATCTCTGTTGTCAACTAAGTAATAAACATTGTTATTAGACTGTCATTAACACTAATTAGAAGTCGTCTAGCATGGCAGCTAAGAGTGTGGCTTCTGTTACTGGGCTGGTTGTTTGAATCCTGACTCTTGACACTTTTTATTTTGTTTGATTTTATCATTTTACATTGTTTTGAACTCCTGGCCTCAAGCAATCCTCTCACCTCAGACTCCCAAAGTGCTAGCATCACAGGCATGAGCCACCAAGCCCAGCAAACACTTACACTTAAATGACTACTCTGTATCTTAACTTCTTCATCTCTACAACGGTATGGTGACTGTAATGATAGCACTCAAACAAGTTAATAAATGTTTTCAGTGGTGCCTGGTACACAGCAAACACCATACAGATGCTCCTCGACTTACCGTGAGGTTTCATCCTGATAAACTCATCCCAAATTGAAAATATCGTAAGTTGAAAATACGCTTAATACACCCAACTTACCTAACATCATAGCTTAGCCTAGCCTTTTTGAAATGTGCTCAGAACACTTCCATTAGCCCACAGTTGGGCAAAATCACCTGGCAACACAGTACCCTGTAGAGGATCCGCTGTTTCCCTTGTTATTTCTTGGCTGACTGGGAGCTGGGCTTGCTGGCACTGACCAGCATCGAGAATCAAGAGAGGATCTTACTGCTTTCTTTCTTTCTTTCTTTCTTTTTTTTTGTTTTTTGAGACAGAGTCTGGCTCTGTTGCCCAGGTTGGAGTGCAGTGGCACGATCTCAGCTCACTGCAACCTCCGCCTCCCAGGTTCAAGAGATTCTCCTGCCTCAGCCTCCCGAGTAGCTGGGATTACAGGTGTGCACCACCACGCCGGCTAACTTTTGTATTTTCAGTAGAGACAGGGTTTTGCCATGTTGGCCAAGCTGGTCTCAAACTCCTAACCTCAGGTGATCCCCCCCACCTTGGCCTCCCAAAGTGCTGGAATTACAGGCATGAGCCACCGCGCCGGGCCTCTTACTGCTTTCTAATGAATGTATATCAATCTCTTTTGCACTACCGTAAAGTCAAAGATCATAAGTTGAACCATGGTAAGTTGGGATTGTCTGTACAAGTGATTGTTTTCACTTTAGGAATGAAGCTAATGTTGTTGTCCATGATGAGTGGGTATTTCGGGTGAGCTGAATATGTTCTATTAGATGGATGTGATATTCTGTCCTCCCAGGTCCCTGAAGCGCCTGTTGTGGTCTCAGCAGCCATCTGCAGAGGTCACATTAGCCACCCCCAACCCCTGCCCTTGCCTGCTCTTCCCACCTCTCCCCAAGCTCCCTGAGAGTCAAAGTCCCCCAGAGGCTGCCATTCCCACATATGGCCATGCAAGGGCAGCTGTGGGGGAGGACTGGCCTCAGGGGCCCAGAGGAGCACATTAGGCACTTGCCCATGGGGGTGCCACCAGGGTGCCCTCTCTCCAGGTAGAAATAGATAAATGGGGGTTGGTGTGAAGCTGCTGATGTCTCTGGGGTGTGTCCGTGGACCTGTGAGTGCAGGGAGGTCCCTGGCAAGGCCCACTAGGGCTCCTTAGTGTTGGAGGGCGCAGGGCAAGGGATGAACCCAAGCTGGCCCTCCACAGTCCCTGTGCCTAGAGGGTCCTTGCTGGGCTGGGCATTAACTTTACTTGCTGGACTGTGTAGAGGGTGGAGTCCTGGGGAGGGGCCAGGACAACTGGGGTGGTGGGGGTGCCCAGCAGAACAGCTTTTTGCCAAGTGACTCAGAAATGTTTCAGTAGTTTAGCCACTGGCATGGCTGTGGCGGGGCATCCTGGCTGAATGCTAGCCCTGTCCAACGTATCTGTGTCTGGACCCTCCTGAGAGTCCCTGTGGCACACCAGCAGGGGAGCTCTGAGCTGTGGCACAACAACGAGAGGGACTGGGCAGTGTGGCTGGAGCAGCATGCATGGGAGAGGCCAAGAGAGACAGGCCCACTGGACCCAAGCAGAGAAAGAGCCTGATCCGGTGCCTGGCACCTTAAAAGGCCTCCCTTCCGCAGGATGCCCCAAGAGCCAGGAGAGGGTAGTGGTTAAGATATGGATGGTCTGGGTTTAAGCCCAGGCTCCCCTGTCCTCTGACCTTGGGCAAGAGAGTTAGTTTCTCTGGGTCTCAGTTGCCTTCACTGGGGAAATGGAAACACTAATAACAGCATTTAGCCAAGGGTTCTCAGCCCCACAGTGATACTCTGAGTACTTGGTCAATGGGAATTGTGTACATCGAAGCAGGAACCCATGTTACACGTTTACGGTGAAGGCTTTGCAAGTGGTGCTGGTGAGAATGGTGCTGCAATGTTATCCTGAGGGCAACTGGGACCTATTTTCAGAGTGGGCCTTGTAAGATCTTAAAAGGATTGCCCAGGCTGCAGGGAAGAGGTTGAGTTGGAGGAGTGGAGGCCAAGCCAAAGAGGCCAGTGAGGAGGCCGATGAGCTAACAGAGAGAGGTCCTTAGGCAGGCAGGAGGCCTGAGGGTCCGAGGTGGGAGATATGAAGGAGCAGAACCACCTGCAGGCAGTGCGTGTGGTTAAGAATGTGGTCACTGGTGTTGGACTGCCTGGGTCCAACTCTGCCACTTACTGGCTGTGTATCCTTGGGCGAAGAGGAGCTCTCTGTGCCTCAGTGTCGTCTTCTGCTGTGAAACGAGAAAACGATGTGACCTACCTCTTAGGGTTGTTGCAAGGGGTAATATGAGTTATTATATATTTAAATTTTTTAATTTACAATTTTCTTGGAGACAGGGTCTCATCTGTCATCCAGGCTGGAGTGCAGCGGCACGATCATAGCTCACTGCAGCCTCGAACTCCTGGCCTCAAGAAATCCTCCCAACCCGGCCTCCCAAAACTCATTATAGGCAATGAGTGATGATATGTAGTGTTTGGAATAGGGCCTGGCACTGTTAAGTGTTAGAACACATCCTAGTATGATTATGTTAGCTAGCGTAACTATTATCAGAACTTGGATGTGAGGGAGGACCTGGGGTGATTCTGAGGTTTGTTGCTTTGGTGACATGCATGTCATCGATTGGGAATTTCAAGAAGAAGAACAGATTTGGCTGTAAAAAGGTGAGTCCTGGGGAGTCCGTGTATATGTGGGTGTAGGTAAAGGGGTCTGAGTCCTGGCGGAAGAGAGGCCTGGGTTAGAGAAACAGGTGGTCTGCGTATCCTTGGGGTGCACCTGGCTGCCGAGGTCACCCATGGAGAGTGGGCAGGCAGGGAGAGAAAAGGTCACACCTCGAGGAACACCAACACTTCAGGAAACTGAGAAGGAGCCACCTGAGGGTGGGAGGAGGCCAGCAGAGTCGGGGGCATAGAGAGCTTCGGGAGGGAAAGTGTCAGGCGCTGCTGAGGAATGAGATGAAGACTAACCTGAATCCATAAGATTTAGTGACCGAGAAGTCTTCGCGCGCTTGGTGAGAAGGGGCGCAGTGCAGAGGGGAGGACTGGGTGATTGGAGGAACGAAAGAGGGCAGACTGGAGCCAGGGGATCCTAACCTCCCAGGGAAATTTATTTGCCTCCACCTTCTCCCACCTCCAGGACCAAGAAAAGCCCACTGTGACATCTTCCTGCCCAACCCATACTCCAGCTTGGAGGCATCGGGATCTCCACCAGAGCTGAGGGGGCAAGAGGAAGAGAACTTTGCCTTCCTGAGTGCCTGCTGCATGTCACACCCTGCCCAGGACCGCAGTTCTGAGGGGCTGGTATCAGGCCTCCCCTCATATCCTGAAGGACAGGGCTCAGAGCAGCTGAGGGTCTGACTCAGGATTGACTCCTAGTCCTTCCCTCTCTGAGGAAACGTAGGCCATGGGAGGGGCGGGGTCCATCTCCAGTTACCCAGCTGACCAAGGGCATGGCCAAGATGATGCCAACTCTCTTGCCACCCACTCGGGCTGAACTTCACTTCCATAACCTCCAGCCTCATGATGTCATGAATGGAGTCACCCCCACTCCAGTTGTGACCCTTCTGAAGAGCAGCATGAAGGGGCAGGCCCCTCTCCATGCCAGGCCCTGGGCTGGCCACTGGGGGCAGAGGCAGAGGAGAACATCGTGCCCTTGGAGGGTTTTCATGACAACCTGGAGACACAGCAGATGCTTTCAGTGCTAAGCACGAGTGCCGGAACATGTACTGAGCGACACAGGCGTGTGTGCAGCTGTGTGTGTAGGGGAGTATGAGGTGTCATGTGGAGTGTGTGGGAGTGGGCCTTAGCGGGTCCATCTTTGAAATCTGCCTACTCCATCTCATCTCTGCAGGAGCCAGCCCTGGACCCCCAGCCAATCCTGGAGCTGCCCCTGGCAGAGCTGGCCCAGCAGCTTCGGACTGAAGAGCTGAGTCTGGAGAGTGTCCTCTGTAGCTACTTAGAGCAGGTGGTGGCCAGGGCACACGGTCCAAGCCAGGGGCTCTGGGCTGGAGTGGTGGATGTCACCTGTCATTGTTTTACTCAGAGGAGTGGGGGGCAGGTGTAACTCTGCCACTGACTTATGAGGTGGCACATGCCACAGTCACCTCAGGGTGGTAGGAGGGGCCAGAGCAACCGAGTGCCCTGCTTTGGTCCTGGCCTCACCTGGGGCTGTCGTCTGCTGTCTTCACTGTTGTTCAGGCACTGAAGGTGCACCAGGAGGTGAACTACCTGATGGATTTCCTGGGGGAATGTAAGGAGGAACTGCAGGCATTGAAGAAGCTTAAGACGAGTGACAGAGGTCTTCTCTATGGGGTCCCCATGAGCCTCAAGGACACCTATGACTGCATGGTGAGCATGGGGTGTACACGCACATGAATGTGCATATGCACGCGTGTGCCACCAGCCTGGAGCTCTGTGTGACACTGGGGAGCTCAGTGTGTGATACTGGCGAGTCATTTAAAACTGCACAGCTACAAAGTGGCAAACTGAGATTTAAACCCAGAATTTGGGCTCCAAACCCCAAATTCTCAGCCACCACACTCTTTTGCCATCCATGAAGTGCTGTGCTTGTGTCCCCAAGGGTGTGAGAGTGTGTGTGAGTGGGGGTGGAGTGGGGCTGAAAATCAGCCAGCTGGGTGGTTCCCCCTTGACCCTCATGGCTGGAGGTAATGTTCCTTCCCTGCAGGGCCATGACTCTACTTGCCTCCTGGCCCAGTTCCCGGAGAAGCCTGCAACCAAGGACGGGGTCATTGTGAAAGTGCTCAAGGCCCAAGGAGCCATCCCCTTTGTTCAGACCAACATCCCACAGACACTGCTCAGGTCTCTGAAGCGGGCTAGCTGGGATCTGGGCTGGGATAAGCCCAGGGCTGAAACAGCTCTTTAAAGTCCCATTTCAGGGCAGAGGGTGAGGAGGGGCTAGTCATGCAGACTTCAGAGACCAGGGTTCTTGGGCCAGCCCTTTCTGTCCCTGGGGCTGAATTCCTTTATCGTAGAACATGTGGATGGACTCCACAGTCTATAAGGGCCCTTCGGGCTCCAAGGTTCTGTAAAGCTACACTCTGTTTCTATCCCAGTTTCTCTCTCAGATTGTTCTATTTCTATCCAGCCTTCTCTCTTTGATTGTTCTCCCCATCACTTATTCTCTCCCTTCCCTACTCAGCCTGTAGAGCATCTATGTTTCGTGAGGAACATGTTCTCAGTTCTGATGGCAGAGCTGTGGGCTCTTTGGTCCTAATACTAGGAGTCATGGCTGGTGTCTGATCTTGGTCTTTCTTGCAGCAGCGGCCCCTCACTCCAGCTGGAAGGGAGTCCAGGAAGCCTCAGCCTTAGGGAGGAGCTCATGGAGCCCAGGAAGCCCTGGGGTCGACTCTGGAGGGTGGTTGGCCCCCATATGGGGAGGGGTCTGCCCAGTGAGGCTTTCACTCTCAGCTCCTTTTCTTCTGCTTCCCTTAGCTTTGAGTGCAGCAACCCCATCTATGGCCAGACGTTGAACCCACTGAACTTAAAGAAGACATGTGGGGGCTCCTCAGGGGGAGAGGGAGCTCTGATGGCAGAAAGAGGGTCCATCCTAGACATGGGTACTGACACAGGTGACAGCATCTGCATATCAGCCAGCTTCTGTGGTGTTTATGGCCTCTGGACCACAGGTTCCCACCTCAGGTACCCATTGATGGTGGTGGTGGGGTGGGTTTGGACCTGCCTAGAGGAACTAGGGGAAGTAGAGGGGTCTGCTCCTCCCATCAACTTTCATCTACCCAGCTCAGTACTAGGGGAAGTGGATAGGAGGGCTTCAAATAACTCCTGCAGTAGCCATGCCAAACATACCATGTTTTGTCCAGGCAGCAGCAATGTAATTAATGTAGAAGTAATTAATGACCTTCCACTCATTAATCCATCAGTTCATTAATTCATTAATCAATACAACTCTCCATCCACATACCCCTTCTCTTACTCACTCATCAATCTGTCCATTTATCTATCTATCCGTCCGTCATCCATTCAACTACCACGTGGTCATCATCTCAGTCTCTATCCATCAATTAATTTTACCATTCAACGACTATTTATTTAAAAGATTTTTATTGAGTATTTACTGTGTCAGACATAACAGTTCCTTGGGTACTAGCTACTTGGGTAGCCCTTGAAAAACTTACACACACCCTTCCTTCCAACCATTTATTTATCCATCCATCTTTCCATCCATCCATTTGTGTATCCATCCGTCTATCAATCCACATTTGTATCCATCCATCCATCCATCCATCCATCCATCCATCCATCCACCCATTCATCGTGTATGCATGCATGCATGCATCCACCCATCTCTCAACTCCACTCTGTGTACCCACACCATGGCACCTATACTGGGGACACAGACACTCTTGGACCCAGCCCCTGCCCCTGCCCCTGCTGTGCTCTTAGACACAGAAATGACTTAGTCAGAAAGTGATCAGGTCTCTAAGAGAGGGTCAGAGCTTGTGGGAATGCACAAGAGGAAGCTGACATTTTCTTCAACAGAGATTTATTAAAAGCTTATACTCTTGACTTTCAGAGCAGGGCAAGGGAAGGGAAGGATTCCTGGAGGAGGCAGCATTTGAGCGTGGTTTTGAGGGCTGGACATGCAGAGATGATGTGGTGTCTAGAAGGCTGTAAGATAGTGTGTAAGTGGCTGACCTTGCCTGCAGCAATATGCACGTATGGAAGGGCTAGAAGGGGAAGCCATGGAGAGTTAGAGCCTTGAAAGGCAGTCAAAGAGATCAGACTTTATGCTGTGAGCAGTAGAGAGTCACGGAAGGTTGAAGCAGCTCCTATTTTTCTGGGCTGCACCCTGGGGGAGCTCAAGCCTCCTGGCACCCCGGCACCTCCCTTCACATGCTGAGCTGTGGGAGTGTTTTGCAGCTACACTGGAATTGCCTCTGCCATCAAGGGGAGAAAATTGGGTAAGTCCTGGTCTGTGCCTGTGGTCACCCCATTTAAAGATGAACCTGCCTGTCTTTCTCCCAAGGACATTTTGCTCAGCTTATATCTCCAGACAGATCAGCCCCACAGATGATGACTGGGAGAGGGACTGCATGGTTCCCACCCGGCCTCCCCTTGTCCAGTGACTCTTGGCCCTCTGAGAAGGGCTTCTGTCCTGCTATCTAGCTTTAATCTCTTCCTTTGTCTTGACCATGACCCTGGAACCCACCCTCTGAGGCCAGGCAGTTGGGATGCCCAGGGCAGAACAAATGAGAGCTGCTGGCTGGGTGCGGTGGCTCACATCTGTAATCCCAGGACTTTGGGAGGCTGAGGCAGGCAGATGACTTGAGGTCAGGAATTCGAGACCAGTCTGGCCAACATGGTGAAATCCTGTCTCTACTAAAAATACAAAAATTAGCCAGGTGTGGTGGCGAGCACCTGTAATCCCAGCTACTGGGGAGGCTGAGGCAGGAGAATTGCTTGAACCCAGGAGGCGGAGGTTGCAGTGAGCAGAGATCATGCCACTGCACTCCAGCCTGGATGACAGAGGAAAACTTCGTCTCAAACAACAACAACAACAACAACAAACAAACAAAATGAGAGGTGCCTGCTTCTCTCCCCTCCTCTTTGTGCAGTGACTACAGTGGCAGTCCCCATGGCGTGGGACGTGGAGAGCCTGGCGCTGTGCCTGCGAACCCTGCTGAGTGAAGACATGTACCGACTGGACCCCACTGTGCCCCGGATGCCCTTCAGGGAGGAGGTAAGCCAGGTGGGAGAGCAGAACTGGGAGTTTCCTTGCCCCCTACCATCATTCCTCCCTGACCTGTCTGCCATCTCACCTTCCCAGGTGACGACCCCCTTACCCACCCCAGGCTACAGTGAGTGAGAAGCCCACATGCTCAGTCCGGTTTGTTTCCTGCCCCTGCTGGAGGCCAGCTGCTTTGGCCTCTTGGCTATCTGGAGCCATAGCTGTAAGTGCCCCCAAAGAGGGCCTCCAGTGCCATATACTCAACCCATGCAGGCAGAATACTCGGCAAGTGTGGTTCAGAGGATGTGGCATCCAGTTAAGCTAGGCTTTTAACCCTCTAGGTAACCCTGGCCAAGTCACATCTCTTCTCTAGGCCTTAACCTCCCCATCAGTACAATAAAGAGGTTAGGCTGGGAGATCACTCCACACCCTTCTGTCTACAGCAGCCTTCATTTATTCGTTAATTCATTCAACAACATTTGCTTGTACCAGCTGTGTGCCAGGCTCAATGTGTCTCATCCTAACACTCTACAGAATGAGCAGTGCTCCTCCCATTTACAGCTGGGGAGGCTGAGGGGAAGTGAAATGACTTGCCTATGATCATGTAGTTAGTAACTGGTAGAGCTGGCTTTGAACCCAGCAGAACCCTCTCCATAGGGCAGTTTCTGTCTACCTCCTGGCAATGTCTGTTCCTCCGATTCCCTACACCCCTCCTAGCATTATCAACCTGAGATCATTGTATATCATCCATGATTTGCCCCTACAAACATGCAGTGTGTGATGGGTGAGGGGTGGCAGCCTTTCTGGCAGCACCTCACTTCCTAGGACTAGGGGCCCTCCACCCCAGACCCTAGTCTGGGTATTTGCCCCTATGATCTCCATCCTCATCTTCTCCTAACATTTCTCTAGCTTAAAGATATTTTTGTCTATGCATGACTTACTCACCTGCCCACCCACTCAACTCCAACCATCCATTCATCCACTCACCCACATATGCTTTCAACCCTCTGCCCACCCAGCTACCCACCATCTCATACATACATCCACCCACCCACCCAGGAGTCAGTCTACCATCTATCTACTATCCACCCCATCCGCCCAATCACCTATCGCATCTATTTCTCCTTCTTCCAGGGGGTTCCCCAGAGCACCTAGAGCCTGGAGAGTATATAGGGAGGCTCCCGCGGGTCTTGGGGTGTCCACGTGGATTCCCCCCTTGGTGAGGACAGCTGTAGACCAAGGCCCTGCCCTTAAAGTCTGGTTCCTGGAGACAGTGGGGCCACCTTGGCCCCAGCCCAGTCTCTCCTCTGAGCTCCACCCAGCCCCTTGTGCCCCCAGGTTTACACCAGTAACCAGCCCCTTCGAATCGGCTACTATGAATCAGATGGTTACATCCAGCCATCCCCTAGCATGGCCAGGGCTGTGCAGCCACCTCTTGGCTGCCCCAGGATGCATGACACCAGATAGTTTCACCTGGTCCTGGGTGAGAGAGAGGCCAAGCCAGTGCGAGGATGCTGGGCAGGGCCATCCTTGGAGACAAAGGTGGCTACATCTGAGTTTGAGGTGCTGAGATAATTGTGTTTCCCCTGTGCTTCCTGGAGAAGACTGATGGGGTGGAGGTGGGGATAGGGTGAGCCCTACCCTGTAAGGAAGGCATCAAGCTTTTGTGTCTTCTTCCTTCAGGGGTGGAGATTCAGGAACTCACTCCTGTAATTCCTTTAGCTTGGGTCTCTGTTGCCTCCATCAAGGGGCTGTAAGGAGCTTTCTGTCTCCAAATCCCCACCCTAGCCTTACCCCCACCTCCCCTGCCTCCAGTGGCTTGTCCTGGCCTCACTTCCCCTTTGAGATTCTACAATGTGATCTTGCGCTAGCCTTTTAAATTCCCTGGGCTTGTTTTCTACCCAATGGGGTGGCTGTGAAGATTAAATGTGGTTCCATAGATAAAGCACTTGGCATGCTGGCTGGGTCACAGTGAAGCGTGAAGGAAATGAGGGCTGCTCTCGTTCTGTTCTGTTGCATCTGTGTGTGGGGTGAGGGAGTGGGGTGGCAGGAGAGCGACCAGTGACACAGGCCTCCCATGCATGCTGAGGCACTGAGATGGACGGAGATGCACCAGATGATGTGGCATCCCTCTTGAAATCTTGGGGGATACAGAGACAGAGAACCAGGCAGGGTTGGGGAAGCTCCGGATCCTGACTCTGCCTCTGCCTCCCCAGGTTATCCCCTTCTCCATCCCCCGGGCAGAGTGTGCCATCAAAGACTTATATGCAGGGGGGATGTTTACTGATGGAGGGGCCACTCTTCTAGAGAAGCTGTACATTATCTGCTGGGACTCAGGGGTGGGGCATGGTGGAAACAAGGTAGGGGAGGGGGCTGGAGCCAACCTGAGTCCCAGGAGGGAAACTGGGGGCCTGGGCTGGGATGGCTCTGGCTAACAGTGTGACCTTATGCAGCAAGCCACCCACTGCGCCTGTCTTTAGGATGCACCTGTTCCGGGGGTGGGGCTGAGAGCAGAAGCGCATCTTTGGGTTTGGCCTTCTTCTTGTCTACAGAGTAGAAGTTGGTTGGCTGTGGGGGCAGGCCATTGGCTAAAGGCTGTGATTGACCCATCTGTGACTGGTTCCTCAGAGAGGGGGACATTGTGGATCCTAGCGTAAAGGGCATGGTCAACCAGCTCTGCCTGCCAGACCCTGTCAAGTGTTTCTTGGCCTGGTTCCCAAGGTACATAGTAAATGCGGGCCCTGGTTAGGGAGGGCTTTGGAAGGGCAGGGGCACAGGGAGTAGGAAGGGCTCAGAAAGCAGAGGGAGCCCACAGAAGGAGAGGAAGTGGGGTCAGAGAGAAGGATGAGACCCAGAGAATGGTGGTAGCTCAGAGAGGGGTTCAAAATGGGGAAGAAGAATGAAGGGCTGGGTAGACGGTGGCTCCTGTCTGTAATCCCAGTACTTTGGGAGGCCAAGGTAGGAAGATCACTTGAGCCCAGGAGTTTGAGACCAGCCTGGGCAACACAGTGACACTCCATTCTCTAAAAAGAATGGGGAAAAAAAAAAAAAACACAACTAGCTGGGCATGGTGGTGCATGCCTGTGGTCCCAGCTACTCAGGAGGCTGAGGTGGGAGGATTGCTTGAGCCCAGAAGGTGAAGGCTGCAGTGAGCTGAGATTGTGCACTGCACTCCAGCTTGGGTGACAAGTAAGACTCTGTCTAAAAAAAAATTAATTAAAAAAAATAGTGAAAGAAGGGGATGGGGCTAAAAGAGTAGGGTGCTCACAGAGAGGGGAGGGGGTTTCAG